>NC_138208.1:24806025-26288525 GCF_964194415.1 Vipera berus
TTCATCAAAAGTCTAATCATCTTACAGTGGAGTAGGCTAGCTTTTAGACCATAATTCATTAAAAATAAGCAAGGTCGTGGAACTAGTGAACTAAGGAGGAAGTTTTTAAGTCCCTTAAAGTCCAGCATATTGACACTCCTTTGGGCCCATCAATTAAGCAATGCCATTTAGCTGTTGCTGTGTTCCAACCACACCCACCCACCCATTCACTCTCTCTCTCACACACAAGACGATCATTTCCCTGGAGATTCATATTGCTGGTTTCAAGTGTTTTTTGGGTTTTTTTAAACTAATTTTCTCCTCTAGGCCTTGGACTTGGATGGTCTTTTTAATTTAGAAGAGGATGCACAAAGATAGTCTGCTTCCTTTAATGGTTGCATTATGTATTTGTGTTCCTTTAACTTTGTCAAGCCCCCCCCCAAATCATTTTGGAATTAAATGGTGTGGTAATATAATATGATGCAGTACATGAATGAAAAAATAAAGGACCTTACAAAAATATTCTGAAAATAGCAAAATGTTGGTGCTTTTCACTTTGTGACTGTATATCTCTCCATAAACAGTACTTTTTAGATAAAAGAAAGCAGCTTGATTGCTAAGACAAATCTGGGTGTTCAAGCTTCCTCTCTTCTCTCATGTTTTCCATAAATGAAAAACAAAAGCTTTTGTTATTGTTCTTCCTCTTGTCACTATTTGCCATTTCTTCAGATCAACAGATTATGCCAAAGATTTATCAGTATTAAGAAGACTAAGAACAGAGTGGGTTAAGGTTCATCTGTTTTTCTTTGATGAAAATATATGTCAACTCTAGCCTCTTTTGGGAGCTGGATGTTTTTTAAAAAACTGATGTATTCCCTGTTGCTGATGATTATATTTAGATACACATTAATTACTTTTACATATATATAAAGATGACACTATTTACATAAATGTTGCGCCTAACGCATACACTCCCATTAATCAACAAAGCTAAAATTAATATGTTTTATTTTCACTGATGTCGAGGATAATTAGCCATCTATGTGATGGCATCTATTGAATATTTCATGTACCAAGTTTAATTTTTTATGCCTATGACTTTAAGTGGAAAGATACTCAACAATTTTAAAATGCTTTCTCCATTACAGAACTTTCGGACTAAAATTTCAGTCAGAATTGGATTAATGTATTTTGGTTCATAAAAACATATTAACAGTGTTTTACTTTTATACATTTGACATAGCCATCTATATTAGACTTAGAGATAAGAATTAGTAGACATTTCTTGCATTCTTTTTTGTTGGAGACTTTATTTATATACACCTGAAAATGTATATTGGTTGCCAAAATATGTTTCTTTTTTCCAGCTATAATACTCCCCCTTATCAACCATAATTCAAATCAGCAACTCCATCACTAAGCAACATAAAGTGAAATGTCACATGACAGTGCCAACTTACAATTTTCAGCAAATTACCCATGGTTGTTAAGCATAATGTTATATGACTGCAACCTGCAACTTCTTGCTAGCTTCCTCATTGACTTTGCTTGTTGGAAGCCAGCTGTGAAGGTCGCAAATGGCAATCACATGACCACAGGATGCTTTGTCCCTCATAAATGAATGCTGTTACCAAGTACCCAAATCCTGATCACATAACTGAGGGGTGCTGTGATGGCTGCAATTTTGAGGACTGGTGATAAGTCTCCTCATTCAGTGCCACGGTAACTTTGAACAGTCACTGAATGAGTGGTCAATTAGCAAAAATTTCATGTACCGTATTTTCCGGCGTATAAGACGACTGGGCGTATAAGACGACCCCCTACATTTCCTGTTAAATTATAGGGTTTGGGCTATACTCGCCGTATAAGACTACCCCTCTTCCAACGCACACCAAATAAAAATAAAAAAACATCAGATTTGATTTTAATATGGTAATTTTAATTCAAATGCTTATGACATGCAGGTACTTAGTAGGAAAACTGTCACTTATAAACATAAGGCTGTTTGTCATCAAACATGTAAACATAAAACAGTGCAAGTGGATTAAACTTTAATAATAATAATAATAATAATAATAATAATAATAATAATAATAATAATAATAATAATAATAATAAGTTGGAAGGGACCTTGGAGGTCATCTAGTCCAACCCCCTGCTAAGACAGGAAACCCTATACCATTTCAGACAAATGGCTGTCCAGTCTCTTCTTAAAAACTTCCAGTGTTGGAGCATTCACCACTTCTGGAGGCAGGTTGTTCCACTGGTTAATTGTTCTAACTGTCAGGAAGTTTCTCCTTAGTTCTAGGTTGCTTCTCTCCTTGACTAGTTTCCATCCATTACTTCTTGTCCTGCTTTCAGGTGCTTTGGAGAATAGCTTGGCTCCCTCTTCTTTGTGGCAGCCCCTGAGATATTGGATCACTGCTATTGTGTCACCCCTCACCCTTCTCTTCGTTAAACTACATGTACCCAATTCCAGCAACCCTTTTCCTATTTTCCTAATTCACTTTTTCACTTTTCCTAATTCACTCTAAAGCTTTCCCTGCGCAGAGCCTTAAGTAACCCCAGCTGCCTGCAATTAGTGTAGGTTCTCATCCCACCAGGCTCAAGGTTGAGTCAGCCTTCCATCATTCCGAGGTAGGTAAAATGAGGACTCAGATTGTTGGGAGCAATAAGCTGACTTTGTAATAATGCTGCTTGTGGGGGGTGGGTGAAAGCTCTAATAGGCAGGCATATACATAGAATGAAGGCTATTGCTAAGCACATTGATTTGTGCTTTAAATTGTAAGCCGCCCTGAGTCTTCGGAGAAGGGTGGGATATAAATGGGATTAAAAAAAAAGACCAAATGGGAGATCCGCTCCAGGTTTTCCAGCCAGCCAGCCCAGTTCCTGAGTCAAATGTGTCCTTAGAGCTAAGCTGCTGCTCTGCCTATGCATTCCCCACCTACCTTTCAAGTTGCTCTTGCATTTCCCACCTGCCTACAGCTGCTCTTCAACTTTAGAAGGAAAAAAGCCCAGACCCCAGCCTGTAAAAAATCACAGACTGCAGCTTCTACTCCAATTGGTCCCGCTTTCCCTGCGCAGACTAAATGGAAGATCCGCTCCAGGTTTTCCAGCCAGCCCTGTCCCTAAAGTTTCAGCAACTGGGGTATAAGACGACCCCTGACTTTTGAGAAGATTTTCATGGGTTAAAAAGTAGTCTTATACGCCGGAATCTACGGTATCTTATTCCACTTTTGGAGGAAAAAAAGTCTTATAAAAGAGATATAACCGAACAATTTTGTGGTATAAGAGTCTGAAAATGAATTATGTGGTATTTTGAATACTACTGGGTATATTATATGTATTTCCTAAGTATTTAAAATTGTTAATTTTATAAAAGAAAGTGGCAAGTATCTGTTGAAATTAATCATGTATGCTACTTATTCTTTCTAGTCATTCTTATAATGTTTCTATAACAATTGTACTGTAAAGGCCTCATATTATTTTAGCATCCATTTGAGTACTTTAAAAAATATTTCACATCATTCTTTTAGAAAAAAGATTGTATTTGATTTTTTAAATTGCAAGAAAATAACACAAAGTAGGAATTAGTTATTATATTTATATCTATGGCCTATTAGTAATAGCAGTGCAATGACTTCCTATAAATGAATTTCACAAGATGAAATAATTACATGAAATTTAAACAATAATTTAATTGTGGTTGTTAAGTCACATAGGACATGTTTTTAGGATATATTTAGCTTTATCTCAAATTATTTTTATTGACCTTTTGCCACTGAATCATAATATGTGGCATATGATTACTAATTATAAATATATTGAGATTCATGCTTATGCCTTATTCAGCCTTTTTTTTTCTCTTTTTAGCTAACGGCTGGTAAGTACAGAAATATCAGAAATTACACAGATACCTGATGTACATTTCAAAACAAACCACCAAAAAAATAAGACTACACCTCCCACTCGGAACTGTGAGGTAGAAGGGAAGAGAGAAATGGTGGGAACACAGTTGTTCAACATAGGGAGTAGGAAACAATGTCAAATATCTTTTACAGGCAAAAGATATTTTACAGGCAAAATAATATTTTGGAAAAAGGGAGGGATCTCTTTTCACCTGAACATATAAGTCATGAGTAGAATAGAGACCTAAGTATATTTTGCCTTCAGCTCCAAGAGAAAAGATGGGTTGTTAAATAAGCAAGTCAATAAATAAGTTAGAATGATTTCTTTAATAATAAGCCAGTCCATTTCAAATTATTCTCAATTTTAGAATCATTGAGGAACATGATTTAAGAAAATGGATTTGCATTTAATATTAAAACAAAATCTTCATGCATCTATAATGCAGATGCAGCAATAGCACAATATTCCTTCTGTCCCATCCATCACTGGTAGCTACGTAGTTGCTAATGTTTGTTGAAGGGAAATCTGTAGAGGCAGATTCAATCTAAGTTCACAAAAGCTGCCTTTTCTGCATAACTAGGCAAAACCTCCAAGGTTTGTTTTTGACAGAAGTAGACAAGTCTGCCTGTCCAAAAAGAGGGACCAGGAGCAGGACAAGCAGTAATGGATGGAAACGTATCAAGGAAGGATCCAACCTAGAATTAAGGAGAAAATTAATCAGTGGAACAGATTGCCTCCAGAAGTTGTGGGTGCTCCAACACTGGAGGTTTTTAAGAAATGATTTGTCTGGTATGGTATAGAGTCTCCTGCTTGAGTAGGGAGTGGGATTATAAGACCTCCAGGTCTGTTATTCTATTAAAAGAGAGAGAACAACAATCCATCTCATGGAGTTTGGATTATCTTCTATTTTGTTCATGTTCTAGAAAGATGTTTCTCAACCATAGCAGCTTTAAGATGTGTGAACTTCAGCATGTTGGCTGAGGATTTGTGAGGTGAATTCCACACATCTGGAAATTGCTGAGGTTGAAAAACAATGATCAAGAAAGCATATTCTAAACTACAATGGAACTATATATTTTATGAATTGCACTATGGAATTGGAAAGAAGTGGAGCAGGTTAACTTAAAGCAGTTGAAATTGTTTCCAAAGTAATGAATCTAATTCTTATAGCAAATGACAATGTTTTGGCCAGCCCTACTTTCCATATGTCTGTGAACACTGATTCACACATTTGGACATTTGTAGTCTCTGTTCTGACATGTTTGCATACATGTGATGAAAGAAAAACATATTTAAATCCCATAAAATAGTTTTCACAATGCCCTTAATTTTTATTGAGCAGAACCCGTCTCAAGTTTTCCTTGAAACAGGAAGAATGTTACTTAGATTTGCTCAAATACAAATACAGGAAGAAAGTATTCCCCAAAGCTACCTTTCTAATTTGAGAAGATAGGTGTAGAGAATATGGAGGTAGCCTTGAGAGGAATTACATGACTGTTATGTATACATCAACTTAACCCAAATAAATATAAGGGGTAAGGAAATAATTCAAGATCCTCCTTCCTGGTTCTCTGTAGTATATGATGAAGACAAAAAAATCTCTGTCTGACTTTGAAGACTCTGTTATACCCTATAAAATAAAGAGTTCCAATAGTTCATACTGTAAGGGTCAACAGCTACCCGGAGAACTAGAGGGTCCAAGAGGGCAAATCAGGAGACTCAAGTGGAGGCTTCCAAGATAACTAGCACTTTAATTAATTGATCAAGTGAACTACTTGGATGGAACACTGTCTGAAACACTGGCAGCTGTGTTCAGAAGTGTCACACCATGGTTAGTCAGGAATTTCCTTATATATTATAGGGAGCAACAGCCAATCACAGAGTTACACATGTCAGTATACATAGCATCAGCCAATCACATTTTATTCTTTTCCTATTCTTTTCCTTGTCTCTGGCTCTGTGTATGTGTTCTTCCTGCCTTCGTAAAATAGCATCCCTAATACTAGCATAGTTTACAGAAGCAAAATGGCGGTAGTTAGGCTAACAACAAGAATAAGTTTTTACTCTTTTATACAAACCTTATTGTTTGGTTCTGATAGACGAGGACTCAGAGTGGTTTTTGCAATGAACGAGTTTATTGAATACACATAAGTCAACTGTCAACTGTTAAATGTGGCAACCTTTTATAGTGGAACTGTTTGAACTGTAACCAATCAGCGGCATTTATTTTCCCGCTTCTTGCTATTTGCAGCCAATGAATGCACCAGAATCTCCCGCGCAAACCTAGCTATGGTGCAGTCTGCAAATTCCCTTGTTTGCAACTATTTACATACACAACACCCCTTACCCCCCAGTTGTTGTTTATTTATGAACAAAATCCTTCAGGTATTTTGGTGGTCTATGGATTCTAGAAGGGTATCTATTGCCTTGGCTGCTAGGGACACCCTTACCAGATTGTCTGCTTGGCTGATTGTCTCTGTTGGACCTGGGCTCTTGGCTAACTGACTCTGATGCTTCCCTATTGCTGTTTTGTGGATTTGATTGTATTTGAAGATCAGCTGTCACTGGCCTACTCTGCAGGGGTAATTCCCAATCGTACTGACTAGATTGTTGTTGTTGGTTACCAGGGGCTGAGTTGTTATGCAATTCTGCTACCCCACTATCTGGCGTGTTGTTGTCACTGAACCAGGATGTACTGTTCCCCCCAGATATGCTTTGATTCCCCTCTTCTGGTACGCATCCACTAGTTCTCTTCCTCAACTGGTCTATGTGTCTCTTGCTGATCCTATTCCCTTCCCCCTCAATAGTATACGACAAGGGACCTAAAATTTCAGTAACCACCCCTGGAATCCATTTGTCCCCATGTGCATAGTTCCTGGCCCAGATTAAATCCCCCACTTTAAATGTTCTATTAGGCATGTCTAGTTCAGCACTTGGTAGAAGTCTATCAGGGTGTAATCTGTCCAATTTGGTGGTTAGTCTCCTTCCCCACCTCATTTCAGCTGGACTTTTGCCAGTAGCAGTACAAGGGGTCGTGTGTTGGGTCAGCAAGAATTCGGCCAGTCTTTGGTGCCAGTCACCTCGGATGATTCTTTTTAAAGCGTCTTTCGTGGTCCTCACATTCCGTTCAGCCAAGCCGTTGGTGGATGGGTGGAAGGGTGCTGATGTCTTGTGTTTAATCGAGTTGGCCTTGAGGAAATCCTGGAATTCAACAGAGGTGAATTGTGGCCCGTTATCTGACACTATTACATCAGGTAACCCATGAGTGGCAAAGAGGCCCCTTAATACCTATATTGTTCTACCTGAAGTCACTGAACTGACTGGTACTACCTCTAGCCATCTAGAGAAGCTGTCTACAACCACCAGAAATGTTAACCCTTGGAACGGTCCAGCAAAGTCAATATGAATCCTGGACCAAGGATTTCTAGCTAACTCCCACTTATGCGTACGAATGTGCTGTTGTTCTGGCCTAGAGCGTTGGCACAGATGGCAATTGGCAACACATTCCTCAATGTCGTTGTCCAGTCCTGGCCACCACAAGTGGCTCCTAGCCAACGCCTTCATACGTACTATTCCTGGGTGTCCTTCATGTAATTCTAATAAGATAGCTGGCCTGTGGATTTCAGGAATAACCACACGGTTTCCCCACAGTAAACATCCCAAATGAACTGACAGTTCGTCTTTTCTCCTGAAATATGGAATGTACTTGGCATCCGGATTGGCGTTTGGCCACCCACTCAGGACCCAGGCCATTATTCTCTTTAAAGTTGGGTCAGTGTTTGTTGCCACAGCTATGTCTTTAGCTGTTAAAGGCCAGTCAGGGATGTCCTGTAGGGACATTATTTGTCCCACAGGGGCAGGGTCATCCTCAGTGATGTTCAAAGGCAGCCTGCTAAGGGCGTCAGCATGTCCCATGTCCTTGCCCGGTCTGTATTGGAGAGAAAATGAATATGCTGAGAGGAAAATGGACCACCTCAGCATTCGGGGTGACATGATTTGGGGAGTCTGTTTATCCGTGGTAAACAGTCCCAACAGGGGTTTGTGGTCAGTCAGTATGGTAAAGTTCCTACCGTAAAGGTAGTCATGGAACTTTTTTACTCCTGCCACAATTGCCAATGCTTCCCTGTCAATCTGCGCATAATTCCTCTCGGCTTTGGTTAGTGTCCGGGAGTAATATGCGATTGGTCTTTGTATCCCTTGGTTGTCTAAATGGCTGATCACAGCCCCCACACCATAAGGTGAAGCATCACACGCTAGGTAAATAGGTTTATTTTCTATAAAGTGGGTTACAGTTGATTGGCTGGAAAGAATGTCTTTTAACGTTTGGAAACTAACTCTGTGTTTATTCTGCCACCGCCAAGGAGCCTTCTTATCTAAGAGTCTGTGGAGAGGTTCTGCAATGGCAGCCTTGTGAGGTACAAACGTATGGTAAAAATTTACTAAGCCAAGGAAGGCTTGTAGTTCAGCCTTGTTCCTTGGCTCAGGAGCCCATTTAATTGCCTTAATTTTGTCAGGGGTAGGATGGATTCCATTCTTGTCTATCCTGAATCCCAAAAAATCAGTGGACTTAACCCCAATGGAACATTTTTCCTTTTTTAATTTCAATCCAGCCCTCCTAAATCTGCCCAATACCTGTTCCAGCCGCTCTACTAACATTTCCTCATTTTTTCCAGCTATCAGGACATCATCAAAGTAAGGGCATACACCAGGTATGCCCTTTAAGGTCCTCTCCATCACTTCTTGGAAGATGCCTGGAGCAGCTGCAATACCAAATTGCAGTCTGTGGACCCGGAACGCCCCCTTGTGGGTAACAATCGTCTGTGCTTCTGCAGCCTCTTCAGAAACAGTCAATTGTAAGTACGCATGCGCCAAGTCTAACTTGGCAAACATGGCGCCGTCCTGGATCGTCGCGAGGACCTGCTTCACCGTCGGGACCGGGTAAGCATGCTTTTTCATTCCAATGTTCAGGGTGGCCTTGTAGTCAGCGCAGATTCTCACATCCCCATTGGGTTTGAGGGGTGTGACAATCGGCGTTTCCCACAGACCACCCTCAACAGGTTCTAATACTCCTTGGCCTACAAGCCTGTCGAGCTCGGCCTCGATTTTTTCCGTCAGGGCGAAAGGCACCCTTCGGGCCTTAAGCCTGATAGGTTTCACTGAGGGGTCTAGATTAAATTTAATTGGGGGCCCTTTATATTTACCGAGAGACCCATCGAATACGTCTGCAAATTCATTGCAGACTGATTCGAGGGTCTTATTTTTAATTTTAATTACTGAATTAATTCCCCCGACCCAAATGCCCAGGGCCGGGAACCAGTTAAGGCCAATTAGACTAGTCCTATGCCCCTCAGTAACTATTAAATCTAAGACCCCCTTAAATCCCTTAAATTTAACTCTAAGGCTAATCTTCCCTTTTATTTTTATTGGGCTTTTTTGAAAGTCTGTTAATTGAATTTTTGTTGAACTAAGTGGAATTTTCCTTCCACTTATTTGTTCAATCCTCTCAAGGGTTTCACTGGAAATTATTGACACTGAAGCCCCTGAGTCTATTTCCATTCTGCAAGGAACCCCTTGCAGATGAACTATGATTTTTAATTTTCCGTCTGGAAAATTGCTGTTTTTCCCATTCCTCCTGCGATTGACGCGCGCCACCTCCCCTAGATTTGGAATTTTAACCCGGGGTCTAGGGGTCTCTTTGCCACTAAAGTAAGGGGTTACCTTACCTTCGGGCCACACATCGACTTCGTGAAGGCGGTTGTCGCGAGCACGGCTCCTACAGATGGCCTGGATGTGGCCAGTCTTCCCGCACGCCCTGCACTTCGCAGTGCGGAATCGGCAAGATGCGCGGGGATGGTTGCCTCCGCAGCTGCCACACCGGGTTTGGTTGTCATTGTCCCGCGGTCTGGATGCGGTGTCCCTCCATGGTCGTTGTGCCCCGGTCGCCTGTCTTTGCGGCGTTGCGGTTTGTTGTCGGCGGTTAGGTTCAGGCCCCTCACTTCTGGGTGGTCTTGGCGCCAATTTCCCGAATCGCCTGGAGACTTCGGCGATGTCCTCTTCCCACTGCTGGTCCACCTCCCCGCAGTCCACATAGCCCTCTTGGTTGATCTCGGCCGACGCTGCCATGCTACTGCGGGGGGGGTCGCGATACCCGGTAGACTCATACGTTAAGAGTTCATCGATCACCTCCTGCAGATCGCCGGTGGGTTTGGCGATTATTCTGTTTTGTAGCTGCTCATCACGCAAGCCCAGTACGACTCGGTCCCGAATTCTTATTTCTAAGTTATCGTATTTACATCGTACTGCGGCTTCCCTGACGGCAGCGACAAATTTTTGAATGGATTCCCCCGGTCTCTGGTTTCTTTTCTCAAAAATGCGCCGCCAGAAGAGTTCGGATCTCCTGGGTGTAAAATGGACCTTTAGCTTGGCTAGGAGGTCAGCATATGGCACGCTTGAGACCGGCTGCGGTTGACACAGTCCGACAGCGATTCGGTAAACCGGTGTGCCACAAATCGTCAATAATGCTGCCGCCTTTTTTCGGTCATCTGTGATCCCGTTCACTAGCAGGAACTCTTCCACTTGACCGATGTATTCTTCCCAATCCTCGGGGAAATTTGGGTCGAATTCCTTCAAAGACCCTATTTGCGCCATTCGGGAAATTTTCTATTTCGCCATGGCCGCTCGGTTGACTGTGACTCGCCTTCGAATTTGCCGCCTTTGCGCAACAATTCGCCAATTCTCTGGTCTTCTGTCTAACCCACCTTCGTCGCCAATTGTTTGGTTCTGATAGACGAGGACTCAGAGTGGTTTTTGCAATGAACGAGTTTATTGAATACACATAAGTCAACTGTCAACTGTTAAATGTGGCAACCTTTTATAGTTATATAGCATTTATTTTCCCGCTTCTTGCTATTTGCAGCCAATGAATGCACCAGAATCTTCCGCGCAAACCTAGCTATGGTGCAGTCTGCAAATTCCCTTGTTTGCAACTATTTACATACACAACACTTATAATACAATGTCTGTTTTGTGGCTGATCAGCCTTGCAGGGCTGACAGGTGGGAAAATATATATATATATATTTTGATCTGGGAGGGGGTTCTCCGTCCATCACCCCTCTGTCATGGTCAGACCATTACCTCCTGAGGCTAGTTTTCCGTCATGCCATCCCCCGCCGCTGGGCGGCGGAGCCGACCAGGTGGTTCCGCCCCAGGCGCCTAATGGACCCAGATCGGTTCCAGAGGGCGCTTGGGCCTATACCTATCACCCTTACCCACAGCCCAGTCGATGCCCTGGTGGAGGCCTGGGAAACGGCAGCCACCAGGGCACTCGACTGCGTTGTACCCATGCGACCTCTGACCCGACGCAGATCCCGTTGGGCCCCATGGTTCTCTGTGGAGCTCCGGGAGATGAAGCGGTGGAGACGAGGTCTAGAGAGCGGTTGGAGATCCAGCCAATCCGAATCCAACCGATTGCAGTTAAGAACCTTTATAAGGTCTTATCTTGCGGCGATAAGGACGGCGAAGTCTAACTACTTTGCCGCCCTTATCGCGTCCGCAGATAATCGCCCGGCCGCCCTGTTTAGGGTGACTCGCTCCCTCCTTAATCAGGAGGTGAGAGAGGATCCCTTGCAGGGACGAGCCGAGGAGTTTAGTCATCATCTGGCGGACAAAATCGCTCGGATGCGGACCGGCTTGGACTCTGACTGGGCAGAGTCTAATGTGGAGGAATCAGGCGGTCTTGAGCACGTTATCTGGAATGAGTTCGACCCTGTTTCCCCTGATGATGTGGACAGGATCATGGGGAGACTGAGCACCACCACCTGTTTGTTGGATCCGTGCCCCTCCTGGCTAGCTTATGCGGCTCGGGAAGGAACACGAGGCTGGTTCCATGCAGTAATAACTGCTTCCTTGAAGGAGGGTGTCTTTCCTGCCGCCTTGAAGGAGGCGGTGGTGAGACCCCTTCTCAAGAAGCCTGCTTTGGACCCAGCTGTTTTAAACAACTACCGTCCAGTCTCCAACCTTCGCTTTCTGGCGAAGGTTGTTGAGAGTGTGGTGGTGCATCAGCTCCCTCTGTTCCTGGAGGAAACTGATTATCTGGACCCATACCAATCGGGCTTCAGGCCCGGACACAGCACGGAGACGGCATTGGTCGCGCTGGTGAATGATCTCTGGAGGGCTAGGGACAGGGGTTGCTCCTCTGTCCTGGTCCTATTAGATCTCTCAGCGGCGTTCGATACCATCGACCATGGTATCTTACTGCGGCGTCTCAGGGGGCTGGGAGTGGGAGGCACCGTTTTACGGTGGTTCTCCTCCTACCTCCAGGGCCGCTCGCAGTCGGTGTTGACAGGAGGGCAGAGATCCGCCCCGAGGTCTCTCATTTGTGGAGTCCCTCAGGGGTCGGTTCTCTCGCCTCTCCTGTTCAACATCTATATGAAGCCGCTGGGCGAGATCATTCGTGGTTTTGGGGTGGGGTATCATCAGTACGCTGATGATACCCAACTGTTTCTTTCCACCCCGAACCAACCCAGTGATGCCCTCTCCGTGATGTCCCGGTGCCTGGAGGCGGTTCAGGTCTGGATGGGGAGAAACAGGCTTCGTCTCAATCCCGCCAAGACTGAGTGGCTGTGCATATCGGCATCTCGGGTTAACCATGTTATTCCATCCTTAATGATGGGGGGTGAGGTGTTACCCCCCGTCGATAGGGCTCGCAACTTGGGCGTCCTCCTGGATTCACAGCTCAATTTCGAAGACCATATAGGAGCCGTGACCAGGGGGGCTTTTGCCCAGGTTCGCCTGGTGCGCCAGTTGCGTCCCTATCTGGACCGAGACACCCTACGCACAGTTACTCATGCGCTTGTGACCTCCCGTTTGGACTACTGTAACGCTCTCTACATGGGGCTGCCCTTGAAGACCACTCGGAGGCTTCAACTGGTGCAGAATGCGGCCGCGCGAGTTGTAATGTGGGTTTCCCGATACTCCCATGTAACACCTCTACTCCGTGAGCTGCATTGGCTTCCGGTTGCCCTCCGGGTGAAATTCAAGGTGCTGGTTATCACCTATAAAGCCCTACATGACCTGGGTCCGGGATATCTGAGGGAACACCTGCTGCCGGCATCAAATACCCTTCGCCCAGTGCGCTCCCACAGGGAGGGTCTGCTCAGGGTCCCGCCGGTAAGAGACTGCCGGCGGGTGACACCCAGGGATAGGGCCTTCTCGGTGGGAGCGCCTGCCCTCTGGAACCAGCTGCCGGTGGAGCTGAGAACTGCCCCCGACCTTCGATCATTCCGCCGGGGCCTGAAGACCTGGCTCTTCGAGCTCTCGGGCCCAGACTGAGAAGGAATTTTTAATTTGGGGTTCTTTTTAACTGACTACAGGGTTAATTTAATATTTTTTAATTTGGTTCTTAATTTTTGTATTTTGGATTTTTAATTCCCTGTAAACCGCCCTGAGTCCTCAGGGAATAGGGCGGTATATAAATATAACTAATATATATATATATATATATATATATATATATATATATATATATATATATATATATATATATATATATATATATATATATGGATCCTTGGTTTTTCGGGTTTTTCCCCGCGTAGAACTAAAGGTGTAGGCGCAACGTTTCGACGGAATCCCATCCGTCATCATCAGGCGTTAAGAAGAGATGGCAAAATTACACAGAAGAACTATACAAGAATGAGCTTAACGTCCCTGATAATCACAATGAGGTGGTCACTGACCTCGAGCCAGACATCCTAGAATGTGAAGTGAAGTGGGCCTTAGAAAAGCTGAGCAACAACAAAGCTAGTGGAGGTGACAGTATTCCAGCTGAGCTATTCAAAATCTTAAAAGACGATGCAGTAAAAGTGCTACACTCAATTTGCCAGCAAATTTGGAAAACTCAACAGTGGCCACAGGATTGGAAAAGATCAGTTTACATTCCAATTCCAAAGAAAGGCAGTGCCAAAGAAGGTTCAAACTATCGCACCATTGCACTCATTTCTCACGCTAGTAAAGTTATGCTTAAAATTCTACAAGCTAGACTCCAGCAGTATGTGGATTGAGAACTACCAGAAGTACAGGCAGGATTTCGAAGAGGCAGAGGAACTAGAGATCAAATTGCCAACATACGCTGGATCATGGAGAAAGCTAGGGAGTTCCAGAAAAACATCTACTTCTGCTTCATTGACTTTGCTAAAGCCTTTGATTGTGTGGATCATAACAAACTGTGGCAAGTCCTTAAAGAGATGGGCATACCAGACCATCTTATTTGTCTCTTGAGAAATCTATATGCGGGCCAAGAAGCAACAGTGAGAACTGGACACGGAACCACTGATTGGTTCAAAATTGGGAAAGGAGTCCGGCAAGGCTGTATACTGTCGCCTTGCCTATTTAACTTATATGCAGAGCACATCATGAGAAAGGCAGGGCTAGATGAATCAAATGTTGGAATTAAGATTGCCGGAAGAAACATCAACAACCTAAGATATGCAGATGATACCACTCTAATGGCAGAAAGTGAAGAAGAACTAAAGAGTCTCTTGTTGCAGGTGAAGGAGAGTGCAAAACTTGGGTTGAAACTAAACATTAAGAAAACCAAGATCATGGCATCCGGCCCTCTCAACTCCTGGCAAATAGATGGGGAAGAAATGGAGGTAGTGACAGATTTTATTTTCCTGGGCTCCAAGATCACTGCAGATGGGGACTGTAGCCAAGAAATTAAAAGACGCTTGCTCCTCGGGAGGAAAGCCATGGCAAATCTAGACAGCACACTAAAAAGCAGAGACATCACCCTGCCAACAAAAGTGCGTATAGTCAAGGCTATGGTCTTCCCAGTTGCAATGTATGGCAGTGAAAGTTGGACCATCAGAAAGGCTGAGCGCCAAAGAATTGAGGCCTTTGAACTATGGTGCTGGAGAAGACTCCTGCGAGTCCCTTGGACTGCAAGGCGATCAAACCGGTCAGTCCTAGAGGAGATCAACCCTGACTGCTCTTTAGAAGGCCAGATCCTGAAGCTAAAACTCAAATACTTTGGCCACCTAATGAGAAGGAAGGACTCACTGGAGAAGAGCCTAATGCTGGGAAAGGTTGAGGGCAATAGAAGAAGGGGACGACAGAGAATGAGGTGGCTGGATGGAGTCACTGAAGCAGTAGGCGTGAGCTTAAATGGACTCCAGAAGATGGTAGAGGACAGGAAGGCCTGGAGGAACATTGTCCATAGGGTCGCGATGGGTCGGACACGACTTCGCAACTAACAACAACAACAATATATATATATATATATATATATATATATATATATATATATATATATATATATATATATATATATATATATATATATATATATATATATATATATATATATATATATATATATATATATATATATATATATATATATATATATATATATATATATATATATATATATAATATATATATGTGTGTGTGTGTGCAGGATCCTTTTTCAAACTGACTTTTTGCAATCAAGCAAGGATGTTTATAACCTAGAGCAGGGGTCTCCAAACTTGGCAACTTTAAGATTTGTGGACTTCAGCTCCCAAAATTCGTCAGCCAACTGTGCTCAGTTGTTAATGCTCAGTTGAAATTAAATATGCTTTGCAGATTTATTTCAGGCTTTTACGGCTGTCATTTTCCTATTTTTTTACAAATGATAACCCATGGAATACTACTGTAATTTTAAAATGTAAATGTTTCTTACCATACTATTTAGAATTTATATTTTCATGTTGGAAAAGAAGCCAGTTCCTTCTACCTGATCAATTGTTGTTGTTAGCTGCGAAGTCGTGTCCGACCCATCGCGACCCTATGGACAACATTCCTCCAGGCCTTCCTGTCTTCTACCATCTTCTGGAGTCCATTTAAGCTCACGCCTACTGCTTCAGTGACTCCATCCAGCCACCTCATTCTCTGTCGTCCCCTTCTTCTATTGCCCTCGATCTTTCCCAGCATTAGGCTCTTCTCCAGTGAGTCCTTCCTTCTCATTAGGTGGCCAAAGTATTTGAGTTTTAGCTTCAGGATCTGGCCTTCTAAAGAGCAGTCAGGATTGATCTCCTCTAGGACTGACCGGTTTGATCGCCTTGCAGTCCAAGGGACTCGCAGGAGTCTTCTCCAGCACCATAGTTCAAAGGCCTCAATTCTTTGGCGTTCAGCCTTTCTTATGGTCCAACTTTCACTGCCATACATTGCAACTGGGAAGACCATAGCCTTGACTATACGCACTTTTGTTGACAGGGTGATGTCTCTGCTTTTTAGTGTGCTGTCTAGATTTGCCATGGCTTTCCTCCCCAGGAGCAAGCGTCTTTTAATTTCTTGGCTACAGTCCCCATCTGCAGTGATCTTGGAGCCCAGGAAAACAAAATCTGTCACTACCTCCATTTCTTCCCCATCTATTTGCCAGGAATTGAGAGGGCCAGTTGCCATGATCTTGGTTTTCTTAATGTTAAGTTTCAACCCAAGTTTTGCACTCTCCTTCTTCACCCGCAACAAGAGGCTCTTTAGTTCTTCTTCACTTTCTGCCATTAGAGTGGTATCATCTGCGTATCTTAGGTTGTTGATATTTCTTCCGGCAATCTTAATTCCAACTTTTGATTCATCTAGCCCTGCCTTTCTCATGATGTGCTCTGCATATAAGTTAAATAGGCAGGGCGACAGTATACAGCCTTGCCGGACTCCTTTCCCAATTTTGAACCAATCAGTGGTTCCGTGTCCAGTTCTCACCGTTGCTTCTTGACCCGCATATAGGTTTCTCAAGAGACAAATAAGATGGTCTGGTACTCCCATCTCTTTAAGAACTTGCCACAGTTTGTTATGATCCACACAATCAAAGGCTTTAGCATAGTCAATGAAGCAGAAGTAGATGTTTTTCTGGAACTCCCTAGCTTTCTCCATGATCCAGCGTATGTTGGCAATTTGATCTCTAGTTCCTCTGCCTCTTCGAAATCCTGCCTGTACTTCTGGTAGTTCTCGATCCACATACTGCTGAAGTCTAGCTTGTAGGATTTTAAGCATGACTTTACTAGCATGAGAAATGAGTGCAATGGTGCGATAGTTTGAACATTCTTTGGCACTGCCTTTCTTTGGAATTGGAATGTAAACTGATCTTTTCCAATCCTGTGGCCACTGTTGAGTTTTCCAAATTTGCTGGCAAATTGAGTGTAGCACTTTTACTGCACTGTCTTTTAAGATTTTGAATAGCTCAGCTGGAATACTGTCACCTCCACTAGCTTTGTTGTTGCTCAGCTTTTCTAAGGCCCACTTCACCTCACATTCTAGGATGTCTGGCTCGAGGTCAGTGACCACATCATTGTGATTATCTGGGACGTTAAGCTCATTCTTGTATAGTTCTTCTGTGTAATTTTGCCACCTCTTCTTAATCTCTTCTGCCTCTGTTAGGTCCCTGCCATTTTGGTCCTTTATCATGCCCATTTTTGCATTAAACATTCCCTTCATCTCTCCAATTTTCTTGAAAAGATCTCTGGTCCTCCCTATTCTATTGTTTTCTTCTATTTCTTTGCACTGTTCATTTAAGAAGGCATTCTTATCTCTTCTAGCTATTCTCTGGAATTCTGCATTCAATTGGGCATATCTATGTTTTTCTCCCTTGCCTTTCGCTTCCCTCCTTTCCTCAGCTATTTGCAAAGCTTCCTCAGAAAGCCATTTTGCTTTCTTGCATTTCTTTTTCTTTGGGATAGTTTTGGTTGCTACCTGTTGTACAATGTCGCGAACCTCTGTCCATAGTTCTTCAGGCACTCTGTCTATCAGATCTAATTCCTTAAATCTATTTGTCACCTCTACTGTATATTCAACAGGGATATGATTTAATTCATACCTGACTGGCCTAGTGCTTTTCCCTACTTTCTTCAGTTTAAGCCTAAACTTTGCAAGGAGAAGCTCATGGTCTGAGCCACAGTCAGCTCCTGGTCTTGTTTTTACCGACTGTATAGAGCTTCTCCATCTTTGGCTGCAGAGCATATAGTCAATCTGATTTCTGTGTTGACCGTCTGGTGATGTCCATGTGTAGAGCCGTCTCTTGGGTTGTTGGAAAAGAGTGTTTGCTATGACCATCGTATTCTCTTGACAAAATTCTATCAGCCTGTGCCCTGCTTCATTTTGTACTCCAAGGCCAAACTTGCCTGTTATTCCAGTTATCTTTTGGCTTCCTACTTTAGCATTCCAATCCCCCATGATGATAAGGACATCATTTTTTGGTGTTACTTCTATAAGGTGCTGTAGGGCTTCATAGAACCGGTCAATTTCATCCTCTTCAGCACTGGTGGTTGGGGCATAGACTTGGACTACTGTGATATTGAATGGTTTGCCTTGGATTCGAACTGAGATCATTCTGTCATTTTGAGGATTGTATCCCAGTATTGATTTTCCTACTCTTTTATTGACTATGAAGGCTACTCCATTTCTTCTGAGGGATTCTTGCCCGCAGTAGTATACCTGATGGTCATCTGAATTAAATTCACCCATTCCTGTCCATTTTAGTTCGCTGATACCTAAGATGTCGATGTTCAGTCTTGTCATCTCTTGTTTGACCACGTCCAGCTTTCCTTGATTCATGGATCTTACATTCCAGGTTCCTATGGAGAAAAAATCTTTACAGCATCGGACTTTCCTTTCACCACCAGACATATCCACAGCTGAGCGTCCTTTCGGCTTTGGCCCAGTCGCTTCATTCTTTCTGGCGCTACTAGTACTAGCCCTCTGCTCTTCCCCAGTAGCATATTGGACGCCTTCCGACCTGAGGGGCTCATCTTCCAGCGTCATATCGTTTTGCCTTTTGGTACTGTCCATAGGGTTTTCATGGCAAAGATACTGGAGTGGTTTGCCATTTCCTTCTCCAGTGGATCACGTTTTGTCAGAACTCTCAGCTATGACCTGTCCGTCTTGGGTGGCCCTGCACGGCATAGCTCATAGCTTCATTGAATTACGCAAGCCCCTTCGCCACGACAAGGCAGTAATCCATGAAGGGGACCTGATCAATAGTCTTCCAGATTTCATTGTTACATTGCATTACATCTTATTCCTTTGTTTTATATATTTATATAAAGATATTTTATATATATTTCTTTCTATCACACAAATGATTAATAATAATAAAGAATAAATTTCTTTAAAAATAATAAAATTAGTATTAAATTTCATTGCATGGCATTGTATTTCAGTCCCAACTCTGTTATCCTCTTGCAAGGTGTTGGAGATCTGCCTGTTTCCCAAGAAATTGGGTCAGGGATAGATGAGCTTTGCTACTATTGATGGTGAATAGGGGTGGACAGTTTATCCTTTGGCCTTCGGCACTTTGCCTATTTTAATATTGTAAGCCACCCAGAGTCATTTATGTAAGATGAGTACATGTGGATGATAGATCTATAAATAAAGACATTTTAATGGCTAGATCAGCGGTGTCAAATCTTGGCAACTTTAAGACTTGTGGACTTCAACTCCAAGAATTCCTCAGCTAGCATAGTCTAAATAATAGTCACACCATTAGGTAAATTTAATACTTCATATCCACGTTTGTTTTGTCTAGATAATCAAGACATATTAAATTTTCTAACAAGTATTCTAATTATGAAACAATGTTCAGATCTTTTTATATGTCAATAATTGCTGAGTAATTATCACTAAATCATTCAGGGAATATGTTAGGAAGCATACCCCTGAATCTGTTGCTTGGAGTTGGAGAATTGAGATTATGTGATTTCCATGATGGTTTAATATGGCTACTTCAACAGTCCCCCCCCTAAATTACTTGAATAAGCATAGACTTACGTACATAGAAAATATTTCCATCTGACTTGTCAAAACAAAGTGCCCCTTCAAAAGTTTTTCACAGCTCTAATAATCTGTTCATTATATATCTACAGCAAAATCTGTACAAATTTTCCTAATGAATCATGTAAAAATCACATGGCTTTTAAAGCAATCAACAGCAATCAATTTAAATGTTTAGCTATATGAATCCTTTGTCCATTGCTATATATTTTAATTACAAAATATATTATTGTTTGGCTTAAGCCCTTTAAAACTTTTTCTCTGGTGAATGTATCACAGAAGATTGCATATAGTTCTAAAGAAAGGTTTGCTACAGATTCATTCAGGGCTTTTTTTCTCATAGAGCGGTCAGAATGAAGTTCCAGCACCTTTTTTGGATGGAACCTTGTAGAGTAGGCAAGGCGGGTTGTATGACATGTGTGAGTTCTGGCACCTTTTTCTTTTACAAAAAAAGCACTGGATTCATTGCTTTGTTATTCAACAGCCTCATTTTATCCTCATCCCCTTAATGAGCACACTTATATTCCTGGGTCCATGTGGTTCCTAAACAAAACATGGCTTCTTTAAGGAGCCTCTGACAGATATAGTAAGTACATCCATTCCATATCCAAAGAGCTTTCATCCTCTGGTCTAAATGCTTCATACTTCTGAAAACAGATCTTTTAAATGCATTCCTGAGTCTTTGAATAGCCAGTTGAGTCATTTGTCAGTCTTTTAGTAGTTCAGTTACTTTTCAAGCTCCCATTTATGTCACTAATATTAACCCATTTATGTCACTAAAATTAACAGAATACCTTTTCACCTCTATACAAATGTTTTATTCAGAATGTCCCATAATTTCCTCAATTTATCCCTAAATTGTCCATTAATACAATTCATGTGGGGCATAACCTTAAAATCTGATTGATTCCTAATTTATTCCTACTTACTTAAGCATCCACAAATTGCTGACACCAATTTATGTCTGCATTTTGGCTCTTTTATTTATACTTTATTCAAAATATGTCTGTACCTATTCCTCAACTGTATTCCATATGAAATTCTTATATCTCTTTGTTTCACCGACATACTATATGACTATTTTTATTTAATTTCTTTCATTAATTTAGGCTGTTTATCATTTACATCACCATCATTATCACACTCATCTCAGCGTTTGGGTCTGGCATATGTAGGAATTATTAGCCATTTGTTCTTAATATATAAAGCAACTATTGGAATTCCAAATTCCTTGACCTATGAGTTTGTTTATATAGAGTGAGCGTCAATCACTGTAGATCAGAAATAAAATATGCAAGATTTCTCTAATAATTTAGCAAATATTTGATATAAATATCCATTCCATATCAATCAACTATATACAGACTGCTAGTTAGAGAAAAATATTTTTTCTAAAGTTCCAAGATGTGTCTTTCTGTATGATTATGTGTGTGCATGTTTGTGAAAGACATCAATCTATTCTAAATACATGATTATATACTGTACTGCTAGATAGAAAGGTAGTAGCAGTTGTAAAAAGAATGAAAAACATTAGATTTGTTCATTCTCTGGTGCAGCAATCAAAATGTCTATTTCCTGTAACCAATTTCCATAGCAAAGGATGCTGCTGTCTGCAAAAATCCAGAAGCTCTGTTATAACATTTTTTTCCAGCAGATAAGGCACAGAACTAAAATTTTTCCCCTGCTATGTATTGTCAGTAACATCAACGGAATGGACAATTAAAAACTGGACAATTGTTGTACATATCTGCACAAATCCATCAAGAAATCTCACACTGAATGTGTGTTACATTCAATTCTATGCATATTAAAGTGCAATGTGACTTACATTTGAAAATGCAGTGTGACCAAACTGCCATCGTCAGGTTGTAAGATCAAGTATTATGTCTGCTGTTGGAAATGCATTTAACATAAAAATCTTAATTCTTTCCTCTAGAAAGTCAATACTCTGTTTCCCTGAAATAACACATTTTGTTATGCAGAGAGGATTTCAAGCTTCCTTGTTTTTGGCCGCTCAGAGTCACCTTGTAAGGGAGATGGACAGCATAAATATTTAATAAATAATAATAAATAAAATCCACAGTAAGCAAGAAGGTAAATCTATCCTCCTCACTAAACTTCCCTTGTTTATCAATCATGATTGGGCTAGCAACCAGGTTATTAAGCAAAGTGATCATTAAGTGAAATTGTGACTTGTTATGGTATTTACTTCAGCTTTCCTTTGCTTTACACACCTACAAAGGTTGTAAATGCAAGGATTTATTGTAAGGTTACTTTTCATCATTGTTATACCTGCAAACAGTTGCTGAAATATGTGTTCATTAATGGTAAATATGGACACAGGAACTAATTAATCTATGCTGTACTTTATGGAGGGAAGAAGAAAATGTTCATTTGTTGCAGTTTCATTTTTGCTTAATGTTTCCTTCCAATTTTAGCTTGTGTAACAGCAGTTATCTGAAATAACATCCAAAAGTATTGATGCTTTTAAACTTTAGTGTAGCAGAAAACTCTTGAGAATACGATGGACAGCCTAGAAAATAAACAAATGGATCATTGAACAAATCAATCCAGAGTTCTCATTAGAGGCACAAATCACCAGACTCAAATTATCCTACTTCAAACACATTATGCAATACTTTGTTTTCTAGAGAAGTTTCTAATGCTGGGAAAGTGGAAGGAAATAGAAGGAGCAACCAACAGCAAGGAAGATAGAATCGGTTACAGTAGCAATAATGCATGGCTGGAAGATTTGAAATATCAGGTTAAGGACAGATTGTCATGTAGAAAATCTGTGTTGTTACCAGTATTTATGTCAACACTGACTTGATGACACATAATCAACTATAGCAGTACTGTACGGAATTCTCACTTTGGAAGAAGTCTTTCTTCTGGATAGGATGTTTCCTACTGTATATTGGAAGATAGCTGATCCATAACACTTATAAACCCCTTATAAAGTCACTTTGATCAAAAGACTGGATGACAAAATAGGCAATAAATTCTTAGCAATATATATTTTTTCTTTCTCCTATAGGCTATAATGTGACTTTTCATCTTGGCTCTTTGAGTCATAGACCTTCACAATGGACAAAGGAAAAGTACTGTTTGATACAGATTCTGACTTGGATGATGTAATTCATTCAACCAACCAAAAAATAACTTTTCACTTCTGTCTTAGAAAGCAAGTTATTAAATATAATGTAACTGCCAGATCTAATCATAGCTAGGGAATTCATTGGACTCTTCTTGAATTAACTGCTTCAATGTAGAATTTGTTATTCAGCTCTCTTCTCAGTTTCCTGGTTCACTTTAGTAACCTTTATTGTGCACATACAGAACTCACTACTCCAAGCTAAAATAATTCATTACAAGTAAAAATTGCTATTCTCTGATCTAAATAGTCATACAACAAAATATTTTTTAAAAGTCCTTTCTCATTTTTTTCATTGAACAGTACCACTGTGTTATAAATATAATTCATTATAATGATTTATATTTAGTTTGGTATTTTACTTGTAGTATCTATGTGTATATATTATGTATGATTGCATGTATCTTTATATTTTGATATTCAGTCCTACAATTTTTTATAGGGCTTTACTTGAGCCTATATCTATACTACATTGCCAGCAATGGGGAAAAAGTCGTGATATGTTATGCGACGCCATGTGACGTTGTGAATTTGACATGATTGCTATATATAGCATATATGATGATGTGTATATATATGTTCTCTCTATCTGTGTGTTTGTATGTGTACATGTGTGGGTATACACACACATACAGGTAGTCCTCAACTTACGACCACAATTGAGCCCAAAGGTTCTGTTGCTGTTGCATGACCCTAGGACAGGGCTTTTCAACCAGTGGTACGGGTACCACCTGTGGTACATTAGCACCTGGCAGGTGGTACACGACCATCCTAGAAAAGTGGTAGCGGGGAGGGGAATGAGCTGAACCGGTGGCAACACTGCACAAGCCTGAGCAAGAGACGGCTGGAGCTGCAGGGCTGTCAGGGCTCAGTGGAAGCGCCAGGATCAGCGCCAGGCTCCAGCTGGAGCTTGACGCTGATCCTGGCGCTTCTGAGCCCAGAAGAAGCACCGATCAGCTGGAATGTTGCAGCATCTCATGATTTACATTCAGATGCTTGGCAACTGATTCATATTTATGACAGTCAGAGTGTCCCATAATCATGTGAAGTGACCAAAACCTGCTGCAACCACCCAGCAGATGGGGGAAATAAAAACCAAACAACCCTCCCCGCCCGCTGCCAATCCTCAACAGAAATGCTCACAACAATGAAAACCTCAGACAGGAGAAAGAGCGCCACGAGGTGGGAAGGCAGGTGTTTTGCTCGGCTGTGGCTTGGGGGGCACTTTATTCAGTGCCATTGTAACTTCGAACAGTCACTAAGCAAACTGTTGTAAGTTGAGGACTACCTGTACTTTATCAATTTTTTCTTTGGGTTTTTTTTGGGTCATCAGGTTTTTGTTTTTTTATTGAAAAGTTTTAAAATACAGTTTTCCTTTAAAAAACCCCCCTTCCCCCTCCCTCCTCCCCCCGCCACCCCCCCTCCCCCCCTCCCTCCTTCCCCCCTACCTCCCCCCCTCCCCCCCTCCCCCCCCCGACTTCCCAGAGCTAAATACAAGGTATATAAAAAAAAGCAATCATAAACAACCATATACTAACAACTATAAATTCTAAAATCCATCACTCTCTAGCTTATATAGGATAAAACAAACCTTAGCATTATTAAATATATATAAAAAACTAAAATAGAAAAAGAAAAAAGAAAACGAAAGAAGACTTATTCGAATGCTACATAAAACTTCTTAACCCTATACTTGTTCTGGATAAACTCAATCCATTTTCTCCATTCCATAATATAACGTTCTTGCGAATGATCTTTCAAATAGGCCGAAATCTTCGCCATCTCTGCCAGGTCGGAAACCTTTAAAGTCCACTCTTCTATGGTCGGCAGTTCCTCTTTCTTCCAGTATTGGCCTATCAAAAGTCTTGCCGCCGTAATTAAGTTCAACATCAGCTTGGTGTCCACAACTGTAGCGTCTGCAATTATTCCCAACAGAAAAAGTTGCGGACAAAACTTTATCCTCTGTTTAAGAATCTTCTGCATATTCCACCAGACTTTTATCCAAAAAGCCTTAACCTTCTTACATGTCCACCATATGTGAAAGTATGTTGCATCTTCCTCACCACACCTCCAACATTTAGGCTGATAATTCGGATACATACTTGCAAGCTTTTTAGGATCTAGATGCCATCTATAAAACATTTTGTAAAAATTCTCTCTTAGATTTTGAGCTTGAGTAAATTTTACGTTCCTCACCCAAATCTTTTCCCACGTGTCCATTGAGATAACTTCCTGGATGTTTTGGGCCCATTTTATCATACAATCCTTAACAAGCTCTGTTTCTGAGTCAATCTCTATCAATGCAAGATATATCCGTTTAATATGTGCTGATCCCTGATTTCTAATCTGCTTTATCAAGTTTTCATCAGTCATTGTAAATCCATTTTTCTGGTCTTCTTTCCACCTGGCCTGTAGTTGAATATATTGAAACCAAGTTTGAACAACCTTCTCTTCTCGCAAGAGGCTATATGATTTCAAACACCAAACATTCCTTTCGAAACTTAAAATTTCCTTGTACGTAGTCACGTCATGTTTGAAACCAGCATGTATATTTTCTATTGCGTGTTTTGGAATTGCCCACAATGGTATCTTGCTGCTTAGCTTATGTCTATACTTCTTCCAAACTCTCAGCAATGCCTGTCTTAAAATATGCATCCTAAACACAGTATCTACCTTCTTATCATACAACAAATATGCATGCCAGCCAAACAACAAGTCATGGCCCTCAAGATTTAATAACCTCGATTGCGTCAAATTAATCCAATCACTTATTCCTACTAAGTCATCAGGTTTTTGACACCTTGCTAAGCGACTGGTGGTACTCGGATGTTGCCATATCCTAAAAGTGGTACAATGGGTGAAAAGGTAGAAAAACCCTGCCCTAGGACTCTGCAACCATCATAAACGTTAGCTGCCAAGCATCCAAATTTTGATCATGTGACCAAAGGGATACTGCAACAGTTGTAAGTGTGAAAAATGATCATAAGTCACTTTTTTCAGTGCTATTTGAATGATCACTAAATAAACTCTTGTAAGTCGAAGACTACCTGAATATATAGAAGCTGGGCTGAAAACCACAAACATTAGGGAAGAAGCTCAAATGCAATTCTGAAAATGATTAGGAGTTTATTTATGCTTTAATAGGGAGATCTCCAACTCCTCTCATTTTCAAAATGATGTCCTCAATTTACAACTCAGTGCTATGTACACTTAATCAGAAATCCCATTGCTCAATTGTGTTTATTTTCTTGTATAAATTATTAATCATATAAATGCCAATTAAAAAGACTTTTTCCCAACCTATTATTTTAACAAATATGTAATGAATAAATTATTAAATCAAGAAGTATTCAGAATTTTTTAAAAAATGAAAAATTGAAAATATCTGTATCCAACATGGAAGATCAATGGTATTTTTAGACCGCTTTCTCTTTTGGACCCAATCAATCCTAAATAAAAACATTTTATCAAAAGGGGTTTACTAAAATTGAGGGGGGAATGGGGTAATTTTCATGACCTTTAGAATCTAACTCCAAGCAAAAACCACTAGATAACCAATCACATAAGGAGGTAGGGAGTTAAGAGAAACAAGAAATAAAAAAGAAAAACATAATGAAGTAGAGAGTGATGGAAAAGATGGAAACCCCAGTTACAAAGTAGGAGATATAAGAAATATGCCCAAGACCAAAAAAAGACTCAAATGCCTATATACTAATGCTCAAAGTTTAGGGAACAAACAGGGTGAATTTGAAGTATTAGTAAATGAAGGCAGATATGATATAATTGCCATTACTGAAACTTGGTGGGATAAAACTCATGACTGGAATGTACTGAAGGAAGGATACAAACTATGCAAAAGAAACAGACCTTACAAAAGAGGAGGTGGAGTTGCAGTATATATAATGAACACTACATCCATACAGAAATACACAAAACCAAGGATGAAAACCTAGAATCCATATGGGTCAATATAAAAGGGGGAAAATGATATTGTTATAGGCATATACTAAAGGCCACCCAATCAAGCAGAAGAAATAGATGAATTCTTTGCTAATCAATTAACAAATGTATGTAGGAAACATACCACAGTAGTAATGGGAGGCTTTAACTACCCTGAATCACCTGGAAGACAAACTCTGCAGTAAGTGGGAGATCAAACAGATTCCAAACCAGCTATCCAAAAGGTAGAGGAGGGAACTAGAGGAAAAGCTGTACTGGATCTAATTTTTACTAACAGAGAAGAAGTGATAGAGGGAGTTGAAGTTGCTGGAACCTTGGCCAAGAATGATCACGTCATATTGGAATTCAATATAATGCAAACACAAGTAATGGAATATAATCCAACCAGTGTCTTAAACTTTAAAAGAGCTGATTTTAACAAACTCAATGAGAGCCTAAGCAAAATTTCATGGATAAAAATCCTAAAGGGGAAAACAACTCAAGAAGTGTTGTACACTGAAAAATATTATCATAAAAGTCCAGTCCAATGCAATACCATTGGAAAAAAACCAAAAAATCCAAGAAGAAACCAGCACATGGTTGCACAAAGATGTCTCTGACAAACTGAAAGACAAAAAGAATAAGTACAAAAAATGGAAAGAGGGACTCATAACTAAGTTAGAATATCAGCAGGTAGCTCAAATCTGGAAAGATGAAGTCAGGAAATCAGAGGCTCAGAATGGACAAAGATTTGCAACAAAAGTCAAACTTTAAAAAAAATCTTTCAACATATAAATAATAAGAAAAATGTCAAGGAAACAGTCAGTCCACAAAAAACAGAAGATGGCAAGGAAGTTAACAGGCAGTAGAAAGAAAGCAAAGCTGCTTAACTCATTCTTTGCATCAGTCTTCACGCAAAAAGAAACTATATAGCCCAACCTACCAAAAATATAACTGTAAAAGACAGACTAGAAATAAAAACTAAAATAAGCAAGAAAATGGTTAGAAAACACCTATCTGACCTTGATGAATATAGATCACGGGGACCAGATGGATTACATCCCAGAGTTCTGAAAGAGCTGGCAAATGTTATCTCAGAACCATTGTACCATACCTTTCAAAAATCCTGGAACACCAGGAATTACCTGAGGATTGGAAAAGAGCTGATGTGGCTCCCATCTTAAAAAAAAAAAGGGGCGACAGACCCAGGAAACTACAGGCCAATCAAATCAGCCTAACATCAATACTTGAGAAGATACTGGAAAAGTAATAAAAAAACAGATCTGTGTACATCTAAAAACAAAGTTATAACTAGTAGTGTTGTGTATTAATACGTTATGTTTAATGATTGTGTTCACATGTTAACAGTTATGAGGTAAAACCCTTCGGCAGCTTTTGACAGTTGTCAAAAGCTGCCAGTAGCCACTGCGCAAGCGCTACCGCTTGACCACTCTCTGCTGTCAAAACCGCCTGTAACTGCGCAGGCGCAAGACAGCTTGACAGCTCCGAGCTGTCAAAGCTCACCATCGCCGATTGGTCCGTGCTGACTAGCGGGAAACCGGCACAGCCTTGATTGATGAGACGAGGCGAGTGAGTTCAGCAAGAATCATTCTTTATTTGGTTGCAGGAACTGACCTGAGAAACAGGGCTGCAAATGCAGCAATTTATACCCTGGTCTCTAGGCGGTGGCCAATAGATTTAAAGCAACCTCTTGCCACCCTAGAAGCAGCCAATGGTGGCGCTGGAGACGGGTTGTCTGAGGAGCTGGGAGCTGTTAGCCAGCTTCCCTGCTTGAGCAACCTTCCAGCAATTAACCCCACGTGATCTTCCTAAGCAAGACAAAGCCCAATACATTACACTGCTCCCCCCTAGAATGTACACACATTATAACAACAAAAGGAATGATTACAGCAATTAGAAGTTTTCAGAGATACAGAAATAATATGCAATGTCCACATATTCTGTTCTTGCTAATACATAGGCTCTCTTGGCTAGCAGCAATCAATGACACATACAACATTATAGCTCAGTTATTTTGGAACAAAATCTTGTAAATACGCAGGAGGCTTGTGAACCCTTGTGGTATGCCTAGGAGAGCCAGGCACTCCCTGGCCTACCAGCTTGCCCGCTGGGCTGGGCAGACCAGGGTCCATACATTCAAGCGAGTCTGGCTGACTCGGAATTCTCTGGCTGGCCATTTCCGGTCAGCCCAGCCCAGAGTCCAATCTTTCTGCAGAGTTAGCACAGTGGCTGTAGTGTTCTGGTTGGCTTTATCTCTCAGGGGCCCCGTGTTGCACTCCTGGGCTTTGCCCCCCTTACGGCCACCTCCCTGTTGCTCCAACTGCTTGGGACCTCAGAGCATATGGATTAATCGGCCTGGCTGCCGGTTTGCGGTCTGTGGATGGGACCTGGGATGAAGTCCTCGCTTTGTGGCCATTCTGGAAAACGCTTTCTAAGCTGATCGATATGGTGGCGAATAACTCGCCTGCCCTCTAGGCCCACTTCGTATGAGAGGGGGCCCGATATTTTGGTGATTTTCCCTGGTACCCACAAGTTCCCACGCCCATAGTTCTGGGCCCACACCCCATCGCCCACTTGCAGCACCCTCAGAGGTTTTGGGTGAGAGGCCTCAGCTGCCACCCGGTCTAGGTGCAACCTGTCCAGTTTCGTGATTAATCGCCTCCCCCAGCGCAGCTCTGCTGGGCTTTTGCCCGTTGCTGTACATAGTGTGGAATGTTGGCAGAGCAAAATGTCGGCCAGTCTGTGGGGCCAGTCTGTGGGGCCAGTCTCCAGTCATTATGCGTTTCAATGATTCAATGATTCCAGTTACTTGGATGCCTAGTGCATCAAACCAGTCGAGCCCAATTAGGCTCGTTCACTCACCCCGTACTACGACAATGTCCAGGTGCCCAGAAAACCCCTTAAATTTAAGGGCTAGTGTGGCCTCACCCTTGACTGTGATTCTAGCATTCTGGAAGTTGGTTACTATAATGTCAGATGGCCTCAGCTTGGCCCATCTCTTGCTGCGATTGCAGACGAAATTAAATGTCTCAAGTAAAATAATGGAAACGGCTGAGCCATCTTGCAAGGGACCCCTTGTAGTTCCACAAAGTCTAAACTTTGTCTTAATAGGGCAGTGAGCTCCCGTGTAGCAAATGCTTCTGCAGCTGGAGCAAAACCCTATGCTATACTGTCCTGGGGTCCCGGTACCTCTCCTAATCAGAATGTCTGACTGGCGATTCAAATGCCGGTCCCTCTGGCAACCTCTGCAGACGGACGTGATGTGGCCGGTCTTCCCACAGGTTCCGGCACGTGGCTGTCCGGAACCTACAGTCCATTTGTTGGTGGCAGCCACCACACCCTGGGTACCTAAGAAAGGGATCTGCCTTGTAAGTCGCTCCTTGTTGCTTGTCGCTGTGACGCTGTTGGTCGTTGTATCTTTGTAGCTTGTCAACTTTTGTGTTGTATTCGGGGTCTTCTGCATGTTTGGCATCCTCATGGTGGACTGCTTCCTCGTGCTGTGCTGTTTTGGCGGGCCGCATGGCTCGTATTGCCCCGCCAGCGGCTTCATCCGCCATGATCTCTTTCAGCGCATCTGGGAACGACAGAGTCTCTTTGGTGAAGAGTTTTTGCTGTAACTCTTGATTCCGGAGACCGCAGACAAGCTAGTCTCGGAGCCTCTCCTCAATGTCGGAGAACTGGTACAGGTGTGTGGCCTGCCTCAATGCCGCGATGAATTGAGATGCTGTTTCACCTTGTTGCTGAACCCTCTGTTCAAATGCGTGGTGCCAAGCGATTACTGACAGCTTGGGCTGGAAATGGTTACTGAGCCATTTCTTCAAGTCTGTGAACATTACAGACTCCAATGCTGTTGGCGCGAACAAGTTCTCCATGATGTCGAACGTGGCTGGGCTGCACACACACAGGAGTGTAGAGGCCTTCAGGCTGTCCTTGGCAACTTGATTCGTGTGAAGATAGTTCTCGACACTGGATAGATACGAAGACCATCTTTCTGGGTGAGCTATATCAAATTCTTCCAGCTTTCCAACCTTTGCCATTTCTGCTGGTCTTCACAGTTGGGGCTCGTTGTCTTCTTGTCCTGCTCCTCCGTTGCCCAGGAACTGGTCCTCTGGATGCGTGGTCGCTAGCGTGGCTGTGCTAGGCCGACCGTAGGGGGGGAATTGCTTTTCCCACCAGGCGTGTTCGGCCTCTCCCCTAGTGACTCTTCAGCTCAGTTGGAGCAGCAGGATCCCACCTTCATCGCCAGGGTCCAAAAATATCTTGACAGACTTGAACAATGGGCCCTATCCAATAACATGAAATTGTTGGATGAGGAGAAAAGCATGGTTTTACACCTAGGCAGAAAAAAAATAAAGGTACAAGTACAGATTAGGTGAAACCTGGCTCAAAAATAGTAACTGTGTGAGGGATCTTGGAGTCTGAGTGGAAGATCACTTAAACATGAGCCAGCAGTGGGCAGTAGTATCCAAAAAAGCTAATAAAACTCTTGGTTGTATAAACAGAGGCATAGAATCAAAATCATGTGAAGTATCAGTACCGCTTTATAAATCCTTAGTAAGACCACACCTGGAATACTGCATCCAGTTTGGACAGCATATTACAAAAAAGTTGTTGAGACTTTGGAAAGAATGCAAAGAAGAACAACTAAGATGATTAAGAGCCTGGAGACAAAAACATGAAGAATGGTTGCAGGAATTGGGTATGGCCAGTTTAGAGGATAGGACTAGGAGTGACATGATAGCAGTAATCCAGTATTTGAGGGGCTACCACAAAGAAGAGGAGGTCAACTTATTTTCCAAAGCACCAAAAAGCAAGACAAGAAACAATGGATTGAAACTAATCAAGGAGAGAAGCAACCTGGAATTAATCAGAAACTTTCTAACAGTGAGGACAATTAACAAGTGGGACAGCTTGTCTTCAGAAGTTGTAGGTGCTTCATCACTAGAAGTTTTTAAGAAAAGACTATCTGAAATGGTATAGTCTTCTGCTTGAGCAGGGGGTTGGGATTAAGCAGGGAGTTGGGTCACCAAGATTTCTTCCAGTTGTATTTTGATTCTGAAACAATTAATTGCCCAATTAATTGCTGGGATTCTGGCTGATGTAAGAAAAATATAAACATAGGAAAAATACATAGATTGAAAACAGCAACATAGGAGGTCCAGTGATTGCTGTGGTGGGTATATTAGCCCACATGGAGAAGGCAAAGTCTAGATAAAGAGCCCAAGAGAGGTTTAAAGCAAATGGCATAATTGTTCCAATATCTCAGGGGGGAAAGCAAAAGATGAAGTAGGTATTATATGAAGAGCTGTAGCCAGTGCTTTTTTTGTAAAAAAAAAAAAAGGTGCTGTAACTCACACATGTCATACAACCCGCCTTGCCTACCCTACAAGGTTCCATCCAAGAAAGGTGTGAGAACTACATTCTGGGCATTCTATGACCAAAAATTTTTTTCTGTAGCACAGTGAAGAATGCAGCAAATTGGGAGACGAGGAAGTATAGCAGCATTCCTTGGGAATTATATTAGCTTGCAGGGAGGCAAGGAAGTTCAGCCAGTACTAGGTTGGTTCAGCCTTGCTTTGTTCAAAGTCAAAGCTCAAAATCCTTATATGCAGTAGAATGTTGGAAGAATGGTGGAGAAAAGAGTAAAATAATTGATGTTGGAAACAGCAAGGGTGAGGGAGGCGTTGTAAGTTCTGTGATCATAGGTGCTTCACTTTACAGTAGGGATCCCCAACACCTGTGTGTAGACTACCGGTCCACGGCATGTTACCAACCGGTCCACACAAACAAGCAAAGCCCCATCCACGGGATACAGGCAGCACACAAAACCACACACCCTCCAGTCTGTGAAAAATCCTCTATCCACAGAACCAGTTTCTGGTGCCCAAAAGGTTGGGGACTTCTGCTTTACGACCTTCTCACCATTAACAACCAGAGTCCATTACATTCATGAGTCAGATACTACTTATACTGCATTATAAACATCATTTTTAATTTATAATTGCTATGGGTACTTACTATTGCAAAGGAAAGAAATGTACCCCTAAATATTTCATTTATGTGATAATATTTTAATATATTCATATTTAAATATGATTCATATTAATATACCTCAAATTTCTACTTTCTGGGAGGACACTGCTTCTGGAATTTAGCCACTGCTTCAGTACTTATAAGCAATAAAATAGTAAGTGATAATTTTCAGTCACATTAAATAAAATGCATAGTTTCTGCACTGTCTGGTCATGTTTGGCTTCTGCTGACAAGGAAACCTCTCTCTATGATTTATTTTTACTTCTGAATTGGGATTTATTACTGTTGATCTATGAACAAACTAGAATTATAAGCCAGGATTTGCTCAAACTACAGTAATTATCACAATGATATGCAGCATTCAATGGAAATAAAACTAATGGGAAAATGAGCTGAAAATGAGTGGCAGTTCCTAACAATGAACTAAAGTTCTGTGCAGTTACTAAAACATCAGTACAAAAGAATTATACTGTGGTGGGGAGTGGGGGGGGAGACGTCCAATGTAACTGCAGAAAAAGTGTTATGAAGTTTAATAAAAATAAATATACATATTATCAATGAAAAGTGAAGACCTTTGAAACTAGAGATTGTGAAAGAATCATAATGCTCAGAATAATTTTAGCTTTGTGAAGGATGCTTAGAACAATAAAAAGCTTCTTCAGGAATATTCAAATGCAAAGAAAGAGTCAAGAATCAATATACCAACTATTTAATCAAAGCGACAACATGCTAACAAGTATACCAGTGCTTATCAATTTCTATTTTGGTTCCCCAATTTTAAAAAAAACCTATGTCTTCTACCAGGAAATGATGAATGTGAGAAATGGATAAAATTGAAGTTGAGAACAATGATGAAGCAATAGCTCAATCCCAGTGGTGGGACTCAAATATGTGAACAACTGGTTCTCTGTATGGATGCCGCTTCCGGAAGTCCATTCTGGGCCTGGGCAACAAAAATTTAGCTACCAGTTCTGCCAAAGTGTTGCGAACTGGCTGAATCCCACCACTGGCTCATACTTGGAATAAGTTTAAATCTCTAAGACTAACTGAATTGAAACCCAGACTCCAGAAGAAATATCTTATGATCTGGTCAAAACTTTATATTTTAGTTTTAAGAAATCCTATGCTAGATTGCTGTAAAAGAGCAAACATTTCTCCATTTTAAGAGGGGGAAAATCAAGGAACCTGGAAACAATAGGCCAGTCAGTCTGACATCAGTCTGAGAAAGAATCTAGAGCAGACAATAATCTGCGAACACTTTAAAAACAGTACAGCAATGAAGAGTATTCAGAATGGAATTTTCACAAATGTGTTTTGAAAAATATTCTGTCATGAAACCAGAATTTTAACACTTTGAGCCCCAATACAAACTTTTATCTCTCTTTAACTTCATTAAACTCTGAAAATACATTCTGCTGAATCTCATTTTCTACAGAATATTGAAATTGCTCTTGCATGGCATCCTATTTAGCAACCTTTATAAAAGAAATCATACAGAGCAGCTCCAAAAACTTAGCTGTTAATTAGTTTATACAGTTAGGTTAATTACAAATCAATATCATTTCTGGATTGTGATGTTAAAGTTGGATTTGTTCACATTAGGGCATAAAAGCAATGCAGCCTGTTTTGATTGTGAAGAGAAATATATGTATATTAAGTAGGATTCATCACATTCACAAGAAATTACCCATAAGATTTTATTTGCTCTGCAATGTTCTAGATTTGACTGATTCTCTTTTACATCCTAGCTAGCTGAAATATCACTCACTTCATGCTCTATTGCCCCAGAGAAACATACTTCAGTTTGCTTGCTTAATATATTATGGGCATCTTGTATTATTAATAATAGATTCATAAGAAAAATATCCTACTACTAAAGATGTTCTCCCTCAAATGCAAACAGATGTGTTTAAGCTTTATGCATACAGTAATGCTTTCTGAAATATATTAGCATAGTGGCACTATTATTTAAGCTATGTCTCCTCCTCCGCAGATGCTATTTTATTTAAGCAAGATTTCAGATGAAAAAGAAATGGTCTTTTCAAAGGGGGGAGGTGAGGAAGGAGAAAGAAAGGTTTAATAAAACAAAATGATTTTTAGTGATACACTGTTGTGTGCAGCAGAATTAAATTGCTGTATTTTAAGATAAAATGCAATATTTATCTTCCAGTTTATATTTCTTTTCCTTGTAAAATGAATGGATTTTCCTAGAGTAATTTTAAAGTTCATCTCTTTCTTCAAAAAAAAATTCAATACAATAAGCTCTATATTCAAATAGAAATGTAGGTCTATGTGGGCATAAGACAAATGTTTTTTTATGCTGTGGTATTAATTTTACTGGCAAATATTTGATCTAACACCATTTTTAAAACAATCTGCGTGAAGGAAAAATACATTTTTATTGAATAATCATAATAAAATGGGTGAAAAGTTGGAACCCATATGTGGTGCAAGTCCATGTGAGATACTGGAGAAAGGTCTTGCTCAGTTATAGTATCTAGAACAGTTCAATATGGTTGGACCTGAGAAAGTGGGCAGGGTCCTCCACGCTGTCATTGCTACCACCTGTCAATTAGATCCCTGTCCCTCCTGGCTGTTGAAAGCTTCCAGAATGGTGATTATCAGGTGGGTTCAGGCATTGATAAATTTCTCACTGCAGGACAGGATATTCCTGGGGCCTTTTAAGGATGCCCTGGTTCACCCTCTGCTTAAGAAAACTATTGCTTGATCCCACCTGCACGAGCAATTTCCATCCAGATTCCTATCTTCCCTTTTTAGTGAAGGTGGTAGAAAAGATAGTTGCTCCAGAGGGTCCTGGATGAAATGGATTATCTAGACCCCTTCTAGTCAATTCAGATCCGATTATGGAACAAAAACAGCATTGGTTGTAGTTGGTTTTTTATATACAAGTTTTATTGATTTTTTAATATTTACATATAAATGTATTTGTGAAGCAATACGGTGGTTGGGTAGTCAAAATAACAAATAACAAGTTGTAAATAGTTCAGGTTGCATCAACAGGGATTCCCTCTCTGATTCCCTTAATTATCACATAGTCAAAATAGTCGTTAATACATTTCTAGTTGTAACCTAGTCAATTAACAAAATTTTCAATATATTTTCACTAATACATATCAATATCTTGTTTTTAAATTTTATCTAATTGCAATAGAATATTCTAGAATAGCCTATAATGTACAAAAGAAAGCTTAATTTTTGGGTAACCCACAATTGCCTATTTCAATAAAGAATAATTCTCTTGCCTACAAAACTTACATTGTTCATTACAAAACATTCTTATGTTTTACCATTAAAATCTAGTTTTCATGTTAACAAATCACCAATTATTAGAAAGATATTTTTTGTCTTAACCATTCAACAATTATTAAACAATTATTATTATATTCTATCTTTAGGAATCCCAAAAAAGAAACAAGTTCAGTTTTTTAAATCTAACTCTTGCCTTCCTTTTGTGTCAATCAGGCTTCCCTTTTGGCATCTTTAAATTCTCAAATGTATCTCCCTTTCTTCCTATACCCCTTATTTGAATCCAGGGAGAGTATCCAAATGTCAGTTTTGCAAAGAAAGTGTCCCCTTTGTAAGCATTGAAGTTTTGCTTTAATAATTCAGTTTTTGATGATTGATGTAATATAGTTGTCATTAAATTAGGCATGTCTCTTTCTTCTTCCAATTCCATCTGGATTAGGTAGAGAGTAGTAGCTGGTGTGATGGTTGTCATTTGATTAGTTGAATTCTCAATAAAGTATATTTGAAGGCCTTTAATGTCTTCACTCTTAATATTGCTTTCTTCAGATGCTATTGCTTTTTGAGTTAAGTTTTGTGGTTGACATTGAAGTTTGGACTTTAAGATTCTCTGTAGGTTGCATTTGTTGTTCTTTGAAATCTCCCATTTTAGTGTTAGTTTCCACTTCTTCTATTTGCTCTTGGATTATTATTTCCTCATTTAAGGTCAGAATTTGATTTGGTGGCTTTAAGTTGTCAGATTTTTCTTGCAGTTTGGCTTTAATTTGCTCTGTCATTGCCAAAATCATGTCTAGTATCAGTTTACAATCAAGTGGTGGGATATATTCATCCATTTCATTGTTGTTTGCAGCTAAATCTTCCATGGAGGCTATTTTAATAATAGTCAAAGATTATTCATCTCCAAGAGTTGTTTTCAGTGCCAGGTGTTCCCACACTTATCTTTAAAAGTAATATCAAGGACAGCTCTGTTATTCAGTCAGCTCTCACAATAGTAGAAAAGTTTACCTGCTGTACCAAGTTTCGCCACAAGATGTCATCAATACCATATAAAATGCAATGTAATTTTTTTTTCTTTCCCCCCCAAATTAATATAAAACTTTTGTAGCATTAGTCCAATTTTTTTTCTTTAATTCACAGCTTAGAGAGGAAATAGGGTAGTAGATTCCCACCAAAAAATAGGAGCTTTTTAGTAAATACAGATAAAATCACTTAATTTCTTTGCTGAATTACTTGAATTTCTTTAAGGCTTTAAGATTTGTTCCCAGAGTAGATATTCGCCGTGTTTTCAAAAAGTGGGGAAAGAAATTTTCAGAAAAGTCCCACAGGAAAATAGTTAAGGGAGTAAGAAAGGTAAAGTCTCACCCAAGTCCTCCAGATTGCTTCTTAGTGCTAGGTAGTGCTTTTGGCAGGGAGCGGCTTAATGATTGGCCATCTTTATCGCTGGTCTCTTCTTCTTCGGGCCAAAGGAGTTGTCCCGGATTCACGCAGAGGACTGCCACCCTTCTGCAATCACAGGGAAGGCCTCCTCTTGCTAGTCGCCCCTCCAGGGCAATTTTCAATCCTTTTCAGGGTCCTCCAAAAAAGCAATGATTGATGGCAGGAAGCAAACTGTTCCTGTGTGTCCGGAAGCGCCACGCGCACAAACTGGAAGCTGGTTGTAGTTGTTCATAACCTTTGGTGAGAACAGGATGGAGGTAGTGCAACCATCCTTGCTTTTCTTGACCTCTCTTCAATACCATCAACTTTTGGGCAGGCTCTGGGGTTTGGGGCTGGGCAGCATAGTCTTGTGCTGGTTTGGATACTTTCTCCAAGGCCAGTCCCAATCAGTGTTGATAGCGAGTGAGAGATCTAGCCCACAGCCACGCTTTTGTGGCATGCGGGAGGGCTCAGCACTTTTATTAATATCTATGTGAAGCTGCTGGGTGAGATCATTCACCACCATGGGTTGAGGTATTATCCCTATGCTGGTGATACTCAACTTGATATCTTCACTCTTGGTGATCCAAGTGATGCTTGTATTGCCTTCTTGCAGTGCCTGGAGGCTTTGGGGCCTGAATGGAAAACAACATATTTCAGCTGAATTATGACAAGACCAAATGGCTTTGGTTTATGGAGCTTCAAGATCCAGGATTTTAACATCCTTAGTTCTGGATGGCACTATCCTAGACTAACGCAGTCCACAACTTGGGGTCTTCCTGGACTTGTGACTCCTGGTCAATGAGCAAGTGGCATAGATAGATAGGAGAGTCTTTGCACAGCACCAGTTGTGCCCCTTCCTGGGTCAGGAGTCCCTGTGCTCAGTCATTCAAGCCCTGGTCCTCTCAGGCCTGGACTGTTGCAATGTGCTGTACGTGGGCTACTCTTGAAGAACATTTGGAAGCTTCAAGTAGTACAGAGTATGGTATTGCAGCAGTCCTCGGAACCCCTAGAGTGGGGCTCTGTTCCACCACTGTTCCACAAGTTGCAATGGCTACTGTTTTCTTTCTGGGTGCAATTCAAGGTGCTGGTTATCACCATTAAAGCCCAGCATCACATGGGTCCTGAGGAACCATCTGAGTCTAATGGGACTGGCCCATCTCATTTTTGCCAGCAGAGGAGGCATGCTGCAGACCCCATTGGTCAAGGAATTCCAGCTGGCAGGGTCCAGAAGAAGAGCCTCCTCTGCTGCGGCTCCTGCACTTTGGAACATCTTGCCACCCAGAGTGAGGCTGGCACATCCTGCTCTATCCCTCCTCATCTTTTAATTTAATTATAATTTGTATTTTTATTGTTATTATAACTATTTATGGTTTATGGTTTTATTGTTTTAAATGTTGTAAGCCACCCATAGTGAAATAATGAAAAGAAATTCTAAACCAATTTAGTTATATTTTCTCAACCATTATGGCACTTTCCCCAGAGATCTGGCAGGTCCCCACCCTCCTTACCTTCTAGAAGGCCTTGAATAGCCAATTCTTCTCACAAGCATTGGGGAAGGATGAGGTTGAAGCCCAACAGTTTGGTAAATTCAGGTATGGGAGAGCATTGCCTCAGAGCACCATGAGTTTTTATTAAAATTGTTTAAGGTTTTTTATACCTTTATTGTCTTGTGAGCTGCCAAGAGTTTTGGTTACAATGTGGGCAGCTATATAAGTAAACAAGCAAGCAAACAAACAAACAAGCTTTAGTTCTTGTTAGTGAGCAGGTAAACACTTTCATTCAAACCAACATAAGTTCTTCTTTCCTATTTTGGAATGCACAAAAATCTCCTATCTTTTAATGTAAGAACCACAGCATAGAATCATCTTATTTCAGCCTGTAAGGAAATAAAATATAGTAATAAAAAAAGAACAAAATTAATGTAATCTTCCGACAGAAAAATTAATTCCCCATATATGTCAGAGATTGCTCTCATTTTATTCAAAACTCAGTAGTCTCAGGAATTCAAGAACTTGGCTATAGTAAACAAGATACACTATTAAACTACAAGCAACCTAGTTACAAAAACAGCTTTCTACGGATTAAGAATTTACCTGTAAATGCATGCCCGAAGGTTCAAACTTTCTCTTGTTTTAAAAGCTACTTGCAATCGGTTTCTCAGACAGGCCAGCTGGTCCTTTTACAAGCTTCTGTTTTACTCAATTTTTCTCATTTTTTCCATTGTGTTTTCTTTTAATTTATAGAAAAATCCATTCCATACCCAGTTTCCTTTTTACCCACTTTGTCAACAAATACAAATTCATAAAACATCACTGAATATACCGTAGCTATTATTTAAAGGATGAAGGGTTTTTTGGTGTCAGCCCTATGGATGTCAAGAAACAGCACAGACATTTAAAAAATGCTACAGGTAGTTGTTGTTTAGCAACCATTCACAATTATGACAGTGATTAAAAAATAACTTTATGACCAATCCTTACATTTAGCACCTTCACAGGTCTGCAAAGCAAAGGAAACCTGAAGTAAGACCATAAGCACAGGTTCAGTTTCACTTAGCAACCACTTCATTTAATAATTGAGTTGTCAGTCCCAGTTGTGATCACTGAATGAGGACTACCTCTATTTAGTGTTGTGGGGTACAATAAATGAATATCAGAGTTGCCCTTTGTGCCTTTTCATATTGAGCAGATGCAAGGCAGGATTACTTTGAGTTTCTTACTTACACCTTCTTCTTTTGCAATACTGAATTGTGTTTTTTTTATTTTGTCTTTAGCTATTTCTACAAATCTTCCAGGTGGTATTGTCTAATTTTGGAAGACTTTTAATGCCAGTTGTAAATAATGCTGAATCAAATCCACCATGATATGTGTTCACTCTGGCTTTACTCATTTTTCTCAGATATTGTCATTTTTATTATTTGGAAAAAAAGATCTGTGCTGCTTGATGTTTCAAGCCCAGTGCCTTAACCATTAGACCAAACTGGCTCTCTTGATATATAAACCACCACAGAAACCTCAGTGAACATGCTATTACGTGGAAGGTGTTACAAGGAAGTCCAAGCACAAGACTTGAGCAAGCATCTTGTCCACTTCATTAGGCTTTCATGAAAAAGGAACCAGATGGTGCACTAAATATCTTAATTAACTAAAAACTTCCCCAAAGCCCACTTTTCACTGTAAGAATCATATTAACCAATTAAATTAGAGGATCTATTTGAAGATAATTTCTGGAATGCAAAATAAAACATTTGCTTTGTTGTAAGCAACTTTTTCCTAATTTATTTCAGTTTACCTGATCACATAGCTCCACATTAAGTATGTTAGTTACTGGGTAGATTTACATTTCATCTTAGTCTATTCCAATATGACACTACAGTACTTCTAACTGTGAACAATGGAAATAAGTGAAAAACCCTTACTACACATTCCTTTCCTGCCTTGTGCAAGAGAGAACCTTCCTCTCCGTGGCTAATCTTTGTAAGTATAATGGAGCAAGTGTTGTGCAAGACAAAAAAGAAAGAAAAAATAAATAAATTACCACCACCCTGCTGTGGTATTCCTGCAGCAAGATCCAAGAATTTTAAGACATGGTTATTCTTTATTTGCCTTTTCTGGATATTTGGATTTTTTGTTCATTTCTTTATCCTTTTCTTTCTGGTGTTCTCCTACTTCAATTATTCATTTTCACCTCTCTCTCTCTCTCTCTCTCTCTCTCTCTCTCTCTCTCTCTCTCTCTCTCTCTCTCCCCCCCCCCAAGTCCATCCACTCTCGTAGCCTCTCTAGGTTGATGGTTCAACAATATTCATTCTGAGGAAAGCTTCCAAAACTATTAGGGATACTTTAATTGGTCTTAATTAAAGCTATGTTGATTTGTTAATAGAAAAAGAATTTTGAGAGACAAATATGGCTGAATATTGTGTAAATAGGATAATTAATTTGAACATTTTACTATTTTGACCTTTGGAATGATATAATAATGAATCAATTCCCTGAAGCAATTTCTTTGGAAGAATAGTGAGCATTCTAATAGTGATGTTTCTAATGAATGCAAATCTGCTATAAATTATTTTAATTGTTTGTCACTCTAAGTAGCAGTGTGCAAGGAAAAAAATAAAATCCATTGATTTTGCACATTGTGCTGTGATGTTTTAGATCATAAGTCTAAATTACTAACTGTTCCTTTTTGTAAATCTTATTAACATAATGATGCAAATGGTCAATGAAAGCATTAATATATTATGCATTTTTAAAAGCAATCAATTGTATAACTTATATACTGAAATTATTTTTCTCTTATACTTGACAACCTGCTTCTCTAATTAATGTATTCTCAACTAGATCTAAAACACCTATTCAGTTTTGGAAAAAAATCAACAGTAATGATTAACTCCCTTTATAGTTACTTCTGTTTTTTTAACCTGTCTTCTTTTGGACAAAATACTTCATGTCATATTGTGGTACATGTTACTATTGATTATCAAACATAATGGTATTAGGTATATGCCTCATGGAGCCTTTAACCACATGGCAGAATACTAAGGTAATCCAAGGAGATCTGCCAATTTGTCTAAAGTACAATAGGCTGAATTAGTCATTTTAGCCTGTCCCACCTTAACACTCACTAAATCAGAATACAGTACAACAGAATACAGTACTACCCCATCAAGACTATTCCTACATTTTAAAACATTAACATTTGAAACCTTTAGAAAATATTTCTGAAGAAACATAAGGACTTCTTTTCTCATTGTCATTGCCTCTTCCCATATCAATGTTTTGCTATGAGTTGATTTGTTATTCTTTTACCAAAGGAGTAAAATGCTACCTTTAATTATAATAGATACCTGGCCACTTAATTCTTCTGTTCTCTTGCTTTTACAAATATTCTTCCATCTGCTCAGAAATTATGGACATTTTTCAAGGAGATATATGCAATTATATCATTTTTACATTCACAAAATGTAACATCCATTTCCCAGCTCTTTGCAAGGTTATTTCTTTTTTTTATTGAAAAGTTTTATCATACATTTTATCTTTAACAAACCCCCCTACCCCTCCCCTATCCCTCCCTCCTTACCCCTCCCCCCCTCCCCTCCCCCGACTTCCCAGAGCTAAGTACAAGGTATAAAAAACAAAAAAAAAGAATCATAAACAACCATATGTTAACAACCGTAAACTCTAAAATCTATCACTCTCTAGCTCATATAGGATAACTACAAACACTATTAATATAAAATATATAAAAAAAGAGAAAAAAGAGAGAAAAAAAAGAGAAAAGAAGGAAAGACTTATTCAAATGCTACATGAAACTTTTTAGTCCCATATTTGTTCTGGATATACTCAATCCATTTTCTCCACTCCATAATATAGCGTTCTTGCGAATGATCTTTCAAATAGGCCGATATCTTTGCCATCTCTGCCAGGTCAGAAACCTTTAAAGTCCATTCTTCTATAGTCGGCAGTTCCTCCTTCTTCCAATACTGACCTATTAAGAGTCTTGCTGCCGTAATTAAATTCAACATCAACTTAGTGTCCACAACTGTAGCATCTGTAATTATTCCCAACAAAAAAAGTTGCGGACAAAACTTTATCCTCTGTTTAAAAATCTTCTGCATGTTCCACCAGACTTTTATCCAAAAAGCCTTAACCTTTTTACAAGTCCACCATATGTGAAAATATGTTGCATCTTCGTCACCGCACCTCCAACATTTAGGCTGATAATTCGGATACATACTTGCAAGCTTTTTAGGATCTAAATGCCATCTATAAAACATTTTATAAAAATTCTCTCTTAGATTTTGAGCTTGTGTAAATTTTACGTTCCTCACCCAAATCCTTTCCCACGTATCCATTGTAACAACTTCTTGGATATTTTGGGCCCATTTAATCATACAATCTTTAACAAGCTCTGTTTCTGAGTCAATTTCTATCAATGCAAGATATATCCATTTGATATGTGCTGGACCCTGATTTCTAATTTGCTTTATCAAATTTTCATCAGTCATTGTAAAACCAATTTTCTGGTCTTCTTTCCACCTGGCCCGTAGCTGAGTATATTGAAACCAATTTTGAACAACCTTCTCTTCTCGCAAGAGGCTATATGATTTCAAACTCCAAACATTTCTTTCCAAGCTCAGAATCTCCTTGTACGTAGTCACATCATGTTTGAAACCAGCATGTATATTTTCTATTGCGTGTTTTGGAATTGCCCACAGTGGTATTTTACAATCTAGCTTATGTCTATACTTCTTCCAAACTCTCAACAATGCCTGTCTTAGAATATGCACTCTAAACACATTGTCTACCTTCTTGTCATACAACAAATATGCATGCCAGCCAAACAACAAATCGTGGCCTTCAAGATTTAATAATCTCTCTTGTGTCAAATTAATCCAATCACTTATTCCTACTAATGCAGCAGCTTCATAGTATAGTTTAAGATTGGGCATTTTAAGACCACCTCTCTCATGAGTATCCTGCATAATCTTAAGTTTAACTCGTGGCCTTTTCCCTGCCCAAACAAATTTACTGATACCTCGCTGCCATTCCTCCAAATTAGAATCTTTCTTAAGAATCGGTATCATTTGAAATAAAAATAGAAATTTAGGCAGGACGTTCATTTTCACTGCTGCGATCCGTCCCAACAAGGACAATTGCAATTTTTCCCAACTCTCCAATTCTTTTTGAATATTCCCCCATAGTTTTTCATAATTATTTTTATATAACTTTGTATTAGAGGGCGACAAAAGCACCCCCAAATATTTAACCCTTTTAACAATCTCAAATCCAGTTAATCCTTCTAAGAGAGCCTTTTGCGAAACTGTCATATTTTTGGCCAGAATTTTGGTTTTCTGTATATTAACTTTAAATCCAGAAACCTTCCCGTATTGTGTTATTATCTCCATCAGGTCCACAACAGAGTTCTCTGGCTGGGTCACTGTAACAACCAGATCATCTGCGAATGCTCTCAATCTATAATCCTGATCTCTAATTTGTATACCCTTAATTTTTTCCGAATTCCGTATTTTAACCAATAATATCTCTAATGTTAACACAAATAACAAGGGCGATAACGGACACCCTTGCCTTGTGCCCTTCTCAATATTACATACTTCTGTCAGACTATTATTAACTATAATTTGGGCAGTTTGTTTTTGATATAATGCCCTAATCGGTTGTAAAAAATTTTCCCCAAAATCCATTTTGTCTAAAACTTTCATCAAAAATTGCCAATTCAATTGATCAAAAGCTTTTTCAGCATCTAGAAAGATTAGCGCCGCAGGGATCTGGTTGTTCCTTTCCAAAAACTCTAACACATCAACTATATGCCTCACATTATTTTTCATTTGCCTACCACTAATAAACCCCGTTTGATCCCCATGAATCACCTGTTGCAGAACCCTCATCAGTCTATTAGCCAACACCTTAGCAAATATCTTGTAATCTGTATTTAAAAGCGATATCGGTCTATAATTTTTAACTTGAGTAGCATCTTGGTCTTCCTTCGGAATCAAGGAAATAAAAGCTGTTCTCCAAGACGGTGGCACCTTTCCCCCCCTCTGGATTGTCTGGAACAGTTCCTTTAACGGTTTCATCATCTCTAATTGTAAATTTTTATAATAAGCCGCAGACAAACCATCCGTACCTGGTGCTTTATCCATCTTCAATTCCTTAATTGCTGTGAAAATTTCTTCTTCTGTAATTAATTGATTAATCCCCTCTTTTTGTACTTGCGTAAGAACCGGGATGCTAGCATTCTCCAAATATATATCAATGTCTTTTTCATTAATCTTCTCCTTAGCATATAATTTAGAATAAAAATCCACAAAAGCATCCTTGATAAGGTCCTGTTGAAACACAACCCTTCCTTTATGCTCAATTTTATCTATATTAGAAGCCCTTTGCTTTTTCCTCAATCTATAAGCTAACCATCTACCTGGTTTGTTGGCGTTGCAAAAGGTATTATGCCTGGCAAACCGCAAATTGGTTGCCACTTGGTCAGCCATTAATTTATCAAATTGTCCTCTTAACAGTTTAATAGCCTCCTTAATCTTCACATCCTCTGAATTCAAAATCAAAGCCTTTTCTTTTTCCTTTATTTCATTCTCCAGTTCTTTCCTCCTAGCTTCCACAGCACGTCTATGTTTATTATTCATATATATCAACACCCCTCTCATATAGGCCTTACTAGCATCCCAAACCATGTCCATAGAGGTGCCCTTATTCATATTCATTTCAAAAAAATCCTTCATCCGCTGTTTGCATTCTTCCACATTTCTCTGATTTCTAAACAAATTCTCATTTACGCGCCACGAGCGCCTATCTCTATTCTCCTTATCAATCTCTAGCCAAACTGGGCTGTGATCAGAAATAGTTCTTGCACAAATCTTCACCTTCTTAGTCCTTAAAAAAAATCATTAGTCAACAAAATAAAATCGATCCTAGAAAAAGACTGATGTCTGTCAGAAAAAAAAGTATAATCCTTTTCCTGCAAATGTCTCTCGCGCCAAATATCTCGCAGTTCCAAGTCATCCTTCATTTCAAAAAAGGATTTAGGCAGTCTAGCATGACTTGGGACGCGCTTAAAAGCTCCAGCCTTGTCCATCTGTACATCCAAAACACCATTCCAATCCCCCATAAAAATAAAAGATTTATAATCCAACTGGGTAAGCTTTGTATGAAGTAGGCTAAAAAAGTCAGCTTGTTGTTGATTAGGAGCATATAATCCAACTAAAAGCGTCTTTTTACCTTCTAGCAGCAGCTCTATCATAACGTATCTTCCATGCTTATCTGCTTCAATTAAGTCTGCTGTTAAAGCACTTTTAACATAAACAACCACTCCATTTTTCTTATTCATTGCAGAAGCAACAAATTGCGTACCCAACCTTGAGTTCGATAAATACTTTTGATCCACAACCCTAATATGCGTTTCTTGCAAACATATAACATCTATCTTGAATTGTTTTAAATATTGAAAAACTTTCTTCCTCTTCTGTGGTGAGTTTAGTCCATTAACGTTCCAAGTTAAAAATTTAGTTGTCATGCATATCATCCCAAAGCTCTTGAAGCACTGCTTTGATAGGACTGTCTTTTTTAGGCCGTGCTCCTCCCACTGCTTGGCTGTAAGTACGTTGTGGAAGTTCCATAGACTTCTGCTGATCTTGTTCTTTTATTTTTTTTGATCGTTTTAAAGCAGCACGCGTCACCCTCTGCTCTCTAGGATCATCCAAAGAAGTTGTAGCTTGATCTCCTCCAGCACCGTTCTCCTCTGTCTGTCCATCTTCAGCCTCTTGATGTTCTCCTTCTCCAGATCTCTTTGCAGCTTCCAGAAGTGATAATGGGGTTGCTTTTAAAACGTTATTGTAAAAATCACGCGCCTGCATCACAGTAACCAAACGGTACCTTTTACCTTCATGCATCACCATCAACCCAACTGGGATCTCCCATCTGAACCTTATATCTCGTTGCTTAAGCTCTTGCACAAGAAATGTAAAATCCTTCCTTCTCCTTAAAATCTTTGGAGGAATTTCTTTTAGAACCAAAACTTTAGAATCATAGGCAGCTTGTATAACTTCATCTCTAATTTCCCTCTTTGCAAAATAAACCACCACATCTCTAGGCAGCTTTCTCTGTCTAGCAATCCATGAATTCACACGAAACACTTTATCCATACCTCCCTTTATTTCAGATGCTGGCTGATTCAATACCACTTCCAGAGCCTCAGAAATCAGCTGCTTTAGATCTTCCTTAATATTCTCTTTTAAGCCTCTGATTCTAACAGCAAACTGCATCTGGTAATATTGAGCAAGACTCAATTCTCTGTCCATTTTGTCTCTTAAATCTTCATTCTCCAATACTTTTGCTTCTAATATGGCATTCTTTTGAGTCAAATCTTCCACTTTTTCCTCCAGATCTTCCACACATTCAGCCACTTTATGCACTGAAGACAAAATGTCTACCTTCAACACACTGAACTTCTGTTCCATCCTCTCTTCCATTCTCTCCTCCAATTTCTCCAATTTCTCCTCCATCTGTGCAAATTTATCACCCATTGATTCCAGAATTACCTGGGCATGTTTTTCAAGAGCATCTTGTAAATCCTTCGGTGTCAATACATCAGGAGGACGCAACGCCTGCAATGATGATTGTTGCACCGGAGAAGTTCCACCACTCCGAAGAGTTTTTGGGGGAGGTTTAGCCACCATCTTCTACTTTCACTTGTGACGCACTTTCACTTTAAGTTTAAAAAGCCCATCGAGCTCGAGAGTAAAATATAATAATCCTCTTCACCTTTTCCTCTTGTACCGCTCTGCCTGCTCCTTTTATTCCATAGTCCTTCCTTCAGGCAGGGGTGGTCGCAAACGCCTGGCTCTGCTCCAAGAAATCCGGAGCAGAGACGCTGACCAGCTGGGAGCGACCCAGGCTACGGGGGAGTTCAATCCTTCAGCCGCCCAAGCTACAAGCTCAGGCGGCCCCGGAGAACTCGACCCCTACCTGGGGCCTCACCCCCTCCTCTTCTCCCGAGGAGGGGGCTTCAAATTCACCCGAACAGCTGATCGGCGCTGTTTCGGGTGAAAATTACTCAGCTGAGCCGCGGGCAGCCCGGGAAGGCTGTCTCCGGCGCCGCGCAGCCACCGGAAGTCTTTGCAAGGTTATTTCTTGATCTTCCCACCACCTTTAGAAGCTATCAAGATGTCAATTCTCATTTTGGCAATTTTGTATTGAGTTTAAGATAAAAGGTTTACTTTCTCCTAATACAACATGGTATCAAAACCTACCTGCTAATACTTGTTACATTGTTCATAGTGTTCTTATTATAACAATTCTCTTTTCTTCTCTAGATTGGTTGAATATAAGGGTATAAACATAACTTTATTATAGTTGCACTAAGGATTTTTGTTTTAAAGCACAGCAGTCATTTTTCCCCTGACTTTATAAATTTCAAAAATCTCCTTTCTCCAGCTGTTCTTTAAAACAAAAACAAAAAAAATATTGCTATGGTTAGTCATAGTGTAAAGTAATACAAGTGTATGTATGCAACATCTTTGTAAAATCTTGTGTTGGTGAACAGCATACACACTTTTACATGCTGAGATGTTTATAATTTTTCCAGATATTGTTCAGAAATAGAACAGTTTCAAACACTGTGTGACTATACATAGAATGCTAAAATATATTATATATCCTTAAACTTGGAACAACTAAGCAAAACTGAAATAAAAATGTTTTTAGTTTTAACTACAGATAGTAAATATTAAATCCATTAGAAAATTTTAAAAAACAAAGTCACACTCACTTGCTGAATATTTATGAGGGCACAAAACGCATGTTCATACCAAACAGCATACATTTTTAAATTGCAAACGTTCAACACAAGCACAAACATACACACACATAGTTCTCCACACAGAGACATATATTCACATGCATGTCGGTATGCATGAGAAAAGATTTATATAAAAATATGCACACGTAAACTTTTTTTTTTGCCAGATTCAGGTAACGTTAAAGAGAACTTGTGAAACTAAATAGAAAAATACTTAGTATCTATCCCAAATTTTACCATTTTTGCTTCAATAATTATTGTAGTTTCCTTGTTGTACAATATAAAATTATATTTCAAGTTTTAGAACATTTTTGAAAATGTTAATAATTATACCAGTAGAGGGAGGTAGTGATGTTTCAGTATTATGTTTATAGAGCTATAATGAATATGTTTAAAATTATAGCTAGATGTCACACTTCATTAACTATAATCTGCAGTAAAGAACAAGGTCCATTGTAGAACATGCAATGAATGGACCAATATTTAATATTTATGTTAATAAAAATGCTTTAAAAATATCTCAGAAGTCCTACAGTATGAAGCACAACAATATTTGTTCATTGTGAGCCATGGATGGTAGCACCACATTATAGATTTAGAGTATTCACAGAAAATTCTAGTAAAGATACAAGATTGGATCTGTCCTTCTTTAAAGTTGTAGTTATTGGCAAACATCTAATATGCATCTATATTTCAGTTACAATACCCGACCTATTTTTGAATGCATATTTTTATTGATTTTGTCATAGTTAACTGTATAGGATCAAATAGTTTTAAACCAACATATATCTGCAAACGTTATATAAACTTTTTCTATTGGTTATAGTAGATTGTCTAGACAACTTCATGAGGGAATGTTGACACTGTACCAGCTATCACATTCTTGTCACTCAATTCGGCTTGGGCATTGGAGTAGAACTTTACTTGCCTAAAATAGTATGAAGTAAATTAATTAAGACAGTTAATTACAGCCAATGCTGTAATTAACCCTTTGTATATATGTACAAAGTACATGATCGAAAAGGATAGACTATTTTTAGAATCTATCCAGCTAGTTCTGCACAAGATTTTGTTTGTAAACAGAAGCTTTCTTTTTTGTAGCAAGAAGAAATGCAAAATTACCTTGTTACTTTGTTAAAATTGCATTTTAAGTGGAGATTAGATATATAAATCCAATTGTTTTAGGTGTGTAGGCCTGTGCTTTGACCAAACTAAGTAGTCTGGATGAAATATACTTTTTTTGGATACCTGTGTGACTGAAGAACTCATGGAACAAAACATATCAATCATATATCTAGTTATTTCCTCTTCTGGTGTCCATTAGTTTGCAGGAAATATTTTCCATCTGAACAGGGAAATATCTGGAGGGGGAAAACAGTGCTAATATATTTTAAGACAGTGATTGAAATATGACATGCCACCTCTCTGATTTTCCAAGACAGTGGACTTATGCATTCAATTGCGTATCCATACCTGAACTTGCAATCCATATGGAAGGAAGAACTATTTGTATGAAGCTTTTTGCTTTATCAGAATGGATGTTTTAAATAAAATAAGCTGAGTGCAATGGAGTTTTGTCCAAATTTTGTTTCTGAAATTTAATATTTGTTTAAAAATAACTGAATATTAATTGTAATTATCACACATTAAGTGAATATAAAAGTATTTTTTTAGTCAGGGAATGTGAAAATATTATATTTAATAAGGTAAGGAAAAATTCAAAGTATGCTTTTTGGAATTCTTTCTAATATGGGTAATCCTCGATTACAACAGTTCATTTAGTGACAGTTCAAAGTTACAATGGCACTGAAAAAAGTGACTTATGACCAGTCACAGTTACAACCTTTGTAGCATGTAATCAAAATTCAGATGCTTGTTCATACTTATAACCACTGCTGTGTCCCAAGGTCACTTATTGTAATCTTTTCACAAACAAAGTAAATGGGGAAGCTAGATTCACTTAACAACAGCAAAGTTACTAACTTATTAATTGCAGTGATTCACTTAACAACTATGTCAGGAAAGGTTACAAAATGGGGCAAAATTCACTTAACAAAAGTCTCACTTAACAACAGAAATTTTGGGCTCAATTGTGGTTGTAAGTCAAGGACTACTTGTACTCATACTCCTCTGGAATGCACCCCTTCTCCTGGGCATCCACCTCCTCACTACATTCCATCACAACAATATATTTTGGTTGTGCATTTGCAGTATTAGTCACTATCATCATCAACATAATCCCAAATCAAACCGTTTACTCCCAAAATGATGATGTTCATTTCACTAAAGGTTATGGATTATAATCTACCGCCTGGTTCAGGGCAGGTTGGTAAATAGCTAGATGTTTTTCAATGGCCCAGTCTCGGGCTGAGATAGAATGACTGACCCAAAGTCACCAGGCAGCTTCTGTGCTTAAGGGTAAAACCAAAACTTCAGTCTCCCTAGTACCAGGAAGCACCTGCACACCCCAGTAATTCTCTATCAAATATAAAGGGAGAAAAATAGCATATCTGTAACTAAACCAAAGTGATGTGTAAAAAAAATGTAGAGAAAGCAGTTTGGGAAAATCAATCGGTTACCAATGTACTATCTTCACTGCAACATAATTTAACCACTATTCTGTTTATTCTATTGTCACAATGGTCCATGGTCTTACCTTTTTCTATTCACTTTTATTATATTGTTGGCTGTAACTTTTGGCCCTCCATATCTTTGCACAGAATGAAAATCTTATGGTCTCCACTGAGCTTTTTATATTTCTTTCATTTAACTCCAGCTTTTCCTTTGGGATGTTTAAGACAGAACTCACAGTGGCTACCCTTCGTTTTATTTTATGGCGAGTTAGGTTCAGTTGAAAGACAATGACAAGCCCAGAGTCAGTGAGTCCAATGAAAAATGGGAAGGATCCTCATGGTTTTAAAACTTTTTGAAGCCAAAATATTATCTGAAATCCTTTATGGGACACAAATAGTATTCTGTTTGAGGAAGTAGTAGTGCCAGATAGTAGTGCCAACAAAATTCCAGCAATCAATTCTAGCTGCACCTGATGGAACATCAAATGCTTTGTTAAGTCTTGATACAGGAATGCCACTGATTCAGGTTAGGATGTGGAAAATGGTAATAACTTAGTGGCTCAAAAATGCAATTCTTCCCAGTTGGTCTGACCCTTCTAGTTTTAACAGATAACTTTTCCTGTCCTTTGAAACAGGTGGTAGAGCATAAGCTGGCCTCATAGGGGTTTTGGAAACAAGCTAAGCAATTAATTATTTAAAGAATATATAATGTGGAATTCCATGCTCCCTGAACATGATAGAATTTGGATAAACAGGGGCGTCTGAGATACAGCAACTTTCCTTAAGCTGAGAATCACATTCTTTAGATTTAACATTCTTTCCATTTGCACTTCTTCAAGGAAGGTACAGTAAAATCTTTGTGGCTGAAAATATTTGCATGATGAGGAAATCAAAACCATCTCGCACATATTGTAGATTTTTTAGAGATATGAGCTCAATATACATTTTGCCCCTTATAGATAATTTCCTTGGGAGGCCAGATGCATTTTAAATGAACCTTTCTTTCAGGATTTAATACTATTCATTACATGTGCAGCACCCAAATTTTGTGTTGCTGCTATGAAAAAAAAATATAATTTTAAAGACATAATTACCTTTTGTTTTAAATATTATTTTTGGTTTTATTCATCATAAAGAATAAATTGTTAGGGAATATATAGTTTTTATTTTAATTTTATATCTATTAACATTTCAGGTTTATCATATGAGTAACAACTTCTCTAACATCATAATAATATAGGAGTGAATGTTCTACTATATGATTTATTTTGCCACTTGTTAGCATATTATTAAATTTATTTGCTTCACTTTTTGTTTTTATAGTTTGCTGATCATTGACTGAATAAATTATTATTGATTGAAATGGGGAGGTGGCTCTGAGGCCAGTGGTCTAATTATTCATATTTTCTACCCCACTTTTATGTTTATGAAATTTCTACTCACGCTGTTCTCTCTCCCTCTATTAAGAAAAGTCTTTGTTTCTTCTTTCCAAGCTATCACCTTAACCTACCTTGCCTTTAAAGACTTATTTCTTGTCCCAGCTAAGTATGAATCCACACAGTTGCATTTGCTCCTGCTGAGCTCCCATCTACTTTACATCTTTCTTCTTTTCCTTCCCTTTTTGCTTCTCTCTTCTATTTGTTCATCACTGATACCTAAGTTATAACTTTTGTAATGCAGTCTTATACCCTGCCCTTTAAAAGAGCAAATTCATTTATGCTGCTCTGGGAGCTATAAACAATAAAAAATAATGGCTGTAAGCTAAAGGAGATTAGTATATTTTAATTCCCTGTTTATTTTCAGCTACAGATTCTACAAAATCAGTAGACAGTTGTAGACAGAAATTTCAGTGAAAATGTATTTCATTTTTCCTTATTCAGGAACAGGCCATTGAAGTTCAGTTGAATAGAATAATGGGTTTAAAACATACTTGTTCTTTATTGAAACAAAAATAAAAAAGCATATAAAAGTATAAGGGATCAGAGTTAATACTTGTAAATAATACTTGTAAGTAAAGTATTAAAGTAATACTTGTAAGTAAACTGCAATAGAGAGCTTCACATACATGTCCATGTGGGCTGGAACTCTGCAGTATCTGAACTCTACCTCACATAGAGTGAGTACTTATGCAACTAGGTTCTTGCTGTCTACTTGTTAACATTGTTGGTGTAGTTAAGTGGAAATAGAGGCTTCTGCTCATGCAATGTGATTCTAGGCCAAAGATTTCAAACTTTAGGATGTCTGTCTTATCTTGATCAAATTGCAGTTTTTAAGATAGAGCTTCAAAGGTGGAAGCTTTTCTTCAGTCTGGTACTGACAGTGAAAAATCACATTACAGCAGTGACAAAAAGGACCTCTTATTAACTTCAGCTACTAAATCAAGTACATTCATTCCTGAAAGAGAAAGATTTCATGATGCATATGTGATGGACTTCAAAGCTAAATTGCTTCAGTGCATTTTTTTCATGCAGAGTCATGAAGACAATTCAGAAAGCAAGGTGAAGATGATAATTGGTGTTTCCAGAGGTGCCACCTCTTCCCTAAAATAGTTGTAGTGGTTACCAGTTATTTTTTGGACCCTCTTCAGACTGTTTACTATGATGAATAAAGCCTTACAATTTTGGCCTCAAATTGACCCACCAACTCCTCTGCAGACCCCACCAGGCACAAAGTAACATCCAAGCTAATTCTACTTTGGGGATATAATATGTGCTTAAATACTTCTACTATGGATTTTAGAATTCTTTGGGTAGCTTAGATGGATTTTAATATTTTTTATTATGCATCAATATTTTGAAACTATGTAGATACAAAAATAGAACCGTACATTTTAAAGAAACAAACAGTTTCTAGGAAAACATGAAACGACTTGGTTCAATGCTTAACAGCACCTTAAATTCCATCATGGTAAAATACTAGAAGAAATGGACGAAAAGAACCAGAGTAAATCACTAAGGGAAAACTGCACATGGAGTTGCAATGTAAACCACATATCTTTGGTTATGATACAATATATTCCTTTAATTTACAGGAAGGCCCAGAAAGTTTGTAACAAATGTTTCATCAAAGTTTGGTTGGATATTAATAAATAATACTAAGGTGCATTTTTTACAGATTTTATTAATTACAACCAGAAGATTGTGGATGAGATCAATGTGCTAATTCATTCTATTTCCTGCTTTTATAAATCAGTATCCTTCTTCTTAATAGATTCTTTACCATTCAAAGCTCTGCAGCTATAGTACAGGTAGTTCTCGACTTATGACCACAACTGAGCCCAAAATTTCTGTTGATAAGCAAGACAGTTGTTAAGTGAGTTTTGACTCATTTTATGAACTTTTTTTACCACAGTTCAGTGATTCACTGCAGTTATTAAATTAGTAACAGGGTTGTTAAGTGAATATGGCTTCCTCTGTTGACTTTACTTGTCAGAAAGACACAAAGAATAATCACATGATCCCAGGACATTGCAACCCTCATAAATATGAACTAGTTGCCAAGCATTCAAATTCTGATCACATGACCCTGGGCGGTTGTAAGTGTGAATTATGGTCATAAGTCATTTTTTTCAGTGTCTGTAATTTTGAACAGTCACTAAACAACTGATTGTAATAGAGGACTACCTGTATAGTGGATAAGACAATGATTCTTATAACTAAACTTTTATGTTTCACAATGGATCATTTGCAACATGGGAAACATGAAACACAATATAACTTTATCTATCTATCTGTTCATAGTGAAAAAATGAATAGAAATAAATAACATAAAATAATATACCAAATAAAAATATGCACTCTTATTTTATCCTTTTAAAATCTTGTTTTACCAAAATATCACTGCTGCATTTATTGAACAAATTAGCATTCCAAATGTGTATTTATAAAAGTAGTGAATTTTAGTAACGGTGGAAATAGACATCCCAAGGTTGAGATTGTGGATACATAAATTTGTTTCAGTTTTATTTCTATGGAAATCTGAAAGGATGCCTATTATTTTTTCTTTTCAGTTATACTGTAGGAGTGTGATTAATAACAATTTTAGTTGTTCTCTGCAATGTATGCAAAATATATTGAACATGCCATCAAGCTGCAAGTAATTCTGTAAGACTGTAAAGTATTTCTGATTAGTTACTAAACACAAGAGGTTTAATTTTATTCTTTATTAAAGTATTCTGTTCTACATAAATATATTAGAAGTCTTTTTTAAAGTTTTAAACCAGTATAAGTAAATTTTGCTTAATGTATGATTAAGGGATATAACACACATTACCAATGTTATCAACTTGCTTTCTTACTCCTGCTTCTACATTTTTTATTTTTTTTTATCACTGTACTAACAGAATATACACTGAAGTATATATTCATGCCTATATACACTCACATGCATGCAACCTATACCTGTATCTACAGTATATATTTTTCAGAGTATTCTTAAGATGTGTTCTCAGTCACTGGTTTACACTGGAAAAAGAACTGATGTAAACAAAATGTTTATTTTATATTTATTTAGTTAATTTTATGATTTGTGAGATAAAGTGGTTATTGAAAAGCATTTATTACAGTGTAATGACCCTTTGGTAATACCTTGCACAAGTGTGTGTGTGTGTGTGTGTGTGTGTGTGTAGTTATAAGCAATTATCCTATTTATTTTTAAATGTACAAAATGTTATTTTATAAGAGTAAGAAGTAAGTTTTAAGATATCCTGCAGAATGTAAGTAAGAATATTGTCAAAAAATACAACAGAGGTTGCCTTTCTAAGGACTAAAAGCAAAGTTTGAATTCTTATTTAATATATCTTCCTGTCAAACATGTACTTCACAAAAAGTTTAATAACTTAGTCCACACACCACTAACAATGTGAAAAATTATTTTCAGCTTGTAGAAAATAAAACAGTTCAAGGCAAAGAAATAAAAACCAAATATTCATTTCAGTACCATGGACAAGACCAATAGCCACTACATCTGACATTTAAATTAAATGCATCTTGCTGCAGTATAAAACATTAGAACTATGAATGAAAAATTAAAAATGCTGGTGATTAGGCCTATCTTTTGTGATAAATAGTAGAGCCACACTATTAAGTTTTGACATTTTTTTTTCTTTTATCGCTACCTTTAACATATAACTAAATCACAACCTAAATGTCTCTGATTTCCAATTAGACATTACAGATACAATCTGGTGTCTGTCACTTCAAATTTCAGTCCAATATATATTATGTATGTCCTTTATCTGACCCAGTCTAATAAAAGTTTTATTTTTTTAAAAAAGAAATTCAACTGGTAAAATTATGGTCATAATATTTTTTTTTCTCTTTATGAAACTCCACAAGTCTACTTGACCAGCAAACAAGTGACTGAAGGGAACAGTTTCAGGAAAATAAACTGAATAGAAAAAAACCTGAAAACTTACTTTTTCTTTCCCTCTTCCCAACACACACAAACAGAGCAACGCCTTTTTTTCTTTATTAAAGTGTTAATTATAGTTGTAGAGTAGCCCAAAATAGCTTTATTAAAGATTGATTCATTTCAAATAGATAATTCTATCATTATAATCATAATTGAAATCTTATTTATATCCATCTCCAAAGCAGTGTTAAGTATTTTCTGCTACCATTGATCTCAGTGATATTGCTTAAATTACATGCTTAAAGTTTTACAGAACACAGTGGGGATTAATTCTTGCATTCTGTCCTATTTCTGAAATGTCACCAATGTTTTTATACACCAGAAAGATAGAAAGACTTGTCATTCATATACATGTATTTCACTGTCCTTAGTGAAATGCTAAACCTGGTCCAGAAAGAATATATATTTTCAGTGCTCAATATTTTTGTTTGTTTTGATACTCAATATTTGTTTGTCAAATTTTACATCTATAATCAGTTCCTTTATTTAAGAGCAAATAAATGTATTTGAGATAAAATATAAGAGTTGATAACAAGATGTTTCCAACTTAAATCTTTTCCTTTTCTTCCTTAACCTCCATGCCCTATGATGAGGAATAGGGGTTGGGGCCATTCAAAATGTTTGAAGGATAATAAGATGGGGAAAGGTATTGTAGAACTTATGAGATAAATTTGCAGGACTTGTAATACAACATGGGCATTTAAAAAAAAGAAATTAATCCTTTCCCAATAAATTATTGTACAACTAATTTGGAATAAAATTACAAATAAACTTCTTCAAATTAACTTACCTCTATATGTCATATCCAGACAATACTGTAAGATGCCTTATGGGATATCTTTCATTTTGAGGATAAGCATAGGCTGAACAATTTCCCATTAAAACTTTTTTAAAAACCTATTTTAAATCATGTTCCTTCTTCAGAAAAGACATTTTTATAAAATGCTACATTGCAAAAATCATAAAATAACCTATGAAATTCCTTGATGGTGAATTCATCACCATTTCCCAAATTAACTTTCAGAATGAAAAACTAAACATGAGCTTTAAATGTTTTCTGCAACACTTCAAAATCAGCTATATTGACAACTTTGACATATATTTAGAAAGCAAATTGAGTTGCATTGTGTTAGTTTTTATATTATTTGAGTGTAATCCTTTTACATGAAAGATTAATTACATTTTTGCTATGAATACATAAATTATTATAAAATTCCTTATCATATGAATCAAGGATAATAGGACAATAGAATCATTATCTTTTGCCTAAAACTCAACTATCTTTACATTAATCATGAAGGAAAAGTAGGGGGGTAAACCTGCATAGAAACTTTAACAATGATATCTGAATATGTGAAAGAAAAAAAAATACAAACTCTACAGCAATCCTAGAATTTAAGGGAACTCATAATTGTAGTTCTCAATATTTTATATTTACATGAGAGAAAGTGAAGTGGCATCTTCTACCTATCATAAACGGATCATAAGCATTTTCTTCATTGAGCACAATTATGCATCATCTTTTTAACTTAAAAAAACAGGTAAAGATAATCCAGAATAATGCAAATTATCTATATTTTGCCTAGATATAAAACCATATGCACTTACCCCAGGGTGGTCATAGTAACAATGGTATACCAGAAAGCAGCAGGAATACTGGTGAACTTGCTGGCAGATGAACCTTTTTCAGCATAGAACATAACCGTAGCAAAGATTATGATGGCCATAGTGAGAGAAAAAAGGAGAAAGCCAAGCTCTGATGCACAGCTTTTCAGAGTGTAGCCCAGGATGCGCAGACCCTGTGAGTGGCGCGAAAATTTAAAGATCCGGAAGACCCGGAAGACACGCAGGGTTACAAAAGCTCCACTGACATCCTCATTGTTGGACATCACCAGGCCAATGTAATATGGCATAATTGCCACAACATCAATGATGCTCATGACGCTACGGACAAACTTGTACCGGCTGGGAGCAGCCACCAGGCGCAAGAGATACTCAATAGTGAAGATCATGACACAGGCTGTGTCTAGGCAGAAGAAAGCCACATCATAGCGCTCTCCACAGGATAGCTCCTTGATGGCCCCAGGAGTTATCCCACAGGGCACAGTCTCCACCACATTGGCAAGGACAGAAACAGCAATGAAAAAGCCAGTAACATAATAAAAAACCAGGGCCAGTGTGCTGGTGTGTGGATTCTCAAAGGCCCTCCACATCCTCTCTCGAGGTGTCATGGAAGGAAGGTGACACTCATTGGCATTATCCTGATCAGCATCATCCTGAAGGCGTTCAGCATTTTCCCGTCGTCGATCCTTGTACTCCTCATAGCAGCAATCGCCAATGATTTCAGGGATAATACCAAAGAAGGCCAGCTCCTCATCATAGGCTGAGATGCACTCCTGACGGGGATAGTGTAGCTTCCCTGTTCTATAGAAATTGAGGATGTGTCGGAAGATATCAGGATCCCGGTCAAAAAAGTATTGCTGTGTCTCTGGATGGTAGAAGAAATCCCTCTCTGAGCTGCCCAGAAGGGTGTCAGGATAGCGTTCGAGGGTGTCCAGCCAGGTCTGGAACTGGGTGCCACTCACATTCAGCACAATCAGAGAATCCTGACTACGTTTCCTCTCCTGCCGAGGTACATTTGGCATAGGGTTGGAGGCCACTGGCATCCATCCTATTGCTGCTGCTCGGGCAAAAGGCAGCCATGCTGCTACTCCTGCTGCCATTATGGAAGCTGCTGGTGGTATTGCTGGGTGGTCTCTTTAGAAATATTCCAGTCTTCTAAAATGAAGAGGGAGGTGGGAACACAGAATATAGCAAGAGATTAGGGGCCCACACTTTATGTATGACAGGAAAGTCTACCCTATTTTTTCCATCTTCTTTCCCTTCTAAACCTTCCCAAATAACTGAGGCTCTCCCATTGCTTAACTCTATTTGAAATATTTGCTTTAAGGTGTTAGCCAACTGTGGAGCATGAGAAGCTCTTCTATGTTTTTGATCAACACAAACACTTCCTTTCTCAATAAACTGAAGTCAGGAAAGATCAACATGCACAAAAATGCAGCAAAAATATACTGTCTGCAAGGGCAGATCAGCTAGCCTGTCAGATCCAGGGAGTGGTAATCAGTCAGCAATTTTATCAAACCAACAGACAACTCCTAGCTCAGCAATACTCTGTTCTTTCCTGATTCCTGGGAAAGACTAGACACCTGTCTACTACAACCATCAGCTGCAAATAGTTGGTTGGGAACTGAGAGAGAAGAAAAAATGGATTTTTTTTCTTTTTTGAATACTTAGGCTAGTGCTACAGAAAGAACACCTGCTAGGATGTCTACTTACATCTCTTTGCAAATCATAGGTTTTTAGCAGAAGGTGTGAAGATGTCACTTTACCAATTCACAGTTGATTCCCTTTATCCCAATGATCATCACGTCATACCACATGACCCTATTTTCCAGGCTCTTGTACTAAAGAAGCAAGGCAGAGGGACAGAGAACTAGCAGCCTCCAACTTGATACAGGGAAGCTTTTACTGAATGAAAAAAGAGAAACTGAGAAAGAAGCTTAGCTCACAAAGAATCCTGTCAGTCTCCTTAAAGAAAATGAATTTCTAAAAGCAAAAATTAAGGTTGAACAGGCAGATGGGGGGTGGGGAAATCCAAATTTTCAGTTGAACTGGACAGAACAACCACTTGTGGGAAACATGCAAAAAAAAGGGAGGGATGAAAAGAACAATTCTGGGAGGGAGGTTCCTATGAAGGGGGTTAGCTATAACTAAGGCTATAACCAGGGTCTCCATCCTGAATGAAAATTCAGAAGGAGCTGCAAGGGAGGTTTAGGATGGAAGAGAGAATGGCCAAAGAGGTGGGTTAATAGAGGAGTAAACATTTTGAGAGTTGGTCTTGAGGAGGTGAGAAGAATCCTAAAATAGAAACTTTGGGTTTGGAATGTTCAAATACATTTGATTTAGGAATAAAGGTGACCTTAGGTGCAATGTTTGCAGCTGGGACGGTGAAAAGGAGGGTTACAGTCCTTAGCCTAAACATTGCTAGCCAAAGAGAGATTGGAATTCTATAGGTGGAGATTAGGACTAAGTCCCTGTGTTAGAGAACAAAGGTTAAGGATAAGGAGCCTAAGTATACCATACACAAACACTCAAAGCAATATGTATGCACGTGCATGCGTGAAAGCAGTAACGCTATTTATGCAGCCCAAAATAAAACAATGAGCACTTCCAGTAAGGAGATTATTTTGGACTTCAAAAGGTTTAGGCAAGAATATAGTTCAGAAATCTCGGCTAGGACAAAGGACTGATTTGGGAGCGGGTTGGAGATTCCCGGATAGGGATCAAGAGAGCCATTTCACTTTAGCTTTCCCCTCCCCTTCTTACACATCGAACTGGCTCCTGCCTCCCCCCACCCCCCCCCCCGCTCCCAAATGACGCCCCTCTCTCCAGCTGCTCCGGCGCCCTCTCAAACTCTCCCCGCCACTTGATGCTGCCCCGCTGGAAACAGCGCGCCCAAAGCTCTGGCGGTGGAGACGGAATAAGCCCGGGAAAAAAGGGAGGGGAGGGGAGGGGTCGAAAATTTGGAAGGAGGGGTCGAAAAGGCCGCCGCCTCGAGGGGGGGGGCTCCGGCTACCTGTCCACGCGCCAAGCCTTCCTCGGCCGTCTTTCCCTCCCTTCGCCTTACCTGAGGGCGAAGTCCGGCCGGAGCGCTCGCTGGGCATGGAGGGGACCTGAAAGTGACCGAGGCTCCCGCGGCGCTCGTGCGGAGGCGCTGAGGCGGCTCCTGGCCAGCCCCCCTTGCTCTCCCCTCGGCAACAAGTTCAGCGGCAGACGTGGGAGGCGGGCGGGCAGGGGGGGGGGGTCAGCGAGCGACGCAATTCCGTCTGGTGGCAACTCAATGCAGCCGCTTCCCTCCTCCTCCTCTTCGTCCCCACCCCCCTCAGGAAAGAGCTCGGCGGCGGCGGCGGCGGCGGTTCTCCTCAGGCAGGAGAGCTGCCGCGATCGGTTGGCGGAGGGATGGGCTGCCGGGGCCAAGCTTCCTCCCAGCTCCAGCGGGTGCCCGGCATGCCTTGAAGAGCGGAGCCAAGGGCTTCCCTGCCGCCGAGGCTCCTGCTGCGGGTGTAGAGAGCGGGCAGCAGCCCACGGAGGCGAGCAACCCACCCTGCAGCTGCGGGTGATGCCTCCCCGGGCAGCTGCTCCGCTTTTCTTTTTCCTGAAAATATCAGGAGAGGGAGGAGAAGGCGGATTGTGTCGTGGCGGGAAGGAAGTAGGGGGCTTCGATCCGGAGGGAAACAAAGAAAATTACAAAACGGCGCCTACTCCGAGTTGGTCGTCCAGGCGAAGGGGCTGCGGGCGTGTGAGCGCGCGCGCGCGTGTAGCGCTCTGCCCCACTCTCAAAGCCCACTCTCTCTCTTTCCACACACACACGTACGTACACAGAAACACACACACAAACACACACAGGAGAGCGCGCGTCAACACAGTCCGACCTTGGGCTCTGGGATACTTCCCCTTTCTGGTGGGGATTAATGAAGAATTTATAGAGCCTTTTCTAAATGACACCCCTCGTCTCCCCTAAGGTGACGATCAACATATTGTTCAAAAACACAGTTTTTCAAACTTTGTGAATTTTTCCCTCTTCGTCTAGTTAAAAATACCCGTTTGCCCCTGGACACGAATATCTATGCCGTTTGTAACCCGCCCCGCCCTTTCGCCCCAGAGAATCAATGCCTGTTGACCAGTCTTGTTTTAATCCACTTGAACGAGCTTTCTAAAACGAGCGCCACTCTCGGGATGCTGCCTGGGAAGGGTTCAAACCCCCCCCCCCTTGTTTCCTATCTTCTTCCTTAGTGTGTATTCTTCGTATTCCAGTAATATTTTTTTCGACAATCCTCTTTCTTTTTTGACCACTAGATGGCGCCTGGAGGATGATTTCTGCAACGCCTTCTCTGATGAAACTTTAAGGAAAGATTCTTCTCAGAAGTAGCAAACCTGTTATCTAGCCTGAACCACTTCAGATGAGAACTCACCTGATTGAGTGCTCTTTTATTATCTCCGAACAGAAATTATCTCTGCATACAAAACCGGGGAGGGAAAAAAAAGTGAAGCCTTTCTTTCCAACAAGATTCATTTAGATTCAACCTACAGTAGAAAAGGTCGACCTGCTAGGCAAGCTGCACACACTTAGTCCTCACTTAACTGCCTTGCACAATAACTGTTTGCAGTGATGGAAAAAGTATTTCCAGTCTTCACATTTATGACAGTCACATGCCTGTAATGCAAATGAAAGCAGAAGTAAGTTCATAAGCACAGTCCTGGTTTCACTTAGTAATGTTTCATGTAATGACCAAATTGCTAGTCTTAGTTGTGCTTACTAAATGAGGGCTACCTGTAGTCTATCAAACTGTTCAAGAAAGGTTTCAAGAAATTGAAATTAGGTTCAGATAAAGGTAAAGAAGATAAAGAAGCAACAGGACAATTCAGTATCACAAGGCATGCTGGTATTTTGGAAAGACCTTGGGAGACAGGGAAGAGCCACAGACTGTTGGACTAGAACAGTGGTCCCCAACCTTTGTCTCTTGGTGGCCTGGCTGTGGGGGGAGAGGGGAAACAGGTCACGCCGGTGGCGGGTCAGTGTGCACAACCACATACACTCAGCTTGACTTGCACAAGTGGAGAGCCAACATGCACACGCATGTGTGTGCAACTCAACTTGTGCAAGTTGAGCTGTATATGCATGCATGTGTGTTGACCCGCTGTTTGAACTGAATAGGCCGTGGCCCGGTAGTTGGCCATGGCCTGGGGGTTCGGGATCCTTGGACTAGAGGCAACTTAGGTGCATACCCTTCTTTGCTTCTTGCAATGTAAAGACAATGGAGGAGAAATGTACTTTCAGACATGCAAGATTCTGTTAATGTAACTGTAATGTATTGGGCTTTGTTTTACTGAGTGTATCACATGGGTTTGATTGCTGGAAGGTTGCTTAAGTAGGGAGCTGGCTAACGGCTCCCCACTCCTTAGACAACCCGTCTCCAGTGCCTCCATTGGCTGCTTCTAGGGCAGCAATAGGTTGCTTTAAACCTATTGGCCACCACCTAGAGGCCAGGATATAAATAGCTGTATTTGCAGCCCTGTTCCCCAGTTCAGTTCCTGCAAGCAAATAAAGAATGTTCCTGACTAAACTCACTCGCCTCATCTCTTCTCTCAAGCAACGAACCCAGTACACAACACTGACAATGAAGGTGGGATCCTGCTCCTTCAATAGAGCTGAGAGTCACTAGGGGTGAGGCCAGAACGCGCCTGGTGGGAAAGCAATTCCCCCCCCTACGGTCAGCATAGCACAGCCACGCTAGCGACCACGAGCCCTGAGGATCAGTCACAGGGCATACAGAGGAGCAGGACAAGAAGACGACAAGCCCCAGCCACGAAGACCAACCCAAAATGGTGAAGGTCGTAAAACTGGAAGAATTTGACATAGCTAACCCAGAAAGAAGGTCTTCGTATCTATCCAGGGTCGAGAACTACCTCCTCACCAACCAACTCACTGAGGATGGCCTGAAGGCCGCTACACTCCTGTGTGTTTGCAGCCAAGCCACGTTCGACATCGCAGAGAACTTGTTTGCGCTGATGCCATTGGAGTCCGTAATGTTCACAGACTTGAAGAAATGGCTCGGTGACCACTTCCAGCCCAGGCTGTCGGTAATTGCTTGGCGCCACGCATTCGAACAGAGGGTTCAACAGCCGGGTGAAACAGCATCTGAATTCATCGCGGTGTTGAAACAGGCCGCATGCCTGTGCCAGTTCTCCGACATAGAGGAGAGGCTCCAGGACCGGCTCGTCTGTAGCCTCTGGAATCAAGAGTTGTAACAAAAACTCTTCACCAAAGAGACTCTGTAGTTTCCAGATGTGCTGAAGGAGATCATGGTGGATGAAGCTGTCAGCGGGGCCGTAAGAGCCATGTGGCCTGCCAAAACAGCACAGCATAAGGAGACCATCTACCATGAGGATGCCAAACACATGGAAGACCCTGAAGACAACACAGAAGTTGACAAGCTACAAAGGCACAATGACCAACAACGTCACAGGGACAAGCAACAAGGGACAACTTACAAGGCAGATCCCTTCCTTAGGTGCCCAGGGTGTGGCAGCTGCCACCAATGCATGGACTGTAGGTTCTGGACAGCCATGTGCTGGGCCTATGGGAAGGCTGGCCACATTGCGTCTGTCTGCAGAGGTCGCCAGAAGGACTGGCAATCAAACTGCTAGTTGAACATTCCAATCAGGAGAGGTACCAGGGCCCCGGGACAGTTTAGCATAGGATTTTGCTCCAGCTGCAGAAGCATTTGCCACACGGGAGCTCACTGCCCCATTAAGCCAAAATTTTGACTTCAGGTCAAGCTGCAAGGGGTCCCTTGCAAGATGGAGCTGGACACAGGCTCAGCCGTGTCCATCATATCACTTGAAACATTCAAGTTCATCTGCAATCGCAGCAAGAGATGGGCCAAGCTCAGGCCATCTGACATTATACTGACCAACTTCTAGAATGCCAGAGTCACAATCAAGGGCAAGGCCACATTGGCCATCAAATTTAAGGGGTTTTCTGGGCACCTGGACATTGTCGTAGTAGGGGGTTAGCGAACGAGCCTGATTGGGCTCGATTGGTTTGATGCATTAGGCATCCAAGCCATCGGTATCAACTGGACACAAGTCGCGAGTCTAGCAACAGTATGTGAGGAGTTTGCAGATGTGTTTGACTCAGGTCTAGGGACTTACAAGGGTCCACCAATAACATTTAAACTAGATCCTACTGTAATGCCTGTCAGGATTAAACCTCATAGAGTGCCATTTGCTCTTAAACACAAGATAGATGCTGAAGTGGATAAGCTAGTCGAACAGGGGGTACTACAGCCCGTAGATGGGGGTGAATGGGAAACCTCAATTGTCACGCCACTAAAAGCCAACAGAGAGGTCAGGATTTGCGCTGATTACAAGTGCACAATTAATCGTGCACTCAAACAGCATGCGTACCCAAAGCCAGTGGTGAGCCACATCCTGGCATCACTGCAAGGGGGTAGAGTTTTCGCAAAGTTAGATTTGGCTCAGGCCTACCAACAGCTTCCTGTGGATGAGGCCACAGCCATGGCACAGACTATTGTAATTCACAGAGGGTCTTTTAAAGTAAAACGCCTGCAATTCGGGGTTAGTGTAGCCCCTGGCATTTTTCAAAGCATTATGGAGTGTACGCTCAAGGGCATTCTGGGGGTCTGTCCCTATTTTGACGATGTGCTCACCACCGGTGAGTCCACTGAGATGCTTGCAAGGAGGCTCAGAGCCATCCTTCAACAGCTTCGCGAAGCAGGCCTAAAACTTCAGAAAAACAAGTGTAGCATTGGAGTCCCTTCAACTGAGTTCTTGGGTTTCTGTATCAATGCCAATGACATCCACCCTGCCAAGTCCAAGTTGAAAGCCATTCAGATGGCACCCAGCCCCAAAACAAAAGGAGAGCTTCAGGCATTCCTAGGCCTCCTAAATTTTTACCATGCATTCCTTCCTAACAAGGCCACAGTGGCAGAGCCATTACACCAGCTCTTGGATAAAAACACTCCTTGGAAATGGACCAAGGTCCATGAAAGCAGTTTTAAGGCATTGAAGGCCCTACTGTCCTCCAGTTCAGTGATCACCCACTTTAAAGCGTCAATGCTGGTGTGCCTTGTGTGTGACGCATCCCCATATGGGTTGGGGGCTGTTTTAAGCCATTTGGAGAGTGATGGGACTCAAGTCCCAATTGCTTACTATTCCAGGACATTGTCCTCTGCAGAGCGTAATTATGCACAAATTGATAAAGAGGCATTGGCCATTGTAGCTGGGATAAAAATATTCCACGACTACTTGTATGGCAGGGACTTCACGGTCTTCACAGACCATAAACCATTATTGGGGTTATTCACTACAGACAGACAGACACCCCACATCTTATCCCCTAGGATGTTAAGATGGTCCATCTTTTTATTGGCCTACAGTTTCAGGCTAATTCTCAAACCCGGCATAGATATGGGCCATGCAGATGGCCTCAGCAGGTTTCCACTGCCTTAAGTCGAGCCAGATCCGGCCCCAGCAGCCTGCATTTTGTCTATTCAGGACTTGCCTGAGTTTCCCCTCCACGCTTGGGATGTAGCTGCAAAAACTGCTACAGACAAGATTCTAAGCAGAGTGCTATCCTGGATTCACATGGGGTGGCTGGAAAACAGTCCTGGACCTGAGTCGAGAGCTACTTCACACGTAGACACGAGCTTTCAGTTCATAAGGGGGACCAGGGTCATTGTTCCCACTTCATTAAGGGACAGGGTATTGCAATCACTTCCTGAAGGTCATCCGGGCAATGTCCGAATGAAGGCTTTGGCATGAAGCTAATTATGGTGGCCAGGATTAGATAAAGCCATAGAAGCTCAAGTACATGGGTGTTACACATGTCAGCAGTCTAGGCCTGAAATGCCACACACTCCTGTCCATAGATGGGAGGAGACACACACTCCCTGGTCAAGGATTCATATAGACTTAGCTGGGCCCTTTCAGGGACAGCTATTTTTTATAGTGGTCGACAGCCACTCTAAATGGCTGGAAGTCATTCCAATCTTGAATATGACTACTGCTAGGACCATCCAGGTGCTTAGGAAACTCTTTGCAATGCATGGGCTGCCGGACATTGTAGTATCCGATAATGGGGCCCAGTTCACAGCGGCAGAATTTCAAGCCTTCTTGAGAACTAACCTCATTAGGCATGTGACATCGGCTCCATTTCATCCATCTAGCAATGGGCAAGCCAAACGAATGGTGCGCACTACAAAGGAGTCACTGAAGCACATAGTGACTGGGGATTGACACCACAGACTGGCGATTTGTTGCTCTGCCAGCATACCACGTCGTGCACGGCAACTGGCAAAAGTCCAGCAGAGCTGCGCTGGGGAAGGCAACTAATCATGAAATTGGACAGGTTGTACCCAGACCGGGTGGCAGCAGACGCCTCTCACCCAAGACCTCCAAGGGAGTTTCAACTATATGATTACAGTTATTTATATTTACCTAAAATTCTGTTTGTACCAAAATTATATAACAATAAATATTCAGTCTGGGCCATTATTCCCATTCAAGAAGTATTGTCTCTGTGTAAGTATTTCCAGTGGTGGGATTCAAATATGTGAACAACCAGTTCTCTATGTGGATGCCGCTTCCAGAAGTCCATTTTGGGCCTGGGCAACAAAAAATTAGCTACCTGTTCCCGCCACTGAGTATTTCAACTTCAGAACTGGCCATTTATAGTTAGAACTCTTCCAAGAAAGAATAGACTTACACAGTTCAGACTTGGAGAAATATTCCAGTCTTAAAATATCCATGCACACCTTTAGAAATTCTGTTCTGTTAGTATAGTGGAAGAAAACACCAAACACAATAAAAGCTGGTTGGCAAAATGGTTACAAATAAAATATGTATATGACAATTGGGATAGATTTTTTTTTGACATGGCAGATGCTCTGTGATTTGTGTTCATTCTTCTAAACACTTTATCTGCCTCTTTACATAAATTTCTTAACAGTTGAATGGTAAAGACGAAAGCATGATTTTCTATATTGGTGAAGCTGGATTACAGGATTGAGCAATCCTCTGTGTGCATGTGTGTGTGTGTGTGCGCATCTCCAGTTGAAATTCACATTGAATAGATAAAACACAGCTTATCTCTTTCTGTACTTAATCCCTATGACATTTAATCTGAACCATTATTTATCCCAACTCAATCTTGGATTTTCTTTTGAAAGTTCCAGATTGGTTTTAAAAAAAAACAACTATGAATAAGAAGTCAGAATATGTGTGAGACTAGTTTTCTATTTTTTTATGCTAATTTGCCTTCAACATATGTTTGGCAATATAGATAGCTGAAACATACTGTATATTAACTAAACAGTATGGCTGTAATGCTTTAGCAGCCTGCAATTTTAGCTAAAAACACTGTGTTTGAATGGAAACTAAAATTCAATTTCATAAGGATTTAAAAATTAAAATGAAAGGTTGCACAGGAGTATCCAATTTTGTCATATCAATAGGTCATGCATTTAAAAATGTACAATATACTTCTGATTTAAAAATGAAATTAATTCTTGAGAAAGTAGTTATTTTGGGTCTACTGAACCATTAAAAATCCTTAATAATGGATGGATGTTAAATTTCCAAGTTGCTGATATAAGACATTTGAAAGTTCTTTAATTTACATGGTTTGGTTCTGTTATAGGTTTGTTTGGACTTCAAATTAATGCAGGTTAATATAAGTTGGGAAAAATTACATAGGGATCTAAGTATGGTATTGGATATCTCTAAAATAAGGAATTTGTCAACTTGTTAAAGCTGGAGTATGGCAAAGAAAATAATTTTCATAATAGAAAGAAAGTCATTGTCCTGATTTTAAAGAATCAGTCTAAGATATATATTTATTCTCCATTTTTTTTAAAAAACCCTTTCAATTCAATGGCACATGGTCCACATATAATGATCAGGTGATTGACTGAATTGATTTCAAGCAGAGATTTATCATAATTATATAGAACTTTTTATTCTTTGAATTTCTTTATGTTTTAACCATTAAAATGTAATTACTGTTCTTATTTTATTCTCATTATTCATTGTAGACACTTTCTTTTGTGTTTCACTATTTTAACAATAACAACTAAAAATCATGCTGTGTATGCAAATGCACAGTGTGCACATGAAAATAGGGGCTAAGGCAACAAGTCCTTTCAGATATCCAGGTACATCTTGATAAAATTAAGTAAATTAAATTATGACCACTAATCGTTTTCCTGGAATCATAGAATGGGCCTATTTGAACAGTGAACAGTTCTCAAAAGTGCTCACTAGTATAGATGTTTGGCCAGGCATTTCAGGAGTAATTATTAAAAAGCATGCATATGGACAGTGGACAAATTTGGTATTACCCAAAAGAGAATGGATGGTCAAGATGACGAAGCCTGCAGAGATGGCTAAACTGATAGCCTTGATTAGAGAAAAGACATTAATTAAATTTAATGCTTATTGGAAACCACTTTTGTACTGTTTGCATGTAGCAGAAAAAAATCAAATTAAGATATATTAATTTCATGATTAAAAAAATAGTTGATAGAAAAGGTGCTGACTCAATATAGTTTTAAGGAAAATTTCAGTGGTGGCTCCTGCTCAATATATAGTTTTTTCCCCACCCTCCTTTTTAACATTGGGTAAGAAACAGAACAAGATGTACTTGGATAATAGATAATAAGCAGTTGGATAAAATTCTTCTTCATTAGGGTTTGACAGGAATGATGTTTTAAAGGGACTAACTTTTTGGAAAGTTACATTGTAGTGAGCTTTGGGAAAAGCAGAGCTTTAATATTCCAGATATTGCATAAAATATAGGAATTGTATTATTAAGAAGCCTTGCTTTCCAATTTCTTGCAAGCTAGTCAAAACATGATTTATATTAAACATTAAAGTGCATTTCTAGGATCTATTTAAATCCTTTTAAAGTATAAGAATAAAATAAGAATAAAATACTAATTAAAATACTTTTGAGATATTTTTGCATAACTATCACATATAAAATCACGGCATAACACATAAAATAAATGTCAGTGATGCCATTTTTCAATCGTGAGTGAAAGGGCAGGGCCTCTGGTTTAATAATATTAGAAGAATATTCTTACTGCTCTCAAAGCAGGTGATTGATGCTTTCATTTCAGAAATACAGCTCCTTTTTTCTTTGGGGATTCCAACATTTATTCAAAATAATTGTTGGATGGGTGGGTGGATGGATGGATGGATAGATAGATGGATATTTCTATGTCTATACAATTTGTAAAACATTTTAGACCAATTTTCTCTTAAACTGTAACTTGGGGAAAATTTTCTTAATTTCAAATTTATTTATGTATTACATTCTTATACTACCCAATTCTGGATGGTACGCAGATAAAAACACAAATGACAATAAAATAATATAAAACAAAGAACAAAAGATGGCACAAACAACTGAAGCGAACCCCTATTAACCAGAAGAAGCCTCATTTGCCTTTATTAAAAGCCTTGCTGAACAGCCAGGTCTTCAAGGCTCTCTGAAATTCCATTAGGGTCATCTAGGTCTTGGAGGAAATCTCATTCCAGGGGGGCAGATTGCACAGCAGAGAAAATGTGTGTTTCTGAGGTCTTGTTTGATCAAAGGTACAAGGAGCACATCAACTTTCTTGGATGGATCAACACAGCAGTTATTATGGGTGATAGGAGGACCCTCAAATCTAGAGACCAAGAGCAAGCAAACTAGGCTCATGGCAAAATATAATCTGCTTGAAAAATATAATCCCTTTACTTGAGTTTAGTGGATTTCATCTTGGTAGTTCCAATTTTGAGAATTGGCTACCTCTCATCAATTTACATTTAAAAATGTGAAACTTCAGTAAGCAATTGCACAAAAGTATTAACATATTTTATATACATAAAATAATTTTATACAAGATTAAAATTTCAGCTCCATAACAGTTGAAATATGCACCCTTTACGTATTTATTATCTCAGTGTGGTTTCTAAAGATTCTGACATTCTTACATTAGCTCCTTATATAGTATATAAAACACCAGTCATAATTGTATGTAAACAAAATGCTATGTAATCAATCCTTTCACAATATTTTTGTGACATCACAATAAATAATTAAGAAATTGGATTGTATGATGAAAAGGATTATAACTTCAAGTAAAATTAAACAGCACGAGCAAGAGGTAAGAATCCTATTTATATGTAAGCAATGCTAGATAGTATAATGGTAAAAGACAAGGTGTCTGCAAATATAATGGAAGAAGATAATAAATATGTGGGCTTCTTTTTTCTTATAAAATCCAGGCACAATAGATTAGGTACCATTTCAGGAATTAAATAACTCCTTTTGCTTGTTGCTGATCTAATTCCTTTTAAATACTTGAGGTGGGAGTAATATTTTTAACATAAAATAGTGAAAACCATTTTATGGCTGTTTTCTAAAGCATTTGGGAGCTACAGGTCTCAACACTGCATATGTTTCCAATATTTATTTTCAGACAACAGAAACTGAGGCACAAGGTTTAAAGGATAATGTTGTTGTTATTGGTGATGATGATGATCATGATAATGGAGCAGAAGCAGGAAAGAAAATATAATAATAATAATAATTTAATTTGTATACCGCCCTTCTCCCGAAGGACTCAGGGCGGTGAACAGGGCAATACGTAATAAAAAACAGAATACAAAAATTAAAAAGTAATTAAACCATTATGCCCGTAATAATTAATACATATTAAAATTAAGACTATTTATAAAAACCCAACCCCATCCCATCAGACCAGGCCAGCTTGTTCGAAAAAGAAGGTTTTGAGATCGCGCCGGAAGGAGCGAAGGTCGGGGGCCATCCGGAGCTCGACCGGTAAGCAGTTCCAAAGGTCTGGTGCGCCCACAGAGAACGCTCTCCCCCTGGGGGCCACCAATCGGCATTCTTTGATTGGCGGCACCCTGAGGAGGCCCTCTCTGTGGGAGCGCACTGGACGGAGGGAAGTTGACGCCGGCCGCAGGTGTTGCCGTAGGTAATCCGGACCCATGCCATGAAGGGCTTTGTAAGTCATCACTAACATATGGCCTTTGTTTTATCTGACTGTCTCAAACTGGGTTCCTTCCTGAATGGAAAAATATACTGTTTGATCTTTGGCTCACTCCTTTTCAATATACTGAGGCTGAATATGCCTGTGCATCAGTTTCAAATTCAGCCGTACGAATATGAAGCTATGTTGTGTTAGTAATCAGACTTTTTGTCATCTTTTCTGTTTTTAATTAGGATTGAATATGTTTTTTTAATTCATAAACAGGCTCATAGCAGGTTTATGTAACACATTTTATTTTAAGGAATAAGCTTTTGTAATAAGTTACATCTCACAAAAACTTATGCCTTTTGCTAAAATCTCTTGGTCCTGAAAGACACCACCAGACACTTTGAAGTTTGGCTACCATAGACTAACACAGCCCTGTTCTCAGAGCATCTACAAGCAGCAAATTCAACTGGATGGAACAGATTTTGTTTAAGAAATTCTCAGCTGGAGTTAGCTCTGATTCATACACTCTATACTCTTCAGTCTTTCAGGTAGGTAGAGAATTTTAATTCCTCATTCAGCTATAAACTGTAATGGTTCTCTTACACTATTTAGAAGGACACCCATCTATTAGCAAAATTGAATTCAGCATTTTTTTCTTTAACTCCCTTTAGCCCATATTCTCTGTATTTTCCATCTGTTGGTACAGTAAATGCAGTTATTACATTTAGATTAGGGTAGATTCTTGACTCTTGTAAATGGTATGACATTATTTGTTTAATCAGATTTTGCACAGAATTAGTTGTGACAAGGCAGGAAACGAAGGTTTTCAGATACAATCAAGCTGCATGTCCTAGAATAATTCACTTATTATTGATCCTGTTGGCAATGGCTTCCAGAATTGCAATGAACAACATCTGGAGGTTTATTGGCATGCTTATCTCTAAAATTATTTATTTTTATGTCGTATTTTTATGGATCCCATCTCACAATCACAGTCATTATATTGGTAAATCTATGGAGAAAATGGACTGTATCAAAAGAACTTAAGCCAAGAAAAAAATAAGTACTATTCCACAAATATTTGCACAAACCATAAATAACATTTGAAAGGTAGATTTTTCTGTCTTCAGTTGTATGGCATCTTGTTAAAATACTTTGGCAAATGAAAGGCCATCTTAATTTAATTTTTCCCTTATTATCAGAAACAGAAGATAACCTCCAGTGAAGACTTGGCCAGCACCTGACACTCTCAAAGAATTTCCTTTCTCTGGATTGTCATTTTTTTCCAACTTAACAACAGAAGGAACAGGCTTCCTTTGGTTTATCTGACCTTCATGCATTAGGGAGAGTCCCAGAATCATCCCTCAAGATCCTACAATAACAGCCCATTTTAGAAGCCGTGCTTCAAAATAGCTTGTGAGCTGAAGCTTGGGGGGGCAGTGCTGAAATCACATTGTTGATGGATAAAACAGCAGTTTTGGAATTTACTTTTCAAATAGACAATAAACTATGCCTTTTATTTCTTAATCAATTCATGAAACTATTATCTCTACTAGTTAAAAGAGGCTTTCTTTAATTACAGCTTATCACTCTTTTTTGAAGCTATTGCCATCTTTGAGACTTCTTTACTGTTAAATGACAAGGAATAGGGTTGCTGGAGGCAGCTAGAATAAGGAAGCATGGAGGATTTTTTTCTTTTGAAATATAAGGATAAAAGTCGTAGTCTTAATTAACTACTTTTAAAATAATCTGTAGCTCTTTATTGTTTTGTTGTGGTGGTTGAAATTTTCCGATTTTCATGAACTCTGATTACAATAATAAATAAATAAATAAATAAATAAATAAATAAATAAATAAATAAATAAATAAATAAATAAATAATTCTTTGACCACTAGAGGGAGCTACAAAGATGTTTAACTCTGAGCTGGAGTCTGTTGTCAAAGTAATCTTTGAAAAGTCCATACAGAATATCATTTATACCATAAAGACCATAGGGTCCAAAGATATTAATTATACAGTATATTAAAAAAAAACACAAAAGACACAATTAGGTGTAGAAAATCACCAACCCACTATGTAAACTTTATAATGTTGGACAATGCAAATAACTTAAATGTAGCTCTGGAATATAAATCTGACACCAGCTTTTATTATGATGATGGTTTCAATATAACCCTTCCAGTGCAACTGAAATAAGAGTACCAAATAAATTTACAACTCCTAAGAGGTCAGGTTTGGGACTTTTTCTTCATGGATACTAAGAAGGCCAAAAATCCTTTGAGAAAAAAAGAATATGATAAACACCTTAGAAAAAGAAACTTTATTCTACAGGGATTTGATAATAATAATAATAATAATAATAATAATAATAATAATAATAATAATAATAATAATAATAACAACAACAACAACAACAACAACAACAACAATAATAACAATAACAACAACAATTAATAATAATAATAACAACAATTAACAACAACAACAACAACAAACAACAACAACAACAACAACAACAACAACAACAACAATAATAATAATAATAATAATAATAATAATAATAATAATAATAATAATAATAATAATAAGTTGGAAAGCACCTTGGAGGTCATCTAGTTCAACCCCCTGCTCAGGCAGGAAACCCTATACCATTTCAGACAAATGGCTGTCCAGTCTCTTCTTAAAAACTTCCAGTGTTGGAGCATTCACAGCTTTTGGAGGCAGCTTGTTCCACTGATTAATTGTTCTAACTGTCAGGAAATTTCTCCTTAGTTCTAGTTTGCTTCTCTCTTTGATTAGTTTCCATCTGTTGGTTCTTGTCCTGCCTTCAGGTGCTTTGGAGAATAGCTTGATTCCCTCTTCTTTGTGGCAACCCTTGAGATATTGGAACGCTGCTATAATGTCACCCCTCGTCCTTCTCTTCATTAAACTAGACATACCAATTTTCAGCAACCATTCCTTATACGTTTTAGCCTCCAATCCCCTAATCATCCTTGTTGCTCTTCTCCGTACTCTTTCTAGAGTCTCAACATCTTTTTTACATCGTGGTGACAAAAACTGGATGCAGTATTCCAAGTGTGGCCTTACCAAGGCATTGTAAAGTGGTATTAGCACTTCACATGATCTTGATTCTATCCCTCTGTTAATGCAGCCTAACAATGTGTTGGCTTTTTTGGCAGCTGCAGCACACTGCTGGCTCATATTTAAGTGATTGTCCACTAGAACTTCAAGATCCCTCTCACAGTTGCTACTATTGAGCAAGGTACCACCTATACCAGGGGTAGGCAATCTTGGCTCTTTTATGACTCATGGACTTCAACTTGAAGTCCATGAGTCATAAAAGAGCCGAGGTTGCCTACCCCTGACCTATACTATACCTGTGCATTTGTTTTTTTCTTGCCTAAATGTAGAACCTTACCTTTTTCACCATTGAATTTCATTTTGTTAGATAGTGCCCAATGTTCAAGTCTGTCAAGATCCTTCTGTATCTTAAGCCTGTCTTCTGGAGTATTGGCTATTCCTGCCAGCTTTGTGTCATCTGCAAATTTGATGAGTTCCCCATCTATCCCCTCGTCCAAATCATTAATGAAGATGTTGAAGGGAACTGGGGTCAGAACAGAGCCCTGGGGTACCCCACTACACACTTCCCTCCATGTAGATGCAGTTCCATTGAGGACCACACACTGAGTACGGCTGGTCAGCCAGCTACGAATCCATCTGGTAGTGATGCTGTCTAACCCACATTTTTCTAACTTACCACATTTTTCTACCACAATTTATCATAAACATAGTATTAGCCAGCAAGAGTAAATTCTTTGTACAGTCGAAGAATTATTTGTTTCGATTTTATTAATTATTTTATTTTTAAATACAATTAAAACATCAAGCAAAAGTAGAAGCAGGTAGCAAAAATAGATAAACTGTCTGAGAACACATTTTTGTGCTAATAATTTTCCTATAATATTTATTCAAAATATTTTAAAATAACTTTTGTTTCTAAATAAACATCAAATTATATATTATTACAAGTTCTGTGTAATCTTTATTTTCTGTCATTTATAAAACCAATGAAGTACAAATATAGATTTATTAGCATTGCCATCATCACTACCATTCCATTAGCCTCAATAAGACTTTCTATTGACAATATCTGTGGCTTTCTATTATTGTATGTATATCCTTCCATAAGCTTAGTTCTCTGGCACAATGCATATCTATCATAATTTTTCAAAGGTCACAGAAAGAGTCTCTGAGATGACATCATATGCTTCTTCAAGAGTCTCACATAATGACTTGATCTTTGAGACTTTCATAGCTGTTTAGGGGAAGGGTCTGAGGAATGAAATGACAAATGTGTGTTGCAACATTCTGATGCAAACTACATGATTTGCATACTAATATCTAATATTGAGAGGCATGTTTCATCATTTTTCATTATTGTTTTGTTTTCAATATATACTAGATTTGAACTTGTTCAGAGTAACCAGATACTCCTTAATTATCACCTTTTGCTGTTGCTCTGTCCTTACGTTAATTGTTCTGATTTGCTTCCTTTTTAAAGGATTCTTGAAACCAAATTGGAATACAGGAGTTGGGTTTTCAGCTGGTCAACTATTGTATTTCCATTCTACTATCTTCTCCAAATGCCGGATCTATCTCAACACTGTGTCTTCTTTTTCCTGAAATATTGTTGTGATCCTTTGTTCCAAATATTATTTTAAGTTCTTTGCTATATTCAGTCTGATTTATTTGTGTTGATTTCTAGAAGGAATTTACTATGGCTTTGGTTTCTGCAAAACTATTGCATTTGGGGACCAACCTCAGGCTACTTTGCTATTAGCTGCACCTCATCTGCTGTTGATTTCATTAAGCTGGAATAAAAAAATATCAAGCAATAAACAGCTCAAAATTATATCTATCTAGTACAAAGGTAATTTGTTTAATATCTTGGGAATAAGAAAAAGTATATGACAATTAGTACTGACATAAAATCATAGGAATTTTTATTTTTAATAGAACAGAAATTTTGTCATCAAGGTGCAATTTCTTGAATCCTGGAGAGAAAATGGAATTTTCCATGTGACTTGTTCTCAGTGCTATGCAAATTGGAGTCCTTTATCAAGCCATTAATTCTCAGAACTGGAAATACTTAGAACAAATTGGAGGTATTTCATTTATTGTGCCTTATTTCATATAACATAAGAAGAAGCTTTCTTATTGTACCATATGTTTTCATACTTTTAAAATTAATGTTATTATAATAGTTAAAATCACAGAAACAAAGTTTATTTGTTGTTGTTAGTATTGGAGATTATACAGTATGTGTGTGTGTGTGTGTGTGTGTGTACACACACAAAAAAAAAGGGGGGGAAATGACAAAAATATCAAATATGTTTAACATTAAACATAAAAAGTCCCCCCCAGCTGGATGCTGAAAATAAAATAAAAAAACCTGATCAATTGTCCTCCCCTTACATAATGGCCAACAAATAGTTATATATAGTTATATAGTTATATAAATCATCCTTATTTAACAAGAATACTATATTTTATAAACAAATATTCCAGATCAGGAGATCTCTATCTAATAAGCAAATCAGTCCAACATCTAATCATAACACCACCATAGGTTTTTGAACATAATATATAAAGAACCTATGTGACCAATCCAGCTCACAACCAAGAGATTTCAGGAAGCCTATAAGCAAGCATAAATATCTGGAATCAGAGGTAAATGGTAAAATATGTGTCACATCACAGTGCAAAATCTTCTACCCCAGGTGTACTTTCATGCATCATAACTCATGCTTTGCATTTTAATGTCATAACATTTGTGCAAGCCAAGTGCTAAGATTTTATGGTACTTAATTCTTAATCCATAATAGTCTTCCTAGTTTTTGCTGACTGGGGACAATGGGAATTGAGACGGAGAGGAAGAGAAATGACTAGAACAAACATACTGTTGGTTTTTATTCGGATCAGCATCATAGCCTTACAGCATGATTCTGTGAAAACTTTTTTTTGTTGTTTTGTTGTTGTTATCGTTGTTTGCGAAAACAATACTTCCCTAATAGTATATGTTGCAAAATTGTACATGACATTTTTTGGCTTCTTCATTTCTGCTCTCTCCTCATTTTCTGTCTTATTGCTATGATGTGCTAATCTTAGCATTTTGAAAGAGCAATTGCACATTCTCTTTGGATAACACTTTTATAAGGAATCCCAAGTTTGTTTATGGATAAGTATTAATATAACCATATTTGATACTAAATGTGATAGCAGCACTGAAGTAATCTTCTTGAAAAACAAGACAGCTACAATGCAAACCTCTTTTAAGCTGTGTTATTCTACTGCTTTATATATTTGTAATGTGAAGGTCATAGAGAAGAATTAAATGTCATTATTATGTCTTATCATTAAATTAAGCCACCAGCTGAAATATTTTCTCAGAACAATAAATCACCTGCTGAGCAATTTTCTACTAATACTGTCAAGCTTTCTGACTGATCCTAAGATAGAACTTCTCAAAGCTCAAAAGAAAATGAATGCTACACATAATAAAGCTTTAATATAGTTAAATTCAGTTCACAGACAGATTATACAATCTGTTTATCAATGAATGGGAATTTTTCCCAGAGACAATGTAATTCATAAAGCAAATGTCAGAACATGTGACTCGTGGAATTATTATTTTACCAAAAAATAATCTTAATGTTATGTTTCCATTTATTTTCTGTATTCTCTTAAGTCCTTTAAATGAGAAGGCCATTGCAGTTTGTAATAAAGCTTTTCATTGCAAGTGAAATGATCTTAAAATGTTACAATTCCCATGATTAATGTAAGAAGTATGCCTTAATCAGCAATTAAATTTACTGCATTCTGAATAATAAGGATCTAGGAATTCTACAAGGTTTCTCAGGACTCCCTCTCTGCCCTCAGCCATTTAAAAAATTTTCAATAGTATACAAAGAAATACACTCTAGATTTGCCTCGCCTTACCTTTCTCAACATACGAAGGGAAAAACAATTCAACCTCTCACTTCAATATTTTTTCTATCATTTACAAATCAGTTATCTATTTATCCTATAACACATTCTCATTAAGAGCAATAATTAATTATATTATTATAATTATTAATAATTAAGAGCCATGGTGGTGCAGTGGTTACAATGCAGTACTGCAGGCAAATTCTGCTGACTGCCAGCAGTTCGATTCTCACCGGCTCAAGGTTGACTCAGCCTTCCATTCTTCCAAGGGCAGTAAAATGAGGACCCAGAATGTTGGAAGCAAAATGCTGACTCTGTAAACTGCTTAAAGAGATCTGTAAAGCACTGTGAAGCGGTATATAAGTCTAAGTGCTATTGCTATTTTTGTCCAAAAGTTTCAATTATGTCTAAGATTCTTATCTTAGCCTGCCAGCTCTTTTCAAGATAGCTTATTTGCTCCAGTAGATTTGAAGGCCAGCCTTTTTCTTTCAAATCTTACAGATATACTGTAACATCAGGTTTTGTTGTAATATACCTAGCTGATTTTTCCTTATTATATTTTAGAAACATTAAGTTCTGGGAGATGCAATTTCTTCAGTAAATTACAAAATGCCTAACTATGGATTTTACTGAAATACAGTGTGAATAGTTACTTGTCATTTATGGGGAAATCATATGTGTTTAAGGATGACAGGTGCAAAGGGATTAAAATGAAATCCCACTGCAGCTAGCTGTTTGGTTTAATAAAAAAAAATCCTTTGGAAAAAGACAAACAGAAAGAGAGGAAGGGAGACAATTTAGGAAAGAAAATTGATGGACACTCTTCACATGGCAGACAAAAACATTAGTCATACTATATAATCATACAATATTTGTAGGATCACTACATTTATTTTATTTTATTTCATTTTATTTCAAGTACTTTTATGGAACTTTATTTGGAAGAATTTAATGGCTTAAAAGAAGCAGTAGAAACCACATCAACAAAATGTATCCACCCAGTATACAGTCCAGCATCAAAAGTATAATAACCACTTTCAACATACTTGACAGGAACATTCTCCATCAACTTCTCGATCTTCAAATGTCCTAACCTAAACCAACGATAAGCTCTCTGAATGTAAACAGTGAGGAAGCAGCAGATCCTATTCCATAAGAGCTTTGACAGACAATGCCTGTCTCCTCGCTATGTCTTGAGTGTCATGGAAACTCTCAGTGGTAGACTCTATAGATGTGCCTTCTCTAGGCAGATCTATTTACAGCAAGCAGTTTCACAAATACCTAGTTCTCAAGTCAAGTAGGAATTAGGACTTTGTAATTTCCTCCCCCCCCCCCAATTCTCTTTCTCTCTCTCTCAGAGTTGCCTTATATGCCCAAGCATTGGAGAATTTTTTTCAGCAAAGTTGAAATAACCCTGAGTTAACAGAAATCCTAACAAAGTGAATTCCAAAATTAACTTTCTGTAATATGTGTTATGGGGTTAGTGAAAGAAAGTAATCTGAAAACTAAATGGCAGACATAAAACTAAGGAACAGAGAGTCACATGCAAATTAGGACCCAAACAAAATATAGTGTCCCAAAATATCATGAAAAGTGAGACGCTAGTTTCAACAAAGAAAAGGTTATCTATAAATAAACTGAAAAATGCAATTCAATAATTTTATATTTAAAAAGTGAAGAGAAAAAAATAAATTGATAAAATAAAACTGGGATGCCACCAGCAACAAGCAAATTGCTTGAGTAAGGATGAAAGGGAATGGATGGAACACTGAATACTTTTCCACTTACTAAACCCCACCCCCTGCCCAGTGATTCTTTACTATTTTTAGTAGGAGCATTTCAGGTTAGGTCAGACTAGGAAAAATACGTCCTTTTAAATCTGTGTATCAGTGGTGTATCTTGTGAAGCAATACACAAGGCAGACTCTGTTTGTCACTTTCCTTAGCTATTGAACAGAGTGGATCTATTTTGGTTTCACTGTGCGCATCAGCGATCTGTCCATACTAACAGTATGGAGGTGGATAAACAAGCTGTCCAAAGAATGTTCCCACAATACTTGGCAGATTTTCTGTACTGAGCCCAAACCTTCCCTTTTCACCATCTAGCCATCTTTTACTCAGATATGCTTAGAGATCACTTTCTGTTAAGTAAGGGAAGAAAGCAATTTTCTTCCTATTTTGGACCACAAAAAGAATTGGAGTGGGGATTAGTTTGGCAGATTGATAGTAAGAGGTATTTGGTCATCTGTCTAGCTCTTTAAGTCAGATGAAAAAGCCTGGTGGGCCAGAGATTTTTTGTTTTGTTTTTCCTGTGCTGCAGTGAATTGAAAAACTCTGGTGTTGTTCAAAAAGTATTGATAGATGTAGAATGGACTCTCACTGATACTACTATTAACAGTGATATGGACTGTGTCTCCTAAAAATAATTTTACTTACTTATCTTGAATCTACCATTTTTAAAATTTCCATTAGAAACTTCATTTTTGCCCTGACTTTTTTCTCTTTGTTGTCTTTACCATACTTAAGTTTTAGAGTGAGGCTACTATCACACTTCTCATAGCCTATGTATGGTCTATCTCCAAAAGTTTGTATATCTGTTTCAGTGCAGATTAATTTAAATCATTTTTGTTTGTTTTTCTTTATTTTTTGGATCCAAAATGCAGAGACCTTACACCAGTGCTTCCCAAATCTGGGTAAATTACCCTAAATTGGTTTAAAATGGTTGTTTTTTTAAGCCAAACCATAACAGGAATATTTGAATAAGGAATTGATAATAAGCAGTTTGGGGAAATGAAGGAAAATGTTTGGGAAACACTGCCTTATACACATTCATCTTTACTTTCCCTACTATTGTGATAATAGTTAATATAATTCAATTCAATATTAAAGATTTCTCTACATAATTCTTGTCACCTGACAAAAGAAAGTCTATGAACAATGCTTAGTGGATGTTTGGTGCCTATTAGATGATATTTTATGGATTGTTAACTTTTGGCCAAATACAATACTGAACTGACAGATTATATTTTTTAGCATAGGTTCAATCCTCCATTTAAAACAAACTAAAACAAGCTGATGAGGGAGACTTCAGTAAAAACAGCTTTTTGAAGCTGCCCTGAGCAATACTAAATTGAATTTTCAACTTTGAAATCCTATCAATACTTCAAACACTGATGACATAGGTGATGGCGGTCATAATGCTATATACCTATTGTCAGCACTGAATGCAATATATAATGTCTACAAATTATTTACTTTTTAAGTTTTGCAATTAAGTAATTCACAAACCAGCATTTTTTTTTTGCTGCATGATGCTCAGAGGTAGGCTGATTGTGTTCAAAACTGGATGGTCATATTTAGTCTTCAGATGGAAGCAGTGGTGGGATTAAACCAGTTTGCACCACTTTGGCAGAACCGGTAGCTGTTTTTGTTGTTGTCCAGGCCTAGAATGGACTTCTGGAAATGGCATCCACACAGAGAACCGGTTGTTCACATATTTGAATCCCACCACTGGATGGAAGCGTTTCTCATGCAATGTCAAATTCAGAACCAAACGTTACAATGAATGGCACAGACTACAGATAGAGGTTTTCCACCAGCAGAAGTTCAGGTGCAGCTTTCTCATTTAATCAATGGCCACACTTTATTTTTATTTTGTAGTCTTGGCATTCATTTATTTTCTTAAGAAAAAAAATATCTGAAAGAGTTTGAGATCACTTTGAAAACCAGGTGAAGCTGGAAAATTCACATTCTCTGGGGATGAAAGGGCAGTCACAATAATGTTACTAGAGGTGCATTGATAATAAAATGGTACAGGTACGTATAAGTAAGCATACAATTCAGCAGAAAACACACAATGTAATTCAGAACAGATTTTTATTTACCAGGGCACAGCATGCAGACTTGAACTTATCCTGTTAGAAATGAAGATGCATTTCCAATCTGTTTTTTTCTAGATGCCTGGTAAGCGGTGACTACAGTATCATAGTTGTCATATTTTAGCATTGATAAATGTTAAATATGTTTTTCTCATTCTATTGTTACAGAGTGAATTATGGACAGACAACAAAGGGTTAATAGGTTGCATTGGTGATGGAGCCTGAAGGGAATGCCAGAGATACAAGATATTCCAAGAAAAGATATGATGGCCTAGAGAATTTGGGAGGATATTTCTCTATCAATATTCTTGTAATCCTGACAGTCATGCAGCAATCATGCAAAAATAACATTTTGATAAGAATATACTTTTGCAATCAATCAATTTTGATTAATAAAGTTTATTTTAAAATTTAAATTAGCATACTATGATTATTTAGATAATAGAAATTGTTTTGTGTATTAATACTGACACTGATGATTATTTCAAGGAACATTATGTCCAAGGAAAGTTTTCTCTCATTTGATTAAGCTGAACTCAGCCAACTCAGCAGACTGCATAACACAGTGTTTCTCACTCAGCAGCTTTATGATGTGTGGACCTCAGCTTCTGCAATTCCCCATCCATCATGCATAATGTAACATAAATAACATAATATAACATATAACATAAAACATAACATAACAACATCATCAACAACAAAAAGAACTGGTATGATCAAGGCAGAACAGAATAATCAAGAGGTTACTGCATTTAGCCTGTTGTATCACAAGTTATTCTGATCTAATTTTATTAGGAATCTTCATTTATTTTAAACACTACATTACAATTCTTTGAGATGCCATCAGGGAACAATAGAAGGCAAAAAAGGAGAAAAAAGAGCCCTTTTAAAAAACATGGTTTGAGATAAAAAGTATATTACCTTTGTCATGTACCCTATTTGCACTAAACACATTTATATTCCGTATAAATATATTCTGTATATATCTTCTTTAGTCAGAACACATACAAGGATTCTCAACACATACAGGGATTCTTCAGAAAATAGCAACATGTTAAGAATGTTATCCTTAAATGAAATATTTGACATAACGCTGTGATATAGTGCTCAAGATCTTTTTTGTAGCATTCATCTAGAATCTTCCAAATATATCTATGTTCCTTAGAATATATTGTTACAGCTTTTTCTTCTTTGGTGTCTAGATCAAACTTTAAATTGCCAGAATGAAGCCATCTTCTTGACTTTAGTGGTACATGTTTCTGGTAGTAGCCAAAATACCAAGACATGGACCGTGCTCTCTGTCTCCCCACATTTACATAGCATGGTGTTATCCACTAAGAGCCTCCACTTGGGCATATTGGTTGTACATTTAGAACTCAACCTATTCAGGGCCGACCAAGAAGTATAAGGGAGGTCAATCTTTCAGCCATATCCTCCTTTAATGTTATTGCTCGATGCTCTTCTTTTCCCATCTTTTAATTCAATTTTGTTCTTGTGTAAACTCAAATGTTTGTTGAGTTAGTGGGTTTGGGGCATATGTTTGTTCAGAGGATGTCAAGGATCATTCTCTTGCTTATTGCTCTCAGCATCTGTTGCTACTTCTCTTCTGATCTTAGGTGGGGCAATGCCAGTAAGAGAATATATTTTCTCAATTGGTGTGATTTTGAGACAACCTGTCACTAAGCATACTATTTTGCAATATCAATTTGTTTCACGTGTGCAGATGTGTCCCACACTGGAGCAGCATCCTCTGTTGCAGACACAGTCAAGGTCAAAGCTGATATGTGTAACAAAGATGGTTCACCTCCCCATGTGTAGTTTATCAATTTCCTGATGATATTGTTCCTTGAACTAACTTTAGCCTTAGTGTTCAAGCAATGCTGTTTAAAAGAGAGCATCCTGTCAAGTGTCACGCTGAGATACTTCGGTGTTGGACAGTGTTGTAGTTGGTTCCCTTGCCACATATCATCCAACTGATGGGTACACCATCACTAGAGGCTTTCAAACAGAGATGGACAACCATTTATATGAAAGGACATAAGGTCTCTTGCTTGAGCAGGGGGTTGGACCAGAAGACCTCCAAGTCCCTTTCAACTCTAATATTCTATATTCTATGTTCTAAACTCTTCTATTGTATCTTGGTTTCGGAGGTGGAAAGCACACATTTGAATATTGTTTGGATTGGATTTTAAATGGCTGATGGTATCATATCATCTTAATTCTTCAAGTGCTACCATATGCTTCCCTGCTACCTCATCAAAAGATTAGGCGTGTGTTGTCAGTGACTGGTTGATTGTTCATATATATGTTATACAATGTTGGAGACAATAAACTTCCTTGTGGCAGCCCATTCTTCTGCATCCTCCATCTGTTCTTATAGAGAGGCAGAGGAGTGAACCTGATCCAGTATTTTTCTGGATCATCTGGGTCTTTGCTGAGTTTCAGTAAGGCAGCAACTCTAGCCTGTCTCTTCAATTTTGGGATCTTAAACTCAATTTACAGTTGTTCATCAATTGCAGGAGCCACTCCAGAGTACAGGGACCAAATTGCTTTATCTAGTCTGTTCTTATTGTCTCAAATCTGCTGCTTTATTCATTTTCATAAGCTTTATAGCTTCCTCCAATTCTGATACCACAAAAGAGGTATTTAATACCTCTCCTGTTGTCCTATGTTTGGATGGCTTGTTCCTGAACCTTTTTATTTTGAGTTTTTCCATTCTTCAGCAACTGTCTAGCTACTGTCTAGCTGTTACATCTGTACGATTTTTCTGTGGTTGGGTTCTTTCTCTGCCTAGATTTTTAAGGAGTTTCCAAGCTCATCTGCTGTTCTATTTCATGTTTAGATAATCTACTAATGTGCATGATTGTGATTTCAATTATTGGCTAGTGCTTATGTCAGCTCTTCTCCAGCTTCAACTGTCCTGGCTCCTGGTTATAAAGTGCCTGATATCTATCCAACAAAGATTTAGTATCCCCAGTCAAGCCCTGGACATATTGGCTATGGCATTCTTTTGCTTTGGTTTTCCTTGATATTACTTTTACCAGATGAACAACATCCTCATATTTATCTGGGTGTGGAGAGATTTGCCCTACATCTTTATCCAGCAGCTCACAAGGTTTCACCTTTATCCTTCTTAAAGTTAAAACATTTGCGAAGGCATGTGTTATACACACAAAAAAGGACTCTGCTGGGTGCCGGAATTTGAACTGGATCATCAATGACTTTCATGCACTGTGCTGCATTCTTCTTGCTAACAAAGATGTTGTCTGTGTTGTATCCCCTTCTCCATCAGCCACTGTTAAAAGATGCCAGCAATTTTGGGTCAAGGACAAGTTGAAAGTCACTAGTGTTCACCCAAGATACAAGTTGTGCCCCATCCTCATTGGTCTGGTTATATCCCTAATCCTCACTGTGACAATTAAAATCCCCAATAATAAAATTTATTTGATCATATATAAACTTATCTGGTTCATTAAAACTGAATTTTATTTCTGGAGTCTTATACATAGAGGTAACAGATAACTGTGGGGTTTGGATGATGTCAATGTTATTTGTTTCTCTTGATGTAAATGATATTATGCGGAGACCTGGTCATATAGAACTGTTATACGATGTTACAGCTGAATTGATTGGACTTCTCACTCATCTAAAATTTGCCTAAAAGCTGGCTTTTTAGATTTATAATCTGTTATTGGAGTCTGCTATTAGTCTTTAAATTTATGAGGGATACTATCCACAGCTTGACCACACATACTTTTTGAGATAGAATACCATATAATAAACAAAGTTAATAAGATGATGTATGGTTGATCGTTATTTTTACCATCAACCATTTTTACCTCTGGGGACTAAAAATTTAAGACTATCAGAAAACGTTTACACCAATGCTGTGGAATTAGCAAGAAAACCACTATTTCTTCTTTACCCCTACAACCTTCAGACAATCTTCTCTCTTATTAACATATCACTTTCCACATAGAAACTGGAATGAGAAACTCTTATTTCTATTTTCCATCACAATGATTAGTATAAAGTTCATGGATTCACCTACAGCCGAGTAACCCATTAACATTTTACTTCAGAATACTAAACTGGAGTAAATAGTTTAACCATGAAATATCCAGAAATAATATTATCTAGATGATCCAAACAGGCCCGGGTACAGCACGGAGACGGCATTGGTCGCTCTGGTGAATGATCTCTGGAGGGCCCGGGACAGGGGATATTCCTCTGTCCTAGTCCTATTAGACCTCTCGGCGGCTTTCGATACCATCGACCATGGTATCCTGCTGCGGCGTCTCAGGGGACTGGGAGTGGGAGGCACGGTTCTTCTGTGGTTCTCCTCCTATCTCCTGGGACGCTCGCAGTCGGTGTTGGCAGGGGGGCAGAGGTCGACCCCTAGGTCTCTCGTTTGTGGAGTTCCTCAGGGGTCGGTCCTCTCGCCTCTCCTGTTCAACATCTACATGAAACCGCTGGGTGAGATCATTCGTGGTTTTGGAGTTGGGTATCATCAATATGCCGATGATACCCAACTTTTCATTTCGACCCCAAACCACCCCAGTGATGCCCTCGCTGTGATGTCCCGTTGCCTGGAGGCGGTTCGGGTCTGGATGGGGAGAAACAGACTTCAGCTCAACCCTGACAAGACTGAGTGGCTGTACATTCCGGCATCCCGGGACATTCAAAATGTTCCATCGCTCTCTATGGGGGGGTGAGTTTTTACCCCCCGTGGATAGGGCTCGCAACTTGGGAGTCCTCCTAGATTCACGGCTTACCCTAGAAGACCACATAGTAGCTGTGACTAGGGGGGCTTTCGCTCAGGTTTGCCTGGTGCGTCAGTTGCGACCCTATCTGGACCGGGATGCCCTGTGTACGGTCACTCATGCGCTCGTGACCTCTCGTCTTGACTATTGCAATGCTCTTTACATGGGGCTTCCCTTGAAGACCACTCGGAGGTTCCAACTGGTACAGAATGCGGCCGCGAGAGTTGTCTTGGGAGTTTCCCGGTACTCCCATGTTATACCTTTGCTCCGCGAGCTGCATTGGTTACCAGTTGTCTTCCGGGTGAGGTTCAAGGTCTTGGTGATGGTTTTTAAGTCCTTACATGGCATGGGTCCGGAATACCTCGGGGACCACCTGCTGCCGGCGTCGACTCCCCTCCGCCCTGTGCGTTCCCACAGAGAGGGCCTCCTCAGGGTGCCTCCGGTCAGAGAATGCCGGCTGGTGGCCCCCAGGGGGAGGGCCTTCTCTGTGGGCGCCCCGGCTTTATGGAATCAACTGCCGGTTGAGCTCCGGATGGCACCGGATCTTCGCTCCTTCCGGCGCGGGTTAAAGACCCATTTATTTGAACAAGCTGGCCTGGCCTGATGGGGGAAATGTTAGGGTTTTAATGTTTTTTATATTTTGATTGTTTTAATTTGGGCAACAATTTAATCCTTTTAAACTTTTGTACTTCTATTTATATGCCCTGTTCACCGCCCTGAGTCCTTCGGGAGAAGGGCGGTATAAAAATTCAATTAAATATTTAAATATATAAATATATAAATTATACTTCAGAACTGATGCAAGGGCATTCACCCATACTGGGCTAAAGTACTGTTCATCCATTGAGCCAATGGAAAACAATACGGGCATGAAATTTGCTTTCCTCATAGCCAATCACCATCCTGTCTTTATTTGATTTGATTCCCATCATAGTGAAAATGTGTTGTGCTATTTGTAATAAGAAGCAATCACTTTCATTTTATGGATTCATTGCCCTTCCCTTTTACCAAATCACTAGTCAATTGAAAAACATCCATCAATCATGGCAGCTATCAAGAATGTTCTGAATCTGACTTCAATACTTTATTACTCTCTACGTTGTTTTGGGTGCCTCTGTTCCTATACATCCCATTTGTCAAATTTCATTATCCTATCTCCTCTGACTTACAGCTTCCTTGGTATTCTATGCCTGTATTAATTCCCAGGGAAAACATCCTGAGAGCCTCACCCTCCATTATACCTTTGTTAATAATAGTATTATTGTCACCATCATAAAAAATAGAGACATATTGTTGAAAGAAGCCATTTAGACCACTCAACTTAATTTCTTGTATGGGAAGAATCAACATAAAAGCCTCCAGATGGCTGCTATGTCATTTCTGTGACTTTCACTCCCAGGTATATTTGATGAGTGTCATCTTATCTTCCTTCTGCCATCTTTTCTAAAGGTCACACATATCTATTTCAATCATTCTCTCTTCATAGGACTTTGCTCTGATTCTTCTTAAGGTTTGCCATCTAGATCTAGATGCAGTAGCTGGGATGGACTCTGGCCAAAGAAAACAAAAACTTTTCTGATTTATAAATGCAGCATAAAATCATTTTTGCCCTTGTCCTACCCAGATCATACTGCATGTTCAGTTTAGTCAATTTTGCCAGTTCAGTCAATTTATTATTGACTAATAAATAATAAGTTTAGTCAGTTAAGTCAATGTATTATTCAGTTTAGTCAATTTATTATTCAAAATCTTTTTCACAAGTACCATTATCAAACAATTTGATATTTATTTCTTAAATTAAGAACTTCATTCTGTTACACTCACTCTTCTTCTCCAACTCATAAGGATAATTTTCTTTCTCTTTCCAAGCGGGAAAAATAGCTAACCCACCAAATGTTGTATCATCTGCAATTTCTGATTATGAATTTTATAATTCCTTTTTGAGCCCCACCTCCCATTAATTTTTCCTACTATGGAAACTTACTTAAATTATCATTGTTGAATTTATTTAAATCCACTGTTTGGAAGTCCTAGATAAGAACTGCACCCCAAATTACTTTTCATTAAAATCAAGATTTCCAGCATTACATTATTACTTCACTTCAGCGTTCCTCCTACTTTAATTTCTTTATTTAAACTTTTTACTTCTTCTTCCTGCTTCTTATCTGTTTTAGAAATTCTGACTCCATTAGTGTTTCTTTGCCATTTTCAATTGAAATTACAATCCTAACCTAAAAATATTTGTTCCTGGAAATCTGGAATACTTTATTACATCTCCATAATTAACTTAATATAAAATATTTCATCATAGAAAACGTTGAGTGATTTTTATTTTTGAATATTATTTTCCCAGATAATATATGAGTAATTGAGTGGTACTGGTAATCACCTATACACAAAATCAGTATAAAACTTTGTCCACCTTTGAACTATGTATGATAGTATCTCAAGCTAACATCAATCATTTTTTCTCATTATATTAGTATGAGCTTTAACAGCAATTAAACAATTTTGATCCTGAAGATCATGCATTTTATTTTTTTTACTTCCTTAGAGGTTAGCATTAAAAATCATTATAATATGATATTGTAAAGAGCTGTGGTGGCACAATGGTTAGAATGCAGTATTGCAGGCTAACTCTGCCAACTGCCAGCAGTTCGATTCTAACCGGCTTTCCATCCTTCCAAGATCAGCAAAAATCAGGACTCAGCTTGTTGAAGGTGATATGTTTAAACCACTTAGAGGGGGCTGTAAAGTACTATGAACCAGTATATACAGTAAGTTAAGTACTACTACTATTGCTATATATTAAAACAATAAACAAATCTAGATAGAAACTTATTCCCAAAGGAAAAAAAGTTCTGCTATGCTATATATTACTTGGATCTGGCAAAAGTTGGAATCATAAGTAATTCACATATTCTAATGCATAGTGGAAGGTAAAATACGTAATCATAGGAAGAAAAATCCTAACTAATTATGCATATTTATTTTGTAAATAAATATTTGTTTATTTATCTGCTTATAATATATATTATTTTACAATGAAAATGTAAATGCATCAGTAAACACTCATCCTGTTCCAATAAACAGGTCCAGTGGTTAAATGAAGTCTGGAAGAAAAAAGTTCAACCAATGTCTGCAAACATATCTTTAGAGAAAAGGTATTCCAGACTGTCACCACTTAGAAGTCCCTATTAAGAACTCCTTAATCAAGAATTTGCTTGTTAGTATATCCTCAAATCTGCCTTCTTGGCTGCCTTAACTGATTCTTCAGATAGCCAGAACCAGAAATGTACACAATAGGGTCAATAACATCAAAATTGCAGGTATCATCAGCTGCTCTTAGCCCTGTTCCTTTTCAACCTACAGTATATCACCTGGACTTTAAATGGGACAGGGATTTGACTGTTCACTTGCACACACAGCCTTGATTTATCAAATATTTATATTCAAATTTATCTCAGTAAATCTTTACTGATATGACATTGTATAAGAATATCTGCATAGTCCCTATTGTTGTTTTTCTCTCATTGTTGGGCACTTCTCACAGTCTTTTGTGATGAGATGGGCAGCTGTATACATTTGGTTAATAACATACAAAAAATAAAAATGTTCTGTATTTTATAATAGGATATTGATTAAGAAGTAGTATTCCTTTTCTGAATGATTAAAATTCAAAATGCAGCACATTTGAAGCAGTGAATAAAAATACTATGTTGTTGTTTTTAAATGATGCACAATTTTCTTTAAAATGACTTTCCCTAATGTAGAAGTGATTGACAAGTTTAATTTTAGATTTCTATTCAGGGAAGTGAATCTGAGTTCATGCTGTTTCTTTTCTTTTGGTATTTTCATGAAGAGTTTTACTTACAATTTAAAATGCATTTTTCACATACCTATAGAGAATATTACCTTTTTATTGTGTGAGGTAGCATTGAAAATAACTGGTGACAGAGAATTTATGGACTTATAAAATACGTTATTTAATTTGTCTGAAATTTGTGACCTATTTAGAGAAGGTATAATGAAGTTCAACGGAGACAGAGTTTGGCATCTACTGACATTCTATTGTGACATTTTATATAAAGAAGACATGGCATGAATTATAAGTGAAATGAATCTCAATTTTTTCAAAAGTTGGAATGGATGTCCCTTACATATATTTGTCACAAACAGCATTAAGCAGGGGTAGAAAACATACAATTCTGTATTTTTTTTTACTTATACAGTAAAATGATGTATAATGATGTCATCTTCAGGGAGTTCTAGTAGTTAACAATACAATAAAACTCAATCAATAATAATAAAAATATAGTAATAATCAAATAATAATAAATAATTAACCCATGGTGAATAGTGAAATATAAATAAAATGAAAGAAGCCACAAACCAAAAAACTCCTGGAGATGATCAAGTTTCAAATAATCTCTGGAACATTTCTGTTTTCAGAGTACTCAGATGGGTAGCATTGAAGGTTTAATCTAGCTTCTAAAGGGGAGATTGTTCCAGAGAACAGTTGCCATTATTGAAAAATATCATCTCTTGCTCTGCGTTCTCCACAACTCAGAAAAACAGGACACTAATTGCAGGTTTTCAGAAGATTGTATCAGACAATTTATTGCTGGTTGGAGAAAATAAGTAACAGAGTTTTACATTTTAAGGTGCATTATGCACTCTCTGAGGGAGATGGACAATTCAAAAGTGTGATCAATCAATCAATCAATCAATCAATCAATCAGTCAATCAATCCCACAGATATCTAGGTAGAATCCATAAACCTACCGGCCATAGTTCAAATATAATATGGTTTTGGAGACAGGCACTAGCTAGCAAGCAGTCTGGTGAATTTTGAAACATTGCAGTTTCCAAATCATTTTCAGCTGCAGTCCCACATAGTCCACACACTATCTCCAGTAGGCCTAGGATGTATAATTGAATATCACTAGCTTATTGATGATATTTGTCTCAGCCTCACGTATGTGTTAAAAAAGCAGGAAAGAAAGAACCAAACTACAGCACCCAATAATAGAATGGCTACCAAGTTGAATTCTTCTCCCAATCATTTCCAACTACAGTACAGCAACCCACTAAGAAATCAACGTAATTCCTGTTGTGTCTTTATCTACAGTATGGGATTCCAGGAAAGCATTTATGAGGATTGTTTATTTCTTTGGCATCAGATCAGAAGCTATACAAAAATAAAATGATGATTGATGAAGGAATGATAAAAGAACTAGAATCAAGACATAATCAGATTTCCCTATTAGAGACAGTACAAAAGTTCAAAGTAATTCATAATCAATTGGATCTAACAGAGGTAAATGAAACCTACAAGAAGATGAACCCTCAACTGTCTGAAAAATATTAGTTCTGTGTCAAACCCCCCAGGATAATAGAACAGAACAGAACAGAAAAGCTATGCCATTTCAGATAAGTGACTGTCCAGTCTCTTCTTAAAAACCTCCAGTGATGGAGCACCCATAATTTCTGGAGGCAAACTGTTCCACTGGTTAATTGTCTTCATTGTTAGGAAGTTTCTCTTAATTCCAGGTTGCTTCTCTCTTTGATTAGTTTCCAACCATTGTTTCTTGTCCTGGCCCCTGGTGCTTTGGAGAATAATTTGAGCCCCTCTTCTTTGTGGCAGCCCCTCAAATACTGGAATACTACCATCATGTCACCTCTATTTCTTCTTTTGTTTAAACTAGCCAAACCCAAGTCCTGCAGCCATTCTTCATATGTTTTAGTATCCAGGCCTTTGATAATCTTAGTTGCTCTTCTCTGAACTTTCCCCAAGGTCTCAACATCTTTTTTGTAGCATGGTGACCAAAATTGGATTCCAGTTGTGGTTTTACTATATTTATATAAGGAACGGTTGCTGGAATTGGGTATGTCCAGTCCTATGGTGGAGAACCTATGGAAAGTGTGCCACAGGCAGCACGCAGAGCCCTCTCTTGGCCACGCATGCCATCGTCCCAGTCCTAGGCCTTCAATGCCATCCATGAGCAATCTGCATCAAAATTTCCCCAGGCAAGTTTTTTTTATTTTTTATTTTAATTCCATTTATATCCTGCCCTTCTCCGAAGACTCAGGGCGGCTTACAAACTTAGCAGTAGCCTTCATTCTATGTATATGCCTGCTTATTAGGGCTTTCACACACACCCCAAGTGGCATTATTACAAAGTCAGCTTAATTGCCCCCAACAATCTGGGTCCTCATGCCCTTTCCATGCCAGATCAGCTGTCAAGTTTCTGACGTATGGATGGGCTTTTCAAGTGACTCTGAGGCATTGTTTACCTTAAAATGGCTACTTCTTCATCTCTTGTCAAGCAATAACATTTGATGTTAGCAGCGTTGACATCCGCCCCCCCTTACAAAGAGGACAGATCCTGTAATGTAAACAAAACACAAGTTAGGAACTGGCTTAAAGTGGAGGTTTGAAAAGTTTTCAGCAAGCTACAATGGAATACCGGGTGAATTTTCCCCAAAAGTCTGGGTAGTTTCAATTTTATTGTGACCGGGTTGATGATTTTCACAATGGGGAAAGGCCCCAAGAATTTTGGTCCCAATTTCTTATTGGGTAGTTTAAGGCGTAAGTATTTGGTCAACAAATAGACCTTTTCCCCAGCTTGGAATGTTCTTTGGGGAGCTCTCTTTTTGTCAGCTTGCTTTTTGTAGGTCTCAAAAGTCTTTTTTTAAGGCCACCTTTGTATTTTTCCAAATTTCTTCCCAACCCTTCACCCAATGATGAAGAGTCTGGGAAGCGGAGGGTAACTGAGGGTATTCCGGTATGGGGTTGAATTCGTTCCCTGTGACTACATGGAAAGGAGTGTAGCCAGTGCTGCTATGTACTGAATTATTGTAAGCCACCTCTGTGAAAGGGAGGAGGTCGGTCCGGTTTGTTTTATCTTATGGATTTGTTCTTCCGCTTTGATGGGTCCTCAAATGGATGGGTCCTCAAATCTTTCCCTCAGCTCCAGGAGGAAAAGGTGGGGGTCCTCCAATTCAGGGGCCTGCTCATTATATAAATTGTTCAACCATTCAGATGCTTCTCCCTCTAGGTTGGATGCAATCACATCGACCATCACACCCAGGTCTGGGTAAATGTAACCCCAGCGATTCAAGTGAGAGCGTACTTGGTTGAGGAAAAAAATCAGTTGCTCTGGGTCCCCATCGAAGGTTGCTCTGAAGGATGGGGTCATCATTGCTTGCTGGGGCCCCCATTGCTGCTGGTCCCATCCTAGTTGGTTCAATGGCTGCTGGGGGCCCCATTGCTGCTGCCCCCCCTTGGTTGTTGGATCAACAGTTGCTGGGGCCCCCACTGCTGTTGTTGTGCTCCCAGTTGCTGCTGGCCCCCTCCTGGCTATTGATTCACTGGCTTCCAGGGACCCCACTGCTGCTGTTGGACTCCCAGATGCTGTCTACCCCATTGGTGCTGTTGTAGGCCCAGGGGTTGTATGTTTGGGTCCTGCTCTTGCCTCCCCTGCTGTGGTTGTCTGATGGGAGGGTGCTGTTGGTCGGTGGGACATTGTGGCACCATCTGCTGTTGTAGGCCCCTCAATAGTTGTTGGACGGCCGGGGGTTGCTGTTGTCTACTCTGGATTTTGGCTGCAGGGAATGGTGGCACCTTCTGCTGCTTACCTACTAACAGTCGTATTAGTCTCAAAGGCTGTGGTGCCTCCCTCATTTGCGGGCCCCTCAGTGGTTACTTGGCACTCAGGGGTGGTGACCAGTCTCCATGGGATTGTCATGCCACAATTGGCTGCTGCTCTCCAGGCTTCTGCAATACGCCAATCTGCTGCAAGGCCTCTATCAGCTGATTTAGGCTCAGAGGTTGCTGCCCCTCCTTCTGTGGGGGCTGCCATACTTCCCACTGCTGAGGGGGCCCTAGTTCCTCTTCTAACAGGGAACTCCAGGGGTTGGAGGGCCGTTAGCTCTGTGAAAAGGGGGCTGGGGGCCTCTTTTGGCAAGAGCTCTTCTGTGCTTCTCTCTTCTAGTTCTTCAAACCTTTCTGCTAAATTGTCAACTGATTGGCTTTGGGCTGCAGATGGATATTTCCACTCACCCGAGTATTCAGTCTCAGCTGGCCTGGTTGCTCCCCACCAGACTGGGGAATACGATGTGCAGGATTTTTTTGTTGTTGTCCCACCTCCTCTGCCTTTGAAGCCCTTGGGAATGGCAAGGCTGCTCCAAGGCGCCTGGAGTCTCCGCTGGGCTTAATCCACTCTGACGAGCAGACCATTTCTCCTGATTGTTTGAGTCTAGCTCCCAGCTGGGAGGATTGCTGAAACTCTTTCCCTGCTGGCTCCTTCGCTGGCCCTTCCCCCCCTGGGGTGGCTGCTGGTGCCGGGGAGCTGGCTTCAGGCAATTTTTCTTTCTCCATTATGGGATCTTCTCCAACTCTTTCTCAGACTGCCTCCCAAACTTGGAGACAGCGATGGGAGGTCAGGACTCCCTAATTAGTTTTAAAAGTAGGAAGATTCCAGCTTGATGTCAAGTTTCTGATGTATGGGCTTTTCAAGTGACTCTGAGGCATTGTTTACCTTAAACGTCCTTTATTAGCCTAATACACTGGCAAATGCTTGCTTGAAGGAAGCTGGAATCTGAAATCTCTGCCCCCTTGCACAATATATTAAAACTCAATTTTCCACCTTTCTAATTTTGTCATTAATCATACTGTATTCTCCAATTAATTTAAAGAATCAGTTTCCCTTCTGTTATAAAACCCACCAAGCTCTTATCTTCTTTAATTTCAGATGGCCTTGAGGAACAATCCTCCTCTTCCCCCCTCCCAAACTTAATCCAATCTCTTAAAGCAATACACAAGTTTAACATATGAAATGGCTACTTCTTCATCTCTTGTCAAGCAATAACATTCAATGTTAGCATCATTGACACCAGCCCCTGCAGCCCTGGGGTGGCCTTGCAGGGTGGCAGTGGGCATGGCATTGAGTTGGGGGCTGGCAGGCCAACCAAAACAGCAGGTGGAGCACCAGAGGCTTGGGGAGGGAGGGTGATGACATGGGTGGTTGGGCCATTGGCAAGAGCAATGCAGTTGAGTGGAAAGCAGTCTCAGAGCAAATGGGGCAGGTAAGGAAAGACATCCTTGCTTCCCACAGAAATTACCTTTCTTTCCTTACCTGACTCCCAGCCCTCTGCTGTTTCTCCTTTGTGATCCACTGCCGCTGCATGCAAGGGAACAAAGGAAGGGTTTTTTGGGAGAAAAAAGGTCAATCAATCAATTCCAACTTCACGATCTTGGAAGTTGGAATTGATTGATTGACCTTTTCCCCCCCAAAAGCCTTCCTTTGTTCCCTGCATGCTGTGGATTGCAAAGGAGAAACAGCACGGGCCTTCAGAGCCACCAAAGCTGTAGCTGAATGGGCAGGTGAGGGGGGAACCTCCCCACTTGTTCAACAGCTACTTTTGGCTGAGCCGCATTGCAACAGCATTGAGTGCAATTCTTGAGGCGGCAAACAGCCGCATCATGCTGAAACCAGCTGTTTGTTCCTCCTGCCCAATGCTGCTGCCATGAGGCCATGGAACAAGTCAGGCAGCAGTAAGAAACCAGTATACCAGTTCCTTACCTCCACCTGGCTTGTTCTGTGGCCTCATGGCAGTGGCATTGGGTGTGATGCACAAGGCAGCAAATGGCCGTGGCCAGCAGCAAACAGCCACATCACACAAATCCACTGTCCAGAGCTGCAGGCCCACCCAGCACAAAGGAAGCGGTCACCTAGGAAGCCCTGCCTAGAGGTGGTAGACACACCCATGGCAAGCAGGCAAAAGGCTACCCCCAAGCGGGGAAAGCCGGATCCCCATTGGCAACATGGCTGCCCAGGCCCAGCAGAGATGGGGGGAGGCACGCAAGCCTAGCTGGGACTGGGGGGGCTATGGCGCCAATGGAGATCTGGCTTTTCCCAGTTGGGGTGGCCTTTGGCTTGCTGGGTATGGGCGTGCTCTATCACCTCTACTCCAGCTTGCTAGCCGGCCATTTCATTCCTTTGTGCTGGGTGGGCCAGGTGTTCCAGGCAGTGGTGGTAGCCAAATGTATATGCATGAGCTGCTGGTGGCCGCGGCCTGAGGTGGGGCCATGGTGGTAAACCTATGGCATGTGTGCCATCGCTCTGTGGGCAAGCGTGCCATGGCCCCAGAGGGAGGCGGGCCCAGGCTGCTCCCCTCCACCTCTCCATGTGTGCCTGCACTCTCTCTCTCTCTCTGCACCGTAAGTCGGAGCAGTTGCAAGAGCTGGGCAGCTGGGATGGTGGAGGCAGCTGCCAGAACAAGTCCAGCTAAGTCTGCAAAGAGATTTTGTGCCCCCCTCAGCCGATCTGGGCAGTATAGGCCTTTTCCAAGCTTCTGGAGCTCAGATCCACGGCTGCATCACGATTTTGCAGCACCCCAGTGGCCTGATCCAACCTCCAGAGGTTTGGAAAAGGCCTCTGCCACCTGGATCTATGGCTGCAGAGTGATTTTGCACCCCCCCCATGGCCAATGTGGGTGGCAGAGGCCTTTTCCAAGCGGTGGCAATGGCAGGGCGATCCGTGCAGTGGGTAAGGGGGGAAACGGCGACAGCAGCAGCGCCATCTGTGTGGCGGGTGGGGGGGCAAATCTGCCCCACTTGTTCCACAACTGCTTTTAGCCGAGCCACATTGCAACAGCATTGGACACAATACGTGAGGCGGCAAACAGCCACATTGCACTGAAACCGGCCGTTTGCCACCTCCTGCCCAGGGCCGCTACCATAAGGCTGCGGAACAAGCTGGGTGGTAGTAAGAAACCAGTATACCGGTTCCTTACCTACAGCCAGCTTGGTCTGCAACCTCATGGCAGCCTCATTGGGTGTGATGCAGAAAGCGGCAAACAGCCACGTTGTGCCAAAACCAAGGGGTCGGAAGGCTGTGGCTGCTGATGGACACAGTTGGCCTCCATGTACTTACTGTGTGTGGGAGCCGATGGCGTCAGGCAGCAGCTGCCCCTGCCCCAGCCTCACCTTGCCTTGCCCTTTGGAAATGGCACCCCTGCCCTGCCCCCCTGCCTCACCTCACCCCGCAGGACAAGCCTTCTGCCCACCATCCCACCCGCTGGAGACCCCTTGGATCTCCCCCAACCCTGCCTGGCCCCCACAGGCATCCGTCCCCATGAGCAACATCAAGGTGGCCATGCCCATCCAGTCTGCCTTGACTATTGCAGCCACACCTACCCAATGGGCCAGGCCCACCCAATGGGCCATGGCCATCCAACACCCGCTGATACATAAGTGGGTTTTGGGTTGCAGTTTGGGCACTCAGTCTCTAAAAGGTTTGCCATCATTGGTCTATGATGTTTCCTCCCATGGAGCAGCTTTATGCTGTCATGTCTCTTTACTTCCCTCTGTCTTTTAACCAAGGATTCCACCATAAAGATGGTCTATATGTACAATATTGAGAGCCAGTTTGATCTCAGAGTTAAGGCACCAGGTAAGAAACCATGAATTCTAGTGCTGCATTAGAGATAAAAGCCAACTGAGTGATTTTGGGCTGTCACTCTTTCAGCCCAACTAACCTCACAGGGTTGTTGTGGGGAAAATAGAAGGTGGAAGGCATTTGTTTGCCATCTTGAGTTATTTATAAAAATAAAAACAGTGGTATATAAATAAATAAATAAAAATGTGCAACCAGTGAAATAATCTCATTCTGTCAGAGAATCATTGGCCTTGCTCAAAAGCACTTTGCCTTGCTCAGCCCCCTTCATTACATCAATCTAAGCCCTGGTCTAAACTGAGTATAACACAGCCAAAACATAGGACATTTTTGTTTATAGAAATGTCTGTATCTATAATGACTCCCCCTCAGGAAAAAAAACTCTTATTCTCAAATATGGACTAAAAGAAGCTTTTAAAGGAGGAAAAGGCCAATATCTATTATCTTGAGAATTGGACCAGAGTCCAAGAACCAGTAGTGAATAAAAATGAGTCTTGAACTGGATATTTACATGATGTATACATATATCTGGAGGCAGTAAACTTCCTAACAAGCATTTTGATGACCTTCTCTCTGAAGGGCCACAGTTTCGCCCCTAGAGGTTCAAAAACCAATTTCTCAACTGGAAAACACTAAGGCTCCTGGTAAAGACTTAACCTTACCAGAATTCTTAAAATTCTGCTTTCTCCCCTTTTCACAGCCATAAATAATTATTTATATCTCCCTAAAGACTAACTTAACTCCATTATTATTCCAATTTATTTGAGGTGATAAATATAACCTGAAAATTATCAACAAATTAGACTTTTATCTATAATTAGTAAACTTCTGAACTGGATGTCCTTTGAAAACATTTATGAATGTTCAGCCGTGGATCAATGTACCATGCTATATCATTTAGCTAAGAAATATTGAATCCCCCCCCAAGATGCCCTCTCTGTAGGGCACCCTTTGATTCTATTCTGCAAAAATGATTCTGGAGGAAATTAGTCACTATTTCATTCATTTTTTAATGTATTAATCATATTTTTACAGCCACCCATCTCCAGGATGTGACCCTGCTTGGTGTATGCACCACAATCAAATTAAACAGCAAATATATAAAGCAATCATTATAGAAATATAAAAATGATATTAATAAAATATTATTAAAACATACAAATCACAAGGCAGATAGGATATAAATGTATCAAGTACAATAGTGATGCCATCTTTAACTATTACTATAGACCACTATCTTCTTAGCCTCATAATGCTATGATACCAAGGCACAAGCTAATATCCTCAGTGATTTAATTGAACCCATTTTTACCAGCAAAGGTGTAAACTTAGACCGTATCCTCATGCCTCTATTATTCAACGTTTAGATTAACAATATTGTTGAGATGTTTGTTAATTCAGAATTCTGTCCTCCCTCCTGTGCTCATTTCTGTTTTCCCTGTCTCCAATCTCCTTTATGCTAATGGTGTAGCCATATAGTCTGTAATTCAGGTAGGCCTCCCAAGATGCCTTAAAGGTCGATCACTTTACTGATCTAGAGACACTTTAAAATAAATATGCGTGGTCTTAGATATTTCTATAACATCTTATATACTTCACATAGGAGACATAGTTTGACCCTATTTGGGCACTATCTATTAAGGCAGTATTTCTTAAACTTTGTTTTCAGAACCACTTCCTATTTAAAAAAAATATGCAGTATCCAAAGCTTTTGTTTATGTAGGTTATATTTATTAAAAATTAGAATTGATGCATTTGTAGAATATTTATTTGTTGAAACTTGTAAAAATAACAGTATTAAACCAATATTAAATATTGTCATAAATAAAATACTTCTCATGAAAAACCCTACAATAAAAAATAACATTGTTTTGAATTTTTGCAAATGTCTTCAAGATCTGACAAATACTTTTGATTTCATAGACCTCTGAGATGCTGAGTGCCCAAACTGCAACCCAAAACTCACTTATTTATTGCCGGATGCTGGGTGGGCATGGCTCACTGGGTGGGTGTGGCTGCGGTGGTCATGGCAGACTGGGTGGGCATGGCCAGGATGGGCTTGGCCATCTCGATATTGCTCATGGGGAGGGACTCCTGTGGGGGCCAGGCAGGGTTGGGGGAGATCCAGGGGGTCTCTGGTGGGTGGGACGGTGGGCAGTGTTCTGTTCCAGCCTACGACCGGCCCTCTTTGTGTGTCAGGGACAACCCCTTTTTCCTTTTAACAATCAATAGGCTGGAAAAAACCCAACTCAAATTTATTTACAGTTCTAAATAATAAAGTCTTTCAAAAAAAAAAAAGCAGCAGTGTTCTTCAACCAAAAATACTGTACATGATTCAAAACATCCAACAAGAGTCAAACAAGAATCAGATTAGCAAGAACAGACCAGGATTCTCTTTGAATGTCTCTGAATAGTTGCCTTCAGCAACCAGCACCACCCACACTTTCCCCTTTTATTATCAGTCCCAAGGCATGGTTTCTCAATGCCTTCTACTCCTTTCACTGAGTTGCCTCATTGATTTTCTCTGCTCTACTCTGCTGGATTGCCTTCTGCTTCTAGCATCTCAGAAGAGATTCAGCTGTGACTCCTCTGAGTCCAACACCTCCTCCTCATACAGCTGAGCTTCATGAGGAACATGACTGGAGGGGCCAGGCTGAGTGTCCTGCAGTGCATCAGAGCCTCTCTCCAACATGGAAGGCTTTCCAAACCCCTCCTCCTCCTCCTCCTCCTCCTCCTCTTCAGATTCCTCAGACTCAACTGCTGGGAGCACAGGCTGACACTGAATCACAACAGGCAGGAAGCTCATCCTGCAGGGTGAGGTGAGGTGAGGCAGGGTGGGGGTGCCATTGCCAGGAGGCAAGACAAGGCAGGGGCTGGGGTGGCTGCTGCCTGACACCATCGGCCCCCCACACACACACCGAGTGCATGGGGGGGCAACATTGTCTATCAGCAGCCACAGCCTGCCAGCCCCTCCATTGGTGCACTCTGGGGCTCCACAGCTTGCTGCAAATACTGGACCAGCCTTCCAGCAGCTGGTGGAGCAGGGGAGGGGGAGGTGTGTGATGCAGACCGCCAGACGCACCTACTCTGTCCCATCTATTTTTGCTTGTGGTTGGAGAGCAGGTCACTGCTGGTCATCTCCTTGGCCTCCTCATAGATCTTGCCCTTGGCCCCTGCATGGAGCCTGTTCCCCTTGTGCACCCAATGCACCTTAGACCCTATTTGGGCCACTGCCACCAGCAGCTTGTGCAGGTCCATTAGGCTGATGCAGCGGCCCAGAGCACCTGGTCCACCCAGCACAAAGAAGGTAAAATTTATTTATTTATTTATTTAATTCAATTTATATACTGCCCTTTTCCCGAAGGACTCAGGGCAGTTTACAGGGCAAAATTAAAACAATACAATATAAAAATTAAAATAAAATTAAATCAATAGCCCCAAAATTTAAAATTAGAATTTAAAAACCTTAAAACCCCTCAGTCCAGGCCAGCTAACTCAAAAAGCCAGGTTTTTAGGTCCCAGCGAAACAAACGAAGATTGGGGCGCCTTGGAGTTCCACCAGCAATTGATTCTATAGGGCAGGCGCGCCCACAGAGAACGCCCTCCCCCTGGGGATCACCCGCTGGCATTCCCTGACCGGAGGGACCCTGAGGAGGCCCTCCCTGTGGGAGTGCACAGGATGATGGAAAGTTGATGCTGGCAGCAGGTGCTCCCTGAGATAATCCGGACCCATGCCATTTAGGGCTTTATAGGTCATCACTAGCACCTTGAATCTCACCCGGAGGGCAACTGGAAGCCAATGCAGCTCGCGGAGAAGAGGTGATACACGGGAGTATCGGGAGACTCCCATCACAACTCACGCAGCTGCATTCTGCACCACCTGAAGCCTCTGTGTGGTCCTCAAGGGCAGCCCCATGTAGAGAGCATTGCAGTAGTCTATCTGGGAGGTCACGAGCGCATGAGTGACTGTGCGTAGGGCATCTCGGTCCAGATAGGGCCGCAACTGGTGCACCAGGCGAACCTGGGCAAAAGCACCCCTGGCCACAGCTCCTATATGATCTTCCAAACTGAGCCATGAGTCCAGGAGGACACTCAAGTTGCGGGCCCTATCAATGGGGGGTAACACCTCACCCCCCATAGTTAGAGATGGAAAAGACTGGTTAATCCAAGATGCCGGTATGCATAGCCACTCAGTCTTGGCGGGATTGAGTCGAAGCCTGTTTCTCCCCATCCAAACCCGGACTGCCTCCAGGCAACGGGACATCACGTCGAGGGCATCACTGGGTTGGTTCGGGGTGGAAAGAAAAAGCTGGGTATCATCAGCATACTGATGATACCCCACCCTGAAACCATGAATGAGCTCACCCAGTGGCTTCATATAGATGTTGAACAAGAGGGGAGAGAGGACCGACCCCTGAGGAACTCCATGGCCAGCTAGCAAGCTTGAGTAGAGGTGGTAGAGCATGCCCAGCAAGCCAAAGGCAACCCTGACTGGGGAAAGCTGGATTCCCATTGGTGCCATGGCCCACCAGTCCCAGCTAGGATTGTGTGCCTCTCCCCATCTCTGTTGGGCCTGGGTGGCCATGACACTGATGGGGATCTGGCTTTCCCTGCTCAGGGTGGCCTTTTGCCTGCTGGCCCTGGGCATGTTCTACCACCTCTATGTGGGGATCCTAGCTGGCTGCTTTGCCTCATTCATGCTGGGCAGGACTGCAGGTCTGGACAGTGGCCTAATGGACCTGCATAAGCAGCTGGCAGCCTTGGTAGGTACCAAGGTGTGCAAAGGGAATGCACTCCATCTCTGGGCCAAGGGCAAGACCCTTGAGGGGGCTGAGATGACCAGTGGCGACCTGCTCTCCAACCGAAAAGATGGAATGGCATAGGCATGTCCAGTGGTGTGCATCATGTGTTCCTCTGAGTCCATGTGCTGTCGGTGCCACCGCAGTATTTCTGCTGGAAGGAGGGCCCAGTATTCACAACAGGCTTTGCAGCCCCTGCTGCACTGATGGGATTCAGCCAGTTTGCACTGGTTTGGTAGAACCGGTAGCTAATTTCTTTTGAGTTCAGAGAACCGGTTGATGCATGGCAGAAATGCCTCCCTCCCACTCCCAATCAGACCCATGCAACACCTTCTTTCCAGCCCAGACATAGTCCTCCGTCACTTCCTCCACCGCTGTGTGCAGTCCCACAAACAAAAGAAGTTTGTGGGACTGAAAAAAAAGTTCAATCAATCAATTCCAACTTGGTGAAAAAAAAATTTTTTGCAAGAAGTTGGAATTGATTGATTGAACTTTTTTTTTTAGTCCCACAAACTTTTGTTTATGGGACTGCACAGGGCGGTGGAGGAAGTGATGGAGGAGCTGGAAAGAAGTTCAGAAAAGAAATGGCTTTGGAAGTGAGGGCATCTGGGTGGTGGTGGGTGGGCAGCTCCACAGTGGCAGAAGCACTCCACCTGCAACTTTGATGGCTGTGTCGGCAGAGCTGCGAAAACAGCTCAGAAGCAGAGTGAAAGGGAAGAGGGTAGGTGGGCAGGTGAGGGGGGAATCTGCCAAAGCTGTCTGGAGAAGACAAAAATCAGCCCTGCCTCCAGAAGTTCAGAGAAGCTGCCTCTGACCTGGATGGCTGGCTGACAGCTGAGGAAGTGATGCAGTGGGTTGTGCCCAAGAAAAGGAGAGCAAGTGAGGCCAGGAGGGATGGGATGGGATGGGGGGAGGGAAACCTGCCATGCAAGGATGCATCCATCCACATAGGACCTCGGTGAGTTAGTGAGTGGCTGGTTGAAGAGGGACAGTTGTGGTTCTGCCTGCTTTATTACACAGCAGGATGGGCAGGAGGTGGTGGCAGTAATCCCTGCATCACCAGGGCTGGCCAGTAGCAGCTCCAGAAGCAAAGCTGTGCTGCCCATCCTTGCACTGGTGGAAGAAGGCAGGCTCTGGTATGCACACACCCCTTGCTGTTGCCACTCTGCATTGTCCCCCACCCCCACCCTCTGGCCCCTTGCCACCGTCTTCATCTGCTGGGGCAGATCTGGAGCTGATGGGGAAAGGGGGATTGGACCCACACTGCTGCTTCCTGGTTTCCTGTTGCAGCATCTCTCGCCACCCCACTGATGCTGCAGCCAATTTTGGAAATGCTGTTGCATCATGGGAATGCAGCCTCATGCTGCAGCACCAGTGGGGCAGCATTTGAGGCTGCAGCAGGATACCAGGAAGCGGGCCGCGTGGGTCTGATCCCCCTTCCCCCACCGGCTTCGCCTCGTGGCAGTTTTAATTTAAACTAAGAATTCGGAGATGCCCCATTTCCCATTCCTCATGTCTTTTTGTGCACCTTTTCTACTTCCCTGCTTTCCTAATCACTAGTTTCTTTTCCTCACATTTTATTCAAACCATGGAGACAAGAAAGGTTGCACTAGCTAAGCTCACCCCAGTTTTATTTTTCCTTGTATTCATGATCTAAAACAATATGTGGTCATCATTCTTTAATATTTGATGGGGTTTAAAGCTAAAATATTTAAAGCTAAAAATGTAAGAATGTTTAACTAACAGAAGAGTCAATGAAAGCAAAGCAAAACTGATTAATTGACAGAGACCAACTGAATTGTGGAGCTATAAAAATAAGGACATATCTGTTTATTTCTGAAGCTATGAGTATCTTAATGCAATACAATAAGAAAGTGGATCATTTGTTTATGAAATTACCTGGTCCATTCAACATCCCCAAACCACACTAATATTGAAGTTTTAATAACATGCATTCATTAAAATCTAAATGGTTGCAAGGCAAATGATCAATAAAATAAAATATTCATTCACTGGTTGAAAGCCCTGATCTCCATGCATTCCAGTCCAGAGACACAAGTATTTTTTCCCCTAAAAATAAATTTAGTTTTAAACCATGATTCGGTGTTGTTGTACATAACACAATCATACAAAATGTATTATGCATTAATAAATTTATAAACCACTCCAATCAGAGAAGGTAGGTAAATTCCATTTTTAACATAGTGTATGTTTCCGTAAATATATATTATCAGTCCAAATATCTAAAGGAGTGTTCTTTCATTAACTTGACTTTTGACAGTCTGTAGTATCAGAAACATTAATTATTCTTTTTTTATAATATTTTATTAGTTTTCTAATTTTATAATTAAACATTTAAAAAGCAATGTGGTGACTGGATTAATCAATAATTCAATAACACGTATAAATCTTTAGTACAAATCTCAAGTTACAACATCAGATATTTCCTCTCTTTTTCCCTTAATATCTACTATCTCATATTAGGCTAATATAGTTCTTATTATTATCAACTAAGTAAAACTATCTTTGTTGCATTTATGAATAATTTTTAGCTAATATATATCTTAATTGTGTTTACATTCAATCCTTATATACAATCAATGTCCTGTTATTACTTTTTTCCCCAAGCTTTAATTTCCTATCAATATTCAAATTAAACATTTGGTATTTATAATTTCCAAGCTTTAGGTAACCAAAGTTTCCCTTATCTCAACTTCCTCCTTTTCCCCTTTTCATAACAAAATCTAATGTTCTAAATACACATCTTTTCTATTTGCATACAGTCTTATTCTGTTTTCTAAGAGTTATCTATTTTCCACCATATTAAACCAAGAGTTTATTAGTCTTGTTACACATCTTACCTATTTGATTATAATGTTACTTTATTTTCTAAAAAATATCTATTTTTCATCATATTCAACCCTCTAATCAGTAATATGAAATCCCCTGTAATAAATCAAAAGCCTAGTTTCCTTCAGCCTTACTCTGGCTTTCTTCCTTTGCCAATTGACCTTCCACGTCAATACATTTGAATCATCAAACAGTTCTCCCTCTATTATTATATGCATTATTTGAAATAAAAAAGACCATTCAATTACATTCAATTTGGAAGAACTAGCCCATTTGTATTCATTAGATCACCTCCCTATTACTCCAATTTCCCACAATTGTCTTGATTGGTTTATTTTCCATTCAATCTGTTCTTCTATCTTTTCCTCAAATTTATTCTGATTGATGTAAAAAGTCTTTTCCATTTTCAATGTTGTCACTCCCTTTTCTGATTTGTCCATTGGCTGGATCTGTTGGTCAATTACATCCTCTGTCTTAGTGTTTAATTGTTCCACTTATCCTGTTATTTTCTGCATTGTAAGTTCTTTGGTTGTAGTCAAGATCTGGGTTTGCATATCTAAGCTGGCATCTTGTTCCTTTATGTTATATCTTATTTTGTCACAAGATGAAAGAATGGTTTCGTGTATTGATTTCAACATAGAAAGGATTTTTTCCTGATCTTCATCCATATTCTCTTGATAATGTGTTAAGTTGAAGACTTTAAAATCAAACATTAAAAATAGTTTTTTGTTTTTTATAACTAGGTATGGGACATCTATTTCACTTGTTATAGGTAGTCTTTATAGTGGAAATTGTTTATCAAGTAAGAATTTATAGTCCAAAGTATTCCATCATCTTGTGTAATAGCAGATGCTTCTCATGTAAAGAAATAGGAGAGCAATTCCCCATATGTAACTTTGAAAATCAGTAAAGGTTTACATTCATAATTCAAAGAGGCCACATTTGCCACCCAGAAGTTCTTTCTTTACAGCTGAGTTTTTCACAGGTGGTATCTGTCAAGGTCAAGAGAGTTTTTTCTAGAGTCTGGACTTCAAGGCAAGTCTCTTTTAGGCAATAACAAGTTGTAATATCATACCTCACCACAAGATGTCACTGATGCCATTTATAGCTTTTTAAGTCCAAAGTTTTTATGATAGTTTTTCAAGGTTTGTTTCTTTTTTTAGATAAAAGCCAATGTTTCCAGTAAAAATAGGAAAACTTTTAGTCCCCAAGTTTCAACAGCATATGCATCCAATTAGATTAGAATTGTTCTTATAGTTGCTCTGTTCCCCCTGAGTAGTTAATTGCTACTGTTCTTAGAGGGTGGGGTAGAAATTCCCTTCCCTCTCTCATCACAGGGCAAAAATACTTTGGGCAGCTTTTACAGGAAAAGATATTTAAAGTCTTAAAGAGAAGATAAGATCTCACCCAGTTTCATCCGCGTTGCTTTAAAGGTGCTTGGTGGTGATTTTGACTTCAGCTGTCAGCAGCTTAGTGATGAGCCATATTGCTTCGGCCGGTCTTTCCCCCACTGGTTTGGAGGGCTACTCCAGATCAAGCAGAAAGGCTGCTGCCCTCCCGCAATCAAGCGGGGGTCGCCTCCCTGCTTGTTGCCCATACAAGGTGACTTTTGACTCTTACCAGTGTCCCCCAGCAGGATGAATTCAGACACGAAAGAGGGAGCTCGTCTTCCATTGACCACGGCACCACGATGGCAAACCGGAAGTCCAGAAACATAATATTCTTAATGTGAATCCATATTCTGTCCTGGGTGATAACCATCAAGTACCATTATTTCTTAAATAAACCAGAACGCTTTTAGCAGAATGGTGACCTGGGATATCAAGGGAGATGAGAATGGAAGTGTGAGGCAAAGGAATGAGCTTGCAACTTTGAAGGCTAAAATTACAGGCCTGACTATTTGTAGTGAACAGACCATATGAGGTTATGACAACATTTGTTTTTGGATAGATGAAAAGTCAGAATAAAATTATATGTGAATAATTATTTTGGATATCTTAAATTAAGTGAGGTAAAATGCTTTGAAGGATGCAGTATAATACAGTTTTAATTTGTGATCCTTCTTTGGTCATATCAATATCTAAAAAACTTTCTATTCATCATTATGAATATTTGTCAGCAATGTGATATACCTCCAGGTGCTCAGTTCCTAAGAAACTAGCACAATATTTAGATTTGTTAGGTAATTATTAATGTGTTATACGTTTTAACTATCTTGCATACAGTTTTGGTAAATTTTTATGTATGAGTTATTCAAAGTCCATAATCATTCCAAGTGTACTGCATGAAGAGTTAAGTTGAAAAATTGTATTTCAAGAAATATTCATCCAGTTGATAGTGAAATTACAAGACAAGATAGAAAGATCTGCACATGGATTAGAGAACAAACAAAAGTATATGATATCATCAAGATAGCAAAAGTATTGAAATGGAAATGGGCTGGTCACCTAGCAAGAAGAACTGATGGCAGGTGGACCAAGGCACTCATAGAATGGATCCCACTGGATAAAAAGCATCCATGAAAGAGACTTAAAACAAGACATCAGCAAGTATTGTGAGCCCAATTGGCAAAAGAAAGTTCATGACCATAAAGGTCGGAAACATGCAGAAGAAGCCTTCATCCTGCAGTGGATAGACAATGCCTAAGATGATGATGATGATGATGATGATAAAATATTGGCATTACAAATTTTTTCTTTGTGTTTGTTAGTGGCTAGTGAGAATATTAGGATGATTTTAAAAATAGACATACAGGTACTCCTCATTTACTAACCATTCATTGAGAGATTGTTCAAAGTTATGATGGTGCTGAAAAAATACCTTTATGGCCGAATTACAACCATTTACATTCTTCACAGTGTCTTCAGTCATGGGATTGCCATTACAGTATGCAGTGTCCTCTACTTGACCTGTGTATTTTTTCTTCCCTCTCACCTTTGCAAGCAGATTAAGCTGTTTGCTCTTCTACACTTCAAGAGCAATGTGATTGTGATAGCAGCAGGAAAGAGTGAAGGTATGGAGAATTGTATACAAAAATTGCTTGCTTTTTTCCTCCTTTCCCTCTTTCAGCTTAGACAGAATGGAGAGGGAGATTTTAAGAGAATGTTGGAAACTTGTACAGCTCATAGCCCCAGATGGCAGCCCATTTGTATTGCTTTTCATGTATAGAAGATACATGAGGATTACAAAGAATGGATAAGTAATTAGGAGGTAAACAAAAGCTGAAAGTGTGAATCCAGTTAGTCTTTCCAGACAGAAAGCACATTGTAAGGACCCACATCAATCAGTTCTCCCAAGAAAGCAGAACTCTTAAAATGGCATCATTTCAAAAGGAACTTTTATTGGAAGGTGTGGACAGCAGGAATAGAAGGCAGGATCTGAGGGTTTTCTGTGTGAATGAAGTAATTAAAAGTGTCCATAGTAACCTCACCCTAACTGTCTATCCAGACGGTTCAAACAGGCCAATCTGCAGGTGTGAAAACACTGTGGGAATAGAGTGATAAATCATTGCTTCCAAGGCTGTTAGGTGTCTGTGCCATTTGTTCCACGCTCGGAGATAAGTCAGATGGCCAGAGGTACATTCTATTCTCACCACATCAGAGACATATCAAACGGGATAGAGCAAGTGATAGAGCAAAGCAAATACACTTTGGCACCTCAACCTCCCCCCCAGGAGAATGGCAGAACCTGAAAAGAATAAGAAATCCTTTGCACACAGAACACAGGGTTCTGACATGCTGCCCCTCTTAAAAAAAGAGAGATCCACCTGGAAAGAAAGAAAATAATAACAAGGAGGGAAAATTACAAATAGATTAGTCAGGTTTATCAGGGTATTGGGAGTGGAAATTTCTTAACAACCTAGGTCCTAGGGGCTAATGTGTCATTTATGAACCCACTCATTTTGAGAAGAGGGAAGATTCTTCCAAGCTATTAGGTATTGGGTTGACCCATGGTGTTTCCTGGAATTGAGGATTTCTCTGATCTCAAAATGCTCTTCTCCCTCTACCATGGGCCTTAGGGATGAGTTTAGTCCACATTTTAACAATCTACAATGAAATACCAGGTGAACGTGTCCTAACATTTTTGGGAGTTCTAATTCTATGGTTACTAGGTTGATGATTCATTTTATGGGGAATGGTCCTACATATTTTGGTCCTAATTTCTTTGATGGCTGCAAAGACTTTAAGTATTTTGTAGATAAGTATACTTTCTCTCTAGTTTTGCTTCAACTCGCTTCTTATCTGCCTGTGCTTTATATGCTTCCCTAGCCTTCTCACTACCAGCCAAGTATTTTGAAGTTGTGTGATCCACTCCTTTAGGGAGGGGATGGTGGGTTTGTTGACTGGCAATTCAGGCATTGGGTTGAAGCTTTGTCCAGTTGTAACTTGGAATGGAATGTAGCCTATGCTGGAGTGAACCGCATTGTTGTAAGCCACTTCTGTGAAAGGAAGCAGATTGGTCCAATTGTCTTGTTGAAATTACTAAAGCATTTCAAATATTGTTCCAGTACTGAGTTTGAACATTCTGTACCACCATTTGTTTGTGGATGATGACTAGATGACAGGCCCTGGGTGGTCCCCAGGAGGTACAAAAATCCTCTTCAGAACTCTGAAGTGAATTTCACCCCCATGAAATTATGCATTGTGGGGCCCCATGTACTTGGTAGATATGTTGTACAAACATCTTCACTATTCTTGGCCATGGGAATCTTGGTGCATAGGATGAAATGCACATGTTTGGAGAACAGATCAGTCACTACCCAAATGACCATGTTCCCTGTGCTTTCTGGTAACTCCACAATAAAATCCATGGAAATCTCCCACCAAGATGCTGATGGGCTTGCTACTGCCTACAATAGCATTCTATCCTGTCTTTGTTTTGCCACTGCACAGATGGGGCAGCTAGCTACATAGCTTTCAATGTCCTTTTTGATGGATGGCCACCAAAACTGTCTCTTTACTAGATGGAGCATTTTTACAAACCCAAAATGTCCAGCCATCTTTGAGGCATGACAGTTGCATAAATTTCACTCTCTGGGCTTTGGTCACATATAATTTTCCACCCACCCAAGTCATCCATCGAGCAGAGGTTCTTATGACCCAGGAATCATTCATCTGTTTGCACAGCCTGTCTGAACTCCACTCCTGCTTCGCTATCTAGGGGCTTTGGTTTCTTTGCTTGCAAACATGTGGTTACTGGAGCTGCTAATTGTTTAGATGTCATGAGGGGGGTCCACCACTTCTGTTTTGGTGCTGTTATACTGTGGCAACCTTGACAAAGCATGTGCTAAAAAGTTTTTTTCCCCAGGCAGGTATTTGATAGTAAAGTTAAACTGGTGGGAATGTTGAGACCACCTCAATTGTTTTGGTGACAGTTTTCTAGGTGGTTTTAAGGCTTCAAGGTTCTTGTGGTCAGTCCATACCTGGAAGGGGATTTTACTCCCTTCTAGGAAATGCCTCCATGTGAGGAGAGCCCAGCGTACAGCATAGGCTTCCTTCTCCCACACTGTCCACCTTTGTTCCATCTCTGTGAGTTTTCTGGATGTGTATGCACAGGGCTGCAGATGGCCCTTCTGGTTTTCTTGGAGCAGTACTGTATTTACTGCTACATCACTAGCATCTGCTTGTATGACAAAATGCTTCTCTGTGTCTGGTTGTTTAAGGACCGGTTCAGCTGTGAAAAGTCTTTTCAATTTTTTGAATGCAGCTTGACATTCATAGTCCATTTTAATGGTTGGCTCGGTTTTGGTTTGCCCTCCCCTTTCGTTTTTACCAGATTTGTAATGGGAAGTGTGATTTGGGCAAAAGGAAGGATGAATTAACAGTAGAAATTACTGAACCCCAGGAAACTTTGCAATTGTTTCCTCATACATGGTGGTGCCCACTCCAGCACTGCCCTGATCTTTTCTGTTTCAATTTTATCCCATTATGAGATATGTAGTATCCTAAATAGTCATTTTCTTTATGGAATTCACACTTTCATAGCTTGGTGTAAAGTCAAGTGGCCCACAAATTATTCAATACTGCCTTGACCAGTTTTATGTGCTCCTCCCTTGTTTCAGTATAAATTAAGATGTCATCCAGATATACGAGAACACCTGTTGTAGAGGTGCTCCTGGAGGACTTCATTAATTAGCTTCATGAAGACTGCTGGCACTCCCTGCAGTCTAAATGGGAGCACCCTAAATTGGAAGCAGCCCATGGGGCAGTTAAATACCATCTTCCATTCTTCTCCTTCTATAATCCTAACCCAGTAATATGTTTCCCTTAAGTCTAATTTTGAAATATTTTCCCCTTCACTAGGTGGGCTAACATATCCTTCATTAGCGGCAGGGGGTAAATATTGTTTTTGCTCACTGCTTTCAAAGACCTGTAATCCATGCAGAGGCGAAGAGACCTGTCTTTCTTCTCCTGGAACAAAATTGGAGCCACTGTTTTGGGTTTTGCAGCTGTATGAAGCTTCGTGCTAAATTTTTCTTTATGAACTTTTGCAGTTCTCCTAGTTCTTGGGGGGGCGTTCATTATGTACATTTTTGGCTTTTGGTAATTTGGCCTCTAGTAGGATTTCAATGACACAATTGGTGGGCCGAGGGGGGGCAGCTTGTCAGACTGCTCTTTACTGAACACCTCATCTAAATCCCAGTATTCCTCAGGTACCATTTCCAATCCCCAGTCTTTGTCCTTTGCTCTCCACCCCAGGCAGCATGCTTTTGATTTGGGAACCTCAACTCTCCGGTTCTCCAGTCCACCCTTGGATTGCACTTCCTCAACCATACCATCCCAAGATTAAGGGCCACTCTATGCCTGGGGTCACTATAAAAGTTAAAGTCTAAGTGTGATCCCCCATCATGAGTTGGATTGGCTGGGTGGCAAGGGTGGCTGGGATTCCCTCCTGTGATGGACCCATCTAATTGGCCAAATGAAATTGGCTTCTTCAGCCTCCTCACTGGGATTCGTAGGTTCCCCACCAAGGTTGGGCTTGTGAGGCAATGGGTGTAACTCAAGTCCACTAGGACCTTACCTTTCTCGGCATCCCTGGGCTCAATAGTTCTATGGTTCTGGTGAATGTGGTGGGTTCACTTACCAGGGGTTAATCTTTGGAGTTGCTGTCAGGGGATTCGGGCAGTTTTCCAACTGGAGCCGAAGTTCCTTTCCCCAGGGTTCCAGGGGATGGGGCCTCAACAACCTCAACACTCTTCATGGCAGTCTCTTTGGGTTGCTGCAGAATCTTCCCAGGTTTCCCTCCCCTGGCTCAGTCGGGCTTTCACATGGGAGTCTTCAAATGGCATTTGGCAGCTCGGTACCCCTCCTTACCACACTTAAAGTAATCCATTGAGTGTGGTGTCATGGAGGTTGGTTTCATCACCTCCCATTTTCACCCCAAGGAGGAGCGTCACCAGGTTTGCCCCAGGGGTCGCTGCCTTCAGGCTTGGTCGATCTCAGCTTCTTTGGACAGGATACACCAGTAGTGGAGTTGGTTTGGATCTCCTCTGGGGATGCAGGCAAGGTACAGGTCGTTGTGCAGCCCTGCTTTGAAATGGCCCACTAGGACATCCTCCAGCCAGCTGAGTCAATTTGCCAGGTCTCTAAATTCATCTGTATACTTGACTACCAGGTTATGACTCTCACCTGTCCATTGTCACTGGGGATGTCTCAGCTGTATTCCTCCATGTAGCTCAGGACATGGACTAGGCAAAATCCCAGCTGCTGAGCCACCCCATCATATTTCACTCCCAAGGGTGGGAACTTTTGGCTGAGTCAGTGAGTTCTCCTCCGCCTGGCCCGGTACCCATCTCCCATGGCTGGGGTGGCTTGTGCTGGTGAAGCAGCTGCTGCCATGGCTTCCACAGATAGATAGGCCTGGGATCCCTCTCCCAGCACTCCTCTTCCCCCACTCCCATGGCCACTGAGCCCTGGTATGCATCTTCCTCCTCCTTTAGGGATTTGAAAGCTTCCACCATCAGGCTGATGGCTTGCTTGAGGAAGCGGTCAGACTGGGCTGGTATCTCATTGCCCTCTTTGCTGAGGTTGAGTGACCTCTCCATCTCTCACTTCCACCCCGGCTGGTGGCTGCCATGCTTAAGGGGTTACCTTCCTGGCTTTTGCCTCCCAGTTTTCTTTCTTTCCAATGTCCATCAACCACCTCAGTTTCTCCCAATTTTCTCTAATCATGGCTTTGTCAGATAAACTAGACAAGAAGAATCTGAGCTGCTCCTGCTCAGGCCAGCCTGGGGGGGGAGCTTCCCTGTCAAGGTTGCCTTCTCCTCTCACACCACTCTGGTTCAACATCTTTTGCACAATCCCCACAGTAGGGGTCTTCCCTCCAGGTTGACCTCTTTTCAGATCCTGCCTAATGTAAGGACCTGCCTCAATTGGTTCTCCCAAGAAAACAGAACTCTTGAAACGGCATCATTTCAAAAGAAATTTTTATTGGGAGGTGTTGACAGCAGGAATAGAAGGCAGGATCTGAGGGTTTCCTACGTGAATCAAGTAATTAAAAGTGTCCATAGTAACCCAACCCTAACTGTCCATCCAGATGATTCAAGAAGGCCAATCCAGAGGTATGAAAACACCTTGGGAATGGAGTGATAAGGTGCTGCTTCCAAAGCTGTTAGGTGTCTGCATCATTTTGTCTACAGTATTGTCGGAGATAAGGCAGATGGCCAGAGGTACATTCCATTCTCACCCCATTAGAGATGCATCAAAGAGGACAGAGCAAGAGACAGAGCAAAGCAAATACCCATCAGCACCTCAAGATTCCCCTCCCCCCCAGAAGAATGGCAGAACCCAAAAAGAATAAGAAATCCCATGCACACAGAACATAGGGTTCTGACACACATTCATAGTCATGTGATTTACCATTTAGCCTCCGCTTTGCTTAGTGGAGGAATTGCTAGTCCCAAATAGGGTCATTAAGTGAAAACTGCCAGTATTATGTTTTACTTTGCATTGCTATATTCATCCAAACAAACAAAACAAATGCAGAGCATTGGATTGGCTGAAGCACGTCAACAAATTCCTATGTAATATCTTCAGTAGTCATTTATCAAATGAACCAAGAATATCTTTTTATCAAACTAATCTGTGCCCTGTACCTGGAAGGAAAAGAAGTGAACGCACGCCTACAAGTTCTTTCCATAAAACTAAAGCTGAGAAGAAAAATTGAGCATCTTAAATGAGTCATTATAACATAAATTAAAACAGTGCTGGTTGGAATCCTTCAATTTATTTACTGGTAAAACCAAGTAGGACCAAGCCCATCATTCATATGCTTAAGTCCAAAAAGACAAGTAAAAAATTAGTAAGGAAATCTCTAAGTTTTCTGCCTTCATGGTATTTGAAAAGAGAAACAGGACAGGAAGCAGTTTGAATGGGACAGGCTAGTATTATTAGTCTTCCAAGCAGGAGAAAGCAATTAAGAGACAAAGAGTAGAATGAAGGAATCCTTGATTTCTATCTTTATTTATGCCCCTCATAGTAAAAGAAACAGCTAATCAATGTAAAGAATTAAGCTTCTAGGGCAGCATCTCTATCAGTGTTATTTTGTTTATTTGAAAAACCAAAAAAGATATTTAAAAAAAGAATTATTTAACTTGTGGATTACAATAATTAGCAATTGGTTTATAATTTTACAATCTGGGCTATTGGCTAGGAATTGAAGAAAAAAGGCAATGGCAGCTCATTTCTGTAATATTGCCAAGAGAATAAATTAGGTTTGACTTGAAGGCATCTTTGCATTTTATACATCTGACATAGAAACATCATGGATTATTTTCATCTGACTCTTTGACATTCAACTGTTTAAAATAAATATGAATGTTTACAAGTATTTAATGAATTGTGTACATCATAATCACCGACTGTTAATGTTCATTTTATTTTTCTTGCTTATATGTTTTAGATTATTTACTTATTTCTTCTTGGCCAGCTATGCAAGTCCAATTAAGTACAAAGACTTGAAACCAGGATCTTATTAAAAGGATTTCACAAAAACCTAGAGATATGGGTGTCTTTCAAGGGCATTTAATAGTAGCTCAATCACCTTAGATGATAAACTGTTAAATATAAACTGTTGGAAAGCAAAACAAGAAAGGGTGACTGTTCTCAAGAAGTATTGGTGGCTTTCCAGGAGATAATTAATTAGTGTCTTGAGAAGTGAGGCAGACCATTGGTGGCTCTCGTTAGTTGTGCTTCATGGTTCCCAATTTCTATAGATCCCCTTTGATACAGAAAAATTGGAAAAATTGATTGATAGGAAGAATGCTTGTCTTCCTTTATGGCCAGAGATGGGGCTTAAACAATGCCATTGCAGACAAAACAAGAATGCATGCAGAGCAGTTTCACTATTGTATCTGTCACAGCAGTTTCTCTGTGCTGGAGAGACTGACTTCTTGCTCAGCTTAAAAAGAAGTTTCCTTTTTTGACAGGGCTGGGTGATTGCTCTGGCAGCATAAATAAGTTAAGCTCTGGCTGTATTATTCTGCCTCACTCAGCCATCACAGCCTTGGAGAGAAATAAAGATGGCTCTTGTGAAAACTATTGATCCATATAAGGAGATGGCTCATTAACTAAAAGTGATGCAGACATAATTAAAGTTCAGGAGTCCATCCCCCCAACAGATCCTCATTATTGCTTTTTTCTAAACAGATGTTGCATCTAGTGTCCCAACTTAATTTCTTGTATGCCTGATTGTTCATACAAACTCTTTATTTCTATGTATTTTATGCTTCATTCTAACTGTGGACTGTGCTTGATTTCCTCCTGGGTGTTAACAGCTCAATTCACAAACTAGTTAAATAGGAGAGTCAATAGGACAAAATCTACACAAATCATAATACTATAATCTGGTTGGATTATACATTGGTTTAATTTTAACAGAGAGATGGAGGGAAGTCAGTGTTCTTTAGTTCTTCCAATTCTTTGCTACCTGGTTAACCTGAAAGTTTGAACCAAAGAAAGCAAATAAAATTGCATCGTACAGTTTTATATCTGAACATTTGTTTTACAGACCAATTCTGATCAAATTTGTTATTATTTATAGCATCCCACTTAGAAATGTTAAAAGCTTTTGGAAAGCTTTTAAATCTTCCCTCAATTATATGCCTGCTAGAATTCTGTAAATACTTACTTACTTACTTATTTACTTACTTGTTTGTTTATTTATTAAATGTAGATACTGCCCATCACTCCAAGTGTCCACAAAACATTTGTTTCAAAAGATTAAAGAATCATATCTAGTTCCAGACTAGTCATTAGACAACTTGATAAACATGTAAGCATGAACAACACATCCTCAGTCAAGCATTAAAGCAGCTTCATCATTCTTTGGTGTATGAGAATCCTGGTATGGAATAATATGGAATAAAGTTGCCAAGTTTGAAAAACATTGCTCTGATGTATGCTTTGAAAGCTATTGAATATTGCTTCAGAGATAATTGCCTGAGTCTATTAGAAGACGTAGCTGCTTTAATATTGGAAGATAATTTCCCCAAATATTCCAATGATCACCTTCTGGAGGATTTGCATAGCCCTAGAGCTCAACTGAACAGTTTCTACTGAAACTGATGGTGGACTGAACATATTTAGACAGTCTTTAAGGTAGCTGTGAAAGCTTTAAATAATATAGTGCTATAATCAGGGCTTTTTTTCCTCATAGAACGCTCAGAACGGAGTTCCGGCACCTTTTTTGGATGGAACCTTGTAGGGTAGGGCAAGGCAGGTTGTATGACATTTGTGAGTTCCGGCACCTTTTTTTTTTTTTTTTACAAAAAAAGCACTGGCTATAATGCTTAAAATGAAGGGTGCTTTGTTCAGTTTAACACAGAGTTTAAAGGAAGTGCTCTTTTTGAATGCCCTGTACAGCTTTACCTGGGTAGATTTGGATTGGCTAGGAGGCTGCAGCTGCAAAGAACTGTCCAAAGTAGCCAACAGTTTAGACTGGACATCTGACAAATTCCTGTCAAAGCAGTTCAATCCAAACAACATTTTCTTAAACTCACAGTCCAGCCATCTTCAGCATACAATAGGACAGTTTACAGATTACATGCCCATAGAAAGTCCCTAGTCAATTAGCCAATTTATAAGAATAAATGACTGAAGAGAACGTTTCCATTGGCTTGCTCTGGTGACTTTTACCTTGTCACTTCCTGATTGATTTCCTCCATTTCTTACAACTTTATATCCTAAAATATCATTGAGATTATAAGTCTTAGGGCATGACTCCTTTTCTTCCTATCTTCATCAGAACATCTTGCTGAACAATGCCAAGCTGTTTTATATATCATAATTCCTAAAATGATATTGAAACAGAGTGGGTGTTTGCATTATTTTCTTGCCTTCCATCTCATTCTCCCAATCAGTTCTGAAACATCATGGACTTCCTGGAACAGGATATGAAGCAGAGAGGACAGAACAATCAAAGTCTTCTTGTGTTCTATTAGAAGATATTCAATGTTTACTGTTTCTGCGTTTTAGCACATTTCCTCTTAAAATGCAGCATGTATGGAGATAAACAGGTATTTGATGATTAATAAGTATAGACAAATAAGGTGCCTGTTATACACAACCTTGAATACTTGTAGCATAATTTAAAATATGAACTTACCGAAATGGTAATATTCTTTTCAAATGTGCTGTATATGGATTTTGGATTAATTTTAATATTAATATTAACAAATACCTATATAGATATTTATAATGCATGTGGTACACACTACACATTTCAAAATGTGTAGCTTAGATGCACAAATAAGGTTCATGTAATCTAATTCTAGTGCACAGCTATAATAAAAAATACAATCTTCGGAAAATTGTGCCAGTACATAGCAAAAGCATAAGTGCCATTGCAGGAATTGTGTTTGAAATTCCTACTGCTTTTGTGCCTTTTTAAATGAAACCAAAGACAGCTAAAGAATCTGATTAATGTATTGCTTTGTTCCACATCAGCACTGGTTGTCCATTTGATTTAAAATATCAGTGCCCCTAACCATTTATTTCACTCAAGTAAAGGCAAGCAATATCAGTTGGAAATAACACACTCTTATTTCCTTTTTTTCTTTTATGGCTTCACAAATTGATGTTGTTCTTTGTGCAGAAAATACTAAAACAACAAAATAAAACATAACAACAAAATCCCATTGCTGTTTTATGTAACATCAACTAGCAATTGAACACCTTATAATGAAAGAATAAAACGGAGTAGTCTTTTCTCATTCTCAGCAGAAAAAAGGTATTATCACTACCACTTCTTCAATCTGCATAATTTTAATACAATGAGACTTTACCACAATGGCAGTACATCTTAACTCATCAATTTACAGAAAAAGGCCAATGCAACTTCTGGAATTCCTATAGAATCTGAAGTAATCAAATTGGAACAAACTGGCCACAACAGCTTTAATATATTTAAAATTTTACATATTGTGGATAAAAGAAGCTAAGTTAGAAGATGCTTTAATTTGAAACAACACATTAGTCAGGAACTTAGAACTTTAGCAGTATCCTGAGGATGGAGACAATCAAACAGCTGTTGTGTCATTACAACTGAAACCCTATATCTTTATACATATATACAGTTCTGACACTTGTGACAGCGTGTAGTGGATTGTACTCTGGGTTCCCATGGAGGAGAGGCTGCATTTAGGGGGGCAAAAAGATAGCTGAGCTTTTATTATCTCACTTTTCAAAATTTCCCAAGCTTCTTGAGTTGTTTTCTCCTTGAAGATTCTCATCCAGGGAATCCTTCCCAAGCTCTCTCTAAGTTTATTGAAATTATCTCTCTTAAAGTCCAAGACTCTAGTTTGATTGTATTCTATTGCTTGTGCTTCCACAATGTTGAATTCCAATATTTATTTATTTATTTATTTTATTTATTTTATTACATTTATATACCGCCCTTTCCCGGAGGACTCAGGGCGGTTTACAGGGTAATTAAAAACCAAAATACAAAAGTTAAAAAACCAAGTTTAAAAAAAATTAAATTTATCCCTGTATAAATAAAAACCCCAGTTAAACTAAAATTAATCCTCAGCCTGGGCTAGAGAGCTCGAAGAGCCAGGTCTTCAGGCCCCGGCGGAATGAACAGAGGTCGGGGGCAGTCCTCAGCTCCACTGGCAGCTGGTTCCAAAGGGCAGGCGCCCCAACTGAGAAGGCCCTATCCCTGGGTGTCGTCCGCCGGCAATCTCTTACCGGTGGCACCCTGAGAAGACCCTCCCTGTGGGAGCGCACTGGACGAAGGGAACTTGATGCCGGCAGCAGGTGTTCCCTCAGATATCCCGGACACAAGCCATGTAGGGCTTTATAGGTCATCACCAGCACCTTGAATTTCACCCGGAGGGCAACCGGAAGCCAATGCAGCTCGCGGAGTAGAGGTGTTACATGGGAGTATCGGGAAACCCCCATTACAACTCGCGCAGCCGCATTCTGCACCAGTTGAAGCCTCCGAGTGGTCTTCAAGGGCAGCCCCATGTAGAGAGCGTTACAGTAGTCCAAACGGGAGGTCACAAGCGCATGAGTAACTGTGCGTAGGGCGTCTCGGTCCAGATAGGGACGCAACTGGCGCACCAGGCGAACCTGTGCAAAAGCCCCCCTGGTCACGGCTCCTATATGATCTTCAAAATTGAGCCGTGAATCCAGGAGGACGCCCAAGTTGCGAGCCCTATCAACGGGGGGTAACACCTCACCCCCCATCGTTATTGCATGATCACTTCTTCCCAAGGTTCCTCTGGCTTCAACACCTTCCATCATTTTTGTTAGTGAGAATTAGATAAAAAATGGCTAATCCCCTAGTTCCCTTCTCTACTTTTTGGGTGACAAAGTTGTCTGCTAGGATTGTCAGGAATCTGTTTGATCTTCCACTTGGTGCAGAGTTTGTCTCCCAGTTGATGTCAGGGTAGTTAAAGTCCCCCATTACTATTGTGATGTGCTTCCTACATACCTTGGTTAGTTGACTAGCAAAAAGTTCATCTATTTCCTCTGATTGGTTGGGTGGCCTATAGTATACACCTATGGCAATGTCATTTTTTCTCCCTTTTATATTGACCCAAATGCATTCAAGTTTACAGTTCTCATCATTGTTGTGCTCTATTTCTGTAGAGATGTAGTTATTTCTTATATAGAGAGCAACTCCACCTCCTCTTTTATTTGGTCTGTTTCTTTTGAATAATTTAAATCTCTCTAGCTGTGTGTTCCATTTGTGGGTTTCATCCCACTATGTTTCCATGATGGTGACAATATCATATATGCCCTCATTAACCTGAATTTCTAGTTCACCTTGTTTATTGCTCATACTCTGTGCATTGGTGTATAGACATTGTATATTATTGTAGTCTTGATTCAGTAAAGTATTTATATGAGGTTTTAATTCTTTTCTATACTGAAAGTTTTTGAATGTGCACACACATGGATAATTTTGTTCTAATGAAGTCACACAAACACAATTTCAATATATTTACAGTTCTGGTCAGGAAATGTTACAATCTCTGGTTGTCTCAATTTTCAAAAAGGTAGCATAAAAATTACTGTGGGAGAGTATTCTCATGAAATAATATCTACTGTACTGTATGCTTGATTTTCCCCCCTTATGTCATTGGATATGATTGATTTTTAAAGAAAAAAAACTAAAAGTGAAAAGGTCACATTGCAACAGCAGTGTTGGTGCAACAAAGATTAGATTGAAGGTTTTCGCCATACAATGGAAGTCTGAAAGAAATGTGCAATCTAAGACAATTAGAAACTGAGTTAACTGCAGACATTCAGTTTAATAAATTGTCTTGAGAAATTCAAAACATTAAGACCGCAGATCAGCAATCCATAAACATTTCCTTCTATAGTAATGGAAGAAGGTTTCTAATGAGGCAGCATACCATCCCATAATACTCCAAGTGATGGTTGTAAGAAAACAGTAGGCTTCCAACATCAGTTTCCATGACAACAGCCAGATTGCAGAAACTAGCTTCTTATACTTGTGTGTATAATAGCTGGATGATTTAGTTTTACTGGCAGGATAATAAAACAACAACTTTCTATGTTTTAAAATGGTAAATGCTGAAACCAAATGTATATTTCTAAGAAGAGAAGTATTGCAGAAAGCATGGTAGTGTAGATTTATATATTGTCTTGTGAAATATAATAAAATCATTTTGGTAATACATTGAATAAGGCCAATGACATAATTTTGTCATACAAATTTTAACATTTAGGTTAGATTTTTAAAAACTTTCACAAGACTGTCTTTACTGACTGTTAGCTAGACTTTTGCTAATGGTTTAGAAAGGTGGACATGTTAAAGATAACAGCATGCACGGAAGGTGTTTTCAAGCGTTAAAATATTGTTTTCCTTCCAAAGAGAATCTTTGCTATTAGGTCATGCTATTAAAGGGACGCGGTGGCTCAGTGGGTTAGGACGCTGAGCTTGTCGATCTGAAGGTCGGCAGTTTGGCGGGTCGAATCCCGAGTGCTGTGTAGCAGAGTGAGCGCCTGTTACTCGTCCCAGCTTCTGCCAACCTAGCAGTTCGAAAGCACGTAAAAATGCAAGTAGAAAAATAGGGACCACTGCGGTGGGAAGGTAACAGCGTTCCGTGCACCTTTGGCGTCTAGTCATGCCGGCCACATGACCACGGAGACGTCCTCGGACAAGCGCTGGCTCTTCGGCTTTGAAACGGAGATGAGCACCGGCCCCTAGAGTCGGAAACGACTAGCATGCATGTGCGGGGGAACCTTTACCTTTACCTTTATTATATTAGTGCTTGCTGGATAATGTTTTTGGTTGAATATTTGAGGGTCTGCCACAAAGAGGATTTTCCAAAGCACCAGAAGGCAAGACAAAAAAAAATATAGAAATTAACTAAGAATAGAAGCAATTTAGAGCTAAGAAGAAATTTTCTAACAGTGAGAACAATTAACCAGTGGAACGTCTTGCCTTCAGACGTTGTGTGCTCCATCACTGGAGGTTTTTAAGAAGAGACTGAACAGCTGCTTGTCTGGAATGGTATAGATTCTCCTGCTTGAGTAGGGGGTTGGACTAGAACTAAGGTCCCTCCCAACTCTTTTATTCTGTTATTCTGAATGCTATTGTTGATTTCCTCCAAATGATGTGAAGTTTCAAGAATATGAGAAAATAATAATGAAATTGAAATTTTGCAATAAAATGCTTGTTTTCCTCAATATTAATACTATTCAGTCTCATTTATTTTAAAACTGCTCTCTTATTTAACTGAAATAAAGTACAAAAAGTTGTACCCTGAAAGAAAATTTTGGTGCCTCTTTTCTCTTCAGTGAGATAAAGAAATTAAAGCATGTATGTATACAAAGAGTATAGAAAAGTATCCCCTATTCACATATTGAGATTAAATTGTGAACTTTCAGAAAATATTTGTCTGCATGTTTTTGTAATCAATTATTGTAATTAGAAAAGGAGGGTGAAAAAAGTCCTTACTTTACAAACTAAAGGGTTCGTAACTGTCACGGAAAATTGGAAGAAATATTAACAGAAATTAAAATTGTTCTCCAGGCTATAAATGTTTTGCTAGGTTCATAGCAATAACCTTGGGCAACACTGCAGAACAAAATTTCATACTTGGACTGGGGGAGAAGGCGAAGGAGGGGAACCAAATACACAACAGCAATTTAAATCTGCAGACACTTGAAATAAAGTCTTCTCCCATCTGTCTGTCTGTCTATCTTCCATTCATCTCACTTTATATTATGTATAATACTAAGGCTGTTACTGATTAAACAAAAGACATCCTGCTGATTGTTTTATGGAAAGTTGTAAAAGACGTTTCACAATAAAGTCATATTTAATTAATCATATGAAAAACCGTATGTGTGAAATAACTCCCTGCCAAAATTTGGACTGTTATCATATTTACAACTTATGTTGCTGTGGTGGTTTTCAGATGTGAATGGAATAACTTTTTTCACCACATATACTTAGGATACTTAGGGTGACTGATGGTGCTGGTGATACCAGATCTGACTAGGATATAATTTCCCTAGGAAGGCTAAGAGTAGTTTATTCAGATTGTACATAATAATAAAGGTAAAGGTTCCCCCGCACATGCGTGCTAGTCGTTTCCGACTCTAGGGGCCGGTGCTCATCTCCGTTTCAAAGCCGAAGAGCCAGCGCTTGTCCGAGGACGTCTCCGTGGTCATGTGGCCAGCATGACTGGACGCCAAAGGCGCACGGAACGCTGTTACCTTCCCACCATAGTGGTCCCTATTTTTCTACTTGCATTTTTACATGCTTTCGAACTGCTAGGTTGGCAGAAGTACATAATAATACAATCTTCCAAATCTGATCTTTTTGTATTTTATACTCTAGTGAATTAGGGAGGTATCTGCCTGAGCTGTTTCCAAATGTTATGTCACTGTTCTACTTAAAAATGTTTCAGCTGCTTTGTCCAGGTAATAGTGTCTTCAATCAAGGTCACCTTCTTTACTTTATATCATGGGTGTTAAACTCGTGACCTCACATGATGTGTTGTGACGTATTGTGACTTTTTCCCCACATCGAGCCCACATGCTGGCAGTTTAACACCCCTGCTTTATATGGATGACTGTGGAGCAACCACAAGCTGTGTAACTAATTCAGCTATAGGTGATACTAGTAATAATTCAGGAAATACTCAAGTGCATCTCTAAGAAGTAGATACAACTGCATGTGTTCTTTACTTCTATGTTCTTCACCTGATCATTTTATTCTGTTTCAGCATGCTCAGTGTTTTTTAGCAATTTGTCCTAAATACTTCTTCTCAAATTAGGTTTGAGAAAATCCAACTTTGAATGTAAGATTCAATCCAAGGACAACATCTCATCCATTTACTTGTTCCTTGCACTATGTTGCTACCATGCCACCTTGTCATTCTGAAGGGCCATAAAGACCTGGTGTTTCTCCCAGGCCTTAGATTCAGCTGGTTGGTGTTCCTTTGCTACATGTTAGATGTTGGTGGGTTTGCCATCTTGATATTCTTTCTTTTTTTCACTTTTGTTCTAATTGAGTTTTGTTCTCTTGTTCTTATTATATTGTTTTTTATGTGGTCTGGTGTATAGTGAACCACCCAGAATTGTTTAAAGCAAGAGTATCAAATTAAATCAGAACCATATGCAAGCTTTTGATTTGGTTGCAAAATGTGATGGCACAGCCAGTTATAATAATAATAATAAGTTGGAAGGGACCTTGGAGGTCATCTAGTCCAACCCCCTGCTCAGGCAGAAAACCCTATACCATTTCAGACAAATGGCTGGCCAGTCTCTTCTTAAAAACTTCCAGTGTTGGAGCATTCACCACTTCTGGAGGCAGGTTGTTCCATTGATTAATTGTTCTAACTGTCAGGAAGTTTCTCCTTAGTTCTAGGTTGCTTCTCTCCTTGATTAGTTTCCATCTGTTGCTTCTTGTCCTGCCTTCAGGCACTTTGGAGAACAGCTTGACTCCCTTTTGCTTGTGACAGCCCCTGAGCTATTGGAACACTGCTATGTCAGATACATATCAGCACAAGGTAAAAGGATTTTGTTGTTATGTTTTATTTTGTTGTTTTAGTATTTTCTGCACAAAGAACAACATCAATTTGTGAAGCCATAAAAGAAAAAAGGAAATAAGAGTGTGTTATTTCCAACTGATATTGCTTGCCTTTATTTGAGTGAAATAAATGGTTAGGGGCACTGATATTTTAAACATATATATATGTTTTCATAGATTTTCACGGGTATAGGTATGTAGGTCTTGGCGTATTCGGGTCTTTTCCCATGTAGGATTGAGGGTGTCTTGGCGACATTTTGTAGAGGTCCCACTCGTCATCTTCAGGCTGGTGTCTTCGGTTTTGTGCTTGTGCGAGCAAATCGTGATCGGAGCTGCCGTCTCTCTATAAATACTGGTGGGGATGTGTGGGGTGATGGCTTTGTTGCTGTAAGCGGATTGGTTGGCTGTGATGTTACATCATGATTGGTTGATGGGGTTATTGTTAGGGGATTAGTTGGCTGATTTGTAACTTCCTGTGTGGCTTAGGTGCTGGATGTGTGCTCGTTAGTCATTTGTGTTGTAACGACCTGGGTAATGGGCTGTGTGATGACATCCTGAGCTCTATTGTAGTGATTTCCTGAGTTCTGTGTTGAAATATCCTGGGTGGTTTGCTGTGTTGTGATATCCCGGGTTTTAGCATTGTAACCTCCTGAATTCTATGATGTAATGTCCTGAGCAGAAGGCTGTGGTGTAAGAACCTGGGCTTTGGTTTGGCTTCGGGTTTGCGGTCTGGCCCTGTGTTCATGGTGTATGTCAGTTTGCTTTGTGTGGGGGTCTGGGGGGGTGCAGCAGCTGGAGATGCTGCCGAGGTTTGGCTTCTGGATGGTGGTTTCATTTTGTCTATGGGGTGGGTAGCGTAACCAGTTCCCCTTATTCAGTATTACTCATGGTTAGTTTCTTTGGTTTGGGGTAGCTTCAGAGATTGTATAAAGTCCTGGTTTTGGTTATAATGTAGCTCAAAAAGCTTTGTGCAAAAGGGGAAAATAAATGAATAATATTGTGTAAACATAGCCTTCATTTACATAATTATTTACTAACGCCATCCATGTTATTTATTATTTTTATGATTTTAGGGCTTTTTTTAAAGTTTACTTTAATCCTGTCATCACTGGCAAATAGTTGTTCAGACAATTATTACCTTCATATAAAGCTTGGCATTATTTTTCCATGACAGGCATCATTATGGACACTCTGGTTGCTTAAGGATATAGAATTTGTAAAGTACAGATAGAGCTATCACTTAGAGAAAAGAAGACATATGAAATACTGCAACTGAAAGCATAGTCTGTTTGAAAAGACAGCTGACAATGAAAGTCACCTTGAGGACTAGGAGAGCCATGTGACCTGATGTACAAGGACTGTCAGGAGAACTGAAAAACAGACTCAAAAGAAGTAAAAGGATATACTCAGAAAAGCTATAAACTTCTCAGAAGGAGCAGTTAGAGAATTAAAAGATAATTGAAATGCCGTGGAGTCAAAGTTGAGGAAGACAAAATTCAAAAAAGGTAAAATGCTATGAAGGATTTTTTTAGAAATTATTTTCACATTTCACTGAATATGCCAGCGTAAAATTTGGTTTCTATAACTACATGTGAAACAATCAGAAGTTTTGCTTTTGGAAAAAAAAAAGAACTGTTCAAAGTATTACCCTATGGTTATGAAGCATATTATTGTGTTAATGCTTAAAAATAAAAGGAAAAAATTAAATCAACCCAATCTTGCAAGACATATTAAAGAATAAATCAAACAAAATGAGTCCCATAGAAATTAGTAAGGTAACCTTAGTAATAGTAACTATTTAGTTATGATTTTTATGTACTTGTGCTTTGCATAACTATATACTATTAACATGTCTGTGTTCATTATTTTTAATATGTCAAATTATAGATTTATCTCTGTTCTCCCACTTATGAGGATTTCATGAACTGTCTGATGCATATTACTTCAATTATTTACTCAACACCTAAGCACACACATTACATTAGATGTGTAAACAATAAGAATAAACAACAACATTCATGTGTTTTAACCTGGCTTAATTATTGCATTTTAATATTTATTATTGTACAATTTATTATTGTAAATAATTTCCAGATGCAAATATGAACTTTGCTCAAGAAGCCCTTTGCTCAAAATTTCACCAGTTTGTCTCTCCATTAAGGCACGGAGAGTGAAATGCCCTGTTGAAAATGATAAACACCCACCAAGGCTTCCTTTCCATAGAACAAAAATACAATCTGCTATCACATAGTATCCTTACATAGAATTATGGAGTTGGGGAAGTTTAGGGGCTACACTGAATTGAAGCCATTGGCAAAATAAGTGTGCTGCCTAGCTGCATTTTCTATTATTGTAAAATTTCCACTGCAGTGCTTTACATTTGGAAACAGCAGTTTCTGTATTATTTTCTTTTATGCAAAGAAGTCCAAGGCAAGAGTTCCATTCATATCTTACAGGTGGAAAATTAGGCTTACCTACCTAAAATGCTGTTTGCCCACCAAATTGTTTCATTATAGTTTTACTGTAGAAAGAAAGGATGAAAACCATGCAGGTGGCTGGCTGTGTTAAACTAGATGGCTCACAAACTGTGATAAAAGTCAATAAATACCTCTGTTCAATACTTCTATCAGCTTTTTATGTACAGTAAAATCTCAAAATACCTTGGCAGTCTCAAAGATTTCACAGTATTACTAGATTGTGGCCTAATTTATTTTATTTGGAGGCAAAGGGCCTTGCACTCTGGTCATAATTCTGACTTTTAAGATAATGCAAATATATCATTCTGCATGATAATTTGATCATAATAAATGGAAAATAAATCGGAATAAAGTGTAAGATACACAGAATACACAGTGCTTATTTAGAGTACAAAAGCCCAAGAGTATAAGTACTTCCTAGCTAGCACTACTTATACTGGAATACAATTTAAAAAACAAAACAAAGTGAAAGATGGACAATTATCAATCAATCAATCAATCAATCAATCAATCCCATTCTGGATTTCTCTTTTTCAGATAATGAGGAGGTTGGTTTCTCATTACACCACTAGAATAATTTCCAAGCAAGTTAATGAAAAAAAACATATTGAAAAAAATTAGTCCTTAATAGCTAAAACAACAAATTTTTGCTTAGGGTGCAATCTGCCTCTCTCAGAAAACATTGAAGACCAGTAATTTTTCCCCCCAAGGCTTTTGTTTTTACATTACTTCCATAAAGCATCATTATCATTACAATGGATGGGCAATAAATATAGATATAGATTTAAATTTTGTTTGCTTTGAATTAAGACTAGATTGTTTGTATTCTATAAATACTTCCCTCCAGCCACATTACATTGTCAAACAGTGACTCAACCAAACAATTTAGCCTACTGCAAATCTATGGTAGTAATGTCCTTTCACAGATGGATATCTGTAAGAGCAGAAATTTCTCCTATTGTTCAACTCTTCCACATGTTTCTTTAATGTCTGGTAAGTGAAGAATCTAAAATAAATACTCGTGCTTTTATGAAAAGAAAAAAAAATTACTAAAAGCAACCAGTAGAAACAATATTATTTTTGTCCCCAACTGGTAATTACACCCAATTATTTATAAACGTTACAATTGCTGTGTTGCATATATTTCTTCATTAAAAACCATATTCTAAGAATCTATAATTGAGAAAGCCAAAGAATACAAAGAAGCCAGTAAGTGGTTTCATTGATTGCACATAGGCCTTTGATTATGTCCACTATGTAAAACTGTAGACAACTGCTTGAGACAATGAAGATTTCAGAACATTTCTATGGACTGGTCAGGAAGCCACAATCCAATACAAAAGGACAAAACATACTGGCTGTAGGTCAGTAAAGGAGTTGGGTAAGGCTGTTTACTCAACCTATGTGCTAAATCTAAACTGAAAGAAGCTGGATTGTAAGAACATGAGTATGGTTATAAGTTGAAGGAGAAAACATCAATAACTTGTAGTAGGTTGATGAAACTACTCTTGAGAGCTGAAAATGCAAAAGATACATTGCAGGGGCTATGAAAGTCAGAACAGAATGAAAAATGGAACTAAGATGCAACTACAAGTATAGAAACTAGCTTTAGAAGATGTTGAAGTAGTGGGTACACCTGCCTTTTAGAATTCACTATCAACTGTATGTGAAGTTGCAGTCAACAAATATACTGCAGATCAAAATTTATTCAGTGCCATGATATGTCTATATTGAACATGCTCAGGCAATGTTCCTATTCTTATTTTTAATTGTTTTTAAAATAGTTACAAAATAGTTGCAGAAAACTTACAAGATAAAAATGCATGCATTGTCAAATAAAATTTTAAAAGACTTAGAAAGTTTTTTTAAAAAACTGCAGAATATGAGAAAAAGAAAGAAGGTACTGTATATCATTTTAGCTTTAAATACAATTCTACTTATAATTGATTCTACTTATATATAATGAATTTATTTTTCAAGTACAAACAATATATATTTCTAATACATTTATGTAACTATCATATTTTTTGACCTATTGTATCTTATATAAATGAATCCTATATTGCATTACATTTATCCATACAAAGTCTATAAGCAATTTGCTCATAGGTGGCAAGCACAATCAGACCTTCAATCCATTGGGTAAAGAGGCCATATATTTATTTTCTAATGCTGCAATATTAATTTTTAGTCATGATAAGGGCACAAAGAATCCATTTACACTGTTTGGTTGGTAGATTCAAAATACTATCTATGACTATTATCTTATCTAGCTAATAGAAAATTTTCATTGCCTGAAAATTTTAGCCTTTGTCAATAATTTTATTTTATAATTGTATACAGGTAGTCTCTGACTTCACAACAGTTCATTTGGGGATCTTTCAAAGTTACAACACTGAAAAAGTGACTTATGACCATTTTTCACACTTACAACTGTTGCAGCATCCCCAGGGTCAGGTGATCAAAATTCAGATGCTTGGCAATATTTATGATGGTTGCAGTGTCCTGGGTTCATGTGATCATCTTTTGCAGCCTTCTGACAAGCAAAGTTAATGGGAAGCCAGACACATTTAACAACCATGTTACTACCTTAACAACTGCAACAATTCACTTAACAACTGTGGAAAGAAAAGTCATAAAATGGGGAAAACTGACTTAACTGTCTCAGCAACATAAATTTTGGGCTCAGTTGTGGTCGTAACTCAAGGACTACCTGTACTTTCTCTCAAAAAGGACATGGTAAAAACATGTTTTAAAGAAGCATTAAGGCAGGGGCCTTCAAACATGGCCCTTTTATGACTTGTGGACTTCAACTCCCACAATTCCTCAGCCAGTTTGAAGACCCGTGCATTAAGGAAATGCCACAGTGAAAGAAGAAACAGAAGAGAAACAGTATTGACACTTTTAAATTTTGGTGTTGGAAAAAACTCCTGAGAATATTGCCAAGAAAACAAGCAAATGAGTCATAAAAGAAATTAATGTAGAGTTCTCAATTAGGGCACAAAATATCAAATTTCAATCCAGTTTATTTATTTTATTTATTTATTTTTTATTGCATTTATATACCGCCCTTTCCCTGAGGACTCAGGGCGGTTAACAGGGAGTTAAAAATCAAACATACAAAAGTTAAAAACCAAGTTAAAAATATTAAATCAACCCTGTACTATTAAAACCCCCAATTAAAATAATTTTCTCCTCAGCCTGGGCCCGAGAGCTCAAAGAGCCAGGTCTTCAGGCCCCGGCGGAATGATCGGAGGTCAGGGGCAGTCCTCAACTCCACCGGCAGCTGGTTCCAGAGGGCAGGCGCTCCCACTGAGAAGGCCCTATCCCTGGGTGTCACCCGCCGGCAATCTCTTACCGGCGGAACCCTGAGCAGACCCTCCCTGTGGGAGCGCACTGGGCGAAGGGCGTTTGATGCCGGCAGCAGGTGTTCCCTCAAATACCCCAGACCCAGGCCATGTAGGGCTTTATAGGTAATAACCAGCACCTTGAATTTCACCCGGAGGGCAACCGGAAGCCAATGCAGCTCGCGGAGTAGAGGTGTTACATGGGAGTATCAGGAAACCCCCATTACAACTCGCGCAGCCGCATTCTGCACCAGTTGAAGCCTCCGAGTGGTCTTCAAGGGCAGCCCCATGTAGAGAGCGTTACAGTAGTCCAAACGGGAGGTCACAAGCGCATGAGTAACTGTGCGTAGGGCGTCTCGGTCCAGATAGGGACGCAACTGGCGCACCAGGCGAACCTGTGCAAAAGCCCCCCTGGTCACGGCTCCTATGTGATCTTCAAAATTGAGCCGTGAATCCAGGAGGACGCCCAAGTTGCGAGCCCTATCAACGGGGGGTAACACCTCACCCCCCATCGTTAGAGGTGGAATAACTTGGTTAACCCGAGATGCCGATATGCACAGCCACTCAGTCTTGGCGGGATTGAGATGAAGCCTGTTTCTCCCCATCCAGACCTGAACCGTCTCCAGGCAACGGGACATCACGGAGAGGGCATCACTGGGTTGGTTCGGGGTGGAAAGAAAAAGTTGGGTATCATCAGCGTACTGGTGATACCCCACCCCGAAACCACGAATGATCTCGCCCAGCGGCTTCATATAGATGTTGAACAGGAGAGGCGAGAGAACCGACCCCTGAGGAACTCCACAAATGAGAGGCCTCGGGGCGGATCTCTGCCCTCCTGTCAACACCGACTGCGAGCGGCCCTGGAGGTAGGAGGAGAACCACCGTAGAACGGTGCCTCCCACTCCCAACCCCCTGAGACGCTGCAGCAGGATACCATGGTCGATGGTATCGAAAGCCGCTGAGAGATCTAATAGGACAAGGACAGAGGAGCAACCCCTGTCCCTTGCCCTCCAGAGATCATTCACCAGCGCGACCAATGCCGTCTCCGTGCTGTGCCCGGGCCTGAAGCCCGATTGGTACGGGTCCAGATAATCAGTTTCCTCCAGGAACAGAGGGAGCTGATGCGCCACCACACTCTCAACAACCTTCGCCAGAAAGCGAAGGTTGGAGACTGGACGATAGTTGTTTAAAGCAGCCGGGTCCAAAGCAGGCTTCTTGAGAAGGGGTCTCACCACCGCCTCCTTCAAGGCGGCAGGGAAGACACCCTCCTTCAAAGAAGCAGTTATTACTGCATGGAACCACCCTCGTGTTCCCTCCCGAGCCGCATAAGCTAGCCAGGAGGGGCACGGATCCAACAAACAGGTGGTGGTGCTCAGTCTCCCCATGATCCTGTCCACATCATCAGGGGAAACAGGGTCGAACTCAGTCCAGATAACGTGCTCAAGACCGCCTGATTCCTCCACATCAGACTCTGCCCAGTCAGAGTCCAGGCCGGTCCGGATCCGAGCGATTTTGTCCGCCAGATGATGACTAAACTCCTCGGCTCGTCCCTGCAAGGGATCCTCTCTCACCTCCTGGTTAAGGAGGGAGCGAGTCACCCTAAACAGGGCGGCCGGGCGATTATCTGCGGACTTCGCCGTCCTTATCGCCGCAAGATAAGACCTTATAAAGGTTCTTAACTGCAATCGGTCAGATTCGGATCGGCTGGACCTCCAACCGCTCTCTAGACCTCGTCTCCAATGCTTCATCTCCCGGAGCTCCACAGAGAACCATGGGGCCCAACGGGATCTGCGCCGGGTCAGAGGTCGCATGGGTACAACGCAGTCAAGTGCCCTGGTGGCAGCCATTTCCCAGGCCTCCACCAGAGCATCGACTGGGCAGAGGGTAAGGGTGATAGGTATAGGCCCAAGCGCCCTCTGGAACCGATCCGGGTCCATTAGGCGCCTGGGGCGGAACCACCTGGTCGGTTCCGCCGCCTAGCGGCGGGGGGTGGCATGACAGAAAACCAGCCTCAGGAGGTGGTGATCTGACCATGACAGAGGGGTGATGGACGGGGAACCCCCTCCCAGATCATCCAGCCACTGTCCAGACAGGAACACCAGGTCGAGAGTATGATCCCCCTCATGAGTTGGGCCCTCAATAACCTGGGTCAGGCCCATGGCTGTCATGGAAGCCCTGAACTCCCGAGCTAACTCCGACGACCCTCCCAGTGACGGCAGGTTGAAGTCACCCAGGACTATAAGCCTGGGGAACTCCACCGCCAACCCTGAGAGGGTGTCAAGCAGCTCAGGCAGGGCTGTTGCCACACAGCTGGGCGCCAGGTATGTAAGCAACAAGCCCAACTGAACCCAAAGACCACATCTCAAGAGGAGGGATTCACTCCCGGCCATCTGGACAATGGTGGCCTCCCGGGGACACAAAGTCTCCTGAATAACCACTGCCACCCCACCACCCCTGCCCTGAGCCCGTGGCTGGTGCAGCACCCGGAAACCTGGCGGGCATAACTCGGTGAGAGGCACCCCTCCCTCCGAACCCAACCAAGTTTCCGTGATGCACGCTAGATCCGCACATTCCTCCTCGATCAGATCATGGATGAGGGGAGCTTTGTTAACTACGGATCTAGCGTTAAAATAGACCAACCTGAGCTCAGGGACCTGATCACCCTCATCCCCGGGTAAGAGGGTGCTAACCGGAGGGTCGGAGCGCGCCACCGCTCGGAGATAGCGGGGGCGCGATCCCAGGTGTTTTGCTAAGACCTTGCTGTCTTGAAAGTCTATAATGCTAGAAATTATCTCTTTTTTTCTGGCATCCAAAGAACAAAATAAAATATAACTTACAATGATCTGTATCTACATGTTCTGCCATTTCCAATGTTCTTATATTTTTATTTGCCCTAGCATGTATGAGAAAACTATGATCCATGGGCCACATACAGCTCTCAAGTCTCTTGTCAGACTAAAAACTTAAAAAAAATATTGTGATTTCTTACATTGTTTTTAGACTGAGAAACAGTAATAAGATATGTATGTCCTCTCAGTACAGATAGATAGTCAGACATATAGCTGAAAACCAAACATCTTTAGATACAGGCTGCATATATTTCACTGGTTATTGCCCACTTGTGACCCTTGGCCACTATTTTTTGTTCAATGCAAGTCCAAGACTGCTGAAAGGTTGCCAAGCTGTAAATTGATAAATGAGCTGGCACACTGAGCAGAAAGATGAATAAAGATCATGTGTCAATAACTCATTTCTCTTCTCCTTATATGATTAGTTGTTGTTGTTGTTAGCTGCGAAGTCGTGTCCGACCCATCGCAACCCTATGGACAACATTCCTCCAGGCCTTCCTGTCCTCTACCATCTTCTGGAGTCCATTTAAGCTCGCGCCTACTGCTTCAGTGACTCCATCCAGCCACCTCATTCTCTGTCGTCCCCTTCTTCTATTGCCCTCGATCTTTCCCAGCATTAGGCTCTTCTCCAGTGAGTCCTTCCTTCTCATTAGGTGGCCAAAGTACTTGAGTTTTAGCTTCAGAATCTGGCCTTCTAAAGAGCAGTCAGGATTGATCTCCTCTAGGACTGACCGGTTTGATCGCCTTGCAGTCCAAGGGACTCGCAGGAGTCTTCTCCAGCACCACAGTTCAAAGGCCTCAATTCTTTGGCGCTCAGCCTTTCTTATGGTCCAACTTTCACTGCCATACATTGCAACTGGGAAGACCATAGCCTTGACTATACGCACTTTTGTTGACAGGGTGATGTCTCTGCTTTTTAGTGTGCTGTCTAGATTTGCCATGGCTTTCCTCCCCAGGAGTAAGCGTCTTTTAATTTCTTGGCTACAGTCCCCGTCTGCAGTGATCTTGGAGCCCAGGAAAATAAAATCTGTCACTACCTCCATTTCTTCCCCATCTATTTGCCAGGAATTGAGAGGGCCAGATGCCATGATCTTGGTTTTCTTAATGTTAAGTTTCAACCCAAGTTTTGCACTCTGCTTCTTCACCTGCAACAAGAGGCTCTTTAGTTCTTCTTCACTTTCTGCCATTAGAGTGGTATCATCTGCGTATCTTAGGTTGTTGATATTTCTTCCGGCAATCTTAATTCCAACTTTTGATTCATCTAGCCCTGCCTTTCTCATGATGTGCTCTGCATATAAGTTAAATAGGCAGGGCGACAGTATACAGCCTTGCCGGACTCCTTTCCCAATTTTGAACCAATCAGTGGTTCCGTGTCCAGTTCTCACTGTTGCTTCTTGACCCGCATATAGGTTTGTCAAGAGACAAATAAGATGGTCTGGTACTCCCATCTCTTTAAGAACTTGCCACAGTTTGTTGTGATCCACACAATCAAAGGCTTTAGCATAGTCAATGAAGCAGAAGTAGATGTTTTTCTGGAACTCCCTAGCTTTCTCCATGATCCAGCGTATGTTGGCAATTTGATCTCTAGTTCCTCTGCCTCTTCGAAATCCTGCCTGTACTTCTGGTAGTTCTCGATCCACATACTGCTGAAGTCTAGCTTGTAGGATTTTAAGCATGACTTTACTAGCATGAGAAATGAGTGCAATGGTGCGATAGTTTGAATATTCTTTGGCACTGCCTTTCTTTGGAATTGGAATGTAAACTGATCTTTTCCAATCCTGTGGCCACTGTTGAGTTTTCCAAATTTGCTGGCAAATTGAGTGTAGCACTTTTACTGCATTGTCTTTTAAGATTTTGAATAGCTCAGCTGGAATACTGTCACTTCCACTAGCTTTGTTGTTGCTCAGTTTTTCTAAGGCCCACTTCACATTCTAGGATGTCTGGCTCGAGGTCAGTGACCACCTCATTGTGATTATCAGGGACGTTAAGCTCATTCTTGTATAGTTCTTCTGTGTAATTTTGCCACCTCTTCTTAATCTCTTCTGCCTCTGTTAGGTCCCTGCCATTTTGGTCCTTTATCATGCCCATTTTTGCATTAAACGTTCCCTTCATTTCTCCAATTTTCTTGAAAAGATCTCTGGTCCTCCCTATTCTATTGTTTTCTTCTATTTCTTTGCACTGTTCATTTAAGAAGGCATTCTTATCTCTTCTAGCTATTCTCTGGAATTCTGCATTCAATTGGGCGTATCTTTCTTTTTCTCCCTTGCCTTTCGCTTCCCTCCTTTCCTCAGCTATTTGCAAAGCTTCCTCAGACAGCCATTTTGCTTTCTTGCATTTCTTTTTCTTTGGGATGGTTTTGGTTGCTACCTCTTGTACAATGTCGCGAACCTCTGTCCATAGTTCTTCAGGCACTCTGTCTATCAGATCTAATTCCTTAAATCTATTTGTCACCTCTACTGTATATTCAACAGGGATATGATTTAATTCATACCTGACTGGACTAGTGCTTTTCCCTACTTTCTTCAGTTTAAGCCTAAACTTTGCAAGGAGAAGCTCATGGTCTGAGCCACAGTCAGCTCCTGGTCTTGTTTTTACTGACTGTATAGAGCTTCTCCATCTTTGGCTGCAGAGCATATAGTCAATCTGATTTCTGTGTTGACCATCTGGTGATGTCCATGTGTAGAGCCGTCTCTTGGGTTGTTGGAAAAGAGTGTTTGCTATGACCATTGTATTCTCTTGACAGAATTCTATCAGCCTGTGCCCTGCTTCATTTTGCACTCCAAGGCCAAACTTGCCTGTTATTCCAGTTATCTTTTGGCTTCCTACTTTAGCATTCCAATCCCCCATGATGATAAGAACATCATTTTTTGGTGTTAGTTCTATAAGGTGCTGTAGTGCTTCATAGAACCGGTCAATTTCATCCTCTTCAGCACTGGTGGTTGGGGCATAGACTTGGACTACTGTGATATTGAATGGTTTGCCTTGGATTCGAACTGAGATCATTCTGTCATTTTGAGGATTGTATCCCAGTATTGCTTTTCCTACTCTTTTATTGACTATGAAGGCTACTCCATTTCTTCTGAAGGATTCTTGCCCACAGTAGTATACCTGATGGTCATCTGAATTAAATTCACCCATTCCTGTCCATTTTAGTTCGCTGATACCTAAGATGTCAATGTTCAGTCTTGTCATCTCTTGTTTGACCACGTCCAGCTTTCCTTGATTCATGGATCTTACATTCCAGGTTCCTATGGAGAAAAAATCTTTACAGCATTGGACTTTCCTTTCACCACCAGACACATCCACAGCTGAGCGTCCTTTCGGCTTTGGCCCAGTCGCTTCATTCTTTCTGGCGCTACTAGTACTAGCCCTCTGCTCTTCCCCAGTAGCATATTGGACGCCTTCCGACCTGAGGGGCTCATCTTCCAGCGTCATATCGTTTTGCCTTTTGGTACTGTCCATAGGGTTTTCATGGCAAAGATACTGGAGTGGGTTGCCATTTCCTTCTCCAGTGGATCACGTTTTGTCAGAACTCTCTGCTATGACCTGTCCGTCTTGGGTGGCCCTGCACGGCATAGCTCATAGCTTCATTGAATTACACAAGCCCCTTCGCCACGACAAGGCAGTAATCCATGAAGGGGTATATGATTAGTTATCAAGTGCCAATGCATTCATTCAGTTATATCTATGACAGAGCTAATAATTGCCCTGAATCTTTGAAAATATAGTCCATTATGTAGTTCACCAAATATCCTGCTGATCAAATGGAGCATATTGCATTCAGAACCACCTAATTCTCACTTAGGCTGATTTCAGTTCTTAAACAATCAAAGATTTTATAATGTATGGGAATAAAGGAATAAACAATAAATAGATCATATCTCGTTTTAGGACAAAAAAAATCAACAGTCCTCTGAATTGTATTGCTATTAATACATGGGGTAATTTTAACAGGATCAATCTAGTTCTAAGCATTATTCATTAATGCACAACTGTTTGGCTTGCCTTGCAGATTACTAATGAGAATAGCAAACAATGAAGGAACTGACCCAGATGCACAGCTTGTGAATATTTGATGCCAATGACCTTCTGTGGCATCAAAGAAGACGCTAATATCTGAGATCAGTACTTTTCTACTGCTCACAAGTTCAAATATTCTACCAAGCAGCATATATTCAATGTTCCCAATAAATGTTGCAAACTTGCTTACCTTTTGGGCTGTAATGCTCAATAAAAAGATGCAGTAGGATTTGGGAGTGTGAATAAAATATGCCTTTTTCAACACAACACAAAAGAAAACACCCATAGGTGAATTAAATGGAAAACAGGAGAATCTATCCAGATTAAAAGGCATAGGGATTACTTAAATAAATCCTTCTGATTAGCTGAGGACATCTCTGTGGTCATGTGGCCGGCATGACTAGACGCCAAAGGCGCACGGAACGCTGTTACCTTACCACCGTAGTGGTCCCTATTTTTCTACTTGCATTTTTACGTGCTTTCGAACTGCTAGGTTGGCAGAAGCTGGGACGAGTAACAGGCGCTCACTCTGTTATGCGGCACTCAGGATTCGACCCGCCAAACTGCTGACCTTCTGATCGACAAGCTCAGCGTCCTAACCCACTGAGCCATAATTTATGTAAATAAAGGATAATAATTACTATATTGCAACAATTGGTAGAACTGTATTTCTGAATCATCTCTATCTACAGCCCCAGTATAGAAGAGAGAACAATCTTCACTTTCTAGCCTCTAATCAATATACACTGGATGCCTTTTTTTGTAGGCAGGAGGCACAACCTTACAAATCTATTCCATGGATTTGCTGCAGCCAATTGTTTCAAGATATAAAATGTGTCAAGATGTGTTAATGTGATGTTGATGAAGATGATTTTGGCTACTCTCATTCTTTCTCACTCTTTATTATCAATGGTAAACATAATGGGATTGTTGATTCCTAAATATAATTGCCCTTAAAAAAATACACTCGAAGCCAAGATTCCTCATATTGCTCAGAATTCCAACTAAAAGATCTGGGCTTCCCATTGTATGTTTAATTGTAATGGTGCTATCTTTAATTTAGATAAGTTTCTTTTTGGACAGGCACATGAAGCAGCAAAGCAAAATTTGGGGTTCCTCCATCTGAACTTGGTTACTATAGGACTTAGCTGATCACAACTGGTATTTCTTATTAAAATCACTATTCATTTTTTTGTTTTTTTACTCACTAACTCTCAAATCATAAACAAATGACTAACAACTAAACTTATTGAACATTTAGGATTATCTTTCCATGGTGGTATTTACATTCTTTCATCATAGATACCAATGATACATAAATTGCAGTATACTATACAGACAGGTCTTTTGTCAGAATAACATATTCAAAACCACAGCTCATGAGCCATTGTGTTGTTCAGTCAGACAGTCCTGAATGTTAGCTTTCCAGGAAAAGGAAAGCTATGAGAGGCCTGTCTTTGTGCATTACTCACAACCCCTATGGAACTCTCTTATAACAACTTAGAGGGCAGAGTGCTAACATAATCATGATGCCCAGTAGGGGGTGCTTCTCAAACAACTACGCAGGCAAAGATTTTACAGAGCTGAGAGTTAATAGCCCAAGCCTGGACTTCTAAGGGTCAATCTTCTGTAACACACACTGGGCAGATTATGATATATTGTGGCATATCATCCTAAAGTTGTTTTTCAAAATTATTTCTGCATGCATATCTTGCAAGAAGTGCCTTTACAGTAAACTCTCCTCAAACCTATATATTGTAGGACATGGGAACACACATGAGGGGTATCTCAGATAGAAGGAGAAAAGTTAACCCAAAGAATATAACATCTATTCAGCTTCTTCTCACGGTCATTTTTCTAAAATTATGTCCACACTGGGATAGGATTATTAGATTCAAATTTAAGGTTTATATTGATATGTGGTATCAAGGCTGGCCAATTGCTGTGTGATGCATTGTTTAGTTGTTTTATTTTCTTGGAGAGAATATGATTCTTATTCAAGTTTTTACTAAAGAAGAATTAAACTTCTTTCTGCTTTTAATAAATCTGATCTTATAGTTTTTCCTGTGCATGATCATTAACAATTGCAAACATTTAAACCCAAGCTCATTAGATACTACAGTCACCTTCTACTCTGAAGTATATTGTCTGCTGTGTGCAGACAATATACTGATGGAACATCCTGATTCTCAGGAATCATATCAAGTGAGGACTGAAGAATATTGCTACAGTTTTAACTTGACACTTTAATACAAAATTGAGTATACTTATCTAAAGTGCACTAAGGACAATTGGAACTTGACAGAACCTCACAAATGATGTGGATGCTACTCAAGGCATTCAAATTATGATATTAATTAAATCATATTTATATCTCACTGCTTATATTGCACAAGTAAAGACAAAGCACAAAGCTCATCCACTTCTAAACCAATATTCAATACTAAATGGGACCATTTTCTCACAGTCTTCAACCAGCTGCACAAGGAAGCCTATTAGTCTCAAAACAGATGGCCTTCATAGGCAGTGACATTAGTGTATATGCATAGACATTGATTGTTGTGACTTTTACGAATTGGTCAAACCTTTTTCTTAGTGGCTGGCCAGATAATTCTGTAAAGTCCAAGAGCATGCAAGCAACAACCTCTGTTGTGACTCTCTTCACTGTGGCATCTACTTAGCTGAATGGATTTTTAATTCTATTAAGCATGAACTTCGATATTTTATATTCATCCAAATCTATGTTCTGAGTGGATAATGACCTTCAAATTACAGTAATATCCCTAGTTCACATCATTAAAAATACACTTCAATCAACAATTATGCCAAACATTTTTCAGCAGAATATCCTGTGCAGTCAGGATATATACATTAAAATATCTTCAGCATATTGATACTATACTCCACAGTAATGCATGATCTCATCTGATGGTTCATGTTTATGTTGAAAAGAAGACCAACAAAGAATTAAGCTCTATAGCACTCCATAAGGAAGAAACCAATTAGTTGATCTCTTTCCTTTCCTATACCAACTGGAAATACATACAAAGAAAGAATGGAACCACTTTCTCAAAGAATAGTAAAAGCTTTTCACAATGCATATGATGTTCTTATACTTATTTCATTGCGGGGTGCCCAGAATATATGTGAGTCACTTTTTATTTTACAACCATTTCTGCAGTGATCTGTATCTATTCTACTCTACTCCACTCTACCCTACTCTACTCTATCCCCCCACCTCTACCTTACCCTAACCCATGGGTTTGCAACCCGTGGCTCTGGAGCCACATGAGGCTCTTTCAGCCTTTTCCTGTGGCTCCCAGCCATTTGCAGAGAGAGAGACAGAGAGAGGCAATTGCACCTCCCTTCTCTCTCTCTCTGTGTGTGTTTGTGTGTGTGTAACTCACGCTGTTCTCTGAGAAGCTGACAAGCTTATTGGGTGGGGCTCCTGCCTTTGCTGCATCTTCAGGAAGCAGGAAACAGGAAACAGGAAAAAGCAGCATCTTTCAAGGGCAGGAGAGCCAGCCCAATAAGGATGTGTGTCAGCTTGTCCAGAACAACATAAAGCCAGCTTGCCAGGTGAGCAGAAGATCAGAGAGAGGGAGAGAGAGAGGGAGGGAGGGAGAGAAAGAGAGGGAGAGAGGGAGAGAAAGAACTCATGCACAGCAGCCTCTATTTCTTTTTAATTAAACTCTTCAACCAAGTTCCCCCCTTTGCATGTGTACGCGTGTGTGCGGGTTTTGTGGCTCCCAGTGTTTATTTTTTTCTCTGGGAAATGGGTCTAAGTAGCTCTTTGAATGTTTAAGATTGCATATCCCTACCCTAACCCATCCCATGCCATCCTATCCTTCTATTTTACTGTGTTCTACTCTATTCCATTCCATTCTGTTCCATTCCGTTCTGTTCTGTTCTGTTCCATTCCATTCCATTCCATTCTCACATTCCATTCCATTTCTATATATAATATTGATTATAGAACATAATCAATTTAAGTATACGTATATGTAATCTTAAAAAAGGGAAATAAAAGGAGAGGAAAAGTAAAGCAAAAACAAAAAAACCCACAAAGTAAATGAAAAGAGGCAATTTCCCACTCTTCAATTATATCTAAAAAAAAAAAAAGGCACGATGAGGGAGTGCTTCTCTTTGGGCTTTTCCGGAAGTGGGGTTGCAAATATTGCAAGTGAGGCTGAGAAATTGCTAAAATCTTTTTCTTTCTGATATGCAGGTTCTGAGGTTTTGCTTGTTAAAAATACAGGAAACCAGAAGTTGCCTTCAAGCTTTATGTTTTTATTCAGCTGACCAAAATGGGCTTCTCTAAAAAGGGACAAAAGCCCCAAATATCAGAAAAGCCTTATTTTTATACCTACTTTGATTACATAAGCAATTCACCCAGCAAAGCTGATGCACATAAGATAAAGACTTTGCCCTTTAAGGCTGGCACACTATAGATAAAAAGGAAGAAAGCAGAAGTAGCTAGTATCTTTCCTTTTGGGTGTTTCCCCCAAGACACCATATGTTCACTTTTGGGTGGTTTGGGTGTTTCCCCAGGACACCAGCTGTTCCCAGATGGGTTAGAGCAGGGGTAGGCAACCTCGGCTCTTTTATGACTCATGGACTTCAACTCCCAGAATTCCTGAGTCAGCTATGCTGGCTCAGGAATTCTGGGAGTTGAAGTCCATGACTCATAAAAGAGCCGAGGTTGCCTACCCCTGGGTTACAGTATTGGGTGTTTCTGGGGCTTTTTTTGTCATAGAAGGCTCAGAATGGAGTTCTGGCACCATTTTTGGATGGAACCTTTTTATTTATTTATTTATTTATTTATTTATTTATTTATTTATTTATTTATTTATTTATTTATTATTATTTATTATTTAAACCGTAGGACTCAGGGCGGTTTACAGGGAAAAATAAAAAAATACATAACATACAAAGTTAAAATCGATTAAAACTAACGTTAAATTAAGTCCCTCAATTTAAACTAAAACGCCATTAATAAATAATTAAAACCCCTCAGTCTGGGCCAGACAGCTCAAAAAAACAAGTTTTAAAGTCCCTGCGAAATGAGCGAAGGTCGGGGGCAGTCCTAAGCTCCGTGGGAAGTTGGTTCCAAAGGGCCGGCGCGCCCACAGAGAACGCCCTTCCCCTGGGGATAACCCGCCGGCATTCCTTGACTGGCGGTACCCTAAGAAGGCCCTCCCTGTGGGAGCGCACAGGACGATGGGAAGTTGATGCTGGCAGCAGGTGTTCCCTTAGATAATCCGGACCCAAGCCATTTAGAGCTTTATAGGTCATTACCAGCACCTTGAATCTCACCTGGAGGGCAACCAGAAGCCAATGAAGCTCACGGAGAAGAGGTGTTAGATGGGAGTATCGGGAGACTCCCATAACAACTCACGCAGCTGCATTCTGCACCAGTTGAAGCCTCCGAGTGGTCCTCAAGGGCAGACCCATGTAGAGAGCGTTGCAGTAGTCTAGCCGGGAGGTCACGAGCGCATGGGTGACTGTGCGTAGGGCATCTTGGTCTAGATAGGGCCACAAATGGTGCACCAGACGAAGCTGGGCAAAAGCCCCCCTGGTCACAGCTCCTATATGGTCTTCAAAATTGAGCCGTGAATCCAAGAGGATGCCCAAGTTGCGAGCCCTATCGACGGGGGGTAACACCTCACCCCCCATCATTAGTGGTGGAACAACCTGGTTTATCCGATATGCACAGCCACTCAGTCTTGGCAGTATTGAGACGAAGCCTGTTTCTCCCCATCCAAACCCGGACTGCCTCCAGGCAACGGGACATCACGTCGAGTGCATCACTGGGTTGGTTCGGGGTGGAGAGAAAAAGTTGGGTATCATCAGTGTACTGATGATACCCCACCCCGAAACCACGAATGAGCTAGCCTAGTGGTTTCATCTAGATGTTGAACAGGAGGGGAGAGAGAACCGACCCCTGGGAGACTCCACAAATGAGAGACCTCGGGGTGGACATCTGCCCTCCCGTCAACACCGACTGCAAGCGGCCCAGGAGGTAGGAGGAGAACCACCGTAAAACAGTGCCTCCCACTCCTAACCCCCGAGACGCTGCAGTAGGATACCATGGTTGATGGTATCGAAAGCCGCTGAGAGATCTAAAAGGACTAGGACAGGGGAACATCCCCTGTCCTGAGCCCGCCAGAGATCATTCACCAGTGCGACCAATGCCGTCTCCGTGCTGTACCCGGTCCTGAAACCCGATTGATATGGGTCAAGATAATCCGTTTCCTCCAGGAACAGAGGAAGCTGATGCGCCACCACACTCTCAACAACCTTCACCAAAAAGCGAAGATTGGAGACCGGACGATAGTTATTTAAAACAGCTGGGTCCAGGGCAGGCTTCTTGAGGAGGGCCCTCACCACCGCCTCCTTCAAAGCAGTGGGAAAGATACCCTCCTTCAAGGAAGCAGATATTACTGCTTGGAACCAGCCGAGTGTCTCCTCCTGAGCCACATAGACCAGCCAGGAGGGGCACGGGTCCAGTAAACAGGTGGTGGAACTCAGTCTCCTCATGATCCTGTCCACGTCATTGGGGGAAACGGTCAAACTCAGTCCAGGTAACATGCTCAAGACCACTTGATTCATCCATTCCAGACTCTGCCCATTCAGAGTTCAAACCGGTCCGGATCTGAGCGATTTTTTTTTTATTGAAAAGTTTTAAAATACAGTTTTCCTTTAAAAAAAACCCCTTCCCCCTCCCTCCTCCCCCTGCCACCCCCCCCTCCCCCCCTCCCTCCTTCCCCCCTACCTCCCCCCCTCCCCCCCTCCCCCCCGACTTCCCAGAGCTAAATACAAGGTATATATAAAAAAAAGCAATCATAAACAACCATATACTAACAACTATAAATTCTAAAATCCATCACTCTCTAGCTTATATAGGATAAAACAAACCTTAGCATTATTAAATATATATAAAAAACTAAAATAGAAAAAGAAAAAAGAAAACGAAAGAAGACTTATTCGAATGCTACATAAAACTTCTTAACCCTATACTTGTTCTGGATAAACTCAATCCATTTTCTCCATTCCATAATATAACGTTCTTGCGAATGATCTTTCAAATAGGCCGAAATCTTCGCCATCTCTGCCAGGTCGGAAACCTTTAAAGTCCACTCTTCTATGGTCGGCAGTTCCTCTTTCTTCCAGTATTGGCCTATCAAAAGTCTTGCCGCCGTAATTAAATTCAACATCAGCTTGGTGTCCACAACTGTAGCGTCTGCAATTATTCCCAACAGAAAAAGTTGCGGACAAAACTTTATCCTCTGTTTAAGTATCTTCTGCATATTCCACCAGACTTTTATCCAAAAAGCCTTAACCTTCTTACATGTCCACCATATGTGAAAGTATGTTGCATCTTCCTCAGCACACCTCCAACATTTAGGCTGATAATTCGGATACATACTTGCAAGCTTTTTAGGATCTAGATGCCATCTATAAAACATTTTGTAAAAATTCTCTCTTAGATTTTGGGCTTGAGTAAATTTTACGTTCCTCACCCAAATCTTTTCCCACGTGTCCATTGAGATAACTTCCTGGATGTTTTGGGCCCATTTTATCATACAATCCTTAACAAGCTCTGTTTCTGAGTCAATCTCTATCAATGCAAGATATATCCGTTTAATATGTGCTGATCCCTGATTTCTAATCTGCTTTATCAAGTTTTCATCAGTCATTGTAAATCCATTTTTCTGGTCTTCTTTCCACCTGGCCTGTAGTTGAATATATTGAAACCAAGTTTGAACAACCTTCTCTTCTCGCAAGAGGCTATATGATTTCAAACACCAGACATTCCTTTCGAAACTTAAAATTTCCTTGTACGTAGTCATGTCATGTTTGAAACCAGCATGTATATTTTCTATTGCGTGTTTTGGAATTGCCCACAATGGTATCTTGCTGCTTAGCTTATGTCTATACTTCTTCCAAACTCTCAGCAATGCCTGTCTTAAAATATGCATCCTAAACACAGTATCTACCTTCTTATCATACAACAAATATGCATGCCAGCCAAACAACAAGTCATGGCCCTCAAGATTTAATAACCTCGATTGCGTCAAATTAATCCAATCACTTATTCCTACTAATGCAGCAGCTTCATAATATAATTTAAAATTAGGCAATTTAAGGCCACCTCTCTCACGAGTATCCTGCATAATCTTAAGTTTAACTCGTGGCTTTTTCCCTGCCCACACAAATTTATTGATACCACGCTGCCATTCCTCCAAATTAGAATCTTTCTTAAGAATCGGTATCATTTGAAATAAAAATAAAAATTTGGGCAGGACATTCATTTTCACTGCTGCAATTCTTCCCAGCAAAGACAATTGCAATTTTTCCCAGCTCTCCATTTCTTTTTGAATTTTGAATTCGGATCTGAGCGATTTTGTCCACCAGATGATGACTAAACTCCTCAGCCCGTCCCTGTAAGGGTTCTTCCCTCGTCTCCCTATTAAGGAGAGAGCGAGTCACCCTAAACAGGGCGGCTGGGCGATTATCTGCGGATGCGATGAGGGCAGCGAAGTAATTAGACTTTGCCATCCTCATCGCAGCGAGGTAAGACCTTGTAAAGGCTCTTAGTCGCAATCGGTCAGATTCAGACCAGGTGGACCTCCAACCGCTCTCTAGACCCCATCTCCAACGCTTCATTTCCCGGAGCTCCACGGAAAACCATGGGGCCCAGCGGGATCTGTGCCGAGTCTGGGGTCACAAGGGTACAACACAGTTGAGTGCCTCGGTGGCCGCCCTTTCCCAGGCATCCACCAAGGCATCGACCGGGCTGTGAGTGAGGGAGACAGGTAAGGACCCAAGTGCCATCTGGAACCGTTCTGGGTCCATTAGGCGCCTGGGATGGAACCACCTGGTTGGTTCCACAGCCCTGCAGTGGGGGGTGGCACAATGGAAGACCAGCCACAGGAGATAATGATCGGACCATGACAGGGGGACATCAGTTGGCGAGCCCCCTCCCAAATCATCCAACCATTGTCCAGATAGAAAAATCAGGTCAAGGGTGTGACCCGCCCCATGAGTCGGGCCCTGAATTACTTGGGTCAGGTCCATGGCCGTCATGGAAGCCATAAACTCCCGAGCTAACTCTGACGACTCTCCCAGGGAAGGCAGGTTGAAGTCACCCAGAACTATAAGTCTGGGAAACTCCACTGCCAACCCTGAGAGGGTGTCGAGCAGCTCAGGCAGGGCCGTTGCCACACAGCTGGGTGCCAGATATGTTAGCAACAGGCCCAACTCAACCCAAGGGCCACATCTCATGAGAAGGGACTCACTCCCGCCTATCTGGACAACGGTGGTCTCCCGCGGACATAAGGTCTCCCGTATAATCACCGCCACCCCACCGCCCCTGCCCTGAGCCCGAGGCTGGTGCAGCACACAGAAACCCAGAGGGAAAAGTTCAACCAGAGGGACACCACCCTCTGGGCCCAACCAGGTCTCTGTAATGCATGCCAGATCCGCGTGTTCCTCCTCGATCAATTCCCGGACGAGGGGAGCCTTGTTCGCAATGGATCTGGCATTAAAATACACCAGTCTGAGCTCAGGGTCCTGATCCCCCTCACCCCCAGATACAAGGGTACTAACTGGAGGGTCGGAACACGCCACCGCTCGGAGACAGCGGGGCGCGGTCCCGGATATTGATACGGCCCTCCGTGTAACCGCCTGCTGCCATTCCCAATCGTCGTGGGGATTTTTAACCCCACCCCCATACCAACGGAACCAAAAGCCCACACCCCCAACCCCATCTCACCAGGAACTATTGTAGGCCCAGACTGACAGCTGGTTGATGAAGCCCACCCCAATTCCCTCCCCACCCTCCCATTTTAGGGTAGGCAAGGTGGATTGTATGACATATGTGAGTTCCAGCACCTTTTTCTTTTACAAAAAAAAAAGCACTGGGTGTTTCCTTTGCTGTCCTTTCATGACCCTGCATTCCCGGGCCTACAAGTGGCCAGAGAGAATGGGGCCATGTGTACATATTCACAATTGATACTGTCCCCTAAGTCCTAGGCATCATTTGTCCTGGAGAAATTCACAGAAATAATCAATCTAATTTTTCTGCCCATAAGTCTGATGAAGAATTTCAAAAGACATCTGAGCTGAGCTTTAGTACATAGATCACATATGTGTCTTGAATGGGACACTTGGAACATCCATCACCACTGAAGATCAATAAGGCAGGCCCTATTTTGCAAAAACTGCATTATTTAATGAAACTAAGAGTAGTCATCTGAAATATTTGCCATAACAACAAAACAACAACAAAGGCCTATGGATAAGAAGCTGACCTTAAGCTAATTATTGCATTAACATTATTTTCTGGTTCACAGTGATCCTGTCTGCTTTCCTACTTGTTAAAAGCACTAGAAAATATCTTTTTATACTTACTATTTTGGGGGGGGGGGAATTTGTTTCTACTCTAACTTTGGTTCCTTTCTCTGCAAGTACTTATTTGTTTATTATTGCTTTGGTGAAGCTTTACTATTTTTCTCATCTGCTCTTGGTGTTCCACACCTATGCATCAAAAATATATGAAAGCAACATTTTTTTATGTCATGTGGAGGAAACTGTTACATCTCCAAGACCCTTTTTCAACTAATGTTTGTACCTCAGTTTTGTGTGCTTTGCATGACATACTGTAATAAACATTTTTGCATGGAGCATATTTGTAGAGTTTAGAGGAAATGATTATTAAATCTGTAAACTACAGTCAAGTTTTAGATTGTGTCAATGCAAAAACATCCAAAGTTCCTTGAAGAGTTTCATCTATTGTAACCATGACAGATTGCTTATTACATCAGAATATTACTCCACTTAAATTTCATTATCATATATGGAAACTACAGAAAGATTTTATGATGCTCTCTATTTTATTCATTTTTTGCAACAATATATCATTTTCAGTCCCACATCAGAATCCCCATCTAGATTTTTTTTGATATTTTAATATTCAATTGAATGAAGCAATATAAGCAATAATAGCTATTTTAGATAATAGGGGGTATGATCTGTCATCTGGAAAGCTGACAGCCATGGTTCAAGACGTGAGCGCCACATGATGGGGTGATCTGTTTCTGTTTCTTGTCCCAACTTCTGCCAACCTACCAACTGAAAAGCATGCAAATGAAACTAGATAAATAGGTACTACTTCAGTGGGAAGGTAATAGTGTTCCATGAACCTTGGTGTATAGTCACGCTAGCCACATGGCCACAAAAGTATCTTCAGCCAATGGCTAAGAAACAGGGATGAGCACTGCCCCCAAGAGTTGGATAGGACAGGACAGAGGAAATCTTTACCTTTACCTTTTATCAAGAACTATAAGAAAGATTGGACTTATTTTAAGATTTTAAAAATAAATCATTATTAAAAGTTTCACTTTTTATAGGATCAACATAATACATTTGAAAAAAAATGTCATAGATATTCTGCATCTATATTAATTTTCGGGACATCATTAAGTCATGTATTCATGGTCAGATGTTCATAATTCATGAAAAAAGAACAAAAAGAAAAAAGAAAACTGAAGGGCAGAAGTTAAAGAATTTAGTGCATATATCCAGGCAACATTCCAAATTATTAAAGCTTTTATGAGTGCTAAACAGGAAGTTTCAAAACGCACTGGAAATTTTCATTTTTCAATATTCATTGAGCTGTATAAGACAGCTATATTGGGAATGATATGAAAGATTTAAATTAATAGTCTCTGCACTACAACAACTGCAACAATGTCATATCATTTCATTAGCGATTCATTCCCTTTCATTGGATTTATTAAGAATGCCCAGAATAAAATATATAGTTGTTCTAACTCAGTAAATCAACTATTTAAAATTGTATAATATTGAAGCAAATATAACTAAGGATGAAATTAATCAATTTTTAACATAAAAATATATTTTCCACAAATTAAACATGGTTAGTTCTTAATTTAGTTGCACCTTTAAAATGATAAAAAATTCTCTTTTAAAATTAGTCTAAATTACTTTTGATATATTTGCTCTTCCTTCCTTCCTTCCTTCCTTCCTTCCTTCCTTCCTTCCTTCCTTCCTTCCTTCCTTCCTTCCTTCCTTCCTTCCTCCCATCCATCCATCCCTGAACAAAAGCAACATCTCACATGTTGAATAAAAATGGAGAGTCCATAAAAATAGAGAGTTTCATGATGAATATACACAATATTCAATATACTATTTTGCTGCACACTCCCTCTTTCAAACCTACATTAAAAATAATGATTATACTCCCTCTAGTTGCCATCCCCCAAGATGGGTCCTGGAGCCAGAGCCCTATGGCCATTCTTCAGCATTCTCTCCTAGTAGAATTGTGATCAGCCTTATCTCTCTTGGGCTACAGGAAAACTCTGAAGATTTAACTGTTTCATTTTGTACAGGAAAATGAAACTTAATTGAAAGTTGGAATTATGGCATTTATGGCACATGGTATTTATTGGCAAATATTTGTTTATTTTTATATGTACTAGGGGTATTCTGCAGTATATGCTTACATTATTAGATATGTAGAGCCCTGCGACTGGGTGGCATACAAGCAATGTAAATCAATCAATCAATCACTTATTATAGGCTGTGTTTTTTATTCATCTCAGATGAGTAAATACCAAACAAAAATAACACAGTTTTATTAGAAGAAAGGCACCTGATTATTTGTTACTAAGAACTAATCCTTGATACAGGCTCACATCCTGTGCTTAGAAAAGAACTGAACAGCGTCCTGCCAAAGCTGTTTGCAAGAAAAGCTGTTTGGAGAGATAGAAGCTTTTAGGTTGCCAAAACCTTCTCTCTATTGTGGATTTCACTCATCAGTTGCTTCAGTGTGGCCAGATTTTTTTTGTTATTAATAATTAATCGCTCATATATCTCCTGTCATTGGCTGCTTGGAGAGATAGAAGCTTTCAGGTAGCCAAAGCCTTCCCCTTATTGTGGATTTCACTCATCAGTTGTATCAATGTGGCCAAAGAGTTCTTCTGTTATTAATAGTTAATTGGTCATATATCTCCTGGCATTGGCTGTGAGTGTAAGGACAGGCAGTGACAAAAAGCGCACCAGTGGAAAAATAATAAGCTGCTTTCTGCTTCTGCCTAGCTGTAACAGACTATGAAAATAACACTGGGAGACAGGAGGAGACGAAAGATACCTCCAAATGAATGGGAGCAGAAAAGCATCTCAGAAATTTTCAAGAAATTAAAGGCAAGAAAGGGAGAACATGGTTTCAAATTTGGGAAATTCTTAAAATAAGCTTGCAAAAAAGTGTTGTGCTGGTATTTAGGTTTTTATTCTCTATTTCCACCATTTGGCAAAAAAGGGGGGGGGATTAAAGATAGCCTGAAATTGCGAGAAATGTTGCTTTCCACAACTATTTTTGCTTGTGTTACGATTTAATGCTGAATGTCTGCATGGAGGTCTGGTTAGGGCATTTTCACCAAGCCATGCAAATGTCATTCCCTTAGTGTAGGGGTGGGGAATGTGAATGTGCAAAACTAATTGAGGCATTTAATGGACAAATGGAATTGAACATCTTTGCTATACCATCCAATGTGGAACCAGCTGATCTGCCTGATAACCTACAACACAACATCATTCAGCTGCAAAGCAATGAAGAGCTGAAAGCCAGGTGCAACAACCTCTCACTGCTTAAGCTGCATAAACATTACATAAGCAATGATGATTTTCTCACTTTGAGGAGACATCACTGAAGTATGCATCTGTATTTGGAACAACTTACTGCTGCGTGCAGTTCTTTTCAAACTTTACCATCACAGAGAGTTCTACTGCGCTACAGACTGACTAATGCAAGCCTGGAAAACCAGATGCGAGTAGCAACAAGATCAATACCAGTTAACATTGCATGCCTCACCAAAGAGAAGCAGTTCCAGCCCTCACATTAGGGGTCAGTTAATTAAATGTTTGACCAAATATAGCAGGCTAATATTTAAGTTGATAATTTTGCCCAGGAATAATGTTATAAATATCCAAATGGCCCTTGGCAGAAAAAAAATTTCCCTACCGCTGCCTTAATGGTATAGGATAGCAATGAGTCTGAATACACCAAACTTCAAAAGGCCCCCAGGAAGCTGGATACTTCAGCCTATTTGCAGCCTGTGTCATTCTCACTGATGTTCAGTTGTAAATTTATTAGTGAGAAAATTAGTTCTATTTTCAGTTTAATCTAAATATTTGAGCAAGTTCACATTAGAATACATGTTATGTATACAGGGGTTTTGAAACTTATCACTCTTTTACCATCAAACTATTTTAGGCACAACTATTGCCTCATGTATAAAGGTAAAGGTTCCCCTGCACATGCGTGCTAGTCATTTCCAACTCTAGGGGCCAGTGCTCATCTCTGTTTCAAAGCCGAAGAGCCAGCGCTTGTCCGAGGACATCTCCATGATCATGTGGCTGGCATGACTAGATGCCAAAGGCGCACGGAACGCTGTTACCTTCCCACCATAGTGGTCCCTATTTTTCTACTTGCATTTTTACATGCTTTCGAACTGCTAGGTTGTCAGAAACTGGGATGAGTAACAGGCGCTCACTCTGCTATGCGGCACTCGGGATTCGACCTGCCAAACTGCCGATTTCTGATCGACAAGCTCAGCGTCCTAACCCACTGAGCCACCGCGACTCTTTTGCCTCATGTATAGAGGGTAGCTATTATTATTATTATGCAGCTTGGAAATAGATTTCAATGACAACTGTGATAGTTCTCATTACTAAACAAACAGCCAAAGAATTAGTTTTTCATTGTGCAGAAAATTCTAGAGAACTATAGCAACTCATAACAGCAATATGAACCTGTTGAAGAGTTTACTTAAAAACTTCCAACTTATGCTTAGTACTCCACTCCTAAAAGAAACAGAATCCTATTAAGTATGTACAGGAACTCACAACAAAAAAGTAAAATTCTCAGCCAGCAGTTTCATCACCGAGAAATAAAGTAGTCCAGATTAGAAAATAACACATGATTTACTGGAACTCTGAAATCTTGGAGGTCTGGAAGAGATTTTCTTCTTCCCACTTATATTAAAGAGAATCAAGGTTCTTCCACAGAGGAAATTACACCTCTACAAAAACTGGCAAGACAAACTATGGCATATAAATAGGCAGCAAACTCCCCACTCACTTGCACTGATGATACTACTTAGCTTTGTAATGAAAGGTCTGCAAGCCAACAGCTGAGCTTAGAGTATACCAAAAACCTCACAGTTCAACTCTGAGCTACACACATTCTCTTGAATTGAAAAACTCAAATAATTGGAAATTTATTAAGGTTTAATAGATCCTTCTCAAATTATGCTTAAGACAAAGCATAAGAATGTTTCTTCTACCTGCTGAATAGGAGCATGGTGGCTCAAGTAGGACACTGGGTTGGAGCTTACAAAGCCTTTGTTTGAGACTTGAGAGCTGCCAGCGGGCAGGGTTGAGCTCCCATCCTTCACTCTAGCTCATGCTGGAGACATGAAAGGAGCCCTCTTCTGGGTGTCCCCAGGGCAACGGTGATGTCAGTTGCCAATCTTTTCAACTTAGAAGCGCCTTGGTGCTTCTGACATGAGTGCAACAACCTGCCGAATAAATATATTAAACAGTAGGAGCATCACTGGAGAACCTTTTTTTTTTTACAAACCACAATATCTGGGCAATTAATAATGCAAGAGGTATTCCACAGAAAACATGAGCCTGACCAACTTCCTCTAATATCTGAACTTTGGTATGCCACTTCCTCATTCTGTATATAAATCTTACTCTTACTCTTTTAACATACAGTTAAAAATCAATATTTATTTATTTAAATATTTTCTCTCTAAAATGCACTTTTACCAAAGCTTTTCTAACACAGCTTGTTGCATAGATTTCTGAGCCACAAGAGATGGATTTGAGTAGACACCATGTGCTATAGCACCAGTTACATTACAGAACTTGTCTTCATTTTAAAATGTATTTCTTCCAGAGTTAAAATTGGAAATTAGATCTATTTTGGAATATTAGTGACTGTTAGACTATGGATAAATAAATTATGATTTGTATGTTAGTCAAAGAGGCACAGATCATTCCACTTAATTCTAAAATGTACAAAGATCAAGTTTCTGTAGTTTCACAACATAAACAAGGTGATGCATTGGTCCATCTGAATCAGTATTGTCTTCACTGACAATCATCACATTTTGAGGCATGAGACTTTCCTTGTCTTATCTGGTGTTGGCTAGAACTAAATTTTGAATCCTGTATATTCAAAGCATGTAGTCTACCACTGAACTACAGCCCTTCTGATTCACAAAGTGTCAATGAAAGTTAAGAGTTTTGGAAGCAAAAGCAATCTAAGTGGAAAAGTAGACTTTGTCTATATAAGGTTCCAGTCTCAGTCTTCAACACCTTCAGGTAATGTGTAGGAAGAAGTCATGTCCAGTTGTTGGAGATTGCCTAAATAGTTCCTGCAGGTTTTTTGGCAAGGATTTTTAGAAGTGGTTTGCCATTCCCTCCTTCCTAGGCCTGAGAGAAAGTGTCATCCAGTTGGCTTTGTGCCTAAGGTGGGACTAGAACTCACATTTGCTCAGTTTGATGCATTAACCACCACATCATACTGGCTCTTAACTAATAACTAATTAAATGTAGTTATGACTGACATAAGTCTGTTTCTAATTGTTCTATATACAAGTTACTGGATACTCATAATAGAGCTGCTATGAGGAAAGGAATTAACTTTTTTGAATAATCTTTCTATATAAATGAAAATTTCAGTCCAAACGTATTGATTGATGAACATTGCTGCCAAATAGAAAAGTATGTACTAATCTGTCCACAGTTTTCCCTCTAGCACAAGTTACTATTCCTTGTACAGATATATAGCAATCTTACAGGATATGTCTGCATGTTAAATATCATTATGAATTATTTTTATACTTGTTCCCTAGTTTTGGCCACTCCAGGGACTCTGGACTATCCAGTCTCAAACATTCTCATCAATAGGTCTCCATTATAATTTCCTCAGACTTTCTTTAAATTCACTAAAGTCCCAGTTTCTAAGGAGTGTATACACATACAGATATTTGATGGCTCAACTTTTTATAGGGAGCTCCAGAGAAACATCTACTTCTGCTTCATTGACTATGCTAAAGCCTTTGATTGTGTGGATCATAACAAACTGTGGCAAGTTCTTAAAGAGATGGGAGTACCAGACCATCTTATTTGTCTCTTGAGAAACCTATATGCGGGTCAAGAATCAACAGTGAGAACTGGACATGGAACCACCGATTGGTTCAAAATTGGGAAAGGAGTCCAGCAAGGCTGTATACTGTCGCCCTGCCTATTTAACTTATATGCAGAGCACATCATGAAAAAGGCAGGGCTAGATGAATCAAAAGTTGGCATTAAGATTGCTGGGAGAAATATTAACAACCTAAGATATGCAGATGATACCACTCTGATGGCAGAAAGTGAAGAAGAACTAAAGAGCCTCTTGTTGCAGGTGAAGAAGGAGAGTGCAAAAGTTGGGTTGAAACTTAACATTAACAAAACTAAGATCATGGCATCTGCCCCTCTAAATTCCTGGCAAATACAGTAGATGGGGAAGAAATGGAGGTAGTGACAGATTTTATTTTCCTGGGCTCCAAGATCACTGCAGATGGGGACTGTAGCTAAGAAATTAAAAGACGCTTGCTCCTGGGGAGGAAAGCAATGGCAAATCTAGACAGCACACTAAAAAGCAGAGACATCACCCTGTCAACAAAAGTGTGTACAGTCAAGGCTATGGTCTTCCCAGTTGCAATATATGGCAGTGAAAGTTGGACCATAAGAAAGGCTGAGCACCAAAGAATTGAGGCCTTTGAACTATGGTGCTGGAGAAGACTCCTGCGAGTCCCTTGGACTGCAAGGCGATCAAATCGGTCAGTCCTAGAGGAGATCAACCCTGACTGCTCTTTAGAAGGCCAGATCCTGAAGTTGAAACTCAAATACTTTGGCCACCTAATGAGAAGGAAGGATTCACTGGAGAAGAGCCTAATGCTAGGAAAGATTGAGGGCAATAGAAGAAGGGGACGACAGAGAATGAGGTGGCTGGATGGAGTCACTGAAGCAGTAGGTGTGAGCTTTAATGGACTCCAGAAGATGGTAGAGAACAGAAAGGCCCGGAGGAACATTGTCCATGGGGTCGCGATGGGTCAAACATGACTTCGCAGCTAACAACAACAACAATTGTAAAAATAGTTCTCTATAATCAGTGATGGACTTTTAAATTCTGATTTAACTCTAGAATTAGAAATGAACTTCATAATTCATTGGATCTGTAGCCACTTAAATTCAATTTCCTCTGCATCTTTAATTAACTGCTCCCTGTTTGGCTTGTACTTTACTTTATTATGTACATTACTTAGTCTGTAGAGATCTGCTCTACCCCATTACTTTTGCCCTTGTCAAAAAATAAAAGATGGTAAATAAAAGGAACCAATAGGGAATGAATTAGGCATTGCTGACTCCTCTTGTACTGTAGAGCATTGACTGGTTATTTGTAAAAATTATACTCTTCACCTAATTTTCTATGTGACCTAACTTTACACTTTTAAAAATGTAGTAATCTTACAATTTCTATTTCACATTCTTGATTTCCATAACCATATTTTGTTGAAACATTATGCATAATGTTCATTATTTGTTTAAACTGGAAACTGTCAAAATACCATTTTAGGATTGGCAGAGGCAGGTGCTCCTCCATCACATGGTTATGAATAGAATTGTTCTAGGTTGCAATTTATTTTCTTCATGTATAAAATACATGGATTGGCAAAGAAGGCAGCATAGCAAGCTGCCAACATCTTTACTGTACCTTTACTCTGCATCTTGCAAAGTTATTGATGGCATGCCAGATGAGTTGTTAATCTTTCCAAGCTATCGCTATCGCATCTGTATTGTATAAGGTGGAATATACTACATTATATAATTGAATCTGAACAAAACTCAGCAATGTTTGAATATGTTATGAGCAGTTCTAAAGAACAAATGGGATGAAACAGTGGGAGGCACTAAATTCATAATAATAATTTTAAAAAATAGAAAGCAGAGCAGAAGGAGAAAAGGTGATAATGGCAAACATTAACATCTGACTTATGAATAGGCCCTCAGGAGCAAAGAGAGGCTTTTTTTCTTTACCTTGAAGCACCATGATTAGTAAAAAAAGCACCTTGCCTGGTTGGTTGAGTGAGGCAGAGAACATGTATCACCGTCACTGATGACTGACACCAACAGACATAAAAAGTGAGTATGATTTAACACCTTCTAGTGTCTGTCACACCATGCCATTTTATTAGGGACATGCTTGAAAATCAGCAGTGATACAGAGCCAAAAAAAAAAGCTGCACTTACCCAGCTCAAAATGTCTTAGGCAGAAAATTACAAAAAGATGGGTTAAGGTTTAGGCACTCATCCACAAAGAAATTTTATGGCAAACAGGCTAATCTTTTATTGGAAGGGAGAAAACAGGTAACTTTCTTGATAGGAAGTTTCTCTGACCAAACCACAGTGTTGGATTATCTAGCACAGCATTGCTATCTCTGTTTTGCAACAGTTTGAGATAACAATGTTTCCTAGAAAATGTCAAATATTAAATATGAGCAATTTCTTCAGCAAACTATGTATTCTGCTCAGGGCTTTTTTTGTCATAGAATGCTCAGAACGGAGTTCCGGCACCTTTTTTGGATGGAACCTTGTAGGGTAGGGCAAGGCAGGTTGTATGACATGTGTGAGTTCCGGCACCTTTTTCTTTTACAAAAAAAAGCACTGATTTTGCTATTAGAGCTATACCAATTGCACTATACCAGCTTACTGTCTGGGGAATACGAGGCACTGTGGTAATATAATAAGAAAGGGAAAAGTGATTTAAGACTCAAAAAGAAGATAAGGGAAAAGGTGAGCCAATTCTCTTAAGGCTTTGCAAGAAGATCAGAGGAAGTCTAAATATTATGAGGACAAATTTTCACAGGTGTATATAAACTCTAAGTGAGAACTTGAGTTAGAAGAACCACCTTTCAGAATGGAGTGACTTAATTATTATCTGAAATGTTCAGTAAAAGACTTCTTTGGCGTTTGCAACTAAGTTCAAAGGCTTAAAATGAACCTGAAAAAAGAAATGGTTCCCTGAAGGAGTCACAGACTGGTGCTTATGCATGTTTCCACATTTTCCAAATAAAAACTAAAACCAGAGAGATCTAGTGAACAGTAAGATATAAGAGGGCACAAAATAAAAATGATTTAACGGACCAACAATCAGATTAAATATCTATAAATGTCACTGCTGAACTTTAACATACATGAAAAGAGTGCATTCAGGAATCTTTTTCAAGCTATCCAGGAATTAATCATAAAATGTATAAATTATAAATTGCAAGAATGCTTGTAGTCCCAAAATATTTTTATATCTGTTCAAAAAATATGTGCCAATGTGTAGGTGTTACAGATAATGGTGGAAAAAACAGTGAAGGACAACCACTTGTATTTTTAGCTGTGTACCATTTTGAGGTACAAAGACCCCTTTCTTATCACTGCCTGACAAGCAGACAGTTCATTAATTGAAACTTGTAATGAATTACAAATCCAAGCTAAGAAAACCCAGTCTTTTATATTACAGACTTCTCATACCTTTCTTTTGTTTTGCCTTGATTAAAAAAGAGAAATACAACACCTGAACTACTGGGAAATATTGGAGCTACCACATGATAGGTTGGTCTGTCAGTTTATGTCTCCTGAGCAGTTCACTGCATTTCTGATGTTCTGTATGACTTCTTGCTCTACTTCCTCTCCTTTACTATATAGTGGTGACTCTGATGCATTAAAAATGCACAACATTGAATTGGAGATTTTCCAGCTATGTGGTCCTGTAATCTTACAGTGGCTTAGCCTTAAGGATACTTATGAAGCTTTCTTTTTTTTGGATAATCATGCTAGAAACAGATTGTGAAGTACATTAAAGACTTGTTAGCAGAAAAGAACAGTCACAGAAAAATGGCATTCACAATAAACATTTTGGCAAGCCCCAGTATCAGCCTAATAATAATAATAATAATAATAATAATAATAATAATAATAATAATAATAATAATAAGAAGAAGAAGAAGAAGAAGAAGAAGAAGAAGAAGAAGAAGAAGAAGAAGAAGAAGAAGAAGAAGAAGAAGAAGAAGAAGAAGAAGAAGAAGAAGAAGAAGAAGAAGAAGAAGAAGAAGAAGAAGAAGAAGTTGGAAGGGACCTTGGAGGCCATCTAGTCCAACCCCCTGCTAAGGCAGGAAACCCTATACCATTTCAGACAAATGGCTATGTTCTTATTGTTAAGCTATGTGCCCCAAATTTATATACTTTTACAAAAGAGCTTGTTTTGTATAAATTGACCTTCAGTCTGTATTTTGAAAGCTGAGAGCTGAGTTGGGCTCCCCACAATGTGGCAGAACCAGTGCAGGACCAATGATGAAAGGTAACATTCCACCAGCACAAGGCAGAGCAAAATAAATCTTTTAGCTGGCAGCATTATAGAAGTTAAGAGCTGAGAAAGCCCAAAGCAGAGTTGGCTTTCTTACCCCAAAGAATTATGATAGGCAAAGAATTTAATGAGGTGATAAAAGTCAACTATCAGAGAAATCATCACATCACTAAACTACTCTCAGGATGTTTATATACTGTATGGGGCAAATATGCAATATAGTATATTGTGTGTAATAAACCAGTGGTGGGGGGAATCAAATGTGTGAACAACCAGTTCTCTGTGTTGAGAGAAGGAAGTCCATTCTGGGCCTGGGCAACAAAAAATTAGCTACCAGTTCTGCCGAACTGGTGTGAACTGGCTGAATAACCCCAGAAATATAAAAAGAGCCACTGAATCTGCAAAGTGCTGATTTGATTTGCTGCTTTGAAATAAGTATCTATTTCGTTTTGACAGATCAGGTTCACTAGGTGACTTCACCAAACCTCCATTAAACTGAACAGCCCATTGAAGTAGTGAAGAGCCCCCACAAAGACAAATGGTGAGAAAATGTCTTAGAAATCTCCCCAAATGGTAAAAAAGTGTGGATCTTCTGAGGAATTAAAATGGAGAAGACCATAATTGCCTATGAAAAAAGGGGATTTCCTTCCCATTCATGGACATTGGAATTAAATATCATTTAATAGGAAATGATGTCAGTTTCACAAACAGCATACTCTTATGGTGCATTTTCTTATATTGTAAATGATTTACAAATAAACCCCTCTCACTTGTGTGAATGCTATCAATAAAACAATGACAAATATCACACATGTAAAGAAGGGTCCTCTTTACATTGCTTCTGAATTATGTATGTATTACATATATGAAGACTGTGTGATATTCCATTTCTAGTTAAGTCAATATAAGATTCCTCCCTCCCTCTACTTTTTCTCTGTTTAGATCCAAATCTTTGTGGAGATTAGATATTTTTAATTTGAAATTTCCATGTTGTTGAGATGATTCTCAAGTGTTCATAACCATCTGCAACCCCTTAATAGAAAATATGAAATGGATTCGTGTATATATTCTCTCATATATATTTCAACAACAAAAAGTCACATATACTTCAAAAATTTGCCTAGGCTTGTTTCACTATTAAAAAAAATGAGAAAGTACTGATTTCTCATAACCTAAAGATCAGTTAAATGTCAAGCTTTGGAAAGTCCTGGAGAATCTGGCCATTTGTTCAATGAATGTATTCCATAAACTTCTTAATATATTCCTCAGCTCCTCTTTCGGTCTACTTTATGCTCATGACATTTGTCTGTCCCTTTATAATTTCCACTTCTCTGTGCAGCCTCATCTAGAAATTTATCCAAGTGAAACATACCACCAGAGAATCAGTGCCATGACTGAAGTAGTTGTGTGAAAATCCAAAATTGAGGTCAAGCACTGGATTGAAGAACACATTTGTATTTTAGAATCTTTTTTTTTGTTTGTTGCAACAATGACTTGATATCAGCTATCTTATTAGAAGTCTGCTCATGCTCTGTTTTTTTATTTACTAGATTTCCACACTGAATTTAAATTTGGGTCCTAATAGGGGGATTAAAGAAAAAGAAAGTCTAGAAGAATCATATCTGCAATTTTCCAATATATCTAAAAATGAAAACTATATTTCCTGTGTAGATAAATGTATCAATCTTTTGATGATTTGCTGAACATTATTCTAATGATAAAACACAATGCTCAGTGTAGCAACATCTTAAACTAACCACATTTTTCAATATTATAACTGTACATGCCGTTATTAGACTACTGTATATCAGTAAAACAATATAGTGACAAGGAGAAATATACTGATATATAACTGATGAATAATGACAATTCAGATAGCTTTTGTGGCATCCAAATCTCTGTTGTTTTATTTTAGGGGATATTTGTTTAAATAGAAGATACACTGCACCAGACAAATATAACTTCAGTGTACATACTGAAAGCTATAACTAATAAATGCAAATGTAAATAATATACATCTAATCTTTAAGAGGGATTACTATTATTTGTTACTTTTAGTGGAAAAGAGAAATATTTTTCTTCTTATAATAGACAAATGAATTATGTGGCCAATATATTTCCAATATATAATATGAATCAATTCAAAGGAAGATAAATGATGTTCCATTTCTTATGTTATTCTCATATATATATATATATATATATATATATATATATATATATATATATATATATATATATATATATATATATATATATACATACATACATACATACATACATACATACATACATACATACATATCATAATAAACAGAAAAAAGTTATGCATCATTATCAGCTTTGGAGATACACTTCCAGCCTATTCCTTTCTGAAATGTCAAGGTGCCTCTGTAGAAGAAATCAGAGAAGTCAATATCACAGTTGCAACCCCCTGATAGAAACTCTGCTCTTTTTTTGCATGAATCATGAATGTGAGGCATTAAATGGGGTGGGCAGGGAGGAACTTCAATCATGCAGTTGTAGTTACCATCTTGATTTTTCTGAGCCATTTCCCAAGTTATCAGCATATCACCACTATGCTAATATATTTGCATCCTATTGTGACTGAGGTTTTCAAAGGGTTTTTTAACATTAGAATATAATTTCTGACCAGCTCAAAGTTGACTCAGACTTCCATCTTTTTGAGGTTGGTAAAATGAGGAACCCAGGTTGTTGGGGGCAATATGCTGACATATAGAGAGGGCTATAAAGCACTATGAAGCGGTATATAAGTCTAAGTCTCATTGCGAAGTGCTATGGCTATTTCTCAATTCCAAATTTCATGATAATGTTTTGCCCATCATCTGCATTGACAGATTATTTGAACTCTGGAAGCATTTTCTCCCTTTTCTCAACACCCCTCCAAAAATTTGGGAACTGAAGGAACAGGGCACAGGGAGGAATTATGAAAAATGGCATAGACCCCTATTTGAATTAGGAGCTATTTTTTTGTCTCCTCTGTAGTTTTCCATACCCAATAAATATTGTTTAAATGCTCTTCAGTGGACTTCCCGGAGTGGCTGAGGTACTGGGGTGACTGCTGGTAGCTATAGTTAGGAAGAAGAGATGAGAAGAAAATATTTTCCCCACTAATTTCCTTCAGTTTTCCTATTTTAGAAACCAAGCTGACTTATATTCTTGTACTGAACTACTGTACACTCTGTACCGGTATGAACTATTACTGAATCTGTTTATAGTCCACCATCTATTTTCTCCAAATCTGAAGGAGGAAAAAAGGCCAATAAAAGATTGAAACACTTTTAAAAGGTAGGTTTTTTTTATAAAGCCAGTGAAGAATATTTGCTAGAATAGTGGATTACAATCAGGAATAGATACCGTATATACTTGAGTATAAGCCGACTCGAGTATAAGCCGAGACCCCCAATTTCACCCCCAAAAACTGAAAAAAGTTATTGACTCGAGTATAAGCCGATCCGCCGTTCTGCAAGCCTCCGCCGCCGGCGGAGGCTGGATCCGCGCTCTGCAAGCCTCTGCCGCCAGCAGAGGCTCGATCCGCCATTTTGCAAGCCTGAATACACAGGAATACCCTGTGTGGCCGCGGCTCTTGGGGAAGCCCTGGCTGTCCGCTTCCTCGCTCCACGCTGCCATTCGGGGCCCGCGCGTTCCCCGGGCAAATCGCAGCGCCCAGCAGGCGAGGAAACACGCCCGCTCCAGTCGCCCGCCCTTCCCTCAGGAGACGCGAAGCAAGTGACCGCCCGGAGCTTACCGAGGCCTTGCGCGCGGCCGAGGCTTCGGTGCTTCCAGGATCGCGCGCACCTCTCCCAAGCCGCCACCGTCCGGAGACCTGCCGAAGTTTGGGGAGGTTTGGGGAGGTGCGCGCGCACCTCCCCAAACCTCCCCAAACGTCGGCAGGTCTCCGGACCTCCGCGCCCTGCCTGCCTGCTTCTTTCCGCTGCGGAAAGAAGCAGGCAGGCAGGGTGCGGAGGTCCGGAGACCTGCCGACGTTTGGGGAGGTTTGGGCACCTCCCCAAACCTCCCCAAACGTCGGCAGGTCTCGGAAAGAAGCAGGCAGGCAGGGCGCGGAGGTCCGGAGACCTGCCGACGTTTGGGGAGGTTTGGGGAGGTGCCCAAACCTCCCCAAACGTCGGCAGGTCTCCGGACCTCCGCGCCCTGCCTGCCTGCTTCTTTCCGCAGCGGAAAGAAGCAGGCAGGCAGGGCGCGGAGGTCCGGAGACCTGCCGACGTTTGGGGAGGTTTGGGGAGGTGCGCGCGCACCTCCCCAAACCTCCCCAAACTTCGGCAGGTCTCCGGACGGCGGTGGCTTGGGAGAGGTGCGCGCGATCCCGGAAGCACCAAAGCCTCGGCCGCGCACAAGTCCTCGGTAAGTTTTTTTGTTGACTGGAGTATAAGCCGAAGTGGAATTTTTCAGCCCAAAAAGTGGGCTCAAAAATTCGGCTTATACTCAAGTATATACGGTATATTATAAAGACTTTGATATAATAATTCACTATAACCTAGTCATCTCACAGAAATGAGATGTAGATAAAATTTGAAAGAGGCTATGGTTACCATCTGAACTCTTTGGAGAAATGATAGAAGGCCAGTATAATAAACAGTACTACATCTTCCATTTGCTTCATCCAGTGGAAAACTCTAGTCTATTTGTGAGTGTAATTTTATGGATGACATATGTGAAAAACATTGAGGCAACTAAAATATGCTGTAAAACGTGAATATAATTTCCTTGTGCTTCACACATTCAAAAATATCTCTGGTTTTGCAAAAAATAGTTTCAAGATGAATTTAGAAACTCAGAGGTGGGGGAGAGAGATCTGGAGAAACCAATATATATATCAACATAGTTTTGATATGACTAAGGAAAAGTCTCATAGAGAAAAGAGAAAAGAATGATTTTTGTACATCCTCATTCCTCAAAATTATTTTGAGTCTATTGATTATTTCAACGCAGCATTCTTAAACAAAATTATAGGTTAATGAATATTGTTTTTTACATTCTCAAATCATTGAGAATCCTGAAGAGTATTTGAAAAGGACATAAAGAAAACTCTCATCTTGATAACTTAGCACGTAAAAGAGAGTAATAATAAAACCACAGCTCTTAAATTTTTATTTTGGAATAGGATGGAAGTTTAATTCCAACACACACACACACACACACACACACACACACACACACACCCTTCTGCAAAATATGACTTTGATTTCATGATGATATGTTGCCTATGAGTTTGAGTAATATTCCTGTATAATAGTGAATAAGTGAAGCAGAACATTCGTGCTATAATTCCCTTTAAAAAATCTCCCAGTCAAGCTTTATGGAAATGGTTCCTTTTATCTATGCTTGATTTCTAAAATGTGTGTGCATATAATACATTAGTATTATATTTTATGTATGGAACAGAAGATACCATACTGGAAACTTCATTAACAAGTGACTCTAATCCTTCAAAGATGTTTTCTGCTGTATGAAAGAATGATTGATCCTACAGATGAATCTTTCAGTGATCTGTACACTGCTGCTTATTTAGAAAAATGTTCCTCCCCCACAAACTTTTAGTTATTCTGTGTTTAAAAACACCACTGAGGAGAAGAATTACAGTAAATGATTTAATGCATGCCAGTTTTATTTTGATACAATGAAACAGATCTGAGGTTTAAGAAAGTGCAAAAGAGGAATGAAAACTCTACTTTCTTGTTGTACTACAATAACAACCAAATCCAAAATAACCAATCTGTTTTGGCCATGCCAGCCAGCAGTTCTGGAAGTTGTGGTAGTTTATCTGGAGGCCAAGGGAATAGGGCAAGGTTGTAGAAACTTTAGAACAAACAAGAACAAGAATCATGGTGACAGAGCCTGTAAGCATCTGACCATGGATTGTCACATACATACATACATACATACATACATACATACATACATACATACGCAAATAAGCAAATAAATAAATAAGCAAATAAATAAGCAAATAAATAAATAAATAAGCAAATAAATAAGCAAATAAATAAGCAAATAAATAAATTTCTAAAAGAAAGAAAGAAAGAAAGCAGAGGTCGGCTTATAGGGTTCCAGAATTTTCAACAGAAAATATATCAGCACAATATTGTATCTTTTAGAAAAAGATGCTCTGTAAATATATGTTTCCCTACTTTCCTCTGTCCCAAATTAAATTTATGAAGTTTGGGATGTGGATTTTGCAAAGTTCCCTTTTTGTCTATTCAAGTAATTGCTAAAGCCCGCTTGTTTATGGGAGAAAAGGGCTGGCAGAGGAGAGGGAACTCCACTTCTGCTAGCCACCTTCTATTGGCTTTTCTTCATATCAAACCCATACTATTAATGTAAAATATACATTAAACATTACTATTATTATACATTTAGTATAAATAAAACCAAAAACATTGGATTGCAATGGGTCACAGTTGGAGTGTTAACTTTTAAAAGCTTAAAACTTGCTTCAGTACAACCACAAAAATAAAATAACAGTTTGGTCTCAGAGTGTTCAGGAAACACTCTGAAGGAGCTGCAGAGATGTGCTTGTGGCCATGGCAATCTGGGACTGCTCTTCTAAAGAACAAGGCTCAGTTGTGGTTTTATTATGTGGTGCAGAAGTACACGGGGGGGGGAGGGTTTGACTAGGTTGACAAATTCATTTTAATTGTCTTTATCATGCTTAACTTGTGGATTCATTTTTCCAAGGGTCAACATTGCTTGCAATATTCAGTGCAAAGTTCAGGTGCTTTTCATCTTTTAAAAAGATTTCTATCAATTTTGTGAGTCCCCAAATGTGCAAGGCCATCACCTTTTAATGCTGAATGTGGCAAACCACTTGTTCTAAGGCACATTTCAAAAGGTAATTTTGTGGCCTAACAGTTTTTTTGTGATAGCAATATTTACAGATCTAGTTAAATAATAGCAATAGATAGATGGATGGATGGATGGATAAATGAATGGATGGGTGGGTGGAAAATAACTTCTCAAAATTTCCATTGCTTACAGTATTCCCTTCTTTGTAGGCAAGGTAAGAATAATTTGAGTATTCTTTAAAGAATAAAATAGTAAAGAAAACTACAAGGCATCACCACTACTTGGTTGGTTCCAATTCTAAGAGGCCAAAATGAAAGAATATATTATGATAGCTTTTATAGCAGATTATTATTAGTATTATTAATTCTAGTATGAGTAGCTAGGAGGGACAGGGTGGCTCAGTGGGTTAGGACGCTGAGCTTGTCGATCAGAAGGTCGGCAGTTTGGCGGGTCAAATCCCAAGTGCTGCGTAACAGAGTGAGCGCCTGTTACTTGTCCCAGCTTCTGCCAACCTAGCAGTTCGAAAGCACGTAAAATGCAAGTAGAAAAATAGGGACCACTACGGTGGGAAGCTAACAGCGTTCCATGCGCCTTTGGCATCTAGTCATGCCAGCCACATGACCACGGAGACGTCCTCGGACAAGCGCTGGCTCTTCGGCCTTGAAACAGAGATGAGCACCGGCCCCTAGAGTCGGAAACGACTAGCACACATGTGCGGGGGAACCTTTACCTTTACCTTTATGAGTAGCTAATGGTAGCCTTTCCTCCATGAACCAGTCACCCTCTCAAACATTCAAATTGGTGACCTTCAATCTGATTGGTACAGAACCTTTTTCTTCCTCCTTCTCCTTCTCCTTCTCCTTCTCCTTCTCCTCCTCCTCCTCCTCCTCCTGTTCTTCTTCTTCTTCTTCTTCTTCATCATCATCATCATCATCATCATCATCATCATCATCATCTCACCTACAGGACACATACTCTCTCTGTCTGTGTAGCATGAGTGCATACCCAAACAGGAAAAGTTAAAACTGCCTATAAAAGAGAACATGTACAGGGTTGAACTGATGTTTGCTTGCAGACATTTCACTACGCAACTAAGGATTAGCTAAGTTACAACCTGTTGAAATGGTTTACATTACTATTTACAAATTCAGAATTGAAAAGTCCTAATTAAAAAGAAATGGTTCAACCTCTAAAAACTAAATGAATGGGGTCTAAATGTATTTCCCAGGGAAATATATGCCATAGTTTGAGAACACCACAAATTAAAGATATCAAATTCTATTTTATTGGTTTTGAATCTGTCTGCATATTTCTTCAGTAGCTCCAATTACCAACACTGTGAAAAATGGGGGGAAAGCATGAAAGCATGTCTGTCTGTCTGTCTCTTTCTCCTCTAATATGCTATTGTTATCAGGTCCAATTCCTAGTAGTTTACACTGTAAATAAAAACATAAAATTATACCATAAAATTAAAAAATTACAGAACAATAGTCTGCTACTTGTTCCACTCTAATTTCAGTACTGGTGATAAACATAAAGTCCTTGTGGAAAAGCTCCTTTTTACAGCCTTTCAAAATAATGTCAGGGTAAGTGCCAATCATACTTCTTAAGGGAAATTATTCCCTAATACGAGGCCCCCATAGAGAAACACTGTCATCAGACTGTCATGTTTCCCACGTTCTGAATTTTGAGAAAAAAATTGAATATTCTATCTAAGATAAGCATCCAGGTGGGCTTGTTCCTTGTGGAATTATCCACACCATTATAGCTGCATAAATTCTGATAGCTCCTCTTATTCCCCATTGCTGTAACCTAAGAAGCTCCATATTCTGTGGTCCTTCTGCTGTGACCAGGGGGGCCTTTGCACAGGTTCACCTGGTGCACCAGTTGTGCCCCTTTTTGGACCAAGATGCCCTATAAACTGTCACCCATGCCCTTTTCACTTCTCACCTGGATTACTGTAATGCTCTCTACATGGGGCTGCCCTTGAAGTGCACCCGGAGGCTTCAGCTGGTACAAAATGCAGCCACGCAGGTGCTTATGGGAGGATCTCGATACTCCCATGTTGCACCACTCCTGTGTGAGCTGCATTGGCTTCCGGTTGCCCTCCGGGTGCAATTCAAGGTGCTGGTAATTACCTTTAAAGCCCTACTTGTGAGACCACCTGCTGCCATTGTCAACCTCCCATCACCCGGTTCGCTCCCACAGAGTCGGCCTCCTCAGGGTTCTGTCGGCTAGGCAATGCCGGCTGGCGACCCCCAGGGGGAGAGCCTTCTCTGTGGGCATGCCGACCCTCTGGAATGAACTGCCTCCAGAGCTGCAGACGGCCCCTGACCTTCGATCCTTCCTCCGTGACCTGAAGACATGGATGTTCCAACAAGCAGGCCTGGACTGACTATGGTTTTAAATTTGGCTTTTATTGGGTTAAATTGTCATTTATTTATTACATCCATTGTTTAATTCTTTTTTTTAAATTTTGTACTTTATGTTTTTTAATTTTTATTGTTGTGAGCCGCCCTGAGTCCTTGGGGAGAAGGGCGGCATATAAATTTAATAAATCTAAATCTAAAATCTAAATCTTCCTCAGCAGCGAGCCTTTAGCATCCTTTAACATTCAAATACAGGTAGTCCTCTACTTACAACAGTTAGTTTAGTGACCATTTGAAGTTACAACAGCACTGGAAAAAGTGACTTATGACCATTTTACACACTTATGATAGTTTCAGCATACCTATGGTCATGTGATTTGCATTCAAATGCTTGACAACTGGTTCATATTTATAACAATTGCAGTGTCCCTGGGTCATGTGATCATCTTTTGCAAGCAAAATCAATGGAGAAGCCAAATTCACTTAACAACCATGTTGCAATTTAATAACTGCAGTGATTCACTTAAAAAATGTAGCAAAAAAAGTCGTAAAATCCAGTAAAATTCACTTAACAATTTTCTCACTTAGCATCATAAATTCTGGGCTCAGTTGTTGCTGTAAGTAGCTCTTCAACATCTACATGAAACCACTGGGTGAGATCATTCGTGGTTTTGGAGTTGGGTATCATCAGTACGCCGATGATACCCAGCTTTTTATTTCGACCCCAAACCACCCCAGTGATGCCCTCAATGTGATGTCCCGTTGCCTGGAGGCGGTTCGGGTCTGGATGGGGAGGAACAGACTTCAACTCAACCCCGACAAGACTGAGTGGCTGTGCATACTGGCATCCCGGGATATTCAGAACATCCCATCTCTTTCCATGGGGGGTGAACTATTACCCCCCGTAGATAGGGCTCGCAACTTGGGAGTCCTTCTAGATTCACGGCTCACTCTGGAAGACCATATAGTAGCTGTGACTAGGGGGGCCTTCGCCCAGGTTCGCCTGGTGCGCCAGTTGTGGCCCTATCTAGACCGGGATGCTTTATGTACGATCACTCCCACGCTCGTGACCTCTCGTCTGGACTACTGCAATGCTCTCTACATGGGGCTGCCCTTGAGGATCACTCGGAGGCTCCAACTGGTACAGAATGCAGCCACGAGAGTTGTGTTGGGAGTCTCCCAATACTCCCATGTTACACCTCTGCTCCGTGAGCTGCATTGGTTACCAGTTGTCTTCCGGGTAAGATTCAAGGTACTGGTAATGGTGTTTAAGGCTTTACATGGCATGGGTCTGGAGTTTGGGGCACATAGCTTAACAATCAACTTCCCTCCACCCTGTGCGCTCCCAACAGAGAGGGCCTCCTCAGGGTGCCACCGATCAGAGAATGTCGATTGGTGGCCCCCAGGGGGAGGTCCTTCTCTGTGGGCGCCCCGGAGCTATGGAATCGGTTGCCGGTTGAACTCCGGATGGCGCCCAACCTTCGCTCCTTCCGTCGCGATCTGAAGACATTCTTATTTGAACAAGCCGGCCTGGCCTGAAGGGGGATGGGTTGGGTTTTTATGTCATCTTTAATATCTGTATTTATTGTTTTTAGCTGGGCATATGTTTAATTTTCTTTTAACTTTTGTATTTTTGTATTTTTATATATTTGCCCTGTTCACCGCCCTGAGTCCTTCGGGAGAAGGGCGGTATATAAATAAAGTTATTATTATTATTATTATTATTATTATTATTATTATTATTATTATTATTATTATTATTATTATTATTATTATTATTATTATTATTCTAAACTCATTGTATTTCAGATTAAACCATATTTTATGTCTGAATATTATTCCCCTTGGGTCTGCTTCGAATTTACATTTCCTACTTGCATATAATTTTTATTTCTTATTGTTAACATAGTTTTAGAAACTGAACAATCTATTTCTCTTTTTTGAATGCCATTTGGAAACACAGTGTTAACTCTACAGATTAGTTTATTGGATAGGTCACAAAAGAAAATTATTTTCTATTTTGAATGACCAGAGAACTATAGGACCAGAGTTAAAGACCAAAGATACGTTGATCCTCAAGAAACTTCAGCATTTTGCTGGATTCCAACCAAGTGTAGCATCACCATATAACAGGGGGAAAAAAAGAGCTAGCACCTGCATAGAACAGTAAGGCTTTTAACAATGCTAAACTTACCTGGGATTTCTCTTTCATATACACATACACAAACAGCTTACAAAAGGATAAGCTTTAAAATAGCTGCCATGAAGCTATTTGGCATATCAGTTTAATAAATAAAAATAAATGCTTGCCAACCTAAGTAATATTCTAGCAAATTGAGAAAGGTTGAATTATTTTCTCCTACTCAAAACTCTGCTGTAATAAGGCTTTACTTCCTAGTCAGAGGGAAGAAGCTGGGAACCTTCTGTTCCCTAAATTCTTGGTGCTCATTGACTTCCAATATACACACAGGACAGAATAGAAGAGAAATCAGACTTTTGAAAAGCCAGTAAGAGAAACACAATGTAGTGTTCCTATTCAAACTATGGTGAAACCTCATTTTAACAGCCAGCAAGGAGAAGGAAATGTCTATACCCATATGTCCATTAAATACTAATGGATCTCATCATAGCAATATTCATTTCTTGCATCAAATAATTGAAACTTGTACCAATTCATGGAATTCATGTATTAAGGTAAAGTTAAAAATAAATTTAATTTAACTCACCTGGACAATTTTGGATACAAAATATTTGCCTGTTGTTTCAGGAAGATGTCTAGAGAGAAATCTAGTGCACTATATCCAAAGTCCACTAAATAGAGGACCGTTAAATCAAAGTTCCAATTGTAACTTATGTAAATGATGAGGGTGGATACTCATTTTAATTTTTTTTACTTGTTCTTATGAATAGTATCTCTAGGTTTCTCAAGGACAATGTGTTAATGGTTGCATGCCAAAGATGGATGAATCTGAAGCTTATAGTAGATAAGGCCAATTTATTGGGAATAGTGCCATTTTCCTCCTCCTCCTCCTCCTCCTCCTCCTCCTCCTCCTCCTCCTCCTCCTCCTCCTCCTCCCCAATCTATTTGTTGAGCTGCTGCACAACATATATACAGTTGCTATGAGATTTATGCCCCTAGATATATCTAATATTTGGAAACAGAAGTTATCCAAACTAATATTGAAGCTTTACACAAGGAACACTTGTATTATTATTTGAATTTGAGAGAAACCTAATCCCATCTCAAGAACAAAAATCTAATACATTCTAAATTACATTAAAGACTTAAGCATATTGAAACTTTGCAGAGTAATATAAGATAGCATTTTCAACTAACCTCAGCAATGGGTTTTAAAAGATTAGAATTCCAGGTCAAAATCAGAAATATGCTTTAATTAAACTTTCATTATAAACAGTTTCTAGTATTCCAGGAAATTGTACTAGAAACAATTGCTGCCAAGGATTTCCTGAGCATGAACTTGTATAGCATTAAAAATGAACAAAGAAATACATTTCTTCAGTTGAATCACAGTCCTAATCTGAGAATATTTTTAAGATTTCTTTTGCTTGCTTCCTGCTGTTGGCTTTCCAGGGAAAACAAAGCAACATCCAGTAGGTTTCCAGGAAGAAAGCTACTAAAATGTTTGGCTTGGAAAGCAGGTGGGATGGAAGTTAAAATTGATTTGTAGAATTGTTCAAAAATAGACAGTGCATGGAGTGCCTTCCATCAGATTACATTGGCATGTTTCCTATTCTCCCTTATGCTGAACTTCTAACAAGAAATTTAACCCATTTATTGCAAATGTATCACAAGCATCAATTCGCAGGTAATTTCATTGATCACAATCTGCTACCGAGCACATTTCATACAGCTGGAATCATCAAGCTCTGCAAGAATCTTTACATCAGGGCTTTTCAACCTTTTCACCCATTGTACCACTTTTAGGATATGGCAACATCTGAGTACCACCAGTCGCCTAGCAAGGTGTCAAAAACTTGATGACACCCCCCCAAAAAAAGGAAAAAAATGATGAAGTACAGGTAGTCCTCGACTTACAACAGTTCACTTAGTGACTGTTTGAAGTTACAATGGCAGTGAAAAAAGTGCCCCCCCAAGCCACAGCCGAGCAAGACACCTGCCTGCCCACCTGGCCGCGCTCTTCCTCCTGTCTGAGGTTTTCATTGTGAGCATTTCTGTTGAGGATTAGCAGTGGGGGTGGTTTGGGGGGAAGTTTGGTTTTTATCCCCCCCCCCCTTTTGCTGGTTGGTTGCAGCAGGTTTTGGTCACTTCACATGACCCTGGGACACTGTGACCATCATAAACATGAATCAGTTGCCAAGCATCTGAATGTAAATCACAAGACCCTGGAGATGCTGCAACATTCCAGCTGATCAGCACTTCTTCTGGGCTCAGCAGAACCACCAGGATCAGTGCTGAGCTCCAGCTGGAGTGTGGTGCTGATCCTGGCGCTTCCGCTGAGCCCTGGCAGCTCTGAAGAAGCGCTGATCCTGGCGCTTTCGCTGAGCCCTGACAGCCCTGCAGCTCCAGCCATCTCTCGCTCAGGCTTGTGCGGTGCTGCCACCGGTTCAGCTCATTCCCCTCCCCCACTACCACTTTTCTAGGATAGTCACGTACCACCTGCCAGGTGCCAATGTACCACAGGTGGTACCCGTACTACTGGTTGAAAAGCCCTACTTTACATCATTCTATTATTCACTGAGATTTGCTCATGATGTTTGCCGCTGCTTTCCATGGCAGAGAAAAATATTTTAAAATTAAAAGAGAAGGCCCACTTCTTTAAATCCCAAATGTTACCAGTAATCTATGCACTACTTTTATTTCAATATTTTTTACTCATCGAGTCAAGAACAAGTCAGGACAGATAATTATGTAGTATTGCCTTTGTAACATTTTTCCAATCATCAGTTTCAACCATCTTGGCTTTTAGCAATAGAATAATAAGTTATGTTTGGAGAGAACCACTTCCTTTATATCATCCACAAAAATTATCATGGTCAAGAAATTATGACAGAAAAAACCACTTGAAATTCTGCGCAGCATGGAGATAATGTTCTGACCAACAAACCACATAGCTCAAAGAAAAGAAACAGAGACTCATATGCTCTTTATCACTCTTCATGCTATTACCTCACTGTCTAGAACAGGGGTGTCAAACTCAATTTCATTGAGGGCTGCATCAGCATTGCGGTTGCCCTCAGGGGGCCAGGTGGGTATGGACTGGGTGGGTGTGGCCTACTGGTGGGCGTGGCTAGAGTGTGTATGGCCTACTGGGTGGGCGTGGCCAACTCTACATCGGTCACATCAAGGGTGCCTATGGGGGCCTGGGCAGGAGTGGGACAGATCTGAGGGTCTCTGGCAGAAGGAGGGTCTCTGGGCCAGAGCCAAGGCAGTGGGGGCCATTCCCTTACTGTTTCCAGGATGGCTTCGCAGGCCACATGAAACCACTTCGCGGGCCGGATCTGGCCCCCGGGCCTTGTGTTTGACATGTCTGGTCTAGAAGATAAGCTACTGGTATTTTTTGTAAAGATTTCAGTGAAAGGTTGGACTTCATGAACTTGGAATAATGTGAATGATCTTTACAAAGTATGTGGCATGCAGGATGTAAATTAAAACTGTACATTTTGGTATACACATCCACTTCTATGCTGAAATTCATACCCAAAGTACAGAAAGTAAAATTACATGTTGCTTGTTTGATTGTCTGCTAAATGTTTATGTAGTGTGAAAGAGAGAGGGTGAAAGTGCACACTCCTGGTTCTTGCTGATGTTCAAGATGCTTTTATATATGAAGTGGGGTTATATCTGAAGTTGTTTTGCATTTGTACCATATTGGTTAGAGGTGTTATCATGCACTCTGCATTAATTATGCTGCAGATTTGTACTAAGAATCAAACTGGAATATTTGAACACTAGTTCAGACTTCATATAATATCTATATAGGGTTTCTCAACCATGGCAGCTTGAAGATGTGTGTTCTTCAACTCCCAAAATTCAACTCCCAGATCTGAAGTCTTCACATCTTCAAGTGGCCATGGCTGAGAACACTGAACTATAAGCACATATTACAGTACATTACATTCTTAGTTAAATTATTTAGCTTAACAAGAATGATTTGCCAAAGTAAAAAAAAATTAGAAGTTAGGGTTGTAAACTTACAGTATACAATCAAAGATTGGAAAGGAACTTGGAAATCTTTTATCCAGTCCCCTGTCCTAAGCAGGAATTAAAGATCATTCCTAACCCCAACAGAGACCAGAGATGATGAACAGAGTCTAGGAGGAGGTCTTGGACTGTTTCCATGGACTAAACAACAGAAGTATATCCAGGCTTTCATCAGGATGGATCAAGTCGTGAACCCCTTATGGACTTTTTGCTGAATAAAGAGTAAAATGAAGTGGTGATTTATGGGTTTGAAGATTAGATAGGATAGCTCAGGGGTAGGCAACCTTGGCTCTTTTATGAGTCATGGACTTCAACTCCCAGAATTCCTGAGCCAGCTGGCTCAGGAATTCTGGGAGTTTATTTATTATTTATTTATTTATTAATTAATTTAATTTGTATACCGCCCTTCTCCCTAGGGACTCAGGGCGGTGAAGTTGAAGTCCACTAGTCATAAAAGAGCCAAGTTTGCCTACCCCTGGGATAGCCTACTGAAAGAAGCAAATTATGATGTAAGAGAGAAGGTAAAATATAAATGCATTTATAACTACTGCAAAAAAAAAATCAGAAGCTGCTTCTTTTTCTTTTTTCTTTCCTTTCTGTATTTTGATTTATTTTCTTATTCATCCTTCTTTCTTATTTTCTTTGTTTTTTCTAATATTTGAATTGTTTTAATTTTGTTAAAAAAATCTTCAATTTTTTTTTTAAAAAAATGATGGATCAGGTGGGGTATCTAACAGAATTGGCCAATCCCAAACCAGAATTAGTATAAAGGATAGTCTTGTATAGTCAGAAAAGTTACATAAAGTCCATTAAAGAATACTTAGGCTTTTGAAGAAACCACTGTTGTTGAACCTACATTTTATTCTTCTTACTGCCTTATCTATGTCTACAGTTTTCAGATGTCTAGTTAAGCAAACCATCCAACTAGAAGATACAATGCTTGGTTAAAAAAAAAAACCCTTTGTATTGTGTAGTGGGTTCTGGACCGCATGGCAAGGAAGAGACGGATGACTACCGCATGACAGCTCTTTATTAGTGGTAGGCGCGAACTGAACAAAGGGGGTTACCTGGACCCCTTATATACCTAGCCAGGTATCACTCTGGCCAATCTATCCATTCGAATCTCCCGCCGAAAACCCTTCAGCCAATCCAGCCACAGCACAGCGCCACCCAGTGGTTCTTGCAGAGCTGCTGCTCCTACCCCATACATAACACCCCTTCCCCCTTAAAAAGGAAAAAAAAACATATAGAATACAATTGGCTTGCATAGTACATCACAACACAAATTAATCATATACAGTGAATGGCTCTGGGCCTGTTTAAGATTGCACATAATTTGCAAGATATGTCGGTGGTCTGTGGGTCCTGATAGACCATCTCAGACCTTGCTGGTCTTCCAAATCATCATTGGTCATGGTTGAGCTCTGGTCCCAATATTCTGCTTGACCCGGTCCCTGGGCTTCCCCATTTTGTTCAATTGTTCTTTGTTGTGATTGGTCACCATGAGACCCTTCAGGAACCCACTTCCTGATTTCATCTACATGACGCCTGATCTGACGATTCCCCTCCACCCCAATAATGTAGGACAATGGCCCAGTTCTGTCAACCACCACCCCCGGAATTCAAAAATGACCTGGCCCATAGTTCCTTGGCCAAACCAAGTCGTTCTTGAGAAATTCTCTAGAGACTCTGGGATGCTTAGTCTCAGCAACCACTCTGTCAGGGTGCAGTCTGTCCAAATTGGTGATGAGCCTCCGGCCCCACCGAAGTTCCACTGGACTCTTGCCTGTGGCAGTGCAGGGTGTGGTGTGTTGCACTAACAGGAACTGTGCCAACCGTTGATGCCAGTCGCCATTGATGATATGGCGCAATGTGTCCTTGGTTGTTCTTACCATGCGTTCTGCTAATCCATTAGACGACGGGTGGAAGGGCGCTGTTGTAACATGCCTAATCAAGTTGGCCCTGGTGAATGCCTGGAATTCAGCAGAGGTGAATTGAGGCCCATTATCTGAGACTAATACATCTGGCAGGCCGTGTGTAGCAAAGAGCCCCCTGAGCACTTGGATGGTTTTGGCTGAGGTCATGCTAGTGACTGGTATCACTTCTAACCACTTAGAGTGGCTGTCTACCACCACCAAGAAAAACTGTCCCTGGAAGGGGCCTGCATAATCAATGTGTACTCTGGACCATGGAGTGTGTGTCTCTTCCCATTTGAATACTGGTGCATGGGGCATCTCAGGTCTGGACCTTTGGCAGACATAACAACTGTTAACCTGTTCCTCAATAGCCTTATCAAGACCAGGCCACCACAGATAACTTCTTGCTAATGCTTTCATTTTGACTATCCCTGGATGTCCTTCGTGTAATGACTTAATGACCGTGTTTCTCAGTGTTTCAGGAATGATGACCCTACTTCCCCATAACAGGCAGCCCTTGTGTGCTGACAACTTGTGCTTCCTATTGAAGTAAGCCTGGAATTCAGGTCCTGGAGGCTTGTCTTGCCACCCCGTGACTACCCAAGACTGCACTCTGCTTAGGACTCTGTCTGCTGCTGTTTCAGCAGCTATGTCTTTTGCCTTCAGGGGGCACTCTGGTAGTTCCTGAATGGACAGTATCTGGGCTGCCGGTGCTGGATCAGGTTCAGCCTTGTCTAAAGGGAACCTGCTTAATCCGTCTGCATGGCCCATCTCTTTCCCAGGTTTGTGAACTAACTTGCAAGAGTATGCAGATAGGAATATGGACCACCTAAGCATCCTGGGTGATAATATTTGAGGTGTATGTTTGTCTGTTGTGAACAAACCCAACAGAGGCTTATGATCTGTGAATATGGTGAATTCTCTGCCATAGAGGTAATCATGGAATTTCTTGACCCCAGCCACTATGGCCAGGGCCTCCTTGTCAATTTGAGCATAGTTTCTTTCTGCCCTAGACAATGTGCGTGAGTAGTAGGCAATGGGCACTTGGTCCCCATTGTCTTCAAGGTGGCTCAGTACAGCACCCACTCCATATGGGGATGCATCACATGCGATGCATATAGGTTTTGACTCTATGAAGTGGGTGACAGTGGAGTTACTGGACAGTAGCTCTTTCAGTTCCCTGAAACTTTTTTCATGACTCTTTGTCCACTTCCAAGCAGCTTGCTTGTCTAGGAGTCTGTGCAGAGGCTCAGCAATGGCAGCTTTGTGTGGAAGAAATGAATGATAAAAATTTAGGAGCCCCAGGAAAGCTTGCAATTCTCCCTTGTTTTTTGGAGTGGGGGCCATTTTTGTTGCCCTCACCTTGGATTCAGCAGGATGAACCCCCTTGGCATCTATTCTGAACCCCAGGAACTCAGTAGATATCACCCGTATGCTGCACTTGTCTTTATAAAGTTTGAGCCCTGCAGAGCGAAATCTGTTTAAAACAGCCTGCAGTCTTTCAGCCAATACCTCCTCAGAGCTTCCAGCGATGAGGACATCATCAAAGTAAGGGCATACTCCTGGAATGCCCGTCAGAGTTTTCTCTATCACTTCTTGAAAGATCCCTGGAGCTACAGAGATGTCGAACTGTAAACGGTTAACTCTGAAAGCTCCTCTGTGCGTTACTATGGTTTGCGCGTCAGCAGTCTCTGGGGAAACCAGGAGCTGCTGATACGCTTGCGCCAAATCTAGCTATGCAAAAATGGCACCGCTCTGAAGAGAGGCGAGGATGTGGCTGACCATCGGAACTGGGTAAGCATGCAAATTAAGGGCCCGGTTCACAGTGCATTTGTAGTCAGCGCAGATCCTCACCTCCCCATTAGCTTGTAGTGGGGTAACTATAGGGGTCTCCCATTCACCCCCTTCCACGGGCTCTAACACCCCCTGGTCCACTAGCCTGTCCAACTGCCTCTCTATTTTACCTTTAAGGGCAAAGGGAACCCTCTGGGGTTTGATTCTAAAGGGCATAACATTGGGATTTAGCTTAAACTTGATGGGTGGCCCCGTGTATGAGCCTAGCTTGTCCTCGAATACGTCTGCAAACGTTTTGCAGATGGATTTGAGGCTCATGGCCTGGACCCTATGGATCCCTGAGATTCCTTTTTTAAAAAAAATTCTTTATTAAATTTATTATTTAAAACATTGGACACGGTACAAACGGACTGACATACCTTCTTGTCTACAATATATATATATATATATATATATATATATATATATATATATATATATATATATATATATATATATATATATATATATATATATATATATATATATATATATATATATATATATATATATATATATATATATATATATATGTACACATAAAATACATTCAAGATACAAATCAATTAAATATAATACAATACTTAGAACAATCAACCAATCTATAAGTTCTAATAGAGACCTTCCTTTTGTTCCTGCCAAAGATAAAATTTATTCCAAATTTTGTAGTAACCTGATTGGTCTTTATTTTTAATTTCCAAAGTTAATTTATCCATTTCTGCACATTCCCAAATTTTCCTTATTACCTCGTTTTCTACTGGGATTTCACTCCTTTTCCAATTCTGGGCAAATGACATTCTTGCTGCTGTAATAATGTGAATCATCAGATACAACTCGTCTTTAGGGTATTTCTCTTTTGTTATGCCCAATAGGAAAAATTCTGGACTGAACTCAACTTCTTGTCTTAATATTTCTTTTAGCCATGCCCAAATCATTTGCCAAAATCTTTGTGACTTGCAACAGGACCACCATGTATGAAAGTATGTACCTAGTTCTTTGGAGCACTTCCAACATTTGGGAGATACTGTCTTATACATTTTGGCTAAACGTGCTGGAGGAAGATCCCTGAGATTCCTATGCCCAGAGGGCCAAACCAGTCCAGCCCCACTCGACTAGTCCTTCTGCCATCAGCTACCAACACATCCAAGTCCCCATGGAACCCCCTGAACCTCACCGACAGTGTGCCCTTCCCCTTAATTTTCACTTGAGCATGCTGGAAGTCGGTTGGTTTTAGGTTAGTTGGTCTTAAGGTAGCCCATCGGTTGCTCCGGCTGCACACTTGTTTAAAGGTCTCTTCAGAGATTATTGAGACAGTGGCTCTGGAGTCTAGCTCCATCTTACAGGGTATGCCCTGCAAGTGGACCTCCAGCATAATTTTGGGGGTGAGTCCCACGTGGGAAACAGCCTTAATATTCACTACAGGGATCTGGAGAAGGAGAACATCAAGAGGATGAAACAGAGGAAAGTGGTGCTGGAGGAGATCAAGCCACAACTTCTTTGGATGATCCTAGAGAGCAAAGAGTAACGCGTGCTGCTTTAAAACGAGCAAAGAAAATAAAAGAACAAGATCAGCAAAAGTCTTCAGATTCTTCACAACGTACATATAGTCAAGCTGTGGGAGGAGCACGGCCTAAAGAAGTTAGTCCTATCAAAGCTGTGGTCCAAGAGCTTTTGGAGGATATGCATGGCAACTAAATTTCTAACCTGGAATGTTAATGGACTAAATTCACCGCAGAAGAGGAAGAAAGTTTTTCAATATTTAAAACAATTTAAGATAGATGTTATATGTTTGCAAGAAACGCATATTAGAGTTTTGGATCAAAAGCATTTATTGAACTCGAGACTGGGTACGCAATTTGTTGCCTCTGCAGAGAATAAGAAAAATGGAGTGGTTGTTTATGTTAAAAGTGCCTTAACAGCAGACTTAATTGAAGCAGATAAGCATGGAAGATATGTTATGATTGAGCTGTTGTTAGAAGGTAAAAAGACGCTTCTAGTTGGATTATATGCACCTAACCAACAACAAGCTGATTTTTTTAGCTTACTCCACACAAAGCTTACCCAGTTGGATTATAAATCTTTTATTTTTATGGGAGACTGGAATGGTGTTTTGGATGTACAGTTGGACAAGGCTGGAGCTTTTAAGCGCATTCCAAGTCATGCTAGACTGCCTAAATCTTTTTTTGAAATGAAGGATGACCTGGAATTGCGAGATATTTGGCGTGAGAGACACTTGCAGGAGAAGGATTATACTTTTTATTCTGACAGACACCAATCTTTTTCGAGGATTGATTTTATTTTGTTGACTAATGATTTTTTTTTGAGAACTAAAAAGGTGAAGATTTGTGCAAGAACTATTTCTGACCACAGTCCAGTTTGGTTGGAGATTGATAAGGAGAAAAGAGACAGGCGCTCGTGGCGCGTAAATGAGAATTTGTTTAGAAATCAGAGAAATGTGGAAGAATGCAAACAGCGGATGAAGGATTTTTTTTTTGAGATTAATATGAATAAGGGTACCTCTATGGACATGGTTTGGGATGCTAGCAAGGCCTATATGAGAGGGGTGTTGATATATATGAATAATAGATATAGACGTGCAGTGGAAACTAGAAGGAAAGAACTGGAGAATGAAATAAAGGAAAAAGAAAAGGCTTTGATTTTGAACCCAGAGGATGTGAAGATCAAGGAGGCTATTAGACTGCTAAGAGGACAATTTGATAAATTAATGGCAGATCAAGTGGCAACCAATCTGCGGTTTGCTAGGCATAATACTTTTTGCAACGCTAATAAACCAGGCAGATGGTTAGCTTATAGACTGAGGAAAAAACAAAGGGCCTCTAATATAGATAAGATTGAGTATAAAGGAAGGGTTGTGTTTCAACAGAATCTTATTAAGGATGCTTTTGTGGATTTTTATTCGAAATTATATACTAAAGAGGAAATTAATGTAAAAGATATTGATATATACTTGGAGAATGCTAGCATCCCGGTTCTTACACAAGTACAAAAAGAGGGGATTAATCAACTGATTACAGAAGAAGAAATTCTTACAGCAATTAAGGAGTTGAAGGTGGATAAAGCGCCAGGCACGGATGGCTTGACTGCGGCCTATTATAAAAATTTACAATTTGAGATGATAAAGCCGTTAAAGGAACTGTTTCAGACAATTCAGAGGGGGGGAAAGGTGCCACCGTCTTGGAGAACAGCTTTTATCTCTTTGATTCCGAAGGAAGACCAGGATGCTACTCAAGTTAAAAACTACAGACCGATATCGCTTTTAAATACAGATTATAAGATATTTGCTAAGGTTTTGGCTAATAGACTGATGAGGGTTCTGCAACAGGTGATTCATGGGGATCAAACGGGGTTTATTAGTGGCAGGCAAATGAAAAATAATGTGAGACATATAGTTGATGTGTTAGAGTTTTTGGAAAGGCACAACCAGATCTCTGCAGCACTAATTTTTTTAGATGCTGAAAAGGCCTTTGATCAATTGAATTGGCAATTTTTGTTGAAAGTTTTAGATAAAATGGATTTTGGGGAAAATTTTTTACAGCCGATTAGGGCATTATATCAAAAACAAACTGCCCGAATTATAGTTAACAATAGCCTGACAGTAGCATGTAATATTGAGAAGGGCACAAGGCAAGGGTGTCCGTTATCGCCCTTGTTATTTGTGTTAACATTAGAGATACTATTGGTTAAGATTCAGAACTCGGAAAAAATTAAAGGGATACAAGTTGGAGATCAGGACTATAGATTGAGAGCATTTGCAGATGATCTGGTTGTTACAGTGACCCAGCCAGAGAACTCTGTTGTGGACCTGATGGAGATAATAACACAATATGGGAAGGTTTCTGGATTTAAAGTAAATACACAGAAAACTAAAATTTTGGCTAGAAATATGACAGTTTCACAGAAGGCTCTCTTAGAAGGATTAACTGGATTTGAGATTGTTAAAAGGGTTAAATATTTGGGGGTGATTTTGTCGCCCTCTAATACAAAGCTATATAAAAATAATTATGAAAAACTATGGGGGAAAATTCAAAAGGAATTGGAGAGTTGGCAAAAATTGCAATTGTCTTTGCTGGGACGGATTGCAGCAGTGAAAATGAATGTCCTGCCCAAATTTTTATTTTTGTTTCAAATGATACCGATTCTTAAGAAAGATTCTAATCTGGAGGAATGGCAGCGAGGTATCAATAAATTTGTGTGGGCAGGGAAAAAGCCACGAGTTAAACTTAAGATTATGCAGGATACTCGTGAGAGAGGTGGCCTTAAATTGCCTAATCTTAAATTATATTATGAAGCTGCTGCATTAGTAGGAATAAGCGATTGGATTAATTTGACGCAATTGAGGTTATTAAATCTTGAGGGCCATGATTTGTTGTTTGGCTGGCATGCATATTTGTTGTATGATAAGAAGGTAGATACTGTGTTTAGGATGCATATTTTAAGACAGGCATTGCTGAGAGTTTGGAAGAAGTATAGACATAAGCTAAGCAGCAAGATACCATTGTGGGCAATTCCAAAACACGCAATAGAAAATATACATGCTGGTTTCAAACATGATGTGACTACGTACAAGGAAATTTTAAGCCTGGAAAGGAATGTTTGGTGTTTGAAATCATATAGCCTCTTGCGAGAAGAGAAGGTTGTTCAATCTTGGTTTCAATATATCCAATTACAGGCCAGGTGGAAAGAAGACCAGAAAAATGGATTTACAATGACTGATGGAAATTTGATAAAGCAGATTAGAAATCAGGGGTCAGCACATATTAAACGGATATATCTTGCATTGATAGAGATTGACTCGGAAACAGAGCTTGTTAAGGATTGTATGATAAAATGGGCCCAAAATATCCAGGAAGTTATTACAATGGACATGTGGGAAAAGATTTGGGTGAGGAACGTAAAATTTACTCAAGCTCAAAATTTAAGAGAGAACTTTTACAAAATGTTTTATAGATGGCATCTAGATCCAAAAAAGCTTGCAAGTATGTATCCGAATTATCAGCCTAAGTGTTGGAGGTGTGGTGATGAAGATGCAACGTATTTTCACATATGGTGGACATGTAAGAAGGTTAAGGCTTTTTGGATAAAAGTCTGGTGGAATATGCAGAAGATTTTTAAATAGAGGATAAAGTTTTGTCCGCAACTTTTTTTGTTGGGAATAATTGCAGACGCTACAGTTGTGGACACCAAGCTGATGTTGAACTTAATTACGGCGGCAAGACTTTTGATAGGCCAATATTGGAAGAAAGAGGAACTGCCGACCATAGAAGAGTGGACTTTAAAGGTTTCCGACCTGGCAGAGATGGCGAAGATTTCGGCTTATTTGAAAGATCATTCGCAAGAACGCTATATTATGGAATGGAGAAAATGGATTGAGTTTATCCAGAACAAGTATAGGGTTAAGAAGTTTTATGTAGCATTCGAATAAGTCTTCTTTCGTTTTTTTTTCGTTTTTTTTATTCTAGTTTTTTATATATATTTAATATTGTTAAGGTGTGTCTTATCCTATATAAGCTAGAGAGTGATGGATTTTAGAATTTATAGTTGTTAGTATATGGTTGTTTATGGTTGCCTTTTTATATATATATACCTTGTATTTAGCTCTGGGAAGTCGGGGGGGGAGGGGGGGTGGAGGGAGGGGGGGAGGGAGGGAGGTTGGGGGGAGGTAGGGGGGGAACAGGGAGGGGGAAGGGGGGTTTCTTAAGGGAAAACTGTATTTTAAAACTTTTCAATAAAAAAAAAATATTCACTACAGCATTGGAGATCGCGTTTTGGGGTGTCCCAGTACCCTTTAGTGATGCATCGTCATTCCTCTGATGGCTCTGGCAGACTGCAGCGATGTGGCCGGTCTTCCTGCAGATTCGACACTTAGCCAAGTGAAATCTGCAGGTCACTCTTGCATGGCTCCCCCCGCAGCCGGAATACTTAAAGCTGGTCACTCCGGCTCCCGAAATAGCATCAGCACCGGCCCCACCGGCAGCTCTCTGCAATGCCATCAGTCTCCGCTGAGCCCCCTGGTCTACCCGCGGTTGTGTTACTTGTTGTTGTGCCAGCCTCCGGTCTACTGCATCAATCTTTGCTGCCTCGTCTTTGTCCGTTCCGCCGTACGCAGAGCTCTCCTGGTGTACTGATCCCCCGGAACTGCTGCTGGGTTGGTGGGTTGTTTGGCCATCGCTGCTGGCTGCTTCATGTGCCTGGACCTCGTCCAAGACCTCTTGCAGGCTCATCTTTGGCTTCGCGAGCAGCTTCTGCTGCAGCCACTTGTCATTCAGCCCGAAGGTGATACGATCTCACAGGTGGTCTTCTAAGTCAGGAAACTTGCACAGACAAGCAGCTTGTCGCACATCTGCAATGAAGTCAGTTGTTGACTCGCCTGGCCTTGGATCCTCTGGACAAATTAGAACCTCCAGGACATCTCAGACCTCTTAGGCATAAAATGCCCATTCAGCTTGTTTACGAGGTCGTGGTAGGGAACGGATGCGACGGGCATCGGGGCGAACAACCCAACGGCTACATTGTAGACGTCAGACCCGCTGATATACAGTAGTGCCGCCGCTTTCATGCAATCCTCAGTAATTTTGTTGACAAGGAGGTACCCTTCAACCTGGCCCAGGTACGATTCCCATCGCTCAGGCCAGTGAATGTTGAACTCACGAATCTGAGTGATTTTTGTCATGGTCTGACCAGTCTAAGATGCTGCTCCGGCAAGGGTTCGGGGAAGAACTCTTTCCTCCAACCCAGTGACTTCAGCTAGTGACTTCAGCTAGTGATTCAGCTCTGAGCGAAACAGAATCCCACCCTCGTCGCCACTATTGTGTAGTGGGTTCTGGACCACATGGCAAGGAAAAGACGGATGAGTACCGCATGACAGCTCATTATTAGTGGTAGGCACGTACTGAACAAAGGGGGTTACCTGGACCTCTTATATACCTAGCCAGGTATCACTCTGGACAATCCATCCATCCGAATCTCCCACCAAATCCCTTCAGCCAATCCAGCCACAGCACAGCACCACCTGGTGGTTCTTGCAGAGCTGCTTGTCCTACCCCATTCAGTGAGCTGGTCAGTTGTTGGTCTTGTTGATGTTATGGCTGAAAACAACAAGGCAACCACAACAAAAGTTAACAAAAGTTTAGGAATCTCTGCACTAGAGGATGGCACCTCCTCCCTCATCTAAATAGAAAAAAAAATCTGTAACATTTTAGTTTCAGTCTAACAGCCAGCCAGTCCCCCAGTAATAAACACAAAATAAAGCAATAATATGATAAATCCATAGGTGAACTTTTAAGCATTACAAGATACATTTAGGTTTATTTTGATACATTTTAAGCAAATGCTTAACGGGCTGATTGGAATTAATTTTAATATTTTCTGCCAAGTTGTCCTCTGGCCTTGAAGATGTAATTCTTTGAAAGGATTGTTGTGTTTTATGTGACAATACAGAATACAGCTTCTCACTCCTCACATACCTTTCAATTAGAATAGTTCCTCTGTTTGGGCAGGTGATAAACTATTTCAATGTGCTAGTGCTAAAGTTTCAAGCTGCAAAAATCTAAACAGAGTATGTTTCTTATGAATGCCCATTGCTCCCCATTGCTAAAAATGGATTATGTTTTCTCTCAATAAAACATAGAAAAAAGTTGTTTCAAGAGATGTTCTGTGTGGATACTTTGATATAGTTCAGCGGATCTTGCAGGATGCAATATTATCCTTTGATTAACACTGCTCCCCCAATTAAAATTACACAACACACACACACAAACATTTAAAGATACAAATGTAACTAATTTCATAGATGCAAGCCCCTCATCAGACCAATAAAGGATATGCTTATGATACAGATGATACAAAGTTAGTAAGGTTGGCTAACAAATGTGAAGAGGGAAAATTTTCAGAAAGACTTAAGCAAGAAAAGTAGGCATAAACATATGGAATGAAATGTAACAAGGGGAAACATAAAGTCATGCATCTAAGTAAAAAAAAATGAAAGAAACTATACAGAATGGGGGGAAATCTGTCTCAAGAGCAGTACATGCAAGAAGGACCTGGTTGTATTAATGCATCACAATCTCAATATGTCCCAATAGTGTAATGCAGATGTAAAGAAAGCCAATGATATTCTGATGTGTATCAAGAATAGCATAGAGTAGGGGTTCCCAACCCTTGGGCCATGCCCTGAGCCATTTGGAACCAGGCCAAGGAAGGAGATGCGAGCGGTAGCGCACATCCCCACTTGCCTGAGCGGTGGGTGAGTGTGTGTGCACACATTCCATTTACACGAGTGGCAGATGCACATGTCCACCTCTCACACTAAATGAGCTGAGCACACTTGCTTGCTGCTCATGTGGAAAAATTCCCTCTTCCCCCCACCAGCCCTCAAAGCCGGAAAAGTTGGGGAACTCTGGCATAGTATGGGAAGTATTTATTTCTGTGGTCTCTCTTGGAGTATCACATTCAGTTTTACTCACCCCAGTTTAAAAAAGACATTGACAAACCTAGATAGGTTTAGGCTGCAAAAGAGAAGGATGAGAGGGGACATTATAGCTGTCTTCAAATATTCAATATGACAATGCTGTCACATTGAAGAAGATTCAGATTTATTCTCATGTGTTCCAGAGGGTAAGACTAATAGGATGAAATTTCAAGGATGTAAATACAGATTAGACATGAAAAATTGCAACCTCTTGACAGCAAGAGCTGTCAATCAGTGGCATGCTGTATGGAATGATTTCTGTCCCTTCATTGGAGGTTTTCAAATACAGCCTAATAGGCTACGTCTATTAGTAATGGTATGGAAAATCCTGGAGGGGCAGGACTTGATGATCACTTAGGTCCCTTCCAACTCTATGATTCTATGTGTCTTGTTAGCCCAAACCTCTCACCTCATGACTAACAAAGAACATTATTAACACTCCATTGTTAGTAACATTTTGCAACCCTTATAATTTGTATAATCTGAAACAACTTCTTTACACATTTTGATTTATAAATCAACAAATTCTTGTTTATACTTGCATGGAAGACATTGCAAAACTCTGGGAAAGAATGCTGCTATACCTCTGCACCAAACATGATCACATGATTTTCAAGATTCTCCTACTGTCCACTTAGTTTTCACTACTTCTTGAATTCCAGGTTTCCACCAGTGGGGAGCAATGGACTAGAGAGGTGAAGAGACCTATCTGGCATTTGGAAATGAGGACTTATATGTAATTTTTGTCCACTGTTAGCTTATGGGAATCATTTCTAGTTGTCTGCCAGCCTTAGAATCTGATCTGGAACACTTAGAGCAGGACTGGTTTAGGAGGATCTGCTGGCTGAAAACAATGATACATTCTGAAACAACACGTACTATATGCTTTTAAAAATTAGAGATGAAGCATCCTAGAACTAATGAATAAGCCAATGTAGGATCACACTTTTAATCTATTTGACACCTACTTTAACACTTGATTATAGATTGCATTCTTTTTTAAAAAAATAAATAAAAAATTATTAGTTTTTCAATTTACAACCTATAAATCTAGAAAGCATCATGGTACCTGGGTAGTCATCAATTGAATAACAGAGTTTTCAATACATAGTTCGGGTTACATTATCATAGCATCCTTCTTTATGTCCCTCAACATTCCATACAAAGTATTTAAAATAACAGATTTGTATGAATAGCAGTTAAAAAGATTTTGTCAGTCAAATTTCAGTGAAATATATCTATGTCCTGTTATTAAATTTTATCTAATTTTAACGTTAATTGTAGTATCCAAGTTTAACCTTTGACATCCCAAATAGTATTCAGAACCCAAAATTCCCTTATTTTATTACACCAAAGATTGTATCATCTTACACCCAATAGTTAAATAGCTAACTTCTACCTAATAAACATTGTTTGTTTCATATCCTGATACATCACAAGTTACCAATCAGAAAGCCTATATTTATTAATCTACTTATACATAACCAAAATTTTAACATCAAAGATAGGATCCATAAGCCAATTTTCCATTATGTCAATGTATAAATTTATAATATTTGAAATAAGCCTAATAAGTACTTAAACACATTTTAATTCTATCTCACAAATATTTTCTATTTCAGATCCTAATAAGTCACTAATTACTAACAAAATGACCTATAATAGTTCTCTAGGAATTCATTTTTTAAAATCTAACTCTAGGTTTCTTTTTTTGCCAGTTGGGTTTCCAGACCAAAGACTTTAAATTGCCAAGTAGGCCTTCTTTTGCTCACATGCATATTATTTGCACCAGAGGAGGCCATCCAACCATCAACAATGTACAAACATTGAACCATTTATAGTCATTATATTGTTTCCATGTTAATTCCACTCTTTTTATTTGCTCTGACATCTCTGTCTGCAATTCAGTCTGGATTCTTCTTCCATCTGGACTGATCTGTTTTAACAAGAAAATCTTATCCAGTATTATAGTTAGTAGTTGACTGTCCAAGATTTCCACAGGTAGTCTTAGTTGGTCTTCGGCATCCTCTATGTTGGCATCACTATCTTGCCTATAGTGTACTTTTGAAGCGATAGGCTCTTTAGAAAGGGTCAAAAGTTGAGTATTAAGTTTTTCCCTATTTTGTTGTTGATTTTTAGGATTGTCTGTCATAGAAGTAGTTTGTTGTACTTTAATAATTGTAGGTTCTTTGAGTAAAGTCAGGTTTTGGATAATAGCTTTTTCAGTACTTTATTGTTGCTGTTGCTTATATTCCTCTGTCTTGGTAGTAGTATCTTCCAAGTTTGTTATATTCTGAAGTGTAAATTCTTTAGTTGCAGTCTGGGTTTCAGTTTGTAAATTAAAGATGGCATGTAAATTGTTTAATCTGGAGATAGACATCTCAGTGACTTTATAGATTGTTTCAAATATAAGATTATAGTCAAGCGAGGTTTGTGGCTGATCGTTCTCTATTTTGTAGTAATTATAAATAGTCTTTAGTGGAGGCTATTTTTCAAACAAAAATCAGTAAGTGTCCACATCCACAAGTCTAAGCCAAATTCATCCCCGGATGTTTCAGGTCGTTATCTTAATGCCAAGGTCAGACCAAAATGTAAGCAAACTTGTTTGCCAATGGTATTCACTTGCTGTAACAGACCTGGCCACTAGATGTCCCCAGAGTACTTCAAATCCTTTTCCAACAGAGACTTTTTATTTATTTATTTATTTATTTATTTATTTATTTATTTATTTATTTATTTATTTATTTATTTATTTATTTATTTATTTATTTATTTATTTGTTGTTTCCTTTTTTAGATTGATAGGTAGAATAGTCCATTTCTATTAATATAGGAACTTTGGGCCAAAGGTAGAAAGGCAGTAAGTCCAATTAACATGTATCATGTAGTTCAAGGCTTTTTCTTTTCTCTCCCAATGTAGATAAAGGCTGCTATTAAGGAGAGTTGGGTGAAAAAAAATCCCTTCCCTCTCTCCTTGCAAGGTGAAGCAAATTCAGAAAGCTTTGACAGGAAGAGTAGACAATTAGGAAAAGAAGAAGGCAATTCTCACCCAGTTTTCAGGTGCTTTCAAGTGCTCTGTTGTGATTTTGGCTTCGGCAGGAGACAGCTAAACATTGGGCCATGGGAGTGGCTGATCCTTTCTTCTTTAGTTTGGAGAGTAGCTCCAAGCTGATGGGAGGGCTGCTGCCCTTCTACCGCTGACTGGGAAAACCTCTCCCCTGCTCGTTGCCCCTCCAGGGTGACTTTCGACCCCCTTACAGGGGCCCCCCAATGAAGAAATCCAGGCGACATGAGGAACGATTCCCTCGCGCATCTGGCTGTGCCAGGATCTGGAACCAGAAGCCATAGATTGCATTCTTAGGCAACTTATCAAGTTACTTGTCATTTTGAAATAATGAAATGACCCACTTACAATGTATTCAAAACTGTCTGATTGCTTTTCCTTAAGTTTCACATTCATCTTCTTGCCAAATCTAATTCCACATGCAAAGCATATGGCTTTACATCACTAAACAAATCATTCAGAAAAGAAAGAAATCTATGGAATATACACTACATTTATCTTGTGTTTACTTGCATCAGAAGAATAGAATTATTGTATTATTGCAGAAAATTCTGAATCTTTTGTTTCAGCACTACTACCATTGCTTTTAAAGAAAGATTAAAAAGCAACACATCTTATTAATTGATAGAGGAAGCAGGTTATACCCTTCTGATTACTTTTATTTTACAAGTGTTTTTGAATATCCCTATCTATATATGCAAATTTGGAAGTAAAAAGCTAGCTAAACATGCATAGTATTATGGCATGCTATCTCAGGAGTAAATCCTGCTAAAGGTAAGGATGTTTCAAGAACTCTGCAAACAGATTATATATATGTATATACTGCTCAAAAAAATAAAGGGAACACTTAAACCACACAATGTACTGTATTTAATACTAGGATGTCTTATTTTCTGTTCCCTTTATTTTTGAGTAAAAATAATATTTTTTACTCAAAAAAATAATATTTTTTACTCAAAAAAATAAAGGGAACACTTAAACCACACAATGTACTGTATTTAATACTAGGATGTCTTATTTTCTGTTCCCTTTATTTTTTTGAGCAATATATATATATATATATATATATATATATATATATATATATATATATATATATATATATATGCTGATGATCATTTCGAACTATTTATGTTCTCATCAGTTAGTCATACCCTTTATCTGAGATTCGAACCCGGGCTGATTGTATATCAGGGAGTGTTTTAACCTCCTGAGCCACAGGGTTCTTTCTCTCTTATATTAGCTGGAAGGCAAGGCAAATGTATGTTTAAGTATTTGTCAAGGCTTTTTGAGTGGACCTTGCTAATTAACTCTTTCATTCCTGTTTTGGCCCGGCTCAGGGCTTATCCACAGGAACTAGTCAACTTATGACAGCTCATTAGTCAACTTATGACAGCCCGGGTTCGAATCTCAGATAAAGGGTATGACTAACTGATGAGAACATAAATAGTTCGAAATGATCATCTTAGCCTCCCAAATTCTTTATTAGCAATTTGAATAATTTGCACAAATAATGAGCTGTCATAAGTTGACTAGTTCCTGTGGATAAGCCCTGAGCCGGGCCAAAACAGGAATGAAAGAGTTAATTAGCAAGGTCCACTCAAAAAGCCTTGACAAATACTTAAACATACATTTGCCTTGCCTTCCAGCTAATATAAGAGAGAAAGAACCCTGTGGCTCAGGAGGTTAAAACACTCCCTGATATACAATCAGCCCGGGTTCGAATCTCAGATAAAGGGTATGACTAACTGATGAGAACATAAATAGTTCGAAATGATCATCTTAGCCTCCCAAATTCTTTATTAGCAATTTGAATAATTTGCATATATATATATATATATATATATATATATATATATATATATATATATATATATATACAGTATATATATATGGGAGACTGATATGCATTTCAAACTTATTAGTTTTCATAATATATATACAGTATATATATATACAGTATATTTATATATACATACTGTATATATATACTGTATGTATGTATATATATATATATATATATATACATACTGTATATATACATACTGTATGTATATATATACTGTATGTATATATATATATATATATATATATATATATATATATATATATTGAAGTGTAATATGTTGAAGTATAAATCATTACAGGAATTAATATGATTAAATTCTCAGGGTGATATCTTTGCTTGTGTTTTAGTAGGAATGGTGTGTTTTAGTGATAACTAAATTCTTTCCAAAATTAATATAAACTAAAAATTACATTACAATGAGAAAGGGTCTATGATATATTCTATCTTTTTTGAATGGCTGAGTGTGACGCACCCTCTAATTTAGGTAATTAAAATTTACATATTGTTTTGAAAAATAATTTTAATCAGAAATTTGAGATATAAAGTTAGAAAGCTTTAAATATCAAAATGAGCAAGTAAAATAAAACATAGCATTCATGAGAGTGATTCTCCGAGATTGTGGGGTGCTTTCTGTTTCGTTACCAGGCTTGTTAATGTCTTCAAAGTTTAGGGGATGTCAGTGTCAGTGTTCTTCTGTTTATAAGGGCTTCAGGTGTGGGTGTGTCAAGTGTGGGTCTGTGATAGATCTTGAGATGGGTCAGGTGTGAGTCATCAGTAAGTCTTATGATGGGTCTTGTGATGGGGAGGTTGCATCAGGTCAGGGTCATTGGGAGGTGAACTTCTGGTGGGGGAGGGGGCTTGTGTGGGTTGGTTGAGGGTCGTTGCTGTCTCTTGTTGGCTGTGTGGTTCATTTGGATTCTGAGGGATTCATAGCCTGATTGTAGATCAGTGTGTCTGTTGATAGAATTGCTTGTGGAGTGCCAGGCTTCGATGAACTCATAAGCAAGGTGGGTGGTAGCAAGGCTGATGATTTTTGTGTTGCTCCAGTTGAACTGTTGTTGTTTGATGTCAATGTGGGTCGAGATTAAGGATTTGGGATTGTGGTGTTTGACTGCCAACTGGTGTTTGTGGAGCCTGGTTTTCAATTGATGTGATGTTTGTCCCATGTAGAATTGATTGCAATGGTTACAGTTGATTTTGTAGATTACATTGTTTATTTCATCCTTCTGTATCTCATCTTTGGTTCTGGAAAATTCCTGGCGGAGTGTGGCTGTGGGTTTGTGTGCTATTGCTATTCCTAGAGGTTGGAGAATTCTGGCTGTCATTTCTGACACCACTTTTGTGTGTGATAGGGTTAGTTTTTGTGTGGTGGCTGGCTATGTGGTGTGTTGTGGTTTGCGTGCTCTGTGTCGAAATAAGAAGTTTTTTGGATAGCCGTTATGGAGAAAGATGTCAAGCAGCTGTTCCTGCTTGATGTCTTTCTCATAGCCTCCATCCTTGCTCTTAATAATAAGAACAATTCTGAACTTGAAATTGAGCACTACTTAGTTTTTTCATATCTTTTTTAAATTAATCACAACTTTGTAGGATCAGAAGGTGTTCTGCCTTTCAAATAGCAGATTTTTAAATTCAATATCAAAAGGTTAAATTTAAATTAGTATTATTATATAAAAAAATCAGAAATAAAACATTGGCATCCTTGAACACTGCTGCACATGAGCAACAAAACATAAATCTGGCAAAGATATTGGGAATGCAATTTTAGGACCTCTGGGAACAATACAGTGTGCATTTCTATGGTCTCAGGAATCACAGGGTTTTTAGGATCACATGTCCAAGTCTAGAAAGAAAAGCTCACTTCTGGACATGGGTGTCATTACCTTATTGCAGTAGCAATAAGATTCACAATTATTGCTTTTCCAGCATGACATTTGAATGGGCTCATGACTGAGAGACAGTAAGTACTCAGCCTTGTTTTTCCATGAATTGCACACATTCACACACACACACACACACGTGTGTGTATACTGAAAAGAACTAATAGTCTCCTCGCTCCAGAACTGATAAACATGATTTCCTTCCTATTGAATACATTGTAAAAACACCCATAAAATAAAAGGCAAATGTAGGAAGAACCATGTTTTCTTTGCACTCTTCTTAGCAGTTGCAAAGCACCAGAGCATATGAATAAAAATGATCATTCCATACTGTTTCTTTGTTTCTCAACAGAATATGCTGGGTTTCAGACATAACATTGTTTTCTAATATGCAGAAGCTGCTCCACATTTCCTGGTACTTGAAGTCTCCTTTAGATTTAGGCTTTGCAATTATTTACAAGTATAAATCATTTTCTCTGGCTCAAGGATGCATCTTTTATGGATTTGTTTGGTGGAGAAAGTCACAGGTTCATTACTCAATGAACCCACTTAGAAGACAAAACTTACTTAGTCTGCTACAGAGATGCTAATCAGTTGATACAAGTGTGCAATTGAAATTACATAGCTGTTCAGGTCATCGTGAACAGCTACTGTACTTCAGTAATTGCAAGTGAATAGTTCTATCTGAACATGATCCAGATATCTGAGAACTTGGTGGGAAGCCTGGAACATATTTCCTTATCTGGTATGTGATTACATGTACTGGATTTCAATTGCAATGCAGTAGATATTCTTGTTAGTTTGCCTTTATGGTTAACTGAACAAAACAGATGTTTGATTAGATCAAACTATTGCAATCCTAACTCAGGCTGCAATCTTAACATAATGTGTGTTATGTATGTGTACACTTTGAGAGCAAGCAACTAAATTTTATTGTTTAATGTGTGCCATTATGCCCACAGTAAAAAAAGTGACAATAAAGGTTATCTATCTTAACAAAAGAGTGACCCCACACAAATAGATTTGGACCATTCAAATTTTTATAAGGTGGGATAAACCCATAAGAATTTTCAGGGGGTTCTATTCATGGAAAATTGAGAATAACTACAGTCTCATTTGGCTGTTTTAACTGTGTCATAGGTAGTTATTCTATCTTGGAAACACCTAAATTAAGTCAGATGTGGGGCTAATAAGGGGACAGTTTTAGCTGCAAATTGACACAGTTTGAAATGAAAAAACTTGGGTTCAAATGTCTTCTTTCAGTGAGCCCTGTCTAATCAGTAGAGCATTGTAAGTCAGCTGAAAGTGGATCAATTTTCCAGCTCCTCCCCCACCCCCAAAGATGTTGTGGGAAAGCAGGTGGTGCTAGAGATGATGCTAAAGAAGAAAAGTTGAGTTTTCTGTTACAGAATTCATCAACAGACTCTGGGCTCCCGACCAAGCCAAATGCTGCTATCTAGCTATTTGTTACCTCCTGTATTTTTCTTATGAGCAATTTAAATCAGAAATAAGTCCACAGGGGAAAAATAACATCCTTGGTAGAACCCTTTTCTAACATGGTTCACATACAAAGAAGAAAGAATCATGCTCCAAACTATTAAAAACCCTGTCTACACTCAGTCAGTTGTAGGGCTAATAAGGGGGCAGTTTTAACCTCAAAGTCACAATCTGAGATTAAAAGATTTGGGTTCAAGTGCCTTCCCTCAGTAGCCACTATCTGGCTACTTGTTACCTACTGTATTTTTCTGAGCAGTTTTAATCAGAAATAAATCCAAACTGTGGGTGGAAGGTAGGGGAATAACATCCATGGTAGAGCCTATTTCTGACATAGTTGACACAGATGAAGAAAGAATCATGCTGCAACAAATTATTAAAAATGTTATCTTTTAACATAGATATCAGAGGAGGCATTTCATATCTCTTGACTGCTTTTCCACGATCTGTCAGATCACTAAACTGAACTGTATGTCCTGGTATCTGCCCTTCAAGATAGGGCTTCACTTTCCAGGGAGCTTAGGAGGATCCCTTCTCAGATGTTTACCTCACTGTCATTCTGTTTGTGGGCTGAGATGCCTTTTATCTGATTGTTGCCCTCACTGTGGCTCTTCATCTTTCACACAAGGAAGACCATCACACATGGACACCAGGGATGCACCTGAAATTATTTATTTCTGAGATTTAAATGTTGTGCAACTTCAAAATGACTCTGTGTGGCTTAAGTTAAATAAAAGAATGAAGAATAGCAACAAAAATCCCATGTGCGTGGATAAACTTACTCTGTCACCTACTCTATATGTAAGTTTCCTCTCATCTCCTTTTTGACTGCTTTTGTCTTATGAACCACCCTGATGTTTGGTGTGGTTGTTCCTCTCTTTATGGCTTTGCTCTGTGTGTTTCTTTATGTTGGGTCAAATGAGAGCCGCTTCCTCTCACAACTTGTCTTCTTTTCATTCCCTTCCCTATAATGGGAAAGATGATGCTGGCCAATGTTAGTAAAGCAAATGACATGTGATAAGATTTGTAAGAGAAGGGGATTTCTGGAAGGAAAAAGAACAGAAAGGTCAGAGAAGCAAAATACGTTGGGTGTAAGTTTTTGCATGGATTCAGATTTTGACCATTACGGTTTTCATTGTCCCCTTCATCTTCCTTCCCTTCCCCCCAGCAATACTAACCAACTGTGGTGTTTCTTTTCCAATATGAAAAGAGGCTGATGATATTTTGCAATCTTTCCAATTCTCTCCTGGTGCAAAAGCTTATGGACCATCAGGCACTTTACTTCCAAACTGTGATCTATTTGTTCTTATATTTAACCACAAAGTAGGTTGATCTGGCTGAGTTTTTTTAATAGCTACATTAAGTGTATTGTGTAGACAATATCAGACTGTTGCTGATTTATATCTGTGTTTTAGCTAAATAGGTCCTCCATTTTTAATCAAATTTTTCCTCATCAACAATATTTTATTTTATTTTATTTTATTTATTTATTTTATTTTTTTTTGCTGTCCAATCTTTCAACAGAAATATCCAGAAGAGTTAACAAAAGTTAAAGAAAACAACAGTTATAACATATAAGACAAAAGTGAGAAAGACAACCCTATCCAGATCACAGCAGTCAATGCAGCCATAAAAGCTATTACAAATAAAATCAGTTAATAAATAGAATTTTCAGTTACAATTGAGAAAATAATGAAACAAACTCAAAATACTATATAATGTTAATCCTGAAATGGTCTCTCTTGAACTGTTAGCTCATGTAGCAACTGTGGAAATCTCTGGTCTCCTGGTTGGAATCATTGGCCCATTGAATAGAATAGAATAAAAACTTTATTGTCACTTTAAATGTACGCTAATCAGCATACATTAAAATGAAATTTCATTGCATTCAGCTCTCAAAAAATATCATTATGCATATACCCATGTACGCACACATATATGACAGAGAGAAACATCACAGTCTAGTTTGAATGTACACATATACATGGTTGACACTGAAATACCTAGTAAGTAAATAAGTTTTACTTTATAACCATGGGTCATGACAATGTAATACAGCATACAATATAATAACACTACAGCAGGCTTCCTTGTGCAATTAAAGGTGATGACTATAGTGTTCTGTGAGTTTGGCTGCTTGAAAAATCATCAGTGTGCTTAAGGGTGGGGTTTGCTTTCTATATAGAGTAACTCCTGCCAGTTTTGATGGAGGTGCAGTTTTTCCTTGGTAGTGTTGAAGATAATCTTTATTGTCATTTTTACTGTGGGCACAATGGCGCAAATCAAAAATGAAATTTAGTTGCCCACTCTCAAAGTGAGACACATACATGACACACTCCCAAAACATACTACATACAACATATGTATAGACCCACACCCTTACATATACATAACAATAAAATATTAAATACTGTCCATCTTGAATATATAACAGAAGGAGGAACCTTGAGAGTTCACAAGGTTAATGCTGTATGGAATAAAACTACGGTTGAATCTGGATGTTCTGCTACAGATACCACGAAGCCCCAGAAGGTAACAGGGAAAACAGGTTGTGAAGAGAATGAGTAGTGTCCCAGATAATCTTATGGACCCTGTTCAAACAATGTTTCTGTGCTATGTCCTGGATGGAAGGCAGGGAACTGCCAATGATCTTTTCAGCCATCCTCACCACTCTCTGCACCGCCTTCCTGTCTGAAGCAGTGTTGCATCCAAACCAGACTGTGATGCTGTATGACAGGATGCTCTCAATCATCCTCCTGTAAAAAGTGGTCAGAACAGGGGAAGGAAGATGAGCTTTTCTCATGCAACACAGAAAGTGCAGGCACTGCTGTGCCCGTTTTACTAGGGTCTTGCTGTTGAGCAACCAAGTCAGCCTACTTGTTAGCTGCACACCCAGGAATTTGATGCTGGTAACCATCTCCACAGGTGAATCATTAATGCACAGAGAAGTGTGGCTGTGCCTGCCTTTTCTGAAATTGACAATTTATTTGGTTTTACCGGTATTTAAAACTAGGCTGTTTTCCTTACACCAGTTCACCAACCCCTCAACTTCCTTGCGATAAACTTCCACATTGTCATCATGAATAAGGCCCACTACTGTTGTATCATCTGCAAACTTCACAATATGGTTGGTGGCAAACCTAGCACAACAGTCATGGGTCAACAGGGTGAACAGCAGCGGACTTAGGACACAGCCCTGAGGAGAACCTGTGCTCAGGGAAATGGTATTAGAGGTATTTGTTCCAACTCGCACATATTGGGGCCTGTTGGTAAGAAATCCAGAATCCATTTGCACAAAGGGGTGTTTAAGCCTAAAAGGCCCAGTTTGTCTACTAGATGCTGGGGAATGATTGTGTTAAATGCCGAAGTGAAGTCAACAAACAACAAATGCACATGAGTATTTCTTTCCTCTAAGTGCTTCAAGCTCAGATGGAGAACAGAAGAGATAGCATCCTCTGTAGAGCAATTTGGTCGGTAGGCAAACTGAAGCAGGTCAAATGCTGGTGGGAGGCTGGATACAATAATGTCCTTTATCAGCTTCTCAAAGCATTTCATAATGGTGGATGTCAGTGCAACTGGACAGTAATCATTGAGGCCTGTAATTGTGGATTTTTTTGGCACTGGCAATATGATGGCCATCTTAAAACATGATGGGACTACTGTCTGCTGCAATGAGAGATTGAAAATATCTGTGAGAACACAAGCCAGCTCATCTGCACAATCTCTAAGGACATGTCAAGGGATGTTATCTGGACCTGCTGCTTTCCAAATGTTAACTTTCCTCAGTGTTTTCCGGACAGAGGTGACATCAAAGCTTAGCACTTGCTCATCAGGATGGGGCACAGCTTTCCTAGCAGGAGTGCTATTTGATGTCTCAAATCTACCAAAAAATGCATTCAGTAGAAAGTCTGTGTCGTCCTTGCATCTTGGTGGATTCACCTTGTAATCCGTAATGGTCTGGATTCCTTTCCACATTTGCCTAGTGTTTGTAGGGTCTTGAAAAAAAGTTCTGAATTTTCTGGCAATGGGCTTGCTTTCCATCTTTTATGGCACTTTTCAGATTTCCTCTGGCTGTTCTAAGTGCCAGCATGTTGCCAGATTTAAAAGCCATGTTCTGTGCTTTCAGCATCTTGTGGACCTCATAAGTCATCCACAGTTTATCATTTAGTGTTTTGATTAGGGTATTGTTTTCTCCTAGATGGTTTGTCTGGTGTTTAGATGCACAGTTTACTGGAAGGCAAGGCATGCTGATGTAGAGATTCATGCAAAAATTCATGCAAAAAAAAGCACAATTCAACACTGAATATAGTCTCTTCTATTGGAAGGTGCTGGTTATTATCCAAATTGATGTTTGGCATAGGACCTAGATAAAATAGAATAGAGCTGGAAGGGACCTTAGTCCAGCCCCCTGCTCAAGCAGGAGAACCTATACCATCTCAGACAAGTGACTGTCTAGTCTCTTTTTAAAAATCTCCAGTAATGGAGCGCCCATGATTTCTGAAGGCAAGCTATTCCACTGGTTGATTGTCCTCACTGTCAGGAAGTTTCTCCTTAATTCCAGGTTGCTTCTCTCTTTGATCAGTTTCCAACCATTGTTTCTCGTCCTTCCCTCTGGTGCTCTGGTGAACAACGTGACCCATTCTTCCTTGTGGCAGCCCCTCAGATACTGGAATACTGCTATCATATTTCCCTTATTTCTTCTTTTCTTTAGACTTGGGTTTGGCTAAAACCCAAGTCCCACAGCCATTTTCATATGTTTTAGTCTCCAGGCCTTTGAACATCTTAGTTTCTCTTATCTGAATTTTTTCCAAACTCGCAACATCCTTTTTTGTGATATGGTGACCAAAATTGGCCGCAGTATTTACAGGTGTGGTCTTACTAGGGTTTGATAAAGTGGTACTAATACCTCGTGTGATCTTGATTCTATGCCTCTGTTTATACAACCCAGGATTGTATTAGCTTTTTTTGGCTGCTGCTGCACACTGCTGGTTCATGGTTAAGTGATTGTCCACTAGGACTCCAAGGTTCTTCGCACAGTTACTGTTTTTGAGCCAGGTCTTGCCCAATCTGTACTTATACCTTTGATTTTTTTCTGCCTAAATGTAAAACTTTGCTTTTCTCCACATTGAAACTCATTTTGTTGGATAGGGCCCATTGTTCAGTTTGTCTAGATCTTTTTGGATCCTGAGTTTGTCTTCTGGAGTGTTGGCTACTCCTATCAGTTTGGTGTCATCTGTAAATTTTATGAGTTCCCCTTCAATTCCCTCATCGGTCATTTATGAAGATATTGAAGAGTACTGGGCCTAAGATGGAACCTTGTGGTACCCCACTGCTTGCTTCTCTCCATGTGGATGTAGTGCCATTGAGGACTACTTGTCGAGTTGGTTTGTCAGCCAGCACAGATCCAACTGGTGGTGATGTTGTCTATTCCACCTTTTTTCTAGCTTACCAAGAAATAGGTGGTGGTCTATTTTATCAAATGCCTTACTGAAATCTAAGTATACAACATTCACAGCATTTTGCTGGTCTACTAGTTCAATAGTAGTTCAAAGAATGAAATAAGATTGGTTTGGCATGATCTGTTTTTAACAAATCCATGCTGGCTACCAGTTATAACTTTGTTTGCTTCTAGTTGTTCGTGGATCTGTTTTTTGATTATCTTTTCTATGATCTTCCCAGGTATTGATGTTAAACTGATTGTTCTGTAGTTTCCCTGGATCTGTTTTTTTTCCCCCTTTCTTGAAGATGGGAACCACATCAGCCCTTTTCCAATCCTCAGGTACTTCCCCAGTGCTCCAGGATTTATGAAAGATGTGGTGCAATGGTTCTGAGATAACATCTGCCAGCTCCTTCAGAACTCTGGGATGTAATCTGTCAGGTCCTGGTGGTTTATATTCGTCAGGGTTGGATAGGTGTTCTCTTACCATTTTCTTGCTTATTTTAATTTTTGTTTCTAGTATGTCTTTTGCAGTAGGTTTTTTGGTATGTTGTGCTATAGTTCTTTTTGTGTGAAGACTGATGCAAAGTATGAGTTAAGCAGCTCAATTGTTTCTGCCTAGCTGGCAAAATGTGTGCATTCCAAATCCTCACCATTAAACAGTGCTAACTTGTAGGACCAAAGAATTTTTTTTCTCGGTTGCATCCCCCACCATCTGAACAACATCCCCATCCCCACCACCACTACTAAGTATGGTATCCTCTCTCCTAGGATTCCAGAAAGCCCTGAAAATCTGGCTTTGGTCCCAGGTCTAGGGTTGATGCTTATTATTTATTTAAGTCCCTTATTTTGTTTTGTGATTTTGTTGTTATTGGATTGTTTTAATTTGGGCTGCCCACCTGATTTAATGTTTTTAGCTGTTGTTTCATGTTTGTATTGTTTTGAATGTCACCCAGTTCATTGGTGACAAAGGGGTTCATTTATACAAATAAATAATAAAAATAATAACACAGAATAACAGTAAATTAAAGTAATAAAGAAATGTTAGAACCGTGGTAGTGCAGTGGTTAGAATGCAGTATCACAGGCCAACTCTGCTGACTGCCAGCAATTTGATCCTGACTGTCTCAAGGTTGATTCAGCTTTCCATCCTTCTGAGGTCAGTAAAATGAGGACCCAGATTGTTGGGGGGGGGCGGCAATATGATGGCTCTGTAAACCATTCAAAGACAGCTGTAAAGCACTATGAAATGGTATATAAGTCTAAGTGCTATAGCTATTATATAATATTTGTTTCATTTATAAATCACTACAGGGACTCTAAGCAACATATAAATCTAAAGAGAATGACAGGAACAACATAATAAAAACCAATAAAACCACAAATAATAAACAATAATACAGAATGGTATAATTCTAACATGATCATGAATATGCAGTAGAGAATGTCAGAGTGAATTTGTATCAATTTTAGGTAGTTTTGTAGTATGCATTTTAATGAGATAAAACAAAAATAAAAAACCAGGTTTTTGAGGATACTGACGAGGTTGGCCCAGATGTTGCACTCTCATAATCTTTTTTTCAAGATCAGCCATGTGGTCCTGTGGATTACTTTTTATGAAAGCCTGGCTAAGGACCTTAAGTGGTCTCATGCACCAGATGAGAGGATGCCCCTTTCACTCCAAGAAAGTAAACTGGATTTACAAATTAATCTCACTGACATCAGCAATGGGTGACTCAGTTTAGGACAGGGGTCCCCAATCCCTGGTCCGTGGACCAGTACCAGGCCGTGGCATGCCAGCAACTGGTCCCCCAAACAAGCAAAGTCCCATCTGCGGGATGTAGGCAGCACACAAAACCATGCACCCTCTGGTCTGCAAAAAAATCTCTCTCCATGGAACTGGTCCCTGGTGCCCAAAAGTTTGGGGACCTCTAGTTTAGGATATGCAGAATAGCATGTGTTGCTACTACAATTGCTGACTATAAAAGGGGAATGTTTATAGGGACCTGGAGAGATGACTAGAGAGCAGGTAATATTCTTGCTTCATCTGCTTTCTGAGATAACCACCTCGTTTTTGCTAAACAGCCCTGCCTTGATGTCCTGACAGGTCTCTGGGATTGCACTGCCTGCAGCCTTCAACCAACTGGGTCTACTTTCAAAAGCAAGATATTCACTTTGGGGAAAGGGTTCATTTGTCCCTTCACTGGCAGCCCCCTGTGTCAAGAAGTGTGGGGAAAAAAGATCTCTGAGAGAAAAGAAGTTTTAAAAAAGAAGAAGGAAGCGGCTGTCCTGGTCCCATTCTTCAATTGCATTACCCTGCTTACTATTGGTTAAAAACATTGTTAAAGGTAAAGGTAAAGGTTCCCCCGCACATGCGTGCTAGTCGTTTCTAACTCTAGGGGCCAGTGCTCATCTCTGTTTCAAAGCCGAAGAGCCAGCGCTTGTCCGAGGACATCTCCATGGTCATGTGGCCGGCATGACTAGACGACAAAGACGCACAGAACGCTGTTACCTTCCCACCGTAGTGGTCCCTATTTTTCTACTTGCATTTTTACGTGCTTTCAAACGGGTTGGCAGAAGCTGGGTCGAGTAACAGGCACTCACTCTGCTACACGGCACTTGGGATTTGACCCCAAACTGCCGACCTTCAGATCGACAGGCTCAGCGTCCTAACCCACTGAGCCACCGCATCAGTAACATTGTTACTGAAGATTAAAAATGTATTTATGCACAGTTTGAAATTGTGTGGGTGTAGGTTTTTTTAAGTTTGCTTTCTAATGTTTGGTTTTGGTTTGATCATTCTCTGCTTTTTTTTTACTTTCAATGTTTTGTTAACATATCTGTTTAAAAGAAGCAGAATGAAATTTAGTTTAAAAACAAAGCAGAGGGGAAAAATGAGCAGTTTAAAATAATTTAGAGCTGCTTTTAAATAAATTATAACCAAGTTAAAACACTTTGTACACTAGAAAAATCAGTTGGGGGAAAAAAGAGGACACCTTCTTGGGGATTTTATGAGGTTTAAGATGTTTTTTCCTTTATAAGCAAGAATGGTGGTTATTTATTTATTTTTATTTATTTTAATTCCATTTATATCCCGCCCTTCTCCGAAGACTCAGGGCGGCTTACAAGCTTAGCAGTAGCCTTCATTCTATGTATATGCCTGCTTATTAGGGCTTTCACACACACCCCAAGCGGCATTATTACAAAGTCAGCTTATTGCCCCCAACAATTTGGGTCCTCATTTTACCTACCTCGGAAGGATGGAAGGCTGAGTCAACCTTGAGCCTGATGAGATGCAAACCTGCACTAATTGCAGGCAGCTGGTGTTACTTAAGGAGGCATTAGCCCACTGCTCCACCAAGGTTACTCGACAGGAAAAAAAAAGTCTATGTGGCTCCAAAACCTTTGCAAATTACATTATCTTTTTTACATAGTAAAACCCTTAGGAAGTTAATTCTCTTCCTCAGTTTCTTTCAGTGTTATCAGAAATGAAGGGAAATAGTTAGCTACATTATCATTTTGCCAATCTGTTTATATGGTAAGTGTCTGCAGATACAACTGAATTCACATCTGATGACAGTATTTTGTTTTCCTTGTTGCTTGGTGGATTGAAGATTGACTATAAATTCTCTCTTACTGACTAGACTAGAGAATGGGATAGTTTATGTGAAAAAAACCAACCACCACCACCCCCTCTTATCATCCTAGATTGAGTGAGCTTGATCCAAGTTCTGAAGTTTTTGAAGCGTTATGTTATGCTTCTACATTTCATCTTCCTTAAAACCAGGCTGGAATGTACACAGTGCTTGGGACAAGGATGTGCATATGCCTGGTGTTAAAAACAGAAATAATGCCTCATGTGAAAAACAAATAATTTGCTTCAAATTTTTATTAAACAAAGAAACTATGCCACTATTCCATTTGCTTACTAGACCCCCATCCTTTTCAGAGCAGCTGCCTCTGTGGGGTTGGAGTCTTAACTTTAGTAAATAGAAGCAAATAAATAACAATATTTTACTATTATCACATGACCCCTCTCTCTCTTTCCTCTCTCTTGAAGCTGCCAGTAAAGTTGCTTGTATGTACACTGAGAGCTTATGCACCGGAGACAAATTCCTTGTGTGTCCAGTCATACTTGGCCAATAAAGAATTCTACTCTATTCTATTATTTTAATAATCATGAACAGAAGTATCATGTGGGTTAGGCAAGTGATCTTTACATATTACTATCAAGACTAGAAATGTTAGTGTTGAAAGCAACAGATCCATTGGCATGATCACATATTTCATTTATTGTTCCTTAGTGAAACACATATCAAACAAATATAGCTGTGCAAATCCTCTTAAAATTCTATTGTAATCTTGTATAAAGAACAAATAATATTACCTGAAGTGAATGATTGGAGAAATTCATTGCAACTTGTTTACATATAGAAAAGCTAGCTTTTTTCCTCATTCAAAAATTCACAATAAAACAATATCTTAATTACAAGATAATGAGAAAGTTTTCAAGTTCACTACACTCTCATATTAAGCAAATCCTTTGAGAAGAGAAGGAAAAAATGCATGTGTCAGAGATACAAGGTTTGTTATTATAGTCAATGAAAGAAGACAAAAGACATTTTGGTTCTTTTACTGTTCAAATTTGATTAACAACCATCCTGATGAAAAGAACTAATCTATGCTACTTTGATCCTTCCTAATAAAATACTCTCTTTCTTCAATTTGTAAATTTGTTCAATTTAACTGGGCAGGGAATCAGCTGTGTAATGCATAGTCTAACTGTAGTTGATTAATTTATTTTAATGCAGAAAGTTTGCACTGAAACACTCTTGTCTTTCTTTCCATCTAGTCTGACTGATTCCATGGGTGAGATAAACACTTATTTTGAATGGCTTTACTCATCTTGCCATGGCAGAAAGCATCAAGAATAATATAACATTCATCTTGATATTCTTTCTGCTTTTAGCTGTCTCTAGCTTTAGGGACAAAGCTCATATACAGCTTTTTTGACACTTTTTAAAAGGATTTATTTCCCACTCCCTCTAGGGAACTTAGTGGTTAGCCTGTCATCTACTCATGAATCAGACCTCCTGAAGAGACCTCCTGTGAAGAAAGCTGTCCCTACTAAAACTTCCTTGAAAATACTTATATATTTTATGAGCCTTCAATATTTATAGTTTCAAGAGTCTTTGAGTTACATGCTTCCTATTTTCTGCCTGCATTTAAATTACATTTTTGCAGACTGATTTCTACAGAAAGACTCCACATTTACATTTAAAAGCATGAAAATATATTGGTCTGGCCTACTTTCTCCTCTATTTGTAATCCTGGGATCATTGTCCTTCCGTGCAACACAGATGTTTTTTTTTTATGGGCCATTGTATATTGCCTTAATATCAATTCAAGGTAAACTGGAGGGTTCTTCTGAGTTGTTTGCTATAATCCCTAGAACAGCTCAATATATTGAAATTTTGGACAACTTGCTCAAAACAACTTGCCAGGGATTCAACCAAATAAATGCAATTAAATATATTTATTTATTTGGGAAAGATGGGATTTAGAGTTGCAAAGTGATGTACTATTTATCTACATATTCACAATTCTAAGGCATTTCTCCTTAAACTTTAGAAGTATTTCAAATTAAAATATGTTTGAATGCCTATTGGTAGGGATAATTGCAATCAGCCTGGATCCTGAGAGCCCCACAGAAGCAATGGATCATGCATATGGGGTCCCACCAGTGCTTTTTTTGTAAAAGAAAAAGGTGCCGGAACTCACACATGTCATACAACCCACCTTGCCTACCCTACAAGGTTCCATCCAAAAAAGGTGCTGGAACTCCGTTCTGAGCATTCTATGACAAAAAAAGCCCTGGGTCCCACTATAGAACATGCAGTACACACTTAGTAACTGTGAGAGGGATCTTGGAGTCCTAATGGACAATCACTTAAATATGAGCCAGCAGTGTGCTGCAGCTGCCAAAAAAAGCCTACACAGTTCTAGGCTGCATTAAGGGATAGAATCAAGATCATGTGAAGTATTAATACCACTTTACAATGCCTTGGTAAGGCCACACTTGGAATATTGCATCCAGTTTTGGTCACCATGATGTAAAAAAGATGTTGAGACTCTAGAAAGAGTACAGAGAAGAGCAACAAAGATGATTAGAGGACTGGAGACTAAAACATATAAGGAACAGCTGCTGGAATTGGGTATGTCTAGTTTAATGAAGAGAAGGACGAGGGGGGACATGATAGCAGTGTTCCAATATCTCAGGGGCTGCCACAAAGAAGAGGGAGTCAAGCTATTCTCCAAAGCGCCCAAAGGCAGGCTAAGAAGCAATGGATGGAAATTAATCAAGGAGAGAAGCAACCTAGAACTAAGGAAAAACTTCCTGACAGTTAGAACAATCAACCAGTGGAACAACCTGCCTCCAGAAGCTGTGAATGCACCAACACTGGAAGATTTTAAGAAGAGACTGGCCAGTCATTTGTCTGAGATGGTATAGGGTTTCCTGCCTGAGCAGGGGGAAAATACTTCTGTTTGGATTCAGGTTCTTTTATATCATCAAGACAACCTGTTCATTATTTCCTCTCAGGCCTGACAGAACTTCATGCCAACAAACTGTCAGAGCTACTTAGTCTTGAGAGTGGATTTGCATTTGATTTTCATGTGACATTAAGCAAAATGTTGGAATGAAACTTTATGGAAACTTCTGTTTTCTAGATTTATACATATGGAGGTAAAAGACTAATTGTGATTGCTTAGTAATAAGCAATTGATGTGATATAGCTTTCCATGTAATTGCAGAACCTCTTTCAGAACCTGCTAACATATATATTCTGCAATTGAACATATTTTTTAAAATATGTTTGCAAATTGCTTTTTAATGTGTTTTATTAGATTTTTGTCTTTACTGTTGTGAGCTGCCCAGAGTAACTTAGATGATCTGGGTGACCATAGAAGTCAAATTAATTTTATTATATTTATAACATAATAAATATATAATTTAATTACATTAATTTTATTAATATATTCTGTAACAAAATGAGTCAAAGAAGCATTTTGGGAAGCATTGCAGAAAAGCTGAGGTACAGTATCTTTTGATGTTTTCTGTCCCTGTGATGTTTTAATGTTTTAAGAAAAATGAAAGTTTTCTACCAGGATCACAAAAACAGATACCTCATATATTAAGGTGACTACAACCTTTCTGCCACTCTAGATTTTTTAAAGATAAAATGAATGACAGCCAGAATCTAATTGATTCTATGGTTCATATGACATGTCCTACCTGTGCCTAAAGTTATGCACAGAAGATTCCAAAACAGATTTACAGATATCTGTTACACTTGCAACATGCTGCTCAAGTACTGCAAGTACTGTATTTATCTGCAGGAACGTTGAGGGTTTTTTTTTCTCTCAAAATAATTTGCATGGTCTAATTATCTGGGAACTGGGGAGATTAAAAGAAACTGTAGGAAATGAAGTAAGAAAGATTCAAAACCTCAGTTAGTTTTGAAGATTAGTTGTTGCTTGAGAAGGGCTGTTTGCCTGGAAATTAATTAGTAGTGGTTAGTTATTAGTTTTCTCCTGATCCTGTTCTTTTATTTTCCATTTTTATGTTGACATATGGCCTCTGGCTCTTACATACACAAATATAAACAAGCAAACAAACAAAGTATTATTATTATTATTATTATTATTATTATTATTATTATTATTATTATTATTATTATTATTTATTGGATTTATATACCGCCCTTTCCCGAAGGACTCAGGGTGGTTTACAGGGTTTTTAAAACAAGAAATACAAAAGTTAAAAACAATTTAAAAAAATTACATCAATCCCTGAAAAAAAGTAAAAACCCCAATTAAAATTAAAATTAAAATTCTCAGCCTGGGCCAGAGAGCTCGAAGAGCCAGGTCTTCAGGTCCCGGCGGAATGAACGGAGGTCGGGGGCAGTCCTGAGCTCCACGGGCAGCTGGTTCTAGAGGGCAGGCACACCCACTGAGAAGGCCCGCCCCCTGAGTGTTATCCGCCGGCAGTCTTTTACCGGCAGCACCCTGAGAAGACCCTCCCTGTGGGAGCGCACTGGACGAAGGGAACTTGATGCTGGCAGCAGGTGCTCCCTCAGATATCCCAGACCCAAGCCATTTAGGGCTTTATAGGTCATCACCAGCACCTTGAATCTCACCCGGAGGGCAACCGGGAGCCAATGCAGCTCGCGAAGTAGAGGTGTTACATGGGAGTATCGGGAAACCGCCATCACAACTCGTGTGAACAGCATGGTATTAATTTATAGGGATGGGAGAATCTGCAAGATTTCATTTCAGTATAGAACTATAGAGAAAGAGAATTATCCTAGGAAATGCTCAGTTTTCTTATCTTAAGGATAATTCTCTTTCTCTATAGTTCTATACAACCCATAACCCATTGGATCATAGTTTCAGAGATATTTTCTTACCTAAAAAGAGAATGAATATGGGTGTACAAAATGGGAACAGGACTGACTACCAACTTCCAGGCAGTTTCTGGATTGAAATTCCTTGTGGGAAATTGGCAATCAGTGTAGGAATTCCTTCCTTCCTTCCTTCCTTCCTTCCTTCCTTCCTTCCTTCCTTCCTTCCTTCCTTCCTTCCTTCCTTCCTTCCTTCCTTCCTTTCTTCCTTCCTTCTTCCTTCCTTCCTTCCTTCCTTCTTCCTTCCTTCCGTCCTTCCTTCCTTCCCCCTGCCCATCTTTTCTTTTCTCATTTCCTTCCCCTTCCCTTCTTTACCCTTTCAAGAAGTCAAATAAGTGGTGCTTTCTTCCTCTCCTCTCCTCTGTTACTAACCCCCAGTTTCTTTTTAAATTGAATCCACTGCCAAACCTAGACTTATTATAGCCCCATTAGAAGTAATGAATTACAATTTATATTTTACCTCATTCAAAAGTCTCAAACAGATTTATAATGATATGAGACCTATGATTCATTGTTTAAAGATATGCTATCTTAAATGTACTGTGGAAAAATAAAGCTCAGACCTTAAAAATTGTAACAGTTTAGAAAACTGCAAACTTACTTACTTTCCATTATGGTTTATGCAGACATACTCCTTGTTTTATCTACATTATCCCTCCATTTTTCCTGATTTTCCTCCCTTTTATTCATAGCATAAGATTATCCACTGGATATTTTCAATAAAAAAGGATTAATTAACCAACTCTGCTATTTCACTCATAGGCAAAAATGCACCTTCAGTCATAGTGTACAAAGAAGAAAAGTGTGGCAATGGAGTTGGCCAGCAAGTTGTTAAATAATCCAGGACCATCTGTCTTCTCATTTTCAAGGAATTCTATATTTACTTAATATCCTATTATAGAATCAAGTTGATATATAAAAATAAGCAACAGGCTCTAAATATAACCAGTGCTACACTAATATTCAACATTATTATGGCTTTTATCCATTCGCTCATCACATGTCTTTCAACAGATGCTCTTTAAAAAAAATAATGACTAAATATCTTTAAAACTAAAAAATAAGGGAACATCTTATGCTATGACCTCTAATGCCAAAAGTATTCCAAAGCAGTTCCATATTTATCCAATGTTTAAGAAGAAAACTATGGAATTGGTAAAATGCTTAATAATGTATGTATGTGCCTAACATTTTTAACCTTGTTCACTTGTTTGTTTGTAAAATAATGCTCTTTTCCATAGCTTTTCAGACTGGGGAGCAAATGACATGATGCAATGATGCTCATGAACTTGCATCATTGCATCATGTGCATGTATGTAAGAGACATAATTTGTGTTGTGACATCACATTGCAAATTTGATCATTTTGACAAAATCTTGGCTTGCTACAGAAGTCCTGATGTTTTGCAAGGTTAATACAAACTTTAAGTTTGAAGGGTTAAACCCATATAATTGCTGAGAGGTCTTTGGTGCTTTCTGAACTTGGTTGTTTTATTGTACATGTTTCATTACCCAAACAAGATAACATCATCAATGCTAGTAAGGAGTGAGGTTTGCTCTCAGTTTATATTCTAGTGCAGGCATGTCAAACTCAAGATGTCACGTGATGTCACATGACGTATCATGACTTTTTCCCCATTGCCGGCAATGGGGTGGGTGCAGTTTCGGCACGACGCATCCGGCCCGCAGGCCGGCAGTTTGACATGCCTGTAGTAGGTTGTCCTGTCAGTGTTGGTAGGAGTGGTCTTAGAGGTTTTCTGGTTGGGTTGTTTACTTTTGGCTTGTTTGGCAGTTTCTTGATTGGTTGGGTCTGGTTAATCTTGAAATTAATTTATGCTCATCTGGATGCTGATTGCCAATGAGTCCCTTTTGTTCCCTTTTGGGCTAGTTGACCATCTCTTTTGCATAGTATATAGATTTTTTTTGTCCTGACCCTGTAATAGATGTGCCTATTGATGGCTAATTTGCCAGAGTGCTAGGCTTCTAGATGTTCCCTAGGATTTTTTGACTTGGCTTGGTCTAGGATGATCATTTTCCCAATTGAAACTATGGTTAAGTGTGTCCAAATGTTGTGAAATTAAAGAGTTTTCATCATGTCTTTTGACTCCTAGTTCGCCTATTTGTCCTAGGTAGTAGCTGTTGTAATCATTACACTGTATTTTGTACATCAGGGGTCCCCAACCCCTGATCCATGGACTGGCACCAGTCCATGGCATGACAGAAACTGGGCCAAGCAAACAAGCAAATCCCCATTCAAGGGATGCAGGCAGCACACGAAACCACACCCCTTCCAGTCCACAGAAAAACCTCTCTCCACAAGACTGGTCCCTGGTGCCCAAAAGGTTGGGGGCTGCTGTTATAGATGACTCCTGTTTTTAGTTCTGGGGTTGTTGGGTCTTTTGGTTTGCTTAGGATATTTTGAAAGAGTTCAGATGGCTTGCATGCTATGCTGATTCCATTTGGTTGTAGTAGTCTGTTAGTAGTTTATGAGATTTTCTTGATGTATGGCAATGTTATTATTTTTATGGCTTGTGTTGGTTGTGCTGTATTGGGTTGAGTGGTAGTCACTTTTTGATAAAGTTATATGGATATCCATTTTGTTAGAATATGTTATATAAATGCTCTGTTTCCTTTTTCTGCTATTCAGGGCTGCTGCGGTGAGTTTGTGCTCATCTAAATAAAATTCTTATGGTGCTTTTCTTGTGTGAGGTTGGGTTGTTGCTTTGTTAGTGGAGCATTTGTTTTGTGTGGGTAGCTTTTCTGTACACTTGTGTTTCTAGTTTGCCGTTGTGGTCTCTGCTGATTAAGATGTCCAGGAAGGGTAGTGAGCTGTTGTTTTTTCTTCTCTAGTAAACTGAATTCCTTTGAAGATGTTGTTTATGGTTCTTTGGGTTTTCTCTCATTGGTCTTTTTTTATTATGGCGAAGGTGTCATCTGCATATCTAATCCATATTTTGGGTTGTATTTGTGGAAGTGCTATGGCTTCCAGACATTGCATGATGACCTCCGCTATAAGTCCTGAAAGCAGTGATCCCATGGGTGTTCCTTTAATTTGTTGGTAAATTTGTCCATCAAATTGGAAATATGTGGTTAGGCAGAGCTTTATGAGATCCATAAACTTGGGTGTTTATAATTGATTCTTGCTGATAGCAGCTGAATAACCCTGAACTGTTTCTTAAATTATTTTCTCTTGCAAAAGATATGAATTGCTTGTTTCGTTATAAAGCTATCTCACAATAAGAAAAGGAAAATAATAAGGGAATCAAAGCATTTTTTCCTCCCACATCATATTATAGAAAAATCCCCAGATATTGAAGCAATTAACATAAATTAGAGGGAAAATGGGTATTTATTTCCCCACTTCCAGTGATCAATAAGATGAAGTAAAGTAAGTAGGACCCTTGGAAAGTAAACTTCTAATTAAATATAGTGCAGTCCTTAAAACAATAAATGACTCTGCCTATCCACACTGATGCAGTTGGATTTTCTACTGAGGCAGGTAGATCTCTTTACCAAGTGAATAAAATACATATACAATTCCAGAGAAGAAAGCTGCTTTTGAAAGTCACACCACCTGCCAATCCATTGTACATTCAGAATATCAGAAGCAGAGTCTGAAAAAGTCTGGAGAATGTTTATTTAATATTTGGCAAAATTATGATCATATTTACTATAACTTATTTTTATCTTTTTACAAGTAGTGCTTGACATAACAGTTCATTTAGTGTCCGTTCAAAATTACAAAGAACTGAAAAAAATGAATTATGACCATTTTTCACATGATTATTGCAGCATCCTGTGGTCATGTGATCAAAATTCAGATGCTTGGCAACTGACCCCCATTTATGACAGTTTCAGTGCCCCAGGGTCATGTGACCACCTTTTGTGACCTTCTGACAAACAAAGACAATGAGGAAGCCAGATTCACTTAACAGCTGTGTTACTAACTTAACTGCAGTGATTCACTCAACAAATGTGTCAAGAAAGTTGTAAAATGGGGCAATATTCACTCAACAACTGTCTCACTTAGCAACAAAATTTTGGCTCAATTGTGGTCATAAATCAATGACTAACTGTAGTTGTATCCCGCCTTTATTATTTTGCAAATTACTCAAGGCAGTGAGCATATCCAACACACCTTCTTCCTATTTTCCCCACATCAACAATCCTGTGAGGTTGGTTGGACTGAGAGAGAGTGACTGGCCCAAAGTCATCCAGTCAGCTTTCTTGGCTAATGTTTCTTGAAGCTCCTTTGAAGTAATTCATTGGTAACTTTCTCTTCTGATCACCATAGTGTTTTGAGAACAGGACAGCCAAAAGCATTATCAATGTGATTTTTCTTCTGAGTAGTAACAATGCTTGACTTCTCATTTGTGTGCCTCTATTTTATTTGATTTCTTTATGTCTGCTTTCAGACCTGTAAAGTTTATATAGTAATTTTATTATCAGTTACAATTTACAGCAATAACAAATAAAAAAAGAATATAAAGAAAAAAGTAGAACTAGAGACCTGTAATTTTTGATAGCTTAAAAATAATGAAGATTTAAATTAGGGGTCTTCAAACTTGGCCCTTTTATGACTTGTGGACTTCAACTCCCAGAATTCCTCAGCCAGGCATGCTGGCTGAGGAATTCTAGGAGTTGAAGTCCACAAGTCATAAAAGGACCAAGTTTGAAGACCCCTGATTTAAAGGATTGTTCTTTATATAATGTCAAGAGATAATTTGGGCTGTTTCCCTCAGCCCAGAGTAGAAATAGAATATGAAAAAAATGTATAAATATAATGACAAATATACCATTTCTAAATGCATTTGTGAAGAATAAGCTGAAGTATTTTTAAATAAAAGGCAGAATATTGCTTTCTGCCCCTAATTTGGAGAAGCAAGATTTATGTAGGAACTTGGTTATACAAAGATATCCATTTATATTTTTCAGACAAACATGCAATTTAATGCTATTATGTTCCATGTTACTACTTTATGAATGAGGAAAAATATTTTTCACCTAAGATGTTCTCTTATTATAAATATTTGAAATTAAGACAAAATAAAATTATTATGGTTTGTCTTAAACAATAATGCAGATTTATAAAATGATTAATGATTTAAGAAGTATATTCTCTACCTGAATTTAGAGATTCAAATGTTATTCCATCCAGTGGGCACTAATTCAGTAAGGGTGGTTCTTGGGGGGAAAAAAGCTGTCATCATACAATAACAGCTTCTCAAAAGCAGAAGGGTTGAACCTGTGTTATTTTTGCTTGGTTCACATTTGAATGCCATCAGTGGAATCAGGATGAGTCCAAATTCAATTTAGCAAAAAAGAACTGTCCAATCACATCTTCAAAATAAATCATACATTTGATGAACAAAAGACTTTACAGATAGTCCTTGTTTAGCAACTGCCTCATACAGTGACCATCCTCACATTTATGTGAATAATCCTCTCATTTATGACCTTTGCAAAGTCTGTAAAGCAAATGAAAGCTGAAGTACTGTATGACTGTAAAATGATGATATTCACTTAGTAATTGTTTCTCTTAAGGGCTGAGTTACCAGTCAGTAACTGACAGTATATCTGTATTTAAAATATAATATTAAGCTACAACTAAAGATATAATACTGATTGAAAAATGCGAACAATGGTACATATAAATCATAAATATTATGATTAGGGAAGCCTCAAATAGCTAGGTGATATACCAAGATCCTGGGTTCAATCCCTATATCTCCAATAAAAACTATATTACAAAATCTTATTTCAGACTAGATAGACACAATATACCTATATCTGTAACATTCCAGGTTTAATCCATGACATGTCCATTTTAAGGTTTCATGTCACACTTTGTATGGGAAACACAGAATACTGCTAGAAGAAGTACTATGTGGCATTGCAACAAGAATGACTATACCAGAGCATTTTAGATATAAAAGATTATGAAAGAATGTGGATTTTTAAGCTAATAAGATAATTTTATTTTTTAAGATTCCATCCACAATGTCTAAACTAGCATTTGCATTACCTCAGCAGGTGGGATCTCAGTTGCTTCTCCTATGGTCTTTTTTAGCATTTAAAATACAGCTGGGTGTGGGCCATCTGTCATTGCAATGAATTCTATAGTTTTATTTTTTAAAAAAAAAAGGACAAGGAAGAGGAAAATTGGTTGAGTCTTATAAAAGTTACTAGCACTTATTTTGCCATAGAAAGAAACATGTATATGTGCCATGTATTAGTTCTAAAATCATGGAGACAGGCAAAATAAGTCCATCATGCAGTTGAATGTTAAAATTCAGTTTCTATTCAAATATCACACAAGCCCATTTCCATGATGGGAAGGCTGTCTAACCATACTCTCCATCATTTTTCAGCAAGCTTTCCTTTCATCCCCCATATGCTGGTACTGAACTTACAAAAAGAGAAGGCTAAAAGAGATAAATGGAGCTCCTGGTTTCAGAGTTTTTATCTGGGGCTGTGCTATCCATATGTTTGGGGGCTTTACCTTTGACAAAGAGATATTACTACCAGCATGTCATATCACACACTATTCTGCAAAATTTGCTGATTGCATTTTCTTTAAAAAAAATAAAATGGGGGAAACACAGGATTCCTAATCCATTTTGGACTATGGTTCATGAAGAAGATGCTTGATACCTTTCCAGCTGATATTCACTCCAGGGATTGGAAGAAATAGTGCAGAATCACCATATTGCTTTTGTCACTGTGTTAACAGAGTTCTCTTCTGGAATGTTCTTATCCCATTCTAGCCTAAATTCTTTGCATTCCTTGATGGTCTTTCAACCCTGTTTGACTTCCATGTCCCAACAAGGTTGGCCAAGTGCTAAAATTCATTGAGGCTAGACCAAGAAACAACATCTAGAATACTCTGCTTTAAGTTCTCATGGCAGTTCCTATGAGATATCTAGTTCCATGAAGTTTCCGTTCAGATTATTTGACTCAAATGAAAGATGGGTAGTCAGTTCTCCATATCTATTATCTGTTTCTTTTACCTATCTTGAACTTACTAGATACAACTACTGTTGCGAAAGTAGATACCTGTAGTATTTTGATATATTTTAACATATTTTGAAATATTTATTTTTGTGAATAGTAGAAAAAATAGCCATTTTCACAATCACTTTATCCCTCGCCAATTGTTGCAATAGCAAAAATTTCATAGAAGTCAGAATAGCTTACTTTTTCATTCTCAGCTACATTTTCTGTAGAGATCATATAAGGGATTGAAAAAATAACGTTCTGCATTTAGAATAATTCGCTACAGAACAGAAATGTAATGCAAACAGAAATATAGTTAGAACTTCCCATCACATTTCTGGCAAGTTGAAGTAAGATTCTTGATAGTTCAAGAATAATTAATAAGTAATTTTACAGAAGACCATATTAAATACTTCAATAGTAACCCTAAATTGTTCATTGCTTAGTGAAAGGATGAAGAAATTTCATTGCATTGGTATTTCAAATCAAGATTGTAACAATAGAGGAAGGTGGAAAAGGAAAGAATCTTTTAGGAATTTCAATTATGAATTTTATCAAACATTTTAAGAAGAAAATAACAGAAAACAACCAAAGCAAAGGGGAAAAAGATGCAGAGATACAGTACAGTAAATAAACAAAGAAATTACTGATGCTCAGTTAGTGTTCAGTATATCCTTGAGACCATTAGCCAAAATTAATCATAAAAATCAGAATACCTTTTTCTACAATAAGAAAAAAGAATTTTAGAGATTTCTGAGCTGAAAGTTTTCACCATGTTGTTTATAAATACAAAAACAAGAAAAAAAACAAAAAAATCTTTAAAACATTATAGATTAATCTTTAATTTCTAACTTCCCTTTGATATACAATATTTTTAAACAATCAAAATTGTCATGTATTTCTGATTTCAATTCTTTAGTCAAATTGTCTCTCTCTTTTTTTAAAAAGAAAACCTATATTATGGGTAGTTCTCAACTTACAACCATTCTTTTAGTTACCATTTGAAGTTACAACATACCGGTAATTGGAAAATGTGACTTATGATAAGTGACTTTTTCACACTTAACAGCACTGCATTGCAGCATTGCAGCATCCCCGTGGTCACATGAACAAAATTTGAGCACTTGGCAACTGGCCTGCATTTATGACAGTTGCAGTGTTCCAGGATCATGTGATTCCCTTTTGTGACTTTCTGACAAGCAAAGTCAATGGGGAAACCAGAGTCACTTAAAAACCATGTTACTAAATTAACAACTACAATGAATCACTTAACAATTGTGGTAAGAAAGTTCATAAAATCGGGCAAAAATCACTTAATACCTGTCTTGCTAAGTCATAGAAATTTTGGGCTCAATTGTGCTCAGAAGTAAAGGACTACCTGATATAGATGTTTAAATATGCCCTAAGTACTCATAATATGAAATATACACAGAAAGTGCTCTTGATTAAATTTGGATAAACTTCTCTTGTGTTTCTGTGCTACTAATTGCCATTACTATATATTTTCCAAGTTGAAGTTCCCAGTCTGATATTGATAGTAAAGTATCTTTCTGGGGCTGTGGTAAATTTATCCTCATGGTGATGAACATGTTAGTATGTTAGTAAATTGTGGATTGTTAGAATGTTACTAAATTCTAGGTTGTTTTGTTTGCTTGGTAATATATCTTAGAATTATTCCTAGTAGAATTTAAAAAAAATCTGTAATTTCATTTCAAATTTTATTTCTAAAATTTTCTAAATTGTACTATGCATTTCTTTCCACATGTGGATTGAATTCTAAATACCTGTTGGCTCCCATTGTCAGAAGAAAAATAAATTTGTATGCTAATGGTCTAGAATAAGTTATGGAAACTAGAGGAATGGAAAATCCAATTTCCACACTGCTCTTTATTCAGTCAGTATATATTTTCCATTGCAGCATACTGTACTCCTATTTGTATGATCCAGCATGGATTGAACTTTAAACTCTCACTGCATACCACATTAGTTGTAGCAAGTTTGAATCTTGGATATTCTTGCAGTGTCCTTGGTTAAGATTGAACACAGAATAAGAATCCAAGTATCGGGGCTTCAGATATAGCCTTGATTTACTTTGATAACACAACTGATGTACTTCAGAGTCTGTATAAAATTGAACTTTGGAATAAGAAATCAGATTGCTACCATTTTATATTTGTAGTAAAATTAGTAAACCTGAGTTAGAATCTTACTGAAGCATGAAGATTTTGGCTGTTTCAAATAATTCATTGATTATGGGGATATAAAAGACATTTCACTGCCCCTAGGTAAGTGCAGTGCATCCAATTCTTAGTGGCTGGATTTGATTTTATTAGGTTGTCTTTCTCCCTCCCACCACCCCTGTCTAAGCAAGTCAGCCAGGAGTAAAGCAGTATGATATCATTAACCAATTAAAGGCTTTCATTTAGCAAAGCTCTGGGGCATCCTTGAAAATTAAGATAAGACATAGTCAAAGTTAAATACATTATGAATGAACCAGTTGGAAAGGATCCAAAGAAGCACAGAAGAAAATTAGTTGACTGAATTCAGTGCCAGAAGATGAAGCAGGAGCCAAGATAAGTACAACTTTAAAAGAGATTAGACAATGGATAACTGACAGAGACCTCTAGCAATACAGCAGCTACAATACAACAGTGGGAAGCAGTGTCAGCTTCTTAGATCACACGTGAAGCGAAATATTTTCATATTCCTCATTTGCAATGTACATAGCTATGGAAAATGTGTCAGGAATATATTGTCAGTCCAAGAGAAACCAGAGACATAAATGGCCATAGAGAACTGAAGATCTGATACAAGAAATCCTATTTCACTACTAATTGGATATTTGAGCCATTCTCATTTGCCAGAGATCTTATTGCTAGATCACTGAATACAAATACACTTAAGCTGCCTAAGTGTGCCTATAAAATAGTGACTATCATGGAACAGTTTGTGTAAGGGGGGAAAAAAGCTAATATTTAAGCTGCAAAATTTTCAAGCAGAGACTAAACAACCATTTGTTCAGAATGATATAGGGTCTCCTGCTTGAATGAGGGTTGGACTAGAATAATTCCAAGATCCTTTCCAACCCTCTTATTCTATCTTCTAAATACTACTCCCACCTCAGGCATGAAAGCCAGCTGAATGACTTTGGGTCAGTCTCTCTCAGCCCAACTCACCTCACCGGTTGTTATTGTGGGCGAAATAGGAGGAGGAAGAAATATTATACGTGTCCACCATCCTGTGTTATTTATAAAATATAAATAACGGATAAAAATTAATAATAAATAAAAATCTGGTCTAAACATCTGTCTCACTGTGCGACCAACTATGATAATGTTTGCACATTCACATTGTACGTACCTTTATTCTGATTTTGGTCTTTGGTTGCAATTTGCACTGAATACCTAAGGATGCTTGTACAGCTACTCAGATTTAAGTCAATATAATTTTATTTATTTATTGTCTGATGATTTATTTATTTATTGTCTGATGACTAAACAAATAAATAAATCAGTCTATGTTATCTGTACTGGCTCAACAATTTTGTTTTGATGACTGAACTATACCTTTTAAAGATCCTGGAGAACTGGGGAACTACCTAGAGGACTGGAAAAGAGCTGATGTAGTTCCCATCTTCAAAAAAGGAAAAAAAATGGATCCGGGAAACTACAGACCTATCACCCTGACCTCAATACCTGGGAAGATTCTGGAAAAGATAATCAAATAATGAATCACCAAACACGTAGAGGCAACAAAGTCATTACTAAAAGCCAACATGGGTCTGTCAAAAACAGATCATGCCAGACAAAACTTATTGCATTCTTTGACCAAGTGACAAAATTGGTAGACCAGAGGAGTGCTGTGGATATAATTTACTTGGACTTCAGTAAGGCATTTGATAAAGTAGATCACAACCTACTACTTGATAAGATAGAAAAATGTGACACCACCACAGACAGCATCACCACCGGATGGATTCGTAGTTGGCTGACCAGCCATACTCAGTGTGTGGTCCTCAATGGAACTGCATCTACATGGAAGGAAGTGTGTAGTGGTGTGCCCCAGGGCTCTGTTCTGGGCCCAGTGCTCTTCGACATCTTCATCAATGATTTGGATGATGGGATAGATGGGGAACTCATCAAATTTGCAGATGACACCGAGCTGGCCGGAATAGCCAACGCTCCAGAAGATAGGCTTCAGATACAGAAGACTTGAACATTGGGCGCTATCTAACAAAATGAAATTCAATGGTGAAAAAGGTAAGTTCTACATTTAGGCAAGAAAAACCAAATGCACAGGTGTAGTATAGGTGGTACCTTGCTCAATAGCAGTAACTATGAGAGGGATCTCGGAGTCCTAGTGGACAATCACTTAAATATTAAACAGCAGTGTGCTGCAGCTGCCAAAAAAGCCAACACAGTGCTAGGCTGCATTAACAGAGGAATAGAATCAAGATCCCATGAAGTGTTAATGTCACTTTACAATGTCCTGGTAAGGCGACACTTGGAATACTGCATCCAGTTTTGGTCACCATGATGTAAAAAAGATGTTGAAACTCTAGAAAGAGTACAGTGAAGAGCAACAAAGATGATTAGGAGACTGGAGGCTAAAACATATAAGGAACAGTTGCTGGAATTCGGTATGTCTACTTTAATGAAGAGAAGGACGAGGGGGGGGACATGATAGCAGTGTTCCAATATCTCAGGGGCTGCCACAAAGAAGAGGGAGTCAAGCTATTCTCCAAAGCACCTGAAGGTGAGACAAGAAGGAATGGATGGAAAGTAACCAAAGAGAGAAGCAACCTAGAACTAAGGAGAAATGTCCTGACAGTTAGAACAATTAATCAGTCGAACAATCTGCCTCCAGAAGCTATGAATGCTCTTTTAAGAAGAGACTGCACAACCATTTGTCTAAAATGGTATAGGGTTTCCTGCTTGAGCAGGGGGTTGGACTTGATGACCTCCAAGGTCCCATCCAACTTTATTATTGTTTTTGCTGTTGCTGCTGTTGCTGCTGTTGTTGTAGTAGTAGTTGTAGTAGTAGTAGTAGTAGTAGTAGTAGTAGTTGTTGTTGTTGTTGTTATTATTATTATTATTATTATTATTATTATTATTATTATTATTATTATTATTTCCCAGTAAAGAAATGACATCACATTTCTTCTGACTATGTACAACAATTGTATCACCATTATTTATCCACTGTAGATTATAGATTTTTCTTCTTTTTTACACTGAAGAAGATAAATTAAGTTCTTTCAATTGGCAATGTGAGAACAAGTGTCTCTTGTCCTTCTTGGCATTGGCCAGTTAATGGAGTGAGTATCATTACCTCAAGCACTTTATTAGCAGCATTGTGAGACTTTTTATATCTTGATGCCATTAAGGAAATTGGCCAGCTAAATCTGCATGGGTGGGAAAACATTCAAGTCAGGCTATTTCTGCAGTTGCAGTATGAACTATATATTCTACTTGTTTGAGGTGTTTCAGCAATATATTGATTTTTTCATTAAGCATTTGAAATTATTATCTGTTCTAGTGATGTAATCCTTTATAGTAAGTGCTTAAGCCAGTATATCAGGCACAGATCACTGGCATTCATACTTCCCTCTACAATACACAACATAAATTAATGGCTCCTTCTGGCAGCACAGAGAGAAATTAAAGCCTTACAAACAAAAATGCTTGCCATTACAGCTATATAGTCACTGGCACTTGGCCCATAAATGACAGTTGGATCCATAAATGACAGCCACATAATGACCCCTATCAGTATAAATCATATGAATACATTTGGGAATATTTTCATATATAACAAATAACTTTTACACCCTATTTTCCGGCGTATAAGACGACTTTTTAACCCATGAAAATCTTCTCAAAAGTTGGAGGTCGTCTTATACGCCCAGTCGTCTTATACGCCGGAAAATACTATTCACCTCTCTGATCTTTTCTCTTTTCTGATGGACAGCAGGATCGCTGGGTGAATGGAGGTAGGCGATGGCGACCCATGGTTAAGCGGCCGATGGTGAACGGGTGATGGAGGGTAAACTCTCGTCAGCTCCTGGGGCGGCTACTGCAGCCGCCGCCGTTGCTTTCTGTAGGACTGGCCATGCTGGCGCTTCCAATGCTGGCTGTCAGGTCCCCGAAAAGAGGAGGGGTAGGCGGTCCCCAGAGGCGCGCTGTTCGACAGTAGGAAAGGAGCACCTTTGCTCCTGCCGAGGCACCGCCTGACCCGCGCCAACCGGAAAAATCGCTTGCCTGGTCACGGAGTGCGGAACAGCGGTACTTGGCACCCCTCTTGCCCACAGACCATGCAGCAGCCCTCGCCAGCCGGCCTCGGCATGGCCGCCCCAAGCCCGGCTCTCTAGTGCGTCTTCCGAGCCCGCCTGGCCAACCGTCTCCTGGGTGGGGCTTGGCTCCAGACGCGGCGGCTGCTCCATCTGCAAATGCTATCTCAAAGCTGAATTGCGCTTGGCCGTGCAGGCTGCCAAAAGGCGGGGACTCAGAGTTCCCATGGTGGTTGTGGCTTCTGGCGTGCTGTTTGCAGAGTCTGGCCTGGAAGAGCGCGTGGCTTTGCACCATTTGCATCAGACGGGGCTGAATCTGAATTGGGCTTGTGTCGGACACTTGGCAACTGGCATGTACCGTATATACTTGAGTATAAGCCGAATTTTTCAGCCCACTTTTTGGGCTGAAAAATTCCACTTCGGCTTATACTCCAGTCAACAAAAAAAACTTACCGAGGACTTGTGCGCAGCCGAGGCTTTGGTGCTTCCGGGATCGCGCGCACCTCTCCCAAGCCACCGCCCTCCGGAGACCTGCCGAAGTTTGAGGAGGTTTGGGGAGGTGCGCGCGCACCTCCCCAAACCTCCCCAAATGTCGGCAGGTCTCCGGACCTCTGCGCCCTGCCTGCCTGCTTCTTTCCGCTGTGGAAAGAAGCAGGCAGGCAGGGCGCAGAGGAACGGAGACCCGGCGACGTTTGGGGAGGTTTGGGGAGGCGCCCAAACCTCCCCAAACGTCGGCAGGTCTCCGTTCCTCCACGCCCTGCCTGCCTGCTTCTTTCCGCTGTGGAAAGAAGCAGGCAGGCAGGGCGCGGAGGAACGGAGACCCGGCGACGTTTGGGGAGGTTTGGGGAGGTGCCCAAACCTCCCCAAATGTCGGCAGGTCTCCGTTCCTCCGCGCCCTGCCTGCCTGCTTCTTTCCGCTGCGGAAAGAAGCAGGCAGGCAGGGCGCGGAGGAACGGAGACCCGGCGACGTTTGGGGAGGTTTGGGGAGGTGCGCGCGCACCTCCCCAAACCTCCCCAAACTTCGGCAGGTCTCCGGACGGCGGCGGCTTGGGAGAGGTGCGCGCGATCCTGGAAGCACCGAAGCAAGTCCTCGGTAAGCTCCGGGCGGTCACTTGCTTCGCGTCTCCTGAGGGAAGGGGGGGTGACTGGAGCAGGCGTGTTTCCTCGCCTGCTGGGCGCCGCGATTTGCCCGGGGAACGCGCGGGCCCCGAATGGCAGCGTGGAGCGAGGAAGCGGACAGCCAGGGCTTCCCCGAGAGCCGCGGCCACACAGGGTATTCCTGTGTATTCAGGCTTGCAAAATGGCGGATCGAGCCTCTGCTGGCGGCAGAGGCTTGCAGAACGGCGGATCGGCTTATACTCGAGTCAACAACTTTTTCCAGTTTTTGGGGGTGAAATTGGGGTTCTCGGCTTATAGTCGAGTCGGCTTATACTCAAGTATATGCGGTAAGTATTTTCCGGCGTATAAGACGAAAAATCTTGAAAATCTTCTCAAAAGTCAGGGGTCATCTTATACGCCCAGTCATCTTATACGCCGGAAAATACGGTACATACAGAGAATAAATCTTCCTGAATATTCAAATCATTAGATGCTGCTAATCTAATTTAGCTGACTGTGTATACACACATAGAGAGAAATAAAATTATCAGTCTAAATCAGGCTTAACAATAGTGGTGGGATTCAGCCAGTTCGCACCAGTTCGGTAGAACTGGTAGCTTTTTTTTTGCCCAGGCCCATAATGGACTTCTGGAAGCAGCATCCACACAGAGAACTGGTTGTTCACATATTTGAATCCCACCACTGCTTAACAACCATGACCTTCTGTGCTGATATAATTCCAGAAAAATTAATTTGGGGATATTAAATGGAAGGAAAAATCACAATTAGAAAAGTAAGAATTTTGTTCTGTCTCAGGTGTCTCAAGCATTTTGCCAAACACCTTCCTTTAGTGTAATCTTAATGTACACACCTCCCCTAAAAATCCAGAAAACAGTTTTCATCCATAAAATGAACCTGCTCAGGGAAAGTACATATCACAGTTTAGGAAACCTGCTTCATACATTACAGGAGTCCCTGAGTTATAACTACAATTGGGACTATACAATTTACCATTAAGTGGTGTGGTTGTTAAGTGAGGCATTATGTGACAGAACCCAATTTTATGACTTTTTGTGCCGCAAATCACTGTGGTTATTAACATGAGACATCACCTCACTGCAGCTTGCAATCTTCTTTGCCCTGTGGCCATTGTAAAAGTGTCACAGTTGCCAAGCACCTAATCATGTGACTTTTGGCATGCTGCAACATTTTTTTCAATGCCATCCTAATTTTTGTCACTAAACAAATGGTTGTAAGTCAAGGACTACCTGTATATACAAATATTCTATACTGGGAGAATTAATACTGTTGTATAGTGAGTTCTTCGTGCAGGAAAGGAGACGAGGCAGGTGAGTACAACAAAGTTCATGGTTTATTGCTTGCAGGATCTGAATAGAGAGTTGGGTTGCAGCTTGCAGCAATTCATAGCCTGGCCCCTAAGTGGCAGCCAATAGGTTTAAAGTAACCCATTGCTGCCTAGGGGCAGCCAATAGCAGCACTGGAGACCTGGAGTCTGGGTTGCTGGAGAGCTGTTAGCTGCTCCAGCTTACCACGTGGTGTTACAAATGAGCCCCATACATAACAAATACAATAGTAAGAAATGTTTCAGGGGAGCACCCATGATTCCTCACTACCTTTATATCTTTTATTTTTTTTATTTTTTTATTTTAATCCCATTTATATCCCACCCTTCTCCGAAGACTCGGGGCGGCTTACAATTTAAGCACAAACCAATGTGCTTAGCAATAGCCTTCATTCTATGTATATGCCTGCTTATTAGGGCTTTCGCCCCCCCCCCCCCAAGCGGCATTATTACAAAGTCAGCTTATTGCCCCCAACAATCTGGGTCCTCATTTTACCTACCTCGGAAGGATGGAAGGCTGAGTTAACCTTGAGCCTGGTGGGATGCGAACCTGCACTAATTGCAGCCAGCTGGTGTTACTTAAGCAGGCATTAGCCCACTGCTCCACCAAGGCTCTTTTCTATAACAAGTCAGAAATAGCTTTCTAACCAAATGCTTCAGACATATATAGTCATGGCACCAATTTATTAGTCTCAGACAATATGGACTGCAGGCCGTCACCTATTGTTACAGATAGAGAAAGAAAACAGACAGGAACTAAAGAATATCTCTAATGACAGTGAAGAAAAAAAGAGTCACTATTATGTCAGTATGTATTTAGCAAAATATGCAAAGACAGTTATAAAAATTCTTCAAAACTGGCATATTGGACTGATTCAAAAGGCAGGAAGTATGTACCACTAACTGTTTACCGGCAAAGTCAAATCTAATAACACTATCACCTCTTTCCATTGAAAAACAAGCCACTTTGTTTTTCTTCTCAGGCATGAAAGACACTATGATATATATGACAGATTCATTTCTTAATACAAGTCACTATTTCAGCATGCCCTGGCATAATTTGGCTGCATGAGGGAATATTATGTAAAAAACCTCTCCTCCATATCAGCTTTAGAAAACCCATGTTAACCTGAAGGGCAAAAGTCTTAGAAAAAGGGTTTAGATATAATTATTAGAAGTAAAGTGACTGCAAAAGATCCTCCTGTCAAGACTGACAAAACTAGGAAAAGAAGAAAACAAAACTGGACAGCTTTATAGTGGTCAAAGCATGAAGCTAGAAAGTGGGAGGTTCTGACTTCAAGTCCCACCTTAGCCATGAAAGTCAGCAGTCACTCTCTCTCAGCCTAACAGGATGTTGCTGGGGCGAAACAGGAGGAGGAAGATGTGTGTCGGACATGTTCGCCATCTTGAGTTATTTGTAAAAATAATAAAGACAGGATACTGAATGAATGAATGAATGAATGAATGTCATACCTCTGGTTAATCATGGAAGGAGAAAAATGTCTGTGGAGATTCTCAGTCATTCAGGTCATGGTTATCCCAAAATTATTTTTTTAAAAAGGCAACTGGACTTTCTTTGTTTTGCTTGAAGACATTTCACTTCTCATCTAAGAAGCTTCTTTAGTTCTGAAGAACTCAACTTAAGAAGTTTCTTGGATGAGAAGTGAAATGGGATATGGAAGGAGCAACAATGTAGAAATCCCTGGGTATGGTTTTGTTCTGCATTCCTCTAAAGCTCAATGACAGGCTGGATCCTGTACCAGACTGAGAGTAATCTTCTGAAGACTTGACCCTCTTCTTTGATCACTACAAAGCTGTACAGAAATTATTTAATTAGGTTGATTCTCCTCCTTTCCCCTCCAATTTATTTCCATCCATTTGATACAAATTTCATACTCAGGAATATCACAGGCCAAATTGTGGTTCAAAGAGGGGTTTTAGTAGGTGTGGGAAGTCAACCCCCCCCCCCGAGAAGGAAATATCCTTTATGACTGACCATGTGTTTACTTTCCACATAACCTGTGTGGTGCCTGAGTTCCCCTATTTTCTTACCACCTGTTTGGTTAGAGCACTTTGTGTAGCACTTGCTATTAAAAGTTGATTTTGCTTGATAGCGAGGTTGATATTCTTGTCCACAAAAATACATCTATGTTACATGCACTGATAGCCCTGTAATTTTTTGACTGCCGGGGACAGGGATGTTCTGTATAAATTAACTCACTGTCCCTGTTGTTTAGTTTAAATATTCCTCCAGAAAATCTGTGAGTTTATTGCTGAGTAACTCAGTCCCTTTATTTGATGGATGCAAACCGTCTCTTTTGTACATTGTTTCATTGGACCAGCTACAGACATTGTGACTAATATAACCAAAGCCTTCCCCTTTACACCACTCCTTTATCCACATATTGAATTCTGCTCTGAAAAAAGTAAGCCTACAGCCTATCCTGCTAGGTTCCTGCCCCAAGCTTTGGAAATCATTCTGCAATGTGTTGTAAATGGGTATGTGTTGTAAATGGGTTTTATTTGTCTATCCTTTTCCTGAAACATGACCAGCATTTTTCAAGTTGCAAGTCCTTAAGTCCTAACATGTTGCAAATGTTCAGTTCAGAAGCTCCAGCATGATTCTTGCCCTCTGTCATTAAAACTTGGAGGAACAACTTCCTGCAAATTCCAAAGGGTGGGGGACCAGGCCCCTTCAGGTGATTTGCAATTCATATCCCTGACTAGGGAAGTAGCAGGAAAGAGTTCTCCAAACCTAAGCCCTGAATATCTTGCACTGGTGGACTCAGATTGGGAGTCCTAGGGCTCACTATGTGGAATTTAAGAAAATTTAATAGCCTGGCTTGCATACTGGCTAACCTCAATTGGACTTTACAAACCTGGATGCACTGAACTAAAAGCTAAGGTAGAAAACAACCCTTGAAAATGGGCAGCCAGTGGTTATGGCTGTGAAGAATTTTGAATTTTGCAAATCTGACTGGAAACTCAAAGTGACTTCCAGCATTTAAAAAGAATTGGCACAGAATATTGGAAACTATAAATTTCTTTTCCACCTAACAGAACTTTTGCCCTGACCTTTGGACTTTTATGGGTTGGAAGCTCCCCTTTTGGGAGCCACTGCAGGGATCTTTTTCTGCTTGTCTCTATTAGTGTCTTCTCTTTTTTTGTGGCCTAACAGTTTAAAGCTTGTTTACCAAGTCTTCCTGACCAGATCAATTTTAATCTTTTGCCAGTAACTGTGTCATTCACACACTTATGGCACAAAGGGGGGATTTGTGGGAAGTCAGCCCCCCCAGGGAAGGAAATATTAAAAGAGCAGAATATATTTCCCTAAAGGATTTTAAAAGCACAAACAAACTCTGCCCCCAAGTCTCTCTGTCCCAAGCAGAAACCAAGTCTGCAGAAATACAGATAATCTTGTGGAGTCAGGAAGCTGGGATTAGGAAGAAAGATCTCTAGAGTCAACACCAAAAATCTAAGAGTCATCAGCCACAGCCCCAGGGAAGCAGGATATGACCCTTGGGACATAATAGGATTAACCCACCACCATCAGAATACCAGAAAGGCACACCCAGACTCAGGTCAGAATACATGACACAGGAAATACAAAGCCTGAAACAGGAACAGGAAACAACTTCAAACAAAAGGCTCCAGAGGGTATAAAAAGCCACTCCCTACATGTGCTCATTCTCTTTCTTCCAGAGCCTTCTTCCTGTCTGGCTCTCCTCTTCAATAAACTGCAACCTTCTTTCTAAAGCAGTCGCCATGTTGTTTATCCCTGGCTTGGATGAATCATGATGAAGACTTTTCCTTCAATATAGCTGAGGCTCTGATCAAACACATTGAAATATTCCTTCTACCCACCCACCAATCTTCCCCAACTAACAAAGCAGCAATTGTAGTAATTAACCACACTTTCCAGGGCAGCTACTTTTATGCAGGAAGAAAGCCTGTATAAGCAACCAGAATATATAGGAAGGGTTCAATTTTTGTCCCAAAGGTGCTTGTCCATCAGGACAAGATTCAGCAGTCCATCTGCATTTAAAAGACAAAGGCCACTCTTTTGAAGACAGCAAAGTCCACATTTTGATTTGAAAGAGGGATCAAAGTGGCCATCTATGTCAAAACTGAACGGCCTTCTCTCAATAGAGGGAGAGGGATACGACAACATCTATCTCCAAGACAACCTCTGTCTACAAGGAATAAAAATCCTTCCTTTCCTCACCATTCAGTCAGAGCTGAAGAAGCTTCTTGGATGAAGAGCAAAATGTCTTCAAAGAAAAACAAGAAAGTCCAGTTACCTCTTGAAAAAGCACCTTTGGGACAACCCTAACTAGGATGACTGAGAATCTCCATAAATGGTTCAACTTTTGCTGATATTTTTATGAGACTGTAACAAATGAGTGTGAATTACTTTCCCATCTACTTGAGTCTAAGTTTCCTGTGTCTTTGTTTAAAATTTATATGATTATTGCAATATCAGTCAGAGCTTTTCAATCATTATAACTCCAACTGAATAATGAATGGATAAATTTACCCAAGGAAAAATGCATTTATGTAGCCAATATAGGTAGAAAAATGGCAGTCTTATTGAGGTATTATTTTTATGAATAAATTTGATTATGCAATTATTTACCTATGTTGGTATCTACTGTGAACTATTTGTGAAATGTAACTTCTAAAACATGAATGACTATGAACTTTTTAAAGTAAATCTGTGAACTATTTTAATGTAAAATAGTTCTGAGTGAGGTCATGAGCAATCATGCTTAATTATACATGGAATGGTTATACAATGGAATTAATTATATAAACTAATGTGCACTAATAGAAATACATCAATTAAGAAATTAAAAATATACATACAGCGCACACTGACACATACTGTCATGCCCCCCTCAGAGGCTGGTTCAGAAGAAGAGGAGGAAGAGTTGGAGCTGGAACCGTCTGACAGGGAAGGCATGCCAGGGCCTGAGGATGATGCTGTCCTGGCCCCCTCAGGCATTGGGAGAGGTGGTCGACCAGATGGAGAGCTGCCTGCCTGCACAGACACAGGGGAGGATCATCTACTGACCAGCAGTGGTGCTGATAGGCAGCCAATCTACTCTAACAAGGAACAGCTGCCTCCCCCACTTGATCCAAGGGCAAGGAGAGTGGAGTGTAGGCAAGCCCAGAGAAGGGCTGAAAGGCTACTGGGGAGGAGGTCTCCCCATCCCTTCTCACTAGGAATACCTGGAGAGGAGTGACTTAAGGAGAAGCTATGGAGAGTCAGTCTTTGCCAGGAACAATTATTTGCTTTGGCTTACATGCCCCTTGATTTTACTCATGGATGTTGCTGTTTGCCTTGCCTTGTTTGGAAGATTGCTCTTCTCATTTTGTTTTGGACCTTGTCCTTCTCTGGTGGCCTACATTTGGCCTTTGCTTCACTGGAGCTTTGGAACTGTTTTGACTGCCCTTGTTTGTGCCTGGACCCTGCCTGGTGGATTGGACTTGGAACCCTGGACCTTGCCCTGTGAGCATGCTCCTACTCTGGGGGCTTTCTTGGTACTGTAGGGGCTGTTGTTTTGGGAACTGAGGGTGTCTGCCTTCAGGTTAGCGTGAGGGTGGAACCTTACCAGTAGTTGGAGGGCTGTTGGCTGGAACATTGTTTAAGAGAAATAAAGAACTCTTTAGAGGCCTGCCTTGCCTTGACCACCTGGGTCATAATACATATACACAATACACACCAAACACATACAATATTACCTTGTGTACTATCATTTTTTTTTGTCATACTTGATCATTCCTTTCTTTGATATTGTATATTATATTCAGCTCAATAAGGGTACTCAGGACATTTAATCTTGAAACTTGCCTTGCCAGTTTGATTGCATGACTAGGGTCATTAAAGCAAATCTTGGCTTTTTTGACCCACCAGTTAAACCAGTTAATAGGATTGACTATCCTGAACTTTTTCATTCTAATTGGGAAGGTCTGAACAAGAAAAAGAGCTTATGCTTAAGCAGTTTTTAAGAGCTCTAGGATGGCTTAGAATATGATAAATTGTGAGTGAGAAATGCCTTCCTTACAGTATATATAATTACCCTGATTTAAAGGTGAATATGTACTTAAATTTGATTTAAAGTGGAATATATATTCTTGGGAAGGAGCCAAATGTTTAGTCACACATCTGCTGAGTACAGCCATGTGTTTGTCCTGCTGAAAATATATTTAAAAACAGAGGGCAGCTACCTAAGATGCTCACAATATATATTTAATATTCTGTGTTTGGACATAACTCATTTAGTAGCAGCATCACAAATAATCTGTTTATTTATATTTGTTTAAATCTATTATTTACGCCTGACAAGTAGTTGGTACCTCACACAGATCTTTCTGATTAGGCATCATGTGAACCCTGCAATAGCACTTTAGCTATCATTTTCTGCACCAATTGCAACTTTTCAAGGTTATCACCATATACAGTACATTACTATATACAAGATAGGTTGTAAACATGCTGATCTGGAACTCATATTCTAATATTCCATTTTATAGAATCATATATTTGGAAGCAACCTCAGAGACCATATTATCCACCCGTGATTTGTGCAGGACCTGCTAATATTTCCCCAAATAGAAAATGCCTTTTCAGATCTGCATCCAACCAATTCATCTCCTCACAAAATCAAAAATTCAATATTGTGCAAGCAGAGTTAGTATATTTAGTATGGATTGGCTTATTTAAAATCACCATGAAAAGGAACTACTTATTGCCAGTAAATAATCATGACTAAAAGAATCATCACCTGAAGTGTCAAAAGAGCACAAGCCTCTTTCAGAGGCTGGTGGGAATTGAGGTTTTTTTTTTTAATAAGGCCAAATTTGTTCTGAACCCAAAATATTTTTTGAAGCTGCCAGTTTGCTATATGCGATGCATTTGGTCTTCCTGATTATACAGAAACTATTGGCAATTATATGCAATATGCTCGCCTAGATGATGCTAACCAGATGCTGTTTTCTGAGTTGTAACAACACCAATTGAAACTGGGGAAAAGAATCCAGCTACAATTAAAAACACTGGATAAGTTTTTAGAGAAACAGATCCATACAGAATAACTGTTTAATATTCAGAGTTTCTATTTAGATTTACATGTAAGCTTACATAAATGAATTTCATAGAATGTATAGAGTTGTTGTTTTGGTTGTAATATAATACTCAGCTGAAATATATCATTGCAACGGATGGAAACTAGTCAAGGAAAGAAACAACCTAGAACTAAGGAGAAACTTCCTGACAGTTAGAACAATTAACCAGTGGAACAACCTGCCTCCAGAGGTGGTGAATGCTCCAACACTGGAGGTTTTTAAGAAGAGACTGGACAGCCATTTGCCTGAAATGGTATAGGGTTTCCTGCCTGAGCAGGGGGTTGGACTAGATGACCTACAAGGTCCCTTCCAACTTTATATTATATTATATTATTATTTAATTGTCAGGACCCACCTCAATCCACATCTTAGGAAATAAGAACTCTTGGATGCAAGTTTGTCCAAAAGGAAAAGTTTACTAGGATGAGATTGATTGTGGCAATACAAGACGGGATCTAACAGAGTTACATTTCAATCCTATATAAAGCATTCCCATTTCAGCCCCCTCCCCTCATCCGTTTGGTCAGGCTCACATCATTTACTTAGGTGTCAGGCCCTTTTGTGGGAAAGAGAACTCTCCTTGTGTTTATTGTTATTGCTTCTTCCTTTTCAGCTGCAAATGGAGATGCAATCCAGATCTCTCTCTCCCCCTGTCCCCCTCAGATCAAAAGCTACCCTGCTCTTTGAAGACAGCCTATACAATCTGAGTAACCATCCTCTCCCCCCCCCCTCGGAGATATGGCAGATTCCCAGAATAAGCACAATATTCTACCCATACATTTATGAAATGTGATATAAATGGATTCTGACAGTAATGGTATATAACAGCACTCCTGATATAAAAGCACTATGCAAACAATGGATGTGATATTTGGCACATACTTCAGCACGCTGAAAATCTGGTTTCCTTTCTCCATTTCACAAATCTAATGGTTAGATTAGACAAACACAGCTTTGAAAACAGACCTCAAGATGTCTGGATGAGATGATGAATGGGCTATAGAGTAGTCAGTGTCAAGATTTCATGAGGTAGAATTTGCTGCTTGCTCTATTTACCCTAATGCTCTACTCCTTAAGGACAAAAAAATCCCATTACTATCTTTATTATATTTGATTTCTTTGACTAAAATGTGGTTCAGTTTGTCATGCAAATACAGCTTAAATAGATACAAATACATGATTTTCAGCTTTCTTGGGACAGAATTTTGGTGAAAAGAGAATTCACAGCACCAGGAAGGTAGGACTAATTCAAATTAGTTTAAACTGTATATTTGAAGTTGTAAGCTGCTAAGAATCTTTTTACTGGTGGTAATAAATCAAATAATAATAATAAACTGAACACCTGTCATTCCCTCTCTTTCCCTTGCTTTCAATATTTGTAAGAATTTGTCACTTAGGTATATGTATATTACATTATTCTGTATTATCTTTCACTACACAATCACATAATGCCACATTAATCCTGAGGACATGCATTGAGACACATATGTACACACACACACACACACACACACACACACACACACACACACACACACTTATGTGTGTATAAGAAAGTATACCCTCAGGAAACTTTTTTTAAATAAATCCCATCCTTTCTGACTGACTGATGGATTAGAAAAAAAATATAAAAAAAATATAAAAACACAATTTCCCCACATCCTGCATTGCCTTAATGAATTGGATTGGATGGAGTTTTTGCTCAGCTGCAGATTCTGTGTTTTGGGTCACCAGCACACTGCTTTGCTACTCTGGAAATCAATGAGCCAAATTATCATTCATATTTGCAACCTGTTTTCAACTGTTCTCTTCACTACTGAGCTCCATTATGCTGCATTGGCAAGCAGCTTTGGCTTTTAGACATGGCAACCTATGTGTTTGCCATTGGCATCATTATCACAAAGCTATAAAGCCCTAGAATAGAGAACTACTAGCAGTCCACTTTCAGTGGACAATTTAGCCAAGTGCTTCACAAACCAAATGTTAGCTGCTGAATAACAGCAAATAGAGGGCTTGAGGGAGGATGGATACCTCCTGGCCGTGAGGAAGGATAGATGCCTTGATTAAATTGTTCAGTTGGATCAGTTCAAATTTCATGAATTCAGGATCTATAACATCAAACTCCTCCATCAGATCCTCCCTTTGTTCTCCCATCCCCATGGCATATGTCAAAGAACACAATCATTTATTCTTTCTCCCCTCTTGTCCTTGCCAATTTCCAATTGTAAACTTCAGGAAGCAGAATGTGAAAGTGCCATATAGGCTGATCAATTAATGAGCCACTGGCACTTATCTTTAAACTGTTCTATCCTCAACCCTCATTTGAAATCTCTAGCTTTTATCCTGAGCATAGTGGGAACTATAGAATTTTTACATGTATATTTCCAGAAACCATGATGGGAATTTGAGATTGAGTAAATATCCCAGTAAATTGGGTAATAATCCTAGCAGTAACAAAACAAATTTGATGTAATAATTAAAACATCAGACTAGATACAAGATTCCTTGAATTCTAGCCCCACTTTAAGCACAAAGCTAACTGGTTGATATTGGACCAGTCACTCTCTTTCATCCCTAGGAAGGAGGTACCGTAATGGCAATCTGCAAAATCTTGCCAGGAAAACTGCAGGGATGTATCTAGGCATTCTCTGAGAATCTGACACAATTGAACAGAAGAAAAAGCAAATCAGTAGTTCCTATTATTATAATTTGAGAATAATCTCTTAATCAACTGCACAATATTATTTTTAACAATTTGTTTATAAAGAATTAAAACATAAAGCAATTTATGATTATATAGTGCTTAATGAACAAAAAGATTTTAACAAAAGATTTTAAACAGCGCAGATAAATTTTAGTTTAAATACCATAAGCTTAACAATGAATATGCAAGGATATAGTCAGACAATTATATTCAATGATTGTTGCCCTCAAAGACATTATTTGATGTGGAATGCTATTACTTTTTTCCTATTTAGAATTTTAGAAATGGAAATCCATTTTCTATGGCATTTCACATATGCAAAAAGGGTAATCAATATTTCACACTTGGTATTCTATGTCTGCCATCTGCCTACCTATCAAGTAAATATTTGTTTGCATTTTACGTGTTAACTCTTCTTTGCCACATAAATGCTGAACAATAGAAAAGTTTAATGGCTTCAATAGATTCAAGCTTCAATGCAGAAGAATTACTATGCTTAAAGGAGAGTTGATAGTACTGCTGAAGTGAAAAACAGCATACATTCTTTACTGGATTAGCTCCTCTATGAGACTTTTTCATACTGTTGATGAGATGTTTTGTCACTGGATTTTGAATGCAAAGCATTTCTCCTTTGCAAGCATTCATCCTTTTAATGAATGTAGCTTTGGACATCCATGTCACTTTGCAGATGTAATTCACTTTATAGGCATTTATTTCTTAGGAATCTTTACTTCTTCGCTGCCCATATTTGAGTGCTGCACACTGCTATATTATTTTAGTGAAAAATTAAAAAGGGATGTATGATAAATCTGCCCATCTGGAGTATTTCCCAGCTTTAAAATCAACCAGGCAACTGCAGGTCAAGATCCCTATCTAAATCTGCTGTGATCCAGCCTTTTAAGCAGGTCAGACATTAAGGACTCAAAAGCCACTAAGGCAGGAAGGCAGGCAGGCAGGCAGGCAGGCAGGCTGGAAGGAAGGAAGGAAGAAAGGAAGGAAGGAAGGAAGGAAGGAAGGAAGGAAGGAAGGAAGGAAGGAAGGAAGGAAGGAAGGAAGGAGAGTATGTCACTTACTTGCCTGCTGGGAACAGTTTAGTCTCTAAAGGCCACAAGGCATATTATACTAATGGAATGGTCTCAATCCCCCGCCCCCTTGTAGATTAGGTATTTTCAATTTTTATGGGTTTTTTGTGTGGGGGGCATATTAAAAGTAGATGCTATCAATCTAGGTAATATTTCTCACATATACATTGCTTGATATTGTTTTGTGCAATGGATAAATAAATAGAAGAAATCAGTTATACATCTTTCTTTGTAAATTTTTGTGCTGGTCTGAGAAGCATGCTTCAGGACCCACAAAAACAGAATGATGAGACTGTATGTGTGCCCTGTGGATTGTTTGTGGCTGTAGGAGAAGGAGCAACAGAACCTGGGGGCAAATGAATCAGCCCAGAGTCTCTATGTAGCCACAAATAGACTAAGTCCAAACCCTGTTGATTTCTGTTGATCTTTGTCTAGTGCCAAAATAGTTCTAAACTTTAGTTTAGATTTCAGTGCTTAGGCATGTCTAATTCTAAATTGGAACTCCTAGTATGGCCCTGGTCTTTCACATCAGACATGTTTAGACATGCCAAACTGTATTTTTGTTAAAAAAAATTGAATGGTCAGTGCAGGCTCCTTTAGAAACTCAATTTGAGAAAGGTGAGTGAAATAGCATTAAAGCAGTTTGTGATAAGTCAAAGGATTTTACCATTCAAAAGTATGAAATTCAGGCAATTTGACAACATCCTCAAAATCCCTTGAAAGGTGAGCCATTTGTCAGGTTATAATTTTGATTTTGGTTAGCAGCAGAGATACAGGCTATTAGGGAATCCCTAGTGGGTTACTTCATGGAAATTGAAGGGATTCTTTCTTTAAACTTTGTGATATACTAATGAAGGGAGGTGGTGGACTATTCAGCATCATACAAGGTTAGGTTTATTTTTTCTTGTTACTTATTCTGTGGAAAATGTTTGTGGCATCTGGGAAAAAATATGTGAATAAGAACCAATGTTCACCAATATAAAAGAACATATGTTGTTCAAGGTTGAACTAAGAAGTCCTTGGTGTTCTCTGAATATCTTTAATTTGTGTTTCTACTTTGCTGCAAGTTTCTGTCCTGATGAGGATGTCCAGGAAGGGCAGTATGTTGTTTTCTTCTTCTCCTGTGAATTTTATTCCTTTGAATTTGTTTATTTTTTCAGGTGTCTTCTCTAGTTATTCCCTTTTCCATTATGACAAAGGTAAATCTAGATACAAGTTCCATATTTTTGCTTGTATATGTGGAAGTGCTATGGTTTCTATATTCTATGTCACACTCTCTGCTATCAGTCCTGAGAGTAGTAATCCCATGTTTCTCTAATTTGTTAGTATTTTTGTCCATCAAACTGAAAGTAGGTAGTGAGGCAGAAATTGATGAGATCCATGATTCTGGATATTTTGATCTTAGTGTATAATAAAAAAAATCACAAGAGAAGAAGAAAGAAGAAGAGAAACAATAACACACTCCTCTCCTAGACATCCTCATCAGCAGAAGAAATAATAACAAATTAGAAATATTGAAAAACTATTCACTGTGATCAAATACTGTACTACCAAAGTAATCCAGCCTTCCACAAGAATGTTATTCAGATGAGTATTAACACACTGCAGCAACCCAGAACATCAGGAAAAGAAACAGAGTACCTGTGCAACATCTTCCAACAAAATGGATATCCATGCAGCTTTATAAAAAATGCATGACCACTGAACACACTAGAGCACTATTAACCCAAGCTATGAAAAGAATAATGCAGCTATACATCAAAAACATCTCAGAAACAATTAACAGACCATTACAACCACACAGCACACAAATTAACTAAAGCTCCAATTCCAGAGCATCTTAAGTCAACCAAAAGACCCAGTAGGCCAAGAAGAAAAACAAGGAGTGATCTACATTTTAGACTGAAATGGCAGCTATGACTAGAAGGGCTTGTGCTTTGGTTCTGCAAGTTTTGTCAATTGCCTGAAAACTTGATCACACTGATTCATACTTCAGTTACATTTAGATTAAGAATTGCAATACACTTTCCATGTGAGTTACCTGGACAAAACCATCAAAATCCGATTGACTCAAAATGCAACTGGATGCTGTTAGATACAAGAAAAAGCAAGGCTGTATTGATGGATATTTCAGGGTAATAATCAGTATTCATGATGACCTTTCAAGGCCTAAATAACTTAAATCAAGGCTCCATAATGTGAGGTTTCAGAGTTTTGTATGATTCTCTGAGAAGAAAAAGAACCTAGAAATTCTCAGAAATGCTGCCACCCACTTAAAATTTTGAAAGGGAGATGGACCATTAAATACTATAACTTGATATAACAAGTTAAAATCAAACCAAATTCAATTTTTATGTGGTTCAACCTGCTTTGTTAGTCACATGAGTATGTATTTAAGCTTCAGCTTGAAAAAAAAGAATTGCATCAAGTTAAACTGTACAATTGCATGCATTTGGAAATTTAACTGACCCTAGAGTTTAACTTTCAAGGATTTCACCTTCAATAATCTCAGCACAACACTTCTGAAGACTTCCAAATCATCTTACATGGCAATAGTCACACCATTACTCTCCTGTATGATCTCAGCAGATGCCACACCCAAAATATGGGTTAGGTGTATTTCTCAAAGAATAATACCCTTTCACAGTTGGCAAAGGAGGTCCAATTGGAAAGCTCAGGACTGTATTGGTTGGAACTATGCAAAAGAGGCCTTCATCCTACAGTGGATAGACAAAGACTAAAATGATGATTATGATGAATAGCCTTTCATATCCATCTAGGAATTTGTGATACACACCTTGTCAGTATTCTCATTTATACATCTGCAGAGAGATTTCTATAACTAAATGAAGTAAAAATTCATGAAATAAATCTGAATGGATAAAAGATGTGTATGTCGACCTTCAGTTCTGTTCTTATCATCATCATCATCATTGTCATCATTATTACCATTACTATTTAAGATTTAATCTTCAGTTCGATTAACACTCTGGGACTGGTAAAAACTTAACAGTTCAACTCCTACCCAAGGACCTGTTAAGTTGTTAAGGTAACATCTGAGTATATAGGCAGTTCTGAGTAAGGTGGTTATTATTATTAATAATTATTCATTATTCATTATTATTATTAATCTTCAATTCGATTCACAGTCTGGGGCTGGTAACTTGTTCTTGGACTTGAACTGACTATTATTATACCTTGTCTTGTCAAAAGCTCTGATACCAAAGCATTGTCCTCAAACATATTTTAACATTCCTTTTAAAGTGCGCGTAACTAAAATATGTTTCCCATCTAGTGTGTAATAATGGTCTGTAATGGGCCTTTTAAAGGAAGATGTTCATATTAAATGGCTACACTCAATAAATTAAAGGGGGAAATTAAAATGTTATTGCACATAAAGTCAATGTTACATGGTACATCAAATCAGTTCTTTTCATCTTCTTGTTGTTTGTAATACACAGCGAGATTTATTTTATAGAGGAGTATGAGTAACGGAATGAACCTTTATTGTCAAAGTACAACCATATCAGATATCATATCATATATATCGTATCATATATATATATATATATATATATATATATATATATATATGTAAAGGTAAAGGTTCCCCCGCACATGCGTGCTAGTCGTTTCCGACTCTAGGGGCCGGTGCTCATCTCCGTTTCAAAGCCGAAGAGCCAGCGCTTGTCCGAGGACGTCTCCGTGGTCATGTGGCCGGCATGACTAGACGCCAAAGGCGCACGGAACGCTGTTACCTTCCCACCGGAGTGGTCCCTATTTTTCTACTTGCATTTTTACGTGCTTTCGAACTGCTAGGTTGGCAGAAGCTGGGACGAGTAACAGGCGCTCACTCTGTTACGCGGCACTCGGGATTCGACCCGCCAAACTGCCGACCTTCTGATCGACAAGCTCAGCGTCCTAACCCACTGAGCCACCGCATCCCCATATATATATATATATATATATATATATATATATATATATATATATATATATATATATATATATATATATATATATATATATATATATATATATATATATATATATATATATATATATATGTTTTCTGAGGTTTTCGTGGGTGTTTGTATGTGGATCTTTGGTCATTCAGGTTTTTTTCCCGCGTAGAGTTGAAGGTGTAGGAGCTTTTTTTGTAAAAGAAAAAGGTGCCGGAACGCACACATGTCATACAACCTGCCATGCCTACCCTACAAGGTTCCATCCAAAAAAGGTGCCGGAACTCCGTTCTGAGCGTTCTATGAGGAAAAAAAAAAGCCATGTATATAATTGACATAAGAGTCTTTCCCAGTCCTGTTTGGAGAAGATAGGAACTGAATCTGGAACGTCCTTGCATTTTTAGCATCAGATACAATGCTAAAAACTGGTCAATGTTCCCTCATCAATAGCAGCAAGACAACTTTGGGTATATATTACAGAAACATGATTCATCAGTGGATTGCTAATAAATGATGGTTCATCCACTGAGTAGGCCTAAGCCCAACCATCCATGAAGGTGTTGGTATACAACAGGGGTGTCAAACTGCCGGCCTGCAGGCCAGACGCGCCACATGGAAGCTGCACCCACCCCATTGCCGGCAATGGCAAAACTGTCCCAATATGTCGTACAACATCACGTGATGTCACAAGTTTGACATGTCTGATATACAATGTAATTTTTAAGTCATTTTTTTTCTAACAGGTTTCTAACTTCTCATTACAAGCTGTGTTTAATGTCATGTCTGCTCAGCCAAATGACTGCTCTGCTTTATCAAGATGCTAGTGTCTACTGGGAATAAGACTTTCTTTGCTTATAGAAATTGTTCTATAGTTAGTGTCAATAGTTTCTTTGTTGCTTGTATCAGATATCCTTCTTACTGGTCAAGATAATTTGTTTTGTATGAATGATACCATGTTTTTAGCTCTTGTTTGAACATTGATAATAGCTGGTTGAGTCTTACGTGCTTTAATTTACTTTACTTCCTCACAATCAAAGCAAACATCTCCTCATCTCAGAATTTTTCTTTAGAAAGAAACAAACAATAGTGATTCTACTTCAAGACATAATGGAGTTTCTCAGACAGTAAAAATAGAACTTCCTCATTATGCCCTAGAGACAAGGGGAAAGAGCAGAAGCTGACTGTCAGGAAGGTAACACACTCATACACATCATTAGACAATACTGTCTATAGGAACTGCAGAAATGTGCTTTATGTGCAGAGTGACTTGCCCTCTGAATAAGGTCCTACATGATATTCTAACAGCCCCCACCTTTATTGAGAATAACTGATGCCCCCTTCCTCCCTCCCTCCCTCCCTCCCTCCCTCCCTCCTTTTCCGCATCCAGGTTTGTTTTCTCTGCCATCTTTGTTCGTTTCTTTTGTGTTGCTTTTGTGTTTTTTGCATTGTTCTTTGTTTTTAAGTCTTTTTTTAATAATTTGTAAGTTATTTATTTATTTAATGGGACTTATATGCCGCCCTATCTCCCAAAAGACTCAGGGAGGCTAACAACAATAAAAATACAAGAGAATACAAATATTAAAATTAAAATTAAACTATATCTATAGCCCCAATTAATAAAACCTTAAAACCAGATTTTAAAACCCCATTATCATCAGTCCAGGTCAGCCTGTTGGAAAAGAAATGTCTTAAGGTCACGACGAAAGGATCGGAGGTCTGGGGTCACCCGGAGCTCCAGGGGAAGCTGATTCCACAGGGCAGGTGCCCCCACAGAGAAGGCCCTCCCCCTGGGGGTCACCAGCCGACATTGTCTGGCCGACTGCATATAAATGCAGTAAATTATTACATTATTGTTATAATTATTAACACATAAGAAATACAAAAAATAGTAGAGGAGTGTATAACTGGTTTGCAAAATGGCTGAGGAAAGGGGTAGGAATAAAAGAGCTGAATAGACCCAAATGGGAGTGGGTCACAGGCCAAAAGGACAAAAGTCAATAAGAAAAGAGTTGTTATGCCTCATGTTTGCTTTGGATGTATCTGAATCTGTAGTCATCTTTTGGAGTGGGTAACCACAATAAATGTAATAACAATAATAACATCTACCTTGTTTCTTTGCTGCTGTGGTGTTCCTCAGCTTCATTGCCTGTTCGCTTGCTGTTCACCCGATTAGCCAAAAGCAAGAAAATGAAAAGAATCAGGAGTCACCTCGGTCTGCTCATTTGCTCATTCATATTCTTATTCACTTTCAGTCTTTGTAAAATGGCAGGAGGAAAAAAGTCTCCAATGAAAGAAGCTACAAGAAGAAGAGCCCACCATATGTTGCCCATGGAGACTCAATGTTCACAGAAGCCCCTCAGGAGGATTGGAAAGTAGAAAGCAGAGGTAACATCAAGCTAAATTCCCAACATTGATTGGAATGTATTAGCTTCTTCAGAGGTCCCCAACCATTTGGGCACCAGAGACCGGTTCCATGGAGATAGGTTTTTCCATGAACTGGAGGGGGCATGGTTTTGTGTGCTGCCTGCATCTCACGGATGGGGCTTTTCTTGTTTGTGTGGACCGGTTTGCTGGCATGCTGCGGCCCAGTACTGGTCCACGGACTGGGAGTTGGGGACCCTGAGTTACTTCATCAATAGGGATCTGGTTTTAAGATTAATGCCAGTAGCAAGCAACATATTTTATATTAGACAATGTAGATTGTTATATAATCAACAGCAATTTGATGGCACCAGAGATGTAGTGGAACACCTGGGGAAAAATGTCCTTGTTGCAGTCAACAGCAGTTGTGAATTATAATGCTGTGCAAGAAAAAAGGATCCCTTGACTTAAACTGTGGTATTAAACACAAATATATGTATTTCATTAATCTCTAGAGTTCATAATACTCTTTTGAGATGAGGCACCTTAAAGAACCACTTCACTGTTTCTTATATCACTGAAATGATGAGACATCCACCTATCTCTGTCACTGTGGACTTTGAAGTTGCAGAAAAAGCACAACATGGGGAGTTTGGGGTCCAGAAAAGACGATTATGCTGAAAGTTTTATTGTACTCCTTAAAGTGTCATTTCTACTTTTTTAAAAAGTAGAGTCTATTCTAAAAATAACCTCAATTCATTGGAGACAATGAAGGAAATTTCAAATGATAATTTTTTTTTTATTGAAAAGTTTTAACATACAATTTTTCCCTTAAAAAATCCCCCCTCCCCCCCTTCTCCCTCCCCCCCTTCCTCTCCCCCCTCCCCCCCTCCCCCCCGACTTCCCAGAGCTAAATACAAGGTATATATAAAAAAAAAATCATAAACAACCATATACTAACAACCATAAACTCTAAAGTCTATCACTCTCTAGCTTATATAGGATAAAACAAACCTTAGTAATATTAAATATATATAAATATATATAAAAAAAACTAATATAGAAAAAAAAACAAAGAAAGAAGACTTATTCAAATATAAAACTTCTTAACCCTATACTTATTCTGAATAAACTCAAGCCATTTTCTCCCTTCCATAATATAGCGTTCCTGCGAGTAATCTTTCAAATAGGCCGAAATCTTCACCATTTCGACCAGGTCGGAAACCTTTAAAATCCACTCTTCTATGGTCGGCAGTTCCTCTTTCCAGTACTATCCTATCAAAAGTCTTGCTGCCGTAATTAAATTCAACATCAACTTAGTATATTCCATCAGACTTTTATCCAAAAAGCCTTAACCTTTTTACAAGTCTACCATATATGAAAATATGAAAATATATTACGTCTTTATCACCACACCTCCAGCATTTAGGCTAATAATTCAGATACATGCTTAGCTTTTTAAAATCTAAATACCATCTATAAAACATTTTGTAAAAATTCTCTCTTAGATTGCAAACTTGTATAAATTTTACATTCCTCACCCAAATCTTTTCCCACCTCCCACTACTTGGCTGTAAGTACGTTGTGAAAGTTCCATAGACTTCTGCTGATCTTGTTCTTTTATCTTTTTTGATCGTTTTAAAGCAGCACGTGTCACCCTCTGTTCTCTGGGATCATCCAAAAGTGTTATAACTTGATCTCCTCCAGCACCATTCTCCTCTGTCTGTCCATCTTCAACCTCTTGATATTCTCCTTCTCCAGATCCCTTTGCAGCTTCCAGAAGTGTTAATGGGGTTGCTTTTAAAACATTATTGTAAAAATCACGCGCTTGCATCACAGTAACCAGACGGTACCTTTTACCTTCATGCATCACCATCAACCCAGCTGGATTCTCCCATCTGAACCTTATATCTCGTTGCTTGAGCTCTTGCACAAGAAATGTAAAATCCTTCCTTCTCCTTAAAATCTTTGGAGGAATTTCTTTTAGAACCAGAACTTCTTGATCAGCAATCACGACTTTAGTATCATAGGCAACTTGTATAACTTCATCTCTAATTTCCCTTTTTGCAAAATAAACCACCACATCTCTAGGCAACTTTCTCTGTCTAGCAATCCATGAGTTCACACGATACACTTTATCCATGCCTCCTTTTATTTCAGATGCTGGCTGATTCAATACCACTTCGAGAGCCTCAGAAACCAGCTGCTTTAGATCTTCCTTAATATTCTCCCTTAAACCTCTGATTCTAATGGCAAACTGCATCTGGAAATATTGAGCAAGACTCAATTCTCTATCCATTTTGTCTCTTAAATCTTCATTCTCCAATACTTTTGCTTCTAATATGGCATTCTTTTGAGTCGAATCTTTGACTTTTTCATCCAAATCTTCCACACATTCAGCCACTTTATACACTGAAGACAAAATGTCTACCTTCATCACCCTGTACTTCTGTTCCATCCTCTCCTCCATCCTCTCCTCCAACTTCTTCAATTTCTCCTCCATCTGTGCAAATTTATCACCCATTGATTCCAAAATTGATTCCAAGATTACCTGGGTATGTTTTTCAAGAGCATCTTGTAAGTCCTTCGATGTCACTACATCAGGAGGATGCAATGCCTGCAATGATGATTGTTGCACCGGGGAAGTTCCAGCACTCCGAAGAGTTTTAGGGGGAGGTTTAGCCGCCATCTTTAACTTTCAATTGTGACGCACTTTCACTTAGAGTTTAAAAAGTCCATCAAGCTCGAGAGTAGAATAAAATAATCCTCTTCACCTTTTCCTCTTGTACCGCTCTGCCTGCTCTTTTTATTCCATAGTCCTTCCTTCAGGCAGGGGTGGTCGCAGACGCCTGGCTCTGCTCCATAAAGTCAGGAGCAGAGGCGCTGGCCAGCTGGGAGCGACCCAGGCTACGGGGGAGTTCGATCCTTCGGCCGCCCAAGCTGCAAGCTCAGGCGGCCCCGGAGAACTCAACCCCTACCTGGGGCCTCACCCCCTCCTCTTCTCCTGAGGAGGGGGCTTCAAATTCGCCCGAACAGCTGATCGGCACTGTTTCGGGCGAAAATCACTCAGCTGAGCCGCGGGCAGCCCGGGAAGGCTGTCTCCGTCGCCGCGCAGCCACCGGAAGTCCTCAAATGATAATTTTGAGAAGAATTGTTCTGTATTTTGATGCAAAAAGTTTTGCAAAAAATAACCCCAAACCAACCAAACCCTTCTTTTGTTTCTGGTTTAATCAGAGAGATAATTGAGTAATATATCTATATTTAGACACTTCTGCTGATTCACAGAGCCTTTATTTAATGTAGAACAATAGCAGTAGATTTGTATTTAATAGGAAAAGAAAGATTTAATTTAAAGAATAGACATGTAAAAGAAGTAAGACAAGGTGTTTCTTGCTTATAGCAAAGAAAAGTTTTATATTAAGAAAATAAATGACAATATTATTTTGATTCTACTGTAAAAACAGTCTTTGACACAGGTAGAATTAACCTCCCTTGAGAAGTAGAAAAGAAATCTTCTCAAAACCATTATTCAATTAATACCACTTTATCCATTACAACTGCTATGATTACTATAAACAGACTTTATGGTATGCATATGCATGTACATGAGAGCATATGCTCAAAGGTAAGTAGTTGAGCCAATGCTCTGGGGAAAAAAACCTAATGGGTAACAGTTAGCCAAAAATGGTCTAATTATGCCAATGTATTTAAAGTCAGTCCTGCCGGAATCACTGATCATTACTGTTTGGAAGGATAAGGAAAGAAAGAAAGAATGCCTGCTATTAGAAATATAGACATTTTATATTCATGAATATCTTCAGACCTCACAATAGCAATAGCAATAGAACTTAGACTTATATGCCTGTAAGAGAACAATATTTCATTGTTTCCACTATCTCCTGAGAGATGTGTTATAATTGCTTAACCCTATGAATTTAAGTGGCCAAAAAATCTAACAGTATTTTCACAGTATTTTCTAAATCTAAATATTTCCAGAACAGGCCAGTAGGCAGTTTTAGAGGATAGGAACAGAATTCTGAAATTAGTACAATTTTCAAGCATATTTTCTTTCTGTGAAATTAAAACACTATTTTCCCCATTATTATCACTTGAAGAACTATTGACTATTTTCTCAGGGACTAATTCCAGCACTGCATTAGAACTATGCAGAGTCTTTGCAGAGGCTGAACCACCATCTCCTCCTTCCCATTAACTGATAACATGGTTATCGCTGTCTCTAATGTCCTCTGAAGTTACCTTTACCTGGAATGCTATAATAGCACCATAGTTATAATACTTAAATAATAAATAAATAAATAAATAAATAAATAAATAAATAAATAAATAAATAAATAATAGTTTTCTGGGTTGAAAGCTGGTAGAAATATGTAGGGATATCATAGATATTATTTTTTTCTTTCCCCTGAAGTCATTCTTTCCCTGCTTGTCACCATATTTTTTTGTTTTTGTTTTGTTTTGTTTTTACTGTTTTGTTCTTCATTGCATTTATTAAAGAAAATACTGTAGCTCAAGGAAGGAAAAACATTAATTTAACACAGGTTTATATTGGGTTTCATACCAGCAACCTTCTACAGAATGCAAGTGCCATAGTCATTGCACTATTACATCATTCCTAGTAAAAGGGAGTTAGAGGGCAATAAGAAACTTTTTTTAAAAAAAATGGATTGCTGTACCTACATATATGTGCTTTTTATGCTTTCTACATAAATTCAGTTTAACTTAGTGCATGTGCAGATGCGTATTTGTATACATATGGGTGTGTTTGTGTTTGCACGTACATCTCTCTCTTTGTTTATGTATGAAAATACATATATGTATATGCAACAAGATTCACCCAAAGGAAGGAAACAACTGGTATTGTCTTGGTTTTTTGAAACAGAAAAGATGGAAAGTCACAGCAGAATAGAAATTGCTCAATGGACAGATGTGATAACATGTTGTTTGGACCAAATACCATACAAGCTGTTGCCAAACTGATTCATTAGAGACAGGTTTTTTTAGACTACTTAGAAACAAGTCAGCATGAGCTTAGGACAGAAGCAGCTTAAGGGTACAGCATGCCTTAAGATTTAAGGTGACAGCTATATGAGTTAGAAGAATAACTGTTATTAAAACTCCCTTAAATGACAGCAACAGGGCAGAAGGCATTTCTAATAATCCCCATCCCAATCTTAGTTTCCCAGTTGAAATCACTATTTTAAGATGCTATTTGCCCTAAGGTCAGACTATATAAACAGATAACTGCTGTCTATGAAAGTTCTTCAAGAAGTTAAGGGATTTAGGGAGATGCAATTTTTGGATTCATGGAGGTCAGACACTGGCTACTTTACAGGATATTTGGCAGAAATGTAGAGCGTTATCAAATAAATGTATCTTGGGAGCACTACATGAAAATCAGGAACAATACTGAGCAAAAAAAGCATCATTTAGGAACTATCTCAACTGGTAGAGCTACAAAAGTGTTGACTTACGGACTGTGTTGCTTGCATTTCCCTGCTCTACTACAAAATGTCAGCTTATGCTTCAATTCCCAAACAAGCACAATGAAACCTCTAACACTGCCCTTTCTGCTTTCTTCTAACATGGTCTGAATACTAATAGCACAATACAATCAAGCAAGGTGAAATAAGCTTGTTTGGAAATCCTCAGAAAATATGGGCTGAAGTTAGCTTTTTGATGTCATAGATAGGCCCCAGTATTCCTTCAGTTGCACCTTTTTCTAAATCAAATCTTTCTTTGCTAACAAGGAAAGTGAGAAAGATAATAATAATGGTAGTAATAATAATAGAATCCTTCACTTACTAGTTTCTTTCCCCAAAAACAGATTTTAAAAAACCAGGATCTTCCTATTATGTATCATTTTTCAGGTTCAAAAGTCAATTTGTGCTTATTGCTTTGAAGTGCTTCTTTTTCTTCATTAAAGAGTTACAATCTCTTCTGCTCATAGCCTTTATATAATGGCATGGACAGTCACACAGAGCTGCATTTATATAGATAATAGTAAGTTGATAATTTTTAAATAAAAATAAATTAGTAAAATTAAATTTAAAAAATGCAGGCTAATTTATATCAGAATATCTGCATATTTCTCCCGTATAAAGATAAAGGTTTTACAGGCATATAACAGATTTATACCAAAGATCATATTTGTTCAACTATAATCAAGGTCTGAGGGGTTTTTTGTTTTTTGTTTTTAATTATACAATGATTCAAATTATTATGAAATAGCTAGGCTTTTTAGCATAAACTCTTCTAGATGTTAGGGATCAATTTGAAAGTATAATAAAATTCTTAAGAAATTAGCAACCCAAGCTACCTGAAAAAGTATATCTAAGTCAAACTCTTGCAATTTTAGTCCCCAAATTTACTAGTACTGTAGCTTGCCTGAGCTTCAAGACGGGTTTTCTAGAAATCATTGAATGAGAATATTCTCTTATGCAGATAGATATGCTTCTAATTACCTATCTATTTCGGTGGCCATGGTCTTCACAAGTAGTTGATCAATTATCTGATGAGGGGGGAAAAACTGTTTTATGAGCTCTGAAAATTACATTTAAGAGAACTAAACGTTTGATACCTGGACAATATATTTTAATGTTGGAACAATTTTGAACAATCGCAATATGCTTTTATCTTCTTAATTTTTAGGACAATAATCTGAAAGCAAATAAATTCCAATCCTATCGAAAGTAGAACATTTTGTCCTTGACACATGTTCTGGCCCATGACTTTGCTTGAATGATCAAGAATGGATAAGCAGATATTTTTTTTATTCAGTATTATTCCACATTGTTTTATATGCACATTTGTGTTTTAATTATCTGTGTGATTCTGCTTGCTTCTCACTTATTTTAAATAATTTTTTTAATCTTTTAATTTTATATCTTTTTTGAAAACCAGTGAAGTTTCTTTTATTTAAAGGCAGTTGTTGGAAGCTCCATTCAGTCTGAGGATTAGTTTCATCTCCTGAGGGCTAAAAAAAGGCAGCACATAGGTCTCTCTTCTTGTGAAGTTCATATTTCCTCCCAATATGCTTTCTTGGTGCAATCTTTTTCTCTCATCATGAAAACAAAAAAACTGTAATAAAAACAGGTCCATGCCAGTGCTGTGTACTACTAAACAGTACTATTTTATTTTATTATAGTATTCTTTTGAGTAAAAGGCTTCAAAAATGAAATGAAGTGAAATTTTCATATCCAAACGCTTGTATATTTTAATATGTTCAATGCTCTGGATCACAATGCTACAGTCATAATTTATTTATTTATTTATTTGATGGGATTTATAGGCCGCCCTATCTCCCAAAGGACTCAGGGCGGCTAACAACAATAAAATACAAGTAAAATACAAATATTAAAATTAAAATTAAACTATATCTATAGCCCCAACTACAACCAATAAAACCTTAAAACCATATTAAAAAAACCCCTTATCATCAGTCCAGGTTGGCCTGTTGGAAAAGAAATGTCTTAAGGTCACGATGAAAGGACCGGAGGTCTGGGGTCATCCGGAGCTCCAGGGGAAGCTGATTCCATAGGGCAGGTGCCCCCACAGAGAAGGCCCTCCCCCTGGGGGTCACCAGCCGACATTGTGTGGCCCACAGCACCCTGAGGAGGCCCTCTCTGTATTCCTAAACTGTCTCTGCTGTGGAATACGCCTGTCTGAAACATTTTCAGATTTGATGAAAACAGTGCCAGTGCTACACCAAATTCATAATTACCAAAGGCTATAAAATTAATGTTTATTGAATAAATTAAAAAGGTTCAATTCTACAGAAATCCCAGAAGTGTTATCTAAATAGAAATGAGATAAAAAAAATACTACCGAAGGCACTATTAATACAACATGCTATATCTGCCCTTAAGTGATCAAAAGTCATATCCTGATTACCATAACCATTTTGAAAAGATTAATTTCTAATCTCCAGAATTAATTTTACTTAATTTGTTTAAAAATTTAATTAGCATTATGTCTCCACATAAAATTACATCATCATCAATTTTTAAGAAACTTTATTTTTCAACTGCCTTATATTAAATTTAATAGGCACAATTTTTTTTACATAATAAATATAGGAAAATCTCACTGTCATCATGTAATTTATTGTTCACTATAGTCATTTTAATTTATTCAACAGCAAATTAAGAGTGAACACCTTCTGTGACTGAACCCTATAGATACATGGAATTTTTAAAATGCTACCAATATAAATCAATAACAATATTAATCTGAATGCAGATTAATATTATTATTGATTTATATTGGTAGCATTTTAAAAATTCCATGTATCTATAGTTGGGTTCAGTCACAGAAGGTGTTTACTCTTAATTTGCTGTTGAATAAATGGGTGAATTTAATTCAGATGACCATCAGGTATACTATTGCGGGCAAGAATCCCTCAGAAGAAATGGAGTAGCCTTCATAGTCAATAAAAGAGTAGGAAAAGCAATACTGGGATACAATCCTCAAAATGACAGAATGATGTCAGTTCGAATCCAAGGCAAACCATTCAATATCACAGTAGTCCAAGTCTATGCCCCAACCACCAATGCTGAAGAGGATGAAATTGACCAGTTCTATGAAGCCCTATAGCACCTTCTAGAACTAACGGTTTTGTTCGCCCTCAGGGGTGCCCCCCCATCCTGGGTGCGACCCGCCTTACCTTCTAATCTGCCTCTTGATGACGGGCCCGATTGCTGGGACCCTGAGAGATGGCCGGGCAGGAACAGGGGCCTAAGATATAAATTTAATAAGAGGCCCCTGATTACTTTTTTAGCCAAATTTTTTGTAGGGTTAGGGAGGGGGGAGGGTTGTGGTTGGTTGGAGACGGGGGGGGAAATCCACCAACTGTTCAGGCCAGGCCCAGGATAGATCGCGTAGAGAGGGAGCCGGGGTCGGTCATCTCCGGAGCTCCGGAGCGGGTCGTGGGATTGCCAATTCCCACGACGATAGGGAATGGCCGTACCGACCTCCAGGAGGGCTTCTCCGCTATTTACAAGCGGTGAGGCGCTCCGACCCTCTGTCTTCGACCCAAGGTTCTGGGAGCGGGGATGTGCAGCCACCTGAGCTCCGGCTGGTGTACCTGAATGCCAGGTCCATTGCTAACAAGGCTCCTCTCATCCGGGATCTGGTCGAGGGTGAGCATGCGGACCTGGCCTGCATCACGGAAACCTGGTTGGGCCCAGAGGGCGGTATCCCCCTGGTTGATCTTTGCCCACCAGGCTTCCGGGTGCTACACCGGCCTCGGACTCAGGGTAGGGGTGGGGGAGTGGCTGTGGTTATGAGGGAGACCTTATGTCCGCAGGAGACCACCGTTCCTCAGATTGTCGGGTATGAATCTCTCTTATTGAGGTTTGGTCCTAGGGCGCAGTTGGGCTTGCTGCTGGTGTACCTTTCGCCTAGTCGCGCAGCAGCAGCCCTGCCTGAGCTTCTCGATATCCTCTCAGGGCTGGTGATTGAGTTTCCCAAACTTATGGTTTTGGGAGACTTCAATCTACCATCCCTGGGAGGAGCATCTGAGTTAGCTCGGGAGTTCATGGCTTCCATGACGGCCATGGACCTGACGCAAGTAATTCATGGACCGACTCATGAAGGAGGCCACACCCTTGACTTGGTTTTCTTATCTGGTCGGTGGTTAGATGATCTTGGTGGGGGCTCCCCAATTGTTATGCCCCTGTCATGGACCGATCATCATCTCCTGCGGCTGGTCTTCCGTTTTGCCACTCCCCACCGTGGGGTTGTTGAGCCAACCAGATGGTTCCGCCCCAGGCGCTTAATGGACCCTGAGAGGTTCCAGGCAGCACTGGGGTCCCCACCTGCCTCCTCAGCTCACAGCTCGGCAGATGCCTTAGTGGAAGCCTGGGAAAGGACGGCCACGGAGGCACTTGACCGAGTTGTACCCTTGCGGCACCTGACCCGGCGCAGATCCCAATGGGCTCCATGGTTCTCCGCGGAGCTCCGGGAGATGAAGCGTCGGAGACGGGGCCTAGAGAGCGTTTGGAGGTCCAGCCGATCTGAATCCGACCGATTGCGACTAAGAACCCATATTAGGTCTTATCTCGCAGCGATGAGGGTGGCGAGGTCTAACTACTTCGCTGCCCTCATCGCGTCCGCAGATAATCGCCCGGCCGCCCTGTTTAGGGTGACCAGCTCCCTCCTTAATCAGGAGGTGAGTGAGGAACCCTTGCAGGGGTGTGCCGAGGAATTTAGTCAACATCTGTCGGACAAAATCGCTCGGATTCGGACCGGTCTGGACTCCGACTGGGCAGTATCGGACGATCAGGACACGAGCGGTCTTGTCAATGTTACCTGGGAGGAGTTCGATCCTGTAACTCCGGAGGAAGTGGACAGGATTATGGGGAGGATGAGCTCCACCACATGTTTATTGGACCCGTGCCCTTCCTGGCTGGTTTATGCAGCCCGGGAGGGGACACGAGGCTGGTTCCAGGTGGTTATATCTGCCTCTTTGAGTAAGGGTAGTTTTCCCGCCGCCTTGAAAGAGGCGGTGGTAAGACCTCTCCTCAAGAAGCCTGCCTTCGTCCGGTCTCCAACCTTTGCTTTCTTGCGAAGGTTGTTGAGAGTGTGGTGGCGCATCAGCTCCCTCTGGTCCTGGATGAAGCGGATTATCTAGACCCGTACCAATCGGGCTTCAGGCCCGGGTACAGCACGGAGACGGCATTGGTCGCGCTGGTGAATGATCTCTGGAGGGCTCGGTACAAGGGATATTCCTCTGTCCTAGTCCTATTAGAACTCTCAGCGGCTTTCGATACCATCGACCATGGTATCCTGCTTTGGCGTCTCAGGGGATTGGGAGTGGGAGGCACGGTTCTTCAGTGGTTCTCCTCCTATCTCCTGGGACGCTCGCAGTCGGTGTTGGCAGGGGGGCAGAGGTCGACCGCGAGGCCTCTCGTTTGTGGAGTCCCTCAGGGGTCGGTCCTCTCGCCTCTCCTGTTCAACATCTACATGAAACCGCTGGGTGAGATCATTCGTGGTTTTGGACTTGGGTATCATCAGTATGCTGATGATACCCAACTTTTCATTTCGACCCCAAACCACCCCAGTGATGCCCTCGACGTGATGTCCCGGTGCCTGGAGGCGGTCCGGGTCTGGATGGGGAGGAACAGGCTTCGACTCAACCCTGACAAGACTGAGTGGCTGTGCGTACCGGCATCACGGGATATTCAGGATATCCCACCCCTCACTATGGGGGGTGAGTCATTACCTCCTGTAGATAGGGCTCGCAACTTGGGAGTCCTCTTAGATTCACAGCTCTCCCTAGAAGACCATATAGTAGCTGTGACTAGGGGGGCCTTCGCCCAGGTTCGCCTGGTGCACCAGTTGCGGCCCTATCTAGACCGGGATGCCTTACGTACGGTCACTCATGCACTCGTGACCTCTCGTCTTGATTACTGCAACACTCTCTACATGGGGCTACCCTTGAAGACCACTCGGAGGCTCCAACTGGTACAGAATGCAGCCGCGAGAGTTGTATTGGGAGTTTCCCGATACTCCCATGTCACACCTTTGCTTCGCGAGCTGCATTGGCTACCAGTTCTCTTCCGGGTGAGGTTCAAGGTGTTAGTAATGACCTACAAAGCCCTTCATGGCATGGGTCCGGAATACCTTGGGGAGCACCTGCAGCCGGCGTCAACTTCCCTCCGCCCAGTACGCTCCCACAGAGAGGGTCTCCTCAGGGTGCCATAGGTCAAAGAATGCCGACTGGTGGCCCCCAGGGAGAGGGCATTCTCTGTGGGTGCACCGGATTTATGGAACCATCTTCTGGTCGAGCTCTGGATGGCGCCCGATCTCCGCTCCTTCCGGCGCGATCTTAAAACCCATCTCTTTAAACAAGCTGTCCTGGCCTGATGGGACGGGGTGGGATTTTTATAAATGAACTTCAATTTTAATTTGTATTAATTTATTATGGGCATTGTTTAATCACGTTTTAATAATTTATAATTTTTGTATCTAGTTTTTATGTATTGCCCTGTTCACCGCCCTGAGTCCTCCGGGAGAAGGGCGGTATATAAATTAAATAAATAAATAAATAAATAAATAAATAAATAAATAAATAAATAAATAAATAAATAAATAACACCAAAAATGATGTCCTTATCATCATGGGGGATTGGAATGCTAAAGTAGGAAGCCAAAAGATAACCGGAACAACAGGCAAGTTTGGCCTTGGAGTACAAAATGAAGCAGGGCATAGGCTGATAGAATTTTGTCAAGAGAATACGATGGTCATAGCAAACACTCTTTTCCAACAACCCAAGAGACGGCTCTACACATGGACATCACCAGACGGTCAACACAGAAATCAAATTGACTATGTGCTCTGCAGCCAAAGATGGAGAAGCTCTATACAGTCAGTAAAAACAAGACCAGGAGCTGACTGTGGCTCAGACCATGAGCTTCTCATTGCAAAATTTAGGCTTAAATTGAAAAAAGTAGGGAAAAGCACTAGGCCCCTCAAGTATGAATTAAATCATATCCCTGTTGAATATACAGTAGAGGTGACAAATAAATTTAAGGAATTATATCTGATCGACAGAGTGCCTGAAGAACTATGGACAGAGGTTCGCGACATTGTACAACAGGTAGCAACCAAAACCATCCCAAAGAAAAAGAAATGCAAGAAAGAAAAATGGCTGTCTGAGGAAGCTTTGCAAATAGCTGAGGAAAGGAGGGAAGCGAAATGCAAGGGAGAAAAAGAAAGATACACCCAATTGAATGCAGAATTCCAGAGAATAGCTAGAAGAGATAAGAATTCCTTCCTAAATGAACAGTGCAAAGAAATAGAAGAAAACAATAGAATAGGGAGGACCAGAGATCTTTTCAAGAAAATTGGAGAGATGAAGGGAACGTTTCATGCAAAAATGGGCATTTTAAAGGACCAAACTGGTAGGGACCTAACAGAGGCAGAAGAGATTAAGAAGAGGTGGCAAAATTACACAGAAGAACTATACAAGAACGAGCTTAAAGTCCCTGATAATCATAATGAGGTGGTCACTGACCTCGAGCCAGACATCCTAGAATGTGAAGTGAAGTGGGCCTTAGAAAAGCTGAGCAACAACAAAGCTAGTGGAGGTGACAGTATTCCAGCTGAGCTATTCAAAATCTTAAAAGACGATGCAGTAAAAGTGCTACACTCAATTTGCCAGCAAATTTGGAAAACTCAACAGTGGCCACAGGATTGGAAAAGATCAGTTTACATTCCAATTCCAAAGAAAGGCAGTGCCAAAGAATGTTCAAACTATTGCACCATTGTACTCATTTCTCATGCTAGTAAAGTTATGCTTAGAATTCTACAAGCTAGACTCCAGCAGTATGTGGATCGAGAACTACCAGAAGTACAGGCAGGATTTCGAAGAGGCAGAGGAACTAGAGATCAAATTGCTAACATACGCTGGATCATGGAGAAAGCTAGAGAATTCCAGAAAAACATCTACTTCTGCTTCATTGACTATGCTAAAGCCTTTGATTGTGTGGATTATAACAAACTCTGGCAAGTCCTTAAAGAGATGGGCATACCAGACCATCTTATTTGTCTCTTGAGAAATCTATATGCGGGCCAAGAAGCAACAGTGAGAACTGGACACGGAACCACTGATTGGTTCAAAATTGGGAAAGGAGTCCGGCAAGGCTGTATACTGTCGCCTTGCCTATTTAACTTATATGCAGAGCACATCATGAGAAAGGCAGGGCTAGATGAATCAAAAGTTGGAATTAAGATTGCCGGAAGAAACATCAACAACCTAAGATATGCAGATGATACCACTCTAATGGCAGAAAGTGAAGAAGAACTAAAGAGCCTCTTGTTGCGGGTGAAGAAGGAGAGTGCAAAACTTGGGTTGAAACTAAACATTAAGAGAACCAAGATCATGGCATCTGGCCCTCTCAATTCCTGGCAAATAGATGGGGAAGAAATGGAGGTAGTGACAGATTTTATTTTCCTGGGCTCCAAGATCACTGCAGATGGGGACTGCAGCCAAGAAATTAAAAGACGCTTGCTCCTTGGGAGGAAAGCCATGACAAATCTAGACAGCACACTAAAAAGCAGAGACATCACCCTGTCAACAAAAGTGCGTATAGTCAAGGCTATGGTCTTCCCAGTTGCAATGTATGGCAGTGAAAGCTGGACCATAAGAAAGGCTGAGTGCCAAAGAATTGAAGCCTTTGAACTATGGTGCTGGAGAAGACTCCTGCGAGTTCCTTGTACTGCAAGGCGATCAAACCGGTCAGTCCTAGAAGAGATCAACCCTGACTGCTCTTTAGAAGGCCAGATCCTGAAGCTAAAACTCAAATACTTTGGCCACCTAATGAGAAGGAAGGACTCACTGGAGAAGAGCCTAATGCTGGGAAAGATTGAGGGCAATAGAAGAAGGGGACGACAGAGAATGAGGTGGCTGGATGGAGTCATTGAAGCAGTAGGTGTGAGCTTAGATGGACTCCAGAAGATGGTAGAGGACAGGAAGGCCTGGAGGAACATTGTCCATAGGGTCGTGATGGGTCGGACACGACTTCGCAACTAACAACAACAACAACAATAATCCAAATGGGAGGTGATCTAGCTGCCCTGGACCAGAATAGGTCAGCAAACTATTACTGAGGCAGAAATAGTTGCTGTGAACTCTCTTCTCTAACTGCTTCTTAGACTTTCTCTTTGCTATTGAAATTTAAATTATTTCAGCAGCTAGACAAGAATGTCTTCCTGCTTCAGTATCCATTCTGCAAACTCTAAATTAGCCAGTAACACAAGTAGTTCAGAAAATAGTGTTCTAGAAAACTGGCAGAGTGGGCATCATATATATCTCTGGGGACATTGACGGAGATGCCAGGACCAAAACAGACAGCTTCACTGATGATGTTACCTGGTTGAATAATAATAATAATAATAATAATAATAATAATAATAATAATAATAATAATAATAATAATAATAATAATAATAATAATAATAATAATAATAATAATAATAATAATAATAATAATTAATTCCTATACCGTCCTTCTCCCGAAGGACTCAGGGCGGTGTGTGTACAGGGCAATAAATACAATAAAAATACAATGTACAAAAGTTAAGAAAGAATTAAATAAGTAGCCCAATTACAACAAAAAATAATAAAATTAATATTAAAATACCGCAAACCCATCAGACCAGGCCGGCTTGTTCAAATAAGTAAGTTTTTAGGTCACGGCGGAAGGAGCGAAGGTCAGGAGCCATCCGGAGCTCAACCGGTAAACGGTTCCAAAGGTCTGGGGTGCCCACAGAGAACGCCCTCCCCCTGGGGGTCGCCAGTTGACACTCTTTGACCGACGGCACCCTGAAGAGGCCCTCTCTGTGGGAGCACACTGGACAAAGGGAAGTTGATGCCGGCAGCAGGTGCTCCTGTAAGTAATCCGGACCCATGCCATTTAGGGCTTTATAGGTCATTACCAGCACCTTGAATCTCACCCGGAGGGCAACCGGAAGCCAATGCAGCTCGTGGAGTAGAGGTGTTACATGGGAGTATCGGGAAACCCCCACCAATAATGAAACAGCTGCAAGCAAATAATTTTATAAACTTTTCCTAGTTTGTAGGCAATTATTGTTTCAAAATCCAGCTGATATGTTTCTATTTACTATTTTGGTTCTGTCAACTAACCAGCTTTTCCTAGGTAGCTGAGGGCTTGTTAAGAACAAAGACACAAAAATGCAAGGTGGCTCTGTTTCATTATTTGAGGTAAAGCTTGTAAGATGGGGAAAAGAAGTCAGAGGGAAAAAGGGGTCAAGACAGCAAGCTGTTATGTACAGGATAAAGTTATTAGCCTTTGTTCTATTTTAGTATCAATGCTAAAAAATGAAGATTAAAACTTCCAGACCTCACTTTTTTATTAGTGCTAAAATAGCACCAAAAGGCAGCAAGAAAGAAATGTTTGTTTTAAAAAGAGGTTGTTCCTGCACATATGCCCATTTTGTTGCTTTAACTCTGTATGTATACAGTGCATTTAATTTTACACATGATCATTCTGCCTAATATTAGCCAATAATTACAATTTCTCCTGGGAAAAAGCAATACAAATAAAATCGACCTATTAAGGATTTTCCAGTGATGCTATTTTATCATTGCAGCCAGACCAAGTTAAATTAGCCTAAAGACACAAGATTTTAGGTATAAATTGTCAAGCATATTCTGCTGCCTTTCCTTGGGATATATTTATATTTATAAATAATCAGATTTTAACTCACAAACACAGTTATATATATTTATACCAAACTTCAATCATTAATTTTAGAGTAGCCCATTTTAATGTCCTCCTTGCAGGAAGGAAAATCCAAGAAAATTGCTTCTGAAGCACAATATTGTTCCCATGGTGTAAAATAAAATCAACAATCAAAACACATTATAAAACCACTTAAAACACTTAAATAATTAAACATAAGTAAGATCAAAATGACAAGAGGGTTAAAATGAGAGTGTTGTATGTAGTGCAGCCAACCTGCAAGTTCCCATCTGCTAGGAGATCCCCAAGACTGATGAAATAGGCATGTTTTCAGGGCTTTCTGGAAGGCCAGTATGATTGAGGCCAACCTCATCTTAATGTACCAAAGGGCAGGTGCTGTGGCAGAAAAAGCTCATCTTCTAGATCCAGTCAGAAGGAACTCTATAACAGATAAGACATATAACATGTCCCTCATACCAGATCTGATGAATCAGGTAGATGTAACTGAGGAGTGGTGATTCCTAAAATAACCTGGCCCCATGCCATGTATGGCTTTAAAGTTCAAAAACAGCTCCTTGCATTGCACCCTGAAGCAAACTGGTAACCAATGCAGGTAATGAAGCAGAAATATATTATAACATGTTCTCCTAGGAATACACGTAACTGCTGCTTTACTGTATTTTACACCAGCTGAATCATCTAAATATTCTTCAAGGGCAACCCCATGGAAAGCACATTACAATAGTCCATTTGGGAGGTGTCCAGGGCATTTGTAATTGTGCACAGTCTTACAATCCAGGAATGGGCACAAACAGCACACAACGTGAAGTTGCACAGAAGCTATCTTAGCCGCAACTGACACCTACTCTTTAAGCAGAAATAATGAGTCCCAAGGCCCCTCAGATTATGACTGAGATTCTTTGAGGCAGTGCCACTCCAGCATCAAAGATTCAAAGGGTCCTATGATTGAAAGCCACTCAGTCTTGCCAGGGTTCAGGTGTTCCCTATCCAGATCCCCATAGCCCCCAGGCACCAACAGCATTTATTTAGTTCACCAGTGATGGAAAGATACAAGTATATCAGCATACTGATTATACCTCACCCATGGACGTAGATGATCTCCGCCAGCAGTTTCATGTAGATGTTAAAAAGAAATGGAAAGAGTCTCATATCCTGTGGCATCCCCATAGGGGCCAAGGACAGGATCTCTCACTTCCAATCTATACCAGCTATATTGAGCCCTTTGGAAGGAATAGAACCAGAAAAATGCAGTACTGCCCACTGCCAATTCCCACAGCTAATTCCAAAGGATACTGTGATCAATAATATTAAAAGAAGACCAATGTTGTCCTATAGATTTTGTTTGACAACTGAAAATTGTCTGAAAATTCCTTCACATAGACTTGTAGGTGAATCTCAGGGTCTTCCTGGCTCAGAAGGGCTATAAACAAGGCTACTGGATAGCAACCATGGATGCAATAAGGACAGAGAAGCATTGTGTCAACTCTACAATGAGCATGGCTGCAGTCATTTTTATTCTCATTCTAGGTTGCCGCATAGAATGGAGGGAGAGTGGTTGCCCAGGTGCTTTGTTAGTCAAAATGATCTTCTTTCCCATGGGAACCAAGGTCATCTGCTGCCCCCATGACCAGGGACTGGGCCTTGCATAAAAAGTCTGCCAAATAAGTATATTGGGGAACGTAGTTGCTTGTGTGGTTTTGTGGGTGGGACATTTAACTTTGTAGTTTAGTAGTTGTTACCTGTGTATTCAGACTTGGTTTCACTTTTGACTGTGCCAATACTTTGTAACTAATAAACATGTTCTTTGAGGAATTTCCAAGCCTCAGAGTTCTGCTTTATTCATTTCTGTCTGTTGGAACCATGACATTAAACCAAGTCTCCTAAAACTTTAATTTTCTTTCAGGGTGCTGGGCCCTAACTGCCTACCCATCCTTTGATAGAGCAGTAAAGACTTGGCGAAGATTTGAGGATGGAGGAAAAGAGTGGAGCTGTTGCTGGCCACAATGGAACTCCAGCTGTCAGAGTGTAAGCAGCTGCTCCAGCTACTGAGGAGGTGTCACTGACAGAGGCTTGGCCAAAGTCCCAGTTCATCCAACCTGCGAAGCAGCTCAGCAGCAAGTGCAGGCAGCCCCACCATGATTTGAACCACCTCCCATCAAGTCCATCTTTGATGGGGATCCCAAGAAACTATCCTTTCTGAACCAAGTGTGGGCTCATCTAGATTTCTACGCATATGCCTACCTGGATGATGCCATGATGGTGAATTCTGTGGCAGCCAAATTGGAGGGGGAAGCAGCCGACTGGGTGACCAATCTCCATGATGAAGGGGCTCCTGAGCTGCAGAATGTTAACCCATTCATGGAGATTCATTTTGAAGACAAATCCCAGACCCTGTTGGCTGAGAAAAAGATCCATTGTCTGAAGCAAAAAGGCTGCCCCGCTAAGGAATACATTCGTGAATTCAGGTAAGTTGCTGGTTGGCTAGGGCAGTGGCTGGAATGATCGTTGATCAACTACTTCAAGCAGGGGCTAGACAGTGGCCTACTCCAAGCCTGCATCATTCAGGGCTTTCCTAACCATTTATGTGAGTGGTGCAGCATGACAGTGATGGTGGACATCGAATTGGATTGCCCCAGAAATCCAAGCACAGCTGAACCCAAGCTGCCGTGTGCCCAGGAGAAGCACCTTTTTGGCTGATGTTCCCAAGCCACCACGACCACCCGTGTCCCCCAAGTGCCAGCCAGGGCTCCTATCAAGTGCTATCAATACGGTGAAATGGGTCATTGTGCTGTGGAGTGCCCAGCTCCCAACCCCCAATCCAGAAGCATGCCAGTTGCCACCTCTAAGCCACAAAAAGCCCCCAGAGAGAAGACTAACTGGGCATGGCAGGACCCAGCTGTTGGACACCCCCCTCCTACTGAGCCTGAGGCAAGAGCCCAGCCAGAGCCATTACAGATGCCGGCGCCCTATGACAGTGATGAAGAAGGCAAAGAGGATCTGATGGTAGGTCAACCCCTCCCACCTTTTGCCATCCCTGCCAAGATAATAGTACCCAAAACCAGGACCAAATGAAATTAAATGTGTTTTTATTGTTATTATATAGTTTATTGATTTTTTTTAAAACTAGCAACCTGGTGCCTAGTAAACACCATGTTGTCTGGGTTCACATTTCACAACAATCAATAATAGTCAATTTCTATCATATTGTATTCTACATAGAAGCATTCCTTGACTTTCTCTTCTTCCCATATTGTTCTCTTTTGCAAACATTAGGTTAATACACTTCTTAGTATTTTAGTAACAAAGAGATTAAATATAAACATTTTTCTAACATTTATCCAATTAGTAATAGCATCAATATAGAACTTATTTTCTAGTTAGTCCTCTTGGTTGGATTTCAACATCCTTATTTAGACTTTCCCTCCACAAAATTGAAATCATTTTTATCTGTTAAGATTTTCTCAAAGTTGATTTACAGTTAAATATCTAAGCTGTTTCCCTCACAATAATCCTCCCAACAATTATATTTCTCATATCATAAAAAATACAATATTACTCAGAATAAGAAAGAAGAAAAAGAAAAACATTTCTCTCAAACCAAAATTCATTTTTTCCATTTTTTAACTCTATTCCATTTGATATTTACTAATAAAATAATCCATGATATTTTAAACATAGTCAAATACTTAATCTATAAATTGCATGTGATAAGACAGTTGCATTTCACATATCTATATCTATATCTATCTATCTATATCTATATCTATATCTATCTATCTATCTATATCTATCTATCTATCTATCTATCTATCTATCTATCTATCTATCTATCTATCTATCTATCTATCTATCTATCGTTACTAGTTGAGCAGACCATATTATATTTTAACCATATTCAAACAAATACTTAATCTTTAAAAATTGCTTCTGATAGGTCCAATTTTCTAATCACCTGAATCTGATTTTAGTCTTTTTCTTTCGCCAAACGGCTTTTCTCATCTATCTATTCCACTTATTTAAAAAGTCTTGCCATTTTCTTGTGGATGTTGTTAAGGATGGGAGAGACAAATCAGGAAAGATGCTGATTTCTTTTGTGTTTTCTTGTCTCTTAAGTCGTAGATTTTTTGGTATCTCTGTAACCATTTTGTCAGGCTTTTCTTCTTATCTTCAGCTTTGTTTTGTGATTCTGGGGTGTGGGCTATCTCTTCCAGTTCTGGTGCTTCAGTCATGTCTTGTGTGTTTTCCTTCATCTGAGTTAAATCACAATCCCTTTCATTGGTAGATTCTTTCATTTTCTGAAAATTCTTATGTTGTGAGGTTAACGTAAAGATATGTACATTTATGTCATCAAAGTTGTTTTTAATTTCATTGTGGTTTAAAGCCATTGTTGGAGCAAAGTTGGAAAGTATTTGGTTTTTCTTGACAAGTTCTTTTTGCAAGCTCTTGAGATTCCATAATAGCTAGAATTCATTTTCTTTCTTTCTCTGAAAACAGCTTTAAAGTCATAGTCAATAGGGTTTGATCATCCAGGAAGGTCAGTTATGTTTTTTTCAATTATAATCTTTGCTTATTGTGGCTGGCCTAGAATGTTTTGTTTAGATCTTTTTAAACATCAAAGAAGTAGGTTATCTCATTCTGGGCATCCTGCCAATACTTATAACAAAGCAGCTAAAGTTATATATTCTCTTCCACCACTAGATGTCAGCAACAGTATGTTTTTGTCCCCCTTAATACTTTAATTCGCTGCTTCTTTCCATGGAAGGGTGGTGCAAAGCTCCCCCTCCTTTTCACTTTCAGAGGCTTTTTTGTTTCTTAGAATATCTTTTCCAAAAATTCAGGATATAGAATAGGAGAGAGAAGATCAAATTTCTCACCCAGTTTCAGCATGCTCTTCACCAATATTCTGGTAAGTACTTGTGTTCTTTGGCTGCAAGTAGCTTGGACTGGTTACTGAGATGGGGCCAGCCTTTCTCCTGTTGGGTTAGAGGGAATTTCCCAATAGAACAGGATGATCACTATTGTTCCCGAATTGCTGGGGTGCCCCTCTTTCTTCACCGACTCTTTCGGGCAGCTTTAGACCCATTTAGGGTCCCCTGGCAGGGTGAAAAGAGCTACAGGAAGTGGAGCTTTCATGATCCCATGACCATGCGCTACCAGGCAAAACTGGAAGTCCGGACTTAAATGTGTTAATAGAGTCAGGTTGCACCAGGTGTCTAATTAATCTATCCACAGTGCTCAAGCTGTTACCCCTAGCCATGAGATTTGAACATTGCATTTAATCTGGAGGCAATTCTGGTGGCCAGGGATGAAAAGAGACATTAAGTTATGTGAGGAGTTGTGCTACCTGAGCTGCAAAGAAAAAGTCCTGGGTATCTTCCAGGATTGCTGCAACAAGTGGCTGACCCTTCCCAGCCTTGGGAGGAAATAGCCATAGATTTTATAGTGGAGTTGCCTGAGAGCAAGGGAAACACTGGAATATGATTTATGATCTATTTTCCAAACAAGTGCATTTCATCACTTGCTCCCCTCTGCCCAGAAGCTAACCAAGATGTTTTTGAAACACATATATCGGGTCCATGGAACTCCAAAGTGAATTATTTCTGATGGGGGGGGCAGTTTACTGCAAAGTTCTGGAGGGAGTTCGTTAAACTGATTGGATCGGCTCAGTGGCTTTTGTTGGCTTTTCATCTGAGCATGAATGGAGCGGCTGAAAAAGTTAATGTAATGGTGGTACAGTACCTCAGACGCTATGTTAATTACCAACAGACTAATTGGGCTGACCTCCTGCCTTTTGTGGAGGTAGCCTACAACAATATTGTGCACAGTAGCACTGGACTCACCCCATTTAAAATAGTAATGGGTTGGGGTTTTGTGCCTATGCCTGAATATCCCCAGGAGCCTCCTACTTCCCAGACTTTGGATCAATGGGTGACGTCTTTCCAGGGGGGTTGGGTTGGGTGAATGTGAAGAAAGCTTTGACCAAGGCTACTAAGGTTTACAAGGAGCTCCCCTCAAAAAACATTTTATGTTGGCAATTGGTTTATCTTTAAACACAATATTTAAGGTTAAACTTACCCAGCAGAAAACTGGGGCCAAAATTCCTTGGTCCTTTTCCCATCACAAAAACCATAAACCCTGTTACAGTGGAATTGAAACTTCTATGACTGTTGGAAAAGTGTGTTTCACTGTAGTCTGTTGAAACTTGTGTCTGAATCCTCTTTAAGACTTACTCCAAATAAGTTGCTGGGTCCTATAGTGGTAGAGGGAGAGACACATTATGAAATAAAATGACTCTAGGTTGTACAAGGGGAAGTTACAATACCTTGTTCAGTGGAAAGGCTATCCACTGTCAGAAGCTACATGGGTGAAATGCACAAATGTGAAAGCAGGCAAGTTAATAAAAGAGGTTTTATGATAAATATTCTCACGAGCCTCAAGGAAATACTTAACATGTTTTTTGTTTCCCATACAGGAGACTCTTTCCTTTTGAGAGGGGCTGACTGTCAACTCTACAATGAGCTGCAGCCATTTTTTCTTTCTCATTCTAGATTGCCACATAGAACAGGGGGAGGAGGTTTGTCCCATGGGAACCAAGGTCATCTGCTGCTCCTGCAACCAGGGACTGGGTGTTGCATAAAAAGCCCACCAAATAAGTATATTGAGGAATGTAGTTGCTTGTGTGGTTTTGTGGGTGGGACATTTAATTTTGTAGTTTAGCAATGGTTATTTGTGTGTTCAGACTTGGTTTCACTTTTCAGCATGCCAATACTTTGTAACTAATAAACATGTTCTTTGAGGAATTTTCAAGCCTTGGAGTTCTGCTTTATTTGTCTCTGTCTGTCGGAACTATGACACATTGTCACTTTACCCCTTACATCATAAGGTAAACCTTAATAGTGTCTATCACCCATATTTGGTTGACTTCATTCATTGTTGACCTCCAGTTGACCTCTTCCATTTCAGTGTTCATGGTTCACGAGAATGATAGAAATGAAAAGATATCAAGAGTTGGAGGATATTGGTGCCCCTTTCTCTAAACAAGAACTTGAACAAGAACTAGAAACAAAACTCTTGGTCTTCATCACTTGTGATTTCATAATCTTTTTGGTGGGGAATGTATGGAGTATAAATATTTGCTTTAAATGTTTCCAAGCCATTTCATAACCTGAGCATTGTGTTATGTGATCTCAAAGTAAGTTGATTACAACTGCAAGAATTGTAACTTGTTCGGAGACTAATTAACCAGTGAGTGTTAGTTTTTTGGTTTAAATCCTTTCTTATAGAAAGACACTCTGTATTCACCAAATCTTTACCAAACATATAAGATTGCAAATATTTGACTAGTGGAGAATAGAGTTAGGAACAATAAAAGGGTGCTGTTTCTTGTATGGACACAACAACATGGAACACTGAGAACTAAACTAGATGATTCGTAAAATGAATACTGTTTTGTTCCACTTCCAAATGTTATTTGTTTTATTATAAATGAACAATGACTTAATACTCTATTACTTTGATCTTTTTTGCTTGGAAATATTGTCCTCTTTTCCCATATCTACACAATAGGGTTGCACAGTTTAGGAAAGCTGTGTTTTAGAACACACTTGACACCTGTTGAAAACACTTTGCCCAAGGTATATTTTTCCCCAGGATCATATGCCAGCCACAAAAAGAAGCTGCAGAAAGGCACAAAAAGTCACAGTTGGCCATAAGGTTTCTTAACAGCTGGGTGCTATTTAGAAAGGTAACATGGGTTTTGAAAGGGCTAGGGTTTAACAACTGAACAATTTAGCCTATAATGTATTTCTGTTTATTCTTTAACCATTTTTGTCTGGTGCTCTCAGAAAGTATGAGGCAATCCTGCCTCAGGAGATATAAACAAATGATAAGATATAATCACTTCCCTGACTTTTTATGCTACTTATCTCTATCTTGAAGCCAGCTAAGATGCAACACAATTGCACAGGTAGACACCTGAAAATTTCATTTAGGGATGTCACTGCAGTCTACCAGATAAGATTTCCAAAGTTGATATTTTAGTTCCAAGTGACAGACAAAAGCATTTTAGATCCTCTTATTTGAGAACCTAACCCGATTAATTTCATTTTGAAGGAATATGAGGATGGTTGGTTGCACAAGCTCTTAGGAATATTAGTATGAAAAGAATATAACTATAGCTGGATGCTCAGACAGCCCTAGGTAAAGATAGTGAGGGAGAGTATTGAAATGACCCACATTTTAATGTAATTGCCACCAATACTGTAATACATTAGCTGCATGGAATAAAATTGGCAGACCTTTGAAAATTGTTATGAATCAGGTCTGAATGCTAAAACTAGTTTCAGAGACAGATGTTTTAATGTTTGTTCATATGTCCTTCACCTCCTAAATCTGCCACATCATCAGTTGAACAACTTTTATTTTTTTCTGATTTCTTTTCTTTTTTTCCCCCCCACAGGAAATGGTTTATTCTTTTTTTTTTTGCTTGTGTCAGCTAGGTTCCAACCTTCTAACAAATCAACAGTTATAGCCAAGAAGCTGGTATTTCTTTCAGATGTATCATAATTAAAATACTGTATCTTAAATCTGTTAAAAATGTCATTTTGTTTCTGTTACTATATTATTAAATATTTTTCTATTGTCTACTCAAAGCAATAAAATAACTCATATAAAGAAGAATGCCAGAATTATAATCGCAAGCAACACAGTTCTCAATGTCATTAAATACCCCAAACCAAAAGTTCTTGGCAAAATATAATATGTTACTGAAATTATAAAATGTCTTCAAAACATAAAATCAGTTAACAGTGTACCAATCTTTATTTGGTTTAATTAAAAAAGATTTTTTAAAAGTTGTGTGTTCAGTGCCACATTTATGAAAGCAAAGTATGTATTTTTGATACTTACATGTTTTATATATTTTTCAAAGTTGCTCTGGAATCTAAATTTCCATTCCTTGGAAACCTCTCAGTTCTAGACATATTGGTACAGTTCTAGACTTATTGATATAATTCTAGATCTATCTAGGTCATTTTTATTTCCTTTTAGAACAACAAAGGGCTATGATACTTCACACCTGAAGATTTTCATTGTAGAATTCTGCTCTGAGAAAGTTTGGACTAACCCAGGTGTAGGCAACCCTGGCTCCCCCATGACTTGTGGTCTTCAACTTGTGAAGTCCATGAGTCATAAAAGAGCCAAGGTTGCCCACCCCCGGGCCAACCTTTCTTCTTTTTTTATTGAAAAGTTTTACAAAAACACATTATAGTAATGCTATTTTTAATCAATGCTGTTTTCCTCCTGTTGTTAAATTTAAAATTGCTTTGTCACTAAGAATGTTTTTTATTTATGATTGTAGCTGCTTGTGTTGAGAATTGAAAGACAAGAGAACAAGCTAGATATAAATAATCCATAAATAAAAGGAAAATAACCTAAGGAAGTAATGAAGGTTGCAATTATCTGCATAGAATAGATCCTAGATATCACATATTAGCTTGAACCATAATACAGTCGATTAATTGTCTACTGATTTGTAGCATAATAAAGATTTAAGATAAACACATGTCATCATAGCTTAAAGAGAAGTGAAATTAATAATAATAAAAAGGCAACCGTTCCTTTTTCCAGAAAAATATTTTATTAGCTTATCAAAGCATAAAATACAAAATAAAATAAATATAAATATAAAATAGGAGAGAAAAAGAGAGAGAAAAGTTGAGGTTTCATGTTATTACCATATTCTACTGCACCAAAAGGAATTAGAAGTCAATGCTTTCCCCCCCCCCCTCTACCCTGTGCACTCACCTAAGAAAGAGCAACCATTCCTAATTTGTTTTGAGAATATCCAGACTGTGAGTTGTGGATACCACAAAATTACACATATAAATTGATAACTATTGTTTTGTTGTTGAGCTCTTTCAGTATATTATGAGCTAAGTCAGGACTAATGTTGTTCAACAAGCAAAATTCAGCCAAACTTAATACAAGATGATTTGTGTATTCATCTTATCTTTCATTGATTGATTGTCTCCATGTTATGCATTTTGAAAGAATAGTATGCACTTATCTAAATAACATATTTATGATTTTCTTCTGCAGCAATTATTTTTCTCCCCAAAATAAATGATATACAGAGTTATCAATTGAACAAAATATGATTTACTAAGTTGTTTTATAAAAATCTTCTGCCAACCTAGCAGTTTGAAAGCACATAAAAATGCAAGTAGAAAAATAGGGACCACTACAGTGGGAAGGTAACAGCGTTCCGTGCGCCTTTGGTGTCTAGTCATGCCGGCCACATGACCACGGAGATGTCCTCGGACACGCGCTGGCTCTTCGGCTTTGAAACGGAGATACTATTGTGGACATTCTGGAATATGTGTTTTTGTATGTGCCTTCTTTTTAATAAATAAACAGCTTCACACAAAATACCTCTTATTCAGGCCATACGTTATCAATTGCTAGTTTCAATTATATGCAATTATCCTACTTATTTCACTGTATCACAGAGACTCTGAAGATTCCTTTCTGTGTCTCAGAGAAATACTTAAAATTATAGTTGAGATATAAAAAAACAAACCCACCACCAATATATTTTCACAGATTTTTTCTTATGTATCTTCTAGAAACTTTCTCTTCCTGCATAGAACTGTATCATCCCAGATCAAATATAACCCCTTTCCATAAGGAATCCAATTTAGCACTATGCAAACTTGAAATGAACAAGTATCAAAGAAGAAATGTTAATTTGATTTAAATGTTTTCAAATCTAGATGGTTCCTTGGCATACCTTGTACTGAAAACTGATCAAAGAATGTTACAAATTGTAAAAATAAATTCTTTACAACAGCAGTAGCCATTATTATGAAGCTACTGTTGACATAATTAGTTATTTTCTGACAAAATCAGCTCAAGGATCATTGTTCCAGGCTTTAAATATCCTTTCAGCATGACTGATTCGGTGATTGAAGTTTTGATGGAATCAACATGTATCTGAACTTTTAACTCCATGGGATAGGAAAGTATTTATTCTGAGTTTCAAACTAGGACTATAGCTATAGCACTAGAAGTAAATATGCAGACTGTATAAAGCACTTAGAGAGGGCTGTAAAGTACTGTGAAGTGGTATATAAATCTAAATGCTATTGCTATTGCTATTTTACACTCCTTCAATAATTTACTTACCTTTTGGTGCTCTCTTACCACCACAACCCTATTCCAGTTCTCAACCATCTTCTATGGAAAGAGTTAATTCTAACTTCTTTTTCTTCACTGGAACTTGGAGGTGTTGTCTAACTTTGATAGCATCCCGTTTTGTCAGTAAATAATCATATTACTTTTCATAATGAGAACTAAGACAACAGCGCTCCAGTATTATGATGTGATGAAACTCTTAACATTTTGAAAAATATTTTCTCTATCACAAATTCACAATCTGCTCTAAATAACATAAATTACTAGATTGTCATTGATGAAAATCATTGAGGAATGTTAGACTGTCCAAAAGAACCTACAGTAACTTCCATGTAAAAGCAGGTTTTTATTGCCCAGAAAGAGTTTATTGAATAGAATCAGTAGAAGTTAAATTCTTCATTAGGTTGTTAAGAACCAACATTTCCAATACAATTAGATCTATTTTTCCCCACTTTGCCTAGTGAAGCTAAGTAGATAACCTGAATACTAGTCTACTCAGGGTTTTGACTTATGGAAAGCCCATTCTGGGTCAGATGCACCTGACACTCTTCTTGGATTCTTTTTGGCCAATAAAAACCTGCTTTTAAACCACAGCTCCTGGATATTTTGAGCATACAAAGTATATCCCTTATCAAGATAGAGGAAATATTTCATTCTCATGCTAACATTGAGTTTTCAGGACAGCAAACTCACTGAACTGAGCTCCACATCTTCCCAACTGTAATTTCATAATCAAGCTATTTGTGCTTCTCTAAATAAATTATTTTTCTTTCTGATTTTATTTTGGTTCTTGATTACCTTCTCCAGTTCATGACCCAGAATATAATTAGTGATCATGCAGACAACTCATTTAATCTCTTACGGTCTATTTATAAACAGGGCTGGATGTTTTTGCTACAAATTTAAGAATGAAATTAAGAAGACAAATGTGGACTTTTCCCAGTATTTTAAGAAAATCATGATTATTTGATCACAGATTCAAACTTTAATGTCTAGTAATATATATCCAGATTGGTAAATGTCACAGAGATGTTCTCCTTCCTAAGTTTACAGACTTCTTCAAATAGCAATATACTGTAGTCAAATATGAAAACAAATAGCTATGTGAAAAAATGTATATTGTTTTGAAATCAGTTGAATATATATTTTGTCAATGTTAATTTGTTACTGACATGAGCAAAAGTACTGTAAGTGTAATCCTATTCCCGAGGCTGAATGTTATAATTTTCTGCATGAAATGATTTTGACCCTTTAATATCTGAGATAATATGCCTAGTGCTTCATGTTGGGTATTATTTATGTAATTTTCCTTTATAATTCTAATATATTTTGTCTAATTATACTTAATGCAGTAGAATATATTTGTTGATTGCCCCCACCATTGAAACTTTGATACTTGCTGGTACATGTTTACATGAACATTCAACCTGCCAGCTATATATTTCTTCGGTCCTCATTACAGAAATCCCTTCAAGCTGTCTCTGTGAAATTCAGCATTCTGTATAAAAGCTGCTGTTTTGTGTACATATTTGAATAATTTCTGTCCCAAAGCACTGAAAATACAGCCAACCTTTATATATAAAAAACAACAAATAAAATAAATTTTAAGGAAGCATAGCTCAAAAATCCTACACTGAGTATGATGAAATTTGACAGATTTAATCCCATACTTAGTCTTGTTTTCAATACATTTCTTAGCAGTCTTCTGAAAAACAAAGCAATCATTTGTGTTCCTTCCATACTAAACAATATTAAAAATAATTTTTTTAAAGAATCTCACTTTTGATTTGAGCATCAGATTTGCTAGAGTTACTCATGATACTGTACATCCCATGAGTAAATAGGTTTATGAATCATATCTGGAAACCGAGGGATTCCAAATCGCAAGTAAAACACCGGCCCAGCAGACCTTTGACAGTTGACAGCTGTCAAATGGCTGCCAGAAGCATCAGCGCATGCGCGCCGCCCCGCTGGCCGCCATTCCCGATGACAGCTGTCAAAAGGGCTGCCAGAACCAAACACGCACGCGCCGGATTTGACAGTTCCCGGAACTGTCAAATCCGCAGTCCACAATCTGGTCCTCCGAACTGAGCTAAGCGCTCAGCTGAGAGGAATTCCCCGACAGCCGCCGAGCTGTCAGAATGCCGCTCGTCGATTGGCTGTTCTCCGAGCGGCGGGAAAAATACTGTTACCTGATTGGTTATGATGTTTGACAGTTCTCTATATAAGCCAGGATTGTTTGACAGTCAGCTGCCTGGAGCTGAACCGAATAAATTTATGAACCTCTGCCTATGGTCTCGCTCTTGTCTTTGTAAAGACAATTCACCTGGCGACGAAGGTGGGATCCCGGTACTATAGAGCTGCCTGCTGAGCTAAGTCACACCGCGAAGGAGTTCTGATCCCTCTCGCTGACAAGTCACTGCTGAAGCCACTTTGAGGGCAAAGGAACCCTTCGGCAGCTTGAACAGTACTGTGGACCCAGACCATGGCAAATTTAGGTCACGTCAGAGAATTCGACGTCCGCCACCCCGAGGGATGGGAGTCGCACTGGGGGCAAATTGAAGGCTACCTCGTTGTCAACAAGATAACGGAGGACCGCCACAAAGCCGCAGCCCTTCTCTGTCTCAGCGGGCCCGCCGTTTACGACATCGCTGTAGGGCTCTGCAGCCCAGACCCCGTCGCGACCGTCCCCTACGCTGTGCTGACCGACCGCCTTAGCAAGCATTTCATGCCCCATCGGTCTGAGCTGTATTGGCGCCTCCACTTCGCCCGCCGCCGCCAGCAACCCGGCGAAACGTCCACAGCCTTCGTCGCGGGGGTACGTCACGCCGCCCGCAGGTGCCAATTTCCAGACCTGGAAGACCGCATCAGAGACCAGGTTATCGCCGGTCTCTCCAATGAGCGGCTCCAGTGGAAATTGGTAGCCAAGGCCACGATGGACCTCGCTCAACTCATACTAGAAATCATGGCCTACGAAGACAGCCACCGCGAGGGCTCCCCAGTGTTCAGAAGCAGCCCGGCCGGGTCAGTCCACCACACCTGGGAGCCGGACAATGAGCAACCAGAGGCCTACAACGGCGTCGACGACATCATGTCCCGCTTCAACAAAATGAGCGCCGACTATGGAAGAAACCGCAAGCCATTCAAACCAGCCGGTCCAGGCCAAAGACCCATCTCCACCGGCCCCAAACCCAAGTGCGCCAGCTGCGGCGGGGCTCACGCCAGAGCCACATGCCGTTTTAGAAATGCCAAATGCCACGGATGTGGGAAGACCGGGCACATTCGCTCCGCGTGCCGCAGCCTGAACCGGGAAACCCTCCACGAACTTGAGGAAATTCCGTCAGGTAGGACAAAAATCCATTCCCCTGCCAATAAAATTCCCCAGTCCTCAGTATTGTCCATTAGGGCCAAACAAAAAAACTCGACCATCCACCATTTACAACCCAAAATTAAGATCTGGGTTAAGATTCAAGGGGTGCCCTGCGAAATGGAGGTCGACTCCGGGTCCTCTGTTTCAATAATGTCTTGGGACACTCTCAAAAAAATCGGCTTTAAAAGTAGACGCCGTATCTCCCTACAGCCCTCTAAAATACTCCTTGCAGACTTCCAGGGGGCCGCTATCCAATTAAAGGGACAAGCACAAGTAAAAGTAGAATACAAAAAATTCCTTGGGCACTTAACGGTCCAAATTACAGAGGCACCCAGGACCACCCTCATCGGGTTAGACTGGTTCGAGGCTCTGGGCATCCACCTGGAAGGCACCAACCGCATACAATCCCAAACACTAGAACAGGTCTGCCAAGCGTTCGCGGATGTTTTCAACAGAACGCTTGGCAAATATACTGGCACCCCTATAGACCTCAAACTAAAACCTGAGGTAGGTCCCATCTGCATTAAGGCAAGAAGGGTCCCCTTCGCGCTGAAACAAAGAATCGAGGCCGAATTAGACCGCTTAGTCAGCCTAGGGGTCCTAGAACCAACAGATGGGGGAACCTGGGAAACTCCCATCGTGACACCAGTTAAACCAAATGGAGATGTGAGAATATGCGCGGATTATAAAGCAACTCTAAACCGCGCATTAAATCCCCATGCATACCCAGTACCTGCAGTCAGAGACGTGCTATCAGAAATAGGGTCCAGCTCAATATTCGCCAAACTCGACCTGGCGCATGCCTTCCTTCAGCTACCTGTCACCCAAGAAACAGCTGAAGCCCAAACCATTGTCACACACCGCGGCGCTTTCAAGGTAAACCGCCTACAATTCGGCATCTCAGTGGCTCCTGGTATCTTCCAGGAGGTCATGGAAAAAACCTTAAAGGGAATCCCAGGTGTCTGCCCCTATTTCGATGATATACTCATCGCAGGGGAATCGGAAAACAACTTAGCAGACAGGCTACAAGAGGTACTATCGAGATTTAGGAAAGCGGGGCTAAAACTCAAACGCGAAAAATGTTCCATAGGCGTCCCATCCGCAGATTTCTTAGGCTACAAAATTGACTCACAAGGAATCCACCCCACCAACTCAAAAATCCTTGCTATCAAAGCCGCCCCAACCCCTAAAAATAAAACTGAGCTCCAGGCTTTCCTGGGGCTTTTAAACTTTTATCATGCCTTCCTGCCTGGGAAGGCAACCATCGCAGAGCCTCTCCACAGGTTACTCGATAAAGGGGCAGCCTGGCAGTGGACATCAGCCCATGAAAACAGTTTCAAATCACTCAAACAAATGCTTTCCAGCAACGCCACCATTTCCCACTACAAAGAAGACAAACCTCTCTGCATAGCCTGCGACGCATCCCCATACGGGATCGGAGCAGTTTTAAGCCACTTAGACAGCGATGGCACTCAAGCCCCGGTGGCCTATTATTCCAGAACTCTTTCCAAAACGGAAAGAAATTATGCCCAGATAGATAAGGAAGCCCTGGCAATAGTGGCGGGAATAAAAAAATTTCACGACTACCTTTACGGCCGCCCCTTTGTGATTTACACAGATCACAAGCCACTGTTAGGATTGTTCACCTGGGACCGCCAAACCCCCCAAATCTTGTCCCCCAGGATGTTGCGCTGGACAACATTCCTCGCAGCATATTCCTACCAACTAGTATACAAGCCGGGACACCAAATGTGTCACGCTGACGGCCTCAGCAGATTGCCCCTACCCCACTCGGAACCAGACCCTGCCCCAGCAAGCAACATCTTAGCCATTCAAGAACTCCTGGAATGCCCACTGACAGCGAACGATATCGCTGCCGCAACATCCCAAGACAAAACGCTTAGCAGAGTGTTAGCGTGGGTACATACTGGCTGGCAATCCTCCTGTCCAGGCACAGAATTCCAGCCATACTTCTCAAGGCAAAATGAATTAACTTCTCACTTGGGATGTTTACTCTGGGGATGCAGGGTAATCGTGCCACCCAAACACAGACCCAAGGTACTGCACACATTGGGATGTTTACTCTGGGGATGCAGGGTAATCGTGCCACCCAAACACAGACCCAAGGTACTGTACACATTACACGAGGGCCACCCTGGCATCGTAAAAACAAAAGCCTTGGCCCGCAGCTACGTTTGGTGGCCGGGAATAGACCAAGACATAGAAAAACACATCGCTGGCTGCTATTTGTGCCAGGAATCCCGCCCACTCCAACCCAGAGCTCCGATTCACAAATGGGAACTCACAAAAAACCCCTGGTCCCGCATCCACATTGATTATGCTGGACCTTTCCAAGGGCAGGTCTTCCTCATAGTCGTGGACAGTTATTCCAAGTGGCTGGAGGTTCTCCCGGTTTACAGCGCAACGTCCGCCGCAACCATCCAAGCCCTCAGGGGAATTTTCGCAACACACGGTCTCCCCGACGTTATAATATCAGACAATGGCCCTCAATTTACTTCTCATGACTTTCAGATCTTCACGAGGAGCAATTGTATTAGGCACTCAACATCGGCTCCCTTCCACCCATCGTCCAATGGCCTTGCAGAGGTTATGGTGAGGACCACCAAAGACGCCCTCAAAAGAATCATCACGGGGAACTGGCACCGTCGCTTGGCACAATTTCTTTTAGCCCACCACGCTACGCCCTGCTCCTCCACCGGCAAAAGTCCGGCCGAACTCCGATGGGGTCGCCGCCTGGTGACAAGGCTCGACAGACTCCACCCCGACAGACCTGCAGCCGAATTGTCACCCAACACCCAGCCAAAAACATTCTCCAGGGGTCAAAATGTTTGGTCTCGAGATTATGGGGGAAGGGATAAGTGGGTTCAGGGGGTTATCCTGGACCAAACAGGACCGTTGTCATATACAGTGGACACTGGGACGGGACTTACACAACGCAGACACGCAGATCAGCTCCGACCCAGGTCACCCCCCAACCCCCCTCTGCAACCGATTCTGGGTGAGCCTGCGCCATCCGACACCCCCAGACCCAACGAACCTTCCCCTCCCCAGGACCCACAACCGCCTGCCGAATTCCCTTCAGAAACAACTCCACCGGCTACGCAACCCGAAGAAAGCACCCCCTGCCTCCGACGGTCCAGCCGAGCCAGAAGACCCCCCGCATACCTCGCAGACTTTGAATGGAAGGGAAACCCGCCGACAGCCAAAAACCCTGTTAACAATACTTATTTTAAATGTTCAACTGTTGTTACAAATAACGTACCAGTTCAGGGGGGGGGAAAGGGGGTGAATCATATCTGGAAACCGAGGGATTCCAAATCGCAAGTAAAACACCGGCCCGGCAGACCTTTGACAGTTGACAGCTGTCAAATGGCTGCCAGAAGCATCAGCGCATGCGCGCCGCCCCGCCGGCCGCCATTCCCGATGACAGCTGTCAAAAGGGCTGCCAGAACCAAACACGCACGCGCCGGATTTGACAGTTCCCGGAACTGTCAAATCCGCAGTCCACAATCTGGTCCTCCGAACTGAGCTAAGCGCTCAGCTGAGAGGAATTCCCCGACAGCCGCCAAGCTGTCAGAATGCCGCTCATCGATTGGCTGTTCTCCGAGCGGCGGGAAAAATACTGTTACCTGATTGGTTATGATGTTTGACAGTTCTCTATATAAGCCAGGATTGTTTGACAGTCAGCTGCCTGGAGCTGAACCGAATAAATTTATGAACCTCTGCCTATGGTCTCGCTCTTGTCTTTGTAAAGACAATTCAGTTTATTTCTGAAACTCCAAAGCCAGACCTTAAAACAAATTTAATGGTTCTTACACATATTATATAACTGTTTCAAAGCAATAATTTTAAAAATAAGGATTATTTAATAAATTTTATGCTACAAAATCAGTTTTAAGCTGAACACAAGGATTTTATGCAGTCATCCAAAGTTCTCAGAGTCTTGGGGATCTCACAAAATTAGGTAAATACTTTTTTGTTAGTTTGGAAGTTACTGGCGATAGCAGTTGTGTTTTGGTTTGGGTTTTTAACAATTATTGTTTAAAAAAATTATATGATTTAACTAATCATCTGGATACATTTTATATATGGGTTTGCTAATATCCAAATTGTTAGCAATTGCAAGATAGTGAGACTTGCTTCAGACAGATGATTTGGTTACTTGTTTACTTAATTTTATTTATAGTGGAGATCATTTACAGATCATTGAGAAAGATACACAAAGACAGACTTTCAATAAAGGTGGTAGGATGTAAGCCTCCTTGATATAAATTGAACTTACCACCAAGTAGATTTGCTTAGCATACATGTTTAGTGTGTATCATTGTAGCTGTATGTGGGTTTTCCCTACCTCCACCACTAATTGCATTTGCAGATGATGGGCTTTGATATTATACAACAACAAGTGATTGTCTTTGGCTTGTTTAAGCCCTTGGTTTGGCCCAGTAGATACAGTGAATATTTAATCATGTTATCGGCTGAATGACGATTGTGACAAATACTCATTGAGCAGGAAGAAGCCTATCAATTCCTAGCTCTTTGTAGTTTGTTCTTTGATAACAGCCAAGGAACATAACCCAAAAGGTTTAGCCATGCTCTTAGCATACAAATAATGTTTTTGAATATTGCTGGCAACTCCCCAAATTTCACTGCCAGCTTTTGGATCTTTTCCAATAACAAGATCTGGATGAAGTGACACAGATGTATGATAGGCTTTTCTATCAACTAGGATCCATTCCCAGCCATCATTACAGCCATAGGATCCATTTCATTACAAAGCTGAGTATCATCCAAGTGTCAGAGAGCCAGAATTACACAATTACACAACTGTTGAGAGAATGGGAGAATCATAAAAAGGGACTCAGGTGCCAGAGGAGACCTTTCTCATCATACAGCTAATTTGATGTCTCTAGTCTGACCTTCCATAATGACACTGGAAAAGTGGATTGATTTCAAAATAAACAACAACAACAGTAGTGGTAGTAATAGTGGTAGTAGTAATAATAGTAATAAAAGTAATAATAGTAATAATAAGTAAAATATTACAGGGCCAGTACATAAAAAAATAGCAGGCAAAACAGATAACAGCAAGACATGGCAATGGCCAAGAGCAGGAAAATTGATGAAAGAGACAGAGAGGTAAATTCTGGCTGCCGAAGACCAAGCCTTAAGAACAAATGCATGTAAAACCAGAATTGAGAAGACAGCAACAGACAGCAAATGCCATCTCTGCAAAGCTGAAGGAACAGTGAACCACCTACTTAGCCCCTCAAATGATAGTACAAACTGACTACAAACAACCACATGACAAAGTAGCAACAATGGTGCACTGGAATATTTTCAAGAAATAACAGCAAGAACTGTTAGGACCCTGGGTGAGATTCAAGGTGCTGGTGATGACCTATAAAGCCCTAAATGGCTTGGGTCCTGGATATCTGAGGGAACACCTGCTGCCGGCATCAAGTTCCCTTCGTCCAGTGTGCTCCCACAGGGAGGGTCTTCTCAGGGTGCCACCAGTAAGAGATTGCTGGCGGACGACACCCAGGGATAGGGCCTTCTCAGTGGGTGCACCTGCCCTCTGGAACCAGCTCCCAGTGGAGCTGAGGACTGCCCCCGACCTCCGTTCATTCCGCCGGGACCTGAAGACCTGGCTCTTCGAGCTCTCTGGCCCAGGCTGAGAATTAATCTTAATTTTAACTGGGGTTTTATTTATGCAGGGACGAATATAATTTTTTAAATTTGTTTTTAACTTTTGTATCTTTGTTTTTTAATCACCCTGTAAACCGCCCTGAGTCCTTCGGGAAAGGGCGGTATATAAATGTAATAAAATAAAATAAATAAAATAAATAAAATAGGCAAAGTAATTAAAAATAAATAAGCTGCAGTGCTCTAGGACTTTAGAATTCAGATAGACATGCACCTGCTACATAGTACTCTGGACTTAACAATTGTTGATAAGAAAGACAAAAAAGTGAATAGTGGATATTGCGGTACCTGGCAACAACAGAGCAGAAATCATAGAATACAAAGACTTGCAAATAGAAATAGAATCACTAAGACAAAAGAAGCAAAGGTAGTAATAGGCTTGGGTGCAATCCCAAAACGGCTGGAGCACCACTTGAACAAAATTTGCATTGACAAAATCTCTCTCAGTTAATTAAGGTAATTATTTTACCTTAAACAGCTGATATCCAGCAATGATACCTTTAATACTATCAAAAGCAATGTCTGCCTATTGATCAATACAAGGATAAAAATGCCAAATCCAGTCTAACCATCTGGCTGACATACAATGAACCACAATATGTATTGGTTTAAAGGTTTGCTTCAGCCATAGTGTCTTAAATAAGAAGTTCTTTAAAAATGAATACGTATATGAAAACATGATAAAATGCTCTCAAGGCATTTCAACTCATAAAAAAGAATCTTATATCAGAGGGCTTGATTTGACTTCTGTTCATTGTAGACAATTATAACAATTGTTCTAAGGATCATTATTCATTCAGGAAACAGAGTTTGACCACATGAATAAGGCCTTGACTAATTGGCTAGATACTTCAATAACAAAATCAAGCAGTCTACTTTTCAAGGTATTCTGAGGATGCTAAAGACAGTTTTAAAACCATGCCATGGGCAATTGCATAAGCTTTTTTCTACGTGACTAGGGATCTTAGTTGCAGAGGTTTTATCTATTCAAATAAAAATCAATGTATTTACAGTTGAAGATACACAGGCTTAAAATCGAGTAACTTTTTATCTTTAGGAATAGCAAATATAGGTCTTCATTTGAAATTGTATGATGAGCCAATGAGTTCAAAGCAGACCCAGATAATCTAATCCTGCTCATCCTGATAGATTTTATACCTAGAGAGAATGTTATGCAGCATCGCTCAGAATGTACCTAATAGTACAAGGGAGGGAGAAATACACAGAATGTACCTAACAGTACAAGGGAGGGAGAAATACACAGAATGCTACAAAGTTCAGGTTCATAAGTAGCTTAGAATAAATACTACAGAAATCAGAAGAAAAAAATAAATAAATTGATAATGTGGAAGAAGCTGCTATTTCTCATCTATTTATTACATTTGAGAAAGCATGGAAAAAAGAGGACAATTATGAAATAATTCATATCTAAAGCTACAGTATTACAAATTAATTAATTAAATTTTCATACCTGGGGAGTTAGTTTTTGGTCCCCATTTTTCTAAATGAAGCCCTTATAAACTATCCATCTCTCACCTGGTGTCGTGTGACTAGGATGGCAATTCTCAGAATGGCTATGCTGGCTAGGAATAACAGAATAGCAGAGTTGGAAGGTACCTTGGACATCTTCTAATCCAACCTCCTGTGCAAGCAGGAAACACTATACCAGTTCAGACAAATGGTTGTCCAATCTCTTCTTAAAAACCTCCAGTGTTGGAGCACCCACAACTTATGGAGGCAGGTTGTTCCACTGTTTAAATGTTCTAATTGTCAGGAAAATTCTTCTTAGTTTTAGGTTGGTTCTCTCCTTGATTAGTTTCCACCCATTGCTTCTTCTTCTGTCTTTAGGTGCTTTGGAAAATAGGTTAACCCCTTCTTCTTTGTGGCAGCCCCTTAGATAATCCTACACATTCAGAAGACATCTGGTTTAGAAAGAACATCCTTTTAAAACCTCTAATGAAGATAGAGTAAAGCATCCAGATGCCTTTTGATAGCAAAAAAATTATACACAATAATTATTTTCCTCAACCAGGAATCCTCCACTCACGACTGGGAATTTTGGGATGCATGAAAGAGTGGATGGGTGTTCTGGTACTTGCAGTATAACATGTCCAGAAGGTAAAAAAGTGACAAGAAGATAAAAAGATATCATTTTGCCAACTTTTTCTTTCTTTCTTTTATAGTTGTTTGCATTAATTTTTATTTTCCTTTTTAAACCTTTTAACAAAATTATAAAAAAGTAAAAATACAAACTAAAAAATAAAAAAGTGGAAAGAAAAAAATATTATTATGCAATATGTTGGAATTAAGAAGGAACGTGTACAAATTACAGAATTCTTTAAAGTGATAACTAGCAATATCATTAATGGAGATGCATTTTCCATTATCTGCCATCATCTGGAAAAATGACCACTTTCTGAACATGCTGGCCACAAAAATATGTATCCAGCTGAGAAGCCAAGCCTTTTCCATCACAATTTATTTAAGGGAAAGATAAATCACTAGTGTTTACTCTAACTTTCTACAGTCTAGACAGGAATAGTATGCTTTAACAATACTCATATTAAAAATTCATTGCCTTTGGAAAGCTGCCATGGAGTTTTATTGGAGTATAACCTTTTCAACCCAGGTAACTATGGGACAAGCTCCAAGAGAGAAATACTGCCCTGCAGAGTCAGCAGTGGATAAGAGAGAGGAATGACAATTGTGTATCAGAATATTCAACATCAGTGTACTAAGTGACAAGTCTGAAATCTTTCTGAGAAATAGACAACTGGTGTAAAATATTTGGGGATGAAAAATAGTTCACATATAATTAAAATATGATGGCTTCATGAAGGTGCCAGGAAGACTAAGTTAGAAATATTGTTAACATTTTTTAATCTGGGAAAGCTGGTGACCTGATATTTCTTTTGGAGAATTTCATCTATTTATCAGATATAATAGTAATTCAGGCAGTGGAACAAAAAATGGTGCTAGAATATATTCAAATGGTGGCATGGCATGGGAGCAAGTGAAATAAATGTGCTTTATGTAATTTCTGTACTCATATTAAAATGGATTTTAAAAGTGTTTTATGGGTTTCTGTTTTTACATTAAAACAAGTACTATTTGGGTTGAAAAAATAGTGATGGGTCTGTAATAGCTATTTTGTTTATCTATAAAATAATTGTGCTATTATTTCTTAAGTCAATGGGCAAATGTTAGCATGATATTTTATGTTCTTTGCCAGCCGGACTCAGGTAGGTTATAATTGTGTTACCAATATTCAAAACTTTTATTTCACTTATAGTTCCTTTGACCTGAAGTTTAATTAATTCTGAGCCGCAGTCAATGTTACAAAATGACATATATGAACTAAAAAACAATTTGTTTAGGAACAAGTTATGCAACTACACAAAAATGTAATCTGGATAAAATAAATCTGGATAAAAATAAAATACTTTTATTTTTGAGGGTTTTAAAAATGAAAATACAAAACTATATAAATTTATTTTACATATTTCATGAAGAATTCACTTTGATGCACCTATTATTGACAGTATATCTCCCAAACTACTTTGATACAATGGTATCCATAGCACCTTTCATTTGTTAGAGAGTTAAACTTAGAGCAGAAGGACTGGCTTGAATCCCACTTTAATTAGAAACATATTTTTTTTAAAAGTCATATCTGATAGTGAAATACACTTTTTATGAAGTCCCTGCATCTTCAAGGATGGTTGGAGGCAAATGATGAAGAATAATCAAACATGCCCCATATTGAATATAGCTACTGGTACCACTTTTTGCAGCTCCTAAAGAACTTCACCTAGTTTTTGACATCATCATCATCAGCAGCAGCATCCTGCACTGGGGCAGTGAATAAAACTAGGTTTCTTCTTACAAACTGTTCAGAACTCTCCCCCAAAGAGGACAAAAACTTTACATCCACACACCGGTAATCTCATTGCATCATTATGCCTTCTATGGATCCTGGAGACCAAAATAGTTAACACAGATCTGTGAAAAGATTACCTGCCATTAATATGACTATACTAGCTGTAGTGATGTTCTTGTATTCCTGTGCTTCCTATGTTCATTTTTCAGGATTGTGGGAGAATGAAACAGAGATTGGGCCAGGTTATATGAATATCTAAGACATTATTTTTTTGACATGTAATTCAAACTTATTCCTTGCAATCTTTTTAACTAAGTTATTTTTCATGCATACACATGCAGAAACAGACCATGGACTTTCCTGTTACTCCAATCCTCCAGCCCAGCAGCAACCACATGGGCCTCATTCAAATTATTTTCCTAACACAAGCTGTTCACATATGTTTCAGTCTTTATATCTTGTTGTATTTTACACAATGAACTGTCTTTCACAGTATCAGTTCTTCAAGCCTAATCAGATGGAAATATCTTCTTTAATATGTTTAATATTGCTGTACATGTTAAACATGGCAATCTCAATGGATTATTCCGAAGGAAGACCAGGAGACAGCAGGCATGGTTAACAGTTTATTTTTGGGCTCAGGTCCCGGGCGAGGCACCGCCGGGGTTCCCCCTTATTTAAACAAAACTACGGTAACAACAAACAACAATAAACCAATCATCTGGCGGTGTTCTCCCGCCACGCGGCGGCAGCCAATCGGGCAAGATCAGGTGTGGCAGCCGCGGCTGTCAGCGAGCTGTTGCTTTGGCCAGCTGGCAGCTTTGACAGCTCCGGCTGAACTGCGCATGCACGGCCCAGGCAGGTTTGACAGCTGTCAGTGTACTGCGCCTGCGTGGCAGTTTGACAACTGTCAAAATCAGCCGCTTGCTGCTCCGGGGGGGGGGGGGTGAGCGGTGGCAGCCCTTTTGACAGCTGTCAACGGGCTGCCGTGTTTCCCTCACGAACGTGTGAGGAGAATGAACTCGTGTTTTCCTCACGAACGTGTGAGGTGTTGAACTTGTTTAACATTAGATATATAACACCCCTTTCCCCCTCCCCTTGGAAGTTTTTAACTTGGCTCGGTTTCGCTGGTTCTGCTACCGGCCCATTTGTAGTCAGCTAAGTATGCTGGTGTTCTCCGCGGTCTGGTGGAGCGGCGGAGATTCTCGCTGGGCTGATCTTCCCTTCCCCCGGCGGTGGAAGTTGTTGGGCTTGGAGGTTCAGAACTGTTGGGGACATCAGGGGTGCGCGGCGCTGGGCTTGGCGGCGATTGTGGTGGGGGTGGGTTGAGCAATGTAGTGGGGGGTATTTGGGGAAGGCGGCTTTGCGGCACACTGGGTCTCAGCTGGTCGGCATGTCGTTTGATGTGCCTTCCTCCCCCTAAGTCAATTAGATAGGAGATTGGGCCGGTTTGGTTTAATACCACGCCTTGGAGCCATTTGTTGCCAGCCCCGAAGTTCCTAGCCCAGATGAGTTGACCGGGAGGGAAGGTTCTGACAGGTGGCGTGTGGTCTGATTCCACGGCTGTCCTGTCAGGGTGTAGACGGTCCAGCTTGGTGACCAGGCGGCGACCCCAGCGGAGTTCGGCCGGTGACTTGCCGGTGGAGGAGCAAGGAGTGGAATGTTGGGCTAGGAGGAATTGTGCCAGCTGGCAATGCCAGTCTCCGGAGATGATTTTCTTCAGGGAGTCCTTGGTGGCCTTCACCATGGCCTCTGCGAGGCCGTTTGTGGAAGGGTGAAGGTGCGGACGTGGTGTACCTAATCAAGTTGTCCCTGGTGAAAATCTGGAAGTCATGAGAGGTAAATTGGGGGCCGTTGTCGGATACTAGGACATCGGGTAACCCGTGGGTGGCGAAAACCCTCCTCAAACCCCTGATTGTGGCTGCGGTGGTCATGCTGGTGACAGGGATGACTTCTAGCCATTTGGAGAAACTGTCAACGATTATGAGGAAGTATTGGCCCTGAAAGGGGCCGGCATAATCAATATGGACCCTGGACCAGGGGTTCTTAGTCACCTCCCATTTGTGGACGGGGGCATGTGGCGGGGGTGGTCTGGTTTGCTGGCACATGTAGCAGGTGGCTATGTAGTTTTCTATGTCGGCGTCGAGCCCTGGCCACCAAAGGTAGCTGCGGGCAAGCGATTTCATTTTAACCACACCTGGGTGGCCCTCATGGAGGGAGTGAAGAGCTTGCTGCCTGTGGGGGCTTGGGATGATGACCCGGCTGCCCCATAGGATGCAGCCAAGGTGAGCGGACAGTTTGTGCCATCTGAGGAAATAGGGTTGGAATTCTGGCCCGGGGGAGGTGGACTGCCAGCCGGTTAGGACCGAGGTGAGGACCCTTCCAAGGACCTTGTCCTTGCTGGTCACTGCGGCTATGTCCCTGGTGGATAAGGGGCGATCCGGCAGTTTCTGGATTGCCAGGATTTGGCCAGCCGGTGCAGGATCTGGCTCGAGAGTGCGCAGGGGCAGCCTGCTTAACCCGTCCGTGTGACCCATTTCCTTCCCGGGTTTGTGTTCAAGTTTGAATGAATAAGCCGCTAGGAACGTGGTCCAGTGCAGCATTCTTGGGGACAAGATTTGTGGTGTTAATTTGTCCCAGGTGAAGAGCCCTAGCAGTGGTTTGTGGTCGGTAAAAATCGTGAAGGAGTGGCCGTATAGGTAGTCGTGAAATTTTTTCACGCTTGCCACTATTGCTAGGGCCTCTTTATCTATCTGAGCGTAGTTACGCTCAGCCTTGGATAGGGTCCTGGAGTAATAAACGATGGGGGATTGTGTTCCATCACTGTGGAGATGGCTGAGGACTGCGCCTATGCCATAGGGGGAGGCGTCACAAGCGATGCAGAGGGGCAATTTTTCCCTGTAATGGGTGACTGTGGATTTGCTGGATAGGAGCTGTTTTAGTTTCTGAAAACTGTCATTGTGGGACTGGGTCCAGAGCCCGGGGGCTCCTTTGTCTATCAGCCTGTGAAGTGGTTCTGCTATGGTTGCCTTCTGGGGAAGGAAGGCGTGATAAAAATGAAGGAGTCCTAAGAAGGCTTGGAGTTCAGCCTTATTTTTGGGGGGTGGGGCTGCCCTGATAGCTTGGACTTTTGAATCCGTGGGATGGATTCCCTTGGCATCTATCTTGTAGCCCAGGAATTCAGTGGCAGGGACTCCTATGGAGCATTTTTCTTTTTTCAGTTTGAGGCCGGCGGCGCGGAACCTTTGCAGCACCTCCTGCAGCCTGCCTGCTAGAATTTCCTCAGTCTCCCCTGTGATGAGCACGTCATCAAAGTAGGGGCAGACTCCAGGAATTCCTTTAAGGGTTCTTTCCATGGCTTCCTGGAAAATGCCAGGTGCCACAGCGATCCCAAATTGCAGGCGGTTCACCTTGAACGCCCCGCGGTGGGTAACGATGGACTGGGCGTCAGCTGTCTTTTTGGAGACTGGCAATTGCAAAAAGGCATGAGCCAAGTTGAGTTTGGCAAAAATGGTGCCCGACTGGATGGAGGAGAGCACGTCCCTGACAGCTGGGACTGGATAGGCGTGGGGATTTAACGCACGGTTTAGGGTGGCTTTATAGTCTGCGCAGAGGTGGACTTCCCCGTTGGGCTTAACCGGGGTGACTATAGGGGTCTCCCAAGTGCCCCCTTCAGTGGGTTCTATCACCCCCTAAGCCAACTAGCCTGTCGCGTTCGGCTTCAATTTTAGACTTGAGGGCGAAGGGGACTCTCCTTGCCTTGATTCTAATAGGAAGGACCTCTGGGTTTAGCTTTAAGTCTATGGGGGGCCATTGTATTTCCCCAGAATCCCATCAAACACGTCAGCGTACTGGTGGCAGACGGCTTCTAATTGACGGGACTGAGAATGGTTAATGCCAATGATTTTTATGCCCAGGGCTTCGAACAAATCGAGGCCAATGAGGCTGGCTCGCCTCCCTACTGCAATTTGGGCTGTCAGTTCGCCGTAAAATTGCTTGTAGTTGACCGTAAGTCTGGTTTCCCATTTTAGTTTGATCGGGGCGCCCTGGAAGTCAGCTAAAATTTTTTTTGAGGGGCTAAGAGGAAACCGGCGTCCACATTGACGCGCTATTCCTTGCAGTGTGTCCCAAGATAAGATGGAGACTGAGGACCCTGAGTCCACCTCCATCTCACAATTTATTTATTTTATTTATTTTAATACTATTTCTATACCGCCCTTCTCCCGAAGGACTCAGGGCGGTGAACAGGGCAAGAATAAAAATACAGATTACAAAAGTTAAAACAAGATTAAATAAATGCCCACATACTAAAATACATCCTTAAAACCCAATAAAATAGCCATAACAAACCCCCCCAATCCCTTCATCAGGCCAGGCCAGCTTGTTCAAAAAAGTATGTAAGGGACTCCCTGTATGCGAATTTGGATTTTAACCTTTGGGCGGATGTAGCTGGTGGTTAAGGGCCCCTGGTCCGTGCTAGTGGTCAAGATAGATGACCTTAGGGTTTCCCTGGGCAATTTAGGAGGGGGAGTATTACCTTCTGGGGTGACTTCCAGATCGTTGAGGGTCTCGCGGTTCATGCTGCGACAGGCGGAGCGGATGTGGCCGGTTTTGCCGCACCCATGGCACTTGGCATTGCGGAATTTGCAAGAGGCCCTGGCGTGGTTGCCGCCGCATCTGGCACATTTGGTGCGGATGGTGGGGTTTTTTGTGCCTCCGGCCAGCCGTTCTGGTCTTCTGTCGCCTTCTCGGTGAGCTTGGGGGTTGCCAGGTCTCGGACAGATGGCGTCCACTTTGGTTTTTTCTTCTGGTGCTCCAGGGTCAGGGTTCCTAGGGTAGTCTTGATGGACTGACCCACTGAAGGGGTTCCCCGACGGGGTCACGTCTTCCCTGTGGCTGTCTTCGTAAGCCATAATTTCAATTGTCAACTCGGCGAGGTCCATAGTTGGTTTGGTGACAAGTTTCTTTTGGAGTTTCTGGTTCCGCAGACCAATGATGACCTGGTCCCTGATGCGGTCTTCAAGGTCCGGGAAGCGACAGCGGCGGGCTGCCTGGCAGACCGTAGCGATGAAGGACTTGGCTGACTTGCCTGGTCGTTGGAATTGGCGGGCGAAATTCAGTCGCCAGTACAGTTCAGACCGTCTTGGCGAAAAGTGCCGGTTGAGGCGGTCGACTAGTTCGGCGTAGGGCATGGTGGCCACGGGGTCCGGGCTGCAGAGTCCTACGGCAACATCGTAGACCGCTGGCCCACTGAGGCAGAGGAGCGCCGCAGCCCTGGGGCGGTCTTCGAAGATTTTGTTGACAAGGAGGTACCCCTCAACCTGCCCGAGATGCGATTCCCAGCCTTCTGGCTGGGAAACGTCAAACTCCCTGACGTGCCCAAGATTGGCCATGCTGTCAACAATAAACCAATCATCTGGTGGTGTTCTGCCGCCACGCGGCGGCAGCCAATCGGGCGAGATCAGCTGTGGCAGCCGCGGCTGTCAGCGAGCTGTTGCTGTGGCCAGCTGGCAGCTTTTACAGCTCCGGCTGAACTGCGCATGCGTGGCCCAGGCAGGTTTGACAGCTGTCAGTGTACTGCGCCTGCATGGCAGTTTGACAGCTGTCAAAATCAGCCGCTTGCTGCTCCGGTGGGGGGGTGAGTGGCGGCAGCCCTTTTGACAGCTGTCAACGGGCTGCCGTGTTTCCCTCACGAACGTGTGAGGAGAATGAACTCGTGTTTTCCTCACGAACGTGTGAGGTGTTGAACTTGTTTAACATTAGATATATAACAGTCAAGGATTAGGAAAAACTAAAGCAGAAGATACACAATTTGTATTAGCTTTGGGAACACAAAATGTCATTGTGTTGTGGCTGAAAATTGCTGGTTATATGGCTGTGAGGGCATGGCTGACAATGTTGTACCTTTTTTGCTATATGTGGGATCTGGGATACTTTTAAGGAGCAAGATTGATGCCTTAAAGCCTAGCAGACTTTTGCCCTCTAAAACTAGTGGAAAATGGGATGGCGGTGGGGGGGAATAGCCTGATATTTTGGTGGATTAGAATTCAAAACAAATCAGAGGATGCCTTAAGCTGCCTGTCAGCACTTGAAAATTCTCTCACTGCCCTAAATGAAAAAGCTGGCTTGAAAACATCAGCACTACCCAATCCAGTTTTTGGAATTACAGATGGGATCTAAAGACTCCACGGTGACCATTTGGAAATCTGGGAATTGAAGTCCACACATGTTCAAATTGCCCCGGTTGAGAAATACTTCTCTAGGACCTTAGCTTGTGTGAAAGGCTGCAGCAGAGCAAGCAGCAAATAGGAGAACAAGAGGGCCTTTCTCTTGCTCCATCAGTGTCTCCTGCACACCACGGCTCCAAAGCAGTCTTTCTGGAGAATTGAATAGTCTCTTTTAAATGAACAGCTTCCATCTTCCTGCTGATTAATAAGAGAGCAAAGCAGATTTGGCATAATCTCAAACACATCTTTGACAGTACAGCCATTACCCTAGTCACTGGGGTAGTTGTAAATATTCAGAACAATGGCTTTTCAAATTCTGGCCTTCTGCAGATGAATCACTGGGCTCTCTGTCCTTACACTGAAAGAAAGGCGAAAGACTAGTGACCACGTTGTCAGAAGCTGAAGAGTGATGCTTATGCTGGCTTCTATTAGTGTATTTAAAGCTTTCAGTATGCTGATTAGTATAGTCTGCCTCTCCATTTTCTTGATATCATGTCAGTTTTTATTCTCTTGAGTCTCATTAATTTTTTTTCTCATTTTCTTCTTATAGTCTCTTCCATGGTTCAGAAAATAGAAGAAACTTCACAGCTATCCTTACTGCCTGATAAAGTAGGTAATTTCAAAATACTTAGTCCACAAGGCAGTGGTAAAAATATAATAGAAGATATTCTTGCTAGTCGTTTTTTGTGAACTGTTTACAGGATTCAATACACATGAGTATTCAAGACAATTCTAATTACAACATTTAGAGCTCATTCCAAACAACAGGCAATCATTTCTTCTCCCTCTCTGCTTCTCTCTCTGTGTCTTTCTTTCACTCTTAGGAATGATTCTCATAAAGTAATTTTGTTCTTTAATGAACTCAGTAGCTACCCAACATCTAGTTAAACAACGTATCTCTATGTTCTCCAGTGCATAGCATCTGGCAATAAAAGTGTGCTTCTCTCTCAGGATTTACTAATTCCTTTAAAACAATATGACACTAACAAAGTAACAATTGTTACAAAATTTCCTTCCCCACCCCAGCTAATAGATTTGCAGGTTACAGTTGAAAGTTAGTTTTCAAAAATAGTATACGAAATGTAACACTTTAAAATTAAATGGGGGATGAATCCTATTGCATAGGGATGTGCAAATACTCTGAGCACAAACCATGGCATGTATGGAACATCTAGTTTCAGATGATCTGTGCAAGAGATAAACATATGTCTTTTGGATATTGTTTTTGGCAAAATCCAGAATTCCAGTACTTTAGAGCAGAAAAAGTGGTTTGAGTATCTCATTCTATTTTAGCTGCTCTGATTAGACCTTAGATTATTTCCTGTTCTCTAAAATGATCTTCTCTGCCTTTTGGATATATAACAGACTCCAACTCTGCTTGCCTTTAGAAATGCCATTACAATCTGGTCTTTTCCCCAGAAGTATGGATCTAGTTAAGTGGAGCCCCCTTTTGGTTGTCTAACTATCCCGTTTGATCACCACTTTTGTTTTTATATATTGCATTGCTCTTTATTTAACATATTTAACATTATATAGTTATATTTCATTCATGTGTTTGTTTCTGTTTTGTTGTTTGTTGCCCTGAGTCACTGTCAGTTAGGCAGCTTATAAATCCAAAATAAAATAAAATAAAATATAAAATAAAATAAAATAATAAAATAATAAAATAAAATAAAATAAAATAATAAATAAAATAAATAAAATAAAATAAAATAAAATAAGTTTCTTGCAGTTGGGGTGTACCTTTTGAGTTTTCTCTGGATCAGTTCAGTTGTTGCTTTAAGCTGGACAGGAAAATAATCTGGGTGGAATTTGGGGAAAGGAAAAAGACATTTGATGAGTACATGTAGGTATATATGTAGCAAGGTGGATGGATTGCTATAGTAGTGATGGGTGCACCGTTGGAAGATCTGAAAATCAAAATTCTCTAAATTCTCATCAGGAAAATCTATGTGGTTGCTAAGAATTGAAAATGACTTGAAGGCACATTGTCTTCATCCTCATCATCTTCATCATTTTATTTGTTTGTGTTCAACTTGTAAGATTTGGATTCAACTTGAAGTCTGTCAGAACATCAATATCCTTCTCATAACTGGCAAGCTGTATCTCCCCTATCCTACACTGTCATTCATTCTTTTGTTATGTAAAGCACACTATCTCTCCTTTTCTGATGAGTCTGTTCTTTTTGAATAAATTGTAGCCTTTCAAGGCAGTGTTTCAATCACATGTATCATCTCACCAAACTTCTAAACCTGTAACATATTAGTCCATCTGTGTTAGGATTAGACCCTCTTCCTATTTTTTTCCCATGCTCTGTACTTTAATGCAGACATACAGGAAATTGTGAGTATCATTTCCGCTTTGTTGTTCTAATTCTTTTTCAGTTGATCTGTCCTCTATTACACGTAGGTCTTCTGCCCTTATGTTTCTTCCTTTGCTTCATGCATTTTGGGCACCAGTCCTTGGCAGTATATTCAATTCTAGGCTTTTGTCACTGTTTTTCTTTGCTTTAACGCCTTCCTGATGAAATTGACAAGGTGCTTGTTGGACATGACTTTCCCAGTTTGGGTATTTATGCTGAATAAATTATATCTTCCTGAGAAGGAAGTAATAAAATACTCAGAACTGCAGATCTGATTAGTATGAATATCTTATCCTAGTCTTTTAATAACATAGTTCATTCTAATTAATTCAACTGAAAATTCACAAAAGGGTTCATAGAACTCTAATTTTAAAGAGAGAATATGAAAAAAAGAATCCTCCTTTTGCTATTTGTGATAAGGTAATTCACTCCCAAAACACAGTGAAATAACTAGAAGGAACAGTTCCCCGGTAGACAAATTGTGCAAAGTAGAAAAATCCATTTATGATGCCACAAAGATATTGAAAATTTGATGTGAAATTAGTCAAGTGAGATTTGCAATCTATAAAGTTGATTTCAAGTAGATTACAAGTAATAAAAAACCAACCAACCGATAAATAAATACATAAATGTTTATTGTTGATTTTGCAAGTTTGGCAGTAATGCATAACGAATAGTCATGGGTCTTGTCTGCAATTTTTAAATAAGTGAGTGCACTGAAATTTCAGCAAGTAAAAATAATCAGTTTTTTTAAAAAAAAAATCAAAGTTATTTCTTTAAGACCAATAAATATGTACTATATTTGTTTGCTGCTTGATCCTTTCATAAGTGTACAAATATTTTGCTATAGTGTTTGTGTTTCATTCATCATAAAAATGTGTAAAACAATGTAACATTCTTTCATTGCAACAAACAAGTGGTCTAATCTTTAATGATAACTAAATTTTCCTCGCACAACCTAGAGATCCATACAACTTCTCAAGGAATTTTTTTCCTCTTTGCTACCACCTATTTTTGATATTAAAAGGTTAATATCAAATTGGGTGATTTAAAATGAAATAAAGTAGGGGGGTGGATAGAAAATTCAGTTTACATGAAAAAGAGTGGATGGGATTTTAAAGTCAAATATTTAATCTGAAAAAGCTTTCTGGTGGTGACACCATTTCTCTTTGCTCCACCCATATGTGGCCCTTGAATGGTTAGATACAACTACAAGTTAGACTAAAACAACAACAACTTTATTGATTAGCCCTTGGGCCATATCAAAGTACAAAGTTCCAGCAACAAACCGTCACCAAAACTTGATAAAAGCAATCCAAAATGGAATTTGATAAAATACAATTTAAAATGGAATTAAAATACAATTTAAGTTGAAATAGTAATAAAATACAAATTTAAGACATAGATAAAATATGATAACGTTATATTTCGGAGTCGCCCTTACAATCTACCCCAATCAGTCCCACATATGCAGATCTTAACCGGATCATTTTGTTTAAATACTGTGCTACGTTGAATGTTATTTTCAAGTTCTGGCCGGACATAAGGTAAGTTATTTTGATATGGGGATCCCAATGGGTCATTTGTTTGGTATATAGACCAAGATACCTGTCTCTCACCCTCTTATACAGACAACAGTCAAATAGGATGTGAGCCAGGTCCTCTACCTCTGCCGCTCCGCAAATGCAGAGACGCTCATTGTACGGTATAGCATGAAATCTCCCATATCTGACCATTGTATCAAGCTGTTCGAATCTCGCTCTCGTAAATATCTCCCTAAGATGTTTTGGGAGTTGTAACTTCAAATAACTGTCCACTTGAAAAGTACATTTGTATTTACTCAGCCATTTCAAGTTACCCACCTTACTAAGGATACCTATATCAGTTTGTGCTTCTATATCCTTAATTCTTTGGGCAACTCTTTTTTTAGATTGTTCTCCTGTTACGCAAGAAACAGGAAGGCCACAGCTTCTTACAAAATTTGTTAATTTGGTGATCCAGGAGATTTGTGATTGCAGTTTTATTTGCTCTAGTAGGCATAATTTGGGGAGTCTATCAGTCTCCATTTCATTAACTTTGCACCAGTAGTTATAAGCTCTAATTTTAGATAATGCCTGAATTGTATGAATTCCCAATTCAGCTCTAACTGCTGCAGCAGATGTTCTTGGATCTACACCCAAAATACATCTCAGATGCTGGGACTGTGTTTGTTCTAAAGCTGTGGTTGAATAAAGACCCCAAATTTCTGCTCCATACAAGAGCATTGTCGTAACCTTAGCCTTATAAACTTTGAGTAGTGGAGCTAGGGACCCTGGGTAACTATGGTTCTTTAGTTTGAGCAATAAATTCAAACGGGCTTTTGCTCTAAATGTACTTCGTTGATGATGGCAGGCCCAAGATCCAGTCTTGGAAAAAGTTAGTCCCAAATATACAAAGGTATTAACCTGCTCAATTGGTTCACCATCTAATTGCCACTTATGTCTCTGATGGTTTCTTCCAAACACCATTATTTTTGATTTGGATTTGCTAATAATTAGGGAGTTATCCTGGCAATAAGAGCTGAATCTTCTTAATAGCCTACGTAATCCTACTTGTGAGTATGATAATAAAATCATATCATCAGCATAAAGCAAGCTGTTACAGTAAGTATTTAGGATCATCGGCATGTGTACCATGGTATCCTTCATTAACCCTGGCAAGTCATTGATGTATAAATTAAATAATAATGGGGCCAGGATACACCCTTGCCTTATCCCTTTATTTGTGTGAATCCTGTTAGTCAGGGCCCCATTAACCCCATACCGCACCCTCAAACAGGTACTTGTGTAAAGGGCTTTAATCAAAGCCAGGAGTCTGGGTTCTATTTTAAGAGATGTCAATTTACACCATAGTACGTCTCTATTTACCATATCAAATGCTGCTGTAAGGTCTATAAAAGCAGCAAACAGGGGTCTCCTCTTATAGGCATATTTGGCAATTAGATGGTTCAAAACAAAGCAGTTATCAATAGTAGATCTGTTCTGTCTAAAACCTGCTTGTTCTTCTGTGAGGATGTTGTTTTCCTCTACCCAGATTTCAATTCTGTTCAAAAGGTACCTAGCATATATTTTTGCTACAATGTCAATCAGGCTGATGGGCCTATAATTACTAGGATCCTTTTTATTCCCTTTTTTATATATGGGGACAACTATTGCCATCTTCCACCCATCTGGTATATGGCAGGTGTTATTTATGTGTGTAAAAAGACCTGCTAATACAGGGCCCCACCAGTTGGGAAATTTCTTAAATAATTCTGCTGGTAAAAAATCCTCGCCTGGGGCTTTATTGCTCTTTAAGCTTTTAATGATGGACTGTATCTCCTTTTCTGAGACTGGTGGCCAAGGGGGGAGAGTTCTAGGATTTACCAAATCACTGTTTAAAAATAATTTCTTTACCGGTTCGGTGGGGGCAAACAAGCACTGATAATAATTCTCCCAGTCCGCAGCAGAGATTGGTATGTCAAATGCAAATCTCTGTTCCTTCAGGATACCTGCTACAGAGTGCCAAAATAATACTGAATTATGACTTCTGGCAGCCAACTCAAGTTCTGACCAGATTGAAATGGCAAAACGTTTTTTCTTTAATATTATAGTTTTTTTTATATTCCCTTCTTGTGTGCAGCATCTTAGCTTGTATATGGGCAGTAGGATTCCTCTGGGCAAGCCTCATGGCTGCCTTCAATTTCTTTTTCTGTCGCTGGCAATCAGGATCAAACCAGCGAGGTCTACCCACTTGGGCTCTTTTTGTAGTAGGTTTAGCTGTTAGGTGTTTCTTTAGTATGTTACAAAGATTGGAGAATGCATTGAAGGCTGACATCCAGTCAGTAGTAGATGACTGTATTGTTCTAGCCCACTTAGTAGCATTCTCTGTTTTAAGGCATTCTAATATTGCCTTAGTATCAACTTTGGCCCAAATTAACCTTTTATTTTGGGTCACCTCTACCTTTTTGGTGAGCCATCTGTCAGCCATGTTATATGGTCTTAAATCTGAGTGGCCTCGCAATGTCACACTTACAGGCTGATGGTCGCTATTGTCGCTAAGGTGTACTGTGACCTCTGAGAAGAGGTCAGCCTTATCTCTAGACACACAAAAGAGATCCAGTACACTACTTGAATTGGCTGAGTGGTATGTATAAGGGTATGTATAATTCTTGTCCTTACCTCCCAAAATTTGGAGATTACCCTTAAAAATTAAGGAGACTAGGAGCAGGCCAGCGGCATTACTTTTACAGTCTCTCGAGAGCCACTGAGGATGGTTATCAAAGAACTCCCCTGGGATTCCCTTCTTCTGGGCAAGCTCATACAGAGAGGGACCCAGTCTAGCGTTCAGATCTCCTAATAATACCACTATGGACTGAGGGTACAATATAGATATATCTTCTAAGATAACTTCCAAGCCCATCCAATATTCAGAATTATAGTGCTGGGATGTGCTTGGAGGAATGTACACATTTACCAATATTAACTCAAACTGGTCATATTCAAATTTGACAGCTAGAAAGTACGGATACTTATCTTCGTTATATAATTTCTCTTCCTGCCATTGCAACTCTTGCTTTATAAGAATGCATAGCCCACCAGAGGGTCTCCCTTTGTTCTTTGTTTTTAGGGCTGGGGAGGCCCATCCCTGAAAGCCTGGCAATTGTACTGGTTCATCCACTTCGGTTAGCCAGTTTTCTTGAAAGGCTATTACGTCAAATCTAGAGAGAAAGCTCATTAGTCCACTATCAACCATCCCTTTCCAGCCAGCTATGTTCCAGGTCATCAACTGTATGGGGTTCTCAGAGGCAAGGTGGTCTGACTTGGTTGATTGGCTAGATGGTGGAAATGCCAGATGTCAACTTGACAATGGAGCTGGGTCAATATCATCTAAGCTTCCCATATAAACACAGTTGTTGTGAGGTTCGATATTTCTCCTCGTGGGTTGCAGAACTTGTTGTTGCTCCTCTATATCTCGGTTGCCAGTGTGCCTCTGCTCTTGCTCCAAGAATGATTTTTTTTTTCCAAAGAGCAGGTACTCTGGCTTAAGTCTATAAATGTAGATTTATGTCCATTTTTGGAGGGGCATGGCTGAGGGTTCATCTTGTGGAAAGATGTTATGGGAACTTCTAAGTCAAATGAGGATGTAAGCTGGATTATATCCTTAGTGTTTGTCAGCTTAGGGGGCACTGTGTGATGAAGCCCTTTGTCTTTCAGTTGTTTCTCAGAGGCTGGGTCAGTCAGTGCAGTTACTCCACTCTCAGCCTGTGTGACAACACCTTTTTTTACTGTTGAGGTAAAGGCAGATTGTTGATTAAATATCTTGTCACAAGGTTGTGTGGTTAGTGGAGCCAAATTAAATAGAGGCTTTGCTGTAGATTGGGTTGTTGTCAGTGCCTCTTTTAGGTCGTCCAATCTCTGAATGATGTTAACTTGCTCAGGTTCTGGCAATGCACTGAATAGGTCAATCAACATTTCCTCTGGCACATCCTCAGCAGTTCCTGCAGCTGTGGGTAACACAGTTCGTATATTGCTTCTTTGCTTTCTCAGAGTCAGTTCAGTTGCAGCAGCCTCAGGCTTAGTAGTGTGAGGGCTGTTGCAGCCTAGATTTAAAGTGACAGTTCCCTCTTGGTGACGCTGTTTCAGGAGTGGGCACACTTTTTCTGAGCAAAAGACCCTTATTGGAAATATTGAGAAAAAGCTCAGAAAGGGCTTCATTCTGAAGAGCATGGAGGGAATTGTGGGCTGCTTGAATGATAGGAGAATTCTTATACATTGTGTTCTTGCTGGCAGCCACTCTGCATGTAGTAGATCTATCAGAGTGAATTCACAGCAGAGCAGCTGGCTCAGGGACAGCCTAATAGCTTTTCTATTGCTCCAACGCCCTCTATTTACTCTCTTGTCATAAATTTGCAAAGTAACCTGGTTAGTTTGCAGACTGTAGTTATATTGGTCATCTCTTAGACCTTTGCCTGATTGAGTGTTTTCTCTGTAGGTGTTCAAATTTTTGGGAGGAGAACAAGGTCCTTCTCTACTTTCACCTTCTGAGTTAGCCATCCCATGTCTGTCCATGGTTATCCTCCCAAGTCCTTCTACAGTATTTGGGTGGCTCCTAACAAACTCTGCAAAAGACTCTTTCAGGCAATCGACCTTATCCATGACAATTGACAAGAGATCATATATTGAGTTTACAGTTTGAGCTGTAAGCAAACATTGTCTAGAGAGGAAGTCTGTCACATTTTCCCCCTTCAAATTTGCTACATCTCCCTCCTGTGTAAAAGAGGCTGTTGCCAGATTCCAAGGAGGGGAGCCATTCTCCAAGAGGGAGGAGGACAACTCCACACGCTGTCTGCTCTCCAGTTCGGTTTGTAAGTCCCATTCCAATGAGTCACATAAATTAAATTTATCTGATAAGGTGCCTGCGAATGAGTTACTTACTGGAGCAGACTGTCTGTTTGCAATATAATCCTCCATTTTCTGCTGCTTCAAAGGCTTGGATAAACTCTCTGCTGCAGAGTGCTGTCTCTTCCTTCTTTTCCCCATTCAGGTTTGTTAAAACAGGTTTAAAAATAAGTTTAAAACTATGGTTTAAAAGTTTGAAATGGGTTAAAAATGGGTTTAAAAAGTTTAAAAGAGGTAGGTTAAAATACAATATTAAAAGAAGTTAAAAAGCTAAAATAAAAATAAAGTAAAATAAAATAAAACTTTTACTTTTGGAGGAGCTCTTTACAGCCTTTGCTGCCTCTCCACCATCTTGGCTCCGCCCCCCCGACTAAAAAAAAAAGAATATCTTATGATAATTTTGGAGGGCAAAATTTTGTATGACATAACTTTAGTTGCAGAAAAAGCATAAAAATACAAATCAATAAGGTCAATAATCTACTTTTTAGAATGTGCTGTAGGTCAATGATAATGCATGTATTTTATGAACAATTTCCAGGAATTCCAAATGCAGTATCTATATTGAAATAGATAACAGGTAGTACATATAGATACAACTATTTATTTAGTTATTTATTCAATTTCTATAGCTGGCCATGAGCTTAAATGGACTCCAGAAGATGGTAGAGGATAGAAAGGCCTGGAGGAACATTGTCCATAGGGTTGCGATGGGTCGGACACGACTTCACAGCTAACAACAACAACAAATACTGTAGCTGGCCATCTCAAATAACTCTAAAAAAAGTTACAGTATAGTACAAAATTAAATATATGTGGCAGCTGAGAATAAATGTCATTATAGATGTCAATATAGCCAGGAAATGGGGTCCTTCACATATTCAAGGGCTCAGTCCCAAAGCCAGGTTTTCACAGCCTTACTAAAGTGAAAGAGCATCAGGGTCATCCTGTGAAGGGAGAACATTCCAGAGGGCAGGAACTACACAGAGAAGACATCTCTCCTAGTCCTTGCCATCCAACAATCCTTGACTGATAGGACTCATAGTATGCCCAACCTGCCAAAGCAAACTGAATAGGCAGAAACAACTGGGAAGAGACAGTAGCTTAGGTAACCCACCTCCATGCTATGAAGGGCTTTAAAAGTGACAAGGAACACCTTGAATTCCATCCAGAAACACACTGGCAACCAATACAGCTCACACAGTTGTTACATGTGTCAAGTATCTGACACTAGTTACTAGCCCTGCAGCTGCATTTTGTACCAATTAAACTTCCAAATGCTTTACAAGAGCAGCCTCATGCAATAACCCAAAAGAGAGGTCACAGGAGCATGAGTTATTGTGAGCAGAGCATCCCAGCCCATGAATGGAAACAACTGGTGCAGAACCTGAAGATGTGCAAAATCCCTCCTAGCCATCTCATTCAACAGTTTGAATGAGAATAGTCAAACATGGGTTAGTTGGCTGAACAGAAATGGAAAGCAAAGCAAAGCAAATAAAATTCAGTTCTAAAACATCCTTACCCACAGTGAAGCCTTATGTGGGATTTCAGTATAGCCTATAACCTCTACACATCATAGTTAAAGAAATATGGACATCTATATTTATTGAGAAATTATGGGAATTTTAAAAACTACATATTAGGGCACCAGGTCAGAAAAGGCAGTAATAGCTTTAGTCAGCTTCCTTAGCAACTGAATTTTTTTTTAGACTGAATTATCTTTTAACAGAAACACCCAGCTGCCATGACTTCTTTTAATTGCCATGTTTTATTCTTCAGTGTGTCTGGAGTGCAGATGGCATTTGAAGAACAGAAGACTTCATCACAATTAAGAGGCTGAAACATGAAATGAGGTCAGCTTTACCTGCAAAAGATTAAATGCAATCACTGGAATAAGAGCCAGGCAACCATGACACTTAAAATATGGAAAGTAATAAATCACTATTGTAAGAAAGAGGAACCATTAAATTGTCTGATTGCAAAGGGGCATTAATTCATTCAATTAGTAACGATGAAACAATCAGCAAAGCAAAGTGATCGACATATGCTTCAGAAAAATGGTAGCTTTTAATTAATCACCAAAGTATTTGTTTCATAAATTATTCTATTACTTGACTCTGAGCACTTCATGTTCTTAGCAGTCTTCTCAGTTAAATCACATGAAAGCAGATGAGAAAGAGCCTTGAATGTGTTGATGGAAAATTGCTTCCTGATGGTGTATTGCATTTAATATCTTTGTCATGTTCTCAGACATATGGCACATAGTTCAATTTTATGTGCTTGTGGTATGTACATAAGATATACTTTCTGGATTGAAGGGATATGATGGCTTCCCAACCCTTCAAGGGCTTAGGGTAGGTGGGTCAAAAGAGTCACAACAGGACCCAAACCCAGATATATCTACTTTTTCTTTCCTATGCAAACAGCTGGGTACAAAAAGCTTTAACTGTGATGGTTAACTTCAAACAATGTTTTATTGGTTGTCCTTGGGTTACAAAGGCAATAACTTCTAGAATTCTCATTGCTAAGCAATATGGTCATAAAGTATGACATCATGTGACTGCATCATTTAACAATTGCAATCCTAGCAATTGTTGCCTGGCAGTCCAAATTGCTATTGCAATCCTATACACAGGTTATAAAAGCAGGGACCTCATGTGACCAATTTGTGGGAAAAGGCAGGAGTCCTAGGCCAGCAGACTGGCAGGGCTAGGGTTAACGATTACACTGTCAAATGTGACTATAGTATCTAAGTTAAGCATCTCACACTTACCCTATCACTTGTGAAGTTATGAAATGCTCTACACTACCGAAGAGTAAAAAGATGTGTAGTTTTAAATTAACTGTAAGAGACCATAACACAAACCCACCAAAATAGTAGCAAAAATACAGTAAGAAAAAGGCACTTTCAAAGCAATACCCATTTTTACATTTCTCATGTTGCATTCTATAAAAAATGCAGATTCAATATTAATGTCTTCTTATTTGTCTTAGCATTTGTCTTGTTTAATGGCAGAGTCTGCTTGGATTGCTCGGACTGTGCTTTTCAATCAATGCATGATGCAGTGGGGGAGTTTGTTTCTCAGCTGGTTTGTTGCAAAGCCTGTAGATGACTGGAGCAGAGAAATGAGTGGCCCAAGGCCACCCAGCTGGTTTCCATCTCTAAAGGAGAAGTAGAGCCTGGGTTTTCCTGTTCCTATCTACTGTTTTAATCCTGGTGTCATACTGGTTCTCAATATCAAACTACTGTCTTAAAAACCTTTCCCAAATTAGTATCCCCCATAATTTGTTTGGGGAGTTGTTATTCTAACATTAGAGTTTTAATTCTAATGACTGGAGTTAAGGAGTGAGCAGAGTATATCAGGTTTAGGAAGGCTGATTTAGAGATGCTAAGACATTTTATTAGTAATGATTTTAATTGCCACTTTTTTGGATTTATTATGATGCTGCTTGATAGTTTGAATACATTGTAATCTGTGTAGCATTAGAAATTTTTATTTTTCTTATTATATATTGGTGAGTAATAATCATAATAAATACCACAGAATTCAAATTTGTATTGCTGGTAATGTTTGTTTTTAATATTAGAAGAATGACTCTGAGCAGTAGTTAACTTCATTAATTTTATTTGGTTCAGAGATAAAACAGGCTGAATAAATTAAAAATGAATATTTTAAAAATGAGTTCTAGGAGCATATCAGTAAAACAGATAAGCTGGGTAACCCAAGACTATATTATAACCTGTTGTAGCAGGAAACTCCACAAACCTGTTATCCATTTTTTTATATATCATTATCCATTTTTTTATATATCATGGAAACAGAGCTCCTATTAGGTGTGCATGCTAAGTAAACTTGCCATATTTTTAAGGCACTATGGAAAAATTAGCATAGGATGTGCACTATTCCAACATTTAATAATAATGGTAGGCAACTGCCTTGCAAAATAGTCCAGATAAGAAACACAATCAGGAATATTAGTTGTATCTTTATTTTTAAGTGAACATGAATTATCAGACTTATGAAAAATTCACTTCAATTACTGATACCTGAATTTTATGGAAACTTTCATATTCATGTTATTGGTAACAATGTTAAAAAATTCAAATCTCATCATATACCAATCCAACCCTTCCTTCTATTAGGAAACCTCACTATCATTTTTGAACAATGGGGTTCATCTCCTTCAACTTATAATACCTGCCAGATAGTTTATAAAACTCAGGACAGGCCTTATTGTTTTGTAAGTATGGAAGCACATTTTGGATTCCATTAAGTCATTAAATTCTTAGTATTTTTTTTTGCTATGTTTTTACTTCTTCAAATATGAGGAATGGCTGGTTGTGGGATTATAATATTGCCTCCTCTGATTAAAAAAAATGCTTTGGCTGGCTCTAAGTATTTGGAGCCTGATTTTACTGTTGGAAGGAAATCTTCAGTTAACAAGATGTTTTGGAAAGTCTGAGAAAATAGCAAATATCACAATTATTTGAGGATACCATTACTGCATATTCTTACACCCAAACATGGATCTAAAAATAATCAAGTTTACCTTACAAAACAAATGTACTTGGGCAATGTACTCAGAGGACATTTTTCAATTATGACAGGATTACTAGACTGTGCCAACATTTCAGCTAATGGTTTCTATTATTCACAGGTAATTGTTGTTAGTACCTCAAAATCAGTTTGTGGGACATGCAAAACTGTTCCTATTACAGATAATGACATACTAGACATGTTATACCCCTTCATGGATTACTGCCTTGTTGTGGCGAAGGGGCTTGCATAATTCAATGAAGCTATGAGCTATGCCGTGCAGGGCCACCCAAGACGGAAAGGTCATAGCAGAGAGTTCTGACAAAACGTGATCCACTGGAGAAGGAAATGGCAACCCACTCCAGTATCTTTGACATGAAAACCCTAAGGACAGTACCAAAAGGCAATATGATATGACGCTGGAAGATGAGCCCCTCAGGTCGGAAGGCGTCCAATATGCTACTGGGGAAGAGCAGAGGGCATTTATTTATTTATTTATTTATTTATTTATTTATTTATTTATTTGTTTTTATTTGTTTGTTTGTTTGTTTGTTTGTTTATTGATTGATTGATTGATTGATTGATTGATTGATTGATTGATTGAATTTATATATCGCCCTATTCCCGAAGGACTCAGGGCAGTTCACAGGGCAAGTTAAAAACAATACAAAAAGAGAGAATAAAATACAATTAAATTAATACAAGCCCACAAAATTAAGATAACATTAAAATTGAAATTTAAAATTAATTTAATTTAGTTTAATTTAATATAATTTAAAATCCCTCAGTCCAGGCCAGACAATTCAAACAACCAAGTTTTTAAGTCCCGGCAAAACGAGCGAAGGTCAGGGGCAGTGCGAAGTTCCATCGGCAGTTCGTTCCAAAGGGTGGGCACACCCACAGAGAACACCCTCCCCCTGGGAATCACCCGCCGGCAATCTCTAACCGGTGGAACCCTAAGGAGTCCCTCCCTGTGGGCGTGCACAGGATGATGGGAAGCTGATGCTGGCAGCAGGTGCTCCCTAAGGTAATCCGGACCCATGCCATTTAGGGCTTTATAGGTCATCACCAGCACCTTGAATCTCACCCGGAGGGCAACTGGAAGCCAATGCAGCTCACGGAGAAGAGGTGTTACATGAGAGTATCGGGAAAATCCCATTACTACTCGCGTAGCTGCATTCTGCACCAGCTGAAGCCTCCAAGTGGTCCTCAAGGGCAGCCCCATGTAGAGAGCATTGCAGTAGTCTAACCAAGAGGTCACAAGCACATGAGTGACTGTGCGTAGGGCATCTCAGTCCAGATAGGGCCGCAACTGGCGCACCAGGCGAACTTGGGTGAAACCCCCAATGTAACGGCTCCTATATGATCTTCCAAACGGAGCCAAACTAGTACTAGTAGTGCCAGAAAAAATGAAGTGACTGGGCCAAAGCCGAAAGGACGCTCAGCTGTGGATGTGTCTGGTGGTGAAAGGAAAGTCCGATGCTGTAAAGATTTTTTCTCCATAGGAACCTGGAATGTAAGATCCATGAATCAAGGAAAACTGGACGTGGTCAAACAAGAGATGACAAGACTGAATATCGACATCTTAGGTATCAGCGAACTAAAATGGACAGGAATGGTGAATTTAATTCAAATGACCATCAGGTATACTACTGCGGGCAAGAATCCCTCAGAAGAAATGAAGTAGCCTTCATAGTCAATAAAAGAGTAGGAAAAGCAATACTGGGATACAATCCTCAAAATGACAGAATGATCTCAGTTCGAATCCAAGGCAAACCATTCAATATCACAGTAGTCCAAGTCTATGCCCCAACCACCAATGCTGAAGAGGATGAAATTGACCAGTTCTATGAAGCCCTACAGCACCTTATAGAACTAACACAAAAAAATGATGTCCTTATCATCATGGGGGATTGGAATGCTAAAGTAGGAAGCCAAAAGATAACTGGAATAACAGGCAAGTTTGGCCTTGGAGTAGAAAATGAAGCAGGGCACAGGCTGATAGAATTTTGTCAAGAGAATACGATGGTCATAGCAAACACTCTTTTCCAACAACCCAAGAGACGGCTCTACACATGGCAATCACCAGACGGTCAGCACAGAAATCAGATTGACTATGTGCTCTGCAGCTAAAGATGGAGAACCTCTATACAGTCAGTAAAAACAAGACCAGGAGCTGACTGTGGCTCAGACCATGATCTTCTCCTTGCAAAGTTAAAGCTTAAACTGAAGAAAGTAGGGGAAAGCACTAGGCCACTCAGGTATGAATTAAATCATATCCCTGTTGAATATACAGTAGAGGTGACAAATAGATTAAAGGAATTAGATCTGATAAACAGAGTGCCTGGAGAACTATGGACGGAGATTCGCAACATTGTAGAAGAGGTAGCAACCAAAACCATCCCAAAGAAAAAGAAATGCAAGAAAGCAAAATGGTTGTCTGAGGAAGCTTTGAAAATAGCTGAGGAAGGAGGGAAACGAAAGGCAAGGGAGACAAAGAAAGATACGCCCAATCGAATGCAGAATTCCAGAGAATAGCTAGAAGAGATAAGAATGCCTTCTTAAATGAACAGTGCAAAAAATAGAAGAAAACAATAGAATAGGGAGGACCAGAGATCTTTTCAAGAAAATTGGAGAGATGAAGGGAACGTTTCATGCAAAAATGGGCATGATAAAGGACCAAAATGGCAGGGACCTAACAGAGGCAGAAGAGATTAAGAAGAGGTAGCAAAATTACACAGAAGAACTATACAAGAATGAGCTTAAAGTCCCTGATAATCACAGTGAGGTGGTCACTGACCTTGAGCCAGAAATCCTAGAATGTGAAGTGAAGTGGGCCTTAGAAAAGCTGAGCAAAAACAAAGCTAGTGAAGGTGACAGTATTCCAGCTGAGCTATTCAAAATCTTAAAAGACGATGCAGTAAAAGTGCTACACTCAATTTGCCAGCAAATTTGGAAAACTCAACAGTGGCCACAGGATTGGAAAAGATCAGTTTACATTCCAATTCCAAAGAAAGGCAGTGCCAAAGAATGTTCAAACTATCGCACCATTGCACTCATTTCTCATGCTAGTAAAGTTATGCTTAAAATCCTACAAGCTAGACTCCAACAGTATGTGGATCGAGAACTACCAGAAGCACAGGGAGGATTTTGAAGAGGCAGAGGAACTAGATATCAAATTGCCAACATATGCTGGATCATGGAGAAAGCTAGGGAGTTCCAGAAAAACATCTGCTTCATTGACTATGCTAAAGCCTTTGATTGTGTGGATCATAACAAACTGTGGCAAGTTCTTAAAGAGATGGGCGTACCAGACCATTTTATTTGTCTCTTGAGAAACCTATATGTGGGCCAAGAAGCAATAGTGAGAACTGGACACGGAACCACTGATTGGTTCAAAATTGGGAAAGGAGTCCAGCAAGGCTGTATACTGTTGCCCTGCCTATTTAACTTATATGCAGAGCACATCATGAGAAAGGCAGGGCTAGATGAATCAAAAGTTGGAATTAAGATTGCCAGAAGAAATATCAACAAGCTAAGATATGCAGATGATACCACTCTAATGGCAGAAAGTGAAGAAGAACTAAAGAGCCTCTTGTTGTGAGTGAAGAAGGAGAGTGCAAAAGTTGGGTTGAAACTTAACATTAAGAAAACCAAGATCATGGCATCCGGCCCTCTCAATTCCTGTCAAATAGATGGGGAAGAAATGGAGGTAGTGACAGATTTTATTTTCCTGGGCTCCAAGATCACTGCAGATGGGGACTGTAGCCAAGAAATTAAAAGAAGCTTTCTCTTGGGGAGGAAAGCAATGGCAAATCTAGACAGCAGACTAAAAAGCAGAGACATCACCCTGTCAACAAAAGTGCGTATAGTCAAGGCTATGGTCTTCCCAGTTGCAATGTATGGCAGTGAAAGCTGGACCATAAAAAAGGCTGAGCGCCAAAGAATTGAGGCCTTTGAACTCTGGTGCTGGAGAAGACTCCTGAGAGTCCCTTGGACTGCAAGGCGATCAAACCAGTCAGTCCTAGAGGAGATCAACCCTGACTGCTCTTTAGAACGCCAGATCCTAAAGCTAAAACTCAAATACTTTGGCCACCTAATGAGAAGGAAGGACTCACTGGATAAGAGCCTAATGCTGGGAAAGATTGAGGGCAATAGAAGAAGGGGACGACAGAGAATGAGGTGGCTGGATGGAGTCACTGAAGCAGTAGGTGTGAACCTAAATGGACTCCAGAAGATGGTAGAGGACAGGAAGGCCTGGAGGAACGTTGTCCATAGGGTTGCAATGGGTCAGACAGAACTTTGCAGCTAATAACAACAAGATATGTTATAAACTATGGTAAATGTTGATGATTGAACAGACTACCAATATTTATTGATTTATAATATCCATAGACCACCCAAGCTGTAAAACTCTCAGCTATGTACAACAGGATCAGCAAATAATATTGATTAAGAAAACAACACTAAAGATATATAGAACAGAACAGAGTTATCAAACTGCTGGCCCGCAGGGTGGATGTGTCATGCAGAAGCCACACCCACCTCATTGCCAGCAATGGCAAAACAATCACAATATGCTGTGCGATGTCATGTGGCATCACGAGTTTGACATGTCTAGAATAGAATGTACAGATAAATAGAATATTTAGGGCCAAATGCACAATGGATGAAAAATGTTTTCATTGTTATTCCAATGAAAAAAGAGAGGATGCTACATTGATGTCCCATGACAAGCATATTCTAAAACACTGGGCTACTACAAAGAAGGCCTGATGCCTCACTAATATCCAGATATATTTCCAAGGGAAGGGAAAATTCTGTAGGCCTTTTCAGGTCGTTAAGGTTATTTGGACAGAATTGGGTATGACAAGGTGGTGTGTGACATAAACCAGTGCTATTTTGTGCAAAGTTTTGATTTTTGAATTGGGCCCAGAGGCTTATCAATGTCCAGTTGCAGTGACCTCTAAATCAATTACAGAGTTTTCCCACCAGGATTGAGTACTCATTCTGGACTAGCTGTAGCTTCTAAATTATCTCCACAGATTTCTCTGCATAGAATGTATTACATAATCCATGATTTTTAATGGCCAGGTAATCGTGGTCTAGTTAGAGTCACTACTTTTACCCAGGTATGCTGGCTGAAAAACATAGGAATAGATAGTGGCTAGGGATCTAGCTGAAATTTTACTTTTGGATTGCTAATGCTGCCACTTGGTGGTTCTTCAAGAAAGGAGAGCTGCTGCTGCTGCTATTATTATTATTATTATTATTATTATTATTATTATTATTATTATTATTATTATTATTATTATTATTATTATTATTATTATTATATAACTTTTATTCATTAAACATGAAACTCAGTCAACTGGACACTCAATTTGACTGGCACTAATGGTTGACACGGGTTGCTGCCAGCATCCTAGGTATCAACCAGGTATCTCTTTAAAATGTAAGATGTTCTGAGTAGCGCAGTTTTTTGTAGCTTTGCTGAAGTTATTGCAAGAAGCTGCAATTTCTTGATGTATTTTGCAAAGTTTTTGGACATAGTTCCCAGTGCCCCGATGACAATGGGTATCACTGTTATACATTTCATCCATAATCGCACAGTTTAGATGGCCAGGTTGTGGCATTTAGTAATTTTTTCCAGTTCTTTTTCTTCAACTCTGACATCTCCTGGTACAGCGATATCAATTATTATTATTATTATTATTATTATTATTATTATTATTATTATTATTATTATTATTATTATTATTATTCATCTCACAGTCCAAGCCATGTAAAGGAGGTAGGATAGTCTGACAGATGTTTTTGATGTTTGATAGCCATGTCCTGAGTTATTCAGTATTGTTGACAGAGGAAACAGTGCAATAACAAAATAGAAGTGGTGATAATGAATCTCCTTGAAATATTCCTCTCTTGATATTAACCTCTCCCAGTCTTTCACCATTGTCCTGCAACTGTGTCTTCCATTGTACCATCGATCTTTACACAAATTTTCTGATGTTTCTACTGACTCCTGTTATTTCTAGGCACTTGATTATCCAGTCATGTGGCAGAGAGTTAAATGCCTTTTTGTAGTCAATCTATGCCACATTCAGGTTGGTCTTCCTTTTCTTACAGTTTTCCAAGATCATTTTGTCTATTAGGAGTTGATCTTTTGTTCCTTTGCTATTGGGGTGGTTTCCTTTCTGTTTGAGTGGAAAGAGATTGTTTTCAACTAGATGCTGTTGTACTGCATCAGCTACCACACCAGTTAGCAATTTGAAAGTTGTTGGTAAGCAGGTAATTGGCCTGTAGTTGCCTGGTGTTGCCCCTTTGCTGGATTTTTCATTATTAGGTAGGTTTTCCCAGTTGTTAGCCACTTTTCAATTTCTCCTCCTCGTAGTATATTGTTGAACTGCTTGGCAATGAGTGGGTATATAACAGTTAGATCAACCAAAAACCATGCAGTTCATCTTCACCTGGTGCTGACCAATTTTTGATCTTCCTTGCTCTTTTTTCTACCATTTTTGTTGTTATTACTAGTTCTTTCATTTCAACTTGTTTTATTTGCAATCACCTCTTTTAACCAAGCCACATCCTTGTTGTGTTTCTTTGGGTTATCCCATATCTGCTTCCAGAACTGCATTGTTTCTTCCTTGTCAGGTACTGACTGATTCATTGCAGTTTCTCCATTGATGGATTGGTAGAAATGTTTCTGATTGGATTGAAATTGGAGGTTCTGCCTATAATTTGCAATTCGAGCTTCATGTCTGCTGATTTTCCTGGCTACAGCTGCTTTATTATTCCCAGTGTTTCCTTGATCTTCCTTGTTTCTAAGTGGTATTTCTTGATTAGGTATTTCTTGGTCTTCTTGTTCTTCAGCTTCTTTTCTTTCATCTGTTCTAGCTTGCTTGCATGTGATCTTAATTTACTGATCTTATTTTCTAGTCTAACCTTCCATTTTTGTGGTGCAGTTTGTTTTTCTTCTTTGTTGATTTTGCATCCCAGCTGTACTGTACATTAGTTGGTTTGCTTCTTTCAGTGAATTGATGCTTATACTTGATATTGCAGTATTTGCATCTTTTAATGCTTGTGCTACCTGTTTCTTTGGAACAAGCTTCAATGCAGGCAGCCTTATTCTGTTGTTTTTGTGCTGTTCTAGATGCTCAGTTATTCTTTGTTTCAATTATTTTATTTCTTTAGTTAGAGGGCTTTGTTCTTCCTGACGCAGAGATGCCTGGTTTCCAAATGAGAACAGTTGCATATCTCTGCTTGATTCCTTCACTGCCAACTCCCCCTGGTTTGCCTCTACATTCTGAATTACTTCTGGCAAGGCTTTGATTTCTTTGCCCTGGGTAAACCTTTGCAGTTCGTCCAATTCTGTTTCTGTGAATACTTTATTTCATATTATAAATTGGCGTTGATCTGCTAGTCTCTGTTCTTTTATTTCTGATTCTGGATGTTGTTCTTTCCAGAACTGGTGCATTCATTTTAGATATCCTCTTCTTGTTGGACTTGATCTGTAATAACAGATCATTATTTCTTTGTTTTCAATCACTATGTATTTGCGATGGGTAAACACCTTTTCTTCCAGTAGTTCTGCAGCTGCTGGCCCTGGTTGCTCAGCCAACAGTCCTGAGTCCTGAAACCCATTTTTCACCAGATATCCAGGAACTCCAACATCTAGCATGGACCTTGTTAACCTGGGCTGTAATATATGATAGTTAAAATGGTTACTGTTGACAAACGCAAGTTTGACAGCTGACAGCTCCACATGCGGTTAACCGCTGACAGCTCCACATGTGGCTACTGATGACAGCTGTGAGCTGACAGCTCCACATGCGGTCACCGTGGATTGGTCGAAGACGGAAGCGGCGGGAGAATCCCTGGACGAGGATTGGCTAGACTCACCGGCTCGACTATAAAAGGGGTTTTTGAAATGTGTTAAGGTTGTTCCGTTCAGATGAAATAAACCAGCTGATTGCATCCAACGCCTGCTGTCCTCATTGACCAGGAACCCGCCATAGAACACTACATCTGGTGACAAAGGTGGTACTGCTTCACGGAGCTATCTACTGAGCGAAGTCACAAGCTGACTGTCACTGAGCTGAAGTCACTGGGAAATCGCCCCAAAGAATCCGTGAAGCAGTAGTCACCGGGACAGCATGACTTCGCTGGGACAGATCAGAGAATTTTTATCAAATACCCCAAGCGATGGGAATTGCACTTAGGACAGGTAGAGGGCTACCTCCTATTCAACAGAATAACAGAAGACCGCCTGAAGGCTGTAGCTTTACTCTGCCTCAGTGGGCCAGCCATCTATGATGTCGCTGCCAGACTCTTTAACCTGGACCCAGTCAACACTGTCCCCTATGCAGAACTGACTGACAAGCTGAATAAACACTTCACACCAACACGCTCAGAACTATACTGGCAATTTCAGTTTGCCCAGTGGACCCAACGTCCCAGCGAGGCCGCAACCGACTTTATCACAGCTGTATGACAAGCCACACGCTGGTGCCATTTCCCAGACCTAGAAGACAGGATCCAGGACCAGATCGTCCTCAGACTCCTAGACAAGCGGCTTCAAAGGAAAATTGTTGCCAAACCAACAATGAGCCTCACAGAGGTTGTGAGTGAGATCCGAGCACACGAGACTGCTCATGAGGAGACCCAAGATCGGCCCACCAACGGGCACAACAGGTCGATCCACCACAGTAATTCTGCAGACAGCAAAGAAGAAGTCACAGAACCCGACAACGGAATCGATGCAATCCAGCAAAACTTCAAAAAACCTCAAGCACAGCATGGTGCCAGGAGGGGACCAAACAGACCACACACATCCAACTACCAAAGCCCCCGCACAACGAACTCTGGACAGAGATGCACCAGTTGTGGAGCAGCCCACCCATGGGCATCATGCAAGTTTAAAAATGCCAAATGCCACGAGTGTGGCAAGACCGGGCATATCTGCACCGTCTGTCGCAGCCGGAACCGAGGAAACATCAATGACCTGGAATCATCCTTGCCAGGTATGACAAATCCCTACCCTCCATGCACAGAGCCCCCCTGGCCCTTAGTACAGACCACCAATTGGCTAGGAAAACCGGATGTCCACCAGTTGCTGAGGCCCAAGATAAAAATCACAGTCCATTTGCAAGGAGTCCCTTGCAAAATGGAGGTAGACCCCAGGTCCTCGGTCTCCATAATTTCTATGGAGACCTACAACACAATCTGTGGCCACACCAAACGGAGGATTCCCCTGAAAACCACCCAAATGAAATTGGCTGACTTTCAACAGGCCCCAATTAAACTGAAGGGGATTGCTACATTAACTGTTAGTTTCAAGGGATTCCAGGGACCACTTGAAGTCTTAGTCACCCAGGGGAAGGGGGCCAGTCTAGTGGGACTTAATTGGTTTCAGGCCTTGGGTATTTGGCTAGGAGGAGTCCATCTTACCCAGTCCAAAAGCCTTGAATCCATCTGCAAACAATTTGCAGACATATTCGATGACTCTCTGGGAAAATACACAGGCCCCCCTATCTCCCTAAAACTAAAGCCTGATGTCCTCCCAGTTAGAATTAAGACCAGAAGGGTCCCATTCACCCTCAAGAAAAAAATTGAGGATGAACTGGAATGTCTTGTAAAGCTAGGGGTACTAGAACCCATGGAACCCATGGAAGGGGGAACCTTGGAGACCCCTATTGTCACCCCCCTGAAACCTAATGGTGAGGTCCGCATCTGCGCGGACTATAAGGCCACCCTCAACCATGCCCTGAACCCACATGCTTACCCTGTCCCTTCGGTGAAGCACGTCCTCTCCACCATACAGTCCGGCGCCATTTTCTCCAAGCTGGATCTTGTGCATGCTTACTTGCAGCTCCCTTTTACCAGGGAGACGGCAGATGCGTAAATGATAGTTACACACCACGGGGCTTTCAAAGTTAACAGGCTGCAGTTTGGCATTTCGGCTGCACCTGGGATCTTCCAGGAAATCATGGAGCGAATTTTGGAAGGCATCCCGGGTGTGTGTCCTTACTTTGATGACATCCTAATAGTGGGTGAAAACAAAGAGGCGCCGGCAGAGAGACTGCAAATGGTGCTCAGCCGATTTCACGCTGCAGGGTTAAAGCTTAAAAAAGACAAATGTTCCATAGGGGTAACATCCACAGAATTCCTAGGATATAGGATAGATGCACAGGGAATCCATCCAACTGAATCTAAGGTACAAGCTATTAAAAGGGCCCCAACACCAAAAAACAAAGCTGAGCTACAAGCTTTCTTGGGGCTCTTAAATTTTTATCGCACCTTCCTTCCCCAAAAAGCAGCTAGAGCAGAGCCCTTACATAGGCTACTAGATAAGAAAACCCCTTGGGGGTGGACAACTCTCCATGAAACTTGTTTCAGGGACCTAAAGGAGTTAGTATCCAGCAATTCAACTATCACCCATTACAATGAGCACAAACCAATTTGTGTAGCTTGCGACGCCTCCCCTTACAGGGTTGGCGCTGTATTAAGCCATTTAGAGGAAGGAGGAGTTCAGAAACTTCCTTAAACATCTTCACTGAATCAACATGAACACTTCACAACAAAGATTACTCAAAGTGAACCCAACTGTTTTGTAGCCCTTCAGACCATTGTTGTTAGTTGTGAAGTCATGTCCAACCCATCATGAGCCCATGGACAATGTTCCTCCAGGCCTTCCTGTCCTCTACCATCTTCTGGAGTCCATTTAGGCTCACACTACTGCTTCAGTGACTCCATTCAGCCACCTCATTCTCTGTCGTCCCTTTCTTCTATTGCCCTCAATCTTTCCCAGCATTAGGCTCTTCTCCAGTGAGTTCTTCCTTCTCATTTGGTGGCCAAAGTATTTGAGTTTCAACTTCAGGATCTGGCCTTCTAAAGAGCAGTCAGGGTTGATCTCCTCTAGGACTGACCGGTTTGATTGCCTTGCAATCCAAGGGACTCGCAGGAGTCTTCTCCAGCACCATAGTTGTTTTTTTTTTTCAAAGACCTCAATTCTTTGGCACTCAGCTTTTCTTATGGTCCAACTTTCACAGCCATACATTGCAACTGGGAAGACCATAGCACTGCACAGATGTCTCTTTTGGGGAAAAAAACACACTGAGAAAAACTGTGGGGTTACACTCGCCTCAGCATTCTCCACTAGTTTTCAAATGTAATTAGTGGAGAAAGTTGAGGAGGCTGTAACCCCACAATATTCTCCAGAAGCACTTGTAAAAGTTGGTGCAGACTTCTGCACAGACACAGCATCTTTGAAGAAGGTCTTCAAGCTTTTCCAAGGGACTGAGTTAAAAGATATAAGAAAATCTGAAAGCAATGCAAATGCTATATTGAAGCGAACTGTTAATGCTTTGCTTTGCCAAAAAGAATCAGATTGTCTCCATGGCACACATCTCTTTGTCAAATTTCCATAAGCCTCTGCTCAATCTTTTTCAACTGGAAAAGTTTCAAGTTCATCAAAGTTCCTTCATAATGTTCTCTATAAAGGTTTAATTGAAATACTAGCAGCCCAGGAGACTACAGATTTACTAGAAAGCTAAATCTATAATGTACATTGAGACTCGAGTCATTAAAATAAGTTCTCAGTCATGGAATGACCTCTGAAATATCTCCTTTGAAAAATAAAATTGAAAGCAAATTTTATCAGTCAAATTCAGTGAAAATGGTGCAGAAAAAAAGCCAGAAGAAAGGTTTGACATGGCACTGGTAGAAACCATTTCTGCCTTATCTCAACCCTGGAATATTAAACTTGAAATGACAAGTTAAATTAGTCATGATTAGCAATGAAACATATATTTTTTTTGGAAGGGCAGGAAAAAGTTCTTGACTTACCCAAAGGTTCTCTACACTAACATGTATATTATTTACAGTGCTTTGCTAGCCAGCATCAACATCTTGGATAGCCACTTAGTGGTAACTGCAATAAAGTTTCATTTGAGTTAAACTCATTTCCTAGTAACCATGTAGACAAATGTGTAGTTTTCTTGTGAATAATATGGAAATGAATTGTCATTGTTTTGATCTTGGATACAGGTTTTTTTTTACTTCGCTCCTTGTCTAGCATGTAACATTTATATTCCTGTTGTTGTACCCTTGAAATATTAATAGGGTCCATCTTTGGTTATCTTTTTTCAGATCAGGCAAAGTTGTCTAGATGTTGCCACCTATCTTGTTTTAAATGCATTATTTGGAAATTGACCCTCTTGATTTTAGAGGTTTCAGACTGACACACCTCAAACCATTTTTGATAGATGCCTAAATTTCAGTCAGCAGATATAATCTCAAAATGTGTTTGTTAGTTTGTTTGGGGGAGGCAATATATACAAATGGAAGGATCCCTGTGCTACTTTTACCTAAAAGAATCTTATTTTAGTATCTATGTAATATGCATGCTGGGATAAACCCAGAGGGTCGGAGTTGAAACAAACAAAAGATGGAGTTCTATTTCCATGTCCTAGTCAAATGTTGTGCAGTTATGGCATACCCATGATTAACTTGGCTTTACAACAGAGCATATGTTAAAAGAAAAAACAAAAAACAAAATATCTCCTTCTCATCCATTTAAATTGCAAATTGAATCCTACTGGTACAAGTGAAGCCAAGCCAAGCAAGAATATTATTGCTTTTTAAAGCAAAAATAATTGCAAATTATTAGCATTATATTATTGATTCATTTAGCCATCATATTTATATCTAATGCATTTTATTCTAGAGCTCAAGATAGCATGCATAGTGTTCCTTCTTCCTGTATTCCTCCACAATACCCTCCCTGTGAGGTAGGCTGGGCTGAGAGAGAATCAGTGGCCCCAAGTCATCCAGTGTGGTTCCATGGCTCAGGAAGCTGAATTGCCCCAGTGCCATTCCAACACTTTAACCACTACACAAACTGGAAGAACAATCTTCACCATATCATCAAAATACTAATTCTAACCATTTCATATTCCTAGGAAACAGAAAAAGGTAAGTTTTCTTAAACTTTATAATGCCAATCATTTGAAGAATACTCCACAAGATAAATCCCTCTATTGAGAAAAGTGCTTTATATTTAAAAAATACAATAGATTTTTCAGTTTTGTGCACAGCAGAGGATATCTAATGGTTTCCAGTGGGATGCAGTATTCATTTTACTTAAAATGAAAAGTGCCTTTGGTATTTGAACATATTTATGGGACTGTGAAAGTACAGATATTTTCACTGTAAACCACAAAAGGATTATACCAAGGCACAAGATAAGTACAACCGCCTCAAGTAATATGGGATGAAAAATGAAAAAAAAGTGCAGAAGAGTATTAGCTCTTTTAACAAGTTTCTGTTTTCTGCACTTTTGTTTAGATTAAAATCTAAATTATATATATATATATATATATATATATATATATATATATATATATATATATATATATATATATATACATATATACATATCCTTTATTTTTGATTTTTAGATCATTAAATTTCCAATAATGTCATTAAACCAATGACTGTCAAGCTTATATTCAATAGATAAAATCTTGCCAGACTAAATCCTTATTAATCTCTACTTACTGGAAATACCCTGGGAGATTCTAGGGATTGGCTATACTAACACTTTTCTTCTGCCTCCCATCCAGCTCCAGGGTATGCTGCCTCTTGTCTGTCTCCCTCCCTGGAATGTGTTCTCTCCTTCCAGGGAAACCACTTCACTGTATCCGTTACACCACTTCTCCTTCTATAGGCATTATCCCTCACAATGGCTTCTTTATATATGTCTATGTCTATGAAATTAGTTTATTTCTTTGTTTACTCTTCTAACAGGATTATTAGGTCAATTCTGCTTATAGGCTATAAGCTCCATCCTTTATATGGCCTGTGGAGGTCTTCCCATTACTACTCCCATCCATCAGAGCCTGTTTTTGAACATGGATTTGGATAAAGATGTAAACAAGGACAACACTGTGCTCCCCACTCCCAATCCCCAAAACTGTTCCAGAAGAATACCATTGTCAATGGTATTGAAAGCCATTAAGATACCAAATAGAACACACTACTGCCATCCTGCTCTTGCTGGAGATCATCAGGAAGCATGACAAATGCTTTTTCCTTCCCATATTCAAGTCTGAATACTGACTGAAAAGGATCTAGATAATGTTTCATCTGGAGTTGCAGCACAATCATCTTCTCAACCAACTTCCCCCCAAAATTTCCATCAAGGTGGAATACAGTGACGTCTTCTTAAGAAGAGAATGAACCACAACCTCTTTAAAGGATTGGGTCACTGCCCCGCCCTTAAATATATATTAACAACTTTCTATAGAGGTTCTCAGTTATCCAGGTTATAGTTGTCCCAAAGGTGCTTTTTTTCAGGAGGCAACTGGACTTTCTTGTGTTTCTTTTGAAGACATTTTGCTTCCCATCCAATAAGCTTCTTCAGCTTTGACTAGATGGTGGGGAATGGAAGGATTTATATATAGCAAGCAATATAAATCCTTCCACTCTCCACCATCTAGTCAGAGCTGAAGAAGCTTCTTGGATGAGAAGCTTCAAAAGAAACAAACAAAAGTCCAGTTGCCTCTTGAAAAAAGCACCTTTGCCAATATCCATCCAATATCAGTTCCTGGAAGGCTTTTACCAACTGGGGAAACCAGGTTTAAAAAATAGGTGCTCAAGCTCATACTCCCTAAGATCCTGTCCAGTTTCTCAGTAGCAACAGAATCAAACAATTCCCAAATAACTGAGCAAGAACCTACTTCAGGCACCTTCACTGGACCAGTATCTATGCCAACAACCAAGTGAGAATGAATCTGAGTGACTCTATCTGCCAGAAAATGAGCAAATTCCTCAGTGCATCCCTGCAAGTAGACTTCTGAGTCTCCTTATCCACAGGAATCAGGTTACATTAAACAGGGTCATTGAGTGATTATCTGCAGATACAATTCATGCAAAAATATATTGCCATTTCATCACATGAATTGCCACATGGTAGGCTCCAAAAGCAGCTCTTACCTGTGCTTAGTAGAGTTCATTTTTCTGCTATTGGTGTTCTAGACCAGAGGTCCCCAACCTTTTTGGCACAAGGGACCAGTTCTGTGGAGAGAGGTTTTTCTGCAGACCGGAGGGGGCATTGTTTCATGTACAGCCTGTATCCCATGGATGGGGCTTTGTTTGTTTGTGCGGACTGGTTGCTGGCATGCTGTGCCAGTATTGGTCCACAGACGAGGGTTTGGGGACATCTGTTCTATAATTGTTTGATATGCTTGATCTCTTGCATTTCTTCTGAATATAATGGGGTCTGATGATGTTGAAGGGCCCAAGGGAGATCACTGAGATGCAATCCTATCTAAAACTTCAATCATTTCCTATTTCAACTGACAGCTAGAGTCTTAGCAAGACTATGCAGCAGAGCATCAGTTTTAATCCCCAGCTCCCTCTAAAACTCATCAGGGCTCATCAGTCAGTCACCTATTGATGGTGGACTGATCTAATAGTCCCTGAAGCTAGGGAATCTATGTTTCATGGGTCCTAAGATACATGCCTTGTCTGCCGTGATGTGGAAAATTCTTCCCCCTGAAATTACATTAGCTTTATCCTTATTGGTATTCTGGATGTCCCTCAATACCTGGTTATATAATTAAGCCTGCTATACTATGATTAAAAATTTCTTTCCTCATACTGTAGATAAGAATTGGGACTCTTTAGATATTGCTGAAATATATCCCCAGAATGCCTAATATGAGAAATGTAGGGAGTTGTATTTCAGCAAATCTGTACAACTACATATAACCATAGTAAAGCACTGTGAAGCGGTATATAAGTCTAAGTGCTATTGCTATCCTTCTGGTCCAAATTTTTTAGTAACATTAGAATTAAAGAAAAGAAAGAGATGCTTTCCAGAGGTAGGTTTGTTGCATCTATTTATTATGTCCATTGCTCCAATTAAAGATAAGAAGCTGATAGTCTATTTACTTCTGGCAATAAACTAATTACCATTGAACACTGGAAATTTCTGGAAAACTTAACAATTGATTTGTGGATTTAAAAGCTGTTGTAATTGCTTTATTGCAAAACAATTCTGGTAACTTAGAATAATGAACTTTCCGAAGCAAGAAGCAAACTTTTATAAAGTTTGGGCAGAATATACTCATAATGTTGATTACAATACAATGCTTTGTCAACTCTTATAGTATAGGGAAACTATGAACAATTTCTGGACTTTTTCTTAACTATGCCTTTAACTTTTCATTTCATTTATTTTTGAATTAGTTCTTAAAACATTATATATTCATTATTTAGCTATTTTTATCTTTGTGTAAACTATTTTTCAATAAATAAGTTAATATTACTATACCTTCTACAGTGACACAACTAATGCCTAACTAATGTACACCTGATGCTATAAGTATAAACATTGGGGTATCAGCTTGACCTATTTATATTTATGTATCCTTTAGAAGGTTTACAATTGGTTGTCTTGAGTACTCTAAGAGGTTTTATTTTATTTTTTTAATTAACATAGCTTTGACTTAATCACTAAGTTGACTAAATACAGATCCCTAGAATCCACAGGAATGAATGGTGATCTAAAAATAATTTCAACAAAAACATTTATATGGTGGAAGACAGCATCCTTTTAAAACTTTGAGGCTTTCAGTAACATTCCTCTAGGCAGAGAAATATAAAAATAAAAGGAAATCCAAGAAGAAAGCATCTATGAAGAGAACAAGAGACAACATCTTGGAGAGCTCCAAATGAGTCCTTCTGACTGAGGTCGTCCTCTAATGAGACAACAGTAGGAAGTTGTTTCAGCCATATATCTTTTTCAATCTAATTAAGAAACAAGGGCAGAGTAAATCCTGTGATCTCCACTGCTGTTCTAGAACCCATGATTCCATTATAACACATTCCAGAATGTCTGTAAATCATTTAATATTGCAAAAAATGATATCCACTAAACAGGCTCTAATATTTAACTGAGGTAATTTGTACAGTGAGATTTTGCATTATCACTTCAATGCAGAATTTTCCAAAGAATATTAATCTATTTTCTCTGTGTACAATTGAGATTTTAAATACATTGCTTTGAAAGTCATAAAGTTTTAAACCAAGCTTTAAAACACCTGATCTGCTTTGTCTAATGCTCTTGGCCAAGGTTCTGAAAATTATCCAAATGAGGAGAAAATATAATGAACCCTTCTTTCTGCCACATCTACTATTCACCCTTAATTTTCTATTTTATTTCATATTTGACCTCACTCCCACTCTTGCCATTATCTATAATCTAATTGGCTCCACCCCTCTCAGAGTGGATAGTTGACCTATTATAGGGTCTTTCTAATTTTACAGTGAGGTTGGAAAGTTAAAGATTCTGTTGGGAATTACTCTTCTAAGCTAAATGATTTTGACAAAGACATATCTTCATATTTTTAGAAGTGGCCAGCTTCTGAGAATCATTTTCATACAAAACAGTATGAGGGCTAGAAATCATGGCAGTTGGGTCCTAATTAGAATATAGAGGTGTCGATAAAGGAGAATATTTGTAGCTCAGGGTTGAAATAAGTGGTCCTCTGAGCTTGCTTGTTTTCTTGCAGATGTTTCACTACCCAAACTATGTAACATCATCAGTGCTAGTGACTGTTACCAATTTTGATAATAAAAATCTCTGCGAGAAAACAAGCAAGCTCAGAGAGCACTAAGGACCGCTTATATAGTGTTCATGCCAAGAAAGAGATGTTGGGATTAGATGGAAGAAAATAAACTACATGAAAGATGAAATTAAAAGAAATTTTCAACTGATAGCAAGTATTAATCAGGAATCAGCTTATGCAAATAGCACATATTTATAATCAATACTTATTTTTAAAAGTATGTAGCATACCTATCTAAAAGTTTAGAAAAAAGATGAATTTGGTTTTAAAGAACTCCCAGCCAATTGTAAATAATAATTAGAGAAAAATCTAATTCCACAATCCTTATCACCAATTAGATTAGGCATTGCTAATATTTCTAATGTAAAACAGACTCTAACACAATGGTTTTAAGGAAGTCATTTTACCCCTAGTTTTATAATACAAAATGAAATGATGATTACAATTGTAAAGGGTTTATAATTAAATCACAGTAAGAACAGATTTATATGTCAATAGAAGCCATTCAGCAGAAGTGTGTAGATGCCTAGGTGAATTTGGAGACAGAATGAAGATATAATTCTGATTTTCAGCAGGACTGAGGTATTGAAACATTGTCTACAATCATCAGTATAGCATTAAAATAAGGGGCATAGTATCCTCCCCTCAGTATAACTGCTGTGCCCCATGTCAAACTGTAGATCACATTGTGACTGTAAATTGAGCGTATATACCAGTCCAGTATCTGATTATTTTAATGTAAATGATGTTGCACTTCAATGGTTAGATGGACTCAGTGGGATTCAGCCAGTTCACATCAGTTCAGCAGAACTGGTAGCTAATGTTTTCTTGCCCAGGCCCAGAATGGACTTCTGGAAGCGGCATTCACACAGAGAACCGGTTGTTCACATATTTGAATCCCACCACTAGATGGCCTAGACATTGGCATTTGACCCTGGATCTTTTTAACATTTATATTTTATTGTGTTTTACTAATCTAGATGAAAAGTTAATATATTACTAGTCCATGTATGATATGCCATACACTAAATAAACAAATAAATACATAAAATAAGCTGATATTTAGAAATTAAATAGGTTCAATAGAAATATAAAAAGTCAAGTGCCAAAGTGAGCAATGCTCCTTAATGTCAAATAGATGATGTTTCAACATAATTTCATTTTGTTTTCCACTTATACTCCCACTGAAATGAAATGTTTTGATTCCATAGCACACGTTTCTGCAAAGCTGCAGTCTAATTACTACTCTCTCTCTCTCTCTCTCTCTCTCTCTCTCTCTCTCTCTCTCTCTCTCTCTCTCTCTCTCTCTCTCTCTCTCTCTCTCTCTCTCTCTCTCTCTCTCACACACACACACACACAGAGAGAGAGAGAGAGAGAGAGAGAGAGAGATACATTTGAAAGAGAATTCCTCTAAAAAGCAACTTTGTTACAATATGAACAATCTCTCCTGGGTCCCATTTAACTTCACTTTCTAGAATGTCCAGCTCTAGTTCAGTGATCAAACCAAAACCCATCCATTTTGGAATCTTTTTTGTGCAGTTCTTCTTTATTATGAAAAGAATAAAGAGAACCAAATGACAACTTTTCACAGATGAGATCATAAATGTATTTGAATCATTCTAGTATTTGCTGAGTATGTCAAAAAGTACTAAGCTGCATCAGCAATTCTGAGATTTAAAAAGACTTTTAAAAAAGTTACAAGAAACAATGAGCACTCTAAAGAAAGGAATGAATAACACCAAAGTTATGAAACACTGAATGGCTGCAGAGTGCAACTTTTTTTTTATTCTTAATTGATAAATATTATCTTTGTATGGTTGGCAGGGAGGGATCCATCTCCAAGTCTCTCACAAAACATCATTTAAAACATATTAAACAATTAAAAAAATCTCTTGTTAAATTTGACAATACATTATGACCCTGAATTTTGATAGCGACTCTCAAAGGGAGAAATAAGATCAGGAGCCACAAGTGAGCTATTCATTGTGGGTTGCTGAACCCTAACTTATAGGAAGCCCAATGTAGCCACAATATAAGCAATGAGACAAAGTCTGATACATATGGGGAGATAACCAAGACTACTGAGGAATGTTGAATAGGGAGAATTTAGAGGCTTGGTGATGAGTACAGTATTTGGGCCAGGAACGGTTCCAGTTTTAATATAATTTTTATTTCTTCTTCCATTGCCTAAACTGTTCTCCTGCTGATATCATGGTACGTTTTGCTGTTAAGAAACACGCTAACTGAAAACAAATAATGGTGAAACTATTTTTTCTATTTTAAGTGCTTCATTTTTTCTACAAAAATTACAGAAAACATGCATTTAATTGAAATAATAAAACATCTTGTGTACCTAAATAAAGATATACCACTTACCCCCCCAAGGCAATAAATTAGAAAATGGGGTTTATAAAAGCTGAGTTATCTTCTGGGAGTGGATTAATGTATATTGGTATAGCTGTGAATCAACATGTATCTCAACTGTACTTCATTTTTATTGTTACTTGAGACCTCTTTAATTAGTATATTTTGGATTCAGTTAAGTCTTGAAATGATGGCTGAGGATGATAAGTATTAAAGTAAATTTATAATAGGATTAGTTAGGACATATATCACTTTAATACTTTCCTCCTGCAAGTACTTCATCTGCCAACATTGCTAAGGAGCTCTTAAAACCATTTTTGTGGCATCTCTCAGAGCTGTAAACCATGGTGGGAACTATTTTGGATCAGATGCATATGTACCCTCATAAAATGGCCACCATCAGTGCCTTGCCAGGTCACAAAATAGCTGCCATGTGGGCACTGCCATTCAGAAAAATAGCAATTGACCAAAAAGCATACTGGCCCTTTGGGTGCTCTCCATCAGACATCTCCATAAGACATCTGTAGGGCTCGAAGGCACTGCTACAAATGATTAGAATACCAATGGCTTGTGTTTTGCTTTGTACCATGCCAATTTCCTAATTATTTTATATTATTAAAATAATGTTTTAAGAAGCCCAGTAGGGCAGAATCTGCCACAGAAGAAATTTGAATAAATGGTAATTGGGAGGTTTCTCACTTAAATATCCATCAACTGCTGGGAATAAAACCAAAATGTTTAATGTGAATGAATTGATGAGATCAGCTATCATAAATAGAACTTCCAATTTTCTCTAATATTATCCCTTGAGACCTATTCTTTAGCATTTACAATTCAACAAGTCATTGGCCCATATTCTCCTGCTTCTTTCTTCTTGTTAAATATTTACTCCAGTGATGTTACATGAGGATAAATAAATCTTATCTGCAAGGATGTCTGCAGACAAATTTAGGTAAATGTGCTATGGAAAGGATCCAAGTGATTGATAGCTTTCAATGAAAAGGTGACACTTGAAAATGCCTACCATGCAGATGTTTAGCCTGAATCAACCAGAAAAGATCATGCATTAAATCCATTCATGGGTCACTTTATCAAGAAAAGTGTTTTGATATAGGTTTCTGCAGCTGAACTAAATTTTGATTATTTTTATAAAGAGAGAAAGAGAGAGAGAGAGAGAGGGAGAGAGAGAGAGAGAGGGAGGGAGAGAGAGAGAGAAAGCTTATCTGAGTACCATTTTCCATCAACAACTTGTGACTGATTATAAGTGTCTACTGTTATATCAGTGACATCTATCACATTTTTTTTCCAATGCAGTTCTTATTTTACAGTTCTTATTCCATTTACCTTTCCAATTTTGTGAAGTGCATGAGGCTCCAGAATAGAGATTCTCCAAGTAGTCTCCTGTAAACTGAGTGAAGATCTGAATGCAAATTCAAGTTTACATGTAGCCCAGTACAAGATTCCAGCCATTTTATTGAACTGAGTTTTCAGCATTGCATGTTTGTAAAATGCTTAAAATATTCTTAATGTTAAGCACTATCATAGGAACTCCCTTGTGTAAACTTACTGTTAATATCCACAGATGTTAGGAACTAGAACAGCTGCTACTAAAAATACCTCACTGCAATGCAATGACTAAAATATTTTAAATCTAAAAGCTAAGAAATTGCTTCCCTTGTTCTTTTCCATCTCATGATACAGACTTACTCCTAATTACTTAAAGTAATTGTAGATTATAATTCTCTTTTTCCAATATTCTTTAGAGACCTTTATCTTAATTTTCTGGATTGTAGGGACACCAAGTATGTTGACAGACATCATTTTGTTATGGAAGCTGTTATACATCTGGTTTGAAGCAACATATGAACAATGAATTACATATGAGTACTCATCACATTTATTACAAAAGGGTGAATAAATTTGTAGAGATACATGCAAACACAGATACAGTACCAATTAAAAATTATATTAATACCTGTGTAATAAAAATACTTTAAAAACATTGCTTTATGAGCTCCTGCTAATAAAAATTAGCTAAAGCTAACTATTCACTGCTATAATATCTGATATTAATGGAGATCTGTCACTGCGTGGCAGAACGCAGAAATGGAGTTCTGCAAACCATGATGCGTTGCCTCCTTGAAGATGCTAACCTCAGTCTTCCATACTGGGGTGAAGCTATCAAATATGCTAACCATATCATCAACCGCACTTGGAGTAGTGTGATAAATCAGACCCCTTATTTCATGTTATATGGACACAAGCCTGACCTCTCACATCTCCATATTTTTGGTTCCTATGCTATGGTCAATATTCCTTTAGCCCAAAGAAAGAAAGGGGGTCCTGCAGCAAAAAGGATGAGATTTATGGGCATTGATGATAATTCAAAATAGAGCAAATACATGGACTCTCATCACGTCGTAGTCATTTCACAATCTGCTATTTTTGAGGAAGATGCTGACTGGTCCAGGATTCATTCTAACGATCCTGGAGTTTATTTTCATAGAGATGCTGCTGATGATGCCACACAGCCTGATGGTCGAGATGCACAGGCGAATGTTCCTTCCACGGGTTCTTCTCAACCCATTGTTCCGTCTTCGCAAGCCACCGATGCTTCTGCTGGCGACGATAATGAAGATGAGGATGAAACGGAAGAAGAATGGACGGTTGTTCCGAGATGTTCCAAGAGGACCACAAAGGGAATTCCTCCAAAGCGATATTCGTGGCAAGTAACGAAAGCACCTTTACCTTTGATTTGTAATGTTACACTTCCTCCTGAGATGTTCACACAAATCAAACATCTTCCTGAATCAGAGCAAGATAAATGGTTTGAGGCAATGCAGGCTGAAATGGACAGTCTAAAGAAACTTCAGGTGTTTACGCCTGCAAGCCCTCCAGCAAACAAGAAAGTTATTGGCACTCAATGGGTCTACAAAATTAAAAAGAAGCCAAATGGTGAGTCATTGTACAAGGGCAGACTTGTAGCCCAGGGTTTCAATGTTTCGCTCAACGTTATCCTGAGGACTATACAAATACCTATTCACCCACAGTGCGGACTGAGAGTGTGAAAATCTCCTTAGCCACTGCAACTATCCTTGGCCTAGAAGTTTTCCAGTTTGATGTTGAAACGGCTTATCTATACGCTGATCTTGATGAAGAAATTTATGTCAAAGGTCCTCCAAGTTTCCGACAGCAAGAAGGGGATACTTGGTTTCTACACAAAAGTCTTTATGGTCTGAAACAGTCTGGTTTAATGTGGTATTTATGTCTTTCTGACAAACTAAATTCAATGGGCTTTATTAAGTCCGAAACAGATGAATGCGTGTTTACAAAAAGATCTGATAATAGGTATGAGATAATTCTTGTTTATGTTGATGATATTGTTTATATTGGTCCAAATAAGCAGATGAGTAGATGTTTTGCTAACGCTTTACAACAGTTTTTCACATTGAGGTCTTTAGGACATATTAATACTTATTTAGGTGTTCAAGTTACCAAAACTCAGAAGGGGTTCAGTCTTACACAGGAAGATAAGATTGAACAACTATTGCATCACTGCAACATGAAGGATGATAAACCTGTGAGTATACCCATGTAAACCGACTTTCACAACTTGACACATGAACCGAGTCCTGAGTTTGAGGATCAAACACTTTATCGCTCAGTCATTGGGTCACTGCTATATGTTAGTAGTTGGACTAGACCTGACATTGCACTTAGTGTTAATCTCCTATCACGACACGTAGGCAAGGCAAAACAGTTTCATTGGACATGTGTTAAGAAATTATTGAGGTATCTAAAACACACGAAAGACATGAAGTTATTGTTAGAACCCACACATACTGACTATGCAGAGTTATGTTGTTATGCAGATTCAGATTGGGCAAGTGATAAGAAATCACGTAAAAGCACTTCAGGTTACTTGATGTTTTTGAATTGATGTCCTGTTTACTGGCATGTGCGTAAACAGAATTTTGTTTCTTGTTCCTCTACAGAAGCTGAGTATGCTTGTGTTTCAGATGCATGTAATTCTCTAACGTGGTTTGATGCCTTAGTCACAGATATCTGGACACCTCCGATTCGACCGATCACTGTGATGGAGGACAACAAATCTGTGGTCTATATATCTGAGAATCGCTTTACAGGTTCCAGGTCTAGACACATTGACATCCATCACCAAAATATAAGACAAGCAGTTAAACAAGGTTTTCTCAAATTGCAGTATGTGTCTACACATGACCAAATTGCTGATATGCTGAACAAGCCACTTCCTACAGCCCAACACGGGTATCTGAGCAAGAAGATGTGCCTTATCTGATTTTCTGCTTCGCTGACAAAAGAAGGGGATGTCACTGTGTGTTTTTTTAGTTTTGCCAGCTTCGCCCATTCCTAAGTGTACATCTCTTTCTGCTCTGCACCTGTGTATTATCTTATCATGTAACCATAGTGACTTCAGCTATGTCCAGCCAATGTTTTGGTCTTAAACTGTTTTGTGCGCATGCCTAGAAAAAGTTTCCCACAGTTACTTTTACTTTGTTCTTCTGCCTGATGAGAGAATGTAGTCAGTCTAGGTCTTTTGTTTTCTCATTAAACAAATTTTACTATAGAACATGCATTATCTTGAGGGACGACAGGAGACAGTAGGCTCGGTCAAAAAGAACTCGTTTATTGGGCAGAGGTCCTGGGCGAAACACCACCGGGAATCTCCCCTATTTATAGTCAACAACAACACTTGACAACTAACACAGAACCAATAAACTAGCGGGGTTCTCCCGCCAAGTGACAGCGCCCAATCGGAGGAGACCGGCTGAGGTAGGCGCGGCTGACAGCCGGGGTTGTTGCCGGGGCCATCTGGCAGCTTTGACAGCTCCGGCTGGACTGCGCGTGCGCAGCCCGGCTGGTTTGACAGCTGTCAGTGTACTGCGCATGCGCGGCAGTTTGACAGCTGTCAGAATCGGCCGGTTTGACAGCTGTCAGTGTACTGCGCATGTGCGGCAGTTTGACAGCTGTCAGAATCAGCCGCTTGCCGCGTCAGTGGGGGGGGGGAAAGCCGCGGCAGCCTTTTGACGGCTGTCAACGGCTGCCGGGATTCCCTTATGATGTGAAGGGAATAAATATATGTGTATGCTGAGTACATAACACCCCTTCCCCCCCTCCCCCTGGAAGTTCAGCTTGGGTCGGCTTCGCTGGTCCTGCTGCCGGCCCATTCGTAATCAGCTAAGTACGAAGGGGTTCTTCGCGGTCTGGTGGAGCGGCAAAGACTTGTGCTGGGCTGGTCGTCCCTTCCCCCGGCGGGGGAAGTCTCGGGGCTTGGAGGTTGGGGGCTGTCGGCGACGTCTGGGTCGTGCGTTGCTGGGCTAGGTGGCATTTGTGGTGCTGCTAGGGTGATTAGTGCACTCAGGTGAGGTTGGGGAATGCGGTTTTGTGGCACCCTCAGTCTTAGTTGGTCGGCGTGACGTTTGATAAGCCTTCCGTCTCCTAAGTCAATGAGATAGGAGACTGGGCCAGTCTGGTTCGAGATCATGCCTTGTAGCCACTTGTCGCCGGCCCCAAAGTTCTTTGCCCAGATGAGCTGGCCAGGAGGGAAGATTTTGACAGGTGGTGTGTGAGTTGGTTCGGCGGCTGCCCTGTCGGGGTGCAAACGGTCCAGTTTGGTGACCAGGCGGCGCCCCCAACGGAGCTCTGCCGGAGACTTGCCAGTGGTGGAGCAAGGCGTGGAGTGTTGGGCCAGGAGGTATTTCGCCAGTCTGCAGTGCCAGTCGCTGGAAATGATTTTCTTTAGGGCTTCTTTTGTTGCCTTCACCATGGCCTCTGCGAGACCGTTCGTGGAGGGGTGAAAGGGCGCGGAGGTGGCGTGCCTAATCAAGTTGGCCCTGGTGAAAATCTGGAAGTCATGAGAAGTAAATTGGGGGCCGTTGTCGGATAGAAGGACATCGGGTAACCCGTGGGTGGCAAATACCCTCCTCAATCCCCTGATTGTGGCTGCTGTGGTTGTGCTAGCTACAGGGATGACTTCGAGCCATTTGGAAAAGCTGTCGACTATTATGAGAAAATTTTGCCCCTGGAAGGGGCCGGCATAGTCAATATGAACCCTGGACCAGGGGTTCTTAGTCACCTCCCACTTGTGGACAGGGGCGTGTGGGAGGGGTGACCTGGTCTGCTGGCACATGTAGCAGGTGGCTACGAAATTTTCTATGTCCGCATCGAGCCCCGGCTACCAAAGGTAGCTGCGGGCGAGTGATTTCATTTTGACCATGCTGGGGTGACCGTCGTGGAGGGAGGTTAGAGCCTGTTGTCTATGAGGGGTCGGTATGATGACACGGCTGCCCCAGAGGATGCAGCCGAGGTGGGCGGACAGTTCGTGGCGCCTTAGGAAGTAAGGCTGAAATTCTGGACCCAGAGAGGTGGATTGCCAGCCTGTTAAGACCCAAGTTAGAACCCTCCCCAGGATTTTGTCTTTGCTGGTTGCAGCAGCTATTTCTTTTGCCGATACGGGGCGGTCCGGAAGTTCCTGGATAGCCAGGATTTGGCCGGCTGGCGCGGGGTCTGGGTCGAGGTTGGGCAGGGGCAGTCTGCTAAGTCCGTCCGCATGACCCATCTCCTTGCCAGGTTTGTGTACAATTTTAAAGGAGTAAGCCGGTAGGAACGTGGTCCAGCGTAGCATTCTGGGGGATAGAATTTGCGGTGTCAATTTGTCCCAGGTGAAGAGCCCTAGCAGGGGTTTGTGGTCGGTAAAAATTGTGAAATGTCGACCGTATAAGTAATCGTGAAATTTCTTCACGCCTGCCACTAGTGCTAGGGCCTCCTTGTCAATTTGCGCGTAATTGCGCTCGGCTTTGGATAAGGTCCTGGAGTAGTATGCGATGGGGGATTGTGTTCCATCGCTGTGGAGGTGGCTGAGGACAGCACCTATGCCATAGGGTGAGGCGTCAATTTGTCCCAGGTGAAAAGCCCTAGCGCGGCTTCCGGTGGCGACGCGACGCCGAAGACAGCCGTTTTCGGGCTGCCCGCTCCGCAGCTGTGTTTTTCCATCGTAAACAGCGCCGATCAGCTGTTTAGATGGATTTGAAGCCCCCTCCTCGGGAGAAGAGAAGGAGGTGAGGCCCCAGGTAGGGGTTGAGCTCTCCGGGGCCGCCTGAGCTGAAAGTTTGGGCGGCTGAAGGATTGAGCCCCCCCCCGAAGCCTGGGTTGCTCCGAGCTGCGCAGCGCCCCTGCTCCAGGATTTATGGAGCAGAGCCAGGCGTTAGCAACCACCCCTGCCAAAAGGAAATACTTTTGATTATCAAGATGCAGGCAGAGCGGTACAGGAGGTCAAGGTGATGTGGACTCTTATCTTTACTCTCTAGCTCAATGGATTTTATAGCTTTAAAGTGAAAGTGCGCAATAAGTGAAAGTGGGGGAAGATGGCGGCTAAAACTTCTAAAGCTCTTCGGAGTGCGGGGTCTTCCCTGGTGCAACAGACCTCATTGCAAGCTTTGCTTCCTCCTGCACCTCCTCTGGCATTGACGCTTAAGGATTTACAAGACGCTCTTGGAAAGCATTCACAATTGATGTCTGACATGATGGATGAAAAGCTGAAAAAGTTGGAGGAGAAACTGGAGAAGAAGATGGAAGAGAAGTTTAGAGCAATGAGGGTGGACATGTTGTCTATGATTGAATCTGTAGCTGAATGTGTGCAACAGCTGGATGAAAAAGTGAAGGATCTCAGCCAAAAGAACTCTATATTAGAAGCAAAGGTATTAGAAAATGAAAATATAAGGGATAAAATGGACGGAGAATTGAGCCTTGCTCAGTATCATCAGATGCAGTATGCTATTAGAATCAGGGGTTTAAAGGAGAACTGTAAAGAAGATTTAAAGCAGCTGATTTCTGAGGCTCTGGAAGGGGTATTGGGCCAGCCAGCATCTGAAATTGAGGGGAATATGGACAAAATTTTTCGTGTAAATTCATGGATTGCAAGACAAAGGAAGTTACCCAGAGATGTGGTGGTCTATTTTACAAAGAGAGTAATTAGAGATGAAGTTATTCAAGCTGCTTATGATACTAAACTGGTAGTGGCTGAGCAAGAAGTCTTGGTTTTAAAAGAGATTCCTCCGAAGATTTTAAGGAGAAGGAAAGTTTTGCATTTTTAGTACAGGAACTTAAGAAATGTGATATTAAGTTTAGATGGGAGATTCCAGTTGGACTGGTGGTGACGCATGAAGGTAAAAGACATCGTCTGGTTACTGTGGCCCAGGCACGTAATTTTTATAGCAATGTGTTAAAAGCAACCCCCCTATCATTTTTGGAAGCTGTTAAGGGATACGGCGAGGGAAAGCTTCAATATGTTGCAGACAGACAGATAGAGGACAATGGTGTTGGAGGGGATCAAGATACAGTTTCATTGGATGTTGCAGGAGGCCAGAGGAAGACGCGTGCCGCCCTAAGAAGAGCGAGACGAGAGCAAGAGCAAGACCAGCAGATAGTTATGGAATCTCCAAAGTGTACTTACAGTGAAGATGTGGGAGGGGCGCGGTCCAAAGAAGTTTTGGGGGTCATGACAGACGTGCTCCAAAAGTTTTGGGGCGTTAAGATTGCTGATTAAATTTTTAAATTAGTATCTTAATGGATTAAATTTATCATAGAGGAGAAAGAAAGTTTTTTTTTTAATATTTAACACAATTTAAGATGGATGTTATTTGCTTGTTAGAAAAGTATATTAGGGTTATGGACTAAAAGTATGTGTTGAACTAAGAATGGGTATGCAAGCTCCTAATTAACAACAAGTTGTCTTACAGACTGCTTAAACCTTTTTTTTTTTACTCTTTTTATTTGAACTCAAGGATGACTTGGAACTGCGAGACATTTGGTGCGATACATGCAAGAATTATTTTTGATTATGGTTTAGTTTGGTTGGAGATTATTAAGGCTAATAGATAGGCGCTTTTGGCGCGTAACTGAGAATTTGTTTATTTTTTTTCTTTGAAATTAATATGAATAAGGACTGGGATTAAGAAAATCTATTCTGAGTAAAGCTCCTTTCTGTTTTTCTCTTTTTCTTTTTTACTTTATTTGTAATATTAATATTGTTTGTATTCATTTTACATGAGCTAGAGGGAGATAGAACTAATAGTTTATTGCTGATAACATAGGGGTGCTTATGTTTGTTTTTTGATTTTATACCCTGTATTTAGCTCTGGGAAGTTGGGGTGGGGGGTGGGGGGGAGGAGGGAATGGGGGGAAGGGATAGGGAGGGTTGGGTGGGGGTGGGGGAGGGGGGATTAAAGTTAAAATGTATTGTAAAACTTTTTAAATAAAAAAAAGAGCCCTAGCAGGGGTTTGTGGTCGGTAAAAATTGTGAAATGTCGACCGTATAAGTAATCGTGAAATTTCTTCACGCCTGCCACTAGTGCTAGGGCCTCCTTGTCAATTTGCACGTAATTGCGCTCGGCTTTGGATAAGGTCCTGGAGTAGTATGCGATGGGGGATTGTGTTCCATCGCTGTGGAGGTGGCTGAGGACAGCACCTATGCCATAGGGTGAGGCGTCGCAAGCGACGCAGAGGGGCATTCTTTCTTTGTAATGGGTGACGGTAGATTTGCTAGAAAGGATCTGTTTCAATTTATTAAAACTGTCGTCATGGGTTTGGGTCCAGAGCCACTGAGCTCCTTTATCTAATAGCCTGTGGAGGGGTTCTGCTATTGTTGCCTTGTGGGGGAGGAAGGCGTGATAAAAATTTATAAGACCCAGAAAGGCTTGTAGTTCCGCCTTATTTTTGGGGGGTGGGGCTGCCTTGATGGCTTTGACTTTAGAATCCGTGGGGTGGATTCCGTTAGCGTCGATTTTGTAACCCAAGAATTCGGTAGAGGGGACTCCTATGGAGCACTTCTCTTTTTTTAGTTTGAGGCCGGCGGTGCGGAATCTTTGAAGCACCTCTCGCAGCCTGTCAGCTAATATTTCCTCGGATTCCCCCGCGATGAGCACGTCATCGAAGTAGGGGCAGACCCCAGGGATGCCTTTGAGGGTTCGCTCCATGGTTTCCTGGAATATTCCAGGTGCCACAGCGATCCCAAACTGCAGGCGGTTCACCCTGAACGCTCCGCGGTGGGTGACTATGGTCTGTGCATTGGCTGTTTGCTCCGAGACTGGCAGCTGCAAAAATGCATGGGCCAAGTCGAGTTTGGCGAAAATAGTTCCTGCCTGAATGGAGGAGAGTACATCCCTGACGGCTGGGACTGGGTAGGCGTGGGGGTTTAAAGCGCGGTTAAGGGTGGCTTTATAGTCCGCGCAGAGGCGGACCTCCCCATTAGGCTTGACAGGGGTGACTATGGGGGTTTCCCAAGTGCCCCCATCCGTGGGTTCTATGACTCCCAGTCCAATTAGCCTGTCGAGCTCTGCTTCTATTTTTGATTTGAGAGCGAAAGGGACTCTCCTTGCCTTAATTCTGATAGGCAGGACCTCTGGGTTTAGTTTTAGATCTATGGGGGGGCCATTGAATTTTCCCAGTGTCCCGTCAAAGACGTCTGCGTATTGTTGGCAGACAGCTTGTAGTTGGTGGGGCTGAGAGTGGTTGACGCCAATGATTTTTATCCCCAGGGGTTCGAACCAGTCGAGGCCAATGAGGCTGGCTCGTTTCCCTGCTGCGATTTGGGCTGTGAGTTCTCCCTGGAATTGCTGATAGTTAATGGAGAGTTTAGTCTCTCCTTTTAATTTGATTGGGGCACCCTGGAAATCGGCTAAAAGAATTTTTGAGGGAGTAATTGGGAACCGGCGTCTGCACTGGCGCGTGATTCCCTGTAGAGTGTCCCAGGATAGAATGGAGACTGAGGACCCTGAGTCCACCTCCATTTCACAAGGGATTCCCTGTATCCGGACCTGAATCTTAACTTTGGGGTGGATGTAGCTGGTGGTTAAGGGCCCCTGGTCCGTGCTAGTGGTCATGACAGATGACCAGAGGGTCTCCCATGGCAATTTGGGGGGGGAAATATTACCTTCTGGGGCAGCCTCCAGATCATGAAGGGTCTCGCGGCCGGTGCTGCGGCAGGCGGAGCGGATGTGGCCGGTTTTGCCGCAGCCGTGGCACTTGGCATTGCGGAATTTGCAGGATGCCCTGGCATGGTTGCCACCGCAGCTGGCGCACTTGGGGCGGGTGGTGGTCTCCTTTGAGCCTCCAGCCGGCCGATCTGGTCTTTTGTCGCCCTCGCGGCGAGCTTGGGGGTTGGCAGGCCTCGGACGGATGGCATCCACTTCGTTCTTTTGTTCGGTTGCTCCCGGGTCAGAATTTCTAGAGCAGTCATGGTGGACTGACCCAGTGAAGGGATTTCCCGGCGGCAGCGCGTCTTCCCTATGGCTATCTTCGTATGCCATGATTTCAATCGTCAACTCGGCCAGGTCCATCATCGGCTTGGTGACGAGTTTCTTCTGAAGTTTCAGATTCCTCAGACCGACGATGACCTGGTCCCTTATGCGGTCTTCGAGGTCCAGAAAACGGCAGCGTCGGGCCGCCTGGCGGACCGTTGCGATGAACGATTTGGCCGGCTCGCCTGGTCGTTGGTACTGGCGGGCAAAATTCAGGCGCCAGTACAATTCGGACTGCCTTGGTGAGAAGTGTCGATTGAGGCGGTCGACTAGCTCGGCGTAGGGCATAGTGGCCACTGGATCCGGGCTGCAGAGTCCTACGGCGACATCATACACCGCCGGGCCACTGAGGCAGAGGAGCGCCGTGGCTTTGGGGCGATCCTCGACGATGTTATTGACGAGGAGGTACCCCTCCACTTGCCCGAGATGTGATTCCCAGCCCTCTGGCTGGGAAACGTCAAATTCTCTGACATGCCCAAGGTTGGCCATACTGTCTGGTCCGCGGGTCTGCTTGGGGTAGTGTAGGTGGAGGGCTCTCCCTGACCAGCAAGTGACTTCAGCGGTGTCAGCTGGTGGGACGGCTTCCCTCCTTCACTTGTGGCTTCAGCTAGTGACTTCAGCTAACAAGCAGACCCGCATCCCATCCTCGTCGCCAGGTGCGTTATCTTGAGGGACGACAGGAGACAGTAGGCTCGGTCAAAAAGAACTCGTTTATTGGGCAGAGGTCCCGGGCGAAACACCACCGGGAATCTCCCCTATTTATAGTCAACAACAACACTTGACAACTAACACAGAACCAATAAACTGGTGGGGTTCTCCCGCCAAGTGACAGCGCCCAATCGGAGGAGACCGGCTGAGGTAGGCGTGGCTGACAGCCGGGGTTGTTGCCGGGGCCAGCTGGCAGCTTTGACAGCTCCGGCTGGACTGCGCGTGCACGGCCCGGCTGGTTTGACAGCTGTCAGTGTACTGCGCATGCGCGGCAGTTTGACAGCTGTCAGAATCGGCCGGTTTGACAGCTGTCAGTGTACTGCGCATGCGCGGCAGTTTGACAGCTGTCAGAATCGGCCGCTTGCCGCGTCAGTGGGGGGGGGAAAGCCGCGGCAGCCTTTTGACGGCTGTCAACGGCTGCCGGGATTCCCTTATGATGTGAAGGGAATAAATATATGTGTATGCTGAGTACATAACAGAACATGTTTTGGATTTCTTTTCTTTGATATTGACCATGCAAATGAACCATAGTCCATCCACCTCTGGTCGGACTGTTAATTGTTCTGCGACAACATCCATAGATGAGAACAGTGAAACAATAACACTGATAGCTGGAATAGTTTAAGCAAGCAACATTATTCATTCAGGGATCATCACCCATTTAAAAGTAGAGAAGCCTGCCTTGTTCCAGGTCAGTCCATTTGCCTGTTTAGCTCAGTCCTGTCTATTTTGACTGACAGCATCTCACTGGGATCTCAAATGTTAGATCTCTCTCATTAGCTATGGAATATTAAACATTGTTATGCTGCCATAGATTGAATTAGGGTCTCATATACACACACATTCTGCTCCTGTGTTACAGACCTTTATTAAAAAAAGCAAGAATAAGTAAGATAAGATAACCTTTATTGTTGTTTTTTACTATGAGCACACTGGCCCACATTAAAAATGAAATTCTGTTGTCTGTATCTACCCATACACGTACATAACATACTACATCTGCTATAATGGCAGCTGAGAGTAATTTTGCAATCAGGATAATAAATGGGTTCCACTAACTTCCCTACTTTTAGCCAAGTCTTAAGTACTTTCTGGAAGTCTTTGTACATCTATTTTCTTAGCTCTGCTAGTTTTAATTGGAACATTCTGCCTAGATTCCATGGGTAAATGGTGACTTCTTCTTAGGCAGAAAGAAAATAAAGTACAAGTCACTGATTTCAGATCAAGAATTTGCAGATGGTTTATGTAAGCAATAATGTTTGCTATGAATTCTTAGTTTAGCAAAGGCTAGAATGCAAAATAGATCTGATGCTCCAGTTGTAAGCAATTTTACTCAGAAGTAAAAACATAGCATTTAATCAGCTTTAACACTGTTTGGGATGGAACCATTCTTTCTCTGTGTGTAAGAGAGTGAGAAAGAGGGAGGGGAAGGGATGGAGAGAGAGACTGTATCTGAGAAAGTGAATGCAACCCAAGCAATTAGAGAAGGAGGTTTTATCATTATAATGGAAAGAGATTTATTTATTGATATACTTTACAGGCATAGACTAGTTAACAACTTCTTACCAGAAGAAGTATAAACAAGTAGGGAATAAAGGCAAAAGGATGTGACTTCAGATAGCAATCTTACAAAAAAAGAATGATAGACAGAAAAGGGTTACAAAGTCAATCTTGGCTTCACACTGAGCTCTTGTAGTTGGAATCTCAACTATATTCGGGACTTTGCTAATATTTTCATCTGAGTTGCTGCCAGACATAATGATATAAAGATTGAGAAGGAAGCATCTCTAATGATTTGGGAGAGATGGACAAAAGTGGATATTTCAATATACAGGTATATGCTTACCTTAATTTAGAAATGTAGCAATTTTTGATTTGTTTGTTTATTAAATTTCTAGGTCACCAAATCCAAAATGGTACATAACCACAATTTCTATATGTGTTTTTAAAATGATGTTACCCTCTACTATATTCAGTTGAGTTTCTATACCCTTCCAAATCTTATGCCGTGTTTTCATTTTCCAGCATAGAAGCAATTCTGTATCATATCATACAATATCTTTGATAGAGACTTGGCATAGAAAGAAGAAGCATTGTCTGGAAATCCAGGGATGGCACAAAGTTCTATAAACCAGTTTTAAAAATAGGAGAAAGAAAGAGAAATAGTCTTAAGAAATAGTCTTAAGAAAATTCAGAGAGAAATAGAACTTTTGATTCAACATTATTTTTGTCTATACTATATTCATTTCAACCAGTTAATGATCAGCTGATGAACATAATAGCATTAAGATATTAACAGTCAATCAATTTAATTAAATACTGTTATTAATAAAGAAAGAATATTCAATAAAAATAAACTTGAGGGGAAGAACTGGTCAGAGAATATTATTAAATGGCAATAAAACTTGCTCAGAACCATGCTTCCTAATGAAACAAATACTTTTATTCATACAGTCTACTGAAAACCCACTACAAATTCTATCAAAACAGGAGAATGAGCCTTTTACTATGTACCCTCTGGCTCAAATCTCTTACAAACAGTTAAAATGCCTTTTTAAAACAGAGGTTATAAGTTGAACGGAATTTCTAACTTAGATTTATAATGTCATAGTGGATCCTCAGTGCAAACTTTTAACAGAGCAATTTTTCAAAAGTGATGTATGAAAATTAGATTTGCAATGACAGATTAGATACTTATGAAAAGCTAATAAAACTTACATTTGCAAACCTACTTATTCATCTTGAAGAAAGGGCTGAAATTACATTTTATATTATTCTTAGCCTCTAAACATTTTGTATAAGCCATGCTTATAAATTTATTGAACCACTTTATTTTCTAGCTTTGAGACAACTAATAACTTCAGGTTATCAAATTCTTTCTGAGAAAGAAAAAAATAAAGGAAAAGAAAGAAAATGTTTGCTAACTTCCTTTAAAAATGGATAAAATGGGCAAATTCAAAGGTCCTGCACTACAAGATATTTGAATGAACCCATTATATTAATTTTGACAGGACTAAAGATATCATTCTCACACATAAGAATATATGAAAGACAACAATATCACTCCAGTCTTAATATCTTTTGACTGTTGGCTTTTTCTCTGACTTTCTCATTTTGAAAGGACAACTCTAAACAGAGGGTTCATTAGATGCTTGTCTAATGGGACAACTACATATATCATGGGATATGATGGATTAACTTCTTAGACTCCCACAAAGTATCCATTCCACACTGCTTGGAGTATTTTATTCAGATCCTGCCATTAGCCATTTTTTCCCCTAGGAAATCCTCTCTGGTATTGAATTACTCAAGTGTAAGTGAAATAGTTACTTCTTTTCCTTCCTTTTTGTAGACTAAATCAAGTAGAAAGAGTCACGTTACAGCTGATGAGAATTCTTGATTTAGTAAGAATTTGATTCATTTATGTATATCAAGGCTAAAGAACTAAAGGAGAATTGAAACAAAAGGAAAAATGTAGAAAAAAGGTAATAATAAATGATCCATAAAGAACAATGATTGTTAAACTTGGCAACTTTAAGATGTGTGGAGTTCAGCTTGCCCAAATTCTCCATCCAGCTGTTTGTTTTGGTTCAGATTTCAATCATCAAAAACTAGCTGTTCTCTGCACCAGACTGCTTTGAACACAGGTGTCAAACTCACCATGCCTTGGTGGAGCAGTGGGCTAATGCCTCCTTAAGTAACACCAGCTGCCTGCAATTAGTGCAGGTTCGCATCCCACCAGGCTCAAGGTTGACTCAGCCTTCCATCCTTCCGAGGTAGGTAAAATGAGGACCCAGATTGTTGGGGGCAATAAGCCGACTTTGTAATAATGCCGCTTGGGGTGTGTGTGAAAGCCCTAATAAGCAGGCATATACATAGAATGAAGGCTACTGCTAAGCTTGTAAGCCGCCCTGAGTCTTCGGAGAAGGGCGGGATATAAATGGAATTAAAATAAAATAAAATAAATAAATAAATAAAATAAATGTGTCATGACGTATCATGATTTTTTTTCAAATTGATGGAGCTGGGGTGAGCACAGCCCCTGCATGATGCAACCAGACTGCAGGCTGGCTTTGAATATTCACAGAGCTATCTTAGTAAAAGATGGGAATATTATCTAGACTACATGATGTAGAATACTATTAAATCTACAAAAATATGCCCACACACAAGGACAGGCACACAAACATGTATGCACACATGCACACCCACCCACCCACAGACAGTGTTCTCAACTGAGAATTTACATTCATTTCAAAGTTCTGTTTTTTCTTTAATCTGCAAGGGTCACTGCTCCATGGTAATGGTGTTGTTTTTCAAGTGCAAATCTCCAATTTGCACTCCAAGACTGTAGGTTCATATGGATTGAGGGAAAGACCTCTGTGTGTCTTTATATAACCAATATATTAATTAATATCTTAGCTACAGTTAAGTGATAATCCTTCGCTTGAAATTAATACTATTGTTTCATTTTCATCCAGTAGAAATTTGTGTATTTTTCCATCCATTATTAACACAAGGTACAGTATTCCAGTAAATAAGTCATGACAGCAATCATATATTAGTTTCCTAGACCAGTGGTGGCAAAACTATGGCACGCATGCCAGAGGCGGCACTCAGAGCCCATGTCTTTCCCCCTTCCCCTATCCACCTGCTGCTGGAGGGCTGGCCCGGTATTGGCAGCGGGTTGCAGAGCCCCAGAGTGTGCCGGTCAAGGGCGCGGCAGGCTGTGGATGCTGACGGACACCGTTGGCCTCCATGCGCTTGCTGACCTCTGTGTGCAGGGGCCAATGGTGTCAGGCAGCAGCTTTGCCTTGCCCCATGGCAATGACACCCTTGCCCTGCCTTCTGCCTCACCCCACAGGATGAGCCTCCTGCCCACCACCCCAACCGCCAGAGACCTTCTGTATCTCCCCCAACCCTGTCCGGCCCCCACAGGCATCCCCCCATGAGCAACACAGAGGTGCTACGATCACACTGGCCTTGCCCACCCAGTGGGCCATGCCCCCCCCAGGGCACTACAATATTGATGCGATCCTGGCACTTTGCAATAAATAAGTGAGTTCTGGGATGCAGTTTGGGTACTCCGTCTCTAAAAGCTTCACCATCACTGTCCTAGACTATTAGCCATGATATTTTTTCTGAACAGTGTACAAAAATAAGTATCACACTCATACAATGTAGTATGAAATATGGATTGAGTAAGCTCTGAATTCTGAATTATTAATCTAATGTCCAGGTTTTACGCCTCCTTTTCTGAAAGGTATGTTGTCTATATGGATGTTACATTATCGTATATCCCAAACCAATTTTTTGTTGTTCTTATAGATATTGTTGTTAGCTGTGAAGTCGTGTCTGACCCATCGCAACCCTATGGACAACATTCCTCCAGGACTTACTGTCCTCTACCATCATCTGGAGTCCATTTAAGCTCATGCCTACTGCTTCAGTGACTCCATCCAGCCACCTCATTCTCTGCCGTCCCCTTCTTCTATTGCCCTCAATCTTTCCCAGCATTAGGCTATTCTCCAGTGAGTCCTTCCTTCTCATTAGGTGGACAAAGTATTTGAGTTTTAGCTTCAGGATCTGGCCTTCTAAAGAGCATTCAGGGTTGATCTCCTCTAGGTCTGACCAGTTTGATCGTCTTGCAGTCCAAGGGACTCGCAGGAGTCTTCTCCACCACCATAGTTCAAAGGCCATACATTGCAACTGGGAAGACCATAGCCTTGACTATACACACTTTTGTTGACAGGGTGATGTCTCTGCTTTTTAGTGTGCTGTCTAGATTTGCCATGGCTTTCCTTTCCGAGGAGCAAGCAACTTTTAATTTCTTGGCTACAGTCCCCATCTACAGTGATCTTGGAGCCCAGGAAAATAAAATCTGTCACTACCTCCATTTCTTCCCCATCTATTTGCTAGGAATTGAGCGGGCAGGATGCCATGATCTTGGTTTTCTTAATGTTAAGTTTCAACCCAACTTTTGCACTCTCCTTCTTCACCTGCAACACGAGGCTCTTTAGTTCTTCTTCACTTTCTGCCATTAGAGTGGTATCATCTGCATATCTTAGGTTGTTGATATTTCTTCCGGCAATCTTAATTCCAACTTTTGATTCATCTAGCACTGCCTTTCTCATGATGTGCTCTGCATATAAGTTAAATAGGCAGGGCGACAGTGTACAGCCTTGCTGGACTCCTTTCCCAATTTTGAACCAATCAGTGGTTCCGTGTCCAGTTCTCACTGTTGCTTCTTTCTCAAGAGACAAATAAGATGGTCTGGTACATACAATCAAAGGCTTTAGCATAGTCAATGAAGCAGAAGTAGATGTTTTTCTGGAACTCCCTACCTTTCTCCATGATCCAGCGTATGTTGGCAATTTGATCTCTAGTTCCTCTGCCTCTTCAAAATCCTGCCTGTACTTCTGGTAGTTCTCGATCCACATACTGCTGGAGTCTAGCTTGTAGGATTTTAAGCATAACTTTACTAGCATGTGAAATGAGTGCAATGGTGCGATAGTTTGAACATTCTTTGGCACTGCCTTTCTTTGGAATTGGAATGTAAACTGATCTTTTCCAATCCTGTGGCCACTGTTGAGTTTTCCAAATTTGCTGGCAAATTGTGTGTAGCACTTTTACTGCATCATCTTTTAAGATTTTGAATAGCTCAGCTGGAATACTGTCACCTCCACTAGCTTTGTTGTTGCTCAGCTTTTCTAAGGCCCACTTCACTTCACATTCTAGGATGTCTGGCTCGAGGTCAGTGACCACCTCATTGTGATTATCAGGGATGTTAAGCTCATTCTTGTATCGTTCTTCTGTGTAATTTTGCCATCTCTTCTTAATCTCTTCTGCCTCTGTTAGGTCCCTGCCATTTTGGTCTTTTATCATGCCCATTTTTGCATTAAACGTTCCCTTCATCTCTCCAATTTTCTTGAAAAGATCGCTGGTCCTCCCTATTCTATTGTTTTCATCTATTTCTTTGCACTGTTCATTTAAGAAGGCACTCTTCTAGCTATTCTCTGGAATTCTGCATTCAATTGGGCCTATCTTTCTTTGTCTCCCTTGCCTTTCACTTCCCTCCTTTCCTCAGCTATTTGCAAAGCTTCCTCAGACAGCCATTTTGCTTTCTTGCATTTCTTTTTCTTTGGGATGGTTTTAGTTGCTACCTCTTGTACAATGTTGCGAATCTCTGTCCATAGTTCTTCAGGCACTCTGTCTATCAGATCTAATTCCTTAAATCTATTTGTCACCTCTACTGTATATTCAACAGGGATATGATTTAATTCATACCTGAGTGACCTAGTGCTTTCCCCTACTTTCTTCAGTTTAAGCCTAAACTTTGCAATGAGAAGCTCATGGTCTGAGCCACAGTCAGCTCCTGGTCTTGTTTTTACTGACTGTATAGAGCTTCTGCAGAGCATATAATCAATCTGATTTCTGTGTTGACCGTCTGGTGATGTCCATGTGTAGAGCGGTCTCTTAGGTGGTTGGAAAAGAATGTTTGCTATGACCATCGTATTCTCTTGACAAAATTCTATCAGCCTGTGCCCTGCTTCATTTTGTACTCCAAGGCCAAACTTACCTGTTATTCTGGTTATCTTTTGGCTTCCTACTTTAGCATTCCAATCCCCCATGATGATAAGGACATCATTTTTTGGTGTTAGTTCTATAAGGTGCTGTAGGGCTTCATAGAACCGGTCAATTTCATCCTCTTCAGCACTGGTGGTTGGGGCATAGACTTGGACTACTGTGATATTGAATGGTTTGCCTTGGATTCGAACTGAGATCATTCTGTCATTTTGAGGATTGTATCCCAGTATTGCTTTTCCTACTCTTTTATTGACTATGAAGGCTACTCCATTTCTTCTGAGGGATTCTTGCCCGCAGTAGTATTCCTGATGGTCATCTGAATTAAATTCACCCATTCCTGTCCATTTTAGTTCGATGATACCTAAGATGTCGATGTTCAGTCTTGTCATCTCTTGTTTGACCACGTCCAGCTTTCCTTGATTCATGGATCTTACATTCCAGGTTCCTATGGAGAAAAAATCTTTACAGCATCGGACTTTACTTTTACCACCAGACACATCCACAGCTGAGCATCCTTTCAGCTTTGGCCCAGTTGCTTCATTCTTTCTGGTGCTGCTAGTACTAGCCCTCTGCTCTTCCCCAGTAGCATATTGGACGCCTTCCGACCTGAGGGGCTCATCTTTCAGCGTCATATTGTTTTGCCTTTTGGTACTGTCCATAGGGTTTTCATGGCAAAGATACTGGAGTGGGTTGCCATTTCCTTCTCCAGTGGATCACGTTTTGTCAGAACTCTCTGCTATGACCTTTCCATCTTGGGTGGCCCTGCATGGCATAGCTCATAGCTTTATTGAATTACGCAAGCCCCTTCGCCACGACAAGGCAGTAATCCATGAAGGGGGTTGTTGTTATACAATATATTAATACATTGCTTTGCACTATTCTGAACTAAGTTTCATCAAGCCATCACTTTCCAGGTGCAGCAGTACTGGGAATTTACTTGCAAAGCAGAAAGTCAAGAAGGTAAAAATCATAGGTAGTAAAGTAGTTCTCAAAGGCATGGACATTCTTCATTGATTTTTATATTTTATTCTAATGCATATTGTGAAATATTCCCATCCTGCTTATAAATGAAAGCAGCCAGGGTGTATTTAAACTGACTCAAATGTGAAAATGGGCAATGGGAGAACTGTTTTTTTTGTGTGTGTGTGTATGTGTGTGAGAAAACCAAAGGTTGAGATATGATGATATTGTTCTGAAGCACTAGAAATGATGCTGCAAAAAGAGAAAAGTGATACCAACAACGTATTCCTATATTCCTCTGGGTGTCTAAATGCTTGTCTGTGTGCATGTAAAGATTTTTACAAAGTGAAAAGCTACAAAACATAAAACAAGAAAAGAATAAAAAGAGGAGAATATAAGAGAAAAATAGAAAAGAAAGAAAAATAGAAGAGAAAGTGAACAAAAAAAAAGAAAATCTTTAAAGAAGTTCCAATCTTCTTTGCAGCAGTTACATAATTAATTCTATTTACACCCTCCCAGGTTATATACGATACTTCCCTTTTCATATATATATATATATATATATATATATATATATATATATATGTATGTATGTATGTATGTATGTATGTATGTATGTATGTATGTATGTATATTGCATTAAAGTAAATATGTATACATTGCGCTAAATTGAATTTCACTTTGGAATTTTCATTCTATTTAAATTGCTTGGAGGTCATGCTGGGCCACTTCTATGTCTTCCTTCCTTGCACAAGCCTCCTCGTGGGTGCTCATGGCCCCACTCACACCAGTGTCATAGTGGGCACTCACGGCCCCATTCACACGAGCCTTGTTGCGGGTGCATGTAGCCTCACTCATGTGAGTTGCCCTGCGAAAGTCACAGGCACTCGTGCATGCACATTCACACGCACATGCACATGCCTCACCCATAAAATCATCCCCACTTTCTCCCCTTCCCCTGCTCTGGACCGCCAACTCAGAGAAGTTGGGTAATACCTATAGTTGGCTGGTTTTCATGTAAATAGAATATATCTTCAGGCTTAAAGGAGAGAAAATGCAAGCATTCAGGATTCTGGAAAAATTTAACACAACATTTCATACATTATGCAATAGGGAAAAAAATACAGGGAAAGGGTTCATAGGAGACATTTGCTGCTGTTTCCTTCTTTCCTTCCTTTTTTCCAGAACCTTTTACAATACAATACAAAAATAAATGGCCTCCAAGACTGTCCGGTTTTCAAGGAACAGTGAACAAAGAGTGTTCCATAAGGACTTTTTTTTTAATGAGGTCACTTAAAATGGAGTTATGCTCTACAGGTTCAGCCATTTTCCCCTTAATAGTTTGAATACTTATAAAGTGGTAAAATGAAAAATGATTCTCCTTTTAAAAAGACTTTCAGCAGTATGGATTTTAGTAACAATAGTAACTAGGAGGAAAATAGAATCATTATTTTGAATTAACCAGGGAGGGGATATTAGTTCAGTATGATTTGTAGGTGTTCAAAGATTCTTGATTCCAACCAAATCCTCTTCACTTACAAAGATCAAAATATATAATGTGTCCAAGTGCTACTATAGTTGTCTTTTGAATAAGAAAATTTATTTTACAATGAGAAGATTCATCAGTTTTCAAAGTTGTCTATGTTCTATATCAGCCATATGGAAACTACCTAGAGGAATAGATTCTGTGGGACAAAAGTCATGATGGTTATCTCCAGTAGATGTGCTGCCCCCACTTAGGTGATTTACACAATGACTAAATAAGAAGCTGAACTAATAAGAATCCATCTTAGGATTTCAACTTCTAGAGAGGGACACAAACCTTTTTTAGAGTGTGTGTGTCTGTGTGTTTGTGTGTGACATAATTGTGTTTCTTGACTTCAAATGAATATGAATATTGTAGACAACCTTTATGATAGAAGTACAGTGATGTGATTTAATTTCTGTAGTTAGAAACAAATTATGCAGGTAATTATGCTTCATAATATATAATTTATATTAATTGTAATCAAGTGCATTTCCATTCATGCATGGAAACACACCAGGGAATACTAATTATGATAAGTCAAGAAAATCATTCAATGCTAAGATAATGATCTGAGCTAGTGCTGTACAGTTTTCTTCCTGGTAATTGGAATGGTCAATGTACTGCATTCATAGATTTTATTAACACTGAGGGATCAACAATTCTAGTACTATTTTTTTTTCTTTTTACAACCCTGTAATCCTTTTATTAAGGGTGGAGTCAGGGTGACTGAATGGAATGTTTACTGGCCGGATGCGCTTGCTGATGTCTATGCTGAGTTCACAGCAAATATTTTCTCTTTGCACCCTGATAGAGAAATATCTGTTGCTGTGTAGAATTGACAGCAACAGAATGGGAGATGAGCAACTTCACTTCCAGGCCACCACACCCTTCAACAATAAACTCAATCCCAAAATTCTGAGGAGTTGGAACTGAAATGGACTTTATCTACCTATTCAATCATAAAGATATATTAATGTGCATTATATTAACATTACTATAATGCACATTAATTTATCTGTATGATTAAATAGGTAGATAAAATCCACTTGAGTTCAACTCTTTGGAACTTTGGGATTGAGTTTATATTCGGTTTTCCAGAAAAAAAACAAGATTATAGTTTAAAAGTGATCCTTGACTGTGAGGAGGAGCATGCTGTCTTTGTATATACCGTATATACTTGAGTATAAGCCGACTCGAATATAAGCCGAGACCCCTAATTTTACCCCCCAAAAATGGGAAAAGTTGGTGACTCGAGTATAAGCCGAGGCTGGGAAATGCAGCAGCTCACCTTATGCTCCTCTCCAGAGATCTTCCCTCAGCAGCGGCCGGCAAAGTAGCTCGCACGCGAAACAAGCCCGGCAGAGGAGCCGGAGCGGCGAGCAGAGGCGCCCGGCCCAGATCCTGCAAGGCCCGGCCGAGACACGCCCCCAGCAGCGGAGCTGCTCCGGCTCCTCTGCCGGGCTTGTTTTGCATGTGAGCTACTTTGCCTGACGCTGAGAAGACCCGCTTGGGCACTCGGGTTGGTGTCGGTCTCCGCAGGCCCTTCTCGTTTCCAGGAACGTCAAGCGCGCTTGGCTCCCCACCCCCACGGCAGGGCAGGGCAGAGACTTGCTCGCCCTTCTGACGGCCCTGAAGAGAAACGAAGGGCTTGCAAACTCCCCGCGAGAAGCTGGGCGAAGCGCGCGGCTGGGTGAGTGTGTGCCTGCGCACGTATTTACGAAAGAAACGCTCCGAGAGTTCTTCTTTCTCCGCCCCCTTGGGGGGAACTCTAGCGACTGCTGTAGCCGCGCTTCTCTTCTCGGCTCCAAAAATAGGGATTTCTACTCTCTCTCTCTCTCTCTCTCCCCTCCCCACCCCGCATTCTCCTGCCTCTTCGATTGTGACAATAAAAGGGCGAAGGGTGCGCTGGTTTCTTCCTCCTTCCTCCCCCCCTCCCCTCCCCTCCCCTCCCCGATTGTCAGGTGAGGCAGCTGGAGGTCTGGCCGGGAGATTGTAGCCGTTTTGAAACGCCGCGTCTTGAAACGCCCGATCAGCTGATTTTCGGGTGGAAGAGCCGCGGCTTGAATCTGTTTGCATCTGCCTGAATTAGACCAAAACGGCCTGAATTTGACCAGAGTTGCTTTGTAATGGCTGGAGGAACTGCAGAGGAGGTCTTGCTAGGAGATTGTGGCCGTTTTGAAACGCCGCGGCTTGAAACGCCCGATCAGCTGATTTTCGGGGCGGAAAGAGCCACGGCTTGAATCTGCTTGTATTTGTTTGAACTTAACCAGAAACGGCTCGTAATGGCTGGAGGAACTGCGGAGGGAGTGAATGCTCCAGCCTGGAATATTTGGAAAGGCTGGGGGAACCGGATGAACTGCAGCTTAAGCGACTGTTGCCGGAGGAGCCATGGCTTGAAACGCCCCAGTTTTGGGGCAGCGTTTGCTTGTTCCGGGTAGAAAAAACGCTGTCGACCCGGCATCTTTTGCGGGGAGGGGTGAGGTGGGGTGGGGTGGGGTGGAGGAAGCAGTTTGCGAAGCAGCCGAAATGGGGGTGTCAAGCCCTACGGGGACCAGGGGAGAACTTCCAACAATGCCCGTGCAGCACCGAAGGCCCATTGGCGCCCGCACCCCCCAACTGTTCGGCGGGTGAACGCCAGACCCGCTGCCGCACTTACAGCTGATCGGCGGCCGGAGGAGATTGCGAGCGGCTGCGGAGGTTCCGCGGCCGCATCAACAGCTGATCGGCGGCCGGAGGAGATTGTGGACGGGCGCAGAGGGTCCGCGTCAGCACAGACAGCTGATCGGCGGCTGAAGGAGACTGCGAGCGGCTGCAGAGGTTCCGCGGCCGCATCAACAGCTGATCGGCGGCCGGAGGAGATTGTGGACGGGCGCAGAGGGTCCGCGTCAGCACAGACAGCTGATCGGCGGCTGAAGGAGACTGCGAGCGGCTGCGGAGGTTCTGCGCCGGCACAAACAGCTAAGGGGCAGCCTGGGACGTCTACCGGTGGTCACGCAGCGCGATCAACTGAGCGGCAGCTAGAAACAGCCGCCGACGGTCGCACAGGCCTCACGGGACTTTTCGGGTCCAATGGCGGCTTGGAGAGTGTGGGTGGCTGCTTCGCAGACCTGGCGGTTATGCAAGGTCTGCGAAGCAGCCACCCACACTCTCCAAGCCGCCATCGGACCCGAAAAGTCCCGTGAGGCCCGTGCGACCGTCGGCGGCTGTTTCTAGCTGCCGCTCAGTTGATCGCGCTGCGTGACCACCGGTAGATGTCCCCGGCTGCCCCTTAGCTGTTTGTGCCGGCGCGGAACCTCCGCAGCTGCTCGCAGTCTCCTTCAGCCGCCGATCAGCTGTCTGTGCTGAAGCGGACCCTCTGCGCACGTCCACAATCTCCTCCGGCCGCCGATCAGCTGTTGATGCGGCCGCGGAACCTCCGCAGCCGCTCGCAATCTCCTCCGGCCGCCGATCAGCTGTAAGTGCGGCAGCGGGTCTGGCATTCGCCCGCCGAACAGTTGGGGGGTGCGGGCGCCAATGGGCCTTCGGTGCTGCGCGGGCATTGTTGGAAGTGCTCCCCTGGTCCCCGTAGGGCTTGACACCCCCATTTCGGCTGCTTCGCAAACTGCTTCCTCCACCCCACCCCACCCCACCTCACCCCTCCCCGCAAAAGATGCCGGGGTCGACAGCGTTTTTTCTACCCAGAACAAGCAAACACGCAGGCAACCCTGCACTATTCAGCTCAGTGAAGTCACGCTTGAAACGGCTTGAAATGCCCGATCAGCTGATTTTCGGGGCGGAAAGCATGCGGTGTTGTGGTTTTTTTTCCTCCACCCGAAAGTGAACGGCAGCTTTCCGTACTAGTGTATTTGTACTGCCGCGAGTGACAACTGACAAAGCTTGCCGGTGTGATCTTGATTTTGGAACTGATGAAGTCTGTTAACTAATTGATTGGCACTCCGGTCGCTCATCGCCGTGAAACTAGACCTTGTCTTTGGGTTTTGTTTTTTTTTACTTTGGGCTGATCAAATGGAATAAATGGAATAAATAAAAACACTGGCATGTCAAGACACCAGCACAAAGACCAAGGTACAAGCAGCTCTCCTTCAGTCATTATTGAAACATTTGATCAGCCCAACTTCTTCTTCTTATTATTATTATTATTAAATCTGTTTTTTAACCAAGCGTGACTTCACTGAGCTGAATAGTGCAGGGTTGTCTGCGTGTTTGCTTGTTCCGGGTAGAAAAAACGCTGTCGACCCCGGCATCTTTTGCGGGGAGGGGTGAGGTGGGGTGGGGTGGGGTGGAGGAAGCAGTTTGCGAAGCAGCCGAAATGGGGGTATATAGAGGATGGGAGGTTCCCACCGAGAGAGCCAGCAGAGTTGTTGTCGAAGCACGTCACACGCCTTTCCAACCACCAGAGAAGGGAGGAATAAGAAAGAAACACACACACACACACACACACCAGGAAATCGAGGGAGCTTGCGTAAGATCTGAAGGAGACACGATCGTGGGAAAGGCACCGAGCGTGCCGTGGAAAAAAAAGAAAGGGTGGACTTGGGCTCGGCTGGTTTCGCAACGGGAAATGGGAAATCCCCGCAAAAGATGCCGGGGTCGACAGCTTTTTTTCTACCCGGAACAAGCAAACGCTGCCCCAAAACTGGGGCGTTTCAAGCCATGGCTCCTCCGGCAACAGTCGCTTAAGCTGCAGTTCATCCGGTTCCCCCAGCCTTTCCAAATATTCCAGGCTGGAGCATTCACTCCCTCCGCAGTTCCTCCAGCCATTACAAGCCGTTTCTGGTTAAGTTCAAACAAATACAAGCAGATTCAAGCCGTGGCTCTTTCCGCCCCGAAAATCAGCTGATTGGGCGTTTCAAGCCGCGGCGTTTCAAAACGGCTACAATCTCCCGGCCAGACCTCCAGCTGCCTCACCTGACAATCGGGGAGGGGAGGGGAGGGGGGGAGGAAGAAACCAGCGCACCCTTCGCCCTTTTATTGTCGCAATCGAAGAGGCAGGAGAATGCGGGGTGGGGAGGGGAGAGAGAGAGAGAGAGAGAGAGAGTAGAAATCCTTATTTTCGGAGCCGAGAAGAGAAGCGCGGCTACAGCAGTCGCTAGAGTTCCCCCCAAGGGGGCGGAGAAAGAAGAGCATTCACTCCCTCCGCAGTTCCTCCAGCCATTACGAGCCGTTTCTGGTTAAGTTCAAACAAATACAAGCAGATTCAAGCCGTGGCTCTTTCTGCCCCGAAAATCAGCTGATCGGGCGTTTCAAGCCGCGGCATTTCAAAACGGCCACAATCTCCCAGCAAGACCTCCTCTGCAGTTCCTCCAGCCATTACAAAGCAACTCTGGTCAAATTCAGGCCGTTTTGGTCTAATTCAGGCAGATGCAAACAGATTCAAGCCACGGCTCTTCCACCCGAAAATCAGCTGATCGGGCGTTTCAAGCCGCGGCGTTTCAAAACGGCTACAATCTCCCGGCCAGACCTCCAGCTGCCTCACCTGACAATCGGGGAGGGGAGGGGAGGGGAGGGGGGGAGGAAGGAGGAAGAAACCAGCGCACCCTTCGCCCTTTTATTGTCGCAATCGAAGAGGCAGGAGAATGCGGGGTGGGGAGGGGAGAGAGAGAGAGAGAGAGAGTAGAAATCCCTATTTTTGGAGCCGAGAAGAGAAGCGCGGCTACAGCAGTCGCTAGAGTTCCCCCCAAGGGGGCGGAGAAAGAAGAACTCTCGGAGTGTTTCTTTCGTAAATACGTGCGCAGGCACACACTCGCCCAGCCGCGCGCTTCGCCCAGCTTCTCGCGGGGAGTTTGCAAGCCCTTCGTTTCTCTTCAGGGCCGTCAGAAGGGCGAGCAAGTCTCTGCCCTGCCCTGCCCTGCCGTGGGGGTGGGGAGCCAAGCACGCTTGACGTTCCTGGAAACGAGAAGGGCCTGCGGAGACTGACACCAACCCGAGTGCCCAAGCGGGTCTTCTCAGCGTCAGGCAAAGTAGCTCACATGCAAAACAAGCCCAGCAGAGGAGCCGGAGCAGCTCCGCTGCTGGGGGCGTGTCTCGGCCGGGCCTTGCAGGATCTGGGCCGGGCGCCTCTGCTCGCCGCTCCGGCTCCTCTGCCGGGCTTGTTTCCCATGTGATTCCAGGCCAGGTGCTGCTGAGGGCGAGCAGAGGCGCCCGGGCGACCCCAGCAGCGTCAGGCAAAGTAGCTCGGCCGCGCGCAAGTCCTCGGTAAGTTCTTTTTTTTTTGTTGACTGGAGTATAAGCCGAAGTGGATTTTTTCAGCCCAAAAAGTGGGCTGAAAAATTCGGCTTATACTCAAGTATATACGGTAGTTATGGTTAGAGTATTAACTGTGACTCTTTCCAAGCCAGTTAATTTTATTGATAGTTTTCCATACTATGGTGACAATTCATCATGAAATGAAATGAAATGAACCTTTATTGTCAAAGTACAACTATGTGTACATTGAGATTAGCTGAGCCTCCCTTTGACTACTATAACATCCTTAACGAGAGGTTATCCTTAAAAAGTATTGCAGTAGACAGTTGACTTATTCAAAGTTGCAAAGCTCATCTGAAGCATATACTGAAAGATCTGGATTGGTATCACTTGCCTGCTAGGCAGGTTGATCTGAAGGAGCTGAGAAAGAAGAAAGCAGGATGACATTATCTATGCTGTCCAAGATGGAACCATACGGTTATAGTGTATGGAAAGGCTGTTTGGGCTAGTGTTAATGCATTAGATTGGAAACCAGGAGACTGTGAGTGCTAGCTCAGTTAGGCATAAAGCCAGCTGGGTGACTTTGCACCAGTCACTCACTCTTAGCCCTAGGGAAGACACAATGGCAAACCACCTCCATAATCTTGCCAAGAAATCTTCAGAGACTAGTCCAAGCAGTTATCAAGAATCAACACTGACTTGGGGGAGGGGGGGTTAGGGGGGTTGGGAAGGGGAAAAAAAGGATCAACACTGACTTGAAGGCACCAAAAGAAAAAAAAAGTAGTGTGCATTAACTTATAATAGGACCTTATTAGTAGTTTTAATTATTTATTTAAAACATTTATATAACTACCCATTTTATAACCAAATCTGGACTGCTCCCAATCAAAAGTTTTAATCAGTGATGTAATCAAAGTGAGCAATCTAAATACAGAGACGATGCGAGTCACAAACCCTACCAGTATGATATGTTACTTAGTCACATCAGGAAATACACTTGCCAGACCTAAAGTTAATGATTATGACCTCTCGATATTTAGGGCCAGAGTTTTTGTACTGAAAAGCTCTATTTGGAGTAAGTGTATTTTGTCCACTTTCAAAATGTATAAAAACCTACTAAAGTTTTATTTTTCCTGAGTTTCCAAAAAGTGGGGGAAAAAAGGTTTTAAGCTAAAACCCACTTTTCTAAAAGTTCAAAGTATATACAGATGCTCCTGGTTGAATGACCACTCATTCAGCAACTGTTCAAACTTACATCAGCATTGAATGAGTGGTAATTATGACCAGTAATTGGAGTTCTGGCTATTGTGAGGTCCCCATAGTCATGTGATCACAATCTGGGTGCTCAAAAGCTGGCTTGCACTTATTACATCACAGTGAGCCACCAGGCATGGGATTGGAAATTCTGATGTTTCTTGCTGGCTTCCCAGAAGCAAAATCAATGAGGAAACCAGCAGGAAGTTGAAAGTAACTGTTATGTCGTGGGCTCTGGTGAGCAGGAATGATGACACAAGACTGAGTACAGGGAACCTCATTCTTTTATTCTTGCTGGAACTGTACTGGGGCTTGGGCCGCACCCAGCCACAATATACAGCCTAGACCCTAGGTGGCAGCCAATAGTTTTGAACCCACGCTTGCCGCCTGGGGCTGACCAATTGCAGGACCAGAGACGGCCTGTCTGAATTGCTGGAGAGCTGTTAGCTCCTCCAGCAACGCACGTGGTGTAATACCACAAGCCCAATACATAACAGTAACAATCACAGGAGATCCTCACTTAACAACAGCAACTGGGACTGCCAGAGTTGCCATCACTAAGCAGCATGGTCCTGTGACACTGTGCTTTATGAATGCATCCCAGCTATCATTGTAAACCTAGGACTGCCAGTATTTTTGCAAACTTTGACATACACTGCTTTTAATGCAGAAAAAAATAATATTTTCAAAATAATAATGTGTTTTTAAAAACTACAGATTGGTTTTCTTTCTGATTATTAAAGAAACACATTTTGTAAAATTGAACTTTAAACATCCACATGTGTCCTGGCTCTAATGCAAGGAAGAAGAAAATGTTTATCACTACTAGCTGCTTCTTTTTCTCTGGTTTTTTTTTCTTGCAGCTTTTTTGGAAATTAAATTTTTGCAAAGTTTAGCTGAAAACCTATCTAGCTTCCCCCATTGCACAAACCTCTAAGCAGTGGGGGGGGGGGAAACCCAATATAGTGAGCAAATCCTATTTTCAACTTTTCTGAAAGAAAATAACAGTTTAAAATTTCTCTGTGCAAAAGGTCTGCAAGTGAGTAGAGACACCCGCACAAATACTGCAGATGTGTGTAAATTGCTAGAACAGATTTTTATGTTTTGGGGCATGGATAAAACATACTCTACAAGGATAAATATATATAACTTAGTAGAGGGCCTTCATTATGTATTCTGGCACAGTTTTGTAGAGGTCGTATCTGATTTTTTCTTGTGTATTTTGAAAAGTAGATGGAGATAGTGATCTAAGATACCAAAGAGCAGCTTAAAGATTTTACAAACTGTTTTTATATCATTGGAGATACCCTCCAGCTTCTGAAGCATTTGAGACTGTGTTTCTCATTGCTTACCACAATATGCTTTCTGTTGAAAGAACAGCCATTTCCGATAAGCTACAATAAAAGCTATTGTCAGAGTTTTTATGAAGCAAATTGTTTCTCCAGGCTAAGCTTGCATTGTCATAAGCAGTGCTGAAATTCTGGCCCAGCTGATGAGGAACAAATCTGAAAAGCAGCATAAAGCAGCCTGTGAAATGGTGAATGGCTCCACTTTAGAACCTCTAAATAATTGGTTTTTATTTCTTGTTATGTAAATTAGTGCCTGGATGTTACCTTAAAGGATTTGATTTCTATTTTGTATTCTCTGAATTAATGATGCCTAAAAAGGAACAGTTCAAAGTAAGCCATGTATATATTGTTACTATAACTACTACTGTGATCTGAGTATTTTTCTCATCTGGGGTATAGCTGTGATTCTATTCTATCACAGACAGCATGTTATTTTCACTGGGATCTGTACTGCTGTAACTCAAGCAATTAGTGGCCTGCTTGTGACTATGGCCCTGATTTATGGAATACTGATTGGGCAAAATGTGGTGTGTCTCAACTCCTCCTCCTCTTCCTCCCCCCCCCCTTTTGCATCTTTGCTGAATTTCAATTCTTTTCTGATTTAGCTGGCAGTAGCTGCTGCAGAAGAGGAGGAGGAAGGGCCAGAAGAAGCAAGTAGAAAGGGAGATGTAAGAAGTCCAAAGTCAGTTGGAAAAGAGTTGTATCTGTACTTGGAGTGACCCTATCAATTATACATGTTTCAGCATCTGAGAAGAAAATAATCTATGGTTGTTTTGCCATTCCTATTTTCAGTCATTGCCATATGTGTTTGGATACTTGATAAAAGAAATAAGGGGATCTGTAGCAAATAAAATTGTGTCACCAGTTCATCCATCTCAGGACAATATTATTGTTTTCCAGGTTCTGATCTTTCTTGAGAACGACTCAATTAAACATCATAGCAGTTGCAATAGATTGCAACAAGCATACATCAGTTGGTAGAAAGGAAAGGGTGCTAATATATTAAATATAAGGCTGGTAATGAACTGTCAAAATTTTGTTAGAGAGAATTAATGTTTGTAGCTTAGTCAACAGTAAAAAATACCACATAGTGCTTGGCTTCTTCTTTCTTTAAGCAAAAATTTAATTGATTTTTTAAATGACAAGTATAAACAAAAGCAAATCTTACTATCCTGCCATATCTTGTTTAAAATGCTATTTCTAATTAAAATAAACTTTACTTATTCATTCGGTTTGCACCAAGTGTATTTGTCATGCTTCAGTACAGTCTACATGCCTGATACTAATTATTTCCCTTGTAATACATTGAGCTAACTATGGGACCGTAATGGAATTTTCTTGGGATATATCATTTTCTTGGGATTGGAATTTCTTTGAATATACAAATAGATTTTAGACAATGCCAAATAATGGATTTGCAAGCCATTATATCATCAGCATGTACCATTTTAAAATAGTCTCCTGATGGGACTGCGTATTCATAACTTGGTGTAAAAATTGCAAACCAAATGCTGAATACATTCAATCAAGCAAAACCTGTTGTAAAATCCCAGTGGTATTACAAAGATTTTCCTGGATAATATGGTGTGATGGCATTTGAAAAATCCCTTTAAACTAACTGTGCCTACAATTTTCTCTATTATATGAGGTGGAAGATCGATGTGGCACTGGATATCTTCCCATCCTGCATAAGTAAATTATTGGGTAAAAAAAAGTCTACTTTTTTAGGTAAATAAGATAAAATTTCCACTGAGTTAAGCTTGACTCCTGATGAATACATGATCATGTCATATCTACACAGTTTTCTTGGCAACAAAAGTGGTGTTTTCTTTGAGGATGTTTTTTCATCTTCTCATAGAAATTGTTAGCCCAGGGTGGTCTCCCAACGAAGGACTAATTAGATGAAAAATATTTTAATGTTTTTCAGGATCAAACCAAATAGGCCAAGCACTGCTAAGAGCTAATGCTTCAGATAAATACAGTACTGCAATAAGTACAAAAGATGCTATAAAACAAATCTTCTGCGCAATTATCATCCAAAGCTCACTTTACTTATATAATGTTTATATATTTGTTAATGTATTTTTCCATTACCATTTACAATTCTCTTGATGGTTTACAACTAATCATTAAAGCATTAAAATATAAGCATCCAACACTGAATACAAATGTTTCTTCTCAAATAACATCCTGAGCCAGCAATTGTATTATCTTAATGGGTCTTTGATAATGCTTGTTTACCCTGATCCACATTTGCAGTTTACAGTATGTAAACAGAAATATCTGACTCTTCAAAGAATTCTTGTATTCCCTTCCTTCAGGCCAACAGACAGTTGCATTTTGAATACAAATCAAAATAGTAAGTTATTTTAATATTTAATAAAATTGAATCTGCTTCTGGTCAATTTACTTGGCTTTAGTTTAGGCTCTATCCCTATGTCAATTTATCTGGACTTAATCTCCACTGATCTCAGTGACACCAACTTCTGAGTAGACAATCACAGGACTACAGGCTAGTTAAGAGTGTTACAATTTCTGCAGCTGCATTGGGCAAGGAAAAGTAGGACCTTTTTAACAGTATAGTAGACTGAAGTACACTGTCAGCAGCAGAGGATCCACACACACAAAGGCTATAGCTGCCCGACTCCATTACTTCACCTGATCTGCTCAGGCTGATGGCAGGTTTGGGTAAAAAGGACTACCTTTAAGCTATCATAGCTCTTTGTTGGCCAACTTTTAGGCTGAGCCAAAAGTTTATTCCCTCTAAATTGGATTTTACTACACAATAACTTTCATCTCTCTCCCCCTCCCCCAGTATTTAAAAACAGAGCAATATCTGTAGTTTGGGACAATGGTTATTGGACTAGACTTCAATTTAGCATGGCATCTCCCTTAAAGTATGAAATAATATCATAACTGGCTCACTATTTCCTATTTAATTTTCATTTTTTCATTTTTATGACATGAAAAAGACATCATCTTGTATTCAGGTTCTAGCCACTCTGAGAACAGATATTTGGAACTAATTCAGGGCAGGAGTCACAGCCTTTCTCTCATAAAGCATGTACTTGCTACTTTCCTTTCAAAGCAGTTTTGTGGACACATGTCTGGTGAAGATAAAAGTAACTTCATATCAGGAAGATGAAATTAGGAAAGTATCTTGGTACCTTCAGTATTCAGGCTAGACTGTAATATTTGATTCTTCCAGCCTTTCCTTTAAAACAGCGGTTCCCAGCTTTTTCAATACTCCACGCCCCTGGAATGCTTATCATATATTCTCGCAAAACTTACAAAAGTTTGAAATAATGGCAACGAATTATGCATACACACTATAATTTTGAAAACCCAAGTTTTGCACCCCCTGGAATATTGTCTCACAACCCCAGGGGGTGCACGCACCCCCAGTTGGGAACCCCTGCTTTAAAAGCTTAAGTGGACACATATTAGCTTATTTACATTTCCCCCCCACAACTCTAAAAAGTATTTATAGTAGCTGAGAGAATCAGAATGGGGGTTCTTTGATTTTGCTTGGCATAGCAGGAAACCCGGTCAGTTATGATCTACTAAATAAAGCAAGGTTAAAAACTTTTCATTACTTGGAGAGGGAATGGACCGAGAAGGACATATGAGACCAAATACTCAGTGTGTATTCGTATGTATTATTTCTATATCTTTTTTTCAATAGTAACTGTGAGGAATCAATCCAGATTCAGACGAAAATCTAGGAGATGTAGAAAAAGCACACATTTCCTTCCACTCTAGTACTGAGTTTATTTATTTATTTATTTAGATTTATATACCGCCCTTTCCCGAAGGACTCAGGGCGGTTTACAGGGTATTTAAAAGAAAATCCATACAAAAGTTAAAACAATTAAAAAAGATTAAATGAAACCCTGAGAGAAAATAAAAACCCCAGTTAAAATTAAAAATTAAAATTTTTTGTATGCCTGCAGAATGCATACAAAGATACAAATTGCAGGCAGGGCAAAAATCTTTTGGATGAGGTCTTCAGCAAAGTTACCAGTTTATTGATTATTGGTCTGAATTACGTCTCCCATGTTTCTGTTTGAGTAAAAATTGAGAACCCGAGGCCTTTCTAATATTTACAGTATCTGGAGGGCTACATGTTTCTGTACCTACTGATTTAGTGAGAGTGTTTCAAAAATTAAGTAGAATATAAGTCAGCCTAAAAAGGGCATTGACAGTGTGAGACAACCTAGATGTACCATGCAGGACTGGCTTTAAGGAAAAGATGAGAAGGAATAAGTTCCTTAGGCATATAATTCTATAACCTGGATTCATCTGATTTCTGCATTAATCTAGAATCTGAAAAAATAATCATTTTACTACATGCATTTATCCAAAATAAATACATAAATAAATGATAAACATGTGTAAACAAATAAATGCCAACATGTGTACTTTTTTTTAAAAATCCCATTTATATCCCGCCCTTCTCCGAAGACTCAGGACGGCTTACAATTTAAAGCACAAATCAATGTGCTTTTATCTGGGTCTTACTCCCATTGAATTTAATGGAACCTATTTTGAAATTGACAACCATTAAACCTTAAAAACTATCTCAAAGCAGTTTCTCAAAGCAGAGACTTAGGCACTACAGCTACAGGGATTTATTTGGAAAGCCTTAAGTCTACTTCTTTCATATCAAGAAATATGGGATAGCTGCCACTTTTCTTCTTAGCAATAGATTAAAGACCCCTATTTTAATTTTTACCATCTGCATAATGAATCCAGAAACAATACACTTTGATGTTGAAGCAGATGTAGAAATAAAATAATGCTGTTTGGAAAGTTAGAGCCTAGCATTTCAGCTTTTATTCATCCATCAAAGAAAAATTAGAATGAAATATATTGGCAAGGAGGTACTGACATTAAAGAGAAGCCCTTGGATAACCGAACAATTAGCAGTGCAAGTTAGACTCGTTTTATTTTGTCAATAGGCAGTGTTTTGTTATAATAAAAAAAGGCTCCATGCAATTCCCTTTGTTGAGGATTTAGCTCAGAAAAACCACATTATGTTGAGTGTTGCTGTACAATATAGTTTTAACAAAGATGGACATGTGTGAAACTGATGCTGCAAATCTGGGTCCACAAAAGCACATTTGATAAGAAAATGAAATGTTTTTGAAAAATATCCAAACCATGGGATTATATGGGAGACTGTACTCCAATTCCTGCAATTGTGACAGTTTTTCGTTGCGGTGGCAAGACTGAGCCTGTAGGACAAATGGTGGTAGGGGCTGGGGAAGTGAGCTCAGTCAACAGTATTCTGGCCATACATTATAATGTTTGTTTCTTATTTCAAACTATTAACTGTACTTGCCATTTTAATACATATTCCCTATGTGAAGGATCTCTTTGTTTTTAATTATTCTGTACAAATGAGAGTTGATAGTAAGGATTGTTTTTTTGTTTTTTTTAATGGATGCACATAATAGCTATCTGGGCCCAGGAAACAAATGTTTGAGCTTTTTGTGGAATAGTCATCAGGTATAGGTATGGTATACATGCTGTATGCTAAGGACCCTTGCCCACACAGGTCCACTTTGCCTCTGAATACTGTACACCTTGTTCTAGACATTCATTTACACCATTTCCCAGCATTAATGTTTAAAGTTTTTTTTCCAGATCTTCATTCTTCAATAGCTTATCAACTTGAAGCATTGAAAGCCTTGAATGCTTGACTTCATTTTGAGTTTAACGTCTTGACACCATTTTTACAATTTGGGTTATCTCTGTGTATACTTTCTTGGGATCTTTCTCTCTTCTCTCTCTCTCTCTCTTTAAATATATTTTATTGATTTTTTAACATAGTCACCTTAATATTTGGTAAACAGTGTGTTGTCATATTCTCTTTTACCAACCTTAAATTAATACATTTCTTAGTATTTTGATAGACAACAACTGAATATAAACATCTTTTCTAATATTTAACAACCAAATCAATATAAAGCTTCTTTTCTAATTAATTATCTTAATTACCTTGTCATAGATCCTGTTTTCAAACTTCTTATTTAGATTTGTTTTACCAACAATGTTCAAAACATTCTTACCAGTTAAAATTTCCTCAGAGTTAATTACACTTCTTTTTCCTCATACAAGCCATCCCAACAATTTTACATTTATCATATCTTAAAAAAGAGAGAAGAAAAAAGAATCTGATACATTTATATCCAGACTTTTTTATTCTTTTTAACATACCCAAACAAATGTTTAATCTTTAAATATTCTATTTAATAAATCCAATCATCTAATCTTTTGAATCTATTCAGAACATTTTTATCAACTGAGATTTTCTCAAGATCAATTATACTTAAGTATCTAAAGTATTTCCCTCATATAAACCATCCCAACATGTTTATCTTTCTCATATCATAAAAAAAAATACTATGTCACTTGATGGGCCCATCCCTCTTAAACTAAAATACATTTATATCCAGTGGTCTTGCACAGTAGCACCCGGTCGTGGGATTGCAGATCTCTGCACCTCCATGGCTAATTTTGCCCTGCCAAGGAACCCTAAATGGGTCTAAATTGCCCTGGAGAGGCAGCAAATAAAAGAAGGGTGCCCCGGTGATTCTGTAATGACAGCGGTCATTCAATTCAATTTGGGGAAAGCCTTCTAACCCAACAGGAGAAAGGCTGGCCATACTTCATGACCAGCCCAAGCTACTTGCAACCAAAGTCCAGAGGCACTAACCAGCACAACAGTGAATAGCGTGATTGAAACTGGGTGAGGAATTTGAACTTCTCTCTCATATTTTATACCTAATTTCCTTGAAAAGAAATTACTAGAAAACTTTTAGATGGTTAAATACTTTGGATTGAATCCTGTCTGGTTGATAATTACAAGACCCCTGAAAAGAAGAACTGTTATAAAATATTGTTTTTAGTGCTGTCTGGACAATTGGAAACATATTGGACTATAAAACTATTATATAAAGATAAGAACTATGTAAGACTTGGCTCTTTGAAACTTAAGTTGGGGCTGGCTTGATAAAGCCAATTAAAAGACTATGACACCAATGAAAAAATATTTAAAGGGGAGAGATAAAATGGACGTTATATACCTAACTAAAAGTGATAGATAACTATACTCAATACCTTCTCCTGAAGACCCCAGTTTGGAGTTTCAAAGATCTGTAGGAACAATGACTCAAGACAAAACAAATACATCCCAGGAGAAAATACACACAATGCTGTGACAGATTCAAATGATAATTATTTCAAATCATGATGATATTAGAAACATTTGACAATAAAAATGAACATATCTCTAACTTAAATCTACAACTGAATAACACTCAAAAAATGACAACAAAGAAATGAACAAATAAATCAGACAACAGAACATAAATTAAATGAAAGTGACTTAAATAGAAAAGCTATAAGTGAAGAAAACTACAATTTAATACAAACAAACAAAAATCTACAAAACCTCACTATAATAAAGAAGACAAAAAAGATGCTTTATCCTCCAGGATTTCAAAACAAACTTGAGGATAAAAAAAGAAAAAACTAATAAAATGGATTAAAGAACCGTCAGAAGAATCATCACAACATGGGAGACAAAAAACTGATATTTTACTTGACTTGGTTTTTTTTTGGTCCCCAACAACACTCACAAAAATACAACCTGGAGTTAGTGTAGTATAAGATTAAATGTTCTTGGAATATGGCCAAAAGAATATATAAATTTTGTAAAGGGGCCCTATAGTAAGAGAAACAAGATATATAAGTAGTATAATATTTCTAGAATATATACTGCTCAAAAAAATAAAGGGAACACTTAAACAACACAATGTACTGTATTTAATAGTAGGATGTCTTATTTTGTGTTCCCTTTATTTTTTTTTTGAGCAGTATATAAAATGTTAAAACATTGAGATGGTGCATTTAAATGAAAAGTTTGGATATTTAAAGGTAATGAATTTTCAGAAAAGTATGACTGATAAGAGTGGTCTGAATACTGGCGGGAAACTAAGCTTTAATAAAAAGTTTGAAAACAAGATATATAATGACTTAATAAGATGACTTTTATAAATATAATGGAAACATAAGCTGATTAGAAAATATGTTATATGTTGATGTTATCATGTGCATAAATACAAAAAAATATTTATATTCAACCTGATATGTACTGAAAGTATTAAGAATTATGTTTGTTTAATGTGGAGAAAAGGAAATTATTATTGGAAGAAGAGAAGATCAAGAAATATATTACCAACTAACATATTGATTAATTTGAGAAATTAATTGTTATTGATTGTTTTGAGTATATGAACCCAGACAACTCACTGTTCATGAAGCATTAAATATTGCTATTGTAACAAATTAATAAAACATATTTTTTAAAAATAAAATAAAATACATTTATATCCAAAAAATTTCTATTTTTAATCATATTCAAACAAGTGTTTAATCTTTAAATATTCCATCTGATAAATCCCATCATCCAATTTCTTAATTCTAACTTTAGCCTTTTTTTTTGCCAAACACCTTTCCTAACCAGTATGCTCCACTGGACCAAAAAGTCTTCCCATAGTCTTGTAGATGTTGTAGGTAAAGGAGAGAAATCCAGTAAGATATTTTTGTGGAAGGGTTTCACCCCTTCATATTCATGGAAAATCTTTTTCTTTCTTTTTCTCTTAATTTCTCTTATCACTTTTTTTCTCTCAAGTTCTCCTGACAGCTTTATAATCCATTTTGTTGAATCTTTTTTCTTGTCTTCAGACTTATTTTGCAATTTGAAGTATAGGTTATCTATTCCATGTCCAATATTTCATGCAATTTTTCTCTGTCTGGGTTAAATCATAATTCCTTCCATTTTTGGGTTCCATCTTTAAATCTCTTTTCTCTGGTTTATGTTCCGTTGTCTGCTTTATCTGATCACTCTCTATTTTTATTTTCTGAGAATTTTTTTGTTGTAAGGTTAAATTGAAGATGTGTTCATTTATATTTTCAAGTTATTTTTAATTTCCTCAGGGTTTGAAATCATTGTCATTTGTATCAGTTGCAACATAGCATACATTTCCTGGAAAGCATTTGTTTTGTCTCATTATGTACTTTCTGCAGATCTCTGATATTCCATGATAGCCAAAAGTCAAAGTTTCCCTTCTTTGTAATCAGCTTTAGAGTAACGGTTCAAGAACTATAATCCAGGAAGGTCAATTTTTTAAGGTTTATAGTTCTCACCTTGTAGGTAACCCAAAATGTTTTGGTCAGTTTTGTTGCTGTTGTAAATCTCCAACAAAGAATTGCCAATTCCACTACACCTGCACAATTGGTCCATGGTTTTGCTGAGCTTTTCCACTACAATTCTGAGATAGTTTTACTATTTGGTCACCATGAGCTCAAATCTCATCAACATACAGTAGGTGTCAAGTAGGAGTTTTTACCTAACATGTTTTATATTTAGTAGAAGTAATTGTAGGCAGTAAGAAAGAACTATGGAAGTAAAAAGAAAAATGAAAATAAGGGGAAAATAAGGGAAGAAAGGGGAAAGTGAAAAAGGTGCAGGAGAAAAGGGGGGAGAAAACCATTGACTTATGACTGATGCAGAAAAATAAAGTAGTAACATAAAACCTCAACTTTTTACTTTTTTATAATAATATATACTAGCCATTTCTGTCACAACAAAATTTTGCTTATCTAATAAGCAAAACACAAAATCAAAGTTTCATTTCAGTTTTACATTTCATTTTTTTCCACCTTAAGCACAAAGTCCAAAATTGGTTTTCAAGTAGACGTCTCTGCTAGCCCCATCAACTTTTGCAGCCATTCATCCCTTATGGAACTCAAAGTATCCTTCCATTTTTCTGCATAAAGTATTCTTGCTGCCATTAGCATATTATAACATTGAAGTTCCACTTTTTCAAAGTTCTTTGTCCATTAAGCCTAAGAGAAAAGTCTCTGGTTTTATCTTTATATTCACTTAGAGAATCTTCTGTACTAAGATGTAAATCCTACTCCTATATTTCTTTATTTTGACATACATCCACTGTACATTTACATTTCAAACATTCATTTGAGGTATGTTTATACATTCTTGATGTATTCACCTTTAAATAAAAATGATACATCATCTTATATTTTTTCTTTTAAATTTTAATTTATTGTCAATTTAAGACCTTCCATCCAGATGTTCTCCCATTGTTCTGGCATTATATTATATAGAAAATTCTTTGGCCACTGAATCATACAATGCTTTACATACTCATTCTCCAAGTTCAAGTTTCATTCATTTATTGGATTTCTATACCGCCCTTCTCCCTAGGGACTCAGGGCGGTTCACAGGGCATATATAAATAACTGTACAAAAAATAAAAGAGAATTAAACCATGCCCAATTAAAATACAGCAATAGTAAAATAATAAAACCAATTAAAAACCCATATTCCCCTTCAGGCCAGACCAGCTAACTCAAACAAGTGGGTCTTCAACCCGCGATGGAAGGATCGGAGGTCCGATGCCATCCGGAGCTCAACCGGCAGTTGGTTCCATAGTGCCGGGGCACCCACAGAGAAGGCCCTCCCCCTGGGGGCCACCAGTCGACATTCCCTGACCGGAGGCACCCTGAGGAGGCCCTCTCTGTGGGCACGCACAGGGCGGAGGGGAGTTCACGCCGGCAGCAGGTGGTCCTCGAGGTATCCCGGACCCATGCCATGTAAGGACTTAAAGATCATAACCAAGACCTTGAACCTCACCCGGAAGACAACTGGTAACCAATGCAGCTCGCGGAGCAAAGGTGTAATATGGGAGTACCGGGAAACTCCCAAGACAACTCTCGCGGCCGCATTCTGTACCAGTTGGAGCCTCCGAGTGGTCTTCAAGGGAAGCCCCATGTAGAGAGCATTACAATAGTCTAGGCGAGAGGTCACGAGCGCATGAGTGACCGTACACAGGGCATCCCGGTCCAGATAGGGCCGCAACTGGCGCACCAGGCGAACCTGGGCGAAAGCCCCCCTAGTCACGGCTACTATATGGTCTTCTAGGGTAAGTCGTGAATCTAGGAGGACTCCCAAGTTGCGAGCCCTATCCACGGGGGGTAAAAACTCACCCCCCATAGAAAGCGATGGAACATTTTGAATGTCCCGGGATGCCGGAATGTACAGCCACTCAGTCTTGTCAGGGTTGAGTTGAAGTCTGTTCCTCCCCATCCAGACCCGAACCGCCTCCAGGCAGTGGGACATCACAGCGAGGGCATCACTGGGGTGGTTTGGGGTCGAAATGAAAAGTTGGGTATCATCGGCGTATTGATGATACCCAACTCCAAAACCACGAATGATCTCACCCAGCGGTTTCATGTAGATGTTGAACAGGAGAGGCGAGAGAACCGACCCCTGAGGAACTCCACAAATGAGAGACCTAGGGGCCGATCTCTGCCCCCCTGCCAACACCGACTGCGAGCGTCCCAGGAGATAGGAGGAGAACCACTGAAGAACTGTGCCTCCCACTCCCAATCCCCTGAGACGCCGCAGCAAGATACCATGGTCGATGGTATCGAAAGCCGCCGAGAGGTCTAATAGGACTAGGACAGAGGAATATCCTCTATCCCGAGCCCTCCAGAGATCATTCACCAGAGCGACCAATGCCGTCTCCGTGCTGTACCCGGGCCTGAAACCCGACTGGTAAGGGTCCAGATAATCCGCTTCATCCAGGACCAGAGGGAGCTGATGCGCCACCACACTCTCAACAACCTTCGCAAGAAAGCGAAGGTTGGAGACTGGACGAAAGTTGTTCAATACAGCTGGGTCCAAGGCAGGCTTCTTGAGGAGAGGTATCACCACCACCTCCTTCAAGATGGTGGGGAAATAACCCTCACTCAAAGAAGCAGATATAACCGCCTGGAGCCAGCCTCGTGTCCTCTCCCTAGCTGCATAAACCAGCCAGGAAGGGCACGGATCCAATAAACATGTGGTGGAGCTCAGCCTCCCCATAATCCTGTCCACTTCATCAGGGGTCACAGAATCAAACTCCTCCCAGATAACATTGACAAGACCGCCCGTGTCCTGATCGCCAGACTCTGCCCAGCTGGAGTCCAAACCGGTCCGAATCCGAGCGATTTTATCCGACAGATGTTGACTGAATTCCTCGGCACGACCCTGCAAGGGATCCTCCCTCACCTCCTGATTAAGAAGGGAGCGAGTCACCCTAAACAGGGCGCCGGGCGATTATCTGCGGACGCGATGAGGGTAGAGAAGTAATTACACCTCGCCACCCTCATCGCTGCGAGATAAGACCTAATATGGGTTCTTAACCGCAACCGGTCGGATTCAGATCGGCTAGACCTCCAGCAGCTCTCTAGGCCCCGTTTCTGACGCTTCATCTCCCGGAGCTCCGCGGAGAACCATGGAGCTCATTGGGATCTGCACCGGGTCAGGGGCTGCAAGGGTACAACCCGGTCAAGTGCCTCAGTGGCTGCCCTTTCCCAGGCTTCCACTAAGGCATCCGCCGAATTGTGAGCAATGGAGGCAGGTGGGGACCCCAGCGCCGCTTGGAATCTATCAGGATCCATTAAGCGTCTGGGGCGGTACCATCTAATTGGCTCCGTACCCCCACGGCGGGGGGTGGCAAAATGGAAGACCAGCCGCAGGAGGTGATGATCGGTCCATGACAGGGGCATAATAAATGGAGAGCCCCCACCAAGATCATCCAACCACCGTCCAGATAAAAAAAGCAGGTCAAGGGTGTGGCCTCCCTCATGAGTTGGTTCAGAAATTACTTGCGTCAGGTCCATGGCCGTCATGGAAGCCATGAACTCCCGAGCTAGCTCAGATGAGCCTCCCAGGGATGGTAGATTGAAGTCTCCCAAAACTATAAGTTTGGGAAACTCAACCACCAACCCCGAGAGGATATCGAGCAGCTCGGGCAGGGCTGCCGCTGCGCGACTAGGCGAAATGTACACCAGCAGCAAGCCCAACTGCGCCCCAGAACCAAATCTCACAAAGAGAGACTCACACCCGACTATCTGAGGAACGGTGGTTCAATAACGATTTATAAACATTAGCAATGATATGGTTATCACTATCTTTCTTTCAGTTGCAAATATGTAAACCAATGGCAAACATGTTCTTCTGATTCCAGCTCCTGTTTAGATCTGAGATATGTCATCCATGTTCTGACCAAAGAAGCACATTTGGAGTGAAATTAGAAACTCATAATAATAAAATTATTTATTTATTTTTATTTATTTATTATATTTTTATACCGCCCTTCTCCCGAAGGACTCAGGGCGGTGTACAGGGCAATAAATATAAAAACAGAATACAAAAGTTAAAAAATGATTAAATATAATGCCCAATTTAAAACAATAATTAAAAACATATTAAAACCCCAACCCTAACCCATCAAACCAGGTCAGATTGCTCAAATAAAAACATTTTTAGATCGCGCCGGAAGGAGCGAAGGTTGGGGGGCCATCCAGAGCTCAACCGGCAAGCGGTTCCACAGGTCTGGCGCGCCCACAGAGAACGCCCTCCCCTGGGGGCCACCAATTGGCATTCTTTGATCGGAGGCACCCTGAGGAGGCCCTCTCTGTGGGAGCGCACTGGACGGAGGGAAGTTGACGCCGGCTGCAGGTGTTGCCATAGGTAATCCGGACCCATGCCATGTAGGGCTTTGTAAGTCATTACCAACACCTTGAATCTCACCCGGAGGGCAACCGGCAGCCAATGCAGCTCGCGGAGCAAAGGTGTAACATGGGAGTATCGGGAAACTCCCAGTACAACTCGCGCGGCTGCATTCTGCACCAGTTGGAGCCTCCGAGTGGACTTCAAGGGCAGCCCCATGTAGAGAGCATTACAGTAGTCTAGACGAGAGGTCACGAGCGCATGAGTGACTGTGCGCAAGGCATCCCGGTCCAGATAGGGTCACAACTGGCACACCAGGTGAACCTGGGCAAAGGCCCCCCTAGTCACAGCTCCAATATGCTCTTCTAAAGAGAGCTGTGAATCTAGAAGGACCCCCAAGTTGTGTGCCCTATCTATGGGGGGTAATCGCTCACCCCCCATGGCCAGAGATGGAATAATCAGAATTTCCCGGGATGCCAGCACGAACAGCCACTCAGTCTTGTCAGGGTTGAGCCGAAGCCTGTTCCTCCCCATCCAGACCCGGACCGCCTCCAGGCAGCGGGACATCACGTTGAGGGCATCACTGGGGTGGTTTGGGGTCAAAATAAAACCACGAATGATCTCGCCCAGCAGCTTCATGTAAATGTTGAACAGGAGAGGTGAGAGGACCAATCCCTGAGGAACTCCACAAATGAGAGGCCTCAAGGTCGACCTCTGCCCCCCTGCCAACACCGACTGCGAACGTCCCAGAAGGTAGGAGGAGAACCACTGGAGAACTGTGCCTCCCACTCCCAACCCCCTGAGACGTCGCAGCAAGATACCATGGTCGATGGTATCAAAAGCTGCTGAGAGGTCTAAAAGGACTAGGACAGAGGAGCAACCCCTGTCCCGAGCCCGCCAGAGATCATTCACCAGCGCGACCAATGCCATCTCCATGCTGTACCTGGGCCTGAAGCCCGATTGGTACGGGTCTAGATTATGATGAATTTAGGTTGGATAGTTTGAAAATTATTACAATTCCTGTTAGAAATGTTTTGATTTGAGTCTCATGCTAGCTAAAGATACAGGACTTATCTCTCTGTATTTTTGTTCTATTTTAGTTTATTCTAATTTTGTTAATAGAGAATTGTTATTATCACTAATCTCACTATGTGATCTACTTATTCTAGGAACATTATGACTGTACATTAATAAAGTATGAGTTGTTTTCTATTTCCAAGCATTAATTGCATTTACCATCTAAATATATTGTCCAAGTGTGAGGAATCTCTTTGCTTTTAATCAGTTTAGGGTTTAATTTAGGCTTATTAATGTAATGTTCCTGCATGTGTTTAACCCTAAATTGAGATCCAGCGCTAAGATGCAGAGCAGGTCCCTGAAAGCTTAATTGTGTACAATTCTTTGTTGAAAACACAAGCTATACAGTATTTACCTCCTATTGCTTTATTTTCTTTAACTAATTATTGATTTACATAAGAAGCTCTCCTTTTATCCCAGAAATGCTGCATTTGTTTAAAAGAAACACTATTCCTTGAAGTGAAATATGTTTTATATCCCTCACTATTCTTCTGATGTTTCACATGAACCAGGGTGATATTATTTCAGATTTGGGTTTAATTGGAATTTTAATAGCAACTCTGCAGAATCTAATGTCTTGTTTGTGCATCTTATATATATATATTCATTGTATTCCAGACAGAAAAACTCTGCTCCCCTAGTAGTTTCTCATTGCATTCTGAAGTATATTCATAATAAAAAGTAAAACAAACTATTTAATCCTTTTTTGAGTTATTCATAATTGTAGCCATTCACTGTACAGAAAACACCAATTTCTATAATGCATTAGGCTGGTAGTTAGGAATGTGTTCTGTGAAAGAAACCAAACAGCTGAGTGTTTGTTAATTATACTTTGGCTACAAGAGTCAATGCCATTTCTAAATCAAGTGCTCTCAAGAGGCAGTGCTAAAGAAATGTGTAAAATAATATGAATTTCTACATGTGTGCCTTATATGGTTTTTAAATAACAACCTGAAAGAATGAACATATTCATTCTGTTATTATTCATGACAGATACTGTAGCCCAATCTTGGCTAAATTTCATAAGCACCATCAATATTTGCATAAAATATGCTAAATAAAGACTTGGCAATGCCAACAAACATTTATCTTCACTTTGTGAAGATAGCAACAAAAGGATATAGTTAATGATTCATTCTTGTTTTATTTATGAATCACCTGGATGTATGAAATGGCTTCTGTGATTCATGTATTAGTTTAGATGAGCTACACAGATCTAGACTTAAAAAGATGAAGACCCTTTCAGTTTCACCTTAACTGCATGGATACCTCTGTGAAATTGTTTTTCAGCTACAAAATGAAAAATCATTTTTCCCAGATGTTTTGTTTATGTCTTCCAGTCTAAACATCAGCACTGTTTTCTTGATGGATCTCTCATCCAAGAACAGAGGAGATGTGATCCTACTCAGCATTTTGATATCAGCTAGTCTTCTTGGCATTCTTATACTGTAGAGTTGAGCTTCCCTAAGGTTACCCAGTAGTAAGGTCTGACTTGATGAAATATTAACAATTATTATTCATTTGCAACAAGTAACTTTTGTTCTGAATTTAAAAAGACAGCTCATGACCGAGGTAACCTATAAATGTCCTAGTCTAGCAATTTCAGAGAACCTGTTGTTTCCTTTTGAATTTTTTTTGCAGCACTTTCAATTAACAACCTTAGTTACACCCTCTGATCTAAAGTAATTGAAAAGGTGACAAAATTAAAGGAATGAAAGATCTTGACAAACTGGAATAATGGGTCCTATCCAACAAAATGAGTTTTAATGTGGAAAAAAGCAAAGTTTTACATTTAGGCAGGAAAAATCAAAGATATCATTACAGATTAGGTGAGACCTGGCTCAAAAACAGTAACTGTGAGAGGGACCTTGGAGTCCTAGTGGACAAGCACTTGACCATGAGCCAGCAATGTGCAGCAGCAGCCAAAAAAGCTAATACAATCCTGGGTTGCATAAACAGAGGCATAAAATCAAAATCATGCAAAGTATTAGTACTGCTTTATAAAAACCTAGTGAGACCACACCTGGAATACTGCTACCAATTTTGGCCACCATATTACAAAAAAGATGTTGAGACCTTGGAAAAAGTTCAGAGAAGAGCAATGAAGATGATCAAAGGCCTGGAGACTTAAACATATGAAGAACAGCTGCAGTACTTGGGGTTGGCTAGTCTAAAGAAAAGAAGAAATAGGGGTGACATGATAGCAGTATTCCAGTATTTGAGAGGCTGCCACAAAGAAGAGGGGGTCAAATTATTCTCCAAAGCACCAAAGGGTAGGACAAGAAACAATGGTCGTAAACTAACCAAAGAGAGAAGCAACCTGGAATTAAGGAGAAACTTCCTGACAGTGAGGACAATTAACCAATGGAACAGCTTTCCTTCAGAAATCATGAGTGCTCCATCACTGGAGATTTTTAAAAAGAGGCTAGACAGTCACTTGTCTGAGATGGTATAGATTCTTCTGCTTGAGTGGGGGGCTGGACTAGAAGACCTCCAAGGTCCCTTCCAGATTCTATTCTATTCTATTCTATTCTATTCTATTCTATTCTATTCTATTCTATTCTATTCTATTCTATTCTATTCTATTCTATTCTATTCTATTCTATTCTATTCTATTCTATTCTATTCTATTCTATTCTATTCTATTCTATTCTATTCTTGTTCATGCTGGTGCCATTGTATTTAGCAAAATGAAACACAGTGTACTTTTGACACATTGGAAAAGTCTCTGAATCATTGCACTGTTCCTTGAGGATAAAAACCATGCAGATCAATGGTCTATCTCTAATTGTATTCCACAGAAAATGTTGATTGAGACAATACAATTTGCAGATTCTGAAGAGACAAGTAAAATAGCAATTTAATATTAACTTTCAATTATTGTCACAGTTCCATTTAGGAAGGGCATAGGCAACATAAAAGTCTGGAGCAGTTTTAGAGAACAATACCCAAAAACTAAACCCTGCTGCCAGCTTTCCAAGGACTCAAAGGACAAGTGCAGAATTTTTCTTCTTGAATTACTTTGCAGGATGGATGACAGGTGGATGTGAAGCTTATCTAGTGCAGAGCTTTGATTCCTAGAGAAAATCATTCAGGAAAGACTTAGGAATTGTAAAAATATGTCCATGTGATAAAGCAAGTAGAAAAATATCTGGGTAAGAGGAAATATTCCATCATTTTATTTTGTGCATGTACTGTATGTGACTTGCATGATCCAATCTGGGTCAGTCACCGGGACCAGAGGTTTACTCTTCTGAGTTTTTGGGCTCATGCTGGAACTCATCTTCATGGAACTTCTGTCTACTGGAATATGTGATTTTGGCTATTCTATGAATTGTATTTATGTGGTGCCTTCCTATTTATGTGAATTATACTTCCGTGCAGTGGTGGGATTCAGCTGGTTCATACCACTTCAGCAGAACTGGTAGCTAATTTTTTTGTTGCCCAAGCCCAGAATGGACTTCCAAAAGTGGCACCCACACAGAGAATCAGCTGTTCACATATTTGAATCCCACCACTGCTTCTGTGCCTATTTGCACATTAATAGGGGGAAGAAATACTAATGTTCCTGAATTGAAGAAGATGGCCTGAAGCATTTCCCAAATCTGCCAGCCCAATCTTTAAGCTATCCAGTATATTTGAGAGAGCAATGATTTCCCCTTATCCCATGATATCTATAGATTTCAGCCTAATTACAATCAATAACACAGCTGAGCACACTAAATCATTATAGCAACCCTAAGCAGAAAACAGTTTTCCCCAATAATAACTGAGGAATGCAGAATTTTCTTTTTGCACAGATAAGTGAACTAAGACAGGCAGAGATTTTGGGAATAGAGGATGAGAACTCAGCAAGTAACATATGAATATATGAAAACATATGAAGAACGGTTGTAGGAATTGGGTATGTCTAGCCCAGTGAAAAGAAGGACTAGGGATGTCATGATACCAGTGTTTCAATATTTGAGGAGCTGCCACAAAAAGATGGAGTCAAATTATTCTCCAAGGCACCAGAGGGAAGGACAAGAAACAATGGATGGAAACTAATCAAGGACAGAAGCAACCTGGAACTGAGAAGAAATTTCCTAATGGTGAGAACAAATAACCAGTGGAACAGCTTGCCTTCAGAAGTTGTAGGTGCTGCATCACTGGAGGCTTTTAAGAAGAGACTTGACAGCCATTTGTCTGAAATCATATAGGGTCTCTTGCTTGAGCAAAGGGATGAACTAGAAGACCTCCAAGGTCCCTTCCAACTCTGTTATTCTGTAGAGAACAACAGGTACCTTAGCTTTCACTCTCTCGGCCTTTTTTACTCTAGAGGAACTCTAGAAATAATTTCTTCATAAATATTGGGGGGGAAAAAGAAAGAAAGACAATATCACATTACCAATCATTTCTAACCTACAGCAGCCACAAGTTGCAATATTTAGGGCAACAACAAAGTGTCAGGTCGGCAGCTGAATTATGGCAAGTAAAAAAATTCTTACCACCATGACCATTAGCACTGTGCAGTGTGTGAAGTTCAGAAAATGATCCTTATTTTTTAAAGTCAAGATGTCTTGCGGAACCCCGGCTGAGAAAGGCTGTTTCAGGCCTAGAGGGTTTTGAACAGTCAGCAAAATAACATTGGGCAGATCGAGAAATGTCCAGGTATGTACAGTAGAAAATCCATGACTTGGTTGAGGAAATATTAATCAATCATGAAATCATGTTTGTAGATTTTACTGCAAAGTGGCATAAAAAAAACTTTAACAGTTTCATTTTGCAAATTATAATTTTTAGGACTAGGGGGCATCTTGGAGTATTTACATTCTTAATGAATAATAACTATAAAGGTAAAGGTAAAGGTTCCCCCACACATGCGTGCTAGTCGTTTCCAACTCTAGGGGCCGGTGCTCATCTCCGTTTCAAAGCCGAAGAGCCAACGCTTGTCCAAGGACGTCTCCGTGGTCATGTGGCCGGCATGACTAGACACCAAAGGTGCACGGAACGCTGTTACCTTCCCACCGTAGTGGTCCCTATTTTTCTACTTGCATTTTTACATGCTTTCGAACTGCTAGGTTGGCAGAAGCTGGGATGAGTAACAGGCGCTCACTCTGTTACGCGGCGCTCGGGATTCGACCCGCCAAACTGCCGACCTTCTGATCGACAAGCTCAGCGTCCTAACCCACTGAGCCACCACGTCCCTTATATAATAACTATATGAATTAATAAAAATAGTTTTTGCCAAGTAGAATTATATTTAGTTGTTGTGCTCCAGAGAGCTGTGATTTGCATAACTGTTGCCCTTTATTAATGAAAACAAATCAGAATATAGAGTCAGTTTCATGTAACAGTTAAAATTCCAACCTAGAACCAAGAAATTATGAGTTTTAGTCCTTTCTTAGGTACAAAGCTAGCTAACTATCCTGGCCCCGTCTCTTTCTCTTTCACACGGCAAATCACTTTTGAAATCTTGCCAAGAAAGCTGCAGGGACACACACACACACAAAAACACACACACACGTGCATACACACATATGCATATAGACACACCCACTAGAACTCGGAATTCTGAATGTACAAGCACATACATGAAAAATAGGAAGAGAAAAACGAGCAAGCAAGTTAGCCTTTTCTTCCTCCTCCACAGAGATTTGATTGTAAAATTGATTCCATTTTATGAAGCTGAGCAACATATTTCTACAATATTAAGGACTGCTGGGAATGTTTCTGCATAAATTCAGCTCTATTTATCCTGTGAGTTATCCTTTATACTTGGTTCCGTATATAAGCCTCTTTTTTATCCTGCTTGACACTAAAATCTGATTATTAGGCATGCATTAAATGAATAAGCAGTCTAAGATTAGTACCCTGTTTTATTTTTGTTTTTGTTTTAAAAATGTTTGAGTGCATATATGTGCCATATACATACCAAATCCAAAAAATCAGCTGGAATTAAGGATTTCTGGAAAGATCATTGGCTTATTTCTGGATCTAATTTGGGGAGAATGGATCTCAAGATAGGAATTTTAGATAGCTTCCCTCCTCATATCCTTATTAGAAAAATGCCTGTGCTTCCAATTTACCTTGTTATATATGGGTTTAAACAGTCAGTGAAACAGAGCAGAAGCAATAACTAGGTATTCTAATTTCATAGTCTTCATTGTGAATGAACAAGAATGTCTTGTGTCAATTTGAAAGAATGTTCCACTACCTTTCATTTTAGTGTATCACAACCAGCTCCAATGCTTCCTCCTTCTGAATTTCTCAACATTATTGCAAGCTAATAAGTCTTTATTTATATCTATATAGATCATCTATAAGATAGACTACAACACGCAGGTAATTAAAATGCAAATAAATATTGGTAAAAGATGACAAGTGGTGATAATCATATTGATTGTACTGGTCTTTGAGTGTACATACAAGAGACAAATTTTTAAAAAGCCTATTGCTATTGCAGTAGAAATAAATCTGTATTCCAACCTATCTCCAAGATGTCACATTGCAGTGATAATATTACTGACATATCTAGTGCTTTCTGCATCTGTACAACATAGATTTTCCCAGCTGAATCTGATGCAAACTTACCTCTATTCATCATGTCATATGAGCATCTGACAGCATGTCTACTCTATAGTACAAAGCAATGGGGCCAGTTTATTGGAGTATGGAGTATCTTTTTTATTGATAACTCAGTTCTAGAGGCTATGTATATTCGTGTTCTTATTTTGAGCAGAGACATCTCAGCCCCTAATAGAGCTATGGCATGTTTAATGAAACAACACAAAGTACAACAAGAGCCTATTTTGTTTTTACTCAACAATGGATGGGAAATTATTGTAATGTGCTTTGAAGTTCTGCATTTTGCTGAAACTGGTGAAAATCAAATTAGCATTGGATTTTAATTTCTATCAAAGGCCTGAACATCATTATATTTTGTTACTTGAACAAAAAACAGAGGTGATTTCTTCAATCCATGGCACTCTTCCTAAATGTTGGGAATCATCTTGAAAACAAGCAAAACATTAAAAATGTTGAAAACTATTAATATTAACATTGTTTCATCCAGTAATCAAATCTGATGTTTATAAAATGATTCTTATAGTTTTTCTTCTTGTAGGCATCTTTGTTAAGTGCAGGCACCTAAAGGTTTTTTTTTACTTTCATGTATTTTAAATTTTGTTTATTTCATTTTATCTTTATCCTCCCACCCACAAGTAATAGAAATATAGGTGAATGCATATTTCAATTTAAACTCAACTTGTACAATATAAAATGCCTTAGATGTCCTTCCAAGAAGAGAAAAAACTTGCCACCCAGATACTGAGTTTGTTGTCTTAAAATAGGAAATATGTTTTTCAGCAAGATAATCTTTCTTATCTTGTACATGAGTTGATCAAGCATACTGTATATAAGTAGAAATTGAAACCTGCAAGAGATGTTATAATTTAATTAACAAGTGCTCAAAATTTGTAGTGGAACAAAAATATGTGTTTTAATATTGATTCTCTCTCCCTCTCCCTCCCTCCCTCCCTCCCCCCCTCTTTCTCTCACTCACACACACACAAAACACACACACACACACACTGGATTTTCCAATTATTGTAATCTTTCTGAAGGTTTTGCCAATATATTATATAGATGTTTTTGAGCATGTTTTTAGGTTGGTTATAGATCAGCTAAATTATAGCTGGGGGTTTTAAATCAAGCTTTAGATTCCTTATTAGACCAAAATATTACATTTGTTAAATGTAATTCTGGTGCATGTATCTCAGTGTTTAGTTGAATAAACACTACTGCTATTACAATCAAGTTAATATTTGGTAGTTAAATACAGTTTATGATTCAAAACCAGAACAAGAATTAACAAATATTTGGGTTCAGTCTAAGAATTCTGTCATTACTTAACAAAACAAGCAAGAACTTAAGGAAATCTCTTCAAGGTTTGAATTTCTAGTTATATAAGTTTGATCAACTCATGTACAAGATAAAAAAGTTTCTGTTGCTGAAAAACATATTTCCTATTTTAAGACAAGAACTAAAGCATTAAAGCTGTGTGTTAATAGAAGCCTAAACGTCATATATGGTACAGGTCTGTATGTAAAATTGTGGTTCATAAATTGTTTCCAAGTTCACTGTAATTCTGTATCTGACTTGTTAGACTTGTTACAGGTGAAACTCGAAAAATTAGAATATCGTGCATGTTAGGTCATGGGCTCTGGACCGCATGGCCAAGATGGATGACGCAGGACAACAGGGTTCAGCATAACATTCTTTATTGATGTAGCATGGACTTGGAAAACAAAGGGGCAACTGCCCCTCTTATATACCTAGCCAGGTATACTTGGAACCAATCCCATTTTCTGGATTTCCTGCCAAAGACTGCCCTGCCAATCCTGACAGGGCACCCTGCCACCTGGTGGTGTCAGTGGCTATCTCTGTGAACATCTCCTATATACATATATACATAACAGTGCAAAAGTTCATTTATTTCAGTAATGCAACTTAAAAGGGGAAACTAATATATGAGATATACTCATTACATGCAAAGCAAGATAGTTCAAGCCGTGATTTGTCATAATTGTGATGATTATGGCTTACAGCTCATGAAAACCCCAAATCCACAATCTCAGAAAATTAGAATATTACATGCAATCAATAAAACAAGGAGTGTACATATAACAATATTGGACCTCTGAAAAGTATAAGCATGCATATGTACTCAGTACTTGGTTTGGGCCCCTTTTGCAGCAATTACTACCTCAATGCAGCGTGGCATGGAAGCTATCAGCCTGTGGCACTGCTGAGGTGTTATGGAAGACCAGGATGCTTCAATAGTGGCCTTCAGCTCTTCTGCATTGTTCGGTCTCATGTCTCTCATCTTTCTCTTGGCAATACCCCATAGATTCTCTATGGGGTTCAGGTCAGGCGAGTTTGCTGGCCAATCAAGCACAGTAATCCCAGGTTTTGGTGCTTTTGGCAGTGTGGGCAGGTGACAGGTCCTGCTGGAAAATGAAGTCAGCATCCCCATAAAGCTCATCTGCGGAAGGAAGCATGAAGTGCTCCAAAATCTACTGGTAGACGGCTGTGTTGACCCTGGACTTAATGAAGCACAGTGGACCAACACCAGCAGATGACATGGCTCCCTAAATCAACACAGACTGTGGAAACTTCACACTGGACTTCAAGCATCTTGCAGTGTGTGCCTCTCCATTCTTCCTCCAGACTCTGGGTCCTTGGTTTCCAAATGAGATGCAAAACTTGCTCTCATCGGAAAAGAGGATTTTGGACCACTGAGCAACAGACCAGGTCTGTTTTTCTTTAGCCCAGGTAAGACGCTTCTGACGTTGTTTGTTGTTCAGGAGCGGCTTGACAAGAGGAATATGACATTTGAAGCCCATGTCCAGGATCCGTCTGTGTGTGGTGGCTCTTGATGCATGGACTCCAGCCTCAGTCCACTCCTTGTGAAAGTCCCCAACACTTTTGAATGGCTTTTTCCTGACAATCCTCTCCAGGCTGTGGTCATCCCTGCTGCTTGTGCACCTTTTTCTTCCACACTTTTCCCTTCCACATAACTTTCTATTAATGTGCTTTGATACAGCACTTTGGGAACATCCAACTTCTTTTGCAATTACCTTTTGAGGCTTTCCCTCCTTATGGATGGTGTCAATGATGGTTTTCTGCACAACTGTCAGGTCAGCAGTCTTCCCCATGATTGTGATTCCTACTGAACCAGACTGAGAGACCATTTAAAGGCTCAGGAACCCTTTGCAGGTGTTATGGCTTAATTAGCTGATTAGAGTGAGACACTTTGAGCCATGAATATTGCACCTTTTCACAATATTCTAATTTTCTGAGATTGTGGATTTGGGGTTTTCATGAGCTGTAAGCCATAATCATCACAATTATGACAAATCACGGCTAACTATCTTGCTTTGCATGTAATGAGTCTATCTCATATATTAGTTTTCCCTTTTAAGTTGCATTACTGAAATAAATGAACTTTTGCACGATATTCTAATTTTCTGAGTTTCACCTGTACTTTTTACATGGTTGCATATTCCCAAATATTTCCTTAATTTCCTTAATTTGTCATTAGAGGAAATTATATGTGATTTCCAATGTAAACCATAAAGTATCTAAATATTAGAATAATGTGACTTGATTATAACTCTTGTAACTATGTTTAGAAAATGAGTTCTAGATATACCAATCATAAAATATTTTCTATCAGCTTTTTTTAGTATATTTTGTATTTGTCTTTCATTGATATTCCCATTGTTATAGGCATTATGAAGTGTTTAAATTTGTATCTGTTAAATCATAGAGTTTTTAACTTGTTCAGTTTCTCAGCATGTGTCATTAACAACCTGTAAATAAATCAACAGATATTATGTCATTTTTTATCTTTTTCAAATGAGGTCATGTTTCTAAGTAACCTCTTTTTTATTACTTTTGAACAATGCTGCTTATTTTTCTGTATTTGGAGATACTGAAATTAATAAGAGAACTCTGGCCACTTTGGATTTAAAAAAATACAAAAGATGTTATCTTTGTTTTGTTAACAATTGCAGTCTATATGTATAATTATCTAGTAGGTTGTTGTTTTTTTAATTTCACCTATTTTAAATAAATATTCAATATTGAAGCAAGGGGCAATAAATTTGGACAAATTCTTTTTTATTATTTGATAATAATCGAATGATCTCTTACAGGTTGTGCATTTCAGTTTATATTAGGTGAACTAATACAGTCAATAATCCAAGTTATTGATAATAATAATCATTATGATTATTTATAATGCAGTTTGAAATTTGCTACTGTCAATTCACTGCATTCTCCCAGGTATTTTAAAACCTTAAACTTAATCTTCATCATTTGTTTGATCACATAAAATTAATTATTTATCTCTCCCACTTGTTTAATATTTTGTCTTCATTTTTTATCAGAAACATTTCAAACCGGAAGTTAAACTTTGGCATTTTTTTACTTTAACTGCTGCTCTTCTTCCTTCCTTCCTTCCTTCCTTCCTTCCTTCCTTCCTTCCTTCCTTCCTTCCTTCCTTCCTTCCTTCCTTCCTTCCTTCCTTCCTTCCTTCCTTCCTTCCTTTAATATTATTTATTTATAAGGCATCCATCTTGTAAAAATGACCATGGGTGCCATATAAACAATAAAAATACCATGTACAACATTTACTATTACTACTTAGGCCCATAGATAAACCATAACTCTACTCACAAAAGTAAAAAGCTCATCAATATCCCCAGTGCTCCTCTGACCTCCTGACTCCAATGCTGCGGAGATCATCTTCAGTGTTTTAGTAAAGCTAACAAGGCTGCAACTGTCTGAATCTCCCTGGATGTTGCTCCATAGGGCAGGCATTGCACATCTCTGGGGTCCAATAGATTATACTGTTAAATATAAAGGACTCAAAACAAGCCAGATCTGCTGGGCTGATTAGAGACAATGGGAGAGAGAGGATCCTGCTAATATGTTGCCTCTGTACTGTATCATGTTGGACTTTATAGGCAATAACTAACATCTTGTATTACACCAAGTAGCCTAATGGGAACAATGTAGCGTGCAGAGCACAAGTATAGTATGGCTGTAATGGGAAATGAGAAAAAATGTCTATGCTGCTATGTTCTGGACCAAATGCACCTTCCAAGTGTTCTTTAAGATCAGCCCCTGTACCACATGTTACAGTGGTCCTAATGGCAGGCAGCTAAGGCACAAATCACTGTGATCCCAGGAATGGATACAATTGGTGCACAAAATAACCCTGTGCAAACACTCTGACCATGGCTGCCACTCCAGTAGGACCTACAAATTGGGCACTTATTCTGATTGGAGAAATGTAGCTCCATGGAAATTTGGACATTAAAAATCCCAGAGCTAGGTGGTCTTAAAACTCATAGCTGTTCAGTCTTATTAGTATTGAAATGAAGCTGTTTCTGCACATCTAGATCTTCACAGCACTGAGAAAGGGTCTTGATGGCATTGCTTTGTCAACCCAAGGTGGAGTATTATCAGCAGAGTGATGGTGCTGCACTCTGTGCCACCAGATCACCCCATATAAATAGGAGCAAATAGAGGTTGGAGCCCTAAGGCATGCCATAAGCAGGAGTCTTAGGTTGACTTCTCATCCCTATCAATACCAACTGAAACTGACCCTGGAGAAAAAGAACCAATGTAACATGGTGCCTCCAACTCCTAATCCATGGAATTGGCCCAGGACACCATGATCAATGGTACTGAAAGCTGCTGAAAGATCAAAAGACTCCTGTCAGGTCTGCCATCTTCAGTTGCTTTGTTTCACTTTGTTGGCATCCTGCCATCAATCAAAACTGGGGAGGTTAGGAATTTGGGGAAGTTTGAGCTGGAGACAAGATGGCAAATGACAGGGGGAGGGAGACAAGCTGACAGAAACCAGAGGTGTCAAATTGGAATCAACCAGTCACTAAGGACACCTGGCCTGGGAACAGAATGTGCAACTATTTTGACAAGTGCCCTGCTTCAAAGCTGTTCCCAGAACATCCAACCAGGATGCTACTGGACAGTGTTGAACTGGTCAAGGGGGAGGCCGGGAAAAGGGGAAAATTGTAATCTTTTGCATGGGAATATTCAGATCTAGCCTTACTTGCACTGCAACCACTTGCCTTTAGTAAAAGTACCTATCACTTCAACCAAATGGAGTTGAGGGTCTTTCTTTCCTAAGAATCTAAGTAGGGCAGTTCTGACAAATCCACTACCTCACAGGTGTCAAACTCAATTGTGTCATGTCATGCATCATGACGTTTTGTGAAGTTTTTTGCCTTTGTGGAGCCAGGTGGGTGTGGCCTGCACATGATGCATCTGGCCCACAGGCCTCCAGTTTGACACCCCTACACTACCCAATTCTGAATCCTCCAGAGGGCATTGACAAGCATGAGAAATGTTATCTCTGTTATCTCAAATCCAAACCAAAGCTAAACATAACAACTGAAAAGAGTCCAGATAACCAGCTTCTTCCTGTTGGAGTGTAAGCCAAACCACTTTTTCAACCATCTTCCCTAAAAAAAAGAAGGCTGGAAATTTAAAAAAGTGTGTACAAATATCTTGGGTCCATTAATGGGCAAATGCTTAAAGAATGTTTGTGAAAGCTTAAAATTATATGCAATTTAATAGTGCTCTTCTTAGATTTATGAAGTGGGTTTTGCTTAATCTTTGGGATTTTGAGAAGAAATATTTTAAAATCTACTATCTCATTATACACATTGTTACGCATTTTAATCACTCTGTGGAGCAAATTATAATTTTTTTGGCAATAGCATTAGATGTACTATCATTATTTTCTCCTTCTCCCTGGATGGTAATCTCTGCAAAATTCTTTCATCTTTCTTGACAACTTATCCAGAAGTAAAACATGTTTAGATAAGAGCCTGCTTTAGTCACTACACAGTATCATTATTTAAGCATCAATATTGCAGCTTCGTCTTTTATATTTGAAAGCTATAAAATAACAAAATATTCGCTGCATTTTTAGGCATGCTGAAACAATAGCAATATAATGTGGTTTAATGTAGGACCCTATTAATTCATTTTGGATACCTCTAAAAATTCTCTCACTCTGATTGCTTTACCATTATTCTTGCTCCAGTCCTAACTGGATTATTAGATAACAAACTAATTTATTGTGGCTCCATAATCTTAGAATTTAAACTAGTTCACATTAGTTTCTTGAATTAATAAGCTATGTCCACATCTCTCATTAAGAAGATGGTGGAAACTTTTTTTTAAAAAAATAAATCTTTATTTACATTTCGTGTTAAAAACACACCTTACACCAACAGAGACAAAAAAACTTTTATAATATACAGAAAATAAAGAAATCAAAAAATTGAAAACCATTTCAAAAATTTCAAATTATATCTACTTCTAAACTAACAATTATATTCCACTCATTAAATCTCTTATAACTATCCAGGTCCAAAGCTTATTCATTAACAAAAACTATATCACTTCATTTTTGATCAACCTCCAAGCCACCCTCATTTCTTTAATCTTTTATCCATCCAAATATACCATTTATTCCATGATAGAAATGCTGGTGTCTCTTCTTTACCCTTCAACGTCTTTGTCAATGTGTCTCCTTCTGCACAATCAAGTATTCTCCTAATTATAGCTTCATCCGGCGGGGTATGATTTGCCTTCCAAAATTGAGCACCCCATCCTCGCCGCCGTTAAGATATGTAAAACTAAATAACATATTCCCCTCTTAATATTTCCAGGTCTGAAGCCAAGCAGATACATCTCTGGTTTAAGATCAACTAAACACCCTGTAATTTCCTCTATCCATTTTTGAATCCTCATCCAATATCTAACCACTTCCAGACATGTCCACCATAAGTGATAATACGTGCCAATCCCTTTACCACACTTCCAACAATCGGCCGACAATCCGGGGAACATTTTGGAAAGTCTAGCCAGAGGGAGATGCCATCTATAAAGAATTTTGTATATGTTCTCCTTATATGACGTGGAAACCACCAGCCTCATATTAATCCACCAAATCTCTTCCCATTTCTCAAGTGGAAGTGCATAACCAAAATTCTTCCCCCAGGCAATCATCACATCTTTTACCACCTCCTCCCCTACTACCCTAGTTAGCAACAATTTATAGCACTTAGATATCATCCCTTTCTCCGGACCCAGCAGAATCTTAACTAATTCCTGCAGATTCAGATAAATACCCCTTCCTTCCTTATCCTTCTTATACCTTGACTGGATCTGCAGGTAGGCCCACCACTCCAGTTGAAACCCTTGCTGAGCCAGATCTTGTCGCGTTTTGAGTTCTCCCCCGCTATCTAAAGGTTCTTCGTAAGTTGGTCTTCTTCCCTTCTTGAGTAGGGTCGGATGGGTCAAGGCTTCCAAGGTTGATAATCAACATGGAATTTACACATAGTACTTGGCCCTTATCTTATCCCAATTCCGAATCAGTATATCCCTTATGTAATGACGAGTAAACTGTTTGCTTGGAGGAGTACCTTCCCGCCAAAGAGCAGCATGCCATCCCTGCAACAAATCGAATCCTTCCAAACTCAACAATCGATTATTCCTTAAATTTATCCATTCCTTGCCCCAAACTAAAAGGGCAGCCTGATAGTAAAGTTCCCAATTTGGCAGGCCAAGGCCCCCTCTTTCCTTAATTTCTTGCATCAGGCCGTTTCCCCTGCCATATGAATCTAGAAACTACCCCCTTTAACTCTTTTAAAAATTTCATCGAAAGTTTAACCGGTGCTGTCTGGAAAAGAAAATTCCATTTTGGCAAAATATAAGATTTCACTGTGGCTACCCTTCCTAATAATGACAACTGTATCCTACCCCATTTTCCCAAGTCCATTTTTGTTTGTATCAGTAATTTAGAATAATTATCCTCTCTAATACATGAACATCTTCCCATCAACCAAATTCCTAAATATTTCACCTTCTTCACGATTTTAAACCCTGTAATGTCCTCTAACATCTGTTTACTTCTATTCGAAAGATTTTTCATTAATACATTTGTCTTATCTTTATTTACTTGTAGACCGACCACATTTCCAAATTCCTCAATCCTTTTTAGTAATTCCATGCTGGATTCCAGAGGGTTTTCCAAAACAAAAACCTATCATCTGCAAACGCCTGCAGTTTATAAATTTGGTCTCTTATATGAAGCCTGGTAATCTCCTCATCTTTCCTTATTATTCTCAATAGGGGTTCTAAGGTTAAAATAAATAAAAGTGGGGAGAGTGGACAACCCTGCCTAGTGCCCTTACAGATATCAAATTTGTCAGTTAAATTCCCATTTATCAACAATCTCACTTCCTGCTTAGTATAGATTGCTTTAATCATATTACAGAATTTAGCCCCAAACTCCGTATGTTCCAACTGACACATTAGGAAATCCCAATTAACCCTATCAAATGCTTTTAGAGCATCAATAAATATTAAAGCTAATTGTTTATCTGGTCGGCTTTCATAATACTCCAGAACATTTAATATAATTCTGACATTATCCTTTATTTGTCTAGTGGGAAGGAACCCATTCTGGTCTGTATGTATGAATTGGTTTAAGTAAATTTTTAATCTATCAGCAATTATTGTCGCAAATATTTTGTAATCTGAATTAAGAAGGGATATTGGCCTATAATTTTTAATATGCTTTGAAGGGGAGTCATCCTTAGGGATCAAACTAATATTTTCCTCCAACCAGGTTTGCGGGACTATAGCCTTATCCAAAATTTCATTAAATAGATCTTTCATATGTTTTCCCAGTGCTTCCGCTAATACCTTATACAATTCTGCAGGAATTCCGTCAGTGGCCGTTTTTTTTTTTGACATTTCTGTTATCTTACTGCTTTTTCAATTTCTGCTATTGTTATCTCCTGATCTAAGGCCTCTTTCTCATTAGGAAGTAACTTAGGAAGGTCTGACTCCGTCAGGTATTGTTTAATCCTCTCCTCAGGAACCTTTTCTTTTTGATATAATTCTGTAAAAAACTCAATCGCTATCATTTCTTTCCCTTCTTTATCCCCTATCAGTTTCCCCCTCTTATCCTCTAACTGATCAATTCTTCTACTTTCCTTCTCTTTCCTTATTCTATAGCTAAGTCATCTCCCTGGCTTATTGGCATATTCAAAATAGTTCTGCCTCGCCACCCTAATTTGACGTGCTATTTTCTCTTGATCCACAAGGTTAACTTTATGCCTCCAAAAATCCACCTGCTCCTTCCCATACACTTTCTGTGGGTTTACCTGGAGAGCCTTCTCTGCCTTAGTAAGTTGCTCAGCAATTTCCCTCCTACTTTCCTCCTCCTTCCTACGTTTAACTGCCATCTGTTTTATTATCAAGCCTCTCAGATAAGCTTTAGCCGTATCCCAAACTATTCGTAGGGGCATCCCTGCCATCCTATTTTCTAAAAAATACCAGGCTCATCTCTTGTTTAATTTTTTGTACAAAAACCGTATCCTTTAGAGTCTCCAGACTCATCATCCATCTACTCCTCACTCTACTCCCCCTTATCAAAGTTATAGCCACCAGGTTGTGATCCGCCCATTCGTTCATCAAAATCATGGCATTTTTTGCATAAGATATCAGCCCATCCAACAACCATACCATATCCAACCTAGACCATGAGTTATGCCTGGGGGAATAGTAGGTATAACGTTGAGAGGCCGGGTTAATCTCATGCCATATATCCCTAAGGCCAAATTCTTCACATATATCCCTAAATACTTTGGGCAAGACCCTCCTATCTTTTCCTTTTTTCTTCTTCAAATCAACCCTCCCTGTTTTGTAATCCTTACCCCTATCTACCACCACATTAAAGTCCCCCAAGAGACACATCTGCTCATACTCCAGGTCTAATATTTTACGATATATTTTCTGGAAAAAGTCTCCCTGATTATTATTAGGTGCATATATGCCTACCAGTAACACTTTGCTTCCCACCATTTCTATCTCCAACATCAGGCTTCTCTCCACCAGGTCCACCCATAATTCTTTAGGACACAAGTACTCCTTAACATACATTGCCACACCTTTCTTTTTCTCCTCAGCAGACGCTACAAATAATTTCCCTAGTTTATGATAACTCAACAGATTAGTTTGGCATTTCTTAATATGAGTTTCCTGAAGGCATAATACATCGGCTCCACATTTCCTTAATCTAGTTAAGATATTTTTTCTCTTAACAGGAGCATTGAGACCATTAACACTGAGCATCAAAAAATTCATCCCTTGACACATCCTTACTTAAGTGGGGCCTTAGATTTGGAGTCTGTCTAGTTACCCTCTTATATTCTTCTCCCTTTCCCTCTCCGCCCCCCTCCCCCCTCCACTCCCCCCGGATTCCTCTCCTCCCTCTGACTTCTACTCTCCACTTCTCCATCACTCTCCTGATCGCTAATCCCACAAATTTTTTTATAGAAATCTTGTGCATCACGTAGACTCTCAATCTTTATCTTTCGGTCTTCCCACATCACCAGGAGCCCCTCTGGAAGCAGCCATTTATATGCCACACCTGTTTTCCTCAATTGCAAAGTAACAAATTGATAGCGTTGACGATGCTCTCGGACCCTTCTTGGAGTTGCTTAAGAATTGTAACCGGATGGCCTTTATACTGAATTGGTTGGTCTCTAGCTCTATAAAGCACTTCATCTCTATGCGCCTTTTTGGTAAACCTAATGTGCACTTCCCTAGGGAGGCTGTATCGCCTGGCATAATTGGTATAAACTCGAAAGGCCTCATCAATATCGCACCGAACCTCTTTTTTCTCTTTCCCCACCAGGTCTGCGATCATTTCTCCTACCACTTCTTCCAAGTGTTCTTCTCTGTCTTCCATCACATTTTGGAAGTGCAAAAAAAAAAGGCCGCTTTCTCCATCTCCAGGTACACCATATCATCTTCCAGCTTCTTGGATGCTCGCATGCACCTGTGCTCTCATTTCTCCATCCACTTCTCCATATTCTCAGAGTCCTTTTCTACTGTTTTTATTCACTCTTCATGCGTATCCAGAGTCACCTGGACTACACCCAATTTTCCTTTAATTTCCTTCATCTCCTCTCTCATGTCCCCCAACTCAGCCCTCAGGCTGTCAAAATTCCTCTCCATTATGTCCTGCATATTTTGTAGCATCGTATAAATCCCTTGAATTGTAGCAGATTTTTCTGTTGCTGATAGGCTCTCCATCGACTTCCTAACCCCTGGTGGCATCATAACCGGAGAGGCCGCTGCTGTCGGGGCGGGGGCCTTCTTTAAGGTTTTAGTTGATGCCATCGTTAAAGACATTTCAGTTTGTCCCAGGAGGTTTCTCCACACTACTGTACACCACAGGTTAACTCCTTCCCAGATACTTTATCACAAACTTGTCAGGGCCAACACCTAAACTACCAATAACCCTGTACTTGCTTCTAATAAGTCTTCTGCTGGAACTTATCTAAACCCGTTCTGTAAATTAATTTCACTTCCGCTCTTTAGGTACAAAAAAAAAAGAAAGAGTCACATCAATATCCGTCAGTTTAAAGCAGGATTTCTATAAGTCCGCAAACCAGTACACTAGCTTTTTCAGGGGAGAAGAAGCTTCCACCAATCATGTCATATTTGTAAACAAGTCCATTTAAGCCTCTAATCAGCATTCGGATCCACGGCAGCAAAAGACAAAAGGGGTAAAAAAAAAGAAAAAAATAATTGTTGCCAAAACCACCCCCGATAACTGGCTGCCGCTCTGTTCACTTCTGATTAGCACCCCGCCGGCGCGCTCGCTCAGAAGGTCTTTAAACTCACTTCTACTCTTTCTTGCTTCCCTGCTTCTTCTCAAACTGCCGAGTCATTTGCTTCGGGGCTGCCAAACCGCGGCCCTCTTTCAAGCCTCCAGATTCTTGGGGTGCTTTCCTTTTTCCAGTGAGGTGGTTGCACCACACCTCGCCTCTGAGGATGCCCCCTCCGCTTCTCCCAGCCTCTCCGAGGCTGGAAACGGCAGAATATCGCCACAGGAGGCCTGAAAAACAACAAGAGGCTTGGCTGTCTATCGCCTCCCCTCCCAAGGCAGCACCATCTCAGACTCCAGCTTCAAAAAACAAAAACAAAAAACAAGATGGTGGAAACTTTTAACCATATTTTTTCCATTTTCTCTAAGGTATCAGTTATATTAAAATTATAACTTCATCTGTCAGAAATTATGCTTATTTTCAGTAGGCACATTTTCCCCCAGAATGAAACTTATCATGTATGTAGATAAATCTGGATTTTCTTTTTCAGCATTGTCTTGGCAGTGATCTATATTATACTAAGTTTTCATGAAAAGTCAAATCTTATCCTCTAAATAACTGTGGATCACAGGATAAAATATTTGCCAGAATATTTTCTGTTAAAGTGAAACATAACTTGTCCAATCAGAAACTCTGTTCTGATTTTCAGCAGATGCCTACAGAATAATGTTAATAGCTGCATATAACCTCTCCTGTGTTATCCATGAAAGTGGTCTGGCTCAAAATCTGAAGGGATTTTTTTCCCTGTCTACATGTAATAAAGAATATCCTTGGGTAGCTATTAAGCATATTAGACTAATTAATGTGTTAAAATGGTATAATGCCTGTCAGTGATAATTTATTATATTGTAATGTTTTGGTCTAATGGTTAAGGCACTAGACCGTGGGTTCAAGTTCTGCCTTAGCCATAAAAGCTAACTGGGTGTCTTTGGGCCAGTTACTCTCTCTCAGCCCAACCCACCTCACAGGGGTGGTGATGAAAATAGTAGAAGGAAGATGTGTTTGAAATGTTTACCACCTTGAGTTATTTGTAAGAATAATGAAGATGGTAAATAAATAAATAAAATACTTCCCATTTTCCAGATGATTTATAGCAGGGGTGTCAAACTGCCGGCCCGTGGGCCAGATACGTCATGTGGAAGCTGCGCCCACCCCATTGCCGGCAATGGCAAAACAGTTCCAATACGTTGCGTGATGTCACATGACATCACGAGTTTGACATGTCTGATTTATAGTATATTGAAATAAAACTAAGTTAAAACAGTTCAGAATGAAAATCAAATATATAGAAAACAAATTAATAGGAAAAATAAAGGAAAGAATTCCTGAAGTCCATATTGATATAATAAATAATCCTTTCCCTTCCCTTCCCCTTCCCTTTCTCCTTGTGTCTTGTGTCTGAATTATAAGTCTGAAGATAGATTTTTCTATTTCTAGATTCTTTCAGAACTTTAAAAATAGTATCCAGGCTATGTAACAATTAAAACTCTTTCTATAGGAGATGTAAAAATATTGTTTAAATATGTTTTGATTATTTGTGCATTTCACAAAGCAAATATTAATTATGGAAGATGAAAACCTTGTTAACACTATTTCTTTTGGTACTCAGCTTTTTTAAAGTTGTGTTAATATAGTTTGAAAATGTAATTTTAGTTTCACAGATAGAATAGAATAACAGAGTTGGAAGGGACCTTGGAGGTCTTCTAGTCCAACACCCTGCTTAGGTAGGAAACCCTATACCATTTCAGACAAATGGTTGTCCAATCTCTTCTTTAAAACTTCCAGTGTTGGAGCATTCACAACTTCTGGAGGCAAGTTGTTCCACTGATTAATTTTTCTAACTGTCAGAAAATTCCTTTGTAGTACTAGATTGCTTCTCTCTTTGATTAGTTTCCATCCATTTCTTCTTGTCCTCAGGTGCTTTGAAGAATAGCTTGACTCCCTCATCTTTGTGGCAACCACTGGAACACTGCTATCATGTCCCCCCTCGTCCTTCTCTTCATTAAACTAGACATACCCAATTCCAGCAACCATTCTTTATATGTTTTAGCCTCCAGTCCCCTGATCATCTTTGTTGCTGTTCTCTGCATTCTTTCTAGAGTCTCAACATCTTTTTTACATCATGGTGACCAAAACTGGATGCAGTATTCCAAATGTGGCCTTACCAAGGCATTATAAAGTATTAATACATCATGTGATCTTGATTCTATCCCTCTGTTTATGCAGCCTACAACTGTGTTAGCTTTTTTAGCAGCTGCAGCACACTTCTGGCTCATATTTAAGTGATTGTCGTCTAGGAGTCTAGCATCCTGCTCACAGTTATTACTATTGAGTGAGATATCACCTGTACTGTACCTGTGCATTTGATTTTTCTTTCTTAAATGTAGAACCTTACTTTTTTCACCATTGAATTTCATATTGTTAGATAATGCCTAAAAAGAGCCTTGGGGTACCCCACTGCATACTTCCCTCCATGTAGATGCAGTTCCATTGAGGACCACATGCTGAGTGCAGTTGGTCAGTCAGTTATTAATCCATCTGGTGGTGATGCTGTCTAAGCCACATTTTTATATCTTATTTAATCATAATCATAATAGTAAAGTTGGAAGGGACCTTGGAGGTCATCTAGTCCAACCCCCTGCTCAGGCAGGAAACCCTATACTATTTCAGACAAATGGCTATCCAGTCTTTTCTTAAAAACTTGCAGTGTTGGAGCATCCACAGCTTCTGGAGGCAGATTATTCCACTGGTTAATTGTTCTAACTGTCAGGAAGTTTCTCTTTAGTTCTAGGTTGCTTCTCTCCTTGATTAGTTTCCATCCATTGCTTCTTGTCCTGCCTTTGGGCGCTTTGGAGAATAGCTTGAGTCCCTCCTCTTTGTGGCAGCCCCTATTTTAATTTGTTTTTCTAATCTGTTTTTTACGGTACTGTTTTTGATTAGGTTGGACTGGAGGCTAGAACATATAAGGAACGGCTGCTGGAATTGTGTATGTCTAGTTTAATGAAGAGAAGGACGAGGGGGGACATGATAGCAGTCTTCCAATATCTCACATCACCAGGGTAAAGACAGATGCAAAAAAAACCCAAGTTAAGTAGTTCTGTTTTCTTCCTGTTGTTTATTACCTTCTTGCCAGTTTCTCCCACTAATGGACCAATCATTTCCTTGACTTTTTTCTTGTTTTTTACTTGTTGAAATAAGCTTTTTTGTTGTTATTTTTGACTTTTGTCATTCATTTTGACCCTTAGCTTTCCTCACTTCATCTTTGCAGGTTTGAGCTATTGATATCCTGCCTTAGTTATATGCCCCTCTTTCCACTTTTTACACTTGTCCTTTTTAATTTATTGGAGAGTTCTTTTTTTTTTGCTAAAACAATCCATTTTCTTCCTACATTAAGAAGCAGAAATATTCTTAAGGTCATGTTCATATACCAAGCTCAAAAGAAAGGAGATTGAGTTTTTAATCAGGTAGAATAATAAAAATAATATAATAAATAGATTTCTACTTAATTTTAGTCTAATGAATAAACGTTGAGATGAAATATCTTTCCAAATATCAGAAGACTATATGCTGAAGGTCTTTTTAGACTTTGTTGAAAGATCCTTCAACTTTAGCAGCCAAAACTGAAAACAGTTTCTGGAAGAACGGATAATCTCTTCTCTTAGCTAACTTTCATTTGTTCAGAATATATTGTTCTAACTTAGCTTATAAACATTAAAGTGCAGGATGAGAGATGATGATATATTAAAAAGATGTAGTCAAGTGTGACTGAACAGCTGTGAAAGTGACCTGCTCTCACCGTTAAAAAAAATACCTCCAGTTTTAAGAGCACAACCTATCTGGTTTACAGCTATAGATGCCCATTACTATATTCGAATTGCCATGAAACTGTGTGCTTTGCTATCATGGGGGGGGAATCTTCAATTTCTACTCACTTAATATCCACTACTGTGTGATAAGCTGGCTGTCGCAGTTTTAAGTTTTAAAAACTCCCAAATTAAATTTCTTCACTGAATTTAATGGTATACACAGGAAAATAATAAGAAAAAATAGCAAGAGAGAAGAAATTATTTTGCTTTTTGTTGCTGATTTCCCAAGAACACTTTGATAACTCTTTTGCAACTTTTCAATATGGGAATGGATAGAATACAAACAGTTATTTCAGTCAAATACCAGATCATAAAAGTTAAAACAGCCAGATACAATTTAAAAAGACAATAAGATTTTATTAATTAAATCACCTACTTCTGTTATGGGTGGGAACTTTGTGAACCTTATGAGTTGAGCTCAAAATTTAACTATGGTGTAGAGGATTTCAGGGTGCATATCCTTTAGTAAAAAATCTAAACATAAGGGTACATGGTTATTCATCTTTAATTAGTTCCAGGAGATCTGATATGTACCAAAAATGATGAGTACTGAACAAAATTTTCCCATGAGCAATAATCTAGTGAGTCACAAAGCAGTCGACACTGATGAGTTCTAGCTTGTGCATTGAGTACCAAACAAACAATGAGTAGCAGGACAAAATTTTCAAAACAAAATGCATTGAGTACTAAATTCAATAAGTTTCAAAGCAGTTGAGTACCAAGATATCACTTTACCATAGACTGAACAGCCAGGCAGTCTATCCACTAATGGTTGAATTAGTTAGGATCATAATCCTTGAAAAATCTTACAAAGACAAGTTCTAAAGTTTCAATTTCAGTAGAGGCATCTTCCTTGTGAAAAGATATTTTCCATGTCTGACTGTGTCTACTTTTCATTATTGCAGACTGGAAGGTATTGAAGCATGCTCTGAAGAAGGCCCAGCAATATTTGAGTTAGGATAAGTCATATTAATATTCCGTGTGGCAGTTTCCTGAACTAATGTACTATAAGCCTCCTAATCAGGTAACACTACACTGGGAAACATTCTCCCTCTCCCTCTCTCTCTCATACACACACACACATACATACACAAGCACACACACACACACACACATATACTCAAACCCATATTAATCTTTTTTTAAATAAAACTTTAATTATCTTTTTATTTGTTTTATAACCTGTAAGTTGCCTAGAGCCAATTTGTTATTTAATAAATAACTGAAAATAAAAATAAATAAATATTAGTGTTGTAGAGCAGTGGTTTTCAACTGTTTCTTCACCATGGATCTCCTTTAAATACCTTTTGTGGCCATGGACCATGGCCAAGGACCACCAAGGCTTAATTGAAGATTTAAATCATAATATTTCTTCAAGCCTTTGCGGGCCTTCTGTGATGACATCACAGCCCTCCCAGGTGTATGCAAACTACAGGTTGAGAACCACTGGTCTAGAAGAAAAGATATATCTCAATTACTGAAAGAATGTACTCAGGTGCATAAATGTCTGTATAACTCTGCTTGAAAAAAGATCTTATAGAGCTTAGATTTATCACTTTGCATTTTAATAATATAATAATATAATATAAAGTTGGAAGGGACCTTGGAGGTCATCTAGTCCAACCCCCTGCTCAGGCAGGAAACCCTATACCATTTCAGGCATTTCAGGCACTGAGAGTTACAAAATTTCTCACCATCATACCTATGGACAAACCTAGATGGTTTTATTCAGCATCCAATTTCAACCATTTTCTAGCCATGCTGCTTCTGTCTGATTGCTTAAAATCCTAATGATCTAAACAATATAAAATCACATAAAACAAATAAATGAATAGGGTGTGAAAACAATGTAGTGTTGTCATCCTGTTTCCCTTCTAAATGCTTTTCAATGATACACAGCCTGTAAACATTCAGCTCTTAGAGGAGGTCCATTATTTGGGATAGTGATGGTGGTGATGCCCCAGTAGCTCCATATATCTGCTTTATGGGCAGCCAATCTGCTTACTTGAACACGTTTCCAATTCTCTGTGGGCTTCTGTTGTACACAAATCTCTTTTTGCCTCTTTTTTCTTCCTATGCCCTGTGGCTTTGCTTGTCATTCCAGAGGTGCTCTGTATGTAGTTAGCTCACTCCATGTTGTTGTTGTTAGCTGCGAAGTCATGTCTGACCCATTGCGACCCTATGGACAATGTTCCTCCAGGCCTTCCTGTCCTCTACCATCTTCTGGAGTCCATTTAAGCTCACGCCTACTTCTTCAGTGACTCCATCCAGCCACCTCATTCTCTGTCGTCCCCTTCTTCTATTGCCCCCAACCTTTCCCAGCATTAGGCTCTTCTCCAGTGAGTCCTTCCTTCTCATTAGGTGGCCAAAGTATTTGAGTTTTAGCTTCAGGATCTGGCCTTCTAAAGAGCAGTCAGGGTTGATCTCCTCTAGGACTGACCGGTTTGATCGCCTTGCATTCCAAGGGACTCACAGGAGTCTTCTCCAGCACCACAGTTCAAAGGCCTCAATTCTTTGGCGCTCAGCCTTTTTTATGGTCCAACTTTCACTGCTGTACATTGCAACTGGGAAGATCATAGGCTTGACTATACACACTTTTGTTGACAGGGTGATGTCTCTGCTTTTTAGTGTGCTGTCTAGATTTGCCATGTCTTTCCTCCCGAGGAGCAAGCATATTTTAATTTCTTGGCTACAGTCCCCATCTGCAGTGATCTTGGAGCCCAAGAAAATAAAATCTGTCACTACCTCCATTTCTTCCCCATCTATTTGCCAGGAATTGAGAGGGCCAGATGCCATGATCTTGGTTTTCTTAATGTTAAGTTTCAACCCAAGTTTTGCACTCTCCTTCTTCAACCGCAACAAGAGGCTCTTTAGTTCTTCTTCACTTTCTGCCATTAGAGTGGTATCATCTGCATATCTTAGGTTGTTGATATTTCTTCCAGCAATCTTAAATCCAACTTTTGATTCATCTAGCCCTGCCTTTCTTATGATGTGCTCTGCATATAAGTTAAATAAGCAGGGCAACAGTATACAGCCTTGCCGGACTCCTTTCCCAATTTTGAACCAATCAGTGGTTCCGTGTCCAGTTCTTACTGTTGCTTCTTGGCCCACATATAGGTTTCTCAACAGACAGATAAGACGGTCTGGTACGCCCATCTCTTTAAGAACTTGCCAAGGTTTGTTATGATCCACACAATCAAAGGCTTTAGCATAGTCAATGAAGCAGAAGTAGATGTTTTTCTGGAACTCTCTAGCTTTCTCCATGATCCAGTGTATGTTGGCAATTTGATCTCTAGTTCCTCTGCCTCTTCGAAATCCTGCCTGTACTTCTGGTAGTTCTCGATCCACATATTGCTGGAGTCTAGCTTGCAGAATTTTAAGCATAACTTTACTAGCATGAGAAATGAGTGCAATGGTGCAATAGTTTGAACATTCTTTGGCACTGCCTTTCTTTGGAATTGGAATGTAAACTGATCTTTTCCAATCCTGTGGCCACTGTTGAGTTTTCCAAATTTACTGGCAAATTGAATGTAGCACTTTTACTGCATGGTCTTTTAAGATTTCGAATAGCTCAGCGGGAATACTGTCACCTCCACTAGCTTTGTTGTTGCTCAGTTTTTCTAAGGCCCACTTCACGTCACATTCTAGGATGTCTGGCTCGAGGTCAGTGACCACCTCACTGTGATTATCAGGGACATTAAGCTCATTCTTGTATAGTTCTTCTGTGTAATTTTGCCACCTCTTCTTAATCTCTTTTGCCTCTGTTAGGTCTCTGCCATTTTGGTCCTTTATCATGCCCATTTTTGCATGAAACGTTCCCTTCATCTCTCCAATTTTCTTGAAAAGATCTCTGGTCCTCCCTATTCTATTGTTTTCTTCTATTTCTTTGCACTGTTCATTTAAGAAGGCATTCTTATTTCTTCTAGCTATTCTCTGGAATTCTGCATTCAATTGGGCGTATCTTTCTTTTTCTCCCTTGCCTTTCACTTCCCTCCTTTCCTCAGCAATTTGCAAAGCTTCCTCAGACAGCCATTTTGCTTTCTTGCATTTCTTTTTCTTTGGGATGGTTTTGGTTGCTACCTGTGGTACAATGTTGAGAACCTCTGTCCATAGTTTTTCAGGCACTCTGTCTATCAGATCTAATTCTTTAAATCTATTTGTCACCTCTACTGTATATTCAACAGGGATATGATTTAATTCATACCTGAGGGGCCTAGTGCTTTTCTCTCCTTTCTTCAGTTTAAGCCTACATACAGAACAACAAAAATAAAATCCCCCAAACGATCTGGCCAACTGCAATATAAAGAGGAGGAACCTACACAATTGTACTCTGAAACCAAGGAGGATGCCTATTTTTTGTTTTTGTTTCTAAAAGTAGTCTCAGCCAGGCCTTCAACAGAAAAGTCTCTTTCATGCTTCTGGTGTGCATGTTAACTAACAACTCAGTCATTTGCTGTTGACTGCTGGGAGAGATCAGAGCTAGCCCGCTTTTATCACAGTTACAAATACATAAAAATAGACCTACTAGACACTCAGAAACCGGAGCACATAATCTTCATTCTGGAGAAAAAATCAGTTTGTGCTTTATTCTCTTTATTCTCTCTCTCTTTCACTGTGTATGTATATGTGTCTTTAGTTTTGTTGTGATTATGATTTATACTATAGTATAATATACAAGATAATGGTAAACATTTCCCCTTTCCAGTCGTATCCGACTCTAGAAGGTGGTGCTCATCTCCGTTTCTTAGCCCAGGGAGCCAGCATTATCCAAAGATATTTTAGTGGTCAACATAATTATAAGCTGAGGTGCATGGAATGCTGTTGCCTTCCCACCAAAGTGATACCTATTCATCTACTTGCATTTTCAAACTGCTAGGTTGACAGGAGTAGGGGCAACTTGTATGGTGCTTGGGTCTCGAACCTGGGCTGTCAGTTTTCCAGCTGACAAGCTCAGCATCTTTAACTGCAGCTGAGCCATTGCAACCATCTCTAATATAATATAATTGCATAATTATAATATAATTGTGCAATGTTGTGATCATTATTTAATGGGTTTTATATGTGTGTTACAAGTTGGAGGTCTGTGTAAATGGATGGGATATAAATGCATGTTTGTATGGATAACAGAGAGAGAAGAAGGAAAAGGAAAAGAATCCCCATAAATATTTTTAATATGGTGTAGGAGATTGGGGGATCCAAATCTTTCTTTCTTTCTTTCTTTCTTTCTTTCTTTCTTTCTTTCTTTCTTTCTTTCTTTCTTTCTTTCTTTCTTCCTTCCTTCCTTCCTTCCTTCCTTCCTTCCTTCCTTCCTTTCTTTCTTTCTTTCTTTCTTTCTTTCTTTCTTTCTTTCTTTCTTTCTTTCTTTCTTTCTTTCTTTCTTTCTTTCTTTCTTTCCCTTCCTTCCTTCCTTCCTTCCTTCCTTCCTTCCTTCCTTCCTTCCTTCCTTCCTTCCTTCCTTCCTTCCTTCCTTCCTCTCTGCCTCTTTCCCTCCCTCCCTCCCTCCCTCCCTCTCTCCCTCCCTCCCTCCATCTTTTGTGTCAGTTTTCCTTGTTATTGAGACAATCCTAGAGCCCTTTTAAAGATTTCTGATCGTATGTACCAAATGTTACAACTTCTTTCATTTTAGTATATGGTTCTAATAGTGTCCAGTCTGTCAGATGGAAATTGAAAACAACCAAATCTTTGAACTGAAACAACAATTTCATTGACACCAACATTTTTGCCATTTTACCATGTCATCTTGACAAATTATAAGCTTTTCTATATAAGGAAATAACTTTATGAAGTGATACCAATAAATGACTTATTTGATTTGAAAACTAAAATTTTGTATTAATTCTTACTGGCTACAGACAAGAGTTTCATAATCTTATTCTATTGCAGAAATAGTCTTAAGTCTCTATAAATCCATACAATATTGTTTTGATTAATCTTAAACTATGACATACCGCAAAGTGAATAATTGTGGACGGAAAAGACTGACATGAAAACATGATACTGCTCCTGTTACAAGGTTTGTCATAGAAAATTGTATGGAAAGGCAAATATTTCACAGAATATTATGTGCCATACTGGGCATGAAAGTGATGATAGCACTTTTGCTTCCAACAATGCCAAACCCTGATCATTCGGTGAAAGTTAAAAATACCTTTCATTTGGAAATTATCTTTATTGTACTGTAATATTTATGTTACACTTAGTAGGAATAGCAAACCTGCAAAGATCAGTTTTGCCCTGTTCTCATTTTTTGAACCTTAAATTCCTTCTACCTTGTTTCAGCAGTTAACTTACATCTCCATTTCACATAAAGTATCTCTTTTGCATTTTCTCTATAGCTTTTTGCAACAATTTTTACAAACTGTTTCCCAGCATTTTTGTGTTTAATGCACATTATTTTGTGCACTTTTTATGTAAGAGTTGCAAAACTGATCACATTGCATCAGAAAAATGTATCTATCCTTTTAACTCAGTATATATATGTGACTGCAAAAGAGCAAATTGAGGATAAATTTCTCTTCTGCCCTTTATGCCTTGGACTTAAAGCCATATAGGTTATCTGCAGTCTACATAGGAATCTGATGGATTTGAAAGCTTTTCATATCATTATTTATAAAATTAAATCCATATAGAGCAGGCATGTCAAATTCACAATGTCATGTGATGTCGCACAATGTATTGGGATGGTTTTGCCATTGCTGGCAATGGGGTGGGCGCAGCTTCTGGATGATACATCCGACCCGCAGGCCAGCAGTTTGACGCCACTGATGTAGAGTAAATCAACAAAAATAATTCATTCCATTAAGAAGTGGAGAATGAATGCCATCCTGTTAGCTATTCTTATGGATGCTATTAGAATATTCAACCCAATATAACTCGCAAGACATCAAGTTTTCTTTCTCTGCAAAAAAGCAACTATCATATGTGCAGCTGCAGAGACTAATTCTAGTTTAGGGCTGCATTTTCCCAGTAATTATACCAAACTGTCTCTATGATTGGGAAAATCAAATTTAGCTGAATCCAGAAATTGGAGAGAAATTGTTGATCTATCTTGAAGCACCAATGAAATGACAGAATCTCTGTAGAAGCTGTACATCATGTCAGGACCCGTTCAAAGTCATATTTTCGGGACTGTGCCATTCTGTCGGGAGGGAGGAGGTTTCATTCTGTTGGATGGGGGAATCACGGAGTATTTCCTTTACTTTGTTCTCTCTACCTTTGATGTATCACTTGGGTGTGAAGAGGGGGAGGAATGTCCCAGGAGCCATCTGTCTTATTTCCAAGCCATTGTAAAAGGAAGACATAGCATCTGGGAACCATCCCTTATCATTCCAGTTCCCATAACAACTTCACATCTGCGGATTGGCTGAAGGTGCATTGGACAGTTGGGCACTGGGAGGGCTTTGTGAAGGGAATCTTTCATGTAATGGTTTATGCGGGAATTCCTCAGATCTTGATTTGCCTTTCTGCTTTCATTGACTCTCAATAAAAGTTCCTGTTTGAAAGAATGCCTGTTTCAAGAGTTCTGCTTTCTTGGGAGTACTACTGTAGCTGAGGCAGGACCTTACACATAATAAAATTATATTGCTGTGAGGGATGTATCCTATCACCCTCAGTTGTGGAAAGACTTTCATATTATCATTGGTTTCAGTTGTCATAATGAATATATGTTTTCATTTAATATAATAGCTTCATAGTTTAATTTTTACTGAAGACACCACTAGCATTTTTAAAGAATGCTCAAGTTAATGGTTTTAAATATGTTTTTGTCCAATTTTAGTTCCCAGAAATAGATTATTGACTGTAATTAAAAGAAGGAAGTAATAAATAAAATAGAACTGAAGAAAAATAACCTTTCTGGATTTATAAGTTGAAATAAATGTCTCAGTTAAAATAGAGGAAGAAATGGATTTATATGGTTATTTGGAAAATGAATGAAAAGAATAATATGTCTCAAAAGCAGAAGGTATAGCACCAGGCAGCAGAGCTTATAGGAAATTTACTCTCTGAACTAAGTTATATTGATATGGATTTTTTCCTGGTTTTTTAAAATATGTGATAAAAAATTGAATTTAATACTTATTAACATTTTACTGACCTTTATAAAGCTAAGCTCATGGGGTAATTTGTTATCAAAATTAAATATTAAGCTAGAACTTTGATTAAATGAGTGTAGCACAATATAATTTCAAGACACTGGAAGGAAGAACAAAATAACACAGAAGCACATCTACAATATATAGTAATGAAGCCAAAATGGAAATTCTCAATGACCTTAGGCAAATGTCACCATTACATACTTACATCTCAACCTCTGATCCAAATACATAAGTTGTGTCAGTTGTATGTTGATTTCATTTTCCCTCTTCCATATCTTTCCAGAGGTTTTAGCTCTCACAAAGATTATTTTCAGCAAAGACTGTTTCTTAAATAAATAACCTCTTGTGATGGAATTCAGTATTAAATTTGTATTTCTCTGTTATACTTAGAATATTATTACATTCTCTGAATAACCAAGTGGATCAAAAGCTTATTGTTGCTTTCTTAAAATTTGGTTAGCTGAGGAGGAATCCTCAAAAGTGTTTCTAATACAGCTTCAACACCATTACAGTTTTAAATGGAAGACTTGATGATTTTATCTTAGTGGGAAAAAACCTAAGAGCTTATTTTGGATAAATACAAGCTTTAGTGAACATGGCTAATATTTTTCTCTTATCAGATAAATGTCGAGCATAAACATTAGTTTCTAGTCCAAAAGCAAATAGAAGAGCAAAAGAAATGGGTACCTCTGAGAATATCTTTGTAGATTTGATTCCATTTTTCTGACAAATCTCTGTTGTTACACTGGGATTACTAGTAATAATCATTAAACAGTAATAAGGACAATCAAACTAGATCCTTTATGCTAAAAATATCAAGGAAATAAGAGATAATTATAGTAACAATCACATGACATGGGGAAATTATGTCATGTATCTAGTTTCTGCTTATTGAAACCCAATTTTAAATTAAAAACTGTTTACTATGTCCTTGGCTAGTTTTGTGTGGGAGGATTTACACAAAAATAAAAGATTGTGTGCAAAATATTGAATATAAAGCAACATCTATATGTTTAGGAGTAGGACAAGCTGAGTACATTTTAATGTCTGTGGTAATGTGCAATGTTTCTCCAAGCTCAGAATGAGACACTTTTTGTATGGCAAATCTATAATTTTGTGTGAATATAAGAGGGACAGTTGCCCCTTTGTTTTCCAAGTCTGTGCTTCATCAATAAAGAATGTTATGCTGAACCCTGTTGTCCTGCATCGTCCATCTTGGCCATGCGGTCCAGAGCCCACAACTTAACAGTGGCGACGAGGATGGGATACTGTTTCAATCAGAGCTGAAGTCACTCGGAAGTGGGAAAGGCGGAAAAAAATTTCTGAGACCTTCCTAACAAAGCAGCATTCAAGGACCGGTGCAACATGGCTAAATTCAGAGTGACCAGTGAATTTCGTTTCAACATTGACGAGCCAGAATGATGGGAAGCGCATCTGGGTCGAGTCAAAAGGTTCCTGATGATCAAGAAGATCACAGAGGATAAGATGAAAGCGGCGGCGCTTTTGTGCCTAAGCGGTCAGGACATGTATGATGTGGCCGTTGGTCTGTGCTCACTGACACCCATTGCAAACATCTCTTATGCTGACTTAAAAAAGAAGTTGGAGGAGCATTTCATGCTGATGAGAGCTCCAATCTATTGGCGGCACCAATTCATCCAGTGCAGCCAGCAACCAGGTGAGCCGATCTTGCAATTTGTCTCGGCTCTGAGACAGGCTGCTCGTCAGTGTAAATTTCCTGATCTTGAAGACAGGATCAGGGATCGAGTGGTGTTTGGACTGAGAGACCAGCAATGCCGACAAAAGATCCTTGCAAAGCCGCTGATGAATCTGCGGGAGGTTTTAGACGAGGTGATGGCTTATGAAGCAGCCAATGACTCTGGCAAGCACACACACCACAATAGCAGCAGCTCAGGAGTGACCATACATCACGAGTGTGTTTCGAGAGGCGGAAGTGGCAACCTGGATGGAGAGGCAGAGGTAGATGCGGTACAGCATAGACCCGGGAAGCATCCACCATGGCGAGACAATGACGAAGGCCAGCGGAGACAAGCATCAGCCAACAAAAGCACAGCGTGGAGCTGCGGCTGCAAGGAACTGAGGGGAGCCACCTCATCCAACCAGAAATGTGCCAGCTGTGGGGGAAACCATCCACGAGTGACCTGCCGGTTCAGATCCATAAAGTGTCTTTCCTGCGGCAAGATGGGGCATATTGGAGCCGTCTGCCGGAATTGAAGCAGAGACAGCCTGATTGAATTACAAGCTATGACATCAGAGCTTGAAGGTACTGTTCTCCCTTGGCTCAAACCCCAGCACAATGCCTCAATCCCTGGAAAGAGCAGATGGACTGTGTGTCACACGGAAGTCCATCAGCTGCTCAAACCAAAAATAACAATACAGGTCCATCTGCAAGGGGTACCTTGCACGATGGAGCTGGACTCTGGCTCTGCAGTCTCAATAATCTCCTATGAGACATTTAAAAGAATTACAATTGGAGTAGGCAGAGGGTTCCCTTAAAGCCCACCAGTTTACAGCTGTCAGATTTTCAGCACACCCCTATTAAAATCAGGGGAAAAGCCACCATGCGTGTGGGGTTTAAGGACTTCCAGGGTCCCTTAGATATTTTGGTGACCGATGGGTGGAGAACTAGTTTAGTAGGGCTGGATTGGTTTGATGCCCTGGGCAATTTGGTTGGGGGGAGTGAATAGCATCCAGCACAAACGTCTTGAATCCATTTGTAATGAATTTGCAGACTTATTCGATGACAGGCTGGGAAAGTACACGGGCCCTCCCATTAAATTCAAACTAAACCTGAACGTTCCACCGGTTCATATCAAGCCCCGAAGAGTCCCATTCGCTCTCAGACATAAGATTGAGAGTGAACTGGACAAACTGGTGGAACAGGAAGTGTTAGAACCAGTGGACGGGGGAGACTGGGAAACTCCAATTGTGACACCATTAAAGGCAAATGGAGAAATTAGAATATGTGCTGATTATAAGGCCATGGTAAACTGAGCCTTAAATCCATATGCTTACCCAGTTCCGTCGGTCCGGCAAGTCCTTGCCACTGTCCAAGGTGGTGCTCTTTTTGCAAAACTTAATTTGGCACAAGCATATCAGCAGCTGTCAGTTTCTATGGAAGCGGCTGGTGCTCAAACAATAGTGACACATAGAGGAGCTTTCCGAGTTAACCGGTTACAGTTCAGTATCTCAGTAGCTCCTGGGATTTTTCAAAAAGTGATGGAAAGGACTCTGAAGGGCATTCCAGGTGTATGTCCCTATTTTGACGATGTCCTCATCGCTGGGGAATCTGAAGAGATCTTGGCTGCAAGCTGTTTTAAGCAGATTTCGTTCTGCTGGGCTTAAACTTAAACTTAAAAAAGTAAGTGCAGCATTGGGGTGGCATCCCCTGAGTTCTTAGGGTTCAGGATTGATGCCAAAGGTATTCACCCCACTGACTCTAAGGTACAAGCAACCAAGTTGGCTCCAACGTCAACAAATAAGGCGGAATTGCAAACTTTCCTGGGGTTAGTTAACTTCTATCATAATAATAATATAATATAAAGTTGGAAGGGACCTTGGAGGTCATCTAGTCCAACCCCCTGCTCAGGCAGGAAACCCTATACCATTTCAGGCAAATGGCTGTCCAGTCTCTTCTTAAAAACCTCCAGTGTTGGAGCATTCACCACCTCTGGAGGCAGGTTGTTCCACTGGTTAATTGTTCTAACTGTCAGGAAGTTTCTCCTTAGTTCTAGGTTGCTTCTCTCCTTGACTAGTTTCCATCCGTTGCTTCTTGTCCTGCTTTCAGGTGCTTTGGAGAATAGCTTGACTCCCTCTTCTTTGTGGTAGCCCCTGAGATATTGGAACACTGCTATCATGTCACCCCTCACCCTTCTCTTCATTAAACTACACATACCCAATTCCAGCAACCGTTCCCTATATGTTTTAGCCTCCAGCCCCCTAATCATCTTGGTTGCTCTTCTCTGTACCCTTTCTAGAGTCTCAACATCTTTTTTACATCGTGGTGACCAAAACTGGATGCAGTATTCCAGGTGTGGCCTTACCAAAGCATTGTAAAGTGGTATTAGTACTTCACTTGATCTTGATTCTATCCCTCTGTTAATGCAGCCTAGCACTGTGTTGGCTTTTGTGGCAGCTGCAGCACACTGCTGGCTCATATTGAAGTGATTGTCTACTAAGACTCCGAGATCCCTCTCACAGTTACTACTATTGAGCAAGGTACCACCTATACTATACCTATGCATTTGATTTTTCCTGCCTAAATGTAGAACCTTACTTTTTTCACCATTGAATTTCATTTTGTTAGATAGTGCCCAGTGTTCGAGTCTGTCCAGATCCTTCTGTATCTTAAGCCTATCTTCTGGAGTATTGGCTATTCCTGCCAGCTTGGTGTCATCTGCAAATTTGATGAGTTCCCAATCTATCCCCTCATCCAAATCATTAATGAAGATATTGAAGAGCACTGGGCCCAGAACAGAGCCCTGGGGCACCCCACTACACACTTCCTTCCATGTAGATGCGGTTCCATTGAGGACCACACGCTGAGTACGGCCTGTCAGCCAGCTACGAATCCATCTGGTGGTAATGCTGTCTAACCCTCATTTTTCTATCTTATCAAGTAGTAGGTTGTGATCTACTTTATCAAATGCCTTACTGAAGTCCAAGTAAATTATATCTACAGCGTTCCTCTGGTCCACTAATTTTGTCACTTGGTCAAAGAATGTAATAAGATTTGTCTGGCATGATCTGTTTTTGACAAACCCATGTTGACTTTTAGTGATGACTTTGTTTGCATCAAGGTGTTCGCTGATTTGTTGTTTGATTATCTTTTCCAGAATCTTCCCAGGTATTGAGGTCAGGCTGATAGGTCTGTAGTTTCCTGGATCTATTTTTTTCCCTTTTTTGAAGATGGGAACTACATCAGCTCTCTTCCAGTCCTCTGGTAGTTCCCCAGTGCTCCAGGATCTTTGAAAAACATAGTTCAGTGGTTCTGAGATCACGTCTGCCAGTTCCTTGAGAACCTTGGGGTGTAATCCATCTGGTCCTGGTGATTTGAACTCGTCTAGGCTGGACAGGTGCTCACTTACCATTTTCTTGCCTATCTTAACTTGCGTTTCTATTCTGTTTTTTATGGCACTGGTTTGGGTAGGTTGGACTGTTTTTTTTCCCTTTGTGTAAAGACAGATGCAAAAAACGAATTAAATAGTTCTGCTTTCTCCCTATTGCTTGTCACCTTCTTGCCACTTTCCCCCACTAATGGACCAATCATTTCCTTAACTTTTTTCTTGTTTTTTATATGTTGAAAGAAGCTTTTTTTTGTTATTTTTGACTTTGGTCGCAAGCCTTAGTTCATTTTGAGCCTTAGCTTTCCTCACTTCATCTTTGCAGGCACGGGCTATTTGCTGATATTCTGACTTAGTTATGTGCCCCTCTTTCCAATTCTTATACTTGTCCTTTTTATCTTTCAATTTATCAGAGAGTTCTTTATGCAGCCATGCTGGTTTCTTTTGAGAGCTGTTATTTTTCTTCTTTGTTGGTATTGTGCTAGACTGGGCCTTTATTATCTCACTTTTCAAAATTTCCCAAGCTTCTTGAGTTGTTTTCCCCTTTAGGATTCTCATCCATGGAATTCTTCCCATGGTCTCTCTAAGTTTATTGAAATTAGCTCTTTTAAAGTCCAAGACTGTAGTTTGGCTGTGTTCTATTGCTTGTGCCTCCAGAATGTTGAATTCCAATATTGCATGATCACTTCCCCCCAAGGTTCCTGTGGCTTCGACACCTTCTATCATTTCATCTCTGTCATCTCATGCGTTTTTACCCCACAAAGCAGCAATTGCAGAACCTTTACACAGACTGCTTGATAAGAAAACACCATGGAAATGGACTGAGGTCCATGAACAGAGTTTTAGGAATCTCAAACAACTTTTATCCAGTGACTCAACAATCACCCATTTTATAAAAAAAAGCACATTTGCATAGCATGTGATGCATCCCCTTATGGGGTGGGTGCTGTATTAAGTCACATAGAAGACAATGGGGAGCAAAGGCCCATTGCACACTACTCTCGGACACTGACAAAGGCAGAAAGGAATTATGCACAAATTGACAAGGAAGCCCTGGCAATTGTGTCAGGAGTTAAAAAATTCCATGATTACCTGTATGGCAGGGAGTTCACCATTTTTACTGATCACAAACCATTGTTGGGGTTGTTCACAACTGACAAACAAACACCACAAATTCTTTCCCCAAGAATGCTTAGGTGGTCCATTTTTCTATCCGCCTATGCTTGCAAACTAGTCCATAAACTGGGAAAGGACATGGGCCATGCAGATGCATTAAGCAGATTGCCAATGATGAGCAATGACCCTGACCCAGCACCGGTGGAGCAGATCCTACTCATCCAAGATCTTCCAGATTGTCCTCTACAGGTGAAGGATATTGCTGCTGGCACCACAGCAGACAAGGTACTGAGCAGGGTCATCACATGGGTATCAGCTGGGTGGCAGGACAAGAGCCCGGGTCCAGAATTCCAGGCATATTTTATGAGGAGGCATGAGTTGTCTTCTCATAAAGGATGTTTGCTGTGGGGTAGTAGAGTTTTTATTCTGGAAAAATTGAGGGAAAGGGTTTTACAATTGTTACACGAGGGTCATCCAGGCATAGTAAGGATGAAGGCACTAGCCAGGAGCTACTTATGGTGGCCTGGTGTTGACAAAGCCACAGAGGAGCAGGTAACGGGGTGTTATACGTGTCAGAGGTCAAGGCCAGAACAGCCACAGGCTCCCATTCACAAATGGGAAGCAACTCATACCCCATGGTCTAGGATACACATCGATTACGCTGGGCCCTTTCAGGAACAATTGTTCCTGGTAGTAGTTGACAGTCACTCTAAATGGCTAGAAGTAGTTCCAGTCTCTAGCATGACCACTGCAAAGATGGACAGACTACACCCAGACAGTGGCAGCACAACAGGAGCAACCAGACACCAGCAGAGAGCTTCACATAGGTGAAAAGGTTTGGGCCCGGAACTATCGTCAAGGGCATACCTGGATTCAGGGGGTGGTAGTGGACAAAACAGAGCCTGTATCATACATTGTAGAGGTGGAGGAAGGTCATGAGGTGAGAAGACACATTGATCAGTTGAGGAAGAGACAACCCGAAAAGCCTCAAAATGTGTTTCCAGAGCAACATCTGGCTGGTAATCAGGACCCAGTTGGCCTTCCAATTGATGACTACATTGCAGACCCAGTTGCCCTTGCTGACCCAGTTGACCAGAATGCGTGGCAAACAGTGAAATGGTCTGCAAGGATCCATAGGCCACCGGCATATCTCAAAGATTATGTAAGGTCTTGATGCTAGGGCTATCATGTGATAAATCAAGCTCCACACTGCAGGGTTTTCTCATTAGTTGTTTATTGTTTCATTATTATTTTGTGTTTTTTTGTATGGGGGAAGGGGTGTTATGTATATATGTATATAGGGGATGTTACACAGAGACAGCCACTGACACCACCAGGTGGTAGGGTGCCCTGTCAGGATTGGCAGGGCAGTCTTTGGCGGGAAATCCGGACAATGGGATTGGTTCCAAGTATACCTGGCTAGGTATATAAGAGGGGCAGTTGCCCCTTTGTTTGCCAAGTCTGTGCTTCATCAATAAAGAATATTATGCTGAACCCTGTTGTCCTGTGTCATCCATCTTGGCCATTTGATCCAGAGCCCACAACTAGAAAGAAAGAAAGAAAGAAAGAAAGAAAGAAAGAAAGAAAGAAAGAAAGAAAGAAAGAAAGAAAGAAAGAAAGAAAGAAAGAAAGAAAGAAAGAAAGAAAGAAAGAAAGAAAGAAAGAAAGAAAGAAAGAAAGAAAGAAAGATCTTGGCACTTTGCAGAGGACCCAAGCTTAAAGAGCGAAATTAGCTGCGTGAGAGAAAGAAGCCAGCAGCTCCACTGCCAGTGAAACATATCTTGACTGAAAGAACAACTGTTTTTGTTAGAACTTGAATAAGAGGTGGCATGATCTCAACAAAATTTCAAATGGATGTCTTTTGCCTTTGTCCTAATTGTTCTTTTGGTTCACTGGTAAAACCAGCCTAGCACCTCAGACTCATGATAAGCTATTTCCTGTCTGGTAAATGACATATTTGGCTGAAGTGTAAGCCTTAATATGAGCCAAAAAGCAAAAAAGCTTTTATCCTGCAGATTTCAGCAAAGACAGGATACAAGATTGACTTTTGGAAAAAATGTAGAACCATCAAGATTGGCAAGAGCAAACTGACAACATTCCATAAAATAGAGAACAGTCTCTTCTACATATACCATTATAGTTGTTTGTCATCTGCTTGTTTATTTTTAAGTAAACTATTTTGTGAGAGGAAAGTTCCCACCGAAAGAAAAAAAAAATATGAAAACTTCCAGCCTTGCCTAACACCATATGTATCTACACATCCAACCCTAATAAAAATTAATTGAGATAAGCTGGAGAAATGAGCTGCAGTGCAGGAAATTAAATAATAGATTTAAATTACAGGAAGGCAGATTCTGATTGAATGTTAGGAAAAATGTTTGAACAATAAGAGTGGTTTCATAGTGGAACAAATTTCTTAGAGAAGAGGTGGGTTCTCTTTTACTGGAAGTGTTCAGGCAGAAACTAGGCAGTCATCTATTTAGGATGTTTCAATCTGGATTCACACACTGAGCAGAGTGCAGATTTGATCTCTTAAATAGCTCTATCAATTCTACAGTCCTATGATCCTAAATGGTATTGCTATTGCAATCAATTTCAAACTTCCTGCAAACATATACTACATTTTTCTTTTAAAAAAAAGATCAACAAGCAATTGGGTAATAACACTGGGCTTGTGTTATTGTGTCAGTCACAGAAAAGTAGCAATTTAGTTCATTAATTCCAATTATTTAGACCTAGTGTAAGAATGTGCATCAAAGCACGCCCACAAATATCTATTATGTCTCTGCCTGAACATATCCAGCAAGAGAAAGACTATTATCTCCTTAGTTGTGTCCCCTCCCAGATTTCCTTTACAATTCCATTTTTCCCTTATTCAACTAACATATGTCTTCCTGTAATTTAAGGCTATTCTATGTCTGAACTCTGAGCACAAGAGGGCAAGAGCAATCATATCTTATCTCACACAGAATCCCACCAGTGACTTACAGCATTTTAGAGAGACATCTAGTCATCGTTGTACCAATGTTAAAAGGTAAAGGTAAAGGTTCCCCCGCACATGCGTGCTAGTCGTTTCCAACTCTAGGGGCCGGTGCTCATCTCCGTTTCAAAGCCAAAGAGCCAGCGCTTGTCCGAGGACGTCTCCGTGGTCATGTGGCCGGCATGACTAGACGCCAAAGGCGCACGGAATGCTGTTACCTTCCCACCATAGTGGTCCCTATTTTTCTACTTGCATTTTTTACGTGCTTTCGAACTGCTTTATCTTTCCTCAAATGTGATACTAGAAAATGTTGCAAGATACCAATGGGGAAACTTCTAGTTTTCTTAGCCTTTACTTAGAGATATTCATTTTATTCAGTCTCTTCAATCTCTTCTTACAGAATTGTGTACAGAATGCTGACCGTCTCCTTGCCCTCCTTTGTATTTGTTCTAATTTGTCAGAATTCTTCTTAAAGTGTGGTGCCCAGAACTGAATGTGGAATTTGGGATGGAGTCCAACTAATGTAGCTCAGAATGGAAAATTATTTTCTGGAATGTGGACTTGATACTTCTGTGGCTATAGACTCAAACTGTGCTCATAGTTTTTGTAATCCCATTGTCTGTCTTATATTTCATTCTATTTTCACATTACTTCTTTAAATAGAAATGCACATGATCAAAGATAAAATCTCTCCAGAATGTATATGGGTCAATATAAAAGAGAAAGAAAATGACATTGCCATAGGTGTATATTGCAGGCCACCCAACCAATCAGAAGAAATAGATAAATTCTTTGCCAACCAGTTAACAAATGTATGTAGGAAGCATACCACAGTAGTAATGGGAGACTTCAACTATCCAGATATCAACTGGGAGATAAACTCTGCAGCAAGTGGGAGATCAAACAGATTCCTAATCAACCGAGCCAACAACTTTGTCATCCATAAGGTGGAGGAGGGAACTAGACATAAAGCTATACTGGACTTAATTCTTACTAATAGAGAAGAAGTGATAGAGGGAGTTGAAGTTGCCGGAACCTTGGGTGAAAGTGACCATGTTATATTGGAATTTAACATAATACAAACACTAGCAATAGAAAACAATCCAGACAGTGTCTTAAACTTCAAAAGAGTTGACTTTAACGAACTCAGAGAGAACCTAGGAAACATCCCATGGATGAAAATCCTAAAGGGAAAAACAACCCAAGAAGTGTGAGAAACCCTGAAAAATGTGATCATAAAAGCCCAGACCAGCACAATACTAAAAAAGAAAAACAAGAAATTCAAGAAGAAACCAGCAGGGCTGCACAAAGATCTCTCTGACAAACTGAAAGACAAAAAGGACAAATACAAAAATTAGAAAGAGGAGCACATAACTAAGGCCAATTATCAGCAGACAGCCAGAACATGCAAAGATGAAGTCAGGAAAGCAAAGGCTCAGAATGAACAAAGACTTGCAACATAAATCAAGGATAATAAAAAAAAGTTTCTTCAACACATTAACAACAAGAAAAATGTAAAGGAAACTATAGGTCCACTAAAGAGAGAAGTTGGCAAGGAAATAGCAGGCAACAGGGAGAAAGCAGAGCAGCTCAACTCATTCTTTCCATCAGTCCTAACCCAAAAAGAAACCATAGCCCAACATACAAAAAAAAAAAAACTGCAAAAGACAAACTAGAAACAAAAATTAAAATAAGCAAGAAAATGGTAAGAGAACACCTATCCAACCTTGACAAATATAAATTTATTTTTTTATTTATTTTATTGGATTTATATACCGCCCTTTCCCGAAGGACTCAGGGCAGTTTACAAGGTAATTAAAACATTGATACAAAAATTAAAAACAATTAAAAAGAATTAAATTTAATCCCTGAAAAAATATAAAACCCCAATTAAAAACTGTCAGCCTGGGCTGGAGAGCTCGAAGAGCCAGGTCTTCGGGTCCCGGTAAAATGAATGAAGGTCGGGGGAGGTCCTGAGCTCCATGGGCAGCTGGTTCCAGAGGGCAGGCACACCCACAGAGAAGGCCCTCCCCCTGGGTGTTACCCGCCAGCAAACTTTAACCGGCGGCACCCTGAGAAGACCCTCCCTGTGGGAGCGCACTGGATGAAGGGAACATGATGCCGGCAGCAGGTGTTCCCTCAGATATCCCGGACCCAAGCCATTAAGGGCCTTATAGGTCATCACCAGCACCTTGAATCTCACCCAGAGGGCAACCGGAAGCCAATGCAGCTCGCGGAGTAGAGGTGTTACATGGGAGTGTCGGGAAACCCCCATCACAACTCGCGCGGCCGCATTCTGCACCAGCTGAAGCCTCCAAGGGGTCCTCAAGGGCAGCCCCATGTAGAGAGCCTTGCAGTAGTCTAAATGGGAGGTCACGAGCGCATGGGTGACTGTGTGTAGAGCTTCTCGGTCCAGGTAGGTTCGCAACTGGTGCACCAGGCGAACCTGGGCAAAAGCCCCCCTGGTCACGGCTCCTATATGATCTTCAAAATTGAGCTGTGACTCCAGGAGGACACCCTATCAACCGGGGGTAACACCTCACCCCCCATCTTTAAAGATGGAATAGTCTGGTTAACCCGAGATGCCGGTATGCACAGCCACTCAGTCTTGGCAGGATTGAGACAAAGCCTGTTTCTCCCCATCCTGACCCGGACTGCCTCCAGGCAATGGGACATCACGTCGAGGGCATCACTGAGTTGGTTCGGGGTGGAGAAAAAAAGTTGGGTTTCATCAGCATACTGATGATACCCCACCCCGAAACCCTGAATGATCTCACCCAGCGGCTTTATATAGATGCTGAACAGGAGGGGAGAGAGAACTGACCCCTGAGGGACTCCACAAACGAGAGGCCTCGGGGTGGATCTCTGCCCTCCTGTCAACACTGACTGTGAGAGGCCCAGGAGATAGGAGGAGAACCACCGTAAAACGGTGCCTCCCACTCCCAACCCACTGAGACGCCACAGTAGGATACCATGGTCGATGGTATCAAAAGCCACTGAGAGATCTAATAGGACTAGAACAAAGGAACAACCCCTATCCCGAGCCCACCAGAGATCATTCACCAGTGCCACCAATGCCATCTCCGTGCTGTGCCCGGGCCTGAAGCCCGATTGGTACGGGTCCAGATAATCAGTTTCCTCCAGGAACAGAGGAAGCTGATGCGCCACCACACTCTCAACAACCTTCACCAAAAAGCGAAGGTTGGAGACTGGATGATAGTTATTTAAAACATCCAGGTCCAGGGCAGGCTTCTTGAGGAGGGGTCTCACTACTGCCTCCTTCAAGGTGGCGGGGAAGATACCCTCCTTCAAGGAAGCAGTTATTACTGCCTGGAACCAGCCTTGTGTCTCCTCCCGGGCCACATAAACCAGCCAGGAGTGGCACAGGTCCAACAAACAGGTGGTGGAGCTCAGCTTCCTCATCATCCTGTCCACATCATCAGGGGAAACAGGATCGAACTCAGTTCAGATGGCATGCTCAAGACCATCCAATTCCTCCACGTCAGACTCTGCCCAGTCAGAGTTCAAACCGGCCCGGATCTGAGCGATTTCGTCCATCAGATGATGACTAAATTCCTCGGCCCGCCCCTGCAAGGGCTCCTCTCTCACCTTCTGATTAAGGAGGGAGCACGTCACCCTAAACAGGGTGGCCGGGCGATTATCTGCAGACGCAATGAGGGCAGCGAAGTAATTAGCCGTCGCCGTTCTCATCACAGCAAGATAAGTCCTTATAAAGGTTCTTAGCTGCAATCGGTCAGATTCGGAATGGCTGGACCTCCAACCACTCTCTAGACCCCATCTCCAATGCTTCATCTCCCGGAGCTCCACAGAAAACCATGGAGCCCAACGGGATCTGCGCCAGGTCAGAGGTCGCAAGGGTACAACACAGTTTAGTGCCTCAGTGGCCGCCTTTTCCCAGCATCAACCAAGGCATCAACTGGGCTGTGAGTGAGGGCGATGGGTATAGACCCAAGAGCCATCTGGAACCGTTCAGGGTCCATTAGGCACCTGGGGTGGAACCATCTGGTCGGTTCCGCAGCCCAGCGGTGGGGGGTGGCATAACGGAAGACCAGCTGCAGGAGATGATGGTCGGACCATGACAGGGGAACAACGACCGGTGAACCCCCTCCCAAATCATCCAACCACTGTCCAGACAAGAACACCAGGTTGAGAGTGTGACCCCCCACATGAGTCGGGCCTTGAATTACCTGGGTCAGGTCCATGGCCATAATGGAAGCCATGAACTCCCGGGCTAACTCCAACGACCCTCCCAGGGAAGGCAGGTTGAAGTCACCCAGCACTATAAGCCTGGGGAACTCCACCGCCAAACCTGAGAGGGTGTCGAGCAGCTCGGGCAGAGCTGTTGCCACACAGATGGGTGCCAGGTATGTGAGCAACAAGCCCATCTGAACCCAAGGGCCACATCTCAGGAGGAAGGACTCACTCCCGCCAATCTGGACAATGGTGGTCTCCCGCAGACATAGAGTTTCCCTAATAACCACCACCACCCCACCACCCCTACCCTGAGCCCATGGCCGGTGTAGCACACAGAAACTTGGGGGGCATAACTCGATCAGAGTGACCCCTCCCTTCGAGCCCAACCAGGTTTCCTTAATGCATGCCAGATCCACGCGTTCCTCCTCGATCAGGTCACGAACGAGGGGAGCCTTGTTAACATTAAGGTAAACCAGCCTGAGCTCAGGGACCTGATCACCCTCACCCCCAGGCAAAAGGGTGCTAACCGGAGGGTCGGAGCGTGTCACTGCTTCCAGACAGCAGGGGCGCGATCCCGGATGTCGATACGGCCCTCCGTGCACACACCTGCTGCCATTCTCTATCGTTGTGGGGATTTGAAACCCCACCCCAACACATCCAGAACCAGCAGCCTCTACCCAAAACCCCGTGCCACCGGGACCCCTAACCGGCCCAGACTGAGTGCCGGTTAATAATTCCCTCCCCACCCTCACCCTCCGTAACCTTTTAAAATAACCGGCTAAAAAGTAAATCAGAGGCCTCTTAATGTGTTTCCGCTCGAGGCCCCTATCTAAGCCCAACCACCTCTCGGGATCCCAACAATTGGGCCCGTCATTAAGGGGAATGCAGGAAAGGGCAGCAGGTTGAACCCAGGAGGAAGAAACCCCCCCTGAGGCCATACAAATCGACTCCAGAGTAATGCAGGTAAACCATACAAAAGTAAAAATGTCCGCATAGGGCTGATGTTAATAATGGGTGGATCGATGATATTGGTATTAAGTCTGGTAGGTGTACCACAGTCCATTAGTCCAGCTCAGCTCTCACCTGAGGTGGTACTCAGAAAAAGAAACCCCAACCGTCCTCTCACTACGGCTGAGGAGTCCAGCCTGTCATGGACAGAGTAAGGAATCCCGGGGTAAACCTACCCCAACTGGTCTCCCACACCAGTGGGGCGGTTGATGACCAATCCAAGACCGTCCTCCCACCACGGTCCAGTCCCAGGTCCAATCCAGAATATTAATGGGAAGCACTAACCCCCAACCGGGCATTAAAGCATAACCATGGCTGATCTTCGGGCCATAGTAGTGCCTGCCAACCAGTACAAGGAGAAGGGCCAAGCTCCAGCCGATCTTCAGGCCGCTGGCCATTACCGCCATTCCAGGGGGGGCAAAGGCATCCCCACCTACAAACACAGTACAATGGTAAGAAGAAGGCATTTCCATCCCCAAATCCAGGCATCTACCACCAAATCCACGGCGGTAGGACAAAACCACAGCCAATTTCCAGGCTGGGAAGCCACCACTGCCATTTGGGGGGAGAGGGAGGGCTCCGCGCCACTGAAAACAGCGCCTGCCAGCTGATGTAAACCCCAAGCTCCAAATCAAGTCCCCGGCTCGTCCGATCATCGCCGCCGCCCCTCCGACAAGCGGGGAGTGTCCACGGCAAGAAAACAGCAGAGGGAGCCTGTAGAACAAAGCCTCAGCTGATTTCCAGGCCAGGAAGCCACCGCCGCCATTCGGGGGAGAGGGAGGGCTCCGTGCCGCCGAAAATAGCGCCTGCCAGCTGACATGAGTCCCAAGCTCCAAACCGAGTCCCCGGCTTGTTCAATCGTCGCCGCCACCCCTTCGACAAGCGGGGAGCGTCCACGGCGAGAAAAGCAGCAAAGGGAGCCTGTAGCAAATGGAGAGAGCCTGCAGCAACTTCAGTAACCGTCTGGAATCCCGGATAACAAGGCCTGACCATGAACAATCTCCAGGCCAGTAGGCAGACGCCGCTATCCAAAGGGGGAGGGAAAGCTCAGCGCCACTAAAAGCAGCGCCTGGCAGATTATCTCTGTGTCCAACTCCCCCTTAAATTGGCCTACCATGTCATGCCCCGGTCGGGCCTCCCCAACCGACCCATGCAAAGCCAGTTGCGGAGCGCACGGAGCTCAGACTGCAGCCGCCGCCATCTTGGGCAAAAACAAAAAAATAATCAATTAATTAGTAGACATTAATTGACACCAGACACATTAATTGCTGGGACCCAACAGATTACATCCCAGAGTTCTGAAGGAGTTAGCAGATGTTATCTCAGAACCATTGCACCATATCTTTCATAAATCCTGGAGCACCAAGGAAGTACCTGAGGATTGGAAAAGGGCTGATGTGGTTCCCATCTTCAAGGGGGAAAAAATGGACCCAGGAAACTACAGACCAATCAATTTAACATCAATACCTGGGATGATCCTAGAAAAGATAATAAAAAACAGATATGTAAATAACTAGAAGCAAACAAAATCATAACGAGTCATAAAAGAGCCAAGGTTGCCTACCCCTGGGCTAGTCTAAAGAAAAAAAGAAAAAGGGATGATATGATAGCAGTATTTCATGATTTGAGGGGCTGCCACAAAGAAGAAGAGGTCAAATTAGTCTTCAAAGCACCAGAGGGCAGGACACGAAACAATGGTTGGAAACTAATCAAAGAGAGAAGCAATATGGAATTAAGGAGAAACTTCCTAACAGCGAAGACAATTGACCAGTGGAACATCACTTATCTGAAATGGTATAGGTTCTTCTGCTTGAGCAGGGTGCTGGACTAGAAGACCTACAAGGTCCCTTCCAGCTCTATTCTAGGAGTTTGTTAACACTCAATGCCATTGATAGAGCCATTTCTATTTGTTGTGATCTAGTAGATATTAGAATATTTGCAGCCTGGATAGGGTAGGCTTACTATATTTTACTGATAAAGTAGAAGCTTTGCACAGATAGGTTTGGGATTCAATATCTGGTATTCACTACTAAACATAATCATACAAACCTTTGGCAAAAACTGCCCATATTTAAAATCTGCAGCTTGTGATACAGTAATTGGGATTTGTATAGCTGGCCTTGATTGGAATAATTTACTTTGTTTTCTTTTCTACATTCTTTAAATTGTGCAATGAAACCAATAAAACCACAAATTTAAACATTTTGAAAGAAGCAAAGCTTTTTCTCATAGTTATAATCTCCTATCTCAAGAGATCTGTTTCCTAAACAATTTATTCACAGAGTTGGTTTGAAGCTCATACAGACACACCATTCACTTATATTTATATTTATTTATTTACATAATCTCTAATAGGTAGGCCTTGTAATAATTTTTATTTTGCTTTTAACAGTGCTTAAAGTTATGAATTCTAAATGTTAATTAAGGATCAATTAACAATTTAATAATCAATATTTCAGAATGTACCTAAAATTCAATCAACAGGATTTTCTTTTCAGGTATATAATCAAAGAAAAGTGACTGTTTTTACTTTCTTTCAATCTCAATAAATTCACAGAATAATTGTATTTCTCAGACCCACAGGATGATAATCACAAACACTGGACTTAATGCCAGCAGTGGTACATATTTAAGATAAATGTCACATAGCTTTGCTAAGGAGGCTCCAAACAAAGCAAGATGTGGCATGAGGCTGAAGTAAAATCTGAAACTCACAAAGTAAAACTAGTATTGCTACTAGTTCCATGTTGATCATTTTTCTGATTTTTTTAAAAAAAACATTCCTATTTAATTCAATGGAAAAAACTTACTGCTTTTCACCTCCCTGCATCAGGGAGAATATTTTTGAGGTAGGACTATAAGTGGAGTTTTTCTCTTGTCTTTAATTCTTAGTAAGCATTTCATTGAGGGTTGGTCACCTCAAAGTGAGAGTACATGGAGGTTTATTCTCTCTGGGTCTGGGAAAATGTGTTGTTCAGTACAGGAGCCTATCTGCAAGGGAAATGTTTTAAGTGCATGAAGAATGGAGTATGTGGGTTGGCTGCTCAGGGACTTGATCAGAGAGCAACATTTTTGACAAAAGACCTTTAGCTATTGTGGAATCAGTGAAGGTTAAGAATGCAATTTCCTTGATCCTCCACAGATCATCGAAAAAGAATGGTAGGAATCATGTGCTTCCCATCAGCAAGAGGCAGACTTTTTTGCAGTTCTTGGAAGAGTATCCTGAGATCACTGAAACGTAATCTCCCCAGAGGTCTGCTGCAATTAAATTCTAAGTGAAGATATTATTGGGAAAATTTCTCTTGGGCTTTTTCAAAGTGGGGCAGCCAATGATGAAAAGATGTGTGACAAATAACAACAGTCTGTCATTTTGTAGCAATAAAATAACTTGCCAAAATCACCTACAGAAATTTAACAAGAAAATTCAACTAGTGTGAGAAAACTTTTCAGACATCAAAAGGCACACTTTAGCTATACATCTACTGTACCCTAATGTTTTTTTTAAAAAAAATATGATTAAAATAAAGACTTCCTTCCTTCCTTCCTTCCTTCCTTCCTTCCTTCCTTCCTTCCTTCCTTCCTTCCTTCCTTCCTTCCTATCTCAAATTCTTTTCTCTTAGAGAAAGGAAAATATTTCAGTTTCTTCAAATATAGCAGTAATTAATGTATTATTAAAAGCCCTTGAATCCATATAGTTTCCACAGATATATTATCAGTTATAATGAACACATGAAATTAAGAAGGAATTGTTGATGTTCCTGGATCCTTAAACTGTAACTACATTTTAGAATCTATGTGTACAATAGTCTTTAAACACATACATGTCTTAATAGGGCTTTGCAAATTGGTTTAAACTATTTCAAATTACTGAGTGTGTTTGGATTGTTACCTTACTCCAAAAGGTCCATACATTTAGGAATTAAGTAGTTCCTTTTTTAATTCAAAATGTTGAATCTAGTTTATGTTACTTGGTTGTTAACAGTAAAAAAAAATTCATTCAATCATTTGAAATGCATGTGATTCAATTTGTTCATTCTATCCAACACTTTTGATATGATTCAGAAAGTTTATTAAATAGCAAATTTAGTCAGATCTCAATCAGATTTCATCTTGAAGGGTGGGGAACTTGCATGATTCCCCTCTTTTATAGCTGAACTGACATTTCCAGAAGCCCTAGCATTTCATAGCTAATCACAAGAGATACTAAGAGTTCAAAATATGAGCTTTTTATCTTTGCTTTATACAGATGTCAGTGTGCACCAGACATCTACATGGACTATTAAAAAAAAAAAACTAGCATGGTGCACTTTTTCAGTTTATGTACATTTTGAAAACTGTTCACTAAGGAACCATCTCATGCATATCAAATATAAAAATTAATTCATAACTAGCAGGCAATATCTGAATATGATGTGAATATGTCACCTTATCAGCTAATAATATATTACCAGAAAGCCAATTCTAAATTGTGAGCAGGTTTAGGATGAACATATTTGCATCCTAAATACAAGTCATGCAATTCATTTTGAAACAGATGACTTCCAACCATTTGTTTTATTATTTTTGTTAATTTCTTTAGAACTACAAAATTGCAATTAAACTAATAGTTTTAAGAGATACCAATCGCTTATTTAAATCAATGTAGCATCTCTAACAAGAAATTCAGGCTCAGTGATTATACAATGGATCATCCTTATAGTAATAATTGCATCCCAATTGTAAAGGCAGAGTGTGTCATTTACAACAGGGCTTTTTAAGCTTTTCACCCATTGTACTACTTTTAGGATATGGCAACATCCGAGTACTACCAGTCGCCTAGCAAGGTGTCAAAAACTTGATGACCAAAAAAAAAAGGAAAAAAAAGTGATGAAGTACAGGTAGTCCTTGACTTACAACAGTTCACTTAGTGACTGTTTCAAGTTACAATGGCACTGAAAAAGTGCCCCCCAAGCCACAGCCGAGCAAGACACCTGCCTGCCTGCCTGGTGGTGCTCTTCCTCCTGCCCGAGGTTTTCATTGTTGTAAGCATTTCTGTTGAGGGTTGGCAGTGGGGGTGGGGTGGGAGGTGTTTGGTTTTTATTCCCCCCCTCTGCTGGGGGGTTGCAGCAGGTTTTGGTCACTTCACGTGACCCTGGGACACTGTGACCATCATAAATATGAATCAGTTGACAAGCATCTGAAAGTAAATCACAAGACCCTGGAGATGCTGCAACATTCCAGCTGATCGGCGCTTCTTCTGGGCTCAGCAGAAGCACCAGGATCCGCGCCGAGCTCCAGCTGGAGCCAGGCACTGATCCTGGTGCTTCCACTGAGCCTGACAGCCCCAAAGAAGCTCTAATCCTGGTGCTTCCACTGAGCCCTGACAGCCCTGCAGCTCCAGCCATCTCTCGCTCAGGCTTGTGCGCTGCTGCCATTCTCCTCCCCTGATACCACTTTTCTAGGATGGTCGTGTACCACCTGTCAAGTGCCAATGTACCACAGGTGGTACCCATACCACTGGCTGAAAAGCCCTGATTTACAACAACAAACTTTAATGCTCAGCAAGTTTGAAACAGACTGATATTCTGTTCAATTAGACATTTGTTTCTCAACAAATATTGGTACTCAACAAAACTGAGGCAATCCTGCTGCCTATTTTGTACCAGAAATGAAAAAGATACACTGGCAAAATTGACACTGATATCCACTTTATTATTTAGAAAGGGAAGTTGTGTTAGAATTGGGGGATATCAAACATCTCAAAAAAAACCTCTGTTAGTGATTAAATGACATTTGACACTGTTTATCATTAGAAGCACCTTACAAAATTCTAGTTCCAAGGCCAAAGATTGAGAAAAATGTTAACAGTGACACATGTCAAAGCACTTTTTCATCAGTCCCTGTCATTTATAAGATATATAAAGTGCAGATAATAAATCTGTTTTCAAATTATCTAGCTTTAATAAAATATATACTGTTCTCATAAAATTAGCCACAATCAATAGATATTGCTGTCATAAGCTAATTAAACACAATATATTTTAAAAACAAAACTTGCACTTATTTCTGCTTCTGGGATCCATTCTTAAGAATGAGTAGCACTTTGAAGTTAGAAAATGACAATTGGGAAACTTTTAGGAATGCACATAATGAGAACTTTAAATGGCCATGCTGTTCATTCATGAGATAATACCCTCAAATATTTATTATAGTCACAGATGAGGAAAAGGAAGATGGGGTATAGTCAATTAAAAAGCATAAAAGATACAACAGAGTCTTAACTAATAACAATTTTTTAAAATGCTAAGTGTATATAAAACCAAAAATCTAAAAAGAATCTAAGAGGAAGAGTAAAACATTAGATGGTTGTAAGATAGCATAAAAATCAGTATGTGGCAGATTCTATCTATCAAATTACAGAACACTCTAGCATGAACTAGATGCTCTTTTAGTCTAGATTATGGCAGATTTTGAGCACTGCTGGTTGTTTGAAGAACCAAGATGGCAAAAGTGAAATGAGTTTCCAGTTTATGACACAATTTCTTCTTATTCCTCTCCCATTCTTGCATATATCAGACCTATCCCAGTCAGGTTCCTAAGGAAAGAAAGACCGTGACCTCCATTTGAGTGAAGTGATAGGTTCTTTTACTAAAGGTTGCTGGTTGCAGTAAAGTCAGGCTAGAACTAAGATTCCTGAATGAAAAGTTATAATTATCCCCCTCATCCCAGCCCTCCCCCTTGACCAGTTCATCTTTAGCTAATGGAGAGCTGCATGGGTGTTTTGAGAATCATTGAGATGTTTGAGGCAATCCACATTCCATTTTCTGGGTGTGGCCTTGACTAGCACAAACTGGTTCCAAGCTTCTCTGGTCTTCATCAAGCTGTCATCCCCCCTCCCTATTTCCCATCACATCCCCATACATGTTTATTGCCCTTTTGACCTCTGTGCCCCCCCCCCAGCTTTGGATGGCAGGATGCCAGCAAGGCAACAAAATGAAAATGGCAGAATTAACACAATGTCTTTATATCTACAACATTGGTGTTGTCCCAAGAAACTCAGGTACAGTTACCTGGCATGCAAGCCCAATGAACTGCACCAGAGACTAGATGTAGCTTAAATGTTGGATCGACACCTAGCCAGTGGATCCAGCCAGCAATTAATCAAAGAACATTCACCAACCTTTCAGTCACTCACTATATTGCACCAGTGTGTATTCTTAGGTCTGTAGGCTGGCAGTTCAGGATCAGCTTGGCAGAATCAAGTGAGGCTTTCAGGGGTAACCCTATGTTGGGCAGCAAAATTGTTGTCCTAGAAATCTTGGGTACATTTACCTGGTGTGAAAGCCCAATGAACCACACCAGATAAATTGAAAGGAAGAAAGAAAAATTATTTGTAAACAAAAGGGTTATTCAGAAACAAGTTTCAAATGGGCACACCTCAGCTTGGAGTGGATTCTCTTTTACACAATTTTGAAAAACATACATTGCCACGAGTCAATCATGGAAATACACAACATTGTAAACCAATCATTAAGAGCAACATAAAGCATACAATAGTTGCGATAGTTGAACTAAAGTATAGGGTAGGTCGAGAACTCTGTCTCATTAAACACATTCCTTTTCAGTAGAAATCCTCCTAAACAACATGGTACCAAGGTCTCATCTATCACCCTATGTACCAGACACTCTTGAGAAGGAAGACAGATGGTTTATCATAATCTCGGCCTAACAAAGGATTTTTTAAAAAATAATTTTATTGAATATACAGTTAACAGCAAACAAAAAAAACATGATATAACTTCCCTGGTTTAAACAATACTTATTAGTATTACCTTGTGAAAAGAAAAAAAAAGTTTCTTCACATTGTAACAAAATATACATATAGAATCTGTGAACTTTGGATATAATTTTGTTTAAATTTTCAAAGAAGTCTTTGCCTAATTTAATCGGTATGCATTGGAATAGAAAAAGTAATGTAGGGAGTACATTCATCTTAATTGTCACGATTCTCCCCATAAAGGAGAGCTGCAAGTTTTTCCATCTATCTAAATCCACTGTAATTTGGTCTATTAGTTTATCATAGTTTTCTCTTTTAAGTGAGATGCATCTTGCCATCAGTTGAATCCCCAGGTATCTTACTTTTTTAGTTATTTGAGTGTTAGTTTTTTTCTGCTAGCTCGTTTTCTTGTGATTTGGCCATGTTCTTAACTAGCATTTTGGTTTTTTCTTTGTTAATCTTCAACCTCACTACATCTCCATAGTTTTCCAGAACCTGTAATAGTCTTGTTCTGGACTCTAGGGACTCTTCCAAAACAAAGACTAAATCATCTGCATAGGCCTGTAATTTAAATATCTCTTTCTTAGTTTCTAAGTCTTTAATCAATTTATCTTTTCAGATTTTTCTTGTTAAAACTTCTAAAGAGAGTTCAAATAATAATGTTGATAGTGGGCAACCTTGTCTCGTACCTTTTTGTATTTGGAAACTTTTTGTTAATTCTCCATTTATAATTACATTTGCTTCTTGTTTGGAATAAATTGCTTTGAACATGTTTATGAATCTTTCCCCAAATTCCATATGTTTAAGTTGGGTCAACATGAAATCCCATTTGACATTGTCAAATGCTTTCTGCGCATCAACAATAATCAATGCCATTTCTTTTTCATTATGTGATTCGTAATATTCTAGCGTATTTATATGATCCTAACATTATGTCTTATTTGCCTTTTGGGTAAGAAACCATTTTGATAAGTATGTATAAATTCAACCAAGTATCTTTTTAATCTTTCTGCCATTATTGTCATAAAGATCTTATAATCCATATTTAATAAAGAGATAGGCCTACAGTTTTTAATGAGAGTCAATTCGGAGTTTTCTTTAGGAATTAACGTAATGGTTGCTTCTTTCCATTAATTTGGGATCTTTGCTACTTTTAATACTTCATTAAATGTATCCAATAAAGTTGGGCCCAAAAGTTCTTGAAGATTTTTGTATATTTCAGATGGTAATCCATCAGGGCTGGGTTCTTTATTACTTTTTTTGTTTTTTAATTGCTTATATAATTTCCTGAAGTATTTTGTCCTTATTTAATATATTTTGGAATTCTTCCAGGACCTTTGGCAGATCAGCATTCATGAGGTATTGTAGGATTCTTCCCTCACTAATCTTTTCATCATCAATATAGAGGTTTTATAGAATTCGTATGTCACATGTTTTTTTCTTCAGTCTGGTGTACCATCTCCCCCACTTCATTGCATAGTTTACTAATCCATCTTTTATCTTTTTGTTTTTTTCGGTCTATAGGCCAACCATCTCCTGGGTTTATTTGCCTGTTCAAAAAAAAAATGTCTGATATTTTTTATTTTTCAGTTCAGTTTATGTTTATTTAAATCTAGTTGTCATTTAAATCCCTGCATTTTTTTTTTGTAGTTCTGTTTCCAGTTTTTTGTATTCTACCTCTAGACCTTTTTGGTACTGCCTTTTCTTTTTATTTTCATTGCCATGTATGCAATTGGGGTTCCTCTCATGACCGCCTTGGCTGTATCCCATAGATTTTGGGTATTAATCTCCTCTTTCTTGTTTGTCTGGAAGAATATCCACATTTGTTCTTCCATCTTATACTTGAATTCTTTTTTATTTAAGATTGCCTTTTTTAAGGTCCACCTCCTTGTTGTCTTCTGTCCTTTCCATTTGGTTATAATAGGATTGTGGTCTGCTATATATTGATATCTATTGTTACATCATCTACATCTGAAATTAGTTCTTTTGTTGTCCAGACCATATCAATTCTGGACCACGATTGGTGATGCCCTGAATAATATGTGAATTGTTTTATGTTGTTGTTTTATGTTGTTGTTTTATATAGGGAACGGTTGCTGGAATTGGGTATGTGTAGTTTAATGAAGAGAAGGGTGAGGGGTGACATGATAGCAGTGTTCCAATATCTCAGGGGCTGCCATAAAGAAGAGGGAGTCAAGCTATTCTCCAAAGCACCTGAAAAGCAGGACAAGAAGCAATGGATGGACACTAGTCAAGGAAAGAAGCAACCTAGAACTAAGGAGAAACTTCCTGACAGTTAGAACAATTAACCAGTGGAACAACCTGCCTCCAGAAGTGGTGAATGCTCCAACACTGGAAGTTTTTAAGAAGAGACTGGACAGCCATTTGTCTGAAATGGTATAGGGTTTCCTGCCTCAGCAGGGGGTTGGACTAGATGACCTCCAAGGTCCCTTCCAACAACTTCTTCTTCTTCTTCTTCTTCTTCTTCTTCTTCTTCTTCTTCTTCTTCTTCTTCTTCTTCTTCTTCTTCTTCTTCTTCTTCTTCTTCTTCTTCTTCTTCTTCTTATTATTATTATTATTATTATTATTATTATTATTATTATTATTATTATTATTATTATTATTATTATTATTATTATTATTATTATTATTATTATATGTTCAAATTTCTCTCCCTCCAACTATCCTGGATGTTAAGTTCCTCCGCCAATTTAAAAAAAGTACCAGACAGTATTCTTCTAGTTCCTTTCCTTGCATTCTCACTTTTATAGTCTAGTTTTCTATCTACAATTGCATTGAAATTGCCAATTAAACAAATATTCTCATTTTCAATATCACCAATAACCTTATGTAATTTCTTGTAAAATTGTCTTTGTCTCTTGTTGGGGGCATAAATTCCTACTAGGGTGACTTTCTTTTTAATCAAGGAAATTTCAATTATCAGTATTCTACTTTCTTCGTCCTGATAAATTTGTTTTGCTGGAATTCTTTCCTTGACATATATCACTATTCCTCCTTTTTTCTGCTGTGAGAGTGATACAAATTTAGTTCCTAACTTGAGGTAGTGTAATAAGTCTTGGTGCTGCTTCTTTATATGTGTTTCTTGTAAGATTATTACGTCTAAGTTTTTCTTACTAAGCTTGTTCAAAATATTATTTCTCTTAGCCAGGGAGTTTAAACTGTTTACATTTAGTGATAGTGCTGTTAGTTCTTCCGTATTACTGCCTATATTTTGATCTTGTCGCTCTCGTCTGTCTTCTTTAAATTCTTTGAGTCTGCTTTCATCGTCATTTGCATAGTTCATTTTTTCCCTTCTCTCAGTTTCCCATACTTTGCTTTGTGGTTCTCGTGCCTTTCTGTTGTGTCTCTCTGTAATGTCCTCTTCTCTTAATTCTCTTTTTTCTAATTCATCTTCACTACCTAGATATAGCTGAAAAAACTCTTCTGCTTTGTTTATCATATCCAGCCTGTATCTTTTTTTCTTGCCAAGTCACCAGGATCCCTTCTGGCATCAGCCACCTAAAATTGATGTTTTCTCTTATTAGTTTCAGTGTGATGTGTTGATAGGGCCTTCTTAAATCTCTTACCCTCCTGGGGACTTGTTTAAGAACTATTAGTTGTTTTCCTCTGTATTCTATTGAGTTGCCCCTAGTTCTGTGCAAGATCTTATCCCTGCACTTCCTTAGGTAACTTGTTTCCTCTCACATAATTTGTGTGAATTCTATATATTTCATCCATCTCATTTGCCATCTCTTCTTTCCTGATTCCTAAAGCTCTTGCTAACATGTCTGTCATCATTTCTGGGAGGTCCTCCCCCTTCTCTTCTTTCACATTTTTAAAACGTAGGTAGTGGTCTGCTTTCTCTGTCTCTAGCAAGATAACAGTTTTTTTTTCTAATTCTTTGTTTGCTTGTGAGAGTTTTTTGTTCATTTCATCTACTCTTTTTTCTTCCTTATTCATTCTATCTTCCATTTCTAATAGTTTCTGTTCATTTTTCAGTATTTGTTGTTGGAAGTATTCAAATTTCCCATCCATTGCTCCCATCTTCTCTTTAAGTTCTCTGGTGTCATTCCTTATTTCACCTATTTCTTTTTTCAAGTCTTCATGGTTTCTTAGCATAACCTCTTGCATTGATTGTAACATCGATTGTAGGTCTTTGAGTGAGCCTGCTCTCTCCTGTGGCATCATCTCTTCTATCGATCTTTGCCCTGCTGGACTTAGTTCTGCTGAAGTCGCTTGGGTTATCTGCCTTCTTCCAGTCCCAACTCTTGTTAGGTTGGGGGTGGTTGTCATCTTTTGGAGTGACATCAACCAACCCTCCCACTTACGTACAATCTTTGTCTTTCCCTCCACCACACCTGAAAAATTTGTTATTCTTCTAATATTATAATCACTGATACCTTATACCTTAACAATATTATGTTCTGTTACTAATGTAGTATAAAACCACTAACACTGGCACTTCTAATATACAGTAATTAACAGTCTGATATATTTATTGATTTCAAATGTTCATATTCCACTACAATTCTAATTCATCTAAATAATAATATATAATAATGATATAACAGTTGATTCACCTAAATATTATAACAAGTACTTAATTCATTGGCAATACAGTCCAAGTTTTACAATTAATCTCTTAACAGTTACAGTATAAGTATTAGGGTGTTCAGCAAGGTAGACAAATAAATGATTTTTCTCATCCTCTTTAAGTTTTCAACCTTTTGTTCCTAGTTAGTCTCTTCCAGTTCAATCATATAATGGTTTATATTCAATTAATTCTTATTTGCCTGAACCCTCAGTTCAGATACACCTTGTCCTTTTTATTTTTAGAGCAATTTTAGGGCAATTTCTTTACTTTATTTCTGTGTGTATTTTTTTTCTTAACTTGAAAGTTTCTTTCTTCCTTCATTTGATACTAATCAGTCTTATTCAAAATGTCTGCTCTCTCTGCTCAGTCAGCACTTTCACTTTTCAGGTTTTTAACTTTCTTCTTAGCTTTGTTGAAAAAGCCAAAAAGAGAAACCACCCTTAGTCATTAATCATTTATAGCTTATAAGTCTAATACTTTAAGGTAAAACCTTTTTTCCCCCGGACTCATTATCGCCACTGTCTCTGTGGCTTCCCTTCCCTTCTTTTCTTCTTTGAAATTCTCCAGAATGGTTTTACGCTCTGGATCACTTGCAAAGGCTCGCTGGGTACTCATGCCACCAGGTTTGTTGTATCATTGTCCCGCTAACTCACCACTATTTTTGTCCAGCTGACAGCTGTCACTTCTTTGCAGCCACCATTCTGGGTTCTCTCCTTCTCCTGCCTGACTTCTCTGAGGCTTTCCTGCTTCTTACGGTTTGGACCACCATCCAGGACCGTTCTGCTGGGTGCCTCTTTTTCCGATCTCCCTCCGAGAGATCTGGGGCTTTAAAAAGTCCACCAGGCACAGGGAAGCAGCTGTGGAATTGGCGTGCTTATTCGGAGTGCCATCTCAACATAGCCATTCCGTTTGGCAGCTGGCCTCGGCCTAACAAAGTTGATGCCAGCTCCCTTAACTATTTGTTTGTTATTGCTAAATAATAAACAATACCTTAATACATGGCTAACAAAGTTTCTTAATACATAAATACAATTGGACTAAGGCTTGATAAATGGCTAAATGAATTTAGGCTAATTAGGTTATCACAACATTAGTGTAATTTCTGAAAACAAAAACCTAGATCAATATTTCTCAACTTTGAGCAACATAGACTTCAACTGCCAGAATTCATGAGACAGAATGGGTGAATTCTGGGAGAGGAATATGTGCACAGTCTGCTGCTGCTCAATAGAAACTTAACATGGTATCTGTATGTGTTGTTTTGTGATTTTCATAGGATATGCAACAAGTGGTAAATTGAACATGCATCCAACCCTTGCTGTTTAATTTTTATAGATAGATAGATAGATAGATAGATAGATAGATAGATAGATAGATATAGAGTAAGTAAACAAACTTTACTATTTTTTGTTAATTAATGGAATCATATTGTACATTGAGTTTCTCTTTCTCAATATCTTATGTCACAGACTATTTGGCTACAAAAGTCTTCTGAAGCTGATCAAATTAAAATAATTCATTCATTTATATTTCATTTATAGCTTTTTCTTCTTCTTCTTCTTCTTCTTCTTCTTCTTCTTCTTCTTCTTCTTCTTCTTCTTCTTCTTCTTCTTCATCTTCTTTTTCTTCTTCGTTGTGAAGTCGTGTCCGACCCATCACGGCCCCATGGACGATGTTCCTCCAGGCCTTCCTGTCCTCTACCATCTTCTGGAGTCCATTTAGGCTCACACCTACTGCTTCAGTGACTTCATCCAGCCACCTCATTCTCTGTCGTCCCCTTCTTCTCTTGCCCTCAACCTTTCCCAGCATTAGGCTGTTCTCCAGTGAGTCCTTCCTTCTCATTAGGTGGCCAAAGTATTTGAGTTTTAGCTTAAGGATCTGGCCTTCTAAAGAGCAGTCAGGGTTTATCTCCTCTAGGACTGACCGGTTTGATCGCCTTGCAGTCCAAGGGACTCGCAGGAGTCTTCTCCAGCACCACAGTTCAAAGGCCTCAATTCTTTGGCGCTTGTTCCAGACAATCCAGAGGGGGGGAAAGGTGCCCCCGTCTTGGAGAACAGCTTTTATCTCTTTGATTCCGAAGGAAGACCAGGATGCTACTTTAGTTAAAAATTACAGACCGATATCGCTTTTAAATACAGATTATAAGATATTTGCTAAGGTTTTGGCTAATAGACTGATGAGGGTTCTGCAACAGGTGATTCATGGGGACCAAACGGGGTTTATTAGTGGAAGACAAATGAAAACCAATGTGAGACATATAGTTGATGTGTTAGAGTTTTTGGAAAGGCACAACCAGATCTCTGCTGCGCTAATCTTTTTAGATGCTGAAAAGGCTTTTGATCAATTGAACTGGCAATTTTTGTTGAAAGTTTTAGACAAAATGGATTTTGGGGAAAAATTTTTACAACCGATTAGGGCATTATACCAAAAACAAACTGCCCGAATTATAGTTAACAATAGTTTGACAACAGTATGTAATATTGAGAAGGGCACAAGGCAAGGCTGTCCGCTATCGCCCTTGTTATTTATATTAACATTAGAGATACTATTGGTTAAGATTCGGAATTCGGAAAAAATTAAGGGGATACAAGTTGGAGATCAGGATTACAGATTGAGAGCATTTGCAGATGATCTGGTTGTTACAGTGACCCAGCCAGAGAACTCTGTTGTGGACCTGATGGAGATAATAACACAATATGGGAAGGTTTCTGGATTTAAAGTAAATATACAGAAAACTAAAATTTTGGCTAGAAATATGACAGTTTCGCAGAAGGCTCTCTTAGAAGGATTAACTGGATTTGAGATTGTTAAAAGGGTTAAATATTTGGGGGTGATTTTGTCGCCCTCTAATACAAAGCTATATAAAAATAATTATGAAAAGTTATGGGGGAAAATTCAAAAAGAACTGGAGAGTTGGGAAAAATTGCAATTGTCTTTGTTGGGACGGATTGCAGCAGTGAAAATGAATGTCCTGCCCAAATTTTTATTCTTATTTCAAATGATACCGATTCTTAAGAAAGACTCTAACTTGGAGGAATGGCAGCGTGGTATCAATAAATTTGTGTGGGCAGGGAAAAAGCCACGAGTTAAACTTAAGATTATGCAGGATACTCGTGAGAGAGGTGGCCTTAAAATGCCTAATTTTAAATTATATTATGAAGCTGCTGCACTAGTAGGAATAAGTGATTGGATTAATTTGACACAATCGAGGTTATTAAATCTTGAGGGCCATGATCTGTTGTTTGGCTGGCATGCATATTTGTTGTATGATAAGAAGGTAGATACTGTGTTTAGGATGCATATTTTAAGACAGGCATTGCTGAGAGTTTGGAAGAAGTATAGACATAAGTTAAGCAGCAAGATACCATTGTGGGCAATCCCAAAACACGCAATAGAAAATATACATGCTGGTTTCAAACATGATGAGACTACTTACAAGGAAATTTTAAGTTTGGAAAGGAATATTTGGTGCTTGAAATCATATAGTTTCTTGCGAGAAGAGAAGGTTGTTCAGACTTGGTTTCAATATATTCAGTTACAGGCCAGGTGGAAAGAAGACCAAAAAAATGGATTTGCAACGACTGATGAAAATTTGATAAAGCAAATTAGAAATCAAGGACCAGCACATATTAAACGGATATATCTTGCATTGATAGAGATCGATTCAGAAACAGAGCTTGTTAAGGATTGTATGATAAAATGGGCCCAAAACATTCAGGAAGTTATTACAATGGACACGTGGGAAAAGATTTGGGTGAGGAATGTAAAATTCACTCAAGCTCAAAGTTTAAGAGAGAACTTTTACAAAATGTTTTATAGATGGCATCTAGATCCTAAAAAGCTTGCAAGTATGTATCCGAATTATCAGCCTAAATGTTGGAGGTGTGGTGATGAAGAGGCAACATATTTTCACATATGGTGGACATGTAAAAAGGTCAAGGCTTTTTGGATAAAAGTCTGGTGGAATATGCAGAAGATTTTTAAACGGAGGATAAAGTTTTGTCCGCAATTTTTTTTGTTGGGAATAATTGTTGACGCTACAGTTGTGGACTCTAAGTTGATGTTGAATTTAGTTACGGCAGCAAGACTTTTGATAGGTCAATATTGGAAGAAAGAGGAACTGCCGACTATACAAGAGTGGATTTTAAAGGTTTCCGACTTGGCAGAGATGGCGAAGATTTCGGCCTATTTGAAAGATTACTCGCAAGAACATTATATTATGGAATGGAGAAAATGGATTGAGTTTATCCAGAATAAGTATAGGGTCAAGAAGTTTTATCTAGCATTTGAATAAGTCTTCTTTCGTTTTCTTTTTTCTTTTTTTATTTTGTCTTCTATATATATTTAATAATGCTAAGTTTTGTTTGATCCTATATAAGTTAGAGAGTGATGGATTTTAGAATTTATAGTTGTTAGTATATGGTTGTTTATGATTGCCTTTTTATATATATATACCTTGTATTTAGCTCTGGGAAGTCCGGGGGGGGAGGGGGGTTAGGGGGAGGTGGGGGGGGAGGAGGGAGGGGGGGAGGGGGGGGAGGGGGGAGGTAGGGAGGGGAGGTAGGGAGGGGGAAGGGGGTTTTTTAAAGGAAAACTGTATTTTTAAAACTTTTCAATAAAAAAAAAAAGAGCAGTCAGGGTTGATCTCCTCTAGGACTGACCGGTTTGATTGCCTTGCAGTCCAAGGGACTCGCAGGAGTCTTCTCCAGCACCACAGTTCAAAGGCCTCAATTCTTTGGCGCTCAGCCTTTCTTATGGTCCAACTTTCATTGCCATACATTGCAACTGGGAAGACCATAGCCTTGACTATACGCATTTTTGTTGGAAGGGTGATGTCTCTGCTTTTTAGTGTGCTGTCTAGATTTGCCATGTCTTTCCTCCCGAGGAGCAAGCGTCTTTTAATTTCTTGGCTACAGTACCCGTCTGCAGTGATCTTGGAGCCCCAGAAAATAAAATCTGTCACTACCTCCATTTCTTCCCCATCTATTTGCCAGTCATATATAGCTACATAAGGACAAAAAATAGGATATGAAATTGCTCTCATTTGCATTCTACACTGAGGAAAATGCAAACAATTCCTTAAAATATTTTAAGCAGAATGTGTATCTTTCAAAAATCTTTGAGGACAATTCTTGACAGTTTAAAAACAATGAACCTCAATTAATTCAAACTGTTTTCTCAACAAATACAAATATCCACTCAAAGGTTTTGCCCATTTTTTAAGCTGGACTATCTATGGTTATATTCACAATATGAGAACATAAGCATGCTATGATCCAACAAATAAAAGATCTATTTAGTTCAGACTTTGTTCTATCAAAGGCCAACACCCAATAAAATGGGAAGTATTCTAGAAATTACACGTACTTCAATTAATCTGCAGGAAGAAAAGTGGAAAAAATATTCAAAAAGCATTTAAAAAGCCAAAATGCATCCCTCTGATGGGATCTCCCTTGTTTAAATGTGGATTTGGAATTATATTAACTCCTGGCAATTAATTATTTTCTTAACTTAAGCATTTGATAAACTACAGAAAGGAATTCAATTCTACAGTTCATTGACCATAATTGCAGGGTGTATAATCATATATATGATTACTAATCTGAATGGAAGGTGAGACTAATAGGTTTTCTATTTAGAAAACTTAATCATGAATGTTTAAAGGTAAGGTAAAGGTAAAGGTTCCCCCGCACATGCGTGCTAGTCGTTTCCGACTCTAGGGGCCGGTGCTCATCTCCGTTTCAAAGCCGAAGAGCCAGCGCTTGTCCGAGGATGTCTCTGGGGTCATGTGGCCGGCATGACTAGATGCCAAAGGCGCACGGAGCGCTGTTACCTTCCCACCGTAGTGGTCCCTATTTTTCTACTTGCATTTTTACGTGCTTTCGAACTGCTAGGTGGGCAGAAGCTGGGACGAATAACAGGCGCTCACTCTGTTACGCGGCACTCGGGATTCGACCCGCTAAACTGCCAATCTTCTGATTGACAAGCTCAGCGTCCTAACCCGCTGAGCCACCGCGTCCCTCATGAATGTTTAGCCTCTGCAAATTTGTCCTACAACAACGTATCAATATATCTATTAAGCAGCAAATTTCAAATATGCTAACTTTGTAAAAGTGTTGATTACTTAGTTTTGCCAAAAGTATTTTTTGTGAGTCTATAAAGCTGAAATAAAATTCTTCTTAAAGGCCCCAGTCTATATAAAGAGAATTATTGCATATAAGGAGAACTGTTCTTTTAACTTAGAATCCTGTTTCATCTCCAAATACTATAAAAATTCTAAGTAAATGTACATTTTTGTATTATTATCTTCAGGAATTTAAAACAGCTGAAATCAAATAATAGAGCATAGAATGATAACACAAATTTAATATGGTCAAAGTAATTAACAAAAACTGCTGTTTAACAAATAACATATAAATGTTACCACAATCACTGATTAAAATTAAAAGAACCCAATAAGTTAAACATACATAATAAAATAAACAAAAATAGCTGTATCATTTATGCAGTTAAGTCTCAGAGAATTTATATTAATTATGGGCTGTCAAGTTGGTGATCTATCCCTAAGCAAATCCTAAAATTGAGCTCATCCACTTTGCTGTGGGTTTTCTTCTTCTTCTCTTTCTGTAATGAAATGTATGGATGACCCTAGGTATGAGGGGAAGAGACAGTCCTAGGAAATAATCAGACAAGAGAGGCAGGAGCATCTTGCAACATTGATGTCAGCCCTCTCAGATTAAGACAGGAAACATGATTAGATGAACTAATTTACTTTATTGTAAGGCTAAATTAACAGAATTTTGTGAGTCTGAATGTACAAACTCCCTGCCACTATTTTTAACTTCTAATCCATCAGGGCAGGTCCTCCCTGAATTTCTTCCTCTGATCCTTAAACCACAGGGAGGTCCTGCCTCTCTTGTCTGATTGTGTCCTAGGTAGCATTTTTTCCGCTCATTTCCCTAGATCCATTACCATTTGAACAGCAAGATAATAGGCAACATTGAGGCTTTAGATAGATAGAAACAAAGTTAAGTGCTTCAATCAATCAGAATAGAGCTGGAAGGATTTCCTTTGTTAAACAAATAGAAAAATTCTGGATATAAATGTATCTTAGCTTAAGAAGCACATGTTTCTCAAGTATTTCCTTCCTTTTTTCTTCTCTTCTTTTTTTGTTCGTTCTTTTTTTTAAGATATGAGAAATGTAAAATTGTTGGGATGGCTTGTATGAGACAAAACACTTACATATTTAAGTGTAATTAACTCTCAGAAAATCTTAACTGGTAAGAATGTTTTGAACATTGCGGGGAAAACAAACAAAGACATCTAAATAAGAACTTTGAAAACATAATCTATGATGAGGTAATTAAGATGATTAATTAGAAAAGAAACTTCATATTGATGTGGTTGTTAAATATTATAAAAAAAATTATATTCAATTGTTATCTATCAAAATACTAAGAAATGTACTAATTTAAAGTTGGTAAAAGAATATTATTGGAAGAAGGGAAGATCAAAGAAAGCTACTATGTGGATTATGGAATTATACAAATTAACTGTTATTGATTGTTTTTAAATATAAACTCAGACAACATGCTGCTTACCAAATATTTAGGTGATTATGTTAAAAAATCAATAAAATATATTAAAGAAAACAGAGCTGAAAGGGACCTTAGAGCAGGGCTTTTCAACCTTTTCACCCATTGTACCACTTTTAGGATATGGCAACATCTGAGTACCACCAGCAGCCTAACAAGGTGTCAAAAACTTGATGACCAAAAAAAAAGGGAAAAAGTGATGAAGTACAGGTAGTCCTCGACTTACAAAAGTTCGCTTAGTGACCTTGTGGTACCCCACTGCTTACTTTCCTCCATGTAGATGTAGTACCATTAAGGACTACTCATTGAGTATGGTTTGTCTGCCAGTTACAAATCCATCTGGCAGTGATGCTGTCTATCCCACATTTTTCTTCTTTACCAAGAAGTATGCTGTGGTCTAATTTGTTGAATGCCTTGCTGAAGTCTAAGTATGTCTACAGCATTTCGTTGGTCTACTAATTTAGTCACTTTGTCAAAGAATGAAATAAGATTCGTTTGGTATGAGCTGTTTAATTTGAATCACTTTAAATTTTTACAGCTAGCTGCATTGCTTCATTACTATTAGAAGAATTTGTTGACAGTATAGCCATATATTTATGAATTTAGAGCAGGTGACTAGAAAAATTTCTTGTGTTCCAAAAGAGGAAAAAGGAAGAATGAATTTTTAGTGACTAACAGTCTAATATCCATAGAAAATAATTGTGGATCTATAGGGACCTTTAGACTGAACTATGAGTTAAAATGGGCATAGGACATCTTTCAAATCTGAATATACAAACTTCCTGCCATCACATTTAATTGCTTAATCCATTGGAGAGAGTCCTTCCAAAGTTTCTTTCTCTGACCATTAAGCCACTTGGGGACTCTGGTCTCTCTTGCCTGATTGATTCCTAGGCAGCATTTTTCATTCCCCCAAATCACCCACTCATGTATTAAACTTCCATTCTACCTTTCCCAGTATTAGTGTATTCTCCAGAAAGCTTAGTCTTTGTCCAATGTTAGGATAATTTGAGCCTGATCATTACTGTCTTGACTGAGAAGTGTGGTTGATTTGTTTGATAATCCACTGGTTTGTTTGCTGGCTGTCCATGATGTTTTCAAAGTCTTCTCCAACACTAAACTTTGAAAGCTTATCCAGGGCTTCTGGTTTGCGTGTGTGGCGCCAGCGGATGTGTGAGAAGAAGCCTCTCCCCGCCATCCGGTCTTTCTTCCTTGGAGAACCCTGAAAAGGGTCAAAAGTCACCCTGGAGGAGTGACCACCATGAGGAGGCTCTCTCTGTGATCGCAAAGGGGTGGCAGCCCTCTGTATGATCCAGAGCTGTTCCTCTGGCCCAAAGAAGAGATCGGCACTAAACCGCTCCCTGCCGACAGCCAAAATCACTATTAAGCACAACGAAGCAATCTGGAGGATTTGGGTGAGACCTTACCTTTTTTACTTCCTTAATTGCTTCCCTGTGGGACTTTCCTAAAAATGTCTTCCCCACTTCTTGAAAAATCGGCGACTGCTTACCTGGAGAATTAAAACCTTAAAGCCTCAAAAGAAATCAAATGACTAAGCTAAATTACTAAGTAACCTTATTTGTTCTTCTGGAATTTTTGGACCACTAAAAAGTTTTTATTGCTTATTTCTGCGGGGACCTACTAACCTATGTACTGCTAAAAATGAATTAATTGGATAAAAGCCTTATATTATATTAGTCTGGAAAAGGATTTTACATGCTATTGAGGACATCTTGTGGCAAAACCTGGTATAGCAAATAAACTTTTTTTTTACTGTGAGATCTGGCTGTAACAGATTTGTCCTTGATATTATTTTTAAAGATAAAAATTGGGAACACCTGGCACTGAAAACAACCTTTAGGAATAGTGGCAGTGGACATTTATTGACTTTATTGATTTTTATTATTGCAATACATTTAAAAAAATCAAAATAAAGTAGTAAATTACTAGATTTATTTGAAAAATCTTGGCTAAATACTGTTGGCTTTTCAGAGAAATATTGTACAAAATGTGTAAGAGTGCATTTCACAGGCACAAAGTTTTATTTCAAGAAGTAATTTTTAATATTTTGAACTCTTATAACACAAAACCACCTGTCAACTCTCCAACTAATGAACCCAAAAGAAGGAAACTTCAGGGCAATTGAATCCCAGAAAGTAAACTATTGGATACACCATCTCGGAACTGAAGAAGCAAAACCAACTGTTTTTTCCTGCATGAAAGCTTGCCATATTAAACATTAGATTCCTTTGTCCCCACCCCCCACCCCTGGGTGTTCACATTGTCCAATGATACAATTTCTTTTTGTTATGGGAACAGTCCACTTCTCCATTGAACACCTACAGTAGTGACCTTGGAGGCTGGTAGGCTCTCACAGTTCATGAACAATTTCTTGGTATCCTGTTTCCATTTAAACCCTCCCCCTTATTTTTTGGCAAGTTGATCAGCAATAGGAGTTAGGAAGCAAGATAGCAATTCAATCTTAATAACACCCTATCTGTACCTAGATCTGCCCATAATATTAATATTACCCTTGATACAGTTCCCCTCCAAAATACTTAAATATTTCAGTTTGTTAGTCACAATGAAGGATGCAATTTTTAAAAAGTTGGAACAAATCACCACACCTATAAAAAAAGCAAAAGTTCTTTCCAAAAATGTGGCAACATCACATTTCTGAAAATATACAGGTGCTGTACAATGAGGATATTATAAACAGTTAACAGCCCATATCTGGATAAATCAAAATAGAATTTATTTAATCACAACTATTAACTAGCTCATATAGGTTCATGAGAATGCTAAACTTCTGTATATCTGTTAGAAACAGGTAAAAATTTCTTATCCCTTACAGTGGCAATGAAAGAGGAGGACTACTTAAATAAATGTAGGTAGTGAGTCCGCATAGCTTAAACTATATATATTTACTTTATAATTAACAAAAATATACAGTAAAGAGTTAAGGACACTCAAATAATCTATATGAATAGTTGCCTACAGTAAAGTGCAATGCATGCTCAATTCTAATGAGCTCTTTACAGTTCCAGTATATGCACAGAAGTTATTTGAGCTAGTTTAATTACCTCGCAATCCATTTTTCAGTTTTGATCAAAATTAAAGAAATGGAGATACTCAAAGAACTCCAAAGTAATGGAAAGGATAGCCTGTAATAAATATTAGAAAAACAAAACAAAACAAAAAAAATACATCATAAATACATTGTTCATCCAGTCACACATTTTGATATTTCATAGCTTTGCAAAATAAACAAAATAATATCCCCTATCCCTTGCATGGATTACTGCCTTGTCATGGCAAAGGGGCTTGCATAATTCAATGAAGCTATGAGCTATGCTGTGCAGGGCCACCCAAGATGGAAAGGTCATAGCAGAGAGTTCTGACAAAACGTGATCCACTGGAGAAGGAAATGGAAACCCACTCCAGAGTCTTTGCCATGAAAACCCTATAGACAGTACCAAAAGGCAATACAATACGACGCTGGAAGATGAGCCCCTCAGGTCGGAAGGCGTCCAATATGCTACTGAGGAAGAGCAGAGGGCTAGTACTAGTAGCACCAGAAAGAATGAAGCGACTGGGCCAAAGCCGAAAGGACACTCAGCTGTGGATGTCTGGTGGTGAAAGGAAAGTCCGATGCTGTAAAGATTTTTTCTCCATAGGAACCTGGAATGTAAGATCCATGAATCAAGGAAAGTAGGACGTGGTCAAACAAGAGATGACAAGACTAAACATTGACATCTTAGGTATCAGTGAACTAAAATGGACAGGAATGGGTGAATTTAATTCAGATGACCATCAGGAATACTACTGCGGGCAAGAATCCCTCAGAAGAAATGGAGTAGCCTTCATAGTCAATAAAAGAGTAGGAAAAGCAATACTGGGATACAATCCTCAAAATGACAGAATGATCTTAGTTCGAATCCAAGGCAAACCATTCAATATCACAATAGTCCAAGTCTATGCCCCAACCACCAGTGCTGAAGAGGATGAAGTTGACCGGTTCTATGAAGCCCTACAGCACCTTATAGAACTAACACCAAAAAATGATGTCCTTATCATCATGGGGGATTGGAATGCTAAAGTAGGAAGCCAAAAGATAACTGGAATAACAGGCAAGTTTGGCCTTGGAGTACAAAATGAAGCAGGGCACAGGACCCTAGGTCTCTCGTTTGTGGAGTTCCTCAGGGTTCGGTTCTCTCGCCTCTCCTGTTCAACATCTACATGAAACCGCTGGGTGAGATCATTCGTGGTTTTGGAGTTGGGTATCATCAATATGCTGATGATACCCAACTTTTCATTTCGACCCTGGGTCGGACACGACTTCGCAACTAACAACAACAACAACATCTTAATCATGATCCATGGATTGCCCACATATAAATATTTGTGACAAATACATCAATTTCATTTTCTTTCTACACACACTATATATTAAAGTATATACTAAATAACTACCGGTATATATTTGCAAAAGCTAATCATTGTAGCCTAGAACATCTATGAAGAGATAAGTCAAGAAACAGGAATACTATAATAGAAGTTTATTGCTAGTGGATAATTTTTCTTCTTTAAGTTTGTTTTTAAAAAATCATTCCCAAGAAATATTAAGTGAATATCAGTTTAATTGGGTTTATTTTTCACTTTCAAATGGAAACCAATTAGAACATCTCAGAAGATGTAAAATCAGTCATAGATTTCACAAAAGGAAAATGGAAACACGGATTATTTTTAAAAAATATCTTGACATAGTTAAGTATATATTTTAATACAGCTTTTTTTCTTTCTTTTTGGTTATATCTGTGATGTTTCTTTGTTTCTATATGATTGAATAGCAGAATATGGTTACATATTTTAATCTGGATTTCTTCATGGCACCAAAAGAGGGTTATTATAATATGGAATGTAAAACAATCAAGAGATTGATGGTTTATCTTTTAGTATGGCATGGTAACGGAAATTATTTTCTGACAAGCATTTAATCTTTCTTTCACAAGTGTGATGGGATTGGAACAGTCTACTGGATAGTTTTGAGGCAATTTATTATTTTAGGTAGTTTATATAATGTTTTGTAAGTCACAGCTTGATAGGGAACAAGATGGAAATGGAATGGATCCACTCCTTTCCAAGAACTAATAATGGAATTAAAAGAGAAACAAAAGATTGTACCCCATCTTGAAGAGAGAGAGACAAAAGACTTTAAACATCTGGAACAGAATGAAAACTTGGACAGCCGTATTAGTATAGCTGAAATATACAATTTGCTCTTGAATCAACATTAGATCTTACTTTATTTCTAACATTATTCTAGTTATAAGCAAGTTACATAATTCAGTTTCTATAATGCCATAGGTTATTTCTCTATGTCTGAATAAGCCATGCATAAGTATTTATTAGATTAAGTTAAAATATTATTATTACTGCTTTCAAATTTGATAAATTAATAACGTGTATGGTTAAGGCAAAAACTGCAGGGATGAATATAACAAATAGCAGAGAACTTGAATCTAGTCAGAATATAAAAACCATAGAGATCTAGTAATTAAGGAATAAAAATCACAACCTCTAAAAATAAACATACTAAAATTATCTTAAGAAATTAAACTTTCTTTGTCATAACATTGTATAGAAGAGAAATCCAGATCTATTTGAATGTGGGGATGGCATCTAACTTAACAATAAAGATACTTCTATCTGTAAATTAGATTGGAACTTCAGGTTATCAAGCTAGTCTTCCTCCTTAATATGAAAAGCCTTTGCAACAACCAAAGATCTGCGTATATGTAAATACAGCTACAATTCAGACAGGAATCAACATGAAAGAAAAGTCATGACATCATCTATTACTCACTGTCAGATGGGAGAACACAGAAAAAGACATCAATAGACACCTGGTGATGCATAAAACATTAATGTATTGCCAGAAATATTCATCTGGAAAACAGAACAGAGTGCCTGCAAGCACCATAGCATCTGTTGTAACTATGCTCCTAAAATTAATTTTGTCCCAAAAGGTCTTTTTTAAAAAATCTCTAAAATAGAAGATTTCAGTGATCTTCTAATACATGGGTGTCAAACTTGATTACATCACGTGACTTATCACAATTTTTTTGCCTTTGTGGAGCCAGGGTGGGTGTGGACTGCATGTGACGCATCTGGCCCATGGGCCGCCAGTGTGACACCCCTATTCTAATAGATCTAATGAGATTCTAGCCAAACATTCCTAAAAACTCATGAGATTTGGCTATTTCAAGAAATTTGAGGTGCTAGAAAATGTAGCTAATCTCTGATTTATCAAAATGGCTAAAATTTCAACAGAAAGGCCACATTTGTAAAGTAGCTTCTCTCAAACCGAAAGGTTATAGATGGTGTCACCTGGCAAAGGACAATCCTTTAAGAGCAGCAGGACAGTAGATATAGGACAAGATAATGCCAAGCTATGTGTGAGCTTGAGAAATGAAAAGCAGATTCAGACATGCCAAAATAATGACTTTAGAAGGCATTTTATCTGCTTGCTAAAAAGTGACAAAGATTCCTCTGAGTTTCCCAAGTCAGTATTTGGTTCTGTTTATCAGGGTTTTTTGGATATGTGGATTTCAACTCCCAGAATTGTTCAACCATGTTGGTTGGGGAATTGTGACCATTGAAGTCCACACATCTTAAACTTGACAAGTTTGAAAAACACTGTCTTGCACCTTGCATCGGATCAATTTGAAAGTTCTTTTCCAAAGCAAATGATAGGCCAAAAGCAGGAAGCACAGTTCAGTAGAGGGAAGAAAAAATGCTGGCTAGGGATTTCTAGTAGTGGTAGTCCTCAACTTACAACAGTTCATTTGCTAACCGTTCAAAGTTACAACGGCACTGAAAAAAGTGACATGACCATTTTTCACAGTTACAACATTTATAGCTTCCCTATGATCATGGGGTCCCCACCTGCCTCCGTTGCTCACATCTCGGTGGATGCCCTAGTGGAAGCCTGGGAAAGGGCGGCCACTGAGGCACTTGACCAAGTTGTACCCTTGCGGCCCCTGACCCGGTGCAGATCCCAACGAGCTCCATGGTTCTCCGTGGAGCTCCGGGAGATGAAGCGTCGGAGACGGGGTCTAGAGAGCTGTTGGAGGTCCAGCTGATCCGAATCCGACCGGTTGCGACTAAGAACCTACATTAGGTCTTATCTCGCAGCGATGAGGGCGGCAAGGTGTAATTACTTCTCTGTCCTCATCGTGTCCGCAGATAATCGTCCGGCTGCCCTGTTTAGGGTGACCCGCTCCCTCCTTAATCAGGAGGTGAGGGAGGAACCCTTGCAGGGTCGTGCCGAGGAGTTTGGTCAACATCTGTTGGATAAAATCGCTCGGATTCGGACCGGTCTGGACTCCAACTGGGCAGAGTCCGACGATCAGGACACGGGCGGTCTTGTCGATGTTATCTGGGAGGAGTTTGATTCTGTGACCCCTGACGAAGTGGACAGGATTATGGGGAGGTTGAGCTCCACCACATGTTTATTGGACCCGTGCCCTTCTTGGCTGGTCTATGCAGCTCAGGAGGGGACACGAGGCTGGTTCCAGGTGGTTATATCTGTTTCTTTGAGTGAGGGTAGTTTCCCCGCCATCTTGAAGGAGGCGGTGGTGAGACCTCTCCTCAAGAAGCCTGCCCTGGAGCCAGCTGTGTTGAATAACTTTCATCCGGTCTCCAACCTTCGCTTTCTTGCGAAGGTTGTTGAGAGTGTGGTGGCGCATCAGCTCCCCCTGGTTCTGGATGAAGCGGATTATCTAGACCCGTCCCAATCGGGTTTCAGGCCCAGGTACAGCACGGAGACGGCATTGGTCGCTCTGGTGAATGATCTCTGGAGGGCCCGGGACAGGGGATATTCCACTGTCCTAGTCCTATTAGACCTCTCAGCGGCTTTCAATACCATCAACCATGGTATCCTGCTGCGGCGTCTCAGGGGATTGGGAGTGGGAGGCACAGTTCTTCGGTGGTTCTCCTCCTATCTCCTGGGATGCTCGCAGTCGGTGTTGGCAGGAGGGCAGAGGTCGACCCCAAGGGCTCTCGTTTGTGGAGTTCCTCAGGGGTCAGTCCTCTCGCCTCTCCTGTTCAACATCTACATGAAACCGCTGGGTGAGATCATTCGTGGTTTTGGAGTTGGGTATCATCAGTATGCCGATGATACCCAGCTTTTCATTTTGACCCCAAACCACCCCAGTGATGCCCTCGACGTGATGTCCCGTTGCCTGGAGGAGGTTCGGGTCTGGATGGGGAGGAACAGACTTCAGCTCAATCCTGACAAGACTGAGTGGCTGTGCATTCCGGCATCCCGGGACATTCAAAATATTCCACCTCTTTCTATGGGGGGTGAGTTTTTACCCCCCGTGAATAGGGCTCGCAACTTGGGATTCCTCCTAGATTCACGGCTTACTCTGGAAGACCATATAATAGCCGTGACTGGGGGGGCTTTCACCCAGGTTCGCCTGGTGCACCAGTTGTGGCCCTATCTGGACAGGGATGCCCTGTGTACGGTCACTCATGCGCTCGTGACCTCTCAGCTGGACTACTGCAATGCTCTTTACATGGGGCTTCCCTTGAAGACCACTCGGAGGCTCCAACTGGTACAGAATGCGGCCGCGAGAGTTGTCTTGGGAGTTTCCCGGTACTCCCATGTTACACCTTTGTTCTGCGAGCTGCATTGGTTACCAGTTGTCTTCTGGGTGAGATTCAAGGTTCTGGTAATGGTCTTTAAGTCCCTACATGGCATGGGTCCGGAGTACCTCGGGGACCACCTGCTGCCGGCGTCAACTTCCCTCCGCCCTGTGCGTTCCCACAGAGAGGGCCTCCTCAGGGTGCCTCTGATCAAAGAATGTTGGCTGGTGGCCCCCAGGGGGAGGGCCTTCTCTGTGGGCGCTCCGGCTTTATGGAACCAGCTGCCGGTTGAGCTCCGGATGGCACCGGACCTTCGCTCCTTCCGACGCAGTCTGAAGACCCATTTATTTGAACAAGCTGGCCTGGCCTGATGGGGGATGTTAGGGTTTTTAATGGGTTTTTATATTGTTATTGTTTTATCTGGGCGATTATTTAATTCTTTTTTAATTTTGTATTTTCTATTTATATGTGCCCTGTTCACCCCCCTGAGTCCCTCGGGAGAAGGGCGGTATACAAATTTAATTAATAATAATAATAATAATAATAATAATAATAATAATAATAATAATAATAATAATAATAATAATAATAATAATAATAATAATAATAATAATAATGTGATCGAAATCCAAATGCTTGACAACTGGTTCATACTTATGACCAGTGCTGTGTCCCAAAGTCATGTGGTCACTTTTTACAACCTTTTCACAAGCAAAGTCAATGGGGAAGCCAGATTCACTTAACAACTGAGTTTCTAACTTATCAACTGCAGTGATTCACTTAACAACTGAGGCAAGAAAGATCGTAAAATAGGGCAAAACTCTTTTAACATTAACAGCAAAAATTGGGGGCTCAATAGTGGTTGTAAGTCAATGACTTCCAGTAGTTTCTTCATTCTTATAATTTTAAACTAGATTTGTTCCAATTTTTAAAACATTTTTCTGGAAAGGATCTGCATAAAAATGGTATGCATCTTGATGCCCATTCTTTCTAATAAAGAATTATTAGAAAGTACATACTGTATTTTTAGGTTGTTGTGCATGTCTGTGTATACACATACATGCAGGCATACACACAAACATTGCTATCATATATATGCAGCTCTTTATATTTTTCTAAATTTGAGGATTGCATTCCTAAATTTGACAGTGATTACTGAACAGTGTTTCAGTTCATTTCTGTAGGATGTCATGCTCACTTATGCTTGTATACTCACTGATGTAACATTGATTGCACTTGTAGATTGAGGACTTCTAGAACAGTGGCCAATGATCCAGGCTTTTCTTCATCAATCTTTCTTCTGGGCATCCAACAAGAGACACACATTAAGACAGTCATTAATACTTTAGAATGTTTTTTTAAAAAAATATTCAATCTGGAAAGTAAATCAATACCATCTACATATTTACAAAAATAAGTAAATCTTTACATTTAACTCTAAAAGGAGATAATACTAAAACCAATATTGTCATGTTTTTCCTTGTTTATTAATTGTTAAGTAGGCTCTTGAGATTTTGCTACAATGTCAATTGTTATTGTGAGTGTCATGTCACATTTCTGCTCCACCCATCACTCCTCATGGTAATACTTCTAATTCTAAGGCTGCATACTAAGCAGAAAGGTATTCTGTCTAGAAATTGTGCTAATCCATTATATGAAGGGAAGGGAATGAATGGTTTCCTAAGACAAGTTGACAAATATTTATCTCTAGAATAAATATTTGTCAGCACGTATCTGCATACAAGACTTCTCCATTTGGATGGATTCTGCCATCTTGTTTTTCCTTGCAGTTACATATTTTCTCTGGACAAATAGTTCCCTATATTTTCTGACAGCCATATCATAAAAAGCTTCATGGTGCCAAGCAAATGGATTCTTTGACCAGTGAGCATTGATAGTGGGGGCACAAATGCTATTTTCAAAACTCCCCTCCCATCTTTCTGTAAGAGTGTTCTCAGGAATGAGACCAATCCTTTTATCTTCTGTAAAATAGAGTAGGTAATGATGAAGCAGAGGTAAATAGCTTCATGGATGAACAGGGAATTTAATCAAGGTCTCTGCAGACCTAATCTGGCTTTCATATACAGGAGGGAAGATTCATAGTGAGAGAATCTTCTCTTTTATGAGAAAACAAACACTGACAAAACAGTAAGTAAAATAATTTTTGTGGTTTCATATTTTATGGTTTCATGGTTTCATATCCATTGTTTTCCTGGAAACAGTGCAGATATGATTTGCATTTTTAATATGCAAAACCAATAGGGTACATCTTCATAGTGGCCAGTTCAGGAACGTACCTGATGTAAATTTCTTTAGTTTGTCAGCTTTGACAAAATTGTCTAGATGCTTTTTGTTGAAACACATGCCATAGGTTGCAAAAGCTGTAATTTAAAGGAATTATAATTTACTTTTAAGAAATTTCTGGTTTTAAAGTCAAAGAATTATTATGATCTTTCCCAACATAAATCCTACTAGCTTTAATTAAAATGCACCAGTGAAAAAAATAATGAAGGAACTAGCTGACCTAACTCTAAACAAGAGCTAAAAATTAGAGAATTTTACTCAAAAACGGAGGAGAGATCAGCATGAATTAAATGTTTCATTTTTGAGAAATTTAAACAATTTTATGAAATATTGATAGATTGGGTACTGTAAATTTAACATAGGGGATATTGTTGTTGTTAGCTGCGAAGTCGTGTCCGACCCATCGTGACCCTATGGACAACGTTCCTCCAGGCCTTCCTGTCCTCTACCATCTTCTGGAGTCCATTTAAGCTCACGCCTACTGCTTCAGTGACTCCATCCAGCCACCTCATTCTCTGTCGTCCCCTTCTTCTATTGCCCTCAATCTTTCCCAGCATTAGGCTATTCTCCAGTGAGTCCTTCCTTCTCATTAGGTGGCCAAAGTATTTGAGTTTTAGCTTCAGGATCTGTCCTTCTAAAGAGCAGTCAGGGTTGATCTCCTCTAGGACTGACCGGTTTGATCGCCTTGCAGTCCAAAGGACTCGCAGGAGTCTTCTCCAGCACCATAGTTCAAAGGCTTCAATTCCTTGGCGCTCAGCCTTTCTTATGGTCCACCTTTCACTGCCATACATTGCAACTGGGAAGACCATAGCCTTGAGTATACGCACTTTTGTTGACAGGGTGATGTCTCTGCTTTTTATTGTGCTGTCTAGATTTGCCATTACTTTCCTCCCGAGGAGCAAGTGTCTTTTAATTTCTTGGCTACAGTCCCCATCTGCAGTGATCTTGGAGCCCAGGAAAATAAAATCTGTCACTAGCTCCATTTCTTCCCCATCTATTTGACAGAAATTAAGAGGGCCGGATGCCATGATCTTGGTTTTTTTAATGTTAAGTTTCAACCCAACTTTTGCACTCTCCTTCTTCACTTGCAACAAGAGGCTCTTTAGTTCCTCTTCACTTTCTGCCATTAGAGTGGTATCATCTGCATATCTTAGGTTGTTGATGTTTCTTCCGGCAATCTTAATTCCAACTTTTGATTCATCTAGCCCTGCCTTTCTCATGATGTGCTCTGCATATAAGTTAAATAGGCAAGGCGACAGTATACAGCCTTGCCGGACTCCTTTCCCAATTTTGAACCAATCAGTAGTTCCATGTCCAGTTCTCACTGTTGCTTCTTGGTCCGCATATAGGTTTCTCAAGAGAGAAATAAGATGGTCTGGTACGCCCATCTCTTTAAGGACTTGCCAGAGTTTGTTATGATCCACACAATCAAAGGCTTTAGCATAGTCAATGAAGCAGAAGTAGATGTTTTTCTGGAACTCTCTAGCTTTCTCCATGATCCAGCGTATGTTAGCAATTTGATCTCTAGTTCCTCTGCCTCTTCGAAATCCTGCCTGTACTTTTGGTAGTTCTCGATCCACATACTGCTGGATTCTAGCTTGTAGAATTTTAAGCATAACTTTACTAGCATGTGAAATGAGTGCAATGGTGCGATACTTTGAACATTCTTTGGCACTGCCTTTCTTTGGAATTGGAATGTAAACTGATCTTTTCCAATCCTGTGGCCACTGTTGAGTTTTCCAAATTTGCTGGCAAATTGAGTGTAGCACTTTTACTGCATCGTCTTTTAAGATTTTGAATAGCTCAGCTGGAATACTGTCACCTCCACTAGCTTTGTTGTTGCTCAAATTTTCTAAGGCCCACTTCACTTCACATTCTAGGATGTCTGGCTCGAGGTCCGTGATCACCACATTGTGATTATCAGGGACGTTAAGCTCATTCTTGTATAGTTCTTCTGGGTAATTTTGCCACCTCTTCTTAATCTCTTCTGCCTCTGTTAGGTCCCTGCCATTTTGGTCCTTTATCATGCCCATTTTTGCATGAAACGTTCCTTTCATCTCTACAATTTTCTTGAAAAGATCTCTGGTTCTCCCTATTCTATTGTTTTCTTTTATTTCTTTGCACTGTTCATTTAAGAAGGCATTTTTATCTCTTCTAGCTATTCTTTGGAATTCTGCATTTAATTGGGCATATCTTTCTTTTTCTCCCTTGCCTTTCGCTTCCCTCCTTTCCTCAGCTATTTGCAAAGCTTCCTCAGACAGCCATTTTGCTTTCTTGCATTTCTTTTTCTTTGGGATGATTTTGGTTGCTACCTGTTGTACAATGTTGCGAACCTCTGTCCATAGTTCTTCAGGCACTCTGTCTATCAGATCTAATTCCTTAAATCTATATGTCACCTCTACTGTATATTGAACAGGGATATGATTTAATTCATACCTGACTGGCCTAGTGCTTTTCCCTACTTTCTTTAATTTAAGCCTAAACTTTGCAAAGAGAAGCTCATGGTCTGAGCCACAGTCAGCTCCTGGTCTTGTTTTTATTGACTGTATAGAGCTTCTCCATCTTTGGCTGCAGAGCATATAGTCAATCTGATTTCTGTGTTGACTGTCTGGTGATGTCCATGTGTAGAGCCGTCTCTTGGGTTGTTGGAAAAGCGTGTTTGCTATGACCATCGTATTCTCTTGACAAAATTCTATCAGCCTGTGCCCTGCTTCATTTTGTACTCCAAGGCCAAACTTGCCTGTTATTCCGGTTATCTTTTGGCTTCCTACTTTAGCATTCCAATCCCCCATGATGATAAGGGCATCATTTTTTGGTGTTAGTTCTATAATGTGCTGTAGAGCTTCATAGAACTGGTCAATTTCATCCTCTTCAGCACTGGTGGTTGGGGCATAGACTTGGACTACTGTGATATTGAATGGTTTGCCTTGGATTCGAACTGAGATCATTCTGTCATTTTGAGGATTGTATCCCAGTATTGCTTTTCCTACTCTTTTATTGACTATGAAGGCTACTCCATTTCTTCTGAGGGATTCTTGCCCGCAGTAGTATACCTGATGGTCATCTGAATTAAATTCACCCATTCCTGTCCATTTTAGTTCGCTGATACCTAAGATGTCAATGTTTAGTCTTGTCATCTCTTGTTTGACCACGTCCAGCTTTCCTTGATTCATGGATCTTACATTCCAGGTTCCTATGGAGAAAACATCTTTACAGCATCGGACTTTCCTTTCACCACCAGACATCCACAGCTGAGTGTCCTTTCGGCTTTGGCCCAGTCGCTTCATTCTTTCTGGTGCTACTAGTACTAGCCCTCTGCTCTTCCTCAGTAGCATATTGGACGCCTTCCGACCTGAGGGGCTTATCTTCCAGCGTCATATCGTTTTGCCTTTTGGTACTGTCCATAGGGTTTTCATGGCAAAGATACTGGAGTTGTTTGCCATTTCCTTCTCCAGTGGATCATGTTTTGTCAGAACTCTCTGCTATGACCGTTCCGTCTTGGGTGGCCCTGCACGGCATAGCTCATAGCTTCATTGAATTACGCAAGCCCCTTCGCCACGACAAGGCAGTAATCCATGAATGGGATGATTAAGATAGTTAATAACAAAAAATCAACAGCAACATATTACAACAAAAATGGAGCTAATAGAAAATTCATGAGAACAGAAGCCACCATGCATTGCTGATAATAAATTATTATTGGATTAATTGTATTATTACTGATGAACACACAATCTATGGATTCAGTTCTCAAATAGTAAAATTCTGCATCTCTTTATTAGGGTTTCATTCTTTGTTCTATTTTTCTACTAACAAATACCAATTCTGTTTGGGAAAACAACAAGTATCTGACAATCCTTTCAAGACTTTGTGTCTCTTTGGGTGAAATGGGCAGCCCTATAAATTTGATTAATTAATTAATCAGTGAATCAAATATAATTTTTACCTAGGCTATTCAGTTGTATTTTTTTTTTCCAATTTGAAGCAAAATACAGATATTGTTGAGGACTATCTTCAGCTGGCCTAGGTTTGCTGCTATCTTTTAGAGCCTTTCTTCTGTACTTGAAATAGCACTCAAAGGATCTTCAACAATAAAACCTTTTCTTTATTTACTAACATTTTACTAAGTTGTAAAGTAAAATGCAAAGCAAATAGTAGGACACAATGGGGAGGAAAAAGGGAGAAGAAAGGGAGGGAAAGGGAGGAAAAAAAAGAGATTGACTTCCGACTTCCCCTCTTGCAGTAGAATAGAGTATTAATGTCGAGCCTCAACTTTATACTTTTCAATAACAGTAAAAACTAGTCATTTCTGTAACAACAAATTAATCTAATCAGTGAAACCCAGAATCAAAGTTTAATTTTTTTCCACCTCAAGAAATGAAGGTACTTGTATTCTTTTTTTTAAATCAAAACAGTCAACCATCAACAGCTCCATCAACTTCTGTAGCCATTCGTCCATAGTGAGAATCGAAATGTCCTTCTATTTTTGTGTGTACAGCAGTCTTGCGACGCTCAACATATACAGCAGGGGTGTCAAACTTGTAATGTCACGTGACATGTTGTGATGTATCATGACTTTTTTCCCTATTGTCTGCAATGGGGTGGGCGCGGTTTCGATATGACGCATTTGGCCTGCAGGCTGGCAGTTTGACATCCCTGATATACAGGATCAAAATTCCGAACTTTTTTCGCAAATCTTTTTCCATTAAACCCAAAAGAAAAGTTTCTGGATTCATGTTTATTTTTATTTAAGGATTTTCTGTATCAAAATGTGAAACCTTTTCCAATATTTCTTTGCTTTATCACATGTCCACCATAAATGATAAAAAACCCTTCTTTTCATTTACATTTCCAGCTTTCATTTGAAACACCTTTGTACATTCTAGATAGCTTATCTGGTGTTAAATATCAGTGATACATTGTAGAAGTTTTCTTTTAACTTGTAATTCAATGTAAATTTTAAACTGTTCATCCACATATTTTCCCATTTTTCCATAATCACATTATAACCAAAATTCCTTGCCCATTGTATTATAATGGGCAAGGATCAGAGGGCCATATCGACCTTCGGGAGGGCATCTCCGCTATTTACAAGCGGTGAGGCGCTCCGACCCTCTGTTTTCGACCCGAGGTTCCGGGAGCGGGGATGTGCAGCCACCTGAGCTCCGGCTGGTGTACTTGAACGCCAGGTCCATTGCTAATAAGGCTCCTCTCATCCGGGATTTGGTTGAGGGGGAGCACGCGGACCTGGCTTGCATCACGGAGACTTGGTTGGGCCCAGAGGGTGGTATCCCCCTGGTTGATCTTTGCCCACCAGGTTTCCGGGTGCTGCACTAGCTTCAGGCTCAGGGTAGGGGCGGGGGAGTGGCGGTAGTTATGAGGGAGACCTTGTGTCCGCAGGAGGCCACCGTTCTTCAGATAGTCAGGTGTGAGTCTCTCCTCCTGAGATGCGGCCCTAGGGCGCAGTTGGGCTTGCTGCTGGTGTACCTTTTGCCTAGTCGCGCAGCGGCAGCCCTGCCTGAGCTTCTCGATAACCTCTCGGGACTGGTGATTGAGTTTCCCAAACTCATGGTCTTGGGAGACTTCAATCTACCATCCCTGGGAGGATCATCTGAGTTAGCTCGGGAGTTCATGGCTTCCATGATGGCCATGGACCTGACGCAAGTAATTCATGGACCGACTCATGTGGGAGGTCACACCCTGGATTTGGTTTTTCTATCTGGATGGTGGTTAGATGATCTTGGTGGGGGCTCCCCAATTGTTATGCCCCTGTCATGGACCGATCATCATCTCCTGCGGCTGGTCTTCTGTTTTGCCACTCCCCACCGTGGGTGTGTTGAGCCAACTAGATGGTTCCGCCCCAGGCGCTTAATGGACCCTGAAAGGTTCCAGGCAGCGCTGGGGTCCCCACCTGCCTCCTCTGCTCACAGCTCGGCAGATGCCTTAGTGGAAGCCTGGGAAAGGACGGCCACGGAGGCACTTGACTGAGTTCTACCCTTGCAGCCCCTGACCCGGCGCAGATCCCAGTGGGCTCCATGGTTCTCCACAGAGCTCCAGGAGATGAAGCTTCGGAGACGGGGCCTAGAGAGCGGTTGGAGGTCCAGCCGATCTGAATCTGACCGATTGCGACTAAGAACCCACATTAGGTCTTATCTCGCCACGATAAGGGTGGCGAGGTCTAATTACTTCGCTACCCTTATCGCGTCCGCAGATAATCACCCGGCCGCCCAGTTTAGGGTGACCCGCTCCCTCCTCAATCAGGAGGTGAGGGAGGAACCCTTGCAGGGGCGTGCCGAGGAGTTTAGTCAACATCTGTTGGATAAAATCGCTCAGATTCAGACCGATTTGGACTCCGACTCGGCAGAATCGGACGATCAGGACATGGGTGATCTTGTCAATGTGATCTGGGAGGAGTTCGATCCTGTAACTCCAGAGGAAGTGGACAGGATTATGGGGAGGCTGAGCTCCACCACATGTTTATTGGACCCGTGCCCTTCTTGGCTGGTTTATGCAGCCCGGGAGGGGACACGAGGCTGGTTCCAGGTGGTTATATCTGCCTCTTTGAGTGAGGGTAGTTTCCCCGACGCCTTGAAGGAGGCGGTGGTGAGACCTCTCCTCAAGAAGCCTGCCTTGGACCCAGCTGTGTTAAATAACTTTCGGCCGGTCTCCAACCTTCGCTTTCTTGCGAAGGTTGTTGAGAGTGTGGTGGCGCATCAGCTTCCTCTGGTTCTGGATGAAGCGGATTATCTAGACCCGTCCCAATCGGGCTTCAGGCCCGGGTACAGCACGGAGACGGCATTGGTCGCTCTGGTGAATGATCTCTGGAGGGCTCGGGACAGGGGATATTCCTCTGTCCTAGTCCTATTAGACCTCTCAGCGGCTTTCGATACCATCGACCATGGTATCTTGCTGCGGCGTCTCAGGGGACTGGGAGTGGGTCCTTCAGTGGTTCTCCTCCTATCTCCTGGGACGCTCACAGTCAGTGTTGGCAGGGGGGCAGAGGTCGACCTCGAGGCCTCTCACTTGTGGAGTCCCTCAGTGGTCGGTCCTCTCGCCTCTCCTGTTCAACATCTATATGAAATCGCTGGGTGAGATCATTTGTGGTTTTGGAGTTGGGTATCATCAGTATGCTGATGATACCCAGCTTTTCATTTCGACCCCAAACCACCCCAGTGATGCCCTCGACGTGATGTCCCATTGCCTGGAGGTGGTTGGGGTCTGGATGGGGAGGAACAGGCTTCATCTCAACCCTGACAAGACCGAGTGGCTGTGCGTACCGGCATCTCGGGATATTCAGGATATCCCATCTCTCTCTATGGGGGTGAGTTATTACCCCCCATAGATAGGGCTCGCAACTTGGGAGTCCTCCTAGATTCACAGCTTTCTCTAGAAGACCATATAGTAGCTGTGACTAGGGGGGCCTTCGCCCAGGTTTGCCTGGTGCGCCAGTTGCGGCCCTATCTAGACCGGGATGCCTTACGTACGGTCACTCATGCCCTCGTGACCTCTCGTCTGGACTACTGCAATGCTCTCTACATGGGGCTACCCTTGAAGACCACTCGGAGGCTCCAGCTGGTACGGAATGCAGCCGCGAGAGTTGTGTTGGGAGTTTCCCGACACTCCCATGTTACACCTCTGCTCCACGAGCTGCATTGGCTTCCAGTTGTCTTCTGGGTGAGATTCAAGTTGTTGGTAATGACCTACAAAGCCCTACATGGCATGGGTCCGGAATACCTTGGGGAGCACCTGCGGCCAGCGTCAACTTCTTTCCGCCCAGTACGCTCCCACAGAGAGGGCCTCCTCAGGGTGCCACCGGTCAAAGAATGTCGACTGGTGGCCCCCAGGGGGAGGGCATTCTCTGTGGGCGCGCCGGATTTATGGAACCATCTTCCAGTCAAGCTCCGGATGGCGCCTGACCTCCGCTCCTTCCGGCGCGATCTCAAAACCTACCTTTTTGAACAAGCTGGCCTGGCCTGATGGGACGGGGTTGGGTTTTATTAATCTGTTTTAATCTATGTTTTAATGTGTTTTAACTTATTCATGGGCATTTGTTTAATCGTTTTTAATTTTTGTATCTTGTTTTTAATATGTATTGCCCTGTTCACCACCCTGAGTCCTTCGGGAGAAGGGCGGTGTACAAATAAAATTAATAATAATAATAATAATAATAATAATAATAATAATAATAATAATAATAATAATAATAATAATAATAATAATAATAATAATAATAATAAGTATTATTATTATTATTACTATTATTATTATTATTATTATTTTACATGTTCAATTTCCAAATTCAGTTTCAATAACATTTTATAAGCCTTAGCAGCATTATGTTTGTCACTGCCACCCAAATAATGTTTCAAATTCACTTTTAATGAAGTCAAACCCAAAACACTTTTTATATACCGTATATACTTGAGTATAAGCCGAATTTTTGAGCCCACTTTTTGGGCTGAAAAATTCCACTTCGGCTTATACTCCAGTCAACAAAAAAACTTACCGAGGACTTGTGCGCGGCCGAGGCTTTGGTGCTTCCGGGATCGCGCGCACCTCTCCCAAGCCACCGCCGTCCGGAGACCTGCCGAAGTTTGGGGAGGTTTGGGGAGGTGCGCGCGCACCTCCCCAAACCTCCCCAAACGTCGGCAGGTCTCCGGACCTCCGCGCCCTGCCTGCCTGCTTCTTTCCGCTGCGGAAAGAAGCAGGCAGGCAGGGCGCGGAGGTCCGGAGACCTGCCGACGTTTGGGGAGGTTTGGGCACCTCCCCAAACCTCCCCAAACGTCGGCAGGTCTCCGGACCTCCGCGCCCTGCCTGCCTGCTTCTTTCCGAGACCTGCCGACGTTTGGGGAGGTTTGGGGAGGTGCCCAAACCTCCCCAAACGTCGGCAGGTCTCCGGACCTCCGCACCCTGCCTGCCTGCTTCTTTCCGCAGCGGAAAGAAGCAGGCAGGCAGGGCGCGGAGGTCCGGAGACCTGCCGACGTTTGGGGAGGTTTGGGGAGGTGCGCGCGCACCTCCCCAAACCTCCCCAAACTTCGGCAGGTCTCCGGACGGTGGCGGCTTGGGAGAGGTGCGCGCGATCCTGGAAGCACCGAAGCCTCGGCCGCGCGCAAGTCCTCGGTAAGCTCCGGGCGGTCACTTGCTTCGCGTCTCCTGAGGGAAGGGCGGGCGACTGGAGCGGGCGTGTTTCCTCGCCTGCTGGGCGCTGCGATTTGCCCGGGGAACGCGCGGGCCCCGAATGGCAGCGTGGAGCGAGGAAGCGGACAGCCAGGGCTTCCCCAAGAGCCGCGGCCACACAGGGTATTCCTGTGTATTCAGGCTTGCAAAATGGCGGATCGAGCCTCTGCTGGCGGCAGAGGCTTGCAGAGCGCGGATCCAGCCTCCGCCGGCGGCGGAGGCTTGCAGAACGGCGGATCGGCTTATACTCGAGTCAATAACTTTTTTCAGTTTTTGGGGGTGAAATTGGGGGTCTCGGCTTATACTCGAGTCGGCTTATACTCAAGTATATACGGTACTTTAAATCTTTCTTTCAGTTGTTGGTATGTAAACCAATGACAGACATAACCCTCTGATTCTAACTCTTCCCTTGATTTAAGAATAGGGTCATCAGAGTTTAAAGACATTATTTTACCATAGGTAACAGTTTCACAACCATTTCTTTTCTTAAAAAAGCTTCCTGTGGGGATACCCAAAGAGGAAATTTTATGGAGAATCTTGTTTTATACTTTTTCCATACTTGTAATATGGCACATCTGACAAAGTGATTATTAAAATCATCATTAACTTTGACTTTATCATACTGGAAATAATCATGCCATCCAAATCTTAGTTCATCACCTTCCAAATCAAGTAGCCTCTTATTCCGGAGGTTCACCCACTTTTAAACAGGCCAGGCAACCTGAAAATTTCAATCTGTTAAAACATTTAAAGAACAGAGTGTAACAGTGAACTTGCCAAACTATTCTTACTTTATCATATCTAATCAGCAGAAGAACATTTTGTTCTTTGTTGTTGTATGAATTTTGCAGCTAAAAATTTTAATTTTAAACCTGCTGGTTGGATTGAGAGTATGAGAAGAGTGCAATTACAGTAATTTCTTGTTCCTAGGTAATATAAGTCATGTTTTACCGTATATACTTGAGTATAAGCCAAATTTTTCAGCCCACTTTTTGGGCTGAAAAATTCCACTTCGGCTTATACTCCAGTCAACAAAAAAACTTACCGAGGACTTGTGCGCGGCCGAGGCTTTGGTGCTTCCGGGATCGCGCGCACCTCTCCCAAGCCACCGCCGTCCGGAGACCTGCCGAAGTTTGGGGAGGTTTGGGGAGGTGCGCGCGCACCTCCCCAAACCTCCCCAAACGTCGGCAGGTCTCCGGACCTCCGCGCCCTGCCTGCCTGCTTCTTTCCGCTGCGGAAAGAAGCAGGCAGGCATGGCGCGGAGGTCTGCTTCTTTCCGCAGCGGAAAGAAGCAGGTAGGCAGGGCGCGGAGGTCTGCTTCTTTCCGCAGCGGAAAGAAGCAGGCAGGCAGGGCGCGGAGGTCTGCTTCTTTCCGCTGCGGAAAGAAGCAGGCAGGCAGGGCGCGGAGGTCTGCTTCTTTCCGCTGCGGAAAGAAGCAGGCAGGCAGGGCGCGGAGTTCCGGAGACCTGCCGACGTTTGGGGAGGTTTGGGGAGGTGCGCGCGCACCTCACCAAACCTCCCCAAACTTCGGCAGGTCTCCGGACGGCGGCGGCTTGGGAGAGGTGCACGCGATCCTGGAAGCACCGAAGCCTCGGCCGCGTGCAAGTCCTCGGTAAGCTCCGGGCGGTCACTTGCTTCGCGTCTCCTGAGGGAAGGGGGGGCGACTGGAGCGGGCGTGTTTCCTCGCCTCCTGGGCGCCGCGATTTGCCCGGGGAACGCGCGGGCCCCGAATGGCAGCGTGGAGCGAGGAAGCGGACAGCCAGGGCTTCCCCGAGAGCCGCGGCCACACAGGGTATTCCTGTGTATTCAGGCTTGCAAAATGGCGGATCGAGCCTCTGCTGGCGGCAGAGGCTTGCAGAGCGCGGATCCAGCCTCCGCCGGCGGCGGAGGCTTGCAGAACGGCGGATCGGCTTATACTCGAGTCAACAACTTTTTCCAGTTTTTGGGGGTGAAATTGGGGGTCTCGGCTTATACTCGAGTCGGCTTATACTCAAGTATATACGGTACTTGCTTCACTCAGAGTAATAGGTTCAACATATGGATTTCTCCAAAAACCCTTTCAAAGAAGTGTTGAGTTTTTACTTGAATTCAGATGGAATTAGTAAAAGTACACTATCCCTAGCCTTTCCACATTGCCTTTTACATATGCATGACAAATGTCTCTAGCAGAGGACTAGCGGTCCATGTAAGTGAGTGAACTAGCTAATCAGGACCTCATATCATATGAAGAGCCTCTTCATGCAGAAGAGACTCTCAGCTATAAAGCTTTGGTGTGTACAAGTGAAGAATAATGTGAAAACTACAGGGTAGCCTTCTTATCTCACTAACTTTGAATTCAAGCATTATTAATAATGCTTAAAAAGAAAGTATTCCATTATATTGCATTTTCTTCCTTTTTCTTCAATGTTACAGAAAATCTTCCCCATATTCCATGAGCCAAGAGTCTGGCTTACCAACTCCTCTGAACTCCAGGCATAAGCTTGTTATAGTGGTTAAGGTATGAGACTAGAAACTAGGAGACCATGAGTTCTAGTCCTGCCTTGGGTAACCTGGGGCCAGTCACTTTGTCTCAGCCTTAGGAAGGAAAACTTTGCCAAGAAATCTGAAGGAACATGTCCAGGCAGTTTCCAGGAAAAGGACATGATTGAACAGAATAAAAAAATAATTTGGAGCAATAACTGCATCATAACAAATTGTCATGATGCACACCATGGTATGTGGCATATAGTGACATGATAAAATTGAAAGAGAGTTTTAATAAGCCAGGAAATGTATGTGGGACTTGCTATTAATTTATCTCCAATATATGATTTTACAATCATAATATGAGAATGAGAAAGGGAAGTTTCTCTAATGGCAATTTGTGCCCACTGGCATAGGTGGCATAAGTGTCAGGCAGCAAATATATAGATGGAGACCCAAATTAAAGAAAGCAAGGTTATTTGTGTCTAGAACTCTCTCACACATGCACTATTCTCTTACAAAGACCATAAGTTAAGATAAAGATAAAACATATTTATAGGTTTCAAGTACTTTGTTTTCCTGGGAGAACAATCTACAACACAGAGGTAAGATGTAGCAAGCAACATATCTGAATGCTGAATGAAAGATTTGTGGAAATATTTCTGAGCCATAAAGTAACACAAAAGTAATTATATGAGTGCATATTTCTGTTCGTGAGCAAAAAGGTGCAATAAATATGAACTGAAAAGAAAAATGTAAAGAAATGAGAATGAATAGTTGATGTTTCCACAAAACCCTCACAGCCACCCCATGTTTATTCTTAGCCCTTCAGGACTGATAAACTCAACCCATAGTTTCTAGCATTGCTTTAGCTGTTATTCTTTTTCTGCCTACAGTATGATCCATACTAAGAGCCTTTACATCTATGGTAGAGTGATTTAAGCTTGTAGATTTCTGGCCAAAAGCACAATTGAAAGAAAATGGACTGAAAAATAGTTTTCATCTGCCTACAACTCACAAAGTAGACACCTCCAATGCTGAAATAGTGTTTAAAGGTGATTATGCTTACATGTACCATAAAAGTCAACAAGAACTATCATCAAAGGAGCATAAATTTAAGGGCATGCACAAGCTGGATTAACATCCAAAAACTGCCACTTTTCCTTAAGAACCAGCTCCCCTGAGTCTTGTCAGAGACTTGTGGGGAAACACAGTATGTGCCATGTTTTGCCTCTTCTTCTTCATCATCTTCCCAAATCTTCAGTTAACTGAAAAGAAGAATAAAGTATTTGTCTCCTTCTCTTGTTGTTTTTTCCTGGGAGATAAATGATTTATCCATTTCAAAACCGAGAAAAAAATAATGTTTCTAGAGTAATTTTCCCATAATCTTGAAATGTATGCCAATAGAAAAAAAAGTTTCCTTTTCAGCTGAAACTGAAAAGATGAAGTTGAGAGTAGGATGCTGTGATTTTCAACAAATTAAAACATGAACTTTTAGGAAATATTTACTAAACTATAAACTAAAAGATAAAATATAGGTAGATATGTATTGCAAAATAATCTTGCTTTGGATAATTGATCTTTACCTAAAGACAATTTATTCCTTCTCTGCAAGACCATTAGATATGCTAATGTTCATTTTCTAAGCTTTATATATTCAAATATCTGAATGCTTCAAAATAAGAAAAACATATGGATTTTCCCAGAAGGAAAAAAGTTTTATTTGAAGAAATTATTTTGCAATATTAATGGATTATTTTGTACAATATATTCATTATATTTTTCTTGACATTTTGAGAATTATTTCAGCACATTGCAATTTTTTTCCGATCATTTTAGACTATGCAAACCTAAACTTGAGCAAATAAAATAAAATGAAATAAAATAAAATAAAAATGGGGGGAGGGAGAAAAGAAACAGACTGTGTGTTTTAATTATTAATAGAAAGAGTAAGAAAGAAATATGATAAGAAAAAAGATAAGAAATATGTAAAGAAGTATTCCAATTTTATTACAAGTGTAGAGAAATTTAGTAATTCATCATTCCATGTAGGGTTACAAACAAATACCTTTTCATCCCATATACTGATTCATATCAAAAACCCAGGAACCTCCAAACAGCAAGGGAAGCACCGGCCCGGCAGACTTTGACAGTTGACAGCTGTCAAATGGCTGCCGGAAGTATCAGCGCATGCGCACCGCCCCGCCGGCCGCCATTCTCAATGACAGCTGTCAGACGGGCTGCCGGGACCAAACACGCACGCGCCAGATTTGACAGTTCCCGGAACTGTCAAATCGGCAGTTCACAATCAGGTCCTCCGAACCGAGCCAAACGCTCAGCTGAGAGGAATTCCCCGACAGCCGCCGAGCTGTCAGATTGCCGCATGCCGATTGGCTGCTGTCTGAACGGCGGGAGAAACACTGTTATCTGATTGGTTGTAACGTTTGACAGTTCTCTATAAAAGCCGGGATTGTTTTGACAGTCAGCTGCCCCCCGGAGCTGAAGCGAATAAACTTGTGAACCTTTGCCTATGGTCTCTCTCGTCTTTGTGAAGACATTTCATATCCCATTCTGTATCTGTAAGCAAATCCATAAAACACCAACTTTTTAATCATGGTCTCAACAAAAAGTCTGTAAATCCACTTGACACAATCTGCTATTATTTCTATAAAGTATATGCTTCTGAAGGAAACTGGGGAGTAGTTGGAATTTGGAAGGAATACAGCCCTGTATTCTGCAGGGGTGTCCCATCTTGGCAACTTTAAGACTTGCGGAATTCAGCAGCTAGAATTCCCCAGCCAGCCATAGTGCAATTTCTTTTATGAATGAAGGCAAATATATGTGTCCCAGGATAATGTTACAGAATCCAATCTTGGTCAGTCACCAGAACCAGAGGTTTTGCCTTTTGAGCTTGCAGACTCATGCTGAAGCCCCTCCTTAGGGAACTTTTAGTGGAGAGAATTTCCCTGAGGATGGGCTGCAGCATGAGTCCAAAAGCTCAAAAGACTAAACCTCTGGTCCTGGTGACTGACCCAGATTGGATCCTGCAATTTCTTTTAGGTTAAGGAAATAGCAACCCATTAGGAATTATTGAATTAAAACTCCCAACATCCCTCTCCATTGGTCAATGTGGTTGGAGCTGCTGATAGATTGTAAATAAATGACATCTAGAATATCAGAGATTCTTTGTTCCTACTTTAAGTTTTTTCTGAGTGCATCTCAGGAAAATATCTGGTGTTTTTTTTTTCAAGTGAAACAAACCTAATTGTTACTAAATATTTCAGTGCTATTATCTTTACCTGACCAATCTAATCTGTAGTAATAGAGCCACATGGAGCTGGACATAAACATTCCTGTGCTATATCTGTTGCTGGAACCTCTGAGAATGGGAACTCCTGTTGTGGTATTACACACCCCAACTCTTAATTAGACCCTTGGCAAGGACATTCCAGTAAGATCTCATTTCAGAAATACAATAATATACCTGTACATCTATATATACAATATCACACAGCTGCCACTTTAAGACATTACCTTCAAGCATCTCATCATTCCAGTCAAATTTCTTTGAAAAGCCCTCTTAGGCAAACTCACCTTAAAAATCTTAGAAATCTTAAGTACATTTACCTAGAAGTAAGTGCCATTGTTCTCCATAAGGTTTATTTCTGACTAGATATTAATAGGATTGCACTGTTATACTGTAAAAGCACAGTATCTATTTCAGTTCTGATCACCCTGCTTAAGAAGGATAATTTGAAGTTTATACTAGGAGAGCAGAGGAACATCAATTTATGCAATACAAGGGTATAGATATTATGCCTTTATTTTTGTATTCAACAGAAACAAGAATGCCCAGAAATCAGGGGCTTAAATGTAAAGGAAGGTAGAATTAACATCATTTCTTTAAGGGTGCTAGAATAAAATATCAGGTGGCAGCCACTACAAACCTCTATTTTCCTTTGCAGAAAGTTGTATAGAAAGCAGCTGGTGACATTGTACTTACTGCTTCCTGAAGACTAATTGAGAATGATAAGGGGGAAGAAATTTTTATGTAATATATAGCTGTACACATTTCTATTTCACCCCAGATACTCATCAAACACATCTGCTCTTGGATGCCAATAAACAACTCATCTTCCAAGCTCCTTCCTTCCTCCAAAATTCATCAACAGCCTGGAAGACAAAGAGACATGAGGGAGGTACAAATCTGAAGCTTGTTGCTTCAATTACAAGTCCATTCCCTTACAATTTGAAACACATCATTAGAGGTTACTTACTTTACAGTTCCCAGAAGGAATTCCGCTCACCAGCTGTGTCATAGCCTGGTACTCACATCATGCTGACTAAGGCATGTAACTGTGATGGAGTGGTGTTTTTTGCAACCTTGAAGTTTGATTATTACATTTATTTGTATTAGTGTGTCTGTCTGTGTGTGTGTGTGTGTGTGTGTGTAGTTCGTGTGCATAGTTTGTTAATTTGTTGATGGTATTGGTCATATTGTTTACTAAGTAAGAAAAAGGAAAGCATTTTAGTAACCTTATAACAATTTCCTGTTTGATACATATATTTTCATAATTGTAAAACAAGATAATATAGTTTTCTATTTCCTGCTGAAATTACCCAAGCTGATAAATATTTAAGGAATTATAAGAATACATTTACAACCTGACCAGAAATCACTTAATCAGCCTGAATGAAATAAAAAAAATAGAAATCCTTGAAAGTTATATATTTTACATGCTTTATGTGGATCAAATTAGGATTCAATATAATATTTTATTAGTTTTCTAATTTTTCAATTAAGTATTTAAAAAGCAATATGGTGACTGTTAGGGTTGGGGTTATGAAAAGGGAAAAAGGAAGAAGTTGAGAAAAGGGAAACTTTGGTTACTTAAAGTTTGGAAATACCAAATGTTAATTTGAATATTGATAGGAAATTAAAGCTTGGGGGGAAAAGTAATAACAGGACATTGATTGTATATAAGGATTGAGTGCAAACATAATTAAGATATGTATAAGGTAAAAATTATTGATAAATGTAACAAAGATGGTTTTATGTAGTTGATATTAATAAAAACTATATTAGCCTAATATGAGATAGTAGATATTAAGGGAAAAAGAGAGGAAATCTCTGATGTTGTAACTTGAGATTTAAAATAGGACTCAATATTATACCATAATAAGGAACAGGTATGTGGAGAAATAGTTCATTGAAAGAATCTTCTTCCTTTTCCTCCTCTTTATTTGGAATTTTGGAAAGAAGATGAAAATTAATAAGAACTAATACAAATTAAAAAAGAAAGAGGAAAAAGACAAAAAGACAAAAAGAAACATTGAAAATAAATAGAACTAGCATCCAATTTTCTTTGCAGTAAATATAAGTATAATTACAAAACTACCTATTACTTTATGATTACAAAGCCAAAAATTATAAAATTATTTTTTTGTGTGTGTTTTATGCAAAACAAACAAACAAACAAACAATAAGGTTTCCAGTCAGCATTAAATGTAGATGTATTTTCCTCTAATCAAGGACATCATTTTGCCAGAAATAAGCCATTTCTGCAGAGTAAAACTTGGATGATAGTTTCTTGCATGGATTTATCTGCAAGTTTATTTTTTTTCAAATTGAATTTTTCCTACAGTTTTAATAGAATTCTAAATTATTAAACAACATTTTCTAACAGGAAAATAATTTCTCTGTATAAATGACAATTAGCTGTTGGGAAAAGTGAACTTAACGTTCCAGATTTTTTAGCTTTATTACAGGGTATTTTTAAATTATGTGACATCAAGTCAATATGTTAAGTCTTAACAACCACATAGATGTGTCCAAAATTGATAAATTTTGAGTTTAGTTATTTTTTCCTTGTCTAAGACATTTGGGTTGATTATTTGAAATATCTATTTGGATTGTTTTCCTGGCTGTCCATGATATTCTCAGTTTCAAGTATTTTTATTAGTTTATCAAAATATAAAATACAGAAATACAAAGAAAAATGAAAATAACTGAAAAATAGGAGCGGAAAAAGAAAAGTAACAAGAGCAGGATAAAGAAAAAGAAAAGCTGACTCCTTTGGGGGTAGTAGAATAAGGTAATAATATAAAATCTCAACTTTTTATTTTTATATAATACTATATAGTAGCCAGGGGACGCGGTGGCCCAGTGGGTTAGGACGCTGAGCTTGTCGATCAGAAGGTCGGCAGTTTGGCGGGTCGAATCCCGAGTGCTGCGTAACAGAGTGAGTGCCTGTTACTCGTCCCAGCTTCTGCCCACCTAGCAGTTCGAAAGCACGTAAAAACGCAAGTAGAAAAATAGGGACCACTCTGGTGGGAAGGTAACAGCGTTCCGTGCGCCTTTGGCGTCTAGTCATGCCGGCCACATGACCACGGAGACGTCCTCGGACAAGCGCTGGCTCTTCGGCTTTGAAACGGAGATGAGCACCGGCCCCTAGAGTTGGAAACGACTAGCACGCATGTGCGGGGGAACCTTTACCTTTATATAGTAGCCATTTTTATGACAATAAATCTATCTAATCAGCAAAACCCAAAATCAGATTTTCATGTTTTCCCACTGTAAGCACAAAATCCAAAAGCAATTTCCAAGTAGAAACAAAATTAATTGTATTCTTTTTTTAATCAAAGTAGTCAATTTGGCCATCTCTGCTAACTCCATCAACTTTTGCAGCCATTTGTCCATTGTGAGAATCAAAGTATTCTTCCATTTTTTGTGTGCATAAAGTATCCTTGTTGCTTTCAGCATATATAACATGCTGGTTTCTTTATAATTAGCTAATTAATTCTTTATAATTAGCTAATCCTAAAAGGCAGAAGCTATGCATCATTTTAGTTTCTTTGTTGTTAATTCTAGAATATATTGTACTGTAATTAATTTTGTTTTTTTTAGATTTCATTTTGGTCCACTTTTCCTCTGCATTCCTTGATTTCATAGCTAGAGTTTGCTATCATTTTCACTTTCAGTTATCATGTAATGTCTTCAGCATAATCCAGTTATTGAAATTTCTTATAAATTTTATTTATTTAGCGTATGGCATACAATGTCAGGGAAATCTACACATGCTAGGCACAATGCAGTCCTGACAGTCTCGATGATTAGCTCATTCCATTTGGTGCTTGCATGCCTATCCTTGGTGCACCTTGGGGGGCAAACTAGCTTTACACCAATTAACTAGTGGTGCTCAGATTACTGCTCTTCCAGGCTTCTTCGCCAGTCTCACCTCGCCTCATATTATGATGCCTCATGTCTGGCCAAGTCCAGTGCCAGCTTTCACTTTCCACCCACACAAACATAGCTAGGGTTTTTCCCCCCACCAAAGTGATACCCAGTTATCTACTTGCAATAGCTAAGGATCAAGCGATGGGGGCACATTGTGTTTTTTGCAGCAGGGTTAGAAGTGCTGGAGTGCAGACTGTTTTGGCTGGCAGTTCCAGTTCACTAAGCCTCTGTGCCACAGTGTCCCCACCATGGTATAAGAAACCATAATTATAAAGCCATGTTCATATCAACCCTTCTTTCCTCATATTAGTTGAATAAAAAATAGGAGTATACAGTCTTACCTTACTTCTTTGCTGACCAGGAGCCAGCAGCATTTTTGAAAAAAAAAGTCAAAATTCAGTCTTTCTTTGGTCTCAGCTTGAAAGCTATTATATGTGATCCCACTAAAAACCTGTCAAGAATTGGGTTTCATTTTTTTCAAGGATCACTTTCTTTATTCCCACTTAATGCTGCAAAAAGAATGTCACAGAGATCTTTGATCTTTTTACCCATAAATGGGAAAAGGCAGTTTAAAAAGCAGGTTAAACTATTGTAAGGACATGTTTATATTCAGTTTGGGCAAAATTCATTATTAATTTTAAAATTTTGTTTTATTTTTAACACAAAAGGGCAAAAAAGAGGAGCTTCAAGCATCTGATCAAAATTTTGGAGTTCATAGGTCATCAGATAAATTTCCAAACTTTCTCTAGCTTTTTCTCTTCATTAAATTTCAATGTTATTTTATTAAATTTGTTCTAGTTTACTTTGACTAGAAGTGAATGTTAAGTTTGCGTAATTTAAAGAGGATCTAAGCATTATTTGAAATACAAAGTATGAGGTCTGATGAAGAAAATTGAGTTAATGGTTAAAAGTTATACCTAAGGAATGAAAACTAGAATAAGTGGAGGACTTTGTAAAATGTTTACTAAAGATGAAAAAATGGATTGATTTTTTTTTCCAAGATGTGTAAATGCAGGTAGAAAAGTGGGTCATATGTGAATTGTGGAAATGAAGGAATGTTTGTTGAAAGATATGAAAAGGGATGTGTGTAAGAATATGCCTCTACTCACTTTTTTGAATGGAAATGAGAGGGGCTATATTGGGAGAAATATAAAAGTAAGTGAGATAATATTACTTAAGAAATCAAGTAGGACTTCCATAGAAGAAATGGCAAATTAAAGACAGCTCTACAAAAACTTGAGCCAACAACCACGGTAGAATGAAGAGCTGGCAAGTAGACCAGCTCATCATAATCCCTCGCCAGACAAGGAAAGGTCTTGAGATTATCCACAAGTGCTCCATGCAGCAGTCTCTGATGACACCACAAGACAGCAGTCTCTGATGGGCTTTAGAGCTCTGGGAGATGAAGAAAGATGGGAAAATGCTTTCTTTTGAATTATTTTTTTTAAAAAAATGGTAGATGGAACTTTGAAGGTTGGATACTAGAGGGAACAGATTAAACTAAAGATTGCAATTAAAAAAGAACATTTCAATTTTGCTTACTAATGCAAAATAGAACAAAATATTGTAACATTAAATGTATTGAAGGATATTTTTGAACATTGAGCTCAGAAGTTAATTCTAAAAATGTCTGCCTCTATAGATGGACTGGATCCAAATTATGTTATGGAAGAGAAACAAATTTTACAGGGTAAGACCAACATTGATATGAAATTGGATTTTAAAATGATAGGTTACAATGATATGGGGGGAAAATACACTGGTTATATAAAGGAAAACGGTTAATGTTTTAATAATGAAAAGGGATATATAAATAACTAACCAAGAGAGTGACTGGATAACTTTCCTATATTTGATTTTGAAGATTTTGTTAGAAAAGGACAAGAAACAAAAATGAAAAGAAATCAAGCTATAGAGCATTATTTAAAGATCCAGATTATTAAAAGTAAAAAAGAAGGAATATAAATGTGGTTTATTTCATCATGGTTAAACTGGATATGTTATCTCTGATAATGCTTAATGGACTTTTGTTGCTCAGGAAACAATGATGAAGCTTTAATGATCTGTTTATAAATAACAGATGGGATCTTGCAAGAAGAAACCATTTGTTGTACTTTAAGAGAGACTAATAGATTATTAAAATTGTTATGCTGAACGGGCAAGTAACCTATACTTTTTTTCTTTATTATATTCTTATTTATTTTTCTTTATTTTTTCATTTCTGCACTTCTATTTTTTTTTCTTTTTATTCCCTTTTTAGTTTGTTTTCCTTTTTATTCTCTTAATTGTAATTTGCATCAGGAACAAAGGGAATGGAGAATGATATATGAATATGGTACAAGCAAGAATGGTTTGCAGAGACAGACAGTTGTAAGTTTTCTTCTGTCTCTAATTGTCTCTGTACATGTGTGTGTGTGTGTGTTCTCTTATTTCTAACATATTTTATTTCTTATTCTAACATATCTTATTTCTTAGTCTTACCCTGAGCTTCTAATACTATTGCTTTACCTGAATGAAAATAGTTTGATGAGTATGCATAGTGTTTATATGTGTAATGTTTTCTTTTTGTTTTCTTACCTACTTTGATTGCAAATTACATATTTTAAAATGTATGTTACAATGAATGACAAGATACATGCAACTTGTAAATCGTATGATATACCTCAGGGCTGCTTCTAAGTTTGTATCTCATTTTCAGCTAGCTACAAGCTTAGAAGTCTACATTCCCTAGTGTACCAAAAACATATGGCTGAGGACCAGATCTACTGCTATTTCAGAGTAATTCATAGTCAAAATCAAATGTTTTACTTCTGTGATAAAGCTTTCAATGAAATGAAAACCACTAGGGAATACCCAATAAAAACACCAAGCAGAGAGCTGTTCCTTGGTTCTTCTTTGATGGCTTTTGATGCCTGACACCTGCCTGCTATGATGTTATTCTGAAATGGAATACCCCTAATGCATCCTTACTGTGCCATGATTCACTTCTTTTATATTTTTAGACAACCATTCAAACTGACATTTTAAAGCAATTCTTCAAAAAGTTGAAGCTTGGGGTTGATTTTCATTCCTTATATTATCCAGATGGAGTTGAGCAAGCTAAAATTGTTGTCTGGGTATATTTCACCTACTGCTATTCACTTACTCACTATTTGAGTCCTCTAACCACTATAGGCATCATATCTTTAACCTATCAATAAATGCAACCCCAGTATTTTCCCCCTGAAAATAGCTCTTGTGGGAAGGCAACATTTCTGAACATGTCTGTAGTGCAGACCATTGGAAAGAGAAATCTAGGTCTTCGGTGACTTAATTTGGTGTGTGTGTGTGTGTGTGTGTTTGTGTGTGTCACTGGGAGGATCATGTCAGTTGAAAATGGATTAATGTTTTTCAATATCAGAAAACAGCTGCACTGATGCAAAAGCTGCACCCAGTTCTATGGCAAGGCCTGTTACAGGAGATCTTCTAGCTCAGGACTTTTCAACCTTTTCACCCATTGTACCACTTTCAGGATATGGCAACATCCGAGTACCACCAGTCACCTAGCAAGGTGTCAAAACCTTGATGACACCACCCCCAAAAAGGAAAAAAAGTGATTAAGTACAGGTAGTCCTCGGCTTACAACAGTTTGCTTAGTGACTGTTCGAAGTTACAAAGGCACTGAAAAAAGTGCCCCCAAGCCACAGCCGAGCAAGACACCTGCCTGCCTATACAAGGTTTTCATTGTTGTGAGCATCTCTGTTGAGGATTGGCAGTGAGGCTGGGGTGGGGGGATGTTTGGTTTTTATTCCCCCTGTCTGCTGGGTGGTTGCAGTAGGTTTTGGTCAGTTCACATGAGCCTGGGACAATGTGACCATCATAAATATGAATCAGTTGCCAAGCACCTGAATGTAAATCACAAGACCCTGGAGATGCTGCAACATTGCAGCTGATCGGTGCTTCTTCTGGGCTCAGAAGCGCCAGGATTAGCACCGAGCTCCAGCTCCACTTCCACTGAGCCCTGATAGCCCTGCAGCTCCAGCCATCTCTCGCTCAGGCTTGTGCGGTGCTGCCACCCATTCAGCTCATTCCCCTCCCCCGCTACCACTTTTCTAGGATGGTTGCGTACCACCTGCTAGGTGCCAATGTATCACAGGTGGTACCCATACCACTGGTTGAAAAGCCCTGTTCTATCTGGATTGGAAGAAACATTAGCCATATTTTTTTCTGGTTAATTTAAATGAAGAAGTACACTTACATGAATCTGCAAAAAATCATTTTTAATGAAAAAATAGTTCACCAAAAATGAGGTTGACTGAGTCATCCACAACTATTTGACATTTACTTGTTTCTATATTAGTATTAATATGGTGTCAAAATGCATGTTGAACATTTTGAATCCTGTTGAATTAAGCATGAACATTTGCAATTGATATCAGTAAGAAAATACTCAGAGAACAGCTGAAATCTTAGCTTTCATTTCCTCAGTAGTTCATGCTATTTTCTCCTTTCAATACAACATCTCAAAGGTGCTTTTTCTCATCTCCTCATCCAAGAAGCTTCTTCAGTTCTGACTAAATGGTGGAAAATGGAAGGATTTATATATACCTTCTTCAGTCAGATCTGAAGAAACTTCTTGGATGAGAAGTGAAATGTCTTCAAGGAAAAAAACACAACTCCAGTTGTCTTTTGAAAAAGCACTTTTGGATGACTGAGAATCTCCATAGACATTTAATACAATAATTTAAAATCCCATCATTATAAGAAAACATCTACTATATTAGTTTACATGTTTATTCAGAGGTAAGCTGCAGTGACTGAGATTAAACATTGCACTAAGTGGTGGCTTACTTTTCTCATGGATTTTCTTTCTTTAGAAAAGATACAAGCCAGTGGCAGATCAACTGATTCTAAATTCAGTGTCTGATATCTATAAAGATTGGGGGGGGGGAATCTTATTAATGAACCTCTGAAAGAGATTTACAGTTCATGTATGGGAGATGCTGAACTATGTATTAGGATAAGCATCAATAATTTATTAGCTTTTAATGATTTTTTAATCATTAAGTACTTTTTACCTATACATTTAATGGTAGCAAGGCACCTTGCTCAGAATTATTTTAGATGGCAGGTATATATAATGCATTTCCTTCTTTTTTCCCCATGCTTTAGTTTTAACAACCTTGATGGATTTTGGTTTAGAACAACATTGACAAGTATGATTAAATGATTATACACTTGAGCAGATGATGATTTATTTTCCTGGGGAAAAAACCCCAGCCTCTTTACTGTTCAATATTCTGTCAGGTCTTTTGAAGGAATCTTTTCCATTTAAGCTTTCAAACAATGTTAAGAGGTGTCACCATCCTCATAATTATGTTTTCAAATAAATTTAACATATTGATTTCCTTACGGACAGGATTAGCAAAGGCACTTATTTGTGCATTCAGAGAAATTATATGCTTCTTTAATGTCTCTGCAGTAAGTGATATTGTTGTATGCTCTCAGTTTTCCAAACAGTTAAAAGTTCCTAGAACTGCATATCACTATCTCTTTTCATCAAATGAGTGAACACAAGATATTGAATGGATTTTTTCTAATACTTGTTTCTTAAGAAGCTGAAGCAGAATAGTAAGTAAATAACTGAGCTGATATTCATCAGATCCACTATCAGAACCCTGTATATCCATAGTGAAATTTGCTCAGAGTTTTTTTTCTGTGTATTCCAATTTAATCTAGACATTGCTAACATTCTCTTTTCCCACAGAACTTTACAACATCTGTACAGCATCCCACTCAAATAATTACCAGATTTGATTATGTTTAGTTATTTTCAAGATTAGCCAAAACTGGCTAGGTTTCATTGCTTACTATGTAGTAGATTTTGTTGTGCCCATCATTTATATTTTCTTGGCAGCAAATTTTGTTAATACTGAGGTTCACATGTTGAATGGGCTTCCCTTCATTTTATAAAGTTAAGAATTTACCTGAATATCCTCTGGGGGTAGTTCACTTTTTAAAAAGTCTTCTTTTCAACTTTCATCTCTAAGGAGATTTTGTTTAAAGTTATATTCCAAATTCCACAGTTCCTTATCTAATTGACTATTATAGGTAGACAACCTGAATAAGATACAATTTAATATTAATTAAAAGGCTCTTGTAAGAATTATAAATAGAAATAATTCCCTTTTCATGCTGAAGATTAATCTGTAATAATGGATTTTATAATTCCTGACAGTTCCATGTTGTATCTTTCTGGATTTGGCTTCAGAAATCTTGTTCATATCTTTTTTCATGGTCTTTTTGTATCTTCAGTATTTTCCAGCAAGATATCCTGTACAGATAAGAAGCAAGAAAATAACTTCTTCTAGAAGCTAGAAAATAGCTTGATCTAAAACAGTGGTTCCCTACGTTTTCTATATCCCGCACACCTAGAACACTTCTGATATATTCTCGCACCCCTTAGAAAAGTTTGAAATAATATCAATGAATTATGCATATATAATTTTGAAAACCCAAGTTTTCACACCCCCTGGAATATTATTTCACACCCCCAGGGGGTGCAAGCACCCCCAGTTGGGAACCCCTGGTCTAAAACAATAAGACAAAACTATACAGCTTGAAGTCAAAAAAGAACAAGAGACAGTTTATTTCAGTTTGCAATTCATTATAAAGCATCTTATAAAGATCAAAGTTTTCTCTGATCTATAGCCACTGGCTTAATTCATACCTAATAGAGTTTAACACACTTAAAGCATTGTAGAGAAGCATACTGTATATGATTTATCCCATCGTAATATTTATTTTTAAAAAGTTTTATTGCACATAAGAATTGAAGGCATAAAAATAATTCAGCTGTGATGCAGAAATTACCTCTACATGAAGACACATATTTAGCTTAGGAAGAAGTTGATATTGGTGGTAGTGATATCACTGCAAAGGAAGAAAAAGTTAAAAAGGCGCAGCCAAAGACAAAGAAATAATTATTTTGGAAATGACCACAAAAGGAAAGAAATGACTGAGAAGTAGTGCAAACAATATTCAATAGTGATAATGAATGAATGAATGAATGAATGAATGAATGAATGAATGAATGAATGAATGAATGAATGAATGAAATTTAAAAAGTGGGGAAACAATAACACAAGGTAGAGGAAACATCAAAAATCTCCTTCCTACTACATCATATTTTCACAGAAGTGTAAGAATTTCTTCATTTAAGAACAAGTTTGCTACCTTCAGAGAGAAAGATTCTACTTCCTGTCCAAAAAAGGTTAAGGAAAGTCAACGTTTATTCATCTCCACATTATCCAACATTTGTTATAGTCCTACTTTCCATCAACCACAATATATTGGAGGGAATAGAAACAATATTCTTTACAAAATCCAGTCTTCTCAAACTATCCCAAAAGCTCTGAGAGAGCCTTGTATACTCACAGGTTCCACAGTTGTGTCTATCTTCCTTTTCTTAAACAACATTCAATCTAAACTTTTTTTACAACAAATGTTTTTATCAGTTTAATAAAAAGGAATCTATAAATATTGGTAAGTTCTTGGTAAGTTGTTATAATGAAATCCCAAACCAAATTAATTCTTACCCATATATGGTAGCCAAAATCAATAGCCATGTTTGGACAATGTAATTGTCCAGCTCTCTGGGGCTTTCTATGAACCAACAGTGCATAATGACTTATCAGCTGAACAACTGTTATTTAAAGTCTTCCCAGCTGCTGCAAAGGAAACTGGAAAGTTTTACTTCATGGTGTTTATTTTTATGGTAAACCCTAACCCCCTGCCACAAGTCGAAAAGAGTCAATTACACATTTGCACATTTCTGTCACCTTTCTAACCCTATCTGTATGGGGAAAGGGGCCAATTTTTTTTTAAAAAAAGTGCCGGTTTTGCTTTGTTGCTTTACAATTTCATTTTTGTTTGTATAATGCAGTTATCTGAAAACAGGTAGTTTAGCCTCAAACCATCTCCCTGGTTAGTTTTACAATTAGTTTGCTGGGGTACATTATTTGCTGGAGTACAGTATTTGCATAACTTGCATGTTGTGCAATTATGACAATAGACTACAGTACAGCTATATACATAGTGTGTTTACAGCATGGAATGAAAAAGAAAAAAGAGAAAGAAAAAAATTCAAGTTCACAAACCTGGATAAGTTCATGGGGGTTCAGAATATACAGGTTCAACACTGTTTTTAAGAGTTTATCACTAAAATCCTTTTGCACAGTGATTAGAATACAGTACTGCAGGCTACTTCTGCTGACAGCTGACTGCCAGCAGTTTGGCAGTTTGAGTCTCGTCGCTCAAGGTTGACTCAGCTTTCCATCTTTTGGTAAAATGAGGACCCATATTATTGGGGATCAATATGCTGCCTCTGTAAACTGCTTAGAGAGGCCTGTGAAGTGGTATATAAGTCTAAGTGCTATTGCTATTGCTATTCTCCCACAATCAGTAGTAAATTGTATTACATTAATCAAATACTTTGATGGTCCCCTGAAAGTAGAAGATGGATCCCGAGAACACATTTATTGTTAAATGAAAGAGGAAAAACCAGTGATCAGATTATGCTGCTCCAGAGACAGGAGTCATCTACAAAATTCTTTATGAAGGAATTGCTCTGATATCTAATAATCAAATCTGTTGCAAGAAAATCTCCCAGCAGATTATTAGCATTAGATTCAACCTGCCAGTTGAGTGTTCTCTTACTTTATTCATTTTAATTTTAATAAAGTTAAATTAAAGAAGTTCTACTTTTGCCTCACCCAATTATTTTCTCCAGCATGTGCATTTTTCCACAGGCCTCAAAACATCCGTTACTCTGTCCTGGTGAAAAAAATAATCTAAAAAACAAAAAAGGAAGCTCTTCTGGTATACTTTTTTTAAACATAACGAATGAGGAGTAGGAACGGAGCAAGCTCTTCTTTTATTTTTTTATGTTTGTCAGCTTTAATTGCCTTATCAACTCTACCACTTGATTTACTAGCAACTGTGGGATGCTATAATGATTATTTCACATCCACTGTTTAGATTATTACAATATTTCTTTCTTTTTAATTTTATACTATTGTCTGGTTCAACATTTCTTTTCTTCTGAAAATTATTAGTGAAATCATTATCATATAATGTAGAGAGGAAAAGTAATTCTGAGCTTCTTAGAATGCAAGCTATTCTTCACAGGTTAAAAATAACCTTTGCAGTTGAGGCAACAGAAATGGTATATATCTGAACAGTTCCTTCTGGAGGTTATGCTCAACATATTTAATCATCTTCTTTGAAAAATCACTTTCAATTTACTTGTGATAAATTGTCAAAATGCTGAATAAAACATTCCTTAATGCATTACATTGTTTCAGAATTTATTGCTGAAAAGACCTTAGGGTCTTTTCTGTTTACCAGTTTCAAATGGTTCCAATAATATGTTCATTAACTCAAAGATAAGTAAAATGGGGGCAAATCAGGAGTAATGAAAGCTTATGTCAATCATTACAGAAAGTGAACAGATAAACCATACATATTTTATTGTGCTTAGATGCTCTTCCTGGAACATAACTTAGGATTTTTTTAAAAAAAGGGAGTACCTGTGGATTTTAGTCCACTTGTCATTGCCGACCATAGAGGACAGTGCTCATCTCTGTTTCAAGGCCATTGAACCAGCACTGCCTGAAGACATTTCTGTAGTTATGTGGCCAGCACAATATCACAGAGCACTGTTACCTTCCCACTGATCTAGTACCTATTTATCTACTCACATTTACATACTTTCAAACTACTAGTTTGGCAGAAGTTGGGTCGAGGACGGGAACTCACCTTGTCACAGGATGCTTGGGTCCTGAAACTGGGCTGCTGGCTTTCCAGCCAACAAGCCCAGCATCTTAACCACTGAGCCACCACACTGCCCCATGTCTTTAGACATGCTACCAAAATGCATAAATCTTATTGGAAATGAATCAAATTAAGTTAATAGTCAACAGTAATACATAATAAAATTATGTACTGATCTGATGTTTCTGACAGCTTCAATATTTTTTTAAAAAAATAGTAATACTAATTGGAGATTTCTGATAGCATTGGGTTTCTGTTGGAGTAAATATAAGTGGACAATAGAAAAATTAATTCCAGGTGAAATCATATGTGTTGCTGTTTGTACAACAGCTGTATAAATTCTAACAATACAGTATTTAGAAAGCCAAAGTTTCATCATCCCTCTTCTTTTTATCTTTTGCTGTTTATTATGATGTAGTGAGTAATGTAATTGGAATTGTCCATGTCTCTGTATAATAATTAGTATTCTTAAAAAGAGAAGAAAAAAACATTTCAGCAATCAATGAGAACCAAACACAAAGAAACCAGATCTGCATTGGCTTTTTTCTAGGAATCTCTTGAAGCTAGGGAAATCAGTCAACCAGAAAAACATGTTACCCATGTTTCCCTGAAAATAAGACCTGGTATTATTATTATTATTATTATTATTATTATTATTATTATTATTATTATTATTATTATTATCTCTGCAGAAGATGTCGCAGAAGAAGTGGGCTAGTGAGGAAAGGCCTGGCTGCAAGGTAAGTGGGTGATATTGCAAAGGGATCGATTAGGACTGGTTCAGATCTAAATTCCCACATGGAAGCTAACTGGATAACCTTGGGCTAATTGCTCTTCCTTAGCCTAAGCAATCTCCCCATGAGTGTCATAGCTGAGAAAAAAAAACAAGAGAAAGGAGATATGATATGATATAATGAAGGAATAAAAAATGGATAAAAATTCAAGAGAGGAAAAAATGCTGATATATTTCTCCCTATGGCAAACTTGAAGGAAGAGAAAGACAGATGTGGAACCTGAAGGGAAAGGAAAGTTATTCTCCTATTGCTATATTTTGTTTTTTATTATCCCCAGAGTAGCCTATTAACAAGAAGGCATGATTTGGAATTTTAAAGCAATTAAAATTCAAATACATGGGACAAAAGCATAACAAACATACTTTTATCTTCAGATGTAGTAGAAAGCTGATGGCTGATATCATGCTCCTGAGACTTCCTCTGAGATTGAATTTTCCATCAAACACCAATATTACCTTTTTTTTAAAAAAAATAGCATTTCCTTGGAACAACTGTTGATGATGATTAATTCATCAATTTATGCTATAGATTAGAAACGGGTAATTTGAAACAAGTTCTGGGGAGAGTTTAACTAGAGAACAAGCAACTTTCATTGTTTTACCAGTAGAGAGGAAACATTTAATTTCTCCATATCTTTTGCAGCCAATGGTAATGAGTTTTCACAAAAACTCTGTAATCAGTTTTCTAAGAGGTTCAGATAAAAAAATGGCTAAAACATTCAGAAATATCATAACTCTGAGAAAAAATGTTTGATTTCTTTTTAATAGTAGTGTAAGCAGAAAAAGAAACTTGCAAAATGCTATTTGGCATATGTTTGTTGAGATATAAGCCTGATTGTTTTCAGTAAGACTTAAATATAAGTACCTTAAGAATATAACAAAGTGTTATATTCAGGGATGCCTTCTGCTGTTGGTTGTTCTTCTACTATAACTAGTGGAAAGGATTTAATCTACCATCCTTTTAGTGTGTGCACCCAGTTTCCTGTTCTCTTCTCTCCTTTGCCCATTCTCCAATTCCCAAACTCTTTGAAATCTACTCCATACGATGGAAAAAGCTATTATTTGCCAGCAAGTTTGATAGATTCTATTGAAAGTACACAAGACTATCGTTCCTTCTTTTTTTTTTTTGGCTTTGGGGTTTGATTGCTCTTCAAATGGTAACACAAGGTAGGAAATGCCTGCAGAGCATGGCTTTGAAAATTCTTTATAACATATTTGCCAGAAGCTTCCAATATTTTCTTGTAATAACAACCATAGAAGAGAAGAAACAACATCAGTGTAAAAAATACTGACTTTCTACAATGTTCCCAAAGTTATTTGCAATTTCAAATGTAGTGGGCAACAGCAATAATATGATTGATATGCCATCTTTCTACCCAAAAGGCATTCAAAGCAGATCTGCTCATGTATAAAGATGAGCTGCTATTTGAACTTCTTGGCTACAAAAAGGACAAATAGAGTGTGGCAAATGACATGGAAGGCATTTATAAAGCCAATAGGGCTGGCAAAATCCCAGAGTCTTGTTTACTATGTGAGTTTTCACATGTTCATTAAAATATGTGCATAACTATTGCCTTAAACTATGGGAATAATTAGATTGTTTATGCCAAAGGAGCTGATTTTTTCTCCTATCATTTTAAAAGAGGAAATATTATTATGCCAGTATATAACAACTGCATTGCTGTACTTTGCAAATAACTGCCAAAGGTAGAATAAAGCATTTGAAAACAATATTTGTCCGCAATTGTTTTTACTGGGCATTATTACTGATACTACTGTTGTGGACACTAAGTTGATGTTGAATTTAATTATGGCAGCAAGAATTTTAGTAGGGCAATATTGGAAGAAGGAAGAACTGCCGACTATAGAAGAATGGACTTTAAAAGTTTCCAACCTGGCGGAAATGGCAAAGATCTCAGCGTACTTGAAAGACCATTCGCAACAGAGATATATTGTGGAGTGGAAAAAATGGATTGATTATATCCAGAATAAATATGGGACTAAAAAGTTTCATCTAGCATTTGAATAAGTATTGATGTGATATTTATATTGCTTGTAGTTATTTTATAAGAGTTAAAGTGCGATAGATTTAATAGTTTATTGTTGTTTGTATAAGGTAGATTATGACTGTTTGTATTTTTATACCCTGTATTTAGCTTTGGGAAGTCGGGGAGGGGGGAGGGGGAAGGGAGGGAGGTGTTGGGGAGGGTTGGGAAGAGGGGAGGGGGTTGGGAGGGGTTTTGTTCTGTTAAAAATGTATTGTAAAACTTTTCAATAAAAAAAAGAAAACAATATTTATAAAAGATAATTAGATATATGCAAAGATCTAGGCTGCCAAGACAATTTCTATAGAGCTGATGATAGTAAATAATTTGTTATTTAGCTCATTTTGTCTTCTTACCAGTTTACCATTGGTTTTCCAAATAGTTGTCAGGGAATATTTTTGGTTTAGATATTTCATTCTTACAGTATATATTTTTTTACCTTAATATTTAAGAAAAGCTATATGTGAGCTAAGATACAGATTCCCATATATTTGATTTATGAAATGCTTATTAAGCAGAACCTTTTCAGAAAATTATTGAGTACATCTCCAAGTCTCTCTGGTAATAAATTTTATGTTTTCCAAAGTGGATGATTTTAAAAAATTACATCTGGCATCCATTGATGAACATTATATTATTATCAACAATAACAGAGGTATAATTTAATAATCTTGCTATTTTTTCCCTTTTGGAGAAGCTTCCCAAGAGCGTGTTAATACCTTACATATAGAAAAACATGAAAATGTTTTTCTAAAATTGGTTTTTGTTGCACTTGTGGCTTATTTATGAAATGGGCCAAAGCTGACCCAAAATTTGCGTGAACTATGTTTACCATTAGTATGGAATACTGCATGTGGCAGAATTTGAAAAAAAAACCTAAATAAATGGTTTAAGCATAAATATATTAATACATGTGTATGTGTGTACAAACTTACTTTTTTTATTTTTGAGATGAAATATTATGAGAACTAGTAAAAAATACAAGATAAATAATTGGGTCTGAATAAGGTTCAGATCATTTTTAAGTAGTGCCAAAAGTAGATTTTTTTAAAAAATGAGGATGAAAGGAAAGTGAATAAGAATAAAAAGTAGAAAAATTGGTGAAAGACAAAGGATGTGCAATAACTAAGAAGTATTACAAGATGATTTATTCTCCTAAGAGAATGAAAGGAAGGTGGACATAAGGAAATAGAATATAGAAGAGAATGAGAAGAATTATTTTCAGAATGCCATGGAAATAAGTGTGTTATTAGAGTAATGAAAACTATAAAAACTATTGCTTAGCACTAAACATGAATTTGAAAAAATATAATTATAGAGATCATACATCACATAACACAAAATTATCATATATAATGACAAATAGGAGAAAATTTGGATGTAAGAGAATTATGACTGCAAAAAATATATATGAAATATTGTGCAGCATGTATGAGAAAAAGATAACTACAAAAAATGTAATTCAGCACAAGGTATTGTTAAAAGACAGAGAAAATGCAGAGCAATTTTGTTGAAAATAAAGCATTGCTTTGGGAGGGAGTGAAAAGAACTAAAGAAGGAGCTCCAGCAGTGTGAATGGAGCTTTGTAAACAAAATGAATATTGAAATGGTTAAAAATGAAACTGTGGGACTGTCAGTGAGAGAATGCTTGAAGATGTATTTTAGAGATTTCTTTCAGAATTAGAATAGTATACCAAAAAAGGGAAACAAAATGCATCTAATAAATGTTAGTCTCTAAGACATGTTCCATTGGATTTTTAATAACAAGTGCTGATGGTGATGTTCAGGTTTATTGGTTGAGGATGTGAATGTTTGTGCACTTTTCTTTGCAGATGATGCTGTCGCCTGAGAAGCCACACCATTTACAGGGAATATTAGAATGTACTAGATAACCCATGACCCCTTGAATCATCCTTTCAGAGATATTTTCTTACCAGATTCCTCAATGCCTTCAATAATGGCAGATCTTGTAATGTACTACCTTCACTGGAAAAGCGGGGATACATTCAGAGATATATCTGCCTTGAGAATAACCCCTGTTGAGCTGTGTAGCACAGTCAAACATCAGCAGAGGGAATATTTTATGACATTTGGCATTATTTTATAAACCATTTAATGATAATTTTAAGTCATGGTGTTTTATAAAATTTCCCATATTTCAATTCCATAGGAGTTATGGGTGCTGGATTTTGGACACATCCATTTGAGGCACCTTGGTTCAAAAAAAATTTGTCCTGTGGGACACTGTTTTGCCCAATTAAAGGTTGCAAGAATCTGAGTTTCAGTAGTATGTAGAATATGCAACAAGAATGTTAGAACAGTAATTTATCGCAGACCAAGGTGGTATTTGATGGGAAAAAATGGAGTTAATAATGGAAAATTATGCATGAATGACAAAACTACTAGATTACTAGAACAACTAGCTATGTGGTGCACCTTATTAGAATGTTTACTAAAATGAAAATATGAATATACAAATGTAAAAACATCAAATCAAGTTTTTATTATGGTTATAGACCAACATAATTAAGAAATGCTATTAGATGCATTATGCTTCAGTCACTTTGTTTTACAGAACTGAAAGTTCAGTATTTTAGGTGAAACATCAAAATACATTGAATACTACCCAAAAAGGAATAGTGTGATGCTTTGGTATGTAAAAAGAAAACATACAATTCAAAGAGAGGTTTATCATTTCTAAATTTATGTATTTTCTTGTGAACCCATTTTGAGGATGGCAAAGTTTGAGACAGAAATGTAAAACTTGTTTATCACAGTTTACTAGGGGTTTTGATATCAGTATCAAAGAAGACAATAATAAAAATGTAATTTTTCTGCAGAGGGAAACATATTTTTTCTCTATTCTATCATAGTGTTAAAACTATGTCTAGTACATATTTTATAGTGGATCATGAAACACCAATGTATGAAGGTGATTTAATCGAGCTGCTGTTTGGAAGAGGACTTGGAAACATGTGGTTTAGGGATAAAAAAAGGATATGCAGCATTCATGATACAGCAGGCAAAACCAAAGAAAAGTAGAACTTCCCAGCTTTGCAACTATCAATCCAAAAATAAATTTAAAGCTTTTATTTGAGATTCTATCTGTGTTCTGTTTATTTCAGATCCTTCATTATTTCTGTGATTCCTTATACAGAAGCTGATTGGACTTCCATATGTATGGACTTTGACAACTGATACAAATAGTCTTCACTTAATGACTGGTTACATGATGACCATTAAAAGTTATGATGGACTAAAAAAATTACTTACAACCCATCCTCAAGGCTGTGACAGTCACACAAACACAAACACACATCCTGTGATCATGTAATTGATCATGTGGTAACTTGCTTAATAAATGCAGTGATTTAAACCAAAATAGAGTCACCATAGACCTTAAGCGAATCGTATAGTAGTTAAGTGAACCACATGGTTGTTAAGTGAATCCATTCACCTGAAAAAGAAAAAAACCCAGAAACCAGCAAAACATTTTACAAATTACAGTCATGTGACCATAGGAAAGTGCAACCAGTTGTAAATGCAGCCAGTTGCCAAGTGCCTGAAATGCGATCATATGACTTGGAAAGGTGTAGTAGACGTAACTTCTTACAACTTCTTATAACTTTGAATAGTCATTAACTGTCCGGTTGTTAAATGAGAACTCACTGTACGTAATCCTAATTCCCTTTTCAGCTCTGTTATGGTCACCTATCAGAGTAGGCATAACAACAACGTAGCTGCATGGTCACCTATCTGTGTAGTATGACAGGTTTTCATTTGTGACCTTTGAAATCAATAATTAATAATAAAAATTCACTATTCACAAGTTTAAAACACTGCTACATTTCAATATGATATTAAATTCAATATGAAGTTAACTATATGTCTGGGTGCAATTTACACATCCAGTAGTAAGAAAATAAATGAAACATAGTATGTTGGTTTGTTTAAAAAATAATACCTTTGTATAATTATTGTATTTCCTCCTGATTTTGCTGATTTTCAAGCATCTTTCCCATATAGCTTGTTTTTCCCTAAATATTATTTTAACTCTTGCAAATCTTGAGTCTTCCCTAAATCAAGAAATAAGCTTGGCCGTGGCCAATATTTTTCTTACATGATGTCATATTGTCACAGCAACATTCTGAGAACTGAATTACAGTAAGTATGGAGCACTTGGTATTTCTAAGACTCTGAATCCAGATTTCTGAGTTCATATTTATGGAAAGGATGGTGGTAAAATAGACACTGAAACATCTACAGCCTCTGTCAATAAAAAATTCTTATATCCTTCCGAGTGTAATAAGTAGCCCTGAAGAAGATGCCATCTAGACATGGATTGGGCTGTTTTTCCTTTCTTCTTTTTCTTTTAATTAAATTTTAAAGCCACAATATTGTTAACACCACTCTAATATTTTTGTTCTTCTTTCATTACTTTGATATTGTAACATTTAAAAAGGGTGTTTGTTCAGGATACCGGCATTCTATTTTCTCTTTGCCTTGATGTAACTTTCATCAAAGGAATGCCAAAGATGCTCCTAAAAACTCTTGGTTTAGAACAAAAGAAAAAGATTAAAAACATTCTCTATTAAGAAAAAACACCCACCCTTTGATTTATTACAGAATATTGAGCACAATACTTTTTTCATGTAAAAAATAAGAGGTTCCTAGGTTTAGCTTCCTGCTGTTACGAATAATACAGCTTTACTTCCTCCAACTTGTCATGGAAATTTCATAGAGCTGTAGCCCCCAAGTGCTACAGATTCTTTCAATGCCAAAACCATATGAATATAAATGCAATATACATTTTTATTCCCATGGCTGTTCTGCTTAACTGCCTGCCATTATGTATATTAATGAAAATCAGATTTCAGATGAGAATGCTCATCACTGACACAGAAGTGCAACAAGAACTCCCACAGCTAGGATGCCATAAAATGATTAATTTGGAACTTTATTGTACGCTGAGTATGTTCCATATGCTTTCCTCACACTCTACATTTCTTTTTTGCCTTCTTCATTCCTAGAGGAGAATGAAGTCTTTGCCATTTATTTTTATAGGATTCCAAAATCTGAGTTATAGTCAATTTGTATCCTGCTTTTCAATAAGACATTGAGGGCAATTTACATCATAGGAGGAATAGCTCAGACATTCAGCCCCTGATCATCAACTGTGTGGAGTGGGTGGCCAGCTTTAGGTTTCTGGGTGTTACCATAAAGGAGTACCTGACGTGGAATGCTCATAGCATTGGTTAAGAAGGCCCAGCAGAGATTATATTTCTTGAGACTTCTCCGGAAACAAATGAATGAAAAACCTCTGGTGACGTTCTACAATTGCTCCATAGAGCGCATTCTAACCTATTGCATTGTGTGTGGTTTGCCAACTGCACAGTAGCAGATAGGAAAGCACTCCAGAGGGTCATTACCATTTCCCAGAAGATTATTGGCTGCCCTCCTCCCCACTCCCCTCCCCCTCCGATAAACTGTACAGTTCTTGTTGTCTTAGGAAAGCTCAAAACATTCTTAAAGACTCATCTCATCCCAGACATTCTTTTTTTCAACTATTACCATATGGCAGATGGTACAGGATAATAAAAACAAAGACAAATAAGCTGAAATATATTTTTATCCCAGAACTGTAACCATACTAAATACTACTGTATAATGCAACATTGAAGTGCAATATTAGGGGCAGTGCAATAGTGAATAGAATGTGTAGGATGTGTATATATAATGTATGTTTTTACTTGTGTGTAGTGTGCACTATGGACAGCACTTAATTTTGTTCTGAAATATACAATGACAATAAAGATATTCTATTATATTCTATAAGCTGCTGGTAAATCAGCACTCCTTTTCATTGAAAAAGGGCCCTTTTCCCAGGCTTCAATTACTTCCCTGGCTGTTTTTGTGCTTTCTTGTCCAACAGTCTTAGTAACTGCAAAATTGAATGTTTTTATTATATTTTGTACAGTGCCTTGGTGTGAGATGAACAGCAGTACCATCATTAAATATTAAATACAATAAATGCATAAATTCAAATGTAGAAATCCCAGACTCCCAAAAGACCTTTTTTGATTCCCATATTAAAAAAGTTTAACACTTCTGCCTTTTCTCCAAATCTGCAATTGTAAGGCCACATTCCTACATTCCATCTCTGCCTCTGGTGATAAAACTCTTTTCTTATTTACAACCACATTCCTGTCTCTGATTCACATGTGTATACAACAAAGACTTGTTTCAATTAAATTGCCCAGTATATAGTTTTCCTGAAGTTGTCCTTGCTTCAAGATAGGGCCTCTGCCTTCCTGTGATAAACCTTTGCTCCTTGCTTCATTTATAACAAAGACTTGTCTTTTATAATTGTCTATGTTTCAAGTTATGTTTCAAGTTATGTTTCAAGTTATGACAACCCTTGTATTCTCTGTAATATAATAAGCTATGCTTTATTGTTTCCTGTAATGACCTTTACCCTCTTCATTATCAGTTCTCTGTTAGCATAAACTATGTTTTATTGTTTCCTTTGACCTCACATATGTTCATTAGCAGATGTATGCAATGAGTTATGTTTTTCCTTTATGTTAATTCCTCATGTGTACTTCACCCCTCCCAAATGAAACAGCCTAATAAAAAAAGGGTTTGTGGAGCTGTTAGGGGGGGCACACCATCCACCCCGAGCACTCCATGCTCCCTCACCTTCTTGTATTGGTGCCTCAGTTTGTCTTACTCTGTCTCTAACTCTGCCTAATCATCGCAGTTCCCAAGTATGACCGTCGGAACTTCCGGCATACTGGGTCGGTGGTAAAGGGCAAGATCCTTCCTTATTCAAGGTGTCCACCCTTGCGAGGGTCCCTCTAAATTCCCACCCCTGTTACGGGGCTCTAAGAGTTGAGGCCAGAACCCTGACCGGTCGCTCATCGCAACATTCAAATTTATGTAATAATAAGCAATGGTAGAAATAACACAAAACAATAAATGCATAGAATTCGATCTAGATAACCAAGCTGATCTCACTTGCTGTTATCTTGATTAAGACTATCCCTTTTTTTAGGTTGCAACTGGTTTACAACATGCATAAATACTGGACATTGCAAATATTCCACACAAGAGTATTTCATGCATTGAGCATGAAATCCATATTAATTAGATTGCTAATTTCAGTCTCAATCCTGCTGTTACCTTTGCTAATGATATGAATTATTCCTGGCTTTGCTTTATTTGTGACATCTTTAGTCAAATTATAAGTTATATATTACATGTATTATCCTTTTTAGTTTTAGGCCTGAGAGTTAAGCCTTGATATTCCTTATTCCTGCTCCAATCATTAATTTCTGTAACAAAATGAGGGAAAAGGCACAACTATACATGGTTTTCAGTTGAGAAATAGTAGGTACTGTAGATTCAAACATTAGAAATAGTACTTCTTACGATACTTTGAGGATTCTTGGATATTCTGACCTCATGATTTTCATATTTAATTTTTATCCTGCAAGTAACAAACCAACATTTATGAAAGAAATGGACAAAATACCATCTTCTCTACACACCAGTACCTTAAAGCAAAGAATTTACTGGATCAGGAATCAACAGCCTTTTAAAATCCAGGACATCATTGTGCAAGTTTCCTTCTCTGTTTTTGAAAAAGTAATCAAAATTTTGTGTTAAACCTTGTGAATTTTCTGATGATCTCTCACTCTTAGTATTATCCTCACATACTAGCAAGGAAGTGCAAATGATGAAACATTTAACATCACTGTGCCAACCAAGTGACTTGTGCACTTACCTCTCACATCAGGATGTGAGCGTGAAAGCCTGGTATTCCCATCATGGTATTTCATTACACGTTTTATATGTATGTATATATATATATGTGTGTGTGTGTGTGTGTGTGTGTGTGTGTGTGTGTGTGTAAATTACTAACAAAGAATTAAGGGAGAACTGAGATGCATTTCTGACTCTTTAGTCTCCATCAGTCAGCCATACCCTTCTGAGATTCGAACCTGGGCTGATTGCATATTAGGCAGTGTTATTTACCTCTTGAGCCACAGGATCTCTCTCGCTCTGTTAGCCTTCTGCTAATTTTATTAAATTTATATACCGCCCTTTCCCAAAGGACTCAGGGCGGTTTACAGGGTATTTAAAATCAAACAGTACAAAATACAAAAGTTAAAAAACAATTTAAAAAGATTAAATTATCCCTTAACTAAAAACCTCAGTTAAAAATTCTCAGCCTGGGCCGGAGAGCTCAAAGAGCCAGGTCCCGGCGGAATGAATGAAGGTCAGGGGCGGTCCTAAGCTCCACGGGCAGCTGGTTCCAGAGGGCAGGCGCACCCACAGAGAAGGCCCTCCCCCTGGGTGTTATCCACCTGTTACATATTCACACACACAACAATCCCCTCACATCTATAAGGGATCCCTGGCAGCCGTTGACAACCGTCAAAAGGCTGCTGCGGCATTCCCCCCCCACACACAAGCGGCTAGCGGCCAATTCTGACAGCTGTCAAACTACCGCGCATGCGCAGTACACTGACAGCTGTCAAACCGGCCGACTCTGACAGCTGTCAAACTGCCGCGCATGCGCAGTACACTGACAGCTGTCAAACTTCAGAGAACCGCGCATGCGCAGCTCAGCCGGAGCTGTCAAAGCTGCCAGCTGTCCCCGGCAACAAGCCGCTATAGCCGCGCCTACCTTTAGCCGGTCTCTCTCTCATTGGGCGTCCTTGTTAGGCGGGAGAACCCCGTTTGTTTATTGGTTCTTGATGTTGTTGTTGTTGTCCCTGTTCACTATAAATACGGGGGATTCCCGGCGTTGCATCGCCCGGGACCTCTGCCCAATAAATGCATTGTTTTGGACCGTGCCTGCTGTCTCCTGTCATCCCTCAAGATAATCCACCTGGCGACGAAGGTGGGATACGGGTCTGCTTGTTAGCTGAAGTCACTAGCTGAAGCCACAAGTGAAGGAGGGAAGCCGTCCCACCAGCTGACACCGCTGAAGTCACTTGCTGGTCGGGAGAGCCCTCCACGCACACCGCCCTAAGCAGACCCGTGGACCTGACAGTATGGCAAACCTTGGGCACGTCCGAGAATTCGATGTCTCCCAGCCCGAGGGCTGGGAATCGCATCTCGGGCAAGTGGAGGGGTACCGCCTCGTCAACAACATTGTCGAGGATCGCCCCAAAGCCGCGGCGCTCCTTTGCCTTAGCGGCCCGGCGGTCTATGATGTAGCCGTAGGGCTCTGCGACCCTGCTCCGGTGGCTTCTGTGCCATACGCTGAGCTGGTCGACCGCCTCAATCGTCATTTTGCCCCAAGATGGTCCGAGTTGTACTGGCGCCTGAACTTCGCCCACCAGTACCAACGTCCAGGCGAGCCGGCTAAATCATTCATAGCAATGGTCCGACAAGCGGCCCGACGCTGCCGTTTCCCGGACTTCGAGGACCACATAAGGGACCAGGTCATCGTCGGTCTGAGAAACCTGACGCTCAAGAAGAAGCTCATTACTAAGCCGACGATGGACCTGGCCGAATTAACATTAGAAATTATGGCATACGAAGATAGCCATCGGGAGGACACGCTGCCACCGGGAAATCCCTTCACGGGGTCAGTCCACCACGACTGCCCTAGAAATGCCGACCCAGGAACGGCCGAGCAGAAGACTGAAGTGGATGCCATCCGTCCGAGACCCGCCAACCCCCAGGCTCGCCGAGAGGGCGACAAAAGACCAGATCGTCCAGCCGGAGGTCCGAGGGAGACCACCAACCGCTCCAAGTGTGCCAGCTGCGGTGGCAACCATGCCAGGGCATCATGTAAATTTCGTAACACCAAGTGCCATGGCTGCGGCAAAACTGGCCACATTCGCTCCGCCTGCTGCAGCACCGCCCACAAGACCCTTCACGACCTGGAGGCGGCCCCGGAAGGTAATATTCCCCTCCCTGAATTGCCAGAAAAGGCCCTATGGTCATCCGTCATGACCACTAGCACGGACCAGGGGCCCTTAACCACCAGCTTCATCCGTCCCAAAATTAAAATTCAGGTCCGGATTCAGGGAATCCCCTGCGAGATGGAGGTGGACTCTGGGTCCTCAGTATCCATTCTGTCCTGGGACACCCTACAAGGAATCGCGCGCCAGTGCAGACGCCGGTTCCCTATTACCCCCTCAAAAATTCTGCTAGCTGATTTCCAAGGCGCCCCTATCAAATTAAAAGGGGAAACGAGGCTCTCTATTAGCTATCAACATTTCCAGGGAGAATTAACAGCCCAGATCGCAACAGGTAAACGAGCCAGCCTTATTGGCCTCGACTGGTTCGAACCCCTGGGAATAAAAATTTCGGGCGTAAACCATTTCCAGCCTCATCAATTACAAGCCGTCTGCCAACAATACGCAGACGTTTTTGACGGGTCGCTGGGGAAATTCAATGGCCCCCCCATTGACCTAAAATTGAACCCAGAGGTCTTGCCCATCAGGATTAAGGCTAGAAGAGTCCCTTTCGCTCTCAAATCCAAGATAGAAGCAGAGCTCAACAGGCTAATTGGACTGGGAGTCATAGAACCTACAGAAGGGGGCACTTGGGAAATCCCCATAGTCACCCCTGTCAAGCCTAACGGGGATGTCCGCCTCTGCGCGGACTATAAAGCCACCCTGAATCACGCTTTAAACCCCCACGCCTACCCAGTCCCAGCTGTCAGGGACGTGCTTTCTTCCATTCAGGCAGGTACCATATTTGCCAAATTAGACTTAGCCCATGCATTCTTGCAGCTGCCAGTCTCAGAGCAAACGGCCAATGCCCAAACCATAGTCACCCACCGCAGAGCGTTCAGGGTGAATCGCCTGCAGTTCGGGATCGCAGTAGCACCTGGAATATTCCAGGAAACCATGGAGCGGACCCTCAAAGGAATCCCCGGGGTCTGCCCCTACTTCGATGACGTACTCATCGCAGGGGAATCCGAGGAAATACTAGCTGACAGACTGCGAGAGGTGCTTCAAAGATTTCGCACCGCCAGCCTCAAATTAAAAAAAGAAAAGTGCTCCATTGGAGTTCCTTCTACGGAATTTCTGGGGTACAAAATTGACGCTAATGGAATCCACCCCACGGATTCTAAAGTCAGAGCCATCAGGGCAGCACCACCTCCCAAAAATAAGGCAGAACTACAAGCCTTTTTGGGTCTCATAAACTTCTATCATGCTTTCCTCCCCCATAAAGCTTCCATAGCAGAGCCGCTCCACAGGTTATTAGACAAAGGAGCCCAGTGGCTCTGGACCCAAGCCCACGACGATAGCTTTAACAAGTTAAAACAACTCCTTTCAAACAAATCTACTGTCACCCACTACAAAGAGAAAATGCCCCTCTGTGTCGCTTGTGACGCCTCCCCCTATGGCATAGGCGCCGTACTCAGCCACCTCCACAGCGATGGAACTCAATCCCCCATCGCATACTACTCCAGGACCTTGTCCAAAGCCGAGCGCAATTACGCGCAAATTGACAAGGAGGCCCTAGCATTAGTGGCGAGCGTGAAGAAATTTCACGATTACTTATACGGTCGCCACTTCACAATTTTCACTGACCATAAACCCCTGCTAGGGCTCTTTACCTGGGACAAATTGACCCCGCAAATTCTATCCCCCAGAATGCTTCGCTGGACCACATTCCTAGCAGCATACTCTTTTAAAATTGAATACAAACCAGGCAAAGAAATGGGTCATGCAGACGGCCTTAGTAGACTGCCCCTGCCCAACTTCGACCCAGACCCCGCGCCCGCCGGCCAACTCCTGGCTATCCAGGAATTGCCTGACCGCCCCGTATCTGCAAAAGACATAGCCACAGCAACCAGCAAGGACGGAATCCTGGGAAGGGTGCTAACCTGGGTCTTAACCGGCTGGCAATCCACCTCCCCGGGTCCAGAATTTCAGCCTTACTTCCAAAGACGCCTTGAACTGTCAGCCCACCTCGGCTGCGTCCTTTGGGGCAGTCGTGTCATCGTACCCGCCCCGCACAGGCAACAGGTTTTAACCTCCCTGCACGAAGGCCACCCCGGTGTGGTCAAGATGAAATCTCTCGCCCGAAGTTACTTATGGTGGCCAGGGCTCGATGCAGACATTGAAAACTTTGTAGCTACCTGCAACGTGTGCCAACAAACCAGGCCACCGCTCCCACACGCCCCTGTCCATAAGTGGGAGGTGACAAAAAACCCCTGGTCCAGAATTCACATCGATTACGCCGGCCCCTTCCAGGGACAAAATTTTCTTATAATAGTGGATAGTTTTTCCAAATGGCTCGAGGTCATCCCAGTAGCCAACACAACCTCAGCAGCCACAATCAAGGGTTTGAGGAGGGTATTTGCCACCCATGGGTTGCCTGATGTCATCGTATCTGACAACGGGCCCCAATTCACCTCTAATGACTTCCAGGTTTTCACCAGGGCCAACTTGATTAGACACACCACCTCCGCGCTCTTTCACCCCTCCACGAATGGTCTCGCAGAGGCCATGGTGAAGGCAACTAAAGAAGCCCTAAGAAAAATCATCTCCGGCGACTGGCACTGCAGGCTGGCGAAATACCTCCTAGCCCAGCACTCCACACCTTGCACCACCACCGGCAAATCTCCTGCAGAACTCCGTTGGGGGCGCCGCCTGGTCACAAAACTGGACCGTTTGCACCCCGACAGGGCAGCTGCCGAACCAACCCACGCACTGACCGTCAAAGTCTTCCCTCTCGGCCAGCCCCTCTGGGCAAAGAACTTCGGGGCCGGCGACAAGTGGCTACAGGGCGTGATCTCCGACCAGACTGGCCCAGTCTCCTACCTCATCGACTTAGGAGACGGACGGCTCATCCGGCGACACGCTGACCAACTGAGGAAGCGGGTGTCGCAGGACTGCAGTTCCCGAGCCCAACCGGGCACACTATCTTCCCCAGCGGCACCACCAACGCCATCTAGCCCAGTACCACTCGTCCCAGACATCGCCGATGACCCCCAACCTCCAAAACCCGGAACTTTCCCCACCGAGGGAAGGGAAGACCAGCCCAGCACAAGCCAGCCCAGCCCTAGCCTCCGCCGCTCCACCAGACCGCGGAAGGCCCCCTCGTACTTGGCGGACTATGAATGGGCCGGCAGCAGGACTAGTGGAACTGACCCCACCTAAACTTCCAGGGGCAAGGGGGGAAGGGGTGTTACATATTCACACACACAACAATCCCCTCACATCTATAAGGGATCCCTGGCAGCCGTTGACAACCGTCAAAAGGCTGCCGCGGCATTCCCCCCCCACACACAAGCGGCTAGCGGCCAATTCTGACAGCTGTCAAACTACCGCGCATGCGCAGTACACTGACAGCTGTCAAACCGGCCGACTCTGACAGCTGTCAAACTGCCGCGCATGCACAGTACACTGACAGCTGTCAAACTTCAGAGAACCGCGCATGCGCAGCTCAGCCGGAGCTGTCAAAGCTGCCAGCTGGCCCCGGCAACAAGCCACTACAGCCGCGCCTACCTTTAGCCGGTCTCTCTCTCATTGGGCGTCCTTGTTAGGTGGGAGAACCCCGTTTGTTTATTGGTTCTTGATGTTGTTGTTGTTGTCCCTGTTCACTATAAATACGGGGGATTCCCGGCGTTGCATCGCCCGGGACCTCTGCCCAATAAACGCATTGTTTTGGACCGTGCCTGCTGTCTCCTGTCGTCCCTCAAGATAATCCACACCGGCAATCTTTTACCAGCGGCACCCTGAGAAGACCCTCCCTGTGTGAGCGCACTGGACGAAGGGAGTTTGATGCTGGCAGGAGGTGTTCCCTCAAATATCAAATACACACACACACACACACACACACACACACACACACACACACACACACACACATATATATATATATATATATATATATATATATATATATATATATATATATATATATATATATATATATATATATATATAATCTGTGGATCTGTGAATCTTAACACTGCAAAGGCCAATGTGCAAGCAAATATTTGCAAACTGACTGTTTTCTTGTTTTTATTTTTTTTCTGTTATATTTGAACTCTATTCATGCCAAATATTTAGTTGTTTAGCAGACCACAGAAATATGCAATAAATTTTAATGATGAAAGCCATTTCATTGAAATCAATGACATTATTCATTTGCCTATTTGCTTTTTCCAATGAAAAGTAAAGTTCACTGAAGGGGTAGGGGCTGGAAGGCCATTAAAACAAAGTACAAATGACTGCTTTCCATCAGAACAATCATAAATGAGATAATAGAATATTCTACATAGGGAACATTCTTTATTACTTAGCATACACTTATTTAAACGAAGCTCATTTCATGTACCTAAAAGGAAGAATGAATTATTTAGAAATCTCTCATTTTATAAATAATGTGGCCTTTTAACTTCTTTGCTAGAATTACATTAATACACAATAAGTTTGTGGATGTTAATCTTGCTGGAATTACTGAACATTTTAGGTTTCTGCATAAAAGTCGAGTTGCAATAGTTCTACACTGACCTTGTTTAAGTTTTCCAGCAAAGCTGGCTTTCAAGCATATTTCAATTATGTTAAACAATACAGAAAAGTACAACCTTAAAGAGTGTAATCTTGTGCTTTTAAAAGGGCCAGTATGACAAAGAAGATGTATTTATGTGGGACAGCTTTAAAGATCCACTAAAATGAGACATAGACTCATATTTTTGCCATCACAGCTTTGATTGAGCAGGACAGTTTGAAAGCACCAAATAAAAACAGCTGTAACTTTACGGCTAGCTGAATTGCCTGGAGAAGCAATTCCACAGTTAGGAACACAGAGTCCCACTATCATGGTTGTACATATACTATATTTACATTCCATGCCAGAATAAAGTCTACATTTTATGGGAAGAAAAAAGGAATTGCATATCTTTTAGTTAACACAACCCAGGTGGCTAGAAAGGCCCAACAGAGGCTTCACTTTCTTAGGATCTTGCGGAAGAACAGGGTAGAACAACAGCTAATGACCCTCTTTTACCGGTCTACCATAGAGAGCGTCCTCTCGTATGGTATTGTGGTTTGGTATGCTGGTCTGACAGCCGCGGATAGGAAAGTATTGCAGAGGGTAGTGAGCACAGCACAAGACATTGTGGGCTGTTCCCTGACACCACTGGATGACATCGCCAGGGCTCGTTGCCTTGGAAGAGTGAGGAAGATTCTCAGGGATGACTCACACCCTGGATGGTATCTCTTTACTCTCCTACCATACGGTAGGAGATATAGGAATATAGCCAGCCGTACCAACAGGCTGAAAAATAGCTTTTATCTGTGGGCTGTTAGGCTTTTAAATGGGACATAATCTTATGCAGAATTGACTTGGGAGGCCGGTGTGTGGTGTAGTTGGTTCACATAGTGGGGCGGGATGGAGGGTTTGTTGTCACTGTGTGTTGGGGGGAGAGAGCACAGGGGGAGGCTCAGCTAATCTCAATGTACACATGTTGTACTTTGACAATAAAGGTTTTATTATTTATTATTTATTATTATATGCAGATTAAAAAAAACCTATAATTCTTTCTAGAGCTGGCAGTGAAAAATTAGAAGGTTGGCATTTGTTTTTTCTTTGCACAGTATATAACTATCTAAGATAACACAGAATTTAAAACTATCATGAGTCATCATAAGTCACCATTTGGAGAAGGAAAAGCCATAAGCAACTGGAGATGGTCATAGAGAACAAGTAAAATGTGCATTATTGATTGACTTGACTGACTGACTGACTGACTTTGCATAGCTGCCCATCTCAAATCAGTGATTCTGGGTCGTGAATAATAATAATAATAAATTAAACAATTTGAAAAATGATATTAAAAAGAAATTAAATACAAATAGCAGCAAAGAGGTCTTGTAGTCTGTTGGTGTCAACCTTCAAAACGGCCAGCAGGGTCAGGACCATCCTAATCTTAGAGGGCTTGGTGTATATAGCCATATATATTACAGTAGAATTGTTCAACATTTATGACTGGAAGATGAAATTCAGAACACATAAGGGTGTGTTAATAACACTTGTCTACAATTCTTTAAGGCAGCTGTGTCTTTTCAAAGATCACATGACTCTCTTTAAAGTAGCAAGGAAATCCCAGGAAGAGAAGTATTTGGTTTACAGCAGGGGTGTCAAACTGGCAGGTCCCATCAGGTGGCAATATTTAACAAAGGGGACCTGGAGCACACTGACCCTATACAACTAGTAGGATATGCCGATACCCTTAGGGAGAGGCAATCCTACAAATAACCTGTAACTATGCCATGTAGGGCTTTAAAGGAGATAACCAGTACTGTATCTAGAATTGTACCTGGGAAGCAACTGGAAGCTAGTGCAGCTCTGCAGCATTGGTGCTCCTTAGGTGAACTGTGGGGCATCCAAAATTGTGCATACCACAGCATTCTGAGTTGTGATTTTTGTCAAAATTGCAAAAAGTATGTAGCATTTTACCTATGCCTCAAATACGACATTCAGTAACACAAATTACACTGCAGTCTGAAAGTTTTGTCCTATGTAGTAAATCCTGCTAGTCTGGGTATTTTTATAGACTATGTTCTTCCCAAAATAAGTAGAGATGATGTGGTGCTTGGATTCACAGAGCTATTATCTAGAAACTGCTGATAGGTGATTTAAATATAGTTCTCACCAGTACTCTGCATAGAGTATTATTACTGTATCTAGAGGAAAACTCTAATAAGAGGTTTGGTGATTGCCTTAGCAAATAGTTTACAACAGGATGCTTGCTCTGGTAAGTCAAAGAAGCAGAAGATGCTAGATAGAAATCTACTCCTTCTTAACTGCAGGGAAACCATACCCCCTTAAGATAAGTTAAGTGCATTATTTGTTCTGGATGAAGAATCTGCATAATACAATCACCTAAACTGTGACCCAGTTACATATGTTAAGGAAAACAGGCCATATTATTTAACTCTGTTCTAAGTAGAACATAATTTATACCTTTAATATTTAATATATTTATTTACTCTACATTACAAGTTATACAGAGATTCTCTCAATAATTGTCTTGTTATCCAAGACAATCAAGCCTCCTGCGTAGCTGGCTTTGTACATTTTACAGAAAATTGTGTGTATTTTTAGGAGTTGGATTTGGATTGTTAAAAAATTAGTTCTATCAAAAGACCTCTTTGCTGCTATTTGTATTTAATTTCTTTTTAATATCAGATTTTTGAAAAATCTTCTCATTCATAAAGGTTTGCATTGTTTTAATGATTATTAATGTTCTTATTTTTTGTTTTATTGTGTCATTATAAAACACATAGTACTTTATATTTTTTAGGTTCAGTGGTATTTATATAGTGTTGACTGATGATTATCGACACTATTGATTTAGATAACTTAATTCTGTAAACATAAAGAAAATAAGAACGTTTATGTTTATGTTAATATTAACTATTATTTCTAAAAATGGTTTCTTAATGTTAATTAGCATAATTTTACTTAAAATTTACATCTAAAGCTAAGTGTGGGATGAACAACTGCAAAATACATTAAATTGTTATAATTTTATTTATAATTGTTATAATAAAAAAGTTTCTGTCTTAAGTTTATTACTAAGATCTCCATGGTATTGCTATAATTTATTGCTTAATGTTCATCAATTTTCTTTAGTACTATTGCCTAAATCAGCAGGCTTTATGCAAACATCCCTTTACCATGAGGTATAGTGCTAGCTACTGCTTCTCTGGCTTCAGAAACAGGTCGGAGCAATTCATGGAAATCATAAGGCTTAATGGCTTTTTTTGATGGCAAAAGGAGGCCATCTGTTGGGAGATTATTGTGCTTCTTTGCACAGTTGTTATAAGAATAGACTGCTAAAAAATAGTTTCTCAGGAAAGATATTGAATATCCAAGTCGTTGATTGCAGACTTAGATATCCATAGGTGAAGTAAGGAGAGGGGAGTAGCAATTGTGTCACATATGTCATTATAAAGATACTGCATATTATTTGTGCAGTAAGTGAGCGCCTGTTACTCGTCCCAGCTTCTGCCAACCTAGCAGTTCGAAAGCACGTAAAAATGCAAGTAGAAAAATAGGGACCACTACGGTGGGAAGGTAACAGCGTTCCGTGCGCCTTTGGCGTCTAGTCATGCCGGCCACATGACCACGGAGACATCCTCGGACAAGCGCTGGCTCTTCAGCTTTGAAACTGAGATGAGCACCGGCCCCTAGAGTCGGAAACGACTAGCACGCATGTGCAGGGGAACCTTTACCTTTACCTTTAAGTGGCATATATTTCAGAATTTGTGTCATTTCTACGATAAGATCATATCATTGAAGCAGTAGCAAACAATATTGTTTTAGAGAACAAAGTCACCCTACATCTCTATTCAAATGTTGGATGATTTGTCTTTATGTTAAGCAGATATTAGTTATTTAGCTAGAACTTTAATTGACAATTTTCATGTAGTAAGGTTTAATATTGCTTGAATGACATTCCTGCAATCCATGTCATGTGATCATTTTTAATATAGGTTATTCTGTGCCAAATGTTCTATATCTCCTGTGTCTAGTTTGCATTCATGAACAAGAATTAAAGTCACATTTTGAACATCGGTTCAAAACAATGCTGTTCCAACATCAAGAGTCCTTTGAGCTTATCTGGCACTGAACAGTAATGGACAATACCTTAAAGGGCTTCAGTTCTGGAGGAAACTTTGAGGATTCTTGGCTTGGCTTGAGGCACACCTATTGATCCTGAACTGCCTTCTTATCATTCTCAACACACACAAAAAGCAAAAAAAAAGCCCCCCTGGGTCTTCTGGAGACTAATTGGAGGACTGGCAGGCTCCATTTTGCATTCCTGATGTGAATAACTTAGGAACACAATTTGGTTTTCCTATTGCAATGTTCTGGAACAATGTTTTGATATTCCAGGGCACAGAAGGAAAGTTAAATACCAAGATCCTGCAAAGAAGGTGGGTGGGCAGTGATATCATGCCCTCATTATGATATCCCTCTGACTTATGTATCTGTGTGTAGGACCCAAGGATGCAAGAGGGGGCTTTGTATCATGACATCACTGTATGTATATAATTTTATTGTGGCTACCAGTGGGAATTTATGGTTAAGTGATGGTGCTAAATTCCTGGCCCCCATTGGAAACCTAGTATATAGGAATCAGCAGTTGATACTGTTTCAGTTGCAGCAATCACTTAAAATGTTGACTTAAGTCCTAATTAGATACAGCACCTTATGTGACCCAATGTTTGGAATCCCTAACCCAGGGGTGTCAAACTCACAACGTCATGTGACATGTTGCAACGTATTGTGACTTTTTTTTCCATTGACAGCAATGGGTGGGTGTGGTTTCAGCATGATGCATCCGGCCCGTGGGCCAGCAGTTTGACACCCCTGCCCTAACCCTTTTGATTTTGGAATATTACCAGATATTTTTTTGTCAAGATCACCTCTGCAAATACTGTAGTACCTTGGTACTTATTGTTAATTGGTTCTGGGAATGCAATGAATACCAAAAACAATGAGTGCCAAATAATTTTTCCCCAGAGGTATAATACAGTGAGTCACAGGTTCTAGTTTGTGGGTTGAGTACCAAACCATGAATAAAGGGACAAAATTTTCACATCAAAATTCACTGAGTACCAAATTTGATGAGTTTCAAAGCAGTTGAGTACCAAAGTACCATTGTATAAATGCTATAAAAGCATTTTCTATTTATAAAAACAGGTTTTCAAGGTACTAATGTAGCAACTTAATAGTATCTACTTTCTTTTACTTGTTCACAGATTGCACAATAATAAATATGTATCACTACCTTTGTCTATTGTCACCTTCATTGAAATGGTGTATTATTGAATTAAATTGCAGTGTCCTTTGAAAGCATTTTGAAATATCATGAAGAAAAATAACCATTTACATTCCTTTGATAAAGAAACTATGCAGCAGTTTTCAAAAATTTCCCAATGTATGAACTGAATGCATGCTCTGAATTTATAACTTTCCCTGCACTCACAAGTCCTGAGCATTTTAAGATATACTTAAAGGGATAAGGTCACCTTGCATTATATCTATATTTTTCTTTATATACTAAATATATTGTATATATGCACACAGACATGAATATGTGTGTATGTGTGCATATGTGTGTATGTATGTATACATACACACATATACATACACACACACACACACAAATGCAGACATATTTTATTTTTATAGTGTTGTTTTTTTCTCCACCAGACAATGGTGTTACCTTTTTTTTCTTCTAACACTATCACTTAATATTACAGATTAGTATTGATTAGATTTTCTATTATTTCAAGGACTACCTGATGCTGGGTTCAAAATCTCTTTTTTGGATTGTTTTAGAAGTCTTAAATTATTATTAATTTCAGGAAGAATTCTTTTTTATTTTAAAAAGATTTAGAACAGTGGAATAATAGATTGATACAAAGAGTGTCCAGTATATTATGACTTTATAGAGAATTATTTTATTTGTTAAAATAATTTTCTCCAGGAGCTCAGTTTTTCCACTTTTTTACAGCAACTCTATAAAATAGGTCTGGCTGAAGAGAATAACAGGCATAGAGGCACTTTGTTAGTTTCCACATCTATGAGTGAATTTGAGCATGAATATCCCTAGTCATAGCTCAACATGTTAAACACTGCACATTGGATCATCCATCCTTAAAACAATTAAGTTAAAACCACTAAATGAAAAACTACAGCATAATAATTCTCTGTCCCTATGTGGAAATTCCTTACCCATATATGTTGTGGTCCCAATATTCCTTAATACAGCAATTTCCATAAATAATAAATCATGCATAGCAAGTGGAATAATGCATTCACACACCTTATATTCAGTTTTGTGGGAGTAAACCTCACTGACTTCAGTATAGGTTATTTCTGAATAGACATGCATTATTAATATTGCATTAAGCTTGACCTTAATGAATTACTTTTAAGTATTGCAGGAATCTTAAAAGGAATGACAGTATATGGAAAAAATGTATAACCAAATATTCCAATAGACATGCTCTAGAAAGGCTAAAGAAGTCCTTTGCATTCTATCCATTGCAAATATTACCTGCATCCCTCAGTTTAAAATATCGCCAATATTCTTTAATTGTCACTTGTCAACTGGGATTGGAAATATTTCCCACATTAATTCTATCTGTGACATATCTAAGCCACGCAGAGTCTTGTTGAAGTGAATAAATGTAGCAGAGCTCTATAACTACTCACAGAACTGTATAAATTATTTTAATAAACATATAAATATAGAGAATATAGAGAAAAATGTTGATTCAGGTTTAAATGTTAATGCTTTCTCACATTTGAATACATTAATTAAATATACTAAGCTATAAATTTGTAGCATCTTAAATAACCCTCTCAGTTTTATGGATTTTACAATTACTGAAACAGTTGCTATTAGCAACAGATCCCAATTTAAACCATAACAAGCATCTTAGAAGCTTTTATAGACTACGTCAGTTGAAATCCTAGCCAAAAATAAAATTTGGCTTTCCATACTGTCTTCCAGAGTAGTAGTTACTAAATCTCCTTGCAGCAGTCAATTCATCATTTGGTTAAGAAAAATTATAGTTGTGTTTACATAATAAATGGCATAAATACTCAAATGTAATTGTTGTCAGGAAGTACAGGAATGATATTCTTATTATTATTCCAGGATATAGCCCAATGAATTTGTGCTCTGTGATTTTTCTCTATGCTTTTTGTACATAAAGGTAAAGGTAAAGGTTCCCCCGCACATGCGTGCTAGTCGTTTCCGACTCTAGGGGCCGGTGCTCATCTCCGTTTCAAAGCCGAAGAGCCAGCGCTTGTCCGAGGACGTCTCCGTGGTCATGTGGCCGGCATGACTAGACGCCAAAGGCGCACGGAACGCTGTTACCTTCCCACCGTAGTGGTCCCTATTTTTCTACTTGCATTTTGACGTGCTTTCGAACTGCTAGGTTGGCAGAAGCTGGGACGAGTAACAGGCGCTCACTCTGCTACGCGGCACTCGGGATTCGACCCGCCAAACTGCCGACCTTCCGGTCAACAAGTTCAGCGTCCTAACCCACTGAGCCACCGCGTCCCTTTTTTGTACATACATATGAGCAATACTGTAACAAGGAGGTTTTCCCACTTAATAGGCAGTTTCCAAAAGGGGAAAAAACAACAACAAAAACTGCTAACCAAAGCTATGTAACAATTGGTCCTGCCCATACTTACAAATCCAGTGGAACCACATGAGATAATATCAGGCTGAGCTTTACACAATTAATTTGACCTGGAAGTTAAGGATTATCAAGTCAAGAATCAAACTCAGAGGCATACAGAAACACATGAGAGGTAGGAAAACTACTTCTGATCAGGAGAATCACTGCTTTTCTGGTGAAGATCAACTCGAGAATCACTGCTTTTGTGGTGAAGATCAACTGTGTACAGAAAACCTTCTATAGCTCATCATCTTTAGAAATCTGAAGGTGGTAAGAATAATTAAAAATCAAGGCTATTGTTCTAATCTGCAGTTCTGAGGTTTATAGTATACGGACAATATATAGAACTATAACACAATTTATTTTCCAAATAGGGAAATGAGGATTAATGTTAGATCTCACAGGATGGACATTCAAGTGGTGAATTCTGACATTAACCCACATTTTCTGTTTGGATCTGTATGTGTCTGTATGACACATGTGTCTGTTAGTTCCATATTTTCCTCTAACAGTAAGAATAATGACAGTACAAAGGGAAGTTATTCCTATCATTAATGAGTAAGAAAATGCACTTATGTTTACCCAGATCTGCAGATAAAGCTGATATATTTGCATCACTGCCATTTCTTCCACATGCAACAGTTTTTATATACATGTACACAGGTGTGGGTGTATATAATGACAGTTGTATAGACAATGAAGGGAAGAAATTGCAAGTCATGTCATGAAAATCATCATGTAAATAATGCAATTTATATGCTGCTCCGGACATCATGATATCATTAGTCATCATTTGGGTGACACAGCAGCTTGTGATGGACACTGTAACGTCTATTTGTAGTCAGAACTGGTATATAAATAAAACATCATCTTTCAGTGACAGATTAGCAATTATGTATAACTATGTGTTGAGTTTCTTAATGTTTCTAATATGATATACTTATAGTATATATATATATATATATATATATATATATATATATATATATATATATATATATATATATATATATATATATATATATATATATATATAACTTTTTATCACAAAATAATTCAACTGACTCAATTGATTTTTTTCTTTTGCACAGGTTTATCATCAATATTTATTCATTATTAATTAATAATTATTTAGTTAATTTAATTCAGTAATTCTACAATGAAGTAATTAATGGATTTTACATTTACATTTCTATAATCTTTATGTAGTGTTTTTTATCATTAAGTGTTCTGAAAATGTCTTACAATTACTGCAAATCATGCAGTTTATTTTGGGAAGTTATTTGCAAATTACTGATAATGAGTCATGTATATAGAGAATGTGTTTGATTTCCCTTTTTTTTAAAACATACCTCCCCCCCCAAAAAAAAAGATAAAAAGCTTTGTGTTGGTTTTGGTAGCTTCCCTAAATATCTGCTCATTCTGAATATTACTGTCTTTCTAATAAAATTGTGAGAGATTACCATGTATTCTCCTTTTGGCATGTGCCATTCTTTCTATACATGTCCCCTTTCCTTCAGCATTTTAGAATGTATTCCATGTATTAATGCAATCCTTTTGTATATTTCCCATGTTTTTCCTTCTTGCAATAATTGTTTACAATTTCACTTTCAGTATCTAGTTTCCAGGGGTGTCTATGGGGTGTAGAGTCAATAATAATGGGAATATGAATAGGAATGATAGGGATAGGGATAGAACTAGGAATAATAGGGATAGGGAGAATAGAATAGAATAGAATAGAATAGAATAGAATAGAATAGAATAGAATAGAATAGAATAGAATAGAATAGAATAGAATAGAATAGAACAGAACAGAACAGAACAGAACAGAACAGAACAGAACAGAACAGAATAGAATAGAATAGAATAGAATAGAATAGAATAGAATAGACCTTGTAGGTGATCTAGTCCAACCCCCTGCCCAAGTAGTCCAGTCTCTTCTTGAAAGCCTCCAGTGATGAAGCACAAACAACATCTGAAGGCAGACTGTTCCATTGGTTGATTGTTCTCACTGTCAGGAAACTTCTTATTCCCAGGTTGAATCTCTCCTTGATCAGTTTCCATCTGTTATTCCTTGTCTGGCCTTCAGGTGGTTTGGAAAATAGGTTGATCCCCTCCTCTCTGTTGCAGCCCCTCAAATATTGGAACACTGCTATCATGTCTCCCCTGGACCTTCTCTTCATTAGACTAGTCATGCCCAGTTCCTGTAAGCGTTCTTCATATGTTTTAGCCTCCAGTCCCCTAATCATCTTTGTTGCTCTTCTCTGCTCTTTTTCTAGAGTCTCAACATCTTTTTATAGCGTGGAGGCCAGAATTGATTGCAGTATTCTAGGTGTAGTCTTACTAAGGCTTTATAGAGTGGTATTAGTACCTCAAGTGATCTTGATTGAATCTCTCTGTTAATGCAATATAATATATTGTGGCATAGTTTGGTCAGGTAGTTCACTCAAGATCATGCTCTAGAGCGAGGGTGTCAAACCCACAACGTCATGTGATGTGTCACAACATATGATTTTTTTTGCCATTGCCACCAATAGGGTGGGCACAGTTTTGCTATGATGCATCCAGCCTGCAGGCTAGCTGTTTGACACCCCTGCTCTAGAGGTAAAGTTCCACTGCACTGAACAGACTTTTTATGTTCTCTTATCCCTTCTCTTCCCCTTCTTTCAGGGCTTCAGCTGTCCTGTCCAGAAACGTCTGACATGTTGCAGTATCTCTCCTCAAACTGCTTCACTTTGTTTTCTAATACAGACACAAGCATAAACTTGGGTCTTATTCAAAGAGAAAGATAAACATTGCACTCATCTTATAAATCATAACAATGCTTCCTTTATTGTCTATGTTGCTAAGCACATTGATTTGTGCTTAGATTGTAAGCCGCTCTGAGTCTTCGGAGAAGGGCAGGATATAAATGGGATTAAAATAAAATAAAAAATGTTGCTTAGAGTTGATCACCAACCATCCTAGATAAACTCCCAAGAAAATCCCAGTTTGACCTAGTCACAAGTTTCCAGAAGTTATTTCTCTGGGTGAGAACTAGCCTTGAGGAGGAGAAGAGCTTCCCTTATTGAATTATTCTAACAAATGTTTGTGCTTCTCTTTTTTTTGCTCATCTCTCATTCTTTGAAAATGGGTGCCTTACATGGTGTCTCAGCTATGTCAGCAAGAGCAACATTCTAATCAGGCATCATCAACACTCAGAAAGCTGTCAACACCAATGAGCACTCAATTATTGGGAGCAAAGAATCAGAAGTCTCTTTTTTGTTTTTCTTTAGCTCTTCAGCTTCTTCTAATTCCCTGCCTGAACTCTTATTTGCTGTCCTTACAAAAGTGAGTTTCTAATTTCAAGGTTGTCTGCAGTGGAGGAGAGATAATTAAGCCCATTCTAGCCTGATATTCAGCAGCCTCTGCTTTATTTTATTTATTTACTCACTTACTTACTTACTTAGTCAAATCAATTTTTCATTCCTCTCAGATATCAAGTAATTTGTATTTTCTTCTTAGGAATATGTTCAGGTAAACAATCTTTTTTCAGAGGGATTAGTAGGCAACATACTTAGATGGAGATAGTAGCTTGCATATTTACCACAACGTAAGTTATATCAGTTTGCACTATTAATTTGGATGCTTTGGCTATTGGTCATTAAAACTGAGGTAAATTTACTCTATGATTGAAATAATAAGCCAATAAATTTGTGGAGTACCACAGTTTGATCCATATGACTGCCATTCCACATTCATCTGTGTTACTTGTCTTACAACTTCTATCAATACTATAGATTATAGAACAAGGTATCTTCCTTTCCCTACCACTAAATGCTGTGTTGCAAAGTAGGGATTGGTAAGCCCTAAATATAAAGGATGGATCTTTAGGAGTGGAATTATTGGAATCAGAAGGCATTGAGTGCTCCAGTGAAGAAACAATATATATTCTAAACTCTCACAGTAATTGTGAGAATGACATTTACTAGAAATTTCTATCAATTACCTTGAGTCTATGAAATTGAATTCTTGAGAAACACAATGGGAGCATTATAAGGTCACTTCAGCTACAATGCTACAGGAAGATTTTCCTTCCAAATTATCTTGCGTTCCAGGTTGGGAAACTACTATGTTTGCATTTAATTATTAGAACTGCCCTTATTTTGCTTTTGCCAGATCATTCCAACAGAGCATAACCTTTCCTTCTTTAATTGTTGTGAAATATTGATGAAAATCACAGCATCTTATTTAGGTAAGCTGCTTGTCATTCTGACCATGCACTCCGCTTGGCCATTTGGCATGTCTAATCATGTTAGTCCTTAAAAAGGACTGAAATTCAGCAGCAGTAAATTGTGCCCCATTGTCTGACACTATTACATTGGGTAAGCCATGTCTGGCAAAGATTCTGCACAGTTCCTGGATGGTCCTGGCAGTAGTCATAGTAGGGACAGGTGCAACCTCCAGCCACTTGGAGTAACTATCCACTACAATGAGGAACACCTGTCCTTGGAAGGGCCCAACATAGTCTATGTGAATCCTGGACCAGGGAGTTTGCATGGTTTCCCAGCGATTTACTGGGGCTTGAGGCATTTCAGGTCTGGATTGCTGGCAAACCTGGCATCCTTTCACTTAGACCTCTATATCCTTATCCAACCCTGGCCACCATAGGTAGCTTCTCGTGAGTGCCTTCATCCTGACTATTCCAGGATGTCCCTCATGCAGAGATTCTAAGACTCTAGTCCTCAATGAGTGTGGGACTATGACCCGACTCCCACATAGAATGCAGCCCTTGTATGCTGACAGCTCATCCTGTCTTCTGATGAAGCTGTGAAATTCTGTCCCTGGACTGGCTTCTGGCCACCCCCTCAGCACCCATTTCAAAACACGACTGAGTGTTTTGTCAGTGACTGTTTCAGCAGCCACATCCCCTGCATGAAGGTGAGACTCTAGCAGGTCCTTGATTGCCACGATGCGTGCAGCAGGTGCGGGGTCTGGTTTTGAGTGAGGCAGGGGCAGCCTGCTGAGTGCGTCAGCATGGCCCATTTCCTTGCCCAGCTTATGGACTAGCCTGTAACTGTAGGCTGCCATAAAGATTGACCACCTCAGCATCCTTGGAAAGAGGATCTGAGGGGTTTGCTTGTCTGCAGTAAACAGACCTAGAAGAGGCTTGTGGTCTGTAAAGACTGTAAATGGGCAACCATAAAGGGAATTGTGGAATTTGTTTATTCCTGCCACAATGGTCAATGCCTCCTTATCAATTTGGGCATAATTTCTTTCTGCCGGTGAAAGTGTCCTTGAATAATATGCTATGGGAGCTTACCTCCCATCAGCCATTAAATGGCTCAAAACTGCTCCCATCCCATATGATGAAACATCGCATGCAATACTGAAAGGCAGTTTCTCATTGAAATGTGTTAACACAGAGTTTGAAGACAGCAGTGATTTGACTGCTTTGAATCTTTTCTTGTGGATGCTCATCCACTGCCATCGTGCCCTCTTACCTAAGATCTTATGTAAAGATTCTGCCACTGCAGCCTTATGTGGAAGGAATGCATGGTAGAAATTGAGTAACCCTAAAAATGCCTGCAGCTCCCCCTTTGAGTTAGGCCTGAATAGCCTTAAGCTTTGAGTCAGCGGGGTGGATTCCTGTGGCATCAATGCAAAATTCTAGGAACACTGTAGAGTTCACACCAATCTGACATTTGTCTTTCTTGAGCTTCAGCCCTGCTTCGCAGAAGTGCTGAAGAACAGCTCTAAAGTGTTCTGCCAATATTTCTGCTGACTCCCCAGCTATGAGGACATTGTCGAAATAAGGGCACACACCTGGAATATTTTTGAGCGTGTGCTCCATCACGCTCTGGAAAAGTCCTGGGGCCACACTGACCCCAAACTGCAGGCAACAAACCTTGAATGCCCCTCTATGAGTCACTATTGTTTGAGCTTCTGCCATGGCATCATCCACAGGGAATTGTTGGTACGCCTGTGCCAGGTCCAACTTTGCAAATAAGTGACCTCCTTGTAGTGATGCCAAGATATGGCTAACTACAGGTATCGGATATGCATGCTGCTGAAGTGCTTTATTAATGGTGCACTTATAATCAGTGCAGATGCGCACTTCACCATTTGGTTTAACAGGTGTGACTATGGGAGTTTCACACAAACTGCTATCTACTGGTTACAGCACACCTTGCTGCACTAGTTTATCTAGCTCTGCATCTATCTTGGGTTTAAGGGCAAAAGGCACTCTGCGAGGCTTTATCCTGATTGGGGTTACAGTTGGATCAAGGTGGAGGGCAATTGGAGCTCCCTTGTACTTGCCTAAGCCAGGGCTGAAAACATCAGCATAATCCTGGCAGACTGTTGTCAGGTCTGCTGTTTGTATTCTGCTGATGCCAATCACATGGATGCCCAAGGCATCAAACCAGTCTAAGCCTATTAAACTTGTGCACTGGCCCTCAACTACCAAAATGTCAAGGGGACCCTCAAACTCTTTGAATCATGCTTTTAGTGTAGCTTCTCCTTTGACCGCTATGCGGGAGTTTTGAAAATCTGTCAACATTAGATTTGACAGCTTGAGTCTAACTCTTTTTCTGCCATGACTGCAAATGTAATTGAAGGTTCTTTGGGAAATTATGGACAGGTCTGACCCTGTGTCCAATTCCACTGAGCATGGAATTCTTTCAAGCTTGACTTTTAGTCTTAGCTTTTCTTTAAGGGGGCGATGGGCTCCTGTTCTTAGAATACTTCTTCATCCAGAGCAATATCCTACTCTATTTTGCCCCGGAGCACCTGTACCTTTCCTGGGGAAGTCTTCTGGTGGAGATTCCCTCTGGAAATCTTCACAGATGATGGCGATGTGGCCCTGTTTGCCACACGCTCGGCACACCACCAAACAAAACCTGCACTCAGAGCACCAGTGTCGACCTCCACAGCCCATGCAGCGAGTGAAGGGAACTGGCTTTTCAAATGGCTGCTGCCCTCTTTCTGGGAACTTCTGCACCCGGTCAATCTAATTGTTTTTGTCCAGGTCGTTGGCTCTTTCAGAGTCTTCATGGTGGACAGCTGTCTGGCTGGGGACATTCTTTGAGGGTCGTAAAACTTTGATGGTTCCCCCGGCGGCCTCTTCTGTCATTGCTTCTTTCAAGGCATCCTGGAACATCAAAGTCTCCTTTGCAAACAGCCTCTGCTGTAGGTCTCTGTTTCTCAGGCCACATACCAGTTGGTCCCTGAGCCGATCTTCTAAGTCTGGGAAGTCGCAAAGTCTGGATGCCTGTCTGAGTGCAGCCACAAATTCAGTGGCTGACTCCCCAGGCTGCTGTTCCCTCTCTTTGAACACGTGTCTCCAGGCAATGATGGAAAGTCTTGGTTCGAAGTGCTCTTTGAGTTTCCTCTTCAGCTCAGCATAAGTAACTGACTCCAAAGTTGCTGGGGCGACTAGATTCTCTGCTATGTCAAAAGTCACCTGGCTGCACATGCACAGTAACATTGTAGCTTTTAAGCTGTCTTCCCTGACCTGGTTCACTCTCAAGTAATTTTAAACCGTGAGACGTACAAACTCCATCACTCTGGCTGCGATACATCGAATTCTGAAAGTTTGCCAATCTTTGCCATGGCTGACTGTTACTAGCCTTTCAATACCTTATGCTGCTAAGGGCTTCTGTGCCAATCCTAGGGATGGATCCCTTAGGATAGGGATACCTCCAGCATGGCTTGCTGGCAGGCAAAGGGGGGAATTCTGTTCCTACCAGGGTGCTGATGCTTGGTCTTACACTCTAGTGACTCTTGGCTCTTTCTTATTTAGCAGCGTATCCCATCCTCATCACCACTGTTATATACTGGGATCATTGAGGCACTGAAGAGGCGAGAGTAACAAGTAACAGTTCATTTACTGAGTTAACAGAAGCGTCTCTAACAGCCGCTTGACATCTATTTATACAGACTGCTGATAGGCGGCAGCCAATGAAATTAAAGCAAATATTCTTGCTCAAACACAAGCTTGCAAAGTAATAGACAGGCAGTTAAGGATTTGAATGAATACAATAGTAAACTATTTATAACTGCCCTTATGAATTCACATTAATACACAACAGTTGTAAGTTGCCTAGAGTAACCCCATAGCAAGATAGGCAGCAAGTACATACATACATACATACCTTGGAAGCTTTAAACTCCCAGAATTCCTCAACTAGAATTTTGGGAGTTGAAATCCATAGATCTTAAATGTGCTAAAGTTGAGAAAGTCTCTTTTAAAGGGAGGCAAGCTGTTACAGCCAGCTGTTGGCCACTCTAAAAATCAGATAATGTAAAGGACAGCAACACATAATAGCATACTATGGTTCTTGGAAAGATTGCAAAAGCAAATAGAAATGAAATGGCTACTTAGTGGACATACCACCTCAGTTTTAAGGTAATTACTTGATTAGTCAAATTATAGCAATTAAAATATTTGCATTCATTTCTGATTCCTTCTTCCACCTTTAGGGACTGCTTATAGTGGCAAAGATCTTATTCTTATAAAAACCTTTAAACCATGAATTTACTGGGTATGTTTTAATTTGTTTTTCTGTTAATATTTCCTTAATGCTGATGCCTTCTCTGCTGTTTTTTTGTTGGGAATGAGATGAATCCTACTGTTTCTTTAGGATTATATTTTTCTAACATTCCTTCATTTGACATGACTTTTAAATTTTTGTTCCTTGGTATTATATTACATGTTCTATTTTTCCCCCAGGATTAATATTTTTGTTATGAATTAGTGTCAATTAGCTTGTCCAGAACCCAAACATGCTGAAAAGGTCAGTTGTGTTGCAACAAGTCACACAGTCCCAGCATGAAGCTGAGAACTCCTGAGGACAAAGTTGCCTAGTGCTGTAATATGATACATATCAGATATACATAGCAAATCATTTGAGGTACATGGAATAAAATACTGTACTCAGTCAATACAGTTCACAATGCATGATATCAGGTCAATAATACTGTACTGCAGGTCCTTGTGGGAGGCTGAATTAGGAAAATAAATAGCACTAATGAATGTATATGTCAAAGTTCTGTCACAAGCATTGGAGGTCAGCATCCTTCATCATGGTCAATAAAGCAGCACATGAAAATTTACTCATTCATTGCTATGTAGCCTGAGAAGTACTGGTGAATGCAGATGGTTCTGTTACATTGTGTACTAATAGGACCACTAAAGACCAACTCTTCCATGAGCTATCATTGCAGTGTGAGAAATGAGAACACTGTGGGATAAGTTTTTATTCATTAAAAAATACAAGAAAACATTGTATAGAAGTGAGCTGGAACAAGAAAATGACAGACAAGAATTCTTATATAAAAATGTGGGATAGTTTAGCAGTACATCAAAATGTACTATTAAGTTTATCTCTTGCGACATGTCCATGTAACATGTCCATCATGTTGCAGGAAGATAAACTTAAAAATAAATTTACATTACCAGGTATCAAACATGATTCTTAGTCACCACATAGCATATAGAAATGAAAGGAAATATGAATCTCTCACAATTATGACTTGTGATGGGATCTACTACTAGGCTTAGATCATTTGAAATATTGCATTTCCAACAATATACCTGCAGATAAGGCCTATGTAACAGGAAAATATATAATATTCAGAGCAGTGTCCATATCTGATGCCCTCTAGATGGGAACACTGGGAATAATTTATGCTATGATTAATTGAATTACATATTTGTATTGCTTCTTAATACTGTAAATTAAATATAAAAATGGACTCATTATTTTGCACAGCCTGCCTCTATTGCATCTCATCAATAGTTGAGAGAAATCAAAACTCAGACAAGCTTCCATGTAGCTAGACTTTCCCAAACACACCAGCTAATAGTTGTGAGAAACCACTGGCAGGAGAGGACCAAAATAACTATTTTGGCAGTTCTTTGAGAAAAAGCTGAAATATATTTTCTCTCACTCAACCACTGGCTAAAGAGATTGTATGCCCTGTGCATTCCCACAGAGAGGGCCTCCTCAGGGTGCCTCCGGTCAGAGAATGCCAGCCGGTGGCCCCCAGGGGGAGGGCCTTCTCTGTGGGCGCCCCGGCTTTATGGAATCAACTGCCGGTTGAGCTCCGGCTGGCACCGGATCTTCGCTCCTTCCGGCGCGGGTTAAAGACCCATTTATTCGAACAAGCTGGCCTGGCCTGATGGGGGAATGTTAGGGTTTTAATGTTTTTTATATATTTTGATTGTTTTAATTTGGGCAACAATTTAATCCTTTTTAACTTTTGTACTTCTATTTATATGCCCTGTTCACCGCCCTGAGTCCTTCGGGAGAAGGGCGGTATAAAAATTAAATTAAATTAAATTAAATAAATAAATAAATAAATAAATAAATAAATAAATAAATATGCTGAATTGCATCTTTGAAAAAAGATGCTCTTTTTTCCCCAGCATCTGCTGAAGATTTTCCAATGTGGATGGCTTCAGAAAAGGCTGGATACAATCCTAAAGCTATTCACCATGGGAGAATTTCGGCCAGCTCTGATGAATGAGGTTGAAATGATCCTTCTATAGCACCATTCAGAAGTGATTTAAAGCCACCATGTTGCAGAAAATTAGTATGCATCTATACTACTATAGATAATAATTGTAGCAAATCAGTTCATCTCCAGAGTTTGAAATGCTTTCTCAAAGTAAATCCATGCCCACTTAACACAAAAGGCCTAAAGACTAATTCAGTAGCTCAGTCCATGCTTAGGAAGGATATATTTAATCCCTTCAGAAACATTATGGAAACTAGTCATAGATCAGTGATGAACTAGGATCACTAGGTAGGGGGTAAGGGGAAAATGAAAGAGAAAATTCTCTGTTGAAGGCCCTGGAGAGCCACAGTGACTCATAATCCCATCCGCCAATACAAAAGATGTCAAAGAACCCTTACCACACAAGGTTCTGCAATTTGCATATAATCATGTAATTAGCTGATTGCCTGCAATATGAAGTTCAGCTGATTTTTTTTTTCAATATGCCATATGGTTGAGATAAAACAATAGTAGCAACTTGATAATGCTTTGTGAATACGTTCTTCAAATGATGTGCCTTTAGTGAATAGTCAAGTAATCCCACAGTCAATCATTTGCATTTATATTACATCTAGATCACTTTAAAAATATTAAATAGCTTTAAATTAATTAGATTATATATGTTAAATAAATTCAGGAGTTTCTTAGTTTTTGTGCTGAAGTGTCAAATAAAAAAGTCACAATCAAGAAATCTTTCCTTTTTATTATCACTTGTGGTGGACATCTGTTAAAGCAAAAAATTTTTGGACAAAAAAATATATGCTCAGAAAAGATGTTAGGGAAACATGTAGACTTTAAACCTAGAATTTTCTTATTAGTCATAATTCCAGAAAAATTTGATAAACAAAATGTATATTTAACTTTACATGTGTTAACAGCAGCGTGGATTGTATTTGTGCAGCACTGGCCTATGAGGGGTCCTGGTGGGATAGGGTTGGGGGTAGAGACTGCTGGTTCTGTGTGTGCTGGGGTGGGGTTTCAAATCCCCACGATGATAGGGAATGGTGGCAGGTGGTTGCACGGAGGGCCGCATCAACATCTGGGATCGTGCCCCCGCTGTCTGCATGCGGTGGCGCGCTCCAACCCTCCGGTTAGCACCCTCTCACCCGGGGATGAGGGTGATCAGGTCCCTGAGCTTAGGCTGGTTTATTTTAATGCCAGATCCATTGTTAATAAGGCTCCCCTTGTTCGTGACTTGATCGAGGAGGAACGCGCGGATCTGGCATGCATTACGGAAACTTGGTTGGGCTCGGAGGGAGGGATCCCTCTGACCGAGTTATGCCCCCCACATTTCCATGTGCTACATCGGCCATGGGCTCAGGGTAGGGGTAGAGGGGTGGCGGTGGTTATTAGGGAAACTCTATGTCCGTGGGAGACCACCACTGTCCAGATTGGCGGGAGTGAGACCCTCCTCCTGAGATGTGGCCCCCGGGTTCAGATGGGCTTGTTGCTTACATACCTAGCGCCCAGCTGTGTGGCAACAGCCCTGCCCAAGCTGCTCGACACCCTCTCAGGGTTGGCGGTGGAGTTCCCCAGGCTTATAGTGCTGGGTGACTTCAACCTGCCTTCCCTGGGAGGGTCGTAGGAGTCAGCCTGGGAGTTCATGGCTTCCATGACGGCCATGGACCTGACCCAGGTAATTCAAGGCCCGACTCATGTGGGGGGGTCACACTCTCGACCTGGTATTCCTGTCTGGACAGTGGTTGGATGATCTTGGAGGTCATTGTTCCCCTGTCATGGTCCAACCATTATCTCCTGCGGCTGGTCTTCCGTTATGCCACCCCCTGCCACTGGGCTGCAGAACCGACCAGATGGTTCCGCCCCAGGCGCCTAATGGACCCAGAACGGTTCCAGATGGCTCTTGGGTCTATACCCATCACCCTCACTCACAGCCCAGTTGATGCCTTGGTTGATGCCTGGGAAAAGGCAGCCACTGAGGCACTCGACTGTGTTGTACCCTTGCGACCTCTGACCCGGCGCAGATCCCGTTGGGCTCCATGGTTTTCTGTGGAGCTCCGATTGCAGTTAAGAACCTTCATAAGGTCTTATCTTGCTGCAATGAGGACACTGAAGGCTAATTACTTCGCTGCCCTCATTGCATCCGCAGATAATCGCCCGGCCGCCCTGTTTAGGGTGACTCGCTCCCTCCTCAATCAGGAGGTGAGAGAGGAGCCCTTGCAGGGGCAAGCCGAGGAGTTTAGTCATCATCTGACGGACAAAATCGCTCAGATCCGGGCCAGTTTGGACTCTAACTGGGCAGAGTCTGATATGGAGGAATCGGACAGTCTTGAGCATGTTATCTGGACTGAGTTCGATCCTGTTTCCCCTGATGATGTGGACAGGATTATGGGGAGGCTGAGTTCCACCACCTGTTTATTGGACCCGTGTCCCTCTTGGCTAATTTATGTGGCTCGGGAGGAGACACGAAGCTGGTTCCAGGCAGTAATATCTGCCTCTTTGAGTGAGGGTGTCTTCCCCGCCGCTTTGAAGGAGGTGGGGGTGAGGCCCCTTCTCAAGAAGCCTGCCCTGGACCCAGCGATTTTAAACAACTATCGTCCTGTCTCCAACCTTCGCTTTCTGGCGAAGGTTGTTGAGAGTGTGGTGGCGCATCAGCTTCCTCTGTTCCTGGAGGAAACTGATTATCTGGACCCATACCAATTGGGTTTTAGGCCCGGGCACAGCATGGAGATGGCATTGGTCACGCTGGTGAATGATCTCTGGCGGGCTCGGGACAGGGGTTGCTCCTCTGTCCTAGTTCTATTAGATCTCTCAGCGGCTTTTGATACCATCGACCATGGTATCCTATTGCGGCGTCTCAGGGGGTTGGGAGTGGGAGGCACTGTCTTGCAGTGGTTCTCCTCCTATCTCCTGGGCCGCTCACAATCAGTGTTGACAGGAGGGCAGAGGTCCGCCCCGAGGCCTCTCATTTGTGGAGTTCCTTAGGGGTCGGTTCTCTCTCCCCTCCTGTTCAACATCTATATGAAGCCGCTGGACGAGATCATTCATGGTTTTGGGGTGGGGTATCATCAGTACGCTGATGATACCCAACTTTTTTTCTCCACCCCGAACCAACCCAGTGATGCGCTCGCCGTGATGTCCCGTTGGCTGGAGGCGGTCCAGTTCTGGATGGGGAGAAACAGGCTTCGTCTCAATCCTGCCAAGACTGAGTGGCTGTGCATACCGGCATCGCGGACTAACCAGTCCATTCCATCTTTAATGATGGGGGGTGAGGTGTTACCCCCCGTCGATAGGGCTCGCAACTTTGGCATCCTCCTGGATTCGCGGCTCAGTTTTGAAGACCATATAGGAGCCGTGACCAGGGGGGCTTTTGCCCAGGTTCGCCTGGTGTGCCAGTTGTGGCCCTACCTGGACCAAGATGCCCTGCGCACAGTCACTCATGCACTCATGACCTCCCGATTGGACTACTGCAACACTCTGTACATGGGGCTGCCCTTGAAGACCACTCAGAGGCTCCAGCTGGTGCAGAATGCAGCTGCGCGGGTTGTGATGGGGGTTACCCGATACTCCCATGTAACACCTCTACTCTGCAAGCTGCATTGGCTTCCGGTTGCCCTCCGGGTAAGATTCAAGGTGCTGGTGATGACCTATAAAGCCCTTAATGGCTTGGGTCCGGGATATCTGAGGGAACACCTGCTGCCGGCATCAAGCTCCCTTTGTCCTGTGCACTCCCACAGGGAGGGTCTTCTCAGGGTACCGCTGGTAAAAGATTGCCGGCGGACAATACCCAGGGGGAAGGCCTTCTCTGTGGGTGTGCCGGCCCTTTGGAACCAGCTGCCTGTAGAGCTTAGGACTGCCCCTGACCTTCGCTCATTCCGCCGGGACCTGAAGACCTGGCTCTTCGAGCTTTCTGGCCTGAACTGAGAGTATTAACTGGGGTTTTAATTGTATTTTAGTTGTAATTGGGTTTTTTAGTTCAAGGTTAGTGTAATCATTTTAATTGTTTTAAATTTTTGTAACTTGTTGTATTGTTTTTAAAAAACCTTGGGAACCGCCCTGAGTCCTATGGGAGAAGGGCGGTATATAAGTCTAATAAAATAAATAAATAAATAAATAAATAAATAAAAATGAGACAACACCATTGAATGAAGTGATAATTAAGAAAATACTGGACTGTGCTGAAATGTATAGGCTCACATTGAGAATCAAAGAAAAAGAAGACACAGAATACTTTCAAACATGGAACTTATTTTATCAATGGCTGGAAAAATAAGATAAGCTTAACTTTTTTAAAGAAAATTTTATTGTTCTTCTAGTATTACATTTAAATATTTGAAAAGCAATGTGGTGGCTGAGTTGGTCAATAATTCAATAACATACAAATATCTTTAGTACAGATCTCAAACTATTACATTAAATGTTTCCTCTCTTTTCCCCTTAGTATTTACTGTTTCATATTTAAATTAATACAATTCTTATTGTATTAGAGCTTATTGTATGTAGAGCTTTGGTGGAGCAGTGGGCTGATGCCTCCTTAAGTAACACCAGCTGCCTGCAATTATTGCAGGTTCAAGTCCCACCAGGCTCAAGGTTGACTCAGCCTTCCATCCTTCCGAGGTAGGTAAAATGAGGACCCAGATTGTTGGGGGCAATTAAGCTGACTTTGTAATAATGCCGCTTGGGGTGTGTGTGAAAGCCCTAACAAGCAGGCATATACATAGAATGAAGGCTACTGCTAAGCTTGTAAGCCGCCCTGAGTCTTCGGAGAAGGGCGGGATATAAATGTAATAAAAAAAAAATTATGCCGATTAAATAAAAAATAACTTTCTTACATTATTATCAATAATTTTTAGTTTATACATATCCTAGTTGTTTTAAAATTTAATCTTTTTAGACAATGTCCTTTTTAATTTTCTCCATTTTTTAGTTTCCCATTAATATTTATATTTAACATTTGATATTTATAATTTTCAAGCTTTAAATAACCCCAATTCTCTTTATCACAATTCATCACAAGATCTAATGTTCAGGATACACATCTTATTTATTTGAATACTCACCATCTTACATCAACTAATTAGTAATACAATAAAATATTCTTATTTTCTGGTAATTTCCAGATATCTTAAATTTAGTAATCAAAATTCCTGCTATTTCAACATTTAATACTTCCTGTCCATTCCTCTTAATATCTACTATCTTATATTTAAGCTAATAAGTTTTATTATTACCACTAAATAAAAGCATATTTATTACATTCATTGATAGATTTTTAGCTTATATATATCTTAATTATGTTTACAGTTAACCTTTATAAGCAAATCAATGTTCAAATTTAACTATTAATATTTGTACATCTAAGTTATAAATGACCAAAGTTTTCTATATCCCAACTCATAACAATATCTAGTATTCAAAGAACACATCTTATCCATTTGAGTATATTCTATTTTAATTCTCACAAGTAAGTCAAAACCACAATTTTCTTCAGTCTTATTCTGACTTTCTTTCTTTGCCAAATTGTCTTCCATTTCCATGCTTTTGAGTTATCAAGCAAATCTCCCTGTGTTGTTATGTAGATTGTTTGTTGTAGAAAAAATCATCCAGTCACCATTTTTTTGAGAGGACTAACAAATCGTGTCTCTATTTTTCCATCTCAACATACTTGTCCTGAACTGTTTATCTTCAATTTGTTCTCTCAGGTTCCTTCTGATTTATGTAAAAAGTTTTTTTTTTTCCTTTTCCTGTATTGTCAGTCCCTTTTCTGGGTTTTCCATTGACTGTATTTGTTGATCAGTTGAATCTTCTGTCATAATCTTTAATTGTTCCACCTTTTCTGTTATATTCTGTGTAGTTGATTTTTTTAGTTGTAATCAAAGTTTGGGTTCATATATATAGGCTGACTTCTTGTTCTTTTCTGTAGCTTCTTATTTCATCAGTAGCTATAAGAATAGTTTCATAAATTGCTTTCAACATAAAAAGAATCTGTTCCTGATCTTCATCCATATTCTCTTAGTAGTGTATTAGGTTAAAAACTTTACAATCAGAGAATGCAAAAAAATGACACTGAATATGGAACACAGCTGGGCTTCTCAAAGCTGATGTCTCAAGGTTACATAAATCATATCTATTGTCTGGGTTGCTGGCCAAGTCTCTTTTAAGCAGTAACAATTTGTAGTATCAGGTTTAGCCACAATATGTCACCCCTACCATTTAAAGTTTTCTTTTAATTCCAAAGTTTTTATAATATTTTCAGTTTTGCTTCTTTTTTATAAGTAAAACCCCCAATCTTCAGTAAGAATAGAAAATCTTTTAGTCCACAAACTTTGAAAAATAGAATTCCAATTAGGATCAAGTTATTCTTTCAATGTTTTAAACTCCCCTGGATAGTCAGTCACCACTGTTTCTAGAGGGAGGGATAAAATCTCCCTTCCGTCTCCACAGGGGAAAAATTACTTTAAGCAGCTTATGCAGGTAAAAAAAAATACTTAGGATTTAAGAGAGGTAGATCTCACCCAGTCTCATTCGCGCTGCTTTATAATTGCCTGGTGGTAAGTGTGACTTTGGCTGTCTGCAGCCAAGTGACAAGCCATATTGCTATGGCCAGTCTTTTTTCTCCCAGTTTGGAGGGCTGCCCTGGATTGAGAGAAAAGGCTACCACCCTCCCACAATCCAACGGGGATCCCCTCCTTGCTCGTTGCCCCTACATGGTGACTTTCTACCCTTTCCAGGGTGCCCCAGCAAAGCGAAACTGGACATGGAAGACGGAGCTCGCCTTCCAGATGTCCATGGTGGCTGCATCAGCAATCTGGAAGTCCTAAGAACTTAACTTTTATGGCTAAGCAAAAAGCAACCCAGACAACCAGTTCACTAAGCACTAATGAATTGTAATGATAGAAAATTAATAAAATACTTTTTTAAAAAAAGAAAGAAATCTTTCCTTTTTAGATATGCTGAAAGTTTACACTCTTGGGCTATGTTTTACCTGATAATGAGTCACAAGCCACATAGGAGTTTATGTCATACACATAAAAAATTACGGGATAAGCAATAGAATATTCTGTTTCAGCAAATCCTGGCAATGGGAGTTCAAAAGAGTTAAAGAAAAATTTTGAAAAAGGAGAACCCAAAGACATCAGAACTGAACAGATGTCAAATCTTTTCCATGTAGAGAATTCTAAAAGAGTGAACTTGCCTCTGAGGTAGAATTATTGAAGCAAAACTCCAGAGTCATTAAAAAAAACAATTATGTTTCATTGGAGGAAACAGAATACTAAAGAAAATTAGCTTTAATAAGTCAACTGGTTTTTACTAATTTGCTGGAAGCTTTTCCTTTCTTAAATCATATTTATTTGTTTAGGCTTGAGGATATAATATTTGCTTACCCTGTGAGTAGGGAAAATACAATGAGATCTGGAGTATAAATGCATAAAATAAATAAATGTAATCAAAACACAGTAGATAATAGTTCTCTCTGGATAAACATATGGTCAATGTTTTGTGGTTTAGTTCTAAAAGAAAGGGTGATTATAAAACAGAATTATATGTGTCTCTTCTCTATACTATTGCTTTACAGATAGTCCTCAACTTGTGATCACAATTGGGACTGGAATTTAGAACATAAGTCAGTACAGTCATAAGTTGATGGGACCAGATTTTATGGCCATTTTTACAGCAGTCATTAATGAAATTGCCACAATCATTAAGTGGATCACATGGTCATTATAAAATACAGCTTTCCAATGGATATTTTTTGTCTTTTTTGCAGGCAAAAGAATTGCAAATCACAATTATATAGCTGCAGGATGCGGCAAACAGTTGTAAATATGAGCCCGTTGTCAAGTACCTGACTTGCAATCATGTGACTACAGGGATGGTGTAATGATCATAAGTGTGAGTACAGGTGGTATAACACTTTTTCCAAGATTATAAATCAAGTGGTCACAAATTAAGGAAGACCTTAAACTTTTTACAGTTCCCATTTTAACAATTATTCTTAATTTTCTCTGGCAAGATTTTCTCATGCAGAAATAACAGAAGGATTTGCTGTTAATTACCATATCCCTTAAATAAACACAAAACTCAAAATGTGCACATTAAATACTTCATATAAAGATCTGCCTCAGCTGTTCCCTCAGGAAAGCTTGACTCCATTATGATTAATCAAAAGAACTTTTACAGAGAGATAGTGGATGCAGAAAAGTCAGGCGGAATCTGAAAGTCCTGCACAAAGTGCAAAGCTATTCTTTCATTTTCCCCCAAACTCAACCCCCCTGACCAGTCCACCAGCAGCCAATATGACCACGTAGAGATGTTATGAGAACAGTAGAATCAGCAATACATTTTTCTGTTGCTGCTTTACTCAAAGTTATAGACCTAACTGCAAGAATTTCAGCATATGCAAATGGCCTACAGCATGGGTGTCAAACTCAATTGCATCACATGATGTATTGTGACGTATCATGACATTTTTGCCTTTGTGGAGCTAGGGTGGGCATGGCCTACACGTGATGCATACTGCCCATGGGCCGCCAGGTTGACACCCCTGGCTTAGAGTAATTGAGCAATAATACTAAAAGTTGTGGAAAAGCTACTAGGACCCAGATTGTTGGGGGCAATTAAGCTGACTTTGTAATAATGCCGCTTGGGGGTGTGTGTGAAAGCCCTAATAAGCAGGCATATACATAGAATGAAGGCTACTGCTAAGCTTGTAAGCCGCCCTGAGTCTTCGGAGAAGGGCGGGATATAAATGGAATTAAAATAAAAAAAATAAAAAATACTACTGTGCATGTTAATGACAGGTAACTGAAAAGTTTATTTAGCAATAATAATTGGCTCTGTCCCTTAGCAGATTTTAGGATTAGGATGTTTCTGTGTTTATAAAGCTTGAATAACATAATGTGTCCATTTTTCATTAGTTTAAAGTGTGTGTTTGTCTTTTATGGTTAAACGTTTCATTTTTGCACATACAAAGACTGTTTGTTCCTTATGTACTGTTTAAAAACACTGACTGGTCACTTCCCATCCAAACTTGTCCCAGTCCAGCAATCCTATGAGATGGATATATTTGAGACGGAATGTTTAGTTCATCTATATTCATGCAGTTATGGATCATTTTGAATTCTATTTTGGGTCTGTGACTGTAATGGAAGAACACCTAACACTTCATCTGAGCAGCTCCCATAAGTGATGGCTGTGGTGGCTAATGACCAGTGCTAAGGATAAACTCCATTCTGTGCAAATGCTAAAGTGTCTGACTTCTTGAACCAATCTAAACCTTTGCCTTGTACAAAATATTTATGGTGCAGCTTCGAGTGGGCATCATAAAAAAGCCATTGGGCATTTAGTACCTCCTTCCACAACATGTGATACAATTATGCCAAAGTCATATTATGGAACAATTTCACTGGAAAGTGTTTATTGTAATATTTGGACATAGTGTATGATATCACCATTTTCTTTGTTTCCATTTGCACTGTTTTCCACTTCTGTTCCCTTATTTGTAAGAAAGGGCATTCAGATGTAGACTATGATATCTAAATTTGACAAGTTTAGTCAAGTTAAATTTTCCTTCAAAAAAGGAAACTGTGATGAAGTGAATTTAGAGAAGGTGAGATACTGTCAGAACCCATTTCTTAATTCTTAATTCATTTCTTTTTAGTTCTTTCTGTGGGTTCTGCCATTCTTCTGAGGGAGAGAGGGGAAGGCTCTTTTGCTTTGCTACAATCTATCCTCTGTGCTGCTTCTACATACTCTTTGAACTGTTTCTCCCTTGATGTCAACCTGGGGTGAGAAAGGAATGTGCCTCCGGACATCTGGCTTATCTCTAGCTGCAGAAGAGAAAGGTGTGAAGACCCAACAACATCTTCACAGGGATGGGAACGGACTCCGTTATCAGCTCCGATCCCACAGCAGACCTAACACCTAGGGATTGGCCCATTTGAACTCAATGGACGAACTATTGGGGTGGGGTTTGCCTGAGAGTCTTTTAACCTATTAATCTGAGTGGGAAATCCTCAGACTCTGCCTTCTATGCCTGCTATCAGCGTCTCCTAATAAAAGTTCCTTTTGGAATGAAACTGTTCCAAGAGTTCTGCTTTCTTGGGATGAGGTTTCAAAGTGGGCCCTGACAGATGGCGAACACTTCAAGAAGAGATGGACCAGGAATCTGGCAAAACCAAAATTACCAAGGAAGAATTGGATAATCGTTTGGGTCTGTGGAGCACAGCAGCATTTGAAACTATGGAGCAAAAGAAAAAATATTACAAACTGCTGGATGGATTTAAAAATGGTTTAGCCCCAGCTCAGAGTTCTCCAGCAAATGCTATCAAATCAAACATGGCTCTGGGCCAGCCCAGAGAGCAAGAACTACAGCAAAACTTAGAAGCAGAATTCAAGAAAGCCATGCAGTTGAAGCATCATTGAGAATTCGGCCTGGGGTTCCAGTCCAGTGCTCCAAGCGGTGTACACATAGACAAATACACTTCCAAATCTATTAAATCTGAAGACTGACATGTAAGGAAGGAAAGGATAAATTGCCCAAACGGGCTGGGGAATTTAATATTTTTTTTAATCTACAACTATGAAAATGATTTTAACTGAGATGCTGTTCTCAAACCAATGAGAAACGGCCTCTACAAATACTTGTGAGGACAAGTATCTCTTATAGCAATATACTAAAATCAAAATGCAAAATACTAAAATCAAAGCTGAATGCTGGAAATATAATTAAAGCCATTAATACATGGGCAGTCCCAGTGATACGCTACCCAGCTGGAATTATCAACTGGACATTGGCCGAATTGGAACACCTAGACCGGAAAACGTGTAAACTTTTGAACATGCACCACGCTCTACATCCACGAAGTGACATCGACAGATTGTACCTGCCAAGAAAAATAGGGGGCAGAGGGCTACTGCAAATCCACCAAACCGTAGAAGAAGAAAAACGAAGTTTGAATGACTACGTGAATCAAAATACAGAAAAATTGCTGCAGGCTGTGAAAACAGAGAGCATTATCAAAATAACAGAAACAAAGGCAGAATATAAGGAAAAACGGCTGGATGATAGATTAAATAGATGGAAAACCAAAGCTGTGCATGGACAACTTTTGAAAAACATTGAAGGAAAATGTGATAACAACTTGACATGGGCATGGCTTAAGATGGGAACCCTCAAGAAAGAAACGGAAGGCTTAATACTGGCTGCTCAAGAACAAGCACTACAAACTAATGCCATGAAAGCGAAGATACAAAAATCTACTGACAATGTAAATTGCTGACTTTGCAACAACAAAGTTGAAACTGTTTCACATTTAATATGTGAGTGTAGCAAAATCGCGCAAACTGATTACAAAGCTAGACATGACCGAGTTGCTAAACTTATCCACTGGGCATTGTGTAAAAAATACAACTTGCCTGTGTCTGAAAAGTTGTGGGAACATAGGGTGGAAAAAGTTGTTGATAATGAGAGGGTGAAGATCTTGTGGGACTTCCGAATACAGACAGATTGCCATTTGGAACACAACATGCCAGATATCGCAGTCATAGAGAACTGAAGAGTACAGTTGATTGATATCACTGTACCAGGAGATGCCAGAGTCGAAGAAAAAGAACTGGGAAAAATTACAAAATACCACAACCTGGCCATCGAAACTGCGTGATTATGGATGAAATGTGTAACAGTGATACCCATTGTCATCGGGGCACTGGGAACTATGTCCAAAAACTTTGCAAAATACATCAAGAAATTGCAGCTTCCTGCAATAAGTTCAGCAAAGCTACAAAAAACTGCGTTACTCAGAACATCTTACATTTTAAGGAGATACCTGGTTGATACCTAGGATGCTGGCAGCAACCCATGTCAACCATTAGTGCCAGTCAATTTGAGTGTTCAGTTGACTGAGTTTCATGTTTTATGAATAAAATAATAATAATAATAATAATAATAATAATAATAATAATAATAATAATAATAATAATAAGAAGAAGAAGAAGAAGAAGAAGAAGAAGAAGAAGAAGAAGAAGAAGAAGAAGAAGAAGAAGAAGAAGAAGAAGAAGAAGAAGAAGAAGAAGAAGAAGAAGAAGAAATGGCTAAGAGCAGGAAAGTTGAAGAAACAGACCAAGGAACTAATTCTGGCTGCACAAGACCAAGTCTTAAGGACAAATGCATACAAAGTCAAAATTGAGAAGACAGCAACAGACAGTGCCACCTATGCAAAGAAGCTAAGAAACAGTGGAACACCTGGTAAGCTGCTGCAAGAAGGTCGCACAGACTGACTACAAGCAGCGGCATGACAAAGTAGCAACAATGGTGCATTGGAAGATCTGCAAGAAATATCATTTGCCTGTAAGCAAGAACTGGTGGGATCATAAAATAGAGAAAGTCATAGAAAATGATAAAGTTAAACTGCTCTGGGACTTCAGAATTCAAACAGAAAAGCACCTGCAACATAACACCCCATACTTAACAATTGTCGATAAGAAAGACAAAAAAGTCTGGATGGTGGATGACGCAGTGCCTGGAGGCAGCAGAATAGACGAGAAAGAACTGGAGAAGATAACAAAATACAACGACCTACAAATAGAAATAGAAAGACTGTGGCAAAGACAAGCAAGGGTAGTACCAATAGCAATAGGCACCTTGGGTGCAATCCCAAAACAACTGGAGCACCACTTGAACACCATTGGCATTGACAAATTTGCCATTAGTCAATTGCAAAAGGCAGCCTTACTAGGAACTGCTTCCATCCTGCGACGATATCTATAATACCATCAAACATCCACATCTGCCTATCCCAGGTCCTTGATAAGGACTTGTCAGGTAGACAAAAATGCCAAATCCAGTTTGAACATCTGGCTGACTGTGCGAATAATAATAATAATAATAATAATAATAATAATAATAATAATAATAATAATAATAATAATAATAATAATAATAATAATAATAATAATAAAAAAGTTGGAATGGACATTGGGGGTTATCTAGTCCAACCCCCTGCTCAGGCAGGAAACCCTGTACCAGGGGTGTCAAAATGTCGACCCGCGGGCTGGATGTGTCATCAGTAAACCGCACCCACCCCATTGCTGGCAAGGGAGAAAAAGCTTTGATACGTTGTGCGATGTCACATGACATCACGAGTTTGACATGTTTGCCCTATACCATTTCAGACAAATGGCTGTCTAGTCTCTTCTTAAAAACTTCCAGTGTTGGAGCATTCACCACTTCTGGAGGCAGGTTGTTCCACTGGTTAATTGTTCTAACTGTCAGGAAGTTTCTCCTTAGTTCCAGGTTGCTTCTCTCCTTGATTAGTTTCCATCCGTTGCTTCTTGTCCTGCCTTCAGGCACTTTGGAGAATATCTTGACTCCCTCTTCTTTGTGGCAGCCACTGAGATATTGTAACACTGCTATCATATCTCCCCTCGCCCTTCTCTTCATTAAACTAGACATACCCAATTCCAGCAACCATTCCTTACATGTTTTAGCCTCCAGTCCCCTAATCATGTTTGTTGCTCTTCTCTGTACTCTTTCTAGAGCAGTGATGCTGAACCTTTTGGAGACCAAGTGTCCAAACCACAACCCAAAACCCATTTATCGCAAAGTGCCAGGGCTGCATAAGCATTGTGGTGCCCTCAGGGGCATGGGGGTGTGGCCCACTGGGTGGGCATGGCTGCAGCTGTCATGGCAGACTGGGTGGACATTCCTGGGGTGGGCATGGCCACCTCGATGTTGCTCACTGGGAGGGATGCCTGTGGAGGCCAGGCAGGGTTGGGGGAGATCCAGGGGGTTTCTGGCAGGTGGGACAGTGGGCAGGAGGCCCAGCATAGATGGGGGGAGGCACACAATCCTAGCTGGGACTGGGGGGCCATGGCATCGATGGGTATCTGGCTTTCCCTGCTCGAGGTGGCCTTCGGCTTGCTGGGCATGGGTGTGCTCTACCACCTCTACTCAGGCTGGCTAGCCAGCTACTTCATCTCCTTTGTACTGGGTGGGGCTGCCACTCCGGGCAGTGGCGGTGGCCTAATGGACATGTGCAAGCTTCTGGCAGCAGCGGTGCACGTGCCCACAGAGACAGCTCTGAGTGCCGCCTCTGGCACACGTGCCATAGGTTCGCCACCACTGTTCTAGAGTCTCAACATCATTTTTAAATTGTGGTGACCAAAACTGGATGCAGTATTCCAAGTGTGGCCTTACCAAGGCATTGTAAAGTGGTGTTAATATTTCATGTGATCTTGATTCTATCCCTCTGTTAATGGAGCCTAGCACTGTGTTGGCTTTTTTTGGCAGATGCAGCACATTGCAGCATATTCAAAATGTGAAATAGTGGTAAGCAGAGGTATGTCCCTGCAATGCTGTGCTTCTGTACCCAGGACAGAATTCTGCACTTAACCAGTTTAAATCACATATACACTCATACAAGTGGTTGAGTCCTGACTAACAAGAACTGACACTTAATACAGACCCTAAGATTTTCTTGAAATATAGAAAGTCTCCTTCTATGAGCATCATTACTTGTCACATTGATAGAGAGGTTTTATTAGCTTGATAATAAAGCCCAAATGTTTTTTGTAACTGAAAATGTGATTCTAATAAACATCTAATCTTTCATTATCCATCATAAGGACACTAATATCTTGCAAAGGGAATGGGAGGGAAACATGGTTTAATAACATCATTTTATTCATTGTAACTGAAATTGTATGGTGAATCATTTTGGCTTTATTCATACCACAATAGGAGCAGCAAGCTGTAGTAAGTCTTTAAATCATTGTGGCAGAATGTGTCAGTCACACTTCATCAATTGTGCATCTGCTGCAAATGAAAAGATTTAGAGGGGGGAAAGCTGTTATCTTTCACCTGAACATGCTCAACTCTCCTTTTTCTACCCCTGAACATTTTCAGTACAATAATCCATTCACCATTTGAGTTTTGTTCACAGATAAATTGAATATGCAGTGTTGTGTTCAGTATTCTAAACTGGCTGAAGACCCTTTGATGCAAACAAATAGCAAAACAGCAACAGATTGCTTCAGTTCCCAAAATAGTGGGAAATGGAATAATTATGCAACAATATAAGCAGAGCAGGAGGCCAGTCTTGGTAAATATAGTCTTGCTTTTCTTTTATCAAAGCCATATCCCTGATATAACTAAGCCCAATTTGATTTTTAAAAAATCTATAATATTAATTTCATACTGATATAATTGGTGCCCATCTTTACAACCTGGCCTCTTGAAATCTGCCCTTTTCACATTCAACCAATTGTGTAGGCGGGAAATGGGTTATCCAAATGAAGTCAAGGTCTAATTTACAATTCAGTAGTTAGTGTTTGTCTCTCTTTTTTCCCTAGCTAATACTTCTCTGTTTCTTAAGGCCTAGTTCTTTTAGAAACTAACTTCCACCATATAAATGATTTTATAACAAAAGAAATGGATAGCTTCTATTCTATCTATTGAGTCTTCTTACTATGAGAAAAGGACATTCTAGATTAGGCAGACCTTTGATCAATTCTTGGAGATGTTTTTAATGTGGTTCATATTACAAGAAGACATAAGCTATATAAAGGTAAAGGTAAAGGTTCCCCCGCAACTGCATGCTAGTCGTTTCCAACTCTAGGGGCCAGTGCTCATCTCTGTTTCAAAGCCGAAGAGCCAGGGCTTGTCCGAGGACGTCTCCGTGGTCATGTGGCCGGCATGACTAGATGCCAAAGGCGCACAGAACGCTGTTATATAAGCTATATAGATAGTTTAATTCCCACAATGGATGAGTGGCTTGAAAAACTGATGCAATTAGCAAATATGGCTAAATTAACTGCTTTAATAAAAGAAAAGAACATCCAACTTTGTTTCTGGGGGTTCAAATTTTTATTAGTTTATCAAATAATAAAATATAGAAATGCAAAGGGAAATGAAAATAATGGGAAAATAGATGAGGAAAAGGGAAAGATGAAAAAGTGTAAGGTAAAGGGAAAAGAAAAAGAAAAGCATTTCCAACTCTTTTTGGTGGAGTAGAATAAGATAATAACATATAATCTCAACTTTTTACTTTTACATAATAATATATACTAGCCATTTCTATAACAACAAATCTACCTAATCAGCAAAACCCAAAATGAAAATTTCATTTTTTCCACCTCAGGCACAAAGTCCCAAAGTGGTTTCCAAGTAGAGACAAAATTAATTCTATTCTTGTCTTTAATCAAAGCAGTCAATTGATTACTAAACGTCCAACTTTGTTTCTACTTGGAAGATGCTTCTGAATTTTGTGCTTGAGATGGAAAAAAAATAAACTTTGATTTTGGGTTTTGCTGATTAAGTCAATTATTGTTATACAAATGGCTAGTACATATTAAGTATGTAAAGAAAAAAGTTGTGACTGTAATGTTACTACTTTATTCTACTGTGCTAAAAAAGAGTCAGAAGCCTTTGCTTTTCTTTCTTTTTCTCTTTATCCTGCACTTCTTTCTCGTTCCTTTCCCCTCCTCCACTTTCCCACTATTTTCATTTTCTTTTGCATTTTACATCTTGATAACCTTAATAAAATTATTAATAAAAAATAAGGTGTATAATCATGGTTTGCTAAATTACAGACTGGGTTAATGAAACAAAGTAAGTCATAGACTATTGTTTGTGCAAGACTGCATTTTAAACACATTCCATATGGCCATATGGAAGGCCCTGTTTATATTTTTTTTAATAGGAACCCAACAAATAAGCAGATAAACAGCTTCAGTTCTAATGAGTTAAAGCAGGCCTAAAGTGATTCAGATGATGTTTCTGGATCTGCTTGCCATTGCCATCATCTTTCTCTCTCTAGATTGTTTTGGAAGCCACTTTGGGATAGTTTATTTTTGACTTGAGGTCCACACCTAGCTAAACTACCATAATTTCTCAAGTTCTCTCATACACTGCTTGGAGTTTGACTGGACTACAGTAGTTAAACAAATTGCATAAAGTAGATAAAAACTTTTAAAACAGTCCGAACAATTCATTGGCAAATATTTATTAGAAAACCCAAGGGATCTTCTTGGATTGAGACTCTGATCTCAATCCAAGAAGAAGTTTGCATGTTGAAAAATTGGTACTGGCTTCAGACCTGCTTCCTAAAGTTAATAGTTTCAACTAACTTCTAGCGAGGTTGTTGATATTACAGCAAATTTGACATGCTAGCACTTTCTACATTTTCAATGAATTAACTTTATTTTAATGCATACATTACTGATCCTTTCACCATAACAAGGAACTGTGCAATTTTCAGACAATACAAGACTTGAAAGTTGAAACTGATAATTTCATAAAGAATTAACAGAGGTTTGTGGGTCTTTGGTATTATAATTAATTCAAGGCACTCTAATTCATGCAATTCCAAAATTAGGTGATGAACAAAATGTGCAAGGAGTAGTTAATAATTTAAATCATTGCGTTTATATGAACCATTGACTTTATTAATATTTAATAGTGATGTTAACTTGGTATAGGCATTTCTTCAGTAGATATATAAACCTAGTAATTACTAGTAATTACTTGGACAATTTTGTTTGCTGAATCTCAGAAAGGAAAATGTTCTTTTCAATACTATGAGCAGGTCTACTAAAGAAAAATCTGCAAAACTGAAGCAAATGCAAACTTGATTATATAGAATTTACTTGGTTCATCCTCTTAATCAATGGTCTCATTTTTTCCCCAAAGTCTTAAAAAACTTAAGATGATTTCTTAGTTAGAAAATTAGTAATGATTGGTAAATTTCCAGAAAAAAGCAGTTTGTCAAGATCTGTTGAATGGATAGAAGGGAGCATAGAAAAAAATACAATGGGTTCATTCAGAGGCACAGTCATATTATTTTAGGTAATACATTTTCTAAGAAGCTTGGCCAACCTCCTAAATGAAATGAACAATTAGATGAACATTCTTCAGAATCTTCAACACCTAGAGATTCTTATTTGGTCAGTAGGGAAGCAGTAAAGAAAGGAGTAATGATGGCAACTAAGGTCATAGGACATTCTAAGTCCACAAATAATTTGTGAAGTGGAAAACATCAGGCATGTTTTAGGTTAAAAAAAAGTAGAAGTGAAACATGCCATATTCTCTTTTTTAAAAGTTAGCTATTGCCTAAATAGCTATTTAGGCAGGTTACTTTGATAACAGCACAGCATGATTGTTTGATAATAATCATATTTCTCCACTGAATTAAATACTAATCTAATAGTATCTAACAGTGATGAAAATGCAAAACAAGTTCTTAAAAATATTAAATTCAAAACTAAACGTAATAATTAAGAGACAAAAGAAATGTGTTCCTAGAGATTTTTCTAAACAAAGCATGGAGTCAAGTGTCATTCCTAAAAGAATGCATTCCACAGCCTGAAAAAAACATAAGGAAAGGACCCTTAGTCACATGCCAGAAAAAAAAATGTTTTTCACAATGGAGGACAAAATTTGAGAACTGATCAGGTCCACGTCCCTCTGATTATCACAGGTTTTAAAAGTTAATAACAATTTGTCCTGATAAACAATGCCCAATCAGTACAGGCACCACGTAATCACCAAACCTCCTACTAGTTAGCATCCTGTTGAATGTTATGCCAGTTGTAATTTCTGGGTACTTTTCATGGTGGTACTACATACAGTGTTATTTCATGTCATTTCAGTTCCACTGAAATTTGAATCAACTCTCTGTAGCTGGGTTGCACTAATCAAAGTGGGATGTAACGAAAGAGTGGAGCTGATGCTCAGTCATTCAGCTGCATTGGATTTGTTGTGAATTTGGAGCATCATTTTGCCAGTATTGTTTGTCACTAACTGCATCTTTGAGTGTAACCTCATGCTTATGTCACCAGTAATAGTATTGGTGAACCCACCTTGTTCTTTTTCAGCTTTTTTCAATTCCCTTCTATTTTTTCAAGCGTTGGAGTCTTTTCCAATTGACTCTTGCCTTTGTATTATGTTTCTAAAATATTTAAACTTGAGCCACATTAATGGTATTGCCTTGGAACAGTTTCACTGTACTTCACCTAGTACTGAATTATTTTTTTACCCAAAATGTTGCCAAATCCTGAGCTTTAGCTTACTAGTATGTGAGACAAGTGCCACAGTTCAGTAGTTTGAGCATTCATTAGCACTGCCTTTTTTGGCATTGAAATATAAATTTTGGAATATTATTGTAGCTGTATCATTTTATAAAATGTTAAATAATACTGTTGGAACTTCATTAACTCCTATAGCTTAGTTGTTTCTGGACCCATTTAACATCATTATACAGAAAGTCTAATTCTCGTCCAGTGATCAAATATTTGCATTATCATTAATGTGTGGGTCTTTTTAGAGTAATTATTCTGCATATTCACATCTTTTATTTATTTCTTCTTTCTTCTTTGTTTTTTATTAGGCTTATTCATTTTTACATAAAATGTTCTGAAAATTTTCTTAAATAAACTCTTGTCCTTCCTATTCAGTTATTACCTTCCATTTTCTGCACTGTTTATTTACATATAACAAATTGTGACTTTTACCTCTTCTCATTACCTCCAAATGCATTTATTTGGGCATTTGTTTTCTATTTTTGATCTCTTTTCTTCACCTATTTTAACATAAGCAGACAGTCATTTTGTCTTGTTTTCTTTTTGCATTCCTGGTTATTTTTGTTTGCTTCATCTTTAATTAGGTTACAACTTTCAGATCAGGCACCTTAGGTATTTTTTAATCAGATATAATTTAATAAATTTATATTATCACTATGGTCACATCATATAAAATATTGTTAAGGCCATACTTTGTTGTTTTTATATTTTAAGTTGCAACTTTTCTGGAAGGAGTTCATAATCTGAGCCAAAGGCACTGCCAAATGTAACTTGTTTTGGTTAAATATGTGTTTTTACATGCAAAGTATATAGACAATTTGATTTCCATATTATCTGGCAGATGATGTCCATGTGTTGGATTATATTTTAGGTTGTTGGCAAAAGGTTTTATTAATAAGACTGAATGTTTGTAGCAGAACTCTTATTAATGTGTATCCAGCTTTGTGTTGGTCAATTTTTTTTCATATTATAAATGTTATTTAACTTCAGTGTTCCAGTCTCCTATACTTTGGGTATCTTCCCCATTCTTCTTATGTGGAATCAATTATAAGTCGCGATAGAACTGTTTCACTTCCACTTCTTCTGCATCTCTGGTTGGATTATTTGGATTCAAGTAATATTGCTTGGCTTGCTCTGGGTTTAAATTGAGATAATGCTATCATTTGGATGGACCCTTTTATTAACATTAATGGGTAATCCATTTCTGTTAGGACTTTTATCAAAAGTAGAAGAACTGAAGTTTCTTTGACTTCGAGTGACCTATTCCAGTTTATTACAGTTCCTGATTCCCAGAATATTAAAGTTGAGTCTTGAAATTTATGCCCTGACAACATCATGTGTGCTTTGGTTCATAAGTTCTGACATTTCACTTTCCAATGGCATAATGTATGTATCTTTACAGCTTTAAATTTTCCATTTGCCTTTGGTTCATTTGTAGCCTCGTTACCCTAAAGCTTTAATCAGCCACATCATAAACATCAGTGTAACTCTATTTGCTTTCCTCCAACCTAGGGCTTCGAGTGCTCACTTTCCTGTTTCCTGTTGACATTGTTTTGCATAATACAGTCTTATCCTGTCACCTGAAGAAGTGAGGGCAGCCAACAATTGGTCTCTATGTCCATATCCACCATTCAATCATTTCTTTATACCTACAGCTAGAGATGAGCAGAATCTGCTGCCTCAGAGCAAAGATTAATTTTATTAAAGTATTAATGATGGATTAGCTAGCATACCCATCCATCCAGACAGCCCTGAAAGCCTGTATGCTGACGAGCAAATTTTATGTCTAGAATTTATGTCTTCTGCTGCAGAAGATATGTCATGTCATTGATATCATGGGAATGTTATCTAACAAATGCTATGATTAAACTAGGTAGTTTTCTGTCTCCTTCCTATTCTGTAACCTATGTAAGTAATTTCATTTTCTGTTTTTAAAAGATAGTTATGCCTCTAAAAATGTTTCCCAAATGAAATTTAGTCCCTTCTCATTTTTCTTTAACAAATAAAAAAAGAAATCAATACTTTGCATTCATACAATCTTGCTAAAAACACTCTATTTGTGTGATTCTAAATATATCGCAATTAACAACAACAAATTTGCAAGCTATTGTGTTAAGGCCAAAATAATGTGAACTTAACTTTTGAATGCTGTTTCTGTTTCATAAATTACCAGGGAGCCTCATTAGAAAACAGAAGACTCTAATCTTACCCTATTTTTGCTATCCTTCCTTAGCTGTTAAAAGAAGTCAGAACATAATTGAAGTGTTCTATTGTTGCCTTTGATCATAACTGATGTGTTAGTGTAGGCATATTGGCTTCAAAGGAGACCAGGTAAGCTACATCCTATGACTGAAGATAACAAGAACTGGGTAAAGAAAGAAGCAAGATTGTAAAATTGTTGTAGTTAACTTACTCCTAATGCTTGGGTAGAGCAAAGAAGGTACTGTTTTGTATCATGTACTACAGCACCAACTTTCTTGTCTGACTGATGAGAGAAATGACAGCATGAAATAAATGTTTGATCTTGTTACCCTACTTGACATTTGATTATGGCAACGTATTAAAACAATCTATGTCTATGTATGTATGTATGTATGTATGTATGTATGTATGTATGTGTGTATACATATGCGCACACATATTCAATACTATTTACCAAACTGATATTAACAATAATGGATGTTTCAGTTGGATTTTTGCCCGAATAGATAATATGAATATATTTGTTAAAATGGGAAATTGAGTAAGTATGCTAGAGTTCTTTCATGTGGCCAGAACTTTTTTTTTTTATTAAAAAGTTTTACAATACATTTTATCTTTAGCAAACCAAAAAAAAGAAAAAAAACCCTCCCAATCCCTTCCCCCCCACCCTCTTCCCCCTCCCCAACCCTCCCCAACCCCTCCCTCCCTTTCCCCTCTCCCCCCCCCCCCCGGCTTCCCAGAGCAAAATACAGGGTATAAAAATACAATCATAATCTAATTTACGCAAACAATCCTAAACTATTTAAACTACCGAACTTTAACTCATATAAGAAAACTCCAAACATATATATATATATATCATATCAATAATTATACAAATACAAAATAATACTTTCCAATCTAATACCAAAACACAGGGTATAAAAATACAAACAAACAATCATGATCTAACTTACGCAAACAATCCTAAGCTATTCAAACTATCAAACTTTAACTCATATAGGTAAATTCCAAACATACATATATATATATATCATATCAATGATTATTCAGATACAAAATAATACCTTAAATTCGTATTATCCTAATATATTATACAAATTAAAATACCATAAATTACTTCCAAACTTAAAAAAAAATATTTATATATATAATCACATCATTCTTATATTCTTATATTCTATTACCTACTCCAATATTGCCCATAAAAGTATTACAAATTAATTTCAATCACACATAAAACAATTTATAACAACCTTTCCTTCTCCTAATATATTATACAACTTAAAATACCATACACTACCTTCCAGGCTTACAACTTTCCATCCAAATAACAAAGCATAACCTACAGAATATCAATAAACACTACTACAAATCTTCCCAATTAAATTTTCATAATCATCTTCAAACTAAAGCAACACAAAATATTATATAATTATTTTATAAGGGTGACAAATGAATCCCCACATACTTAATCCTTCTAGCATCCTTATTACATTATTATCTCTTGCAATTATGCAACCAAATCCTCAGGTTTGCTTCATTCTTCCAGAAGCAGCACACCCCTTCCAATTTCTGGCCTTCTCCCTTGGTGATGAAATTTGACCCACTCCTGTAACTTTCACATCTGCCTGCGTTAACCCTTCAACATCTTGTGGATTCTCTCTGGAACGTTGAGGCTCTCTGTCACCTTTTTTCTTTGTAGACTGCAAAGACGATATGGGGACTGCTTTTAAAACATTACTGTAAAAATCACGTGCCTGAACCACCGTGGTAAGACAATGCCTTGTACCTCCATAAGTCACCACCATACCCTCTGGTATTTGCCATCTAAACTTAATATCACGTTGTCTCAATTCTTGTGTCAAAAAAGCAAATTCCTTCCTTTTTCTTAAAATTCTTGCAGGAATCTCTTTTAAAATCAAAACTTTTTGCTCATCCATTACAAAATCAATATTATAGGAGGCCTGGATAACTTCATTTCTAATCTTTCTCTTTGTGAAATAAACCACCACATCTCTGGGTAATTTCCTTTGTCTTGCAATCCACGAATTAACACGGAAGACTTTATCTATATCTTCCATTATTTCATCTGCTGGTCGCTCCACCACCCCTTCCAAAACCTCAGAAACCATTTTCTCCAAATTTTCCTTAGGGTTTTCTTTAAGGCCTCTGATTCTCAAAGCAAGCTCCATCTGAAAATACTGTGTCGAAATCAAGTCATAATCCATTTTCTCTATTACATTTTCAGTTTCTGTCATTTTGGCTTCCAATCTAATATCATTTTGAGCAAGATCTTCCACTCTGTCCTCCAAAATCTCAATACCTTTAACCATGCCCTCTATTGCAGATGTGATGTCTGCTCTCATTTCTTTTAATTTCTCTGTAAACTTCTCCTCCAACTTTTTCTCCATTATCTCAACAAATTGCTGCATTTGCTTTTCCATAGTCTCGTGCAACAGACTCTGCAAATCTTTTGCTGTAAAAGCTAATACAGATTCAGATGCAGAGGACAATGAAGTTTTCAGCGAAGACTGCTGCCTCAGGGCAGGAACTTTAGAAGATATAGCCGCCATTTTCACCCTCTATTGTTAACTACGCACTTTCACATGCAGATTCAGCAACGTCCATTGAGTTAAAGATCAAAGCATCATCTTCACCAAAATCTCCTGCATCGCTCTGCCTGCGTCCTCGTTCTCAAAAGCTCTTCCTTGCTAGCAGGGATGGTTGCGAACGCCCTGTTCTGCTCCAAAAAACCCGGAGCAGAGGCGCCTCGCAGTCCGGAGCATGCCCAGGCTTCGGGGGGGCTCAATCCTTCCGCCGCCAAAACTATAAGTTCTGGCAGCCCCGGAGAGCTCTACCCCTACCTGGACGCTCACCCCCTCCTCTTCTCCCGAGGTGGGGGCTTTTGAGCCGCCGAACAGCTGATCAGCGCTGTTTTCGGCGGCTCCATGTGGCCAGAACTTTGTGTTCTGTAATGGATTCATATATTCCAAAATATGGCACTGTGTAATGGTTTAAATTAAACTCCATCTCCAGGACATGGCCAATAGATAACATGACCACATAAATTTGGATGGATGGATGGATGGATGGATGGATGGAGAGAGAGAAAATTGATGCACAGATTGTAGCAAAGAACTATTCTTTATTGCAAGAAAGTTTATCATTTTATGTGACCAGAGGCCTCAGATGAGACCTTATGTATGCTGACAGCAAGAACTTTCAGCTTTATTTGCAATGTACCGTATGTATTATTCATATCAGCAACTGATCCAATTTGTCACTCTGGTTTAACTGCCATTCTTTCCTATGGAGGCTACTGGAACTTTTGCCTAAACTCTGTTAAAAATATTACAAGATTTGTTGCAGCAACGAGGATTTGGTCTAGCTAAGGGAAAGTCCATAAATCATCAGGTTTACAGATTTCAAATATACAGTATTCTTAAATCTATTTTAGATCTATTGGTTCTTTTCTCTTTATTTGCTTATGGGAATGCTTAACTGCAATGGGTCCATGCTATCTATCTCTCATGCTATCAATTGGCCATGTCTCCAAGATGGAGTTTAATATGAACCATTACTCAGTGCCACACTTTGGAACATATGAGCCCATTAGAGAACACAAAAGTTCTGATCACATGCAAGATGTCTTAAATCTACACCATACCCATTATTTTTTCATTTTAACAAATATATTCATATTATCTATTCAGGTAAAAATCCAATTGAAATACACATTAATGTTAATATCAATATTGTAATTAATCAGTATTCCCTTGGTGCTAAGCTGATATTTTTATTGAATAAAATATAATAAACATCCAAGCCAAAATCAGCCAGAAATAATATGGTAATTTTTACTTACTCCAGGTGGTATACAATAAAACCTTAAAAAGCAATAAATTATAAAAATACTCTAAAATGTAACCTAAGAAGCCTATGCAGAGCACAAATGCTGCACACAATTTAGTCATTTCATTAACTTCCCATTTCTGTGAGACACCCCCCCCCCAAACCTGTTAACATAACAGGCTTTTAAAAAGACTTCTGGAATGATATTAATGAGCCTCCCAGAGTAGCGGAGATAGGTGGCATAGAAATTTAATAAAATTATAAATCAAGGGAGTGGGGTCATAGGGCAGACACAATGGCAGAAAAGGCCTATCTCTTTAGTTCCATCAAACAGTTCTTTAGCAGAAAGGACTTCTGCTTCTATCTCTTCTGCAGGATCAGACAGGATGGGCAGAAGTAATCGGGAAGAGGCAGTCCCTCAGACAATCTGATCCCATGTCATGAAAGGCTTTAAATGCCAGAACAAGTATCTTAATTAAACCCAGAAGCAAAATGGCATCAATGGAGCTAACAAAGCAGAGGTGTAATGTGTGCCATTCTAGAAGAATCCACAGCTGCTTCGACCACAACATTTTGCACTAGCTAAAGTTTCTGGATATCCTTTAAGAGGAGCTCCATGTAGAGCACATTACAATTCCACATGGGAGATGACTAAGGAATGAGTGACTATGAACATAACCTCCTGATCCAGGAACAGGCACAATTGACACAAAACTATGGAAAGGTTTCCTAGTCACAATTGTAACTTGTTCTTTAAGCAGGAGTAGGCAGTCCAGGAGGACTCCCAGGTTTCACACTGAGTATATCTGGGAGTGTGCAACTCTATTCAGTACCAAAGCAAGGATGAATACACAACCCACATTCCATTCCCATCAAATATCATTCAAAAGCAAGATCAAAGCTATTTCTGTCCCATACAAAGGCCTGAATCTTGATTGAAAGGGATCCAGGTGATCTGCTTCATCTAAGGTCCTCTGAAGCTGCTGGCCACTTCAGAGGATTTTGGATGGCCACTATTCCACTATCCCCTCCAAAAAAGGGCAGGTTAGATACTGGATGAAAATTAACCAATATAGTGAAATCAAACAATTGTCTTTTTGAGGAGGTGAACCAATACCTCTTTAACAGGTGAAGGAACAACTCCTTCAGTCAAGGAGAAATTCAACATCCACCTGCACAACACACTTACATCTACACCCACCCCCACCCCATGAGGCTTCAATTAGCCAAGAAAGACATGGATCTAAAGAGCAGGGGGCTAAAGTCACAGTCATTAGAACCCTATTCACTTCCTCAGGTCCAAGAGGAATAGATAACAGGACCAGACTTCATAATTATCTAAGCCAAAATATGCAGATACGCTGTAGGTTAATAGGATGGCCTGGTTAAACATATTATCCTTAGGCATAATGTGATATATTTGGTCTTGATAAGTCATCTAAGTGAAGCATGTTCAGTCATCTGAATTGGGTAAGTGAAACAGAAGGAACCAAGAGAGGGCAATCTGGATATCTATAATCCTTGATTTAAGGCCAGTTGTTTAACAACTGTTCAAAGTTGTGATTGCCTTGGAAAGGGTGCTTTATGTGCTATAGATTGATCAATTAATTTTGACTGATCAATTTAGCTCAGGAAAAGATACATTCGGTTTAAGGTGTTATGACAGAAACTTCCTATATGCTCCTATGCTCTCTGAACCACAGTTTGAGTTTCTGATCCAGAATTCTGGAAAGCAATATTGGATATCACTTCCTGAGAAATATGGAGACAAACTAGAAAAAGAAGAATCAGAGGATTAGGAAGTGAACTTTATCAGATGGCTGGGAGGAGGGAAGAATGGGATGTGCATAGCATTACAGAAAAATGATTGAGCAGGATCTGATTAAACCTGAAGTGATAAGCACACAGAAAAACACTGAGACCTGTTCCTTATCATGCCAGAGGATGGACATGGAATGATGGATTGAAAATACTGGATGGAACATTTCACTTAGTGGATAGAAAAGAATTCTAATAATTAAAAGTAGTGTTGCGGCTGAATAAAAAGAAACAGGAATTAATTGTCAAAAAGTATATTCAAGAGGAAATTGAATACCCATCAGACATGGATGCCTTAATATAGATTCTGTCCAGTCAGAGTTTTGATTTGATGAGTTAAATGGTTCTGCTATCTCAAAGGTTCTAAGAAAGGAGGGAGATCACAGCTTCTACCTAAACAGGAGAAGTACCTTTATCTGAACAGCCTCCTCAGGGTACCGCCGGTCAAGGATTGCCGACGGGCGATCCACAGGGGGAGGGCGTTCTCTGTGGGTGTGCCTGCCCTATGGAATCAACTGCCAACGGAACTCCGGACTGCCCCCGACCTTCGTTCATTTCGCTGGGACCTAAAAACCTGGCTCTTTGAGCTATCTTGTCTGGACTGAGGGGTTTAATATTTTTAAATTGTGATTTAATTTTTGTGGCTAGACTTAATTTAATTTATTTTAATTTTATATTGGATTGTTTTTAAATTTTGCCTTGTAAACCGCCCTGAGTCCTTTGGGAATAGGGTGGTATATAAACCGAATAAATAAATAAATATCTACATCAATTTATCTTATATTTGTATGAATACAGCATTCTAAACAATGTTATATGCATCCATCTGAAAGCAAGCATCAAAAGCAAATGACACTTCACAAATTTTAGAAATTAAACTATGAACCCAGAAGAGATATTACAAATCTTTACAGAACAACCTAAGATGCCACACACTTTAAAATTGGAGAAAGGTCAGTAGCCAAAGAAAAATTGTTATACCCAGTGTTGTACTACTATAGGCCATAGAAAGGACTCTGCTTTAATTATCTAGTAGCAAATTGAACCCTACAAGCCAAATATACTGTGTAAGAAGCAGATTAATAGCAATTCTTGATAGAGGAAGCTCACCCTCTAATAAAGAATGACAACATTCCACAAAAGTTTTACTTTCCTCAACTTATGATCATAATTGTTAAGTCCGGAATGACGGGCGTAGACAGCAAGGCTTAACAAGAGAACGTTTATTGAATGCACATGGGTCAACTGGCTAACAGCCGTTGAGCCCTAACTTATATACTAAGGTACCTTTAAACATAACCAATCCCCGGCTCAGAATCTCCCGCCTAGAATGTAACAACCAATAACTGCACCCGGGTTTCCCGCCTAGGGAAACCACTCCCATTAACTATGGACACAACACCCCTTCCCCCCCAGATAAATGTTAATTACTTAACATAGTCCTTTAGGTAGCTTGGTGGCTTATGATTCCTGGCTGGGTATCTGCCCACTGTGCCAACGACTGGGGTGTCTACTGTTCTGCTGTTGGACTCTGCTTCAGGCCCTGAGGTTTGTGGCACTGACTCTGGCAAGGCCGCACATGTGGGTTGTTGTTGTTGTTGTTGGGGTGCACTGGGTCGTTCAGGGGACTCTGTAGGGCTGCCCTGGGAAGGTGGTTCAGTTTCTGCTGTGCTACTCAGGGGATTTGCTACCGCTGCACTGATTTGTGTTCCCATTCCCTCACCCCCTTGTGTTGCCCTTACGTGGCCCTGACTGAATGCATTGTCTGGTGTGGTGATGCTCCTGTCATTGTTGGTCAGTACAATTTCAGTGGACCTTTTCCTTAGCTGATCGATGTGTCTCCTGATCAGCTGATTCCCTTCCCCCTCAATTAAATAAGATAACGGTCCAGTTTTGTCTATGACTACCCCTTCTGACCATTTGTCCCCCTGCCCATAGTTCCTCATCCAGACAGTGTCCCCAATATTTAAAGACCGGGTCGGAATGTCTCTTTCAGGTTCTGCAGGTAGCCTGTCAGGGTGTAATCTGTCCAATTTGGTCGTTAGACGTCTGCCCCACCTCATTTCAGCTGGGCTTTTCCCTGTGGCCGTGCAAGGTGTCGGGTGTTGGGCCAACAGGAACTGAGCCAGCCTTTGATGCCAATTCCCCTGGATGATTCTTCTTAAGGTGTCTTTGGTTGTCCTGACGTTTCGTTCAGCCAATCCGTTGGAGGAGGGGTGGAAGGGTGCCGATGTCGCGTGCCTAATCCAGTTGGCCTTGAGGAAGTACTGAAATTCATTGGATGTGAATTGGGGCCCATTGTCAGAAACAATCACGTCAGGTAACCCATGGGTGGCAGAGAGTCCCCGCAAGACCTGTATGGTTTTGGCTGAAGTCATGGACTTAACAGGCACGACCTCCAACCACCAGGAGTAGCTGTCTACGACAACTAAGAATGTGAGGCCCTGGAATGGGCCTGCAAAATCAATATGAATGCGAGACCAAGGGTTCCTAGCCACTTCCCACTTATGTACAGGTGTGTGTGCTTGTTCTGGCCTAGACCGTTGACACTGATAGCACCCGGCTACTCTGTCCTCGATTGCTGTGTCTAACCCAGGCCACCATAAATGACTCCTTGCCAGGGCTTTCATTCGGACAATCCCTGGATGTCCCTCATGCAATTCCCCCATCACTGCGTTCCTATGGCCCTCTGGAATGACAACCCTATTGCCCCACAGAATACATCCCAGGTGTGAAGACAATTCATCCTTCCTTCTAAAGTATGGCGTGAATTTGGGGTCTGGATTCTTGTTGGGCCACCCCCCTTGTACCCACGCTGCTATTCTGCTAAGGATGTGGTCTTTTCTGGTTGCTGTTGCAATGTCTTTTGCTGTCAGTGGGCACTCTGAGAGTTCCTGTAGGGACAAGATTTGGTCTGGGCCAGTGTCTGCTAATGGCAATCTGCTGAGGGCATTTGCGTGCCCCATCTCCTTGCCAGGCCTGTGTTTAATAGAGAATGTGTAAGCTGAAAGGGAAATTGACCATCTCAGCATCCTTGGGGACATGATTTGGGGTGTCTGTTTATCTGTGGTGAATAGCCCTAGGAGGGGTTTATGGTCTGTGTAAATTGTAAATTTCCTACCATACAAGTAATCGTGGAACTTTTTTACGCCGGCCACGATGGCCAAGGCTTCCCTGTCAATTTGTGCATAATTCCGTTCTGCTTTAGTCAAGGTCCTGGAATAGTATGCGATAGGTCTCTGTTGACCCTGGTCATCCATGTGGCTTATGACTGCCCCTACTCCATAAGGAGAGGCGTCGCATGCTAGGAAGATTGGTTTGTTTTCAATGAAGTGAGTGACTGTGGAGTTACTGGACAAAATGTCCTTTAATGTTTGGAAACTGATTCTGTGCTTGTCCTGCCACTGCCAAGGTGTCTGCCTATCTAACAGCCTGTGTAAGGGTTCAGCAATGGCTGCTTTGTGAGGCAAAAAGGTGTGGTAGAAATTGATTAAACCTAGGAAGGCTTGTAGTTCCGCCTTATTTTTGGGTTCAGGCGCCAATTTGATCGCCTTAATTTTTCCCTCAGTAGGGTGAATACCCTCTGCATCAATTCTGAATCCTAAGAATTCAGTTGATTTTACCCCAATGCAGCACTTGTCTTTTTTTAGTTTAAGCCCTGCATCCCTGAATTTCCCCAGTACCTGTTCCAGCCTGTCTGCTAAGATGTCTTCAGTTTTTCCAGCAATTAGGACATCATCGAAGTAAGGGCATACACCTGGTATGCCCTTTAAGGTCCTCTCCATCACCTCCTGGAAGATGCCTGGAGCTGCTGCTATTCCGAATTGAAGTCTGTGAACGCGGAACGCCCCCTTGTGGGTAACTACCGTTTGGGCCTCGGCGGCTTCCTTAGACACAGTGAGTTGCAAATATGCCTGCGCCAAGTCGAGCTTGGCGAAAATGGCGCCGTCCTGGATCGTCGCGAGGACCTGCTTCACCGTCGGGACTGGGTAAGCATGTTTTTTCATTGCTAAGTTCAGGGTGGCCTTATAGTCGGCACAAATCCTCACATCCCCGTTCGGTTTAAGGGGTGTGACGATTGGTGTCTCCCAGAGGCCTCCCTCTACGGGTTCTAGGATGCCCTGGCCTACTAGCTTATCTAGTTCGACCTCGATTTTTTGTTTAAGGGCAAAAGGCACCCTCCGGGCCTTAAGCCTGATGGGCCTAACCCCGGGGTCTAAATTAAATGTAATGGGGGGGTCCCTTGTACCTCCCTAACGACCCATCGAGCATGTCTGCGAAGTTATCACAGACAGTTTTGAGAGTCTTGCTAGCAATTGTGTTAATTCCCCCTACCCACATTCCCAGGGCCGGGAACCAATTGAGGCCTAATAGGCTGGTTCTCTGGCCCTCAGTGACTAAGAGATCTAGAAATCCATTAAACCCCTTATATTTTACTTTAATTGTGGCCTCACCCTTTAATTCAATGGGGGTTTTTTGGAAGTCGGCTAACTGTAGTTTAGTGGGTTTTAGGGGAATTCTACGGCCACTTTTCCTCTCGATATATTTGAGGGTGTCGCTAGAAATTATAGATACTGCGGCCCCTGAATCCACTTCCATCTTGCAGGGGATGCCCTGCAGTTGGATTCCGATTTTTAATTTAGGCCTCAGGATATGATTAATTCTAGGGGTTCCCACGTGGTTGACCCCCACCCCCGGCCCAGGGTTGGAAGTGTGTGCCTTAGGTCTTGGGGTCTCTCCGCCGTTCCCTTCGGGGGTTACCTCACCTGTGGCCCATGCGTCGAGCTCGTGGAGTCGGTTGTCGCGCGGTCGGCTTCTGCAAATGGCCTGGATGTGGCCCGTCTTTCCGCACCCTCGGCATTTCGCGTTCCGGAACCTGCAAGTTGCTTGGAGGTGGTTTCCACCGCAGCTGCTGCACCTCACTTCGGGGTCGCGAGGCCTGGGTTGGTTGTCCCTCTGGGGTCGTTGTGGTGCAGGGGTCTGCTGTCTTCTTCCTTGGTCGGGTCCGTCGTAGCGTGGAGGTCTCGGCGCCATCTTCCCGAACCTTCGGGCAATCTCTGCAACATCGGCTTCCCACTGGTAGTCCACCTCCCCACCGTCCACATGGCTCTCAAGGTTTATTTCGGCCGAGGCAGCCATGCTGTTGTAGGGGGGGTCGCGTCTGCCTGTAGACTCGTACGTGAGTAGCTCGTCTATGACTTCTTGCAGAGTGCCTGTGGGCTTTGAGATTATTCGGTTTTGCAAGTGTTCATCTTGCAGCCCCAAAACTACTCGGTCCCTGATGCGAATCTCAAGGTTGTCGTATTTACAACGCAGGGCCGCTTCTCTAACTGCTGCCACAAACTGTTGGATGGATTCGCCCGGCCGTTGGTTCCGTTTTTCGAATATCCTTCACCAGAACAGTTCGGACCTTTTTGGAGTAAAGTGGACCTTAAGCTTGGCCAACAGGTCAGCGTACGACACGCTGGAGACCGGCATGGGCTGGCACAGGCCAACGGCAACCCAGTAAACCGGTGTGCCGCTAATGGTGAGCAGAGCCGCCGCTTTCTTCCGGTCCTCCGTGATCCCGTTGACCAGCATGAACCCCTCGACTTGGCCGACGTACTCCTCCCAGTCTTCGGGGTAGTTCGGGTCGAACTCCTTCAGGGATCCGACTTGCGCCATTCTGAGAGTTAGAGGCGGCAGTAGTTTGGTTGACTGCGATTCGAATTTCCCACTTTTCGCTCAGCTGGCTTCTGCGGCTCCTTCGCTGTTCCGCCGTCGATCCCACCTTCGTCGCCACTGTTAAGTCCGGAATGACGGGCGTAGACAGCGAGGCTTAACAAGAGAACGTTTATTGAATGCACATGGGTCAACTGGCTAACAGCCGTTGAGCCCTAACTTATATACTAAGGTACCTTTAAACATAACCAATCCCCGGCTCAGAATCTCCTGCCTAGAATGTAACAACCAATAACTGCACCCGGGTTTCCCGCCTAGGGAAACCACTCCCATTAACTATGGACACAACAATAATTGAGCCCAAAATTTATGTTACTAAGTGAGAAATTTGTTAAGTGAGTTTTGCCCCATTTTATGATTTCCCTCACCACATTTGTTAAGTGAATCAATGCAGTTCTTAAATTAGTAACACGGTTGTTAAATGAATCTGGCTTTCCCAATGACTTGTCAGAAGGTCACAAAAGGGGATCACATGATTCCGGGACACTGCAACCATCATAAATGTGAGTCAGTTACCAAGTGTCTGAATTTTGATCACGTGACCATGAGGATGCTGCAATGGTTATAAATGAGAAAAATGGTCATAAGTCACTTTTTTCAGTGTTGTTATAACTTTGAACGGTCACTAAATGAACTGTTGTAAGGTGAGGACTACCTGTATTTGACAGCTATAAACTATTCTCAATCTGAATGATTTACAAGTGTACACAAACACACACACACACATGCACACACATTTTTCTCCATGTTTTAGTGAACAAGACAATCTGCAGTTTGTATAACCTTTCAAGGAGGCTGAGAGCCTCCACTTTGCATTTTGCTTTGCTATCATTTGCTTTTCCATGCCAATTGTGGTTTGTGGAATAATCCTCCAGGTTTATTCACGTACCACACTAAATTACACATCGTGACTAGCATACTCTAATCTTGGGTTCACATGACACCCTAAGCCAAATTCTAACTAACCATAAACTCACCTAGCACATTATGTGGGTTTGGAACAAAACTTCCAAGATGAGCAAAAAGTACTGAAATATGAGTTACAGCTGATGAATCCATTTCCAGATTTCTTGGTGATGTCCAATATTGGCTGAAAATAAATTCTAATGTACCTAATTCTTACCATTTTCAGCAGTGTAAAAATAAATTTTCAGGGATATTGGTCAGTTGTTATTGATCATGAAACTCCAATAAATTTCCAAAGAAGCCCAAGGATTATAAAACACAGTAAAAGGATTATAAAGCACAGCTTATAAAACACAGTAATAAGCAATGGGCTTTTTAAAAGAAGGATATTTGCTTGTTTTTAAAAGAAAAAATAAATTTTCATTCATACTTGTTAGGCAAGCATAGAAAATCAATGGCACTCTTATGACTGTTCCACTGGCAGCATCTCTTTGCTCCACCTCCCAAGGTCTTTTCCATGTGCCATTACACCAAGGTTCTTAACCTAACAACAGAGGTTAGAGCCAGACTGTTACAAAGATAATAAAGGTAACAATAATAAACTAAGTCCACAAGTTCCAGCGCTGCTCAGCCATGGAAGTTCATTGGATGATTTTAGACCCAATCTTTTTTGCAAGTTATCATAGGAATAAATTTGGAGAAGAAAATATTTCTATATTATTTTAAGCACATGGGCATAAAAAGGCAATCTGTAAATCTAATACATTTATGAGTTGGGTATCTATTTCTATCTACGTATATGTTTTCTCTTTCCTTTCATATTGATCTATTCAAAAACTATATTACTGTGATGTAAGATAAAGTATTTAGTTATGATGATCAGATTCAGGATATAATGCATGTAATTTTAACATTTATGTGAAAGCAGGACATGTACCACTTTCTCTGAAAAATACATTTTAAAAGAGCAGTGCTGCCTTCTCCAGGAGATGATCTTCTGAGATATACCTGCTGACCTATGGATATGTGTGATGGTGCTTTGAAAGAGATCCTCAACCACCAGCCTGTTGTGGCATCCTGTTTTGGTTTTTTGTTTGTTTGTTTGTTTTTGTTTTTTTTAGTCCTGCACAACCTTATATGTTGCATCACAGGTTCTTTCTTCAAGGATCTAGCTTGATAGAACATTTTCTAAACTAATCAAACTTCTCAACTAGCCAACAGTGATTGGAACCAATGATTTTAAACCAGGATCTCATCTCAAATAAAGAACTTGACTGCTAGCTGCATGATCTATCTTTCTAAGGTAAAGGTTCCCCCACACATGTGTGCTAGTCGTTTCCAACTCTAGGGGCCGGTGCTCATCTCTGCTTCAAAGCTGAAGAGCCAGCACTTGTCTGAGGACGTCTCTGTGGTCATGTGGTCAGCATGACTAGACACCAAAGGTGCACGGAACGCTGTTACCTTCCCACCATAGTGGTCCCTATTTTTCTACTTGCATTTTTACGTGCTTTCTAACTGCTAGGTTGGCAGAAGCTGGGACGAGTAACAGGCACTCACTCTGTTACGCGGCACTCAGGATTCAACCCGCCAAACTGCCGACCTTCTGATTGACAAGCTCAGTGTCCTAACCCACTGAGCCACCACACCCCTATCTATCTTTCTATAGGTCATATAAATACCAAATGATATTACATGGGACATGATTGCACAAATAATCTGTACTATGTAAATTGTATTATTTGCATAATGATTTGATGACCGAAATGGCATATACAGGCCATTAGCATTCACGATGGATTGAAGAGAATAACATTATTTGCCTCCTTGTAAATGTACTGCTGGATCAGGAGTAGAGAAGACATGGTACCTTAGGTGATGTTGAATTCCAACAACCAGAACCTCTCAGTTTACATTAGGAAGAGATTTCTGTGTTGCTGTTCATAAACTCAGATCTTCCCTTTTCTATTGATAATGGTTAGTTATGTTGACCCAAACTTTAAAAAAATATGCTCTTTTAGTATGACTGTACAGGAGACAGTGGTGGGATTCAGCCAGTTCGCACCACTTCAGCAGAACCGGTAGCTAATTTTTTGTTGCCTAAGCTCAGAATGGATTTCCGGAAGTGGCATCCATACAGAGAACCGGTTGTTCACATATTTGAATCCCACCACTGACAGGAGATGTTTACATTTGGCTGATCTGAAACAGTCTCTTAACATGGCTGAATGTTATTTTTTACTACAAAATGGATACTCTTTGAACATTTTGTAACAATGTGCTGAAATTAATTTGCGAAAATACACGTGTTTGAATATCTAAAAATATTGTTGCCAAGCAACAGGATAAAAATATGAGCCTCTCACTCGGAGGACATAAAACTGTGTGTACCTTCTAATAGCATATGCAGATGAATTCTGTCTTACAAAACTGGGAATCATTTCTTAGGTCATTGTATATGGATGTGTTATCCGAGTGTGGGTGTGCATATAATTTTCAGCCAGGATTTATGGAGTGGGTTCTTGAAAGCCTTTTCATTTGTGAAATTCCTATTATGTCTGCCATGAATATGATTTGAAAATATTGGGGAAAATGTTTGAAACAATGCCAATTTGTGTTTCATTATTCATTTATACCACTGGGTTGGCATTAGTAGTCTGCTAAGCTCCAGAGTCATATGGAACAATAGCTTTAGAGATATCTCTAGATCTTCTTTGTTCTCTGAAGCTAATGCCTTTATACAGACATCATTTCCTGGGGGACTAGAATGATATTGAAAGACCATAAGAAATGGTAATTGTGTCAGAGAAACACAGCAAATGAGGTTCTATCATAGAACCAGGGCTTTTTTTCTCATAGAACGCTCAGAACGGCGTTCAGACACCTTTTTTTTGCAGGAAAAAAAACCCCAGTTCCCTTATTGGCTTTCCTAAGCCTATTGCAGGGCTAGCAATCTTGGCTCTTTTTTATGACTCATGGATTTCAACTCCCAGAAATCTTGAGCCAGCCACGCTGAGGGGAAAGGGAGAGGTTTCCATGAGCCATGCTGGCTCAGGAATTCTGGGAGTTGAAGTCCTTGAGTTATAAAAGAGGAGGACATTAAAATTATTTGCAGGATTACTTCTTTAAGAACTAAACTTTTAGAATCTAAAACAGCTAATTCAAAAAAGCCAACAGGAAAGAACCTCACATTTTTCATCTGCTTCTGTCTTTTGGAAGGTAAAATTAGATAACAAAATAATCTATTTCTTATGTTAACATCTCTGCAATGAAATCAAAGGTAACAGGAAAGAAATGAGAAACATTTTTCTCAATGTAATATGTTTAATTTAGCTGATTCTAGAAAAAAATAATATCTTTTGTATATTCTTGAAAACTATTTTGAATCTAAAAAAGTCTTAAGAATGAAATATTCTTAATTTAGACTTTACTTTTACTGTTTGGACTGTTGTGTGTTTTGAAAAATAGATTATTTAGAATCTAGTTATGTTGCACTTCAGTCTTTAAATAATTAACCTAGTATATACATAACAGTATATGATGTTTTCCCTGGTGAGCTAAACATCAATAACAACATTTATTAAAAAGGCTAAAATAATTTCTGGTCATATTATCTGTATATTAAAATTTTGGACAAGCAGTGATCATGTATCCTAGCAAAAGATGTTACATATGTGCAGTGCTTTTTTTCTAAAAAAAAAAAAAAAGGTGCCGGAACTCTCATCTTGGTGGGCACAGGAGGCAGGGGTGGGTGGGGCGGGGCAACACTGCTGCGGTCACGGGTGCGAGGGGTGTTGGTGGCAGGCTCTCCCCCGGGGCTGGAGCCAGCACGGCTGATGCTGTGGGAGCAGCAGGGCCTGCTCTATATGGCGGGGCTGCACGGGGGGGCAGTGGAGGCAGTGCGGGCCAGGCGATGCAGGGCGGACACTTATGCATGCAGGGCGAGGCAACGGTGGTGCAGGTCCAGCACCAGGTAGGCCACCAGCCTGGCTGACACGGGTGAGCACAAGGATGGAGTGCACATGGACTCTGCAGAACCCACCTCCCACTCTTTGTCTTCACTTACCTAGTTGAGATGGTGTAGTTGGGCAGCAGGGAGGGATGCAAAGTTCCTGCCTACTTGCTTTCGCTGCAGACAACTAGCCGGTGCAATGTTTGCTAGCCAGGTCTTTTGGTGCGCTCAGCATCAATTCCTATTGGCTTTCAAAAGCCAATAGGCTTTTGAAAGCCAATAGAGGCAGTAGCATAGATTGTGCAAAAGCTTTTTTGTATGTGTGCAAAAAAAGGTGCCGGAATGCCATTCTGAGCGTTCTATGAGAAAAAAAGCCCTGCTTTTATGTTTTAATCTTATGATTTTAAATATATATTTTTTTCTATTGTAAATTGCCCCAATATGTAGTTCCCATATTCAAAAAAGGGAAAAAATAGATCCAGGAAACTACAGACCTATCAGCCTGATCTCAATACCTGGGAAGATTCTGGAAAAGATAATCAAACAACAAATCAGTGAACACCTTGATGCAAACAAAGTTCTCACTAAAAGCCAACATGGGTTTGTCAAAAACAGATCATGCCAGACAAATCTTATTGCATTCTTTGACCAAGTGACAAAACTAGTGGACCAGAGGAATGCTGTAGATATAATTTACTTGGACTTCAGTAAGGCATTTGATAAAGTAGATCACAACCTACTACTTGATAAGATAGAAAAATGTGGGTTAGACAGCATCACCACCAGATGGATTCATAGCTGGCTGACAGGCCATACTCAGGGTGTGGTCCTCAATGGAACTGCATCTACATGGAAGGAAGTGTGTAGTGGGGTGCCCCAGGGCTCTCTTCTGGGCCCAGTGCTCTTCAACATCTTCATCAACGATTTGGATGAGGGGATAGATGAGGAACTCATCAAATTTGCAGACGACACCAAGCTGGCAGGAATAGCCAATACTCCAGAAGATAGGCTTAAGATACAGGAGGATGTGGACAGACTTGAACACTGGGCACTATCTAAGAAAATGAAATTCAGTTGTGAAAAAAGTAAGGTTCAACATTTAGGCAGGAAAAATCAAATGCAAAGCTATAGTATAGGTGGTACCTTGCTCAATAGTACAGGTGAAACTCAAAAAATTAGAATATCGTGCAAAAGTTCATTTATTTCAGTAATGCAACTTAAAAGGGGAAACTAATATAAAATAATTTCTGGTGATATTATCTGTATATTAAAATTTTGGACAAGTAGTGATCATGTATCCTAGCAAAAGATGTTACATATGTGCATAAGTGTAGTCAGTAGCATATGCCTTTTTAAAAATATCAAACATGCAAAGAAACAAAAATAAGACCAAAATATCTGTATTACATCCAGAAATGCCAACTTTGCAACCAATATTTCTCATCCATAACTATGGCACCCTAAGGATACCTGCATACATGCAAATGCTTCTCTGGGATCAGTAACACAGCAGGGATTGTTTTTTCCTTCCAGTAACATATACCTAAAACCAGTTTATTGCATTTGGCAATTGTACTAAAAAAAATCTCATTGTCAACCAATATAATTCATTTAATTTGAAATCAAGTGAAAAAATGATTTACATTATTTTATTAAAACAAATTAATGGCAATTCTTTTATAAGAAGTTGCCTCAAACAAAATGAGTTTGACATGCCTGCTCTTGATAGTTGAATGCTCCAAAATAAATTCTAGACCAGGCCTGCACATGCAGCCTACTAAAAACCCTTGGACAGAGCACAGACTTAAAAAAAAGTAATAAAATCACCACCACTGCCCTGAAAGTCATGTTGCCTAGTGCCTCCATGGCTTACCATGACCACAAGCTCCAACACTGTAGATGCTCCTCTAGTCACCAAATCATTGATTAGCCCACCAGCATACCTTTGCAGACCACAAAGATTTTTAATTTATCAGTGCGGGCCTTTCCCTTCTACAAGTTGCACAGATCTCTTCTAGATTTTCCTCTTGCCTTTCCGAGTAAACTCCTTGGTCTGTCATTGAGGAAGAATTGACTTTGTAGGGAAGCATATTATCATTTGATGTATATTTAACAAATGTTCTACCTTTATTTACCAATTATAAAATATTTGTATGCAATCCACATGGCGAGGTTTAATAATAATAATAATAATAAGTTGGAAGGGACCTTGGAGGTCATCTAGTCCAACCCCCTGCTAAGGCAGGAAACCCTATACCATTTCAGACAAATGGCTGGCCAGTCTCTTCTTAAAAACTTCCAGTGTTGGAGTATTCACCACTTCTTGAGGCAGGTTGTTCCACTGGTTAATTGTTCTAACTGTCAGGAAGTTTCTCCTTTGTTCTAGGTTGCTTCTCTCCTTGACTAGTTTCCATCCATTGCTTCTTGTCCTGTTTTCAGGTGCTTTGGAGAATAGCTTGGCTCCCTCTTCTTTGTGGCAGCCCCTGAGATATTGGAACACTGCTATCATATCACCCCTCACCCTTCTCTTTGTTAAACTACACATACCCAATTCCAGCAACCGTTCCCTATATGTTTTAGCCTCCAGTCCCCCAATCATCTTTTTTGCTTTTCTCTGTACTCTTTCTAGAGTCTCGACATCTTTTTTACATCATGGTGACCAAAACTGGATGCAGTATTCCAGGTGTGGCCTTACCAAGGCATTGTAAAGTGGCATTAGTACTTCACGTGATCTTGATTCTATCCCTCTGTTAATGCAGCCTAGCACTGTGTTGGCTTTTTTGGCAGCTGCAGCACACTGCTGGCTCATATTTAAGTGATTGTCCACTAGGACTCCGAGATCTCTCTCACAGTTACTACAGGTGAAACTTGAAAAATTAGAACATCGTGCAAAAGTTCATTTATTTCAGTAATGCAACTTAAAAGGGGAAACTAATATATGAGATAGACTCATTACATGCAAAGCAAGATAGTTCAAGCTGTGGTTTGTCATAATTGTGATGATGATGGCTTGCAGCTCATGAAAACCCCAAATCCACAATCTCAGAAAATTAGAATATTGTGAAAAGTTGCAATATTCTAGGCTCAAAGTGTCCCACTCTAATCAGCTAATTAAGCCATAACACCTGCAAAGGGTTCCTGAGCCTTTAAATGGTCTCTCAGTCTGGTTCAGTAGGAATCACAATCATGGGGAAGACTGCTGACCTGACAGTTGTGCAGAAAACCATCATTGATACCCTCCATAAGGAGGGAAAGCCTCAAAAGGTAATTGCAAAAGAAGTTAGATGTTCCCAAAGTGCTGTATCAAAGCACATTAATAGAAAGTTATGTGGAAGGGAAAAGTGTGGAAGAAAAAGGTGCACAAGCAGCAGGGATGACCGCAGCCTGGAGAGGATTGTCAGGAAAAGGCCATTCAAAAGTGTTGGGGACTTTGACAAGGAGTGGACTGAGGCTGGAGTCCGTGCATCAAGAGCCACCACACAGAGACGGATCCTGGACATGGGCTTCAAATGTCGTATTCCTCTTGTCAAGCCACTCCTGAACAACAAACAACGTCAGAAGCGTCTTACCTGGGCTAAAGAAAAACAGACCTGGTCTGTTGCTCAGTGGTCCAAAGTCCTCTTTTCTGATGAGAGCAACTTTTGCATCTCATTTGGAAAGCAAGGACCCAGAGTCTGGAGGAAGAATGGAGAGGCACACACTGCAAGATGGTTGAAGTCCAGTGTGAAGTTTCCACAGTCTGTGTTGATTTGGGGAGCCATGTCATCTGCTGGTGTTGGTCCACTGTGCTTCATTAAGTCCAGGGTCAACGTAGCCGTCTACCAGGACATTTTGGAGCACTTCATGCTTCCTTCCGCAGACAAGCTTTATGGGGATGCTGACTACATTTTCCAGCAGGACTTGGCACCTGCCCACACTGCCAAAAGCACCAAAACCTGGTTCAATGACCGTGGGATTACTGTGCTTGATTGGCCAGCAAACTCACCTGACCTGAACCCCATAGAGAATCTATGGGGCATTGCCAAGAGGAAGATGAGAGACATGAGACCGAACAATGCAGAAGAGCTGAAGGCTGCTATTGAAGCATCCTGATCTTCCATAATACCTTAGCAGTGCCAAAGGCTGATAGCTTCCATGCCAGGCCACATTGAGGCAGTAATTGCTGCAAAAGGGACCCAAACCAAGTACTGAGTACATATGCGTACTTATACTTTTCAGAGGTCCGATATTGTTCTATGTACACTCCTTCTTTTATTGATTGCATGTAATATTCTAATTTTCTGAGATTGTGGATTTGGGGTTTTCATGAGCTGTACCTCATAATCATCACAATTATGACAAATCACGGCTTGAACTATCTTGCTTTGCATGTAATGAATCTATCTCATATATTAGTTTCCCCTTTTAAGTTTGTTTATTTATTTATTTATTTATTTATTTATTTATTTATTTATTTATTTATTTATTTGTTTGTTTGTTTGTTTGTTTTATATACCGCCCTTCTCCCGGAGGACTCAGGGCGGTGTACAGAGCAATAAAGTAAGAATACAATAAAGCAATAAAGTGAGAAAATTTTAAAACCCAAATCCATCAGGCCAGGCCGGCTTGTTGGAATAGATAAGTTTTTAGATCACGCCGGAAGGAGCGAAGGTCGGGGGCCATCCGGATTTCAGCTGGTAAGTGGTTCCAAAGGATTGGCGCACCCACCGAGAATGCTCTCCCCCTGGGGGCCACCAGCCGACATTCTCTGACCGGTGGCACCCTGAGGAGGCCCTCTCTGTGGGAGCGCACAGGACGGAGGGATGTTGACGCTGGCAGTAGGTGCTCCCGTAGGTAATCCGGACCCATGCCATGTAGGGCTTTGTATGTCATCACTAGCACCTTGAATTTCACCCGGAAGGCAACTGGAACCCAGTGCAGCTCACGGAGTAGAGGTGTAATATGGGAGTATCGGGAGACCCCAAAAGCACTCGTGCAGCTGCACTCTGCACCAGCTGAAGCTTCCGAGTGGTTCTCAAGGGCAGCCCCATGTAAAGAGCGTTGCAGTAGTCAAGACGAGAGGTCACAAGTGCATGGGTGACTGTACGCAAGGCATCCAGGTCCAGATAGGGTCGCAGCTGGCGCACCAGACGAACCTGGGCGAAGGCCCCTCTAGTCACAGCTCCTATATGATCTTCTAAGAAGAGCTGTGAATCTAAGAGGACACCCAGATTGCAAGCCTTATCTACGGGGGGTAATAACCCGCCCCCGATATTAAGAGATGGAATAATCTGAATATCCTGACATGCCGGTATGTACAGCCATTCAGTCTTGTCCGGGTTGAGTTGAAGCCTGTTCCTCCCCATCCATTCCCGGACCGCTTCCAGGCAACGGGACATCACGTCGAGGGCATCACTGATGTGGTTTGGGGTCGAGATGAAAAGCTGGGTGTCATCAGCATACTGATGATAACCCACTCCAAAACCACGGATGATCTCACCTAATGGCTTCATATAGATGTTAAACAGGAGAGGTGAGAGGACCGACCCCTGAGGAACTCCATAAATGAGAGGCCTCGGGGTCGATCTCTGGTCACCCGCCAACACCCACTGTGAACGTTCCAGAAGGTAGGAGGAGAACCACTGAAGAACAGTGCCTCCCACTCCCAATCTCCTGAGACGCCGCAGTAAGATACCATGGTCGATGGTATCAAAAGCCGCAGAGAGGTCTAATAGGACCAGGACAGAGGAATGACCCCTGTCCCGAGCCCGCCAGAGATCATTCATCAGAGCGACCAATGCCGTCTCCGTGCTGTGTCCGGGCCTGAAACCCGATTGGTACGGGTCTAGATAATCAGTATCTTCAAGGAACAGAGGAAGCTGATGCGCCATTACGCTCTCAACAACCTTCGCAAGAAAGCGAAGGTTGGAGACCGGGCGAAAGTTGTTTAAAACAGCTGGGTCCAGGGAAGGCTTTTTGAGGAGGGGTCTCACCACCGCTTCTTTCAAGGCTGCGGGGAAACTGCCCTCTTTCAATGAAGCAGTTACCACTGCATGGATCCAGCCTCGTGTCCCATCCCGAGCCGCATAAACCAGCCAGGAGGGGCACGGGTCCAATAAGGATGTAGTGGAGCTTAGCTTCCTCATGATACTTTCTACCTCGTCCAGAGTCACAGGATAGAACTCTTCCCAGATAACATCAACAAGACTGTCCATGTTCTCATCGTCAGACTCTGCCCAGTTGGAATCCAGACTGGTCCAGATCCGAGCGATTTTGTCCAGCAGATGTTGGCTAAATTCCTCAGCACGACCCTGCAAGGGATCCTCCTTCACCTCTAGATTAAGGAGGGAGCGGGTCACCCTAAACAGGGCGGTCGGGCAATTATCTGCGGACACGATAAGGGCAGCAAAGTAATTAGACCTTGCCCTCCTTAGCGCCGCGAGATAAGACCTCGTAAAGGACCTTAGTCGTGATCGGTCGGATTCGGATCGGCTGGATCTCCAACAGCTCTCTAGGCCCCGTCTCTGCCGTTTCATCTCCCGGAGCTCCATAGAAAACCATGGAGCCCACTGGGATCTGCAACGGGTCAGGGGCCGCATGGGTACAACTTCTGTGGCTGCCTTTTCCCAGGCTTCCACCATGGCACTGGCCGAGCTATGAGCAAAGGAGGCAGGTTGGGGGCCAAGTGCTGTTTGGAACCGCCCAGGGTCCATTAGCCGCCTGGGGCGGTACCATTTCATTGGTTCAGTAACCCCACGACGGGGAGTGGCAAAGCGGAAGGTCAGCCACAGGAGATGATGATCTGTCCATGACAGGGGCGTAACAATTGGAGAGCCCCCACCCAGATCATCTAACCACTGTCCAGATAGGAAAATCAAATCGAGCATGTGTCCTCCTACATGAGTTGGGCCCTGGATTATCTGCATCAGGTCCATGGCCGTCATGGAAGCCATGAACTCCCGAGCCAACTCAGATGATCTCCCCAGGGATGGTAAGTTGAAGTCACCCAAGATCATAATTTTGGGGAACTCAACCACCAGTCCCGAGAGGATGACAAGAAGCTCGGGCAGGTTTGCTGCTACGCGACTAGGTGAAAGGTACACTAGCAGCAAGCCCAACTGAGCCTTAGGGCCACATCTAAGGAGGAGAGACTCACACCCGGCTATTTGGACAACAGTGGCCTCTCGCGGATACAGGTTTTCCCTCACCGCTACCGCCACTCCCCTGCCTCTTCCCTGAGCCCGAGGCCTGTGTAGCACCCGGAAACCTGGTGGGCAAAGATCTACCAAAGGGACACCACCCTCAGGTCCTAACCAGGTTTCCGTAATGCAGGCCAGATCCACATGTTCACTCTCAACCAAATCTCGGATGAGAGGAGCTTTATTGACTATGGATCTGGCATTAAGATATATAAGCCTGAGCTCAGGTGGTTGATTATCTTCGCTCCCGGTACCACAGGCCGAAACCAGAGGGTTGGAGTGTTTCACCGCTTGAAGATAGCGGGGACGCACTCCCGGATGTTGATGCAGTCCTCTGTTCGGACACCTACTGCCATTACCTACCGTTGTTGGAATAGGTAATCCCAAACTCCGCTTCGGGGCCCCGAGGGTAGCTAGTCTAAGCTCCCTCTCAGCGTGATCAATCTCAGGCCTGGCCTGAGTAGCGGATGGTGGACACCTCTCGGTATCTGACCGAAACTCTAAACCCTCCCCTCTCCCTAACCCCACAAAAAATTTAGCTAGAAAATTAACCAGGGGCCTCTTATTAGGTTCGTAACCGAGGCCCCTATCCCTGCCCAGCCATCTCTCAGGGTCCCAAAAATTGGGCCCTTCATCAAAAGGTAGATTGGTAAGTGAGGTGGGTTGCATCCAGGAGGAGGGGGAACCCCTAAGGGCGAATAAGGCAGTGATGGAGTATTTGAGACGAGTCATTGATTAAAGAGTGACTTCGTAGCTAATAAACATGTCCGTGTAAGCCATTATTTACAAATGGGGAAGATGTTAGTAAGATGTTAAAGTAATAAGGGACTCAATATTAATTAAAATTAGGTATTGATTAGGTAATAGGTATTAGACCCGGTCAATTGCTGCCATTGTTGCTGTTACCACCGAGCTCCGGAGGGGGGAGGCAAGGCTACACACCGAAAAACGTTGCCAGTCAGTTGTTTTGCCAGTCAGTTGTTTTTGCTCTCCCCCTCCAAGTATGTACGTCGGGTGAAGTTGCATTACTGAAATAAATGAACTTTCACCTGTACTACTGAGCAAGGTACCACCTATACTATAGCTTTGCATTTGATTTTTCCTGCCTAAATGTTGAACCTTACTTTTTTCACAACTGAATTTCATTTTGTTAGATAGCGTCCAGTGTTCAAGTCTGTCCAGATCCTCCTGTATCTTAAGCCTATCTTCTGGAGTATTGGCTATTCCTGCCAGCTTGGTGTTGTCTGCAAATTTGATGAGTTCCCCATCTATCCCCTCATCCAAATCGTTGATGAAGATGTTGAAGAGCACTGGGCCCAGAAGAGAGCCCTGGGGCACCCCACTACACACTTCCTTCCATGTAGATGCAGTTCCATTGAGGACCACACCCTGAGTATTGCCTGTCAGCCAGCTATGAATCCCTCTGGTGGTGATGCTGTCTAACCCTCATTTTTCTATCTTATCAAGTAGTAGGTTGTGATCTACTTTATCAAATGCCTTACTGAAGTCCAAGTAAATTATATCTACAGCATTCCTCTGGTCCACTAGTTTTGTCACTTGGTCAAAGAATGTAATAAGATTTGTCTGGCATGATCTGTTTTTGACAAACCCATGTTGGCTTTTAGTGATAACTTTGTTTGCATCAAGGTGTTCGCTGATTTGTTGTTTGATTATCTTTTCCAGAATCTTCCCAGGTATTGAGATCAGGCTGATAGGTCTGTAGTTTCCTGGATCTATTTTTTCCCTTTTTTGAATATGGGAACTACATATTGGGGCAATTTACAATAGAAAAAAATATATATTAAAAACCATAAGATTAAAACATAAAAGCAGGGCTTTTTTCTCATAGAAGAATGGCATTCCGGCACCTTTTTTTGCACACACAGAAAAAAGCTTTTGCACAAGCTATGCTACTGCCTCTATTGGCTTTCAAAAGCCTATCGGCTTTTGAAAGCCAATAGGAATTGCTGCTGAGCGCACCAAAAGACTTGGCTAGCAAACGTTGCACCGGCTAGTTGTCTGCAGCGAAATCAAGTAGGTAGGAACTTTGCATCCCTCTCTGCTGCCCAACTACACCATCTCAACTAGGTAAATAAGAGAGGACAAGGAGTGGGAGGTGGGTTCTGCGGAGTCGATGTGCACTCCATCCTTGTGCTCACCCGTGTCAGCCAGGCTGGTGGCCTACCTGGTGCTGGACCTGCACCACCATTGCCTCGCGCTGTATGCATAAGTGGCCACCTTGCATCGCCTGGCCCGCACTGCCTCCACTGCCCACCCCATGCAGCCCCGCCATATAGAGTGGGCCCTGCTGCTCCAACAGAACCAGCCGTGCCGGCTCCAGCCCTGGGGGGGAGCCTGCCGCCAACACCCCTCGCACCCGTGACTGCAGCAAAGCCACCCTACCCCACCCACCCCCGCCTCCTGCGCCCGCCAAGATGAGAGTTCCAGCTCCTTTTTTTTTTTTTAGAAAAAAAGCACTGCATAGAACACTAAAAGAAAGTGAAAGCTTTAATTATAGTCTGCAGATCCACAAACTGTGAAGCCCACATCATGTATCTGGCATTATTAACTTTCCAGCATCCTGTTCAGCATTACAGTAGGCAAAACTTTGAATAACAAGCATTGTGTCCTTTCCTTCATACCCATTCAATATTACTGATAATTTTAAGAGTTGCTTAGAGACCATACACCATGTGTGTGCATGGGTGTAAAATATAAGGAGGACTGAAATGAAGGCACATTATTCAAAGGCTAATTAAATAAACTGGGGAAGGGGAGAACAAACCTGTAACAAAACCTACTCCAGCTTAGCTTCCTCCCAGCGGATCAGCTGTGCGGCGGAGGCGCCGGCGGCAAGGACTACAGCGGCAACTACAGCGGCGATGGCGAGGACTCCCCAGCTCCAGTTCGGTTGCCTATTCGGGGAGCCGGCAGCCACGATGGCAGTGGCGGCAGGGCTTCCCCAGGCCCGCCCCCTGGCCCTTGGCAGGCATCCAGGAGGGGCCGGAGACTCTGCTCTGCCCCGGCCCCTGATCGGCTCCCGGGCGGCAGCGGCGTCGCCGCGGATCAGCTGTGCGGCGGAGGCGCCGGCGGCGATGATGACAGCGGCGGCGGCGACGACTCTTCTTTCCCAGTCTGGTCGCCTTTTCAGGGAACTGGCAGCGACGGTGGCGGTGGCGGCAGGGCGTCTCCAAGCCCGCCCCTGGACCACGACAACCATCGCAGCCATCCAGGGGGGGCCGGAGGCTCTGCTCTGCTCCGGCCCCCTGACCGGCTCCCAGGCGACGGCGGCGTCTCCAGGCGATGGGCGGAGACGCCGCGGACCAGCTGGACGGCGGAGGCGGCAGCATCTTCGTCGGCATCGGCGGTGAGAGCTTCGCGGGCCCTGGTCCGCGTTCCCCCACGATCCTGATCACCGGGCAAGGGCGGCGGAGACGCCGACGGCAAGGACGGCAGCGATGACGGCGACAACCCTCCAGCCCCAGTCTGGTCGTCTATTCATGGAGCCAGGCAGCGACGGTGGCAGTGGCGGCGAGTCATCACCGGCCCGCCCCTAAGCCACCACAACCATTACAGCCATCCAAGAGGGGCCAACATCTCTGCCCTGCCCCGACCCCCCCACCTGTTCGATTCTGGTGGCATCCCCAAGCGACCAACGGAGGCGCCGCGGACCAGCCGGGTAGCGGAGGCAGCGGCATCGTCGGCAACGGCGACGGCGAGAACCCCGCGGGGCCCTAGCCTGTCATCTCCCCACGGGCCTGAACACTGGCGGGGGCAGTGGCGATGGGGTGCCTCTAACCCGCCCCTGAGCCGCTGCATCTGCTGCAGCCATCCGGAGTGGGGCCGGTGCTTCCACCCTCGGCTCCCTATTATGCCTCCCTGGGCAACAGCGGCACCTGGGATGATCAGGAAAGTCCCCGCGGATCAAATGGATCAGCTAGGCGGCGGAAGAGACAGCCGCAGCAACCGCCTGAGCAGGACCGGAGTCGCTGCCCTGCTTCGACCTCCTGGCCGGCTCCTGAACAACGGCGGCATCTCCCTGGGATCAAGGAGGTGCCGCAGACCGGCTATGCGGACCCGATCGACCACCACCGAGGGGCCTTTGACAGCGGCGCTAAGCTTCTCCAGTCCCCGGTCAACCAACTCACCGAAAACCCCTAGACCACCGAGGCCATCAACATCTGGCCTCCACCAGCTCCGAACCCCCTGCCCTCCCTCGCCCCACAGGACATGATGGGCCTGGGTGTAAGCCACGGTGGCAGAGTGGCCTGTCCTACACCTGCAGCCCCATAGAGGTTAGAGCTCTATGGGGTATGCTTCACCCAGAGTGGGTCCTGGACCACCCCCAGAAGCAGAATCACAACCCATCGTGAGAGGATGGGGAGTGGCCTGCTTCTGGGGTTCACCCAACCAAGTGGCAGTGGTTGGATGACGGTCCAGATACCCACCTACCCGACTAGACCCTCCTTCTAATGCTCCACCCAGGGGACCGCCTTCCCAATGCTCCACAATGCTCCCTATGCTTCTTCAATATTCTAGCATAGATCTGCTCGCCCTCAGGAGTTCCCCCCTCTCCTGGGTTCGTCCTGCCTTCAATACATCAAACCTCGATGACGGGCCCCACCTTTGGGCCTCTGAGAGATGGCCAGGCAGGGTCAGGGGCCTCCATCACAAGACCAACAAGAGGCCCCTGGTTAAGTTTCTTGTAAAGTTTTTTGTCGGGTTAGGGAGGGGGGCGGGAAAAGAGTATGGCTGCTCGGGGAAGGCAGGCCTTCCGGGTACCATAACGCAGGCCAGGCCTACGACCAGTCGCGATGGTGAGAAACGAGGACCAGTCGCCGACAATAACCAATGGCGTACTGACGAACATCCTATTCCCAGGATGGTGAGGAACGGCAGAAGGTGCACAAACAGAGGGCCGTATCATCACCGGGAGTGTCATCTCCGCTCTGTACAAGCGGTGAGGCGCTCCGACCCTCTGTACTTCCCCGGAGGACCCGGGAGCGAAGGTGTGCAGCCTCCTATGCTAAGGCTGGTCTACCTGAATGCCAGGTCCGTAGCTAACAAGGCACACCTTGTTCGTGACCTAGTGGAGAGCGAGCACGCGGACCTGGCTTGCATCACGGAAACCTGGCTGGGCCCAGAGGGTGGTGTCCCTCTGGTTGACCTCTGCCCGCCAGGTTTCCAGGTGCTGCACCAGCCTCGGACCCATGGGAGGGGCGGGGGAGTGGCAGTTATCATCAGGGAATCCCTTAGCCCGCGAGAGACCACCGTCCCTCAGATGGTCGGGTGTGAGTCTCTCCTACTGAGATACGGCCCGGGGGCGCAGTTGGGCCTGCTGCTGGCATACCTACCACCTAATCGTGCAGCGGCAGCCCTGCCCGAGCTACTCGATGTCCTCTCAGGGTTGGTGGTTGAATTCCCAAAACTCATGGTCTTGGGCGACTTTAACCTACCGTCCCTGGGAGGATCGTCCGATCTGGCTCGGGAGTTCATGGCTTCCATGGCGGCCATGGACCTGTTGCAAATAATTTCTGGACCGACTCATGAGAGAGGCCACACCCCAGACTTGGTGTTCTTGTCTGGACGGTGGCGCGATGATATCGGTGGGGGTGCCACGACTGTCACGCCCCTGTCATGGACCGATCATCACCTCCTGCGGCTAGACTTCCCCTTTGCCACCCCCCGCCGTGGATGCGCGGTGCCAACCAGATGGTACCTCCCTAGGCGCCTAATGGACCCTGATAGGTTCCAGGCAGCGCTTGGGGACGCACATGCACTCCCTGCTCACAGCTCGGCGGATGCCTTAGTGGAAGCCTGGGAAAAGGCAGCCACGGAGGCTCTGGACCGAGTTGTACCCTTGCGGCCTCTGACCCGGCGCAGATCCCAGCGAGCCCCATGGTTCACCGTGGAGCTCCGGGAGATGAAGCGTCAGAGACGGGGCCTAGAGAGCCGTTGGAGATCCAGTCGATCCGAATCCGACCGATTGCGATTAAGAATCCTCACCAGGTCTTATCTCGCTGCGATAAGGGTGGCAAAATCCAACTACTTTTCCACCCTCATCGCGTCCGCAGATAATCGCCCAGCTGCCTTGTTCAGGGTGACTCGCTCCCTACTGAACCAAGAGGTGAGGGAGGAACCCTTGCAGGGTCGAGCCGAGGAATTCGGTCAATATCTGCTGGATAAAATTGCTCGGATTCGAACCGGCCTGGACTCCAACTGGGCTGAGCTGGAAGAACAAGGCATGGACAGTCTTGTCGACGTCATCTGGGAGGAATTTGATCCTGTGACTCCTAAGGAAGTGGACAGGATTATGAGGAGGTTGAGCTCCTCCACATGCTTGCTGGACCCGTGCCCTTCCTGGCTGGCATATGCAGCTCGAGAGGGGACACGAGGCTGGTTCCTGGCGGTCATCTCCGCTTCTCTGAGTGAGGGTCACTTCCCCACCGCCTTGAAGGAGGCGGTGGTGAGACCTCTCCTCAAGAAGCCCACCTTGGACCCATCCTCATTGAATAACGTTCGTCCAGTCTCCAACCTTCGCTTCCTTGCGAAGGTTGTTGAGAGCGTGGTGGCGCACCAACTCCCTCAGATCCTGGATGAAGCGGTTTATCTAGACCCGTACCAATCGGGCTTCAGGCCGGGCTACAGCACGGAGACGGCATTGGTCGCTCTGATAAATGATCTCTGGAGAGCCCAGGACAGGGGCCATTCCTCTGTCCTAGTCTTATTAGACCTCTCGGCGGCTTTCGATACCATCGACCATGGTATCTTGCTGCGACGCCTCAGGGGACTGGGAGTGGGAGGCACGGTTCTGCGTTGGTTCTCCTCCTTTCTCCAGGGTCGCTCGCAGTCGGTGCTGGCAGGGGGACAGAGGTCGACCCCGAGGCCTCTCGCTTGCGGAGTCCCTCAGGGGTCGGTCCTCTCGCCTCTCCTGTTCAACATCTACATGAAGCCGCTGGGCGAGATCATTCGCAGCTTTGGAGTAGGGTACCATCAGTATGCTGATGACACCCAGCTTTTCATCTCAACTCCAAACAACATCAGTGATGCCCTCGACGTGATGTCCCGCTGCCTGAAAGCGGTCCGGGAATGGATGGGGAGGAACAGGCTTCAACTGAACCCGGACAAGACTGAATGGCTGTACGTACCGGCAAGCCAGGATACCCAGAACATCCCATCCTTTAACATCGGGGACAAGTTACTACCCCCTGTTGATAGGGCCCGCAACCTGGGTGTCCTCCTCGACTCGCAGCTCTCCCTGGAAGATCACATAGGAGCTGTGACCAAGGGGGCCTTCTCCCGGGTTCGACTAGTTCGCCAATTACGGCCTTATCTGGACCTGGATGCCTTACGTACAGTCACCCATGCTCTTGTGACCTCTCGCCTAGACTACTGTAACGCTCTCTACATGGGGCTGCCCTTGAGATCCACTCAGAAGCTTCAACTGGTGCAAAGTGCAGCGGCACGGACACTCTTGGGAGCCTCCCGATACTCCCATATCACACCTCTCCTCCGTGCGCTGCACTGGCTTCCAGTTGCCTTCTGTGTGAAGTTCAAGGTGCTAACAATGACATACAAAGCCCTACATGGCATGGGTCCGGACTACCTACGGGAGCACCTTCTGCCAATGTCAGCACCCCACCGTCCTGTGCGCTCCCACAGAGAGGGCCTCCTCAGGGTGCCACCGCTCAAGGAATGTCGGCTGGTGGCCCCCAGGGGGAGGGCATTCTCAGTGGGTGCGCCAGCCCTCTGGAACAGCTTACCAACCGAAATCCGGATGGCCCCCGACCTCCGCACGTTCCGGCGCGACTTAAAAACTTACCTGTTCCAGCAGTCCGGCCTGGCCTGATAGCTCGAATTGGGGTCCCAGTTTGTTTTTTACTATTGTTTTTTTTCACTATTGTTCATTCTGTATACCTACCTTATTCTGTACACCGCCCCGAGTCCCTCGGGAGAAGGGCGGTTTATAAAAACAAACAAATAAATAAATAAATAAAATACACACCCTATAAAATATATCGGGATGTCAATTATGAAATTTAATGTCCAAAACACCTGGAAAGCTGAGTTAATTTATTTTGGATAGATGTTAATATAATTTAATCCTACTTCTAAGTGCTTAATATGGCATACATTTTTCAGAATACTTACTTTAAAAAAAAGACTATGTGCATGCAATTTCTACACATAAGGAGTTGAATCCAGACCTCATCATGCTTCAACTGATCCACTGCAGTGAATAAGGCAGATGGCAATGAATCTGCTCTAGGCACAACTAAGTATGGATTCAGCTTATAAACTAAGCCTGGATCCAGTTTACAAATTCTGGCATGTAAAACCCAACATGAGGAATCTTGTCATCTCTGCCCACAAATTAATTCAGTTCCATCTCAGATAGAGCTTCCAAGGAAATAATCCTTGGCAATGATGGAAAAGATTCAAATTTGTAATCCATATAACTCTGTTCCCCCAACAAAACAGAATAATTGTTTTAAGTAATTTATTTCAAATGTGTATATGTCCATTCATTCTCCAAATCCTTCAAGCCACTTGGTTTATAATATACAATCAAGTTCATCCCTCACTGACAGGGATGTCAACCTGCCAGCCCAAGGGCCGGTTGCATCATATAGAGGCCACACCCCAGCTCTGGTAATGCAAAAAAGGTCATGATACGTCATGACATGTCACATGATACAGCTGGGATTTCCTCCCTTAGCTGCAAGTTAATGAAGAGAAGGGGGAGGGGTGACATGATAGCAGTGTTCCAATATCTCAGGGGCTGCCACAAAGAAGAGGGAGCCAAGCTATTCTCCAAAGCACCTGAAAGCAGGACAAGAAGCAACGGATGGAAACTAGTCAAGGAGAGAAGCAACCTAGAACTAAGGAGAAATGTCCTGACAGTTAGAACAATTAATCAGTGGAACAACCTGCCTCCAGAAGTGGTGAATGCTCCAACACTGGAAGTTTTTAAGAAGAGACTGGACAGCCATTTGTCTGAAATGGTATAGGGTTTCCTGCCTGAGCAGGGGGTTGGACTAGATGACCTCCAAGGTCCCTTCCAACTTCTTCTTCTTCTTCTTCTTCTTCTTCTTCTTCTTCTTCTTCTTCTTCTTCTTCTTCTTCTTCTTCTTCTTCTTCTTCTTCTTCTTCTTCTTGTTATTATTGTTGTTATTATTGTTATTATTATTATTATTATTATTATTATTATTATTATTATTATTATTATTATTATTATTATTATTATTATTATTATTATTATTATTATTATTATTATTATTATTATTATTATTATTATTATTATTATCCCCAGATGAAAAACAGATCAAAGATATTTACAAGCTTGTCCTTAAAAAGTTCTAATTATTCCATTTTAAACAGGACAATATCTACAATTATAATAACTCTACCTCTGTCTGCCATTTGCAACTCTTTATTGGTTTAAAATATCTATAAACTACTTTTTTGCCTAGCAATAAGGCAATAAAAATTCATGATAATAAGATTTTTTTAAAAGACAGTGATTGAGAGCCCTGGAAAGCTGAAAAGTGAGGGCTAGACCACATGAACACACCATTCCTGAATCTTTCCCCTGCACATAGAAAGGTTGTGGGTTGAACTAGTTGCATTGGCTCTTGAATATAAAAAAACCCAACTGACTCCAAACGTTGAGAAGCACAGTTATCTCAGCAAAAGTTTTGCATAGGGAAATAAAATTGCATGCTATATCTTCAAAATAAAACTAGCCTGCTTTGAAGTTATCTGTTCAAAAGGTTGGTTCCCCACACCCTATTTGATATCTGTTGTTCAGTCAGTCTTTGCTTAAAATATCAATAAGTTGCTGGATTCTTATTTTTTTTGAAGTCAGACTAAGTTCTAGGGATTAAACCTTCTCTCTTAGTAACGGCCCCTTCATGGATTACTGCCTTGTCGTGGCGAAGGGGCTTGCGTAATTCAATGAAGCTATGAGCTATGCCGTGCAGGGCCACCCAAGACGGACAGGTCATAGCAGAGAGTTCTGACAAAACGTGATCCACTGGAGAAGGAAATGGCAAACCACTCCAGTATCTTTGCCATGAAAACCCTATGGACAGTACCAAAAGGCAAAACGATATGACGCTGGAAGATGAGCCCCTCAGGTCGGAAGGTGTCCAATATGCTACTGGGGAAGAGCAGAGGGCTAGTACTAGTAGCGCCAGAAAGAATGAAGCGACTGGGCCAAAGCCGAAAGGACGCTCAGCTGTGGATATGTCTGGTGGTGAAAGGAAAGTCCGATGCTGTAAAGATTTTTTCTCCATAGGAACCTGGAATGTAAGATCCATGAATCAAGGAAAACTGGACGTGGTCAAACAAGAGATGACAAGACTGAACATCGACATCTTAGGTATCAGCGAACTAAAATGGACAGGAATGGGTGAATTTAATTCAGATGACCATCAGGTATACTACTGTGGGCAAGAATCCTTCAGAAGAAATGGAGTAGCCTTCATAGTCAATAAAAGAGTAGCAAAAGCAATACTGGGATACAATTCTCAAAATGACAGAATGATCTCAGTTCGAATCCAAGGCAAACCATTCAATATCACAGTAGTCCAGGTCTATGCCCCAACCACCAGTGCTGAAGAGGATGAAATTGACCAGTTCTATGAAGCACTACAGCACCTTATAGAACTAACACCAAAAAATGATGTTCTTATCATCATGGGGGATTGGAATGCTAAAGTAGGAAGCCAAAAGATAACTGGAATAACAGGCAAGTTTGGCCTTGGAGTGCAAAATGAAGCAGGGCACAGGCTGATAGAATTCTGTCAAGAGAATACGATGGTCATAGCAAACACTCTTTTCCAACAACCCAAGAGACGGCTCTACACATGGACATCACCAGATGGTCAACACAGAAATCAGATTGACTATATGCTCTGCAGCCAAAGATTGAGAAGCTCTATACAGTCAGTAAAAACAAGACCAGGAGCTGACTGTGGCTCAGACCATGAGCTTCTCCTTGCAAAGTTTAGGCTTAAACTGAAGAAAGTAGGGAAAAGCACTAGGCCACTCAGGTATGAATTAAATCATATCCCTGTTGAATATACAGTAGAGGTGACAAATAGATTTAAGGAATTAGATCTGATAGACAGAGTGCCTGAAGAACTATGGACAGAGGTTCGCGACATTGTACAACAGGTAGCAACCAAAACCATCCCAAAGAAAAAGAAATGCAAGAAAGCAAAATGGCTGTCTGAGGAAGCTTTGCAAATAGCTGAGGAAAGGAGGGAAGCAAAAGGCAAGGGAGAAAAAGAAAGATACACCCAATTGAAAGCAGAATTCCAGAGAATAGCTAGAAGAGATAAGAATGCCTTCTTAAATGAACAGTGCAAAGAAACAGAAGAAAATAATAGAATAGGGAGGACCAGAGATCTTTTCAAGAAAATTGGAGAAATGAAGGGAACGTTTAATGCAAAAATGGGCATGATAAAGGACCAAAATGGCAGGGACCTAACAGAGGCAGAAGAGATTAAGAAGAGGTGGCAAAATTACACAGAAGAACTATACAAGAATGAGCTTAACGTCCCTGATAATCACAATGAAGTGGTCACTGACCTCGAGCCAGACATCCTAGAATGTGAAGTGAAGTGGGCCTTAGAAAAGCTGAGCAACAACAAAGCTAGTGGAAGTGACAGTATTCCAGCTGAGCTATTCAAAATCTTAAAAGACAATGCAGTAAAAGTGCTACACTCAATTTGCCAGCAAATTTGGAAAACTCAACAATGGCCACAGGATTGGAAAAGATCAGTTTACATTCCAATTCCAAAGAAAGGCAGTGCCAAAGAATGTTCAAACTATCGCACCATTGCACTCATTTCTCATGCTAGTAAAGTCATGCTTAAAATCCTACAAGCTAGACTTCAGCAGTATGTGGATCGAGAACTACCAGAAGTGCAGGCAGGATTTCGAAGAGGCAGAGGAACTAGAGATCAAATTGCCAACATACGCTGGATCATGGAGAAAGCTAGGGAGTTCCAGAAAAACATCTACTTCTGCTTCATTGACTATGCTAAAGCCTTTGATTGTGTGGATCATAACAAACTGTGGCAAGTTCTTAAAGAGATGGGAGTACCAGACCATCTTATTTGTCTCTTGAGAAACCTATATGCGGGTCAAGAAGCAACAGTGAGAACTGGACACGGAACCACTGATTGGTTCAAAATTGGGAAAGGAGTCCGGCAAGGCTGTATACTGTCGCCCTGCCTATTTAACTTATATACAGAGCACATCATGAGAAAGGCAGGGCTAGATGAATCAAAAGTTGGAATTAAGATTGCCGGAAGAAATATCAACAACCTAAGATACGCAGATGATACCACTCTAATGGCAGAAAGTGAAGAAGAACTAAAGAGCCTCTTGTTGCAGGTGAAGAAGGAGAGTGCAAAACTTGGGTTGAAACTTAACATTAAGAAAACCAAGATCATGGCATCTGGCCCTCTCAATTCCTGGCAAATAGATGGGGAAGAAATGGAGGTAGTGACAGATTTTATTTTCCTGGGCTCCAAGATCACTGCAGATGGGGACTGTAGCCAAGAAATTAAAAGACGCTTGCTCCTGGGGAGGAAAGCCATGGCAAATCTAGACAGCACACTAAAAAGCAGAGACATCACCCTGTCAACAAAAGTGCGTATAGTCAAGGCTATGGTCTTCCCAGTTGCAACGTATGGCAGTGAAAGTTGGACCATAAGAAAGGCTGAGCGCCAAAGAATTGAGGCCTTTGAACTGTGGTGCTGGAGAAGACTCCTGCGAGTCCCTTGGACCGCAAGGCGATCAAACCGGTCAGTCCTAGAGGAGATCAATCCTGACTGCTCTTTAGAAGGCCAGATCCTGAAGCTAAAACTCAAGTACTTTGGCCACCTAATGAGAAGGAAGGACTCACTGGAGAAGAGCCTAATGCTGGGAAAGATCGAGGGCAATAGAAGAAGGGGACGACAGAGAATGAGGTGGCTGGATGGAGTCACTGAAGCAGTAGGCGTGAGCTTAAATGGACTCCAGAAGATGGTAGAGGACAGGAAGGCCTGGAGGAATGTTGTCCATAGGGTCGCGATGGGTCGGACACGACTTCGCAGCTAACAACAACAACAACTTAGTAACGGTCTTTGGGTAGACATCAGATGAATCTGCAGCTCCTGTATGCACACAGTCCCAAAAGTTTTAGAGTGCATTTGTTTGCTTGAGTTTTTATTTCTTAATCTCTTTTTCTTTGGTCTGTAATACCAATAAAAATAAAATATTAAAAAGGATAGATAGATAGAGCACAAAATCTACAGAGATACTTTTGAAAATGCCCCTGGGTGGTCAATTCATCATATAGATGGAATCAGAATAAGAAAAATAAAAAACCCTTTAACTCATTAATATGGATGTGATATTCTTATGTGGACTTGAAAGTGTTCTTTTATAGTGACTGTTTCTGCTGGTTGGCAGGCCCCTCTGCTCAGCTCAGCTTTTTCATGCCACGGTTATTTCTCTAACTAAAGGTTCATGTGCTTTTGAGAGAATAAATGCATGGCTTGAAATTAGCCAGGAGGAAACTGAGCCTCAATAGAGCGTTATGTTAAACGAAACTACAAATAAATAAATAAATAAATAAATAAATAAATAAATAAATAAATAAATAAATAAATAAATAAATAAAAACAACCAGTTTTTCTTCAATGGTTTGTCCCCTCTTTGGAAGCAGAACTCAGGCCCAGGTGGCTTAATTCTTTACACTGGAATCCTTTTAAAATTGCAACTGCTTTAAAGCTTCTTTACATTCCCATTTGATACAAGAGGCTACTGTGTAAACTAGATTCAGTATTTATCATTATTCCTCTCAGGGCTTTTTGCTTTCCTCTTTCTCTTTACTAATTGTAAATATGCTTTTCTTTTTTCTTTTTTCCCCCCAATTTTGTTTATTTGTGTATCAAGCAAACATTAAGTCAATAGTGGTTTACATCACATTACGAGGAGGAAATAAGGTTGTCCCGTTACATATAAGAAAGCAACCACAAAGAAAGGAAAAATCATTGCATATAACTGTAGTGTATGTGACTAAAGCATACACAGGCTGTCAGCACAGCAGGAGGCGCAGGGCTGGACAGCTCCAGGCTATAACCGCATTTGGCGGGAAAGCCTGGTTTGAATGAGTTTGACAGCCCCGGGCTATGGCCAGCTCTGGTGGGAAGCCAGGGTTTAAATCTATTGGCCACCTGCACTGGCAGGAAGCCCAGGTTTGAATCCATTAGTTGGGATTCACCTGGGCAGGTATAAAGGTACGCCAGGTAACCCCTTTCCCCGGCTTCGTTCCTGACCATCAATAAAGAAGTCTCTTCACCCAGCCGGGTGTCCGTGTCTGTGTGCGACCACACTTCGTTACACTGGCGATGAGGGTGGGATTCTGCCCCGAACATCGCTAGCCGCAGAAGTGACCACGTCTGGTTCCAGCATCCGAGAAGCAGTGGCACCGGAGCAGGACAACCCGAGGCAGCAAGATGACACAGCTTGGTCAGTATCCCCTTTTTAACAGTAACCATCCCGAAGAATGGGAAGCATTCGTGGGACAGCTGGAGTGCTACCTCCAGGCGAACGGGGTCGAGGATGACTCCAAGACAAATAATAATCTGTGTCCCCTCGTCCCCTTAACATCATAGTAAGCCGATCTGATTCTGCACAGTTCAATATTTTCTGAATTACTATTTGGTCGGGTGGGCTAACATCCATCTTCCAATACTGGGCCCACGCCAATCTTGCAGCAGTGGTTATATGTAACAACAAGTACCACACAATTCTGTTTATATTTTGTGGTCTTATCCCCAATAAAAATACCTCAGGACACAATTGTATATGGTATCCCAACATCTCACTTAGCCATTTCTGAATATTCTTCCAGAAATTCATAGCCTCTTGACAGGTCCACCATTGGTGGAAATATGTGCCTTCTTTGACGCCACATTTCCAGCAGGTTGGGGATGTTCCCGGAAACATTTTGGCGAGCCTAGCCGGCGATAAATGCCAATGATATGCCATTTTATACATATTTTCTTTATATGCTATTGACCGTGTTAACTTAATATTCTTAACCCAAATTTCGCTCCACCTCTCAATATCTATTGAGCAACCTAAATCTCTCACCCAGGCATGGATCAAGGCCTTCGTGCCCTTCTCAGCTACTTCCATAGCCATAAAAAATTTATAACACTTAGATAAGATCTTATCATCCACTCCCAACAAAATCCTATCCAGGATATGGAGCTCTCGACAAATTCCAGGCCTCTGCCTGTCCTTCATATATTTACTGCTAATTTGCAGATAGGTCCACCAATCTAAATTTAACCCCTGTTCCTGAAGTGATAACTTTGTTTTTAAGTTCCCATTTAAATCTAATAACTCTTTATAAGTCATTACTAGTCATTATTATGATAATTGAGGTTACGCATGCCCAAGATGGCGGATGTGCTCGGCTGAGCTCCGCGAGCTCCAGTTGCTAGGCGTCTCTTGGAGCCCCTCAGGAGCCTGGTTATAGGCAGTGGGGCAGTTAGGAGGTCGACGAAGCTGGCAGTGGTCCGTTTAGACTCCTACCTGTCGACCTGTCCGTCTGCTGGCCCTGCTCTCTTTCATCCGTTTGCCTTTTCCATCCGTTTGCCTTTTTCTGCTTGCCTTTTGCTGCTTGCCTTTTCCGGACCGTCTGCAGCTGTTCGTGGCCGACTCCGGTGTTTCCTGCTGCTCCGGACCGTTTTGGGCCGCCTTGGCATCCTCGGGCTGCTCCCGGTCGGCGAGGGGGACGCCTGTGAGTTTGTTCTGGCGGCGGCGCTGGCGGCGGCGGCGTGGGCGTCGGCTTCGGCGCTGGCGGCGGTGGTCTTTCAGGCCGCGCTCGGCGGCGGCGTTTCCTGCTGCTCCGGGCAGTTTTGGGCCGCCTTTGGCATCCTCGGGCTGCCTTCGGTCGGCGAGGGGGACGCCTGTGAGTCCGTTCTGACGGCGGCGATGGCTGGGACAGCGTGGGCGTCGGCTTCGGCGCTGGCATCGGCGGTCCTTCGGGCCGCGCTCGGCGTCGGCAACGGCCCACGTTCGGCGGCGACGGCGACGGCAGCGGCAGTGTGTTCTGGCCGTTTTCAGCGACCAGCAGCTAGCAGTGACGTTTCCGGGGCCTTCTGGCCCGAGCGGCGACATCTGGTCTGTTTTCGGGCCGCTTCGGCGGTACCAGCGTTTTCGGGCCTATTCGGGCCGTTTGCGGTGGTCGGTGGTCAGCTGCGGTGTTTTCTGGGCTTTTGGCCCCTCTCGCCGGCAGTGGCGTTTCCATCTTGCCCCAGGCCACCTCGGGCCGCTTTCGGCGTCGGCGTCGTCCTCGGGCCGTTTCGGCGGCGGAGAGGGCGACTGCGAGTTATCCCAGCGGCGATGATGTTTTCTATGCTGCCTCGGACCGCTTGTGGCGGCGACGGCGTCTTCAGGCCGTTTCAGCGGCGGAGAAGACGACCGCGGGTCACCTCAATGGAGCAACGGCGACAGGTGGTCCCTGCACCGCTTTTGGACCGCTTCAGCGGCGGTGACGGCGTTTCCAGACCACCTTTACTACCTTGACCTGCCTACCCTTCTGCCTTGAACACATACACCTACCAACTCTCTGCCTACCCCCCCTCTCCCCTTTGGATTTGGTCGGACCTGGGTACCAGCCACGGTGGGAGAGTGGCTTGGTTATACATCTGCAGCCCCATAGAGGTGGGAGCTCTATGGGGTATGCCTACCCAGAGTATATCTTGGACCACCCCCAGGAACAGAGTTGCAACCCGTCGTGAGAGGGCGGGGGTTGGCCTGCTTCCGGGGTCACCCAACTGAGTGGCAATGAAGTTGGGTGTGGATCCAGATATTTATTCCCGTCCTTCGATCCTCCTATGGACATGACCAATTATGGGACTGCCTATCCTGGACTTGCCGGACCTATATGCGGCGATACACCAGCACAGACTTGTTCGCCCTCAGGGGTGCCCCCCTCTCCTGGGTGCGACCCATCTTTATAAATACCTCCAATCTCGATGAAGGGCCCGATTGTTGGGACCCGGAGAGATGGCTGGGCAGGGGCAGGGGCCTTCAACATAAATTTAATAGGAGGCCCCTGGTTAATTTTTTATCAATTTATTTTATTGGGTTAGGGAGAAGGGTGGGACGGGGTGGGGGTTGTTTGGCTATGGGGGGTGGTCAATCAACCATGGCTCAAGCCAGGCTTGGGTCTGGTCGCGCGGGGGGAGAACAGGGTGTGGTTGTCTCCGGGGCTCTGGAGCAGGTCGTGGGACTGTCGATTCCCACGACGTTGGGGAATGGCAGCAGGTGCATAAACAGAGGGCCGTATCATTACCAGGGGGGCCGTCTCTGCTATTTGCAAGCGGTGAGGCGCTCCGACCCTCTGTTTCTTCCCCGAGGTTCCGGGAGTGAGGATGTGCAGCCTCCTGAGCTTCGGTTGGTGTACCTGAATGCCAGGTCCGTGGTTAACAAAGCTCCCCTTGTTAGGGATTTAGTTGAGGGTGAGCATGTGGACCTGGCTTGCATCACGGAGACTTGGTTGGGCCCGGAGGGTGGGGTCCCTTTGGTTGACCTCTGCCCACCAGGTTTCCGGGTGCTACACTGGCCACGAGCTCAAGGTAGGGGTGGGGGTGTGGCAGTAGCTATCAGGGAGACCTTATGTCCGCGGGAGACCACCGTTCCTCAGATAGTCGGGTGTGAGTCTCTCTTCTTGAGATTTGGTCTGGGGGCGCAGTTGGGCTTGCTGCTGGTGTACGTTTCGCCTAGTCGCGCAGCAGCAGCCCTGCCCGAGCTGCTCGATATCCTCTCGGGGTTGGTGATTGAGTTCCCCAAACTTATAGTTTTGGGTGACTTCAATCTACCATCCCTGGGAGGCTCATCTGAGCTACCTCGGGAGTTCATGGCTTCCATGACGGCCATGGACCTGACGCAAGTAATTTCTGAACCAACTCATGAGGGAGGCCACACCCTTGACCTGGTTTTTTTATCTGGACGGTGGTTTGATGATCTTGGTGGGGGCTCTCCATTTATTATGCCCCTGTCATGGACCAATCATCACCTCCTGCGGCTGGTCTTCCGTTTTGCCACCCCCCGCCGTGGGGGTACGGAGCCAATTAGATGGTACCGCCCCAGACGCTTAATGGATCCTGATAGATTCCAGGCAGCACTGGGGTCCCCACCTGCCTCCGTTGCTCACAACTCGGCGGATGCCCTAGTGGAGGCCTGGGAAAGGGCGGCCACTGAGGCACTTGACCGAGTTGTACCCTTGCGGCCCCTGACCTGGTGCAGATCCCAACAAGCTCCATGGTTCTCCTCGGAGCTCCGGGAGATGAAGCGTCGGAAACGGGGCCTAGAGAGCTGTTGGAGGTCCAGCCGATCCGAATCCGACCGGTTGCAACTAAGAACCTTTATTAGGTCTTATCTCGCAGCGATGAGGATGGCGAGGTGTAATTCCTTCTCTGCCCTCATTGCGTCTGCAGAAAATCGCCCGGCCGCCATGTTTAGGGTGACCCGCTCCCTCCTTAATCAGGAGGTGAGGGAGGATCCCTTGCAGGGTCATGCCGAGGAGTTTGGACAACATCTGCTGGATAAAATCGCTCGGATTCGGACCGGTCTGGACTCCAACTGGGCAGAGTCTGACGAGCAGGACACGGGCGGTCTTGTCAATGTTATCTGGGAGGAGTTTGATTCTGTAACCCTTGAGGAAGTGGACAGGATTATGGGGAGGCTGAACTCCACCACATGTTTATTGGACCCGTGCCCTTCTTGGCTGGTTTATGCAGCCCGGGAGAGGACACGAGGCTGGTTCCAGGCAGTTATATCTGCTTCCTTGAGTGAGGGTAATTTCCCCGCCGTCTTGAAGGAGGCGGTGGTGAGACCTCTCCTCAAGAAGCCTGTTTTGGACCCAGCTGTTTTGAACAACTTTCTTGCGAAGGTTGTTGAGAGTGTGGTGGCGCATCAGCTTCCCCTGGTCCTGGATGAAGCGGATTATCTAGACCCGTTCCAATCGGGTTTCAGGCCCGGGTACAGCACGGAGACGGCATTGGTCGCTCTGGTGAATGATCTCTGGAGGGCTCGGGACAGAGGATATTCCTCTGTCCTTGTCCTATTAGACCTCTCGGCAGCTTTCGATACCATCGACCATGGTATCCTGCTGCGGCGTCTCAGGGGATTGGGAGTGGGAGGCACAGTTCTTCAGTGGTTCTCCTCCTATCTCCTGTTACGCTCGCAGTCGGTGTTGGCAGGAGGACAGAGGTCGACCCCTAGGACCCTCGCTTGTGGAGTTCCTCAGGGGTCAGTCCTCTCGCCTCTCCTGTTCAACATCTACATGAAACCGCTGGGTGAGATCATTCGTGGTTTTGGAGTTGGGTATCATCAATATGCCGATGATACCCAACTTTTTATTTCGACCCCAAACCACCCCAGTGATGCCCTCAATGTGATGTCCCGTTGCCTGGAGGCGGTTCGGGCCTGGATGGGGAGGAACAGACTTCAACTCAACCCTGACAAGACTGAGTGGCTGTGCATTCCGGCATCCTGGGACATTCAAAATCTCTTCTTATGGGGGGTGAGTCCTTACCCCCCGTGGATAGGGCTCGCAACTTGGGAGTCCTCCTAGATTCACGACTTACTCTGGAAGATCATATAGTGACCGTGACTAGGGGGGCTTTCGCCCAGGTTCGCCTGGTGCGCCAGTTGTGGCCCTATCTGGACCGGGATGCCCTGTGTACGGTCACTCATGCGCTCGTGACCTCTCGCCTGGACTACTGCAATGCTCTCTACATGGGGCTTCCCTTGAAGACCACTCAGAGGCTCCAACTGGTACAGAATGCGGCCGCGAGAGTTGTCTTGGGAGTTTCCCGGTACTCCCATGTTACACCTTGGCTCCGCGAGCTACATTGGTTACCAGTTGTCTTCCGGGTGAGGTTCAAGGTTTTGGTTATGATCTTTAAGTCCTTACATGGCATGGGTCCGGGATACCTCGAGGACCACCTGCTGCCGGCGTCAACTCCCCTCCGCCCTGTGCGTGCCCACAGAGAGGGCCTCCTCAGGGTGCCTCCGGTCAGGGAATGTCGACTGGTGGCCCCCAGGGGGAGGGCCTTCTCTGTGGGTTCTCCGGCATTATGGAACCAACTGCCGGTTGAGCTCTGGATGGCATTGGACCTTTGCTCCTTCCGCCGCGGGCTGAAGACCCACTTATTTGAACTAGCTGGTCTGGCCTGATGGGGAATATTAGGGTTTTTTAATGGGTTTTTTAATATTTTATTGTCATTGTATTTAAATTGGGCATTGGTTTAATTTCTTTTTAATTTTTGTACTGTTATTTATATATGCCCTGTTAACCGCCCTGAGTCCTTCGGGAGAAGGGTGGTATAGAAATTGAATAAACCTAAACCTAAACCAAAGGGACGCGGTGGCTCAGTGGGTTAGGACACTGAGCTTGTCGATCGGAAGGTCGGCAGTTTGGCGGGTCGAATCCCGAGTGCCGCGTAACAGAGTGAGCGCCTGTTACTCGTCCCAGCTTCTGCCAACCTAGCAGTTCGAAAGCACGTAAAAATGCAAGTAGAAAAATAGGGACCACTACGGTGGGAAGGTAACAGCGTTCCGTGCGCCTTTGGCGTCTAGTCATGCCGGCCACATGACCACGGAGACGTCCTCGGACGAGCGCTGGCTCTTCGGCTTTGAAACGGAGATGAGCACCGGCCCCTAGAGTCGGAAACGACTAGCACGCATGTGCAGGGGAACCTTTACCTTTACCTTTAAACCTAAACCTAATTGTAAATATGCTTTTCTGTTTACATTTTTTGTTTAGAACCATTTCTCTATATTATGTAAAATAGAACTTGTTCCCTGTATAATAGTTGTTGGGATTTCTTTCATAAAATCGACAACAAAAAGTACCCAATTCAAGAAATCCATAATCAGCAAAATAGAGTATCTGAGTTAAGATCTTTAGGGTGATTCTAAAGGCCCAATAATTTCTTGAGCCCATTTTGACAAGATTTCTATATATTAGATTGTGCATGACTGATAGAAACTCAGTGCATGTAGCTGTTTTAAAATGGAGAAGTAAGAATGAATGTACCATATGATTTATAGGAGGAAAACGTTGGTTGAGAATATGCCATGGCCTCAGTTACTGATCCCAGAATCAGCTTCTGAAAAGGGGTAGCACTTTATTTTTGCAACAATTTTTTGTTGTTTTGTTCCTTTGATCTGTTGATCCTGGCAGCTGCCAAGACAAGTCCCTGCATTTTTTTGGCAGATTTCAGAATTGCTTTGCCCTTGTCTGCTTCCTAGGGCTAAGACTCTTGTGACTGGCCCAAAGCCAGGCAGCTGGTGGGGCTAAGAATCTCCTGATTTCTAGCCTGATCACTTAACCAGAGCACCAGACTGGCTTTTTTGCAGTACTTATGTTATGTACTGATATTAACAGTTAATGTGTTTGATTTAAATGTGTCTCCAACTGTTTTGGAGGGAAACTGAAGCTTGTATTTGAGTGGGAAACCAGCTTTCAATTTGATTGGTCGCCACCTAGTGGCGGCACATATAAATAGCTGTCAGTCTGTTGGTTAAGTTCTGTTATTCTTGCAAATAAACCTGTTGCATTAACTAGGTCTGGTTAATGTCTCCAACAACCCACTATACAATAGTGGTGATGAAGGTGGGATGATACTAAAGAAGAAAGCTGACTCCTTTCAGGTCTAAAGTCACTGGGTGTCAGACCAGGCACAAGAATCTTGGTAGGACCACATTCCCACCCTGCCTGCCAGTAAGCCACGCTGGAGGCAGAGTTGTCCTGAAGGATCTGTCCCCAGGATATAGGCAGCTCAGCTCCTCTTGCAGTAGAAGGCGGTGACCAGGACCTCACTGAATGCCTGCCATGGCCAAGCTTGGCAGGCTCAATGAGTTCGACATCTCCCACCCAGAACAGTGGAGCTCCTATGTCTCCATGATGGACAACTACCTGTGGGCCAACCAGATCAGAGAATCTGGTGGCGCCAGCCAGCATTGAGTCAGTATCATATGCTGACTTAAAAAGAAGACTGAAAGAACACTTCAAACCCAAGCTGTCCATAATTGCTTTCGAACAGAGAGAGCAAAAGTCAGGGGAGTTGGCAGCTGAGTTCACGGCCACACTCTGACAAGCGTCACACCACTGTGAGTTCCTAGACCTGGAGGATCATGTCAAGGACAGACTCGTGTGCAGGCTGATGAATAGAGACTCACAGCAGTGCCTATTTGCCATGGAAAAGCTGACCTTCCAAGATGCCCTGAAGGAAATCATGACAGATGAAGCTGCCGGTGGAGCGATGAAGGATCTACGGCCTCAAAGTCACTCTCCAGCCAGGTAGCTGTGCATCAAGAGACCATTGAGAGACCAGAAGATTTGGAAGAGGTTAATGAGATTGACCGGTTACAGAGGAAACCCGTTAGACAGCATCATCCTACAGCACAAGCAACCATTCCTCCAAGCTGCATGAGCTATGGGGAACAACACAAAAGGACTGAGTGCAGGTTTCGCATAGCAGTGTGCCGTACATGTGGGAAGCAAGGCCATATCACCAGAATCTGTAGAGGTTGCCAGACAAATGCTTAGACTGCAGATGTCCCGCAGAAAGGTAAATGGGCCCCGGGGCAGAACAGGATCGGATACTGTTCTGAGAGGAGAAGCATTCTGTGAATGGGAATCCAATGCCCTCTTAAAGAGAAGCTGAGACTTCAAGTCAAAATACAAGGGGTCCCTTGTTCCAACCCATGGAGCTTGACACCAGTCAGCTCTGTCCATCGTTTCTTACAAGACTTTCAGTTATATCTGCAGACAAGAACCGAGTTCAACTCAAACCATCAAGCCTTGTTCTGACAGATTTTCAAAATTGCCACATTGTGGTGAAAGGCGAAGTCTCCGTAAGGGTCAGATTCAAAGAGTTCAGCATTGTGGTCATTGAAGGGCAGGGTACAAGTCTAATAGGATTGGACTGGTTCAAAGCCCTGGGCATCCAAGTAACTGGCATACATTATACTCAAACAGCTGACCTGGCAGCAGTATGCCAAGAGTATGCTGATGTGTTCAGTCCTAACCTAGGACAATACAAAGGGGCACCCATTTCCCTTAATCTTTATCTGGCTCTCACTCCAATAAGGATAAAACCATGCAGAGTGCCCTTTGCTTTAAAACCAAAAATCGATGTGGAGCTGGACAAATTAGTGCAACAGGGAGTGCTCCAACCCATGGACAGTAGCCTATGGGAGACTCCCATAGTAACCCCAGTGAAGCCCAATGGGGACATATGTATCTGTGCAGACTACAAGTGTACAATCAACAAGGCACTACAGCAACACGCTTACCCAGTTCCAGTGGTAAGCCACATCCTCACATCACTTCAAGGAGGTCGTCTGTTTACCAAACTAGACCTTGCACAAGCCTACCAGCAGCTGCTAGTTGACAATATCACAGCAGGCATCTGCCCCTATTTTGTTGACGTACTGATTGCAGGTGAATCTGCAGCAGTCCTAGCAGATCACCTCAGAGCAGTGCTTCAATGGTTCTGCGAAGCGGGGTTGAACTTAAAAAAAGAAAAGTGTCAAATTGGTGTGGACTCTACTGAGTTCTTAGGATTCTGGATAGATGCTGCTGGAATCCATCCATCAGAGGCTAAGCTGAAAGGTATCCAACAAGCCCCCAGACCTAAATCCAAAGGGGAGCTGCAGGCATTTCTGGGACTTTTAAACTTTTATCACTCATTTCTGCCCCATAAAGCTCCATTGGCAGGGCCACTCCATTGTCTATTAGACAAAAAAGCACCCTGGGTATGGGCAAGCACCCACAGCAAAGCATTCAGAGCAGTCAAATCACTGCTATCGTCAAACTCCATGTTAGCCCATTTTAATGAACAACTGCCCGTGATTTTAGCATGTGATGCATCACCTTATGGCATTGGAGCAGTTCTAAGCCATCAAATGGCAGATCATTGCAAAGCCCCCATAGCATATTATTCTAGAACATTATCATCAGCAGAGAGAAACTATGCTCAAATAGACAAGGAAGCTCTCACTATTGTAGCAGGAATTAAGAAATTCCATGACTTCCTATATGGGCGACCCTTCACCATTTCCACTGATCACAAGCCGCTGCTTTGCCTCTTTACAGCTGACAAGCAGACTCCACAGATCCTGTCATCAAGGATGCTGCGATGGACAATTTTTATGGCTTCCTATTCATACAGGATAGTCCATAAGCCAGGCAAGGAAATGGGGCATGCTGATGCACTCAGCTAACTGCCTCTACCTCAAACTGATCCAGCCCCAGCCCCAGCAGATCACATCCTAGCAATCCAGGATCTTCCTGAAACACCCCTACACACAGGAGATGTGGCTGCTGAAACTGCCACTGACAGAACATTCAGCTGCGTTCTGAACTGGGTGTGGAGGGGATGGCTAGAAAACAGGCCAAGTCCAGAGTTCCAGAGCTATGACAGCATAAAGGATGAGCTGTCAGCCCACAAGGGTTGTGTATTGTGGGCAAGCAGGGTGATTGTTCTGCCCACATTGCAAGCCAGAGTACTAGAAACTCTGCATGAGTGGCATCCTGGAATCATTAGAATGAAGGCACTTGCAAGAAGCTACTTGTGGTGGCCAGGTCTGGATAAGGACATTGAGGCTCAAGTAAGGAGCTGTTGGGTCTACCAAGAAACCCAGCCAGAAATGCCTCAAGCACCCAGTGCACCACTGGGAGACCATGCAAACTCCATGGATTTGCATGCCCATCGACTTTGCAGGACCATTTCAGGGACAGGTATTCCTCATTGTAGTGGATAGCTATTCAAAATGGCTAGAGGTAGTACCTGTCCAATCTATGACTACTGCCAGGACCATCCAGGAACTGCACAGGCTTTTTGCTACACATGGTCTGCTGTATGTCCTTGTGTCAGACAACAGGGCACAATTCATCGCAGCAGAGTTCCAGTCCTTCCTTAAAGCTAATATGATTAGACACATCACTTCAGCTCCATTCCATCCACCTTCCAACGGCCAAGCTGAATGGATGGTGAGATCCACAAAAGAGTCTCTGAAAATACTAACGACAGGAGACTGGAATCATTGCCTGGCAGACTTTCTTTTGTGCTGGCATACAACGCCAAGTACCGCTACAGGTTGCAGCCCAGCTGAGCTTAGATGGGGTCGTCGACTCACAACACAGCTGGACCATCTCCATCCTGACAGATCAGCTGCAGAAACATCACAACCCAAGCCTTCAAGGAATTTAAAGCTGGGTGAGCCTGTTTGGACAAGAAACCATGGGCAGGGGGCACCTTGGGTGGTTGCTATTGTGACAAAGGTGTCAGGGCCACTATCCTATGAGGTGGCCCTGGATGACAGTTGTGTAGTCTGATGTCACATTGACCAATTGCAGCAGCGGCAGGCAAGTCAAAGTCCTGGAGCAGAAAGCGAGAGGACTATAGACATGTATAGGGAAGCTGCCATTCCCAAATTGCACAGACCCACAGAAACTGTACAGGAGGAACCAGAGTCACCACAGAACAGTATACAGTTTGATGGCAAGTGATGTGAACGAACACAGCAGTACAGGTATACCCAGTATGGACGGGCCTAGTGGCACTGGTCTACCCAGTGTGGACATAGCGGCATGGCTCTACCGGATATGGCCAACCGGCAAGTTGATCAGGAGCCCCAAACAGCATTGTGGCACTCCAAAAGAACTCGTAATCCACCAGCATATTTAAATGACTATGTGCATAAAATGTACTGGGGTTGACCTTTGTCCATGGGGAAGGGGTGTTATGTACTGATATTAACAGTTAATGTGTTTGATTTAAATGTATCTCCAACTAATTTGGAGTGAAACTGAAGCTTGTATTTGAGTGGGAAACCAGATTTCAATTTGATTGGTCACCACCTAGTGGCAGCAGGTATAAATAGCTGTCAGTCTGTCGGTTGAGTTCAGTTCCGTTATTCTTGCAAATAAACCTGTTGCATTAACTCAGTCTGGTTAATGTCTGCAAGAAGCCACTATGCAATACTTACTACAAAGAAACTTATGGCATTTTGAATAACAAAGCGACTACCACATAAGCTTTTGTAAGATTGATCCTGAAAGTGATCTAATAACTATGTTAAATCCATCTATGATGTTATTATGTTTATAGATACGTAAACATTTCCACATCAAAGAGCTCATGGTAAACCATGAAAATATAGCATACTGAAACAATGAAACACATACAGTATATCTGAACACTGTAATCAAACACATCTACTGATCCAGGGGATAAAATCACAGTCCATGATACATCCCTAATGGGATTTCATGGCAGAAGAATTAAGCTTAGTTATTGATAATATAATCCCTTCATTTATGTGCAGCAAAAGCAGTATTAAATCCTATTGCAGAGACCTGCCAGAATCTTTCTTACTATAGAGACTATAAATATTTTAGATTTTAAAGTGCTCAAAAGTTTGGATTGTAGAGCATTATCCTACAATACTTTTTGCTCTGGAACACAATTTGTAATTGTGTTGCATTATAAAACTCATACTTGAAAAGAAAAAGAAGAAACTTTGCTCTGAAGGAATAGTTCATGAATGAAGTATTCAGTATTCAGTATTTAGTAGCAGGCATACAGGCCAGCTACAAGTACCTTGGTATCTCAAGCCACATGGAAACCATGAGCCACTGTGAGGATGCAAAGAAGAGAGCAACATTTAAGTACTAGCAAAGAAGTCCTGAAGAGCCAATTCAATGGGAAGAACAAGATTCATGCTATCAATATATATGTCCTGCCAGTCATCAGATACCATGGTAGTTTAATGAGCTGGCCAAAGGAGGACATGAAAGCTGTTGATGTGAAGACCCAGAAGCTCCTCACAATATATGGAGGTTTCCATCCCAGCCAGACACCAGCCAGAAACAGGCAGGCAGAATTTGGTGAATGTCAAAGCCACTGTCCTTGACAAAATCCAGTGCATCCACAGGTATGTCAGCAAGACAGCATCCAAAGATGAGCTTGTGAGACAATGCCTGAGACAGCAGCAGACATGGAAAGAAGATCAAACAGAGGAAATACCATGGCAAGACAAGACCCTGTACGAAATGTACCCCCACCAGCAGCTGAGATAACTGACATTGGGAAATCTTACCAGTGCCTGGAAAGGAAGGAACTAAAAGACCAGCACTAAGGTACTGACCCTAGCAGCAGAAGAGCAAGCTCTAAGCACCAGATCCACAGAAGCAGAGTCTGTCACATTAGATGGGATTTGAGGTGGGTCAAGGACCTTTAGGCTCCCACCATTAGCCAACCCACTTCACCTCTGGCCATCTGCCTCAGCCCATTTACAGCCAGCTTTCCTTCTCTGCTGGCCCTCCCTCAGCCATTCTACCTGGCCAATGAGTCCCTGGCCCTCCACCCTTTGTCCTTCAGCCTGGCCCATTTGCTCAGGCACCCTTTGTCCCGGGTGTTTCAGTCCTTGCAACAAGAAGCTGCCAGCCAATCAGGTAGCAGGCAGCAGTAAAGGGTGACTGAGGGGGCTATGATTGGTGACAGGTTATGGAAGAGAGCAAGATCTGCAGAGGATGGCTGGAATGGGTGCCTGGGAGAGGCAGCAGGCAAAGGCTGCTTGCATGCAGCTGTTTCTGATGCCTCGGCAGGTGACAGGGCATCAGGTGCTTGCCTGCAGCTGCTGGGAGTGCCTGGGGAAGCCAGCAGAGCATCAGAGCTTGCATGGGGCTGGGGAGGGTGCCTGGGTGGGGGGGGAAGGCAAAGGCTGCATGCGTGCAGCTGTTTCTGGTGCAGGGTGTTGGTGCTGGGGGGGGTGGCAGGGAATCGGTGCTTGCATACGGCTGGGGGATGCCTCGGATGGTCAAACTGTGCTGTGGTGCAGTGCGAGGGGGGGCAGCTGAACTGCCCATTCAGTTTTAGGCTCGAGTCCAGACGCAGAGGCAACAGCAATGAGGAGAGGTCAAAATGGGAAGCCCCTGCCCACTGCTGTCTACCTATTGCCTGTGGTGACTTCCCATTTTCACACACACCCCATTGCAGTTCATTGCAGTTCAGCAGCCCCCCCCCACCATACCCCAGCACCATTCAACCCCTGGCACTTCCCCAGCTGTGTGCAAACACCAATCATCTGCCGCCCCCTCCCCTGGCATCAGAAGCATCCACACGCAAGAAGCCTTTGCCTGCCTCCTCCCCCAGGCATCCCCCCAGCTGTGTGCAAACACCGATGGCCTGCTCCCCCCCCCCCGATCTTGGTCTCTCCCATAACCTGTCATAAATCACAGCCTTCTCAGTTGCCCTTCATTGCCACCTGCCACCCAATTGGCTGGTGGCTTCTTGTCTCAAGGAGTGAAACACCCAGAACAAAGGGTGCCTGGGCTGAAGGGCAAGGGGCAGAGGGCCAGGGGCCCATTGGCTAGGGAGAATGGCCAGGGGAGGGTCAGGGGAGGAGGAAAGCTGGCTGTAAATGGGCTGAGGCAGAGCACCAGTGGCAAAGTGGGTGCAGCCAATGGTGGCAACCTAAAAGTCCCATTCCGTTTGTGGTGCATGCTATGATATAGACCAACACATAGTAGTAGGGAATAATATACAGACAGGAACAGTATAGACTGAATGGCACAACCAAGTAACTGTCGTTGTGTACAGGAATATCTGCACAATGTATGGTTCCAAATGTTCCAAATCCGGATGTGACATTTCACAGAAGGTTGTAGAGAATATCAAGGCTAAGATCTTATGGACCTTCCAGATCCAGATGGATAAGCAGGTAATAGCTAATCATTCAGACATTGTGGTAGCATACAAGAACTAGAAGACAGTGTTAGTGATAGATGTAGAAGTGCCAAGTGACAGCAACATCAGGAAAAAGGAGTATGAGAAGCTGGAGGAGTACCAGGGTCTGAAGCAAATACTAGAGTGATGTGAAAAGTAAAGGCACTCGGGGTTGTGACTCCTAAACTGGGAGAATGGCTCCAAGAGATCCCGGAACAACAGCAGAGCTCTTTGTACAGAAAGGTGCAGTGCTAGGAACAGTAAAGTCACTGAACAAAACTTTCAAACTCCCAGGCCTCTGGTTGAAGGTGTGAGGAAGACACATACCATCCATAGGGATGGGAAGAAAAATATATTTCTCTATCTCTATCTCTGTACATAAATAACCCATCTTGTGAAAAGTGACTCGGTAGCTTACAATAGTAAATAAAAATGAATACATATGTAAAAACAGACATTTAAAAAATAGAAAGATCAGCATTAGAAATAAACATAATTAAAACTAAATTAAAATTAAAAATATATACAAAACCCAAACACACATAGAGAGAGTGAGTATTCGCCTCAATAGTTGGAGTCATTGAAACAAGTTTCCAATTCCCTGGAATCTCCAGGCCTGATAACATACCCAGGTCTTGAGGGACTTCACAAACATCAAAAGGGATGCAGTTAACATTCAATGAATGTTCCAGAAGATGGGTGCTGTAACAGAGAAGAACTGCCACCTGGGAACTGCTAAATGTAGGTCCTTGGCAGATGACATCCATAATGGTCCCTCAGATAACCCAGCTCTATTCCATGAAAATCTATGTCTGTCTGTCTGTCTGTCTGTCTCTCTCTCTCTCTCTCTCTGTGTGTGTGTGTGTGTCTGAAAGAAAAGAATGGTTTTCACTTTATGCCATTTCAGAGGCAAAAAAATGTGGAAGAAAATCTTATGGGTAAAAAGTTCAATATGGCCTTAGATCAGGGGTGGGGAACCATGACCCTGTTATGACTTGTGGACTTCAACTCTAAGAATTCCTGAGGCACCCCTGCCTTAGATAACCAAAATAATTTGACTAGGGATATACATTGGTTTTCTGTCTTTTCAAAAGAGACATTTTTTCCAGCAGATCACAGCCTCCCTGACTTCTTATCCTTGGAATAATTGCCAGGAATAAAAGTCAGGACGATTTTTAAATCAGGAAACATGAGCAAAGGCTACAAAGTGATAAGAGTATCTCTGTCTTCCTGACAAGGAAAAAGCAAGCAAACAAACAGGACTTCTCTCTCTGCAATAAATAAAACTCAAAGCGGTAGTTTCTAAACAAAGTTTCTAAATAAATTTTAAACAACTCTAGGGGCTGAGAAGTAAAACAGATGCCTCTTTCATCAGAGAAGAAAAATGCTTTGAAGAAATAATCCCCAAAAATGTCAGTATAGTTTTCTTTTTGTTGTGCTTTTCAACCTGAATTAATGCCCCCCCCCCGTGTGTGTGCGCACACACAGAGAGAGAGACAGACAGACTTTGCAATAAATGCACAGATCAGGCACAGTCATGCAAGCCAGTAAATGTCCTATCCTGCAGTCTCTGAGTCCACAGAAAACTATATTAGTATAAATTTCCCTATTCTGCCTATGAAACAAGGTCAGCTTCCTTATAGTTTTAATGAGGGGCAAGTTAAGAAAACAGTTGATGGAGTCCTCTGGTTTCATTGTTGTTTCTTCCATGTATCATCTCACTTGCCAGCAGCAAAAACAACTATCAATTGCTTTCTGTCCCTTACAGAGGAACAGAACTTAGCAAAAGTAGGTAAGTGACTTGGACGGTGTAGAGAACCATGCAAACAATGTTGGAAAAATAATGGGACAATTTGCATAACATGATTTAAGTTTGGAAAAAGAGAACTTTAGAAAGATGCTTAAACTGCATTAAGTTTCTTGATATACGATGGAGAGAGGAAAAATGTCAGGCTTTCAAGATTCTGTTTCTATATCCCAGTGTTTCTCAACCTTGGCAATTTAAAAATGTGTGGACCTCAACTCCAGAATTTCCCAGCCAGCAGGCTAGCTTGGGAATTGTAGAAGTTGAAGTCTACACATCTTAAAGAATGAGAAACACTGCTGCTGTTTCTTGACTTGACCTAGTGCAAGGACTAATGGATAAATTTAGCCAAATTTCCAGTTGCCCAAGTGTCAGGATACAAGTATGGTAATGTTTGAAACCTGATGCTTCATCTGTATCCCTCCTCTATATTGTACCTATGAAATGGTGGTTGGGTTGGCAGGTGCAGAAAAAGGGCATGGGATGTGGTAGGAGAGAGCAATCACCTACAAGTAAGTTCCATCCTTGAAGATGCAGCAAGGGAATGACAGTTCTGGTTGTGAGGTGTTTGGCTGCAGCACTTGTAAGCATTCATGAAGAAGTAAAGTGACACAAAGATAGGCAAAATGACCTGCACCCCCAGATAATTAAAACAGTAAAAAAATATGGAACCCCATTGACTGAAGCAGTGGAAATCCATAGTTTATTAATTGTTGACCAAATCAGCAACATATAGCTGGTAGAACCCAACTCTCCTTCCAGTTTAAAACATCCTTCTGTGTAGTACAGGATTAGCATTCTGTCTAGAGAATACAGACATGATTTCTAAGTTCACGTCTAGCATTTTTTTCAAAAGAGCACTTAACCCAAATTTAATAAGCAAGTTTTAGCACTCTTTCAAAAGCACTAAATTCTTATGTATAAAGTGCTTAAGCAGTACATCTGTGGAAGCCAGATGGTTGAGCTCTCCTGGATCCCAAGCCAAAATGTCATAGAAAGAAATGGCATGAAGGGGAGGGAACATGCCTGCAGCAAGCTAAAATAACCAATAGATGTTGGGCAGATCCCAGTCTCTGGATCTGTCACTAACCATATCACTGATAAAATCCCCAGATCATATTCATGCCAAAAACATTCATGAGCAGAAGAAAGTACTTTCTGTTTGATTACTGGAATAGCTAAGTTGCTTTAAGCTGCCTAAGTTATGGGCTAATGCAGGGGTCTTCAAACTTGGCCCTTTTATGACTCATGGACTTCAACTCCCAGAATTCCTCAGCCAGTGTGCTTGGCTGAGGAATTCTGGGAGTTGAAGTCCATGAGTCATAAAAGGGCCAGGTTTGAAGACTTCTGGGGTAATGAATAGACAAAGACTATTTGTTATGAGAACATATATGATAATATGTCCTTCCAAAGTGGTTACAAGTACAGAGAATTTTCCCTTTTTCTTTAACTCTTATTTTAAACTAGAAATGTAAGAAGGGCTGGATTAATATCACAAGCAATGGGTGTTCAAATGATGTTCTAAATTTGGTCATTGAATAATCCATGGAAGGTTGTCTTATGAGGGTTTGTTTCCTAATGGCACCAAAAAAAAACACCAAAGTATTCGGCTTCAGATATACATATTGGGAAATATCAGAAGGATCAAGATGGGAAAACTTCAAAGAACTGAAAAAGCTAGATACAAAGACAATAGTATATCCTCCATACTACTGTATATTTCATGTTACTCTGAAATTGATTACTTACGTTAAGACAATTTCAACATTAAACAATAAATTACTTTAGCAAAGGCTCTGATATAAGATAAATCCCAGCTTCTAATATGAAATGCTAGCCTGAATAAACTAATCCATTTTGTGTTTAATGCAGCGATATGTGCTGTTAGCTGAATGAATGTTCTATTGTTCGGTAAAAATAAAGAATACAAAATGTTTAGTCACAGCAAAAACCTAAATTTCATAGTCACATCTTGTAATTCTATCTTGATTTTTTTCCCAGTTCATGTTTGCTATATATGTAAAAGCTTGATATTGGGAGCATCACAATAATATTTATTTATTATAATTAATTTTATTTCTATAACTGCCCAACTCAACTAAGTTAATAGCAATCTTGCTCTTTATGAATTATGCTTGTTTCCAAGTTTGCTTAAAATAATGATTGAGTCTGGAAATTGAAGTACAAATGTTAAGTGTCCCAGTTTTGGGAAAATACCTTAATCGGTGTATCACCTGGAACAGACAGATTCGAGCTTCATTTGCCCTATAGATGGAAATGAACAAACTTATATGGACATTATGGCAGAGATGTTCACAGAATGGGGTCACAAAAGCAAAAATGGTAAGTGCAACTACACAATCAATATTCCTTCTTTTTCATATCTGTGTGATGAGTGTTAAAAAGGGACAGGGCTTTAGTCATGCAGTAACATTTATCACATAATAATGCTGATCTGAAAATTCACAACCTCAACAACCTGTTTTAATTGGTCAGGATTCTGATTTAATCAATGGTGCAGACTGCTTATAATCCCTACAGTTCCTTGTGATGCCCTTCTAATCTACCACATGCAAATGCCATAACTTATTATCATCCTTAATGTTTTCCTAACATAATTTTCTTTAGCCACAGAAGATCTACAGTTATTTCCTAAAAAACATCTTTCTTTTCAAAACAACTTGTAATTAAGGTTCTAGGGCTACAAGAAAAAACAAGGCCCTGAGTTATTTATTTTAATAACTACTACATGGTTCAATGAGTACATTTTATTCTTTTAACATTAGCGATTGATATATCCCAAGTTGCTTTCTTCATTTATAAATTCCACAAAAAGCAGCAAGATAGTACTGTCAATGGAACAATATCTTCTCTAATTCTGTATAAATCAAATAACACTGAATGATAATTATTTGTTGGAGATCCATAGATCTTCAGTCTGTAATGGCTCTTTCAGACATCCTCTCTTGTTTCAGTTTCACTTTAGTGGTCTATTCACAAAGTGTAAATTAGTCCTCAAAGCAACCAAGAGATACATCAGAGAAGAAAACATATGCATAGAACAAGTCAGATAAATTGCTGAACTGTTATGTCACTGTCCCTTGTTAAACTCAAGTAGTTTCTAGACAAATTTGAGCAATTTTCCATAACAGGAAATTGTTATTCTTCTCCCTGTAATCATTTGCATGAAATAACTGATAATCTGCACACTGTAATTAGTGAGAATTAGTGTCATAATGATGGGCACTTCAATTTTATACTTTGCACTTCTCTGGCACTGATGCTATCTCTATTAAAGCTGTGCAGTGATCTGTGTTTGAACGGGTAAAGGTGATTCAGAACACAGAGAAGCATGTTCTCTAATGTGCTATGTGTCAACACTGCTAACATTGGATGTTCTTGCTTTGACAACAGATGGAAATACAGCCATTTTCCTCAATTGCTTTTAGAGTAAGTTGATGCTGGGAGGGGAAATGTGGTTGAGAGTCCAGCTAGTCATAAGAATAATAACTCAGCTATGGGAACCCAAGGTCATTGGGGCCAGAGTTGATAGAGTTTTGGTGGGCTGGAGAGCTGGGGAGAAAGCCCATGCTTCAAGCTAATTGGGGAATGTGATTTATAACTGTTTATTGGAGGAGGGAATTGTGCTTTGCTACTTTGTACCCAGGGGAGGGGAATTTAGTTTTTGGTTTCAATTATGTAGTGCCGATACTTTGTTTCTCAAATAAAAGATTCTTTAAGGTAAACAATGCCTTGAAGTTCTTTTGAAGAGTTTCATCTGTTGGAACCATGACACTATGTCCATGTCATAGACAAAAGATTAGAAAAGCACTAGTTCCAGACAGAGTAACTCCTTCTTGTTTGAAAGTCTGTACTAATCAACTAGCCCCCATCTGAACCCGCATTTTTAACAAATCACTGGAGATGTGTTATGTTCCTTCTTCCTTCAAACATTCTACTCTCTTTTTTATTGAAAAGTTTTAAAATACATTTTATCTTTAACCATCCCCCCCTCCCCCACCCCTACCTATCCCTCCCTACCCCTCCCCCCCTTCCCCCTCCCCCCCCCGACTTCCCAGAGCTAAGTACAAGGTATAAAAACAAAGAACAATCATAAACATCCATATGCTACCAACAATAAATAATTAAATCTATCACTCTCTAGCTCATATAAGATAACTACAAGCAATACTAATATACATATAAAAAGAAAAGAAAATAGAAAGGAAGACTTATTCAAATGCTAAATGAAACTTTTTAGTCCCATATTTGTTCTGGATATATTCAATCCATTTTTTCCACTCCATAATATAACGTTCTTGCGAATGATCTTTCAAATAAGCCGAGATCTTTGCCATTTCTGCCAGGTCAGAAACCTTTAAAGTCCATTCTTCTATAGTCGGCAATTCCTCCTTCTTCCAATATTGACCTATTAAAAGTCTTGCTGCTGTAATTAAATTCAACATCAACTTAGTGTCCACAACAGTAGCATCTATAATTATACCCAACAAAAAAAATTGCGGACAAAACTTTATCCTTTGCTTGAAGATCTTCTGCATATTCCACCAAATTTTTATCCAAAAAGCCTTAACCTTTTTGCAGGTCCACCATATGTGAAAATATGTTGCATCTTCGCCACCACACCTCCAGCATTTTGGCTGATAATTCGGATACATACTTGCAAGCTTTTTAGGATCTAAATGCCATCTATAAAACATTTTATAAAAGTTCTCTCTTAGGTTTTGAGCTTGTGTAAATTTTACGTTCCTCACCCAGATCTTTTCCCACGTGTCCATTGTAATAACTTCTTGGATATTCTGGGCCCATTTTATCATACAATCTTTAACAAGTTCTGTTTCTGAGTCAATTTCTATCAATGCAAGATATATTCGTTTGATATGTGCTGGACCCTGATTTCTAATTTGCTTTATCAAATTTTCGTCAGTCATTGCAAAACCAGTTTTCTGATCTTCTTTCCACCTGGCCCGTAACTGAGTATATTGAAACCAAGTTCGAACAATCTTCTCATCTCGCAAGAGATTATACGGCTTTAAACACCAAACACTTCTTTCCAAGCTTAAAATCTCCTTATACGTAGTCACATCATGCTTGAAACCAACGTTTATGTTTTCTATTGCGTGTTTTGGAATTGCCCACAATGGCATCTTGCAGTCTAACTTATGTCTATACTTCTTCCAAACTCTCAACAATGCCTGTCTTAGAATATGCACTTTAAATACATTATCTACCTTCTTATCATACAACAAATATGCATGCCAGCCAAATAACAAGTCGTGGCCCTCAAGATTTAATAATCTCTCTTGTGTCAAATTAATCCAATCACTTATTCCTGATAACGCAGCAGCTTCATAATATAATTTAAGATTAGGCATTTTAAGTCCACCTCTTTCACGAGTATCTTGCATAATCTTAAGTTTAACTCGTGGCCTTTTCCCTGCCCAAACAAATTTATTGATACCCCGTTGCCATTCTTCCAAATTAGAATCTTTTTTAAGAACCGGTATCATTTGAAATAAGAATAGAAATTTAGGCAGGACAAACATTCTACTCTCATTCCAGTGCCCAAGAAACCCTCCATATCAAGGAGATGAATGACTACAGACTGGTTGCTCTGACATCTGTAGTTATGAAAGTCTTTGAAAATGCTGGCCCATGTGAAAACCATTACAGATCTGTAGCTAAACCCCTTGCAGTTTGTCTACCACACAACTAGATCAGCAGATGATGGTGTCAATATGGCAATGCACGACATCTTGCAACATATTAAATCCAGTGGTGGGATTCAAATATGTAAACAACCAGTTCTCTGTGTGGATGCCACTTCCGGAAGTCCATTCTGGGCCTGGGCAACAAAAAATTAGCTACTGGTTCTGCCAAAGTGGTGCAAACTGGCTGAATCCCACCACTGCTTAAATCCCCCAGGGACGCATGCAGAGGTCCATTTTGTGGACTTCAGCTCAGCATTCAATACCATCATTCCAGATATTCTTCACTCTAAACTAATTAAGCTAGCTGTGCCTGTCCATAATTGTAGGTGAATTATAAGCTTTCTGATAGATAGAAAGCAACAGGTTTCTAACTACCTTAGCTAATTTAACTAACTAAGGTATGTAGGAAGCACATCACAATAGTAATGGGGGACTTAACTACCCTGACATCAACTGGGAGACAAACTCTGCATCAAGTGGAAGATCAAACAGATTCCTGACAAACCTAGCAGACAACTTTGTCACCCAAAAAGTAGAAAAGGGAAATAGGAGATTAGCCATTTTGGATCTAATTCTCACTAACAGAGATGAAATGAAAGAAGGTGTTGAAGCCCCAGGAACCTTGGGAGGAAGTGATCATGCAATATTGGAATTTAATATTATGGAAGCACAAGCAATAGAATACAGTCAAACTAGAGTCTTGGACTTTAAGAGAGCTAATTTCAATAAACTTAGAGAGAGCTTGGGAAGGATTCCATGGATGAGAATCCTAAAGGGGAAAACAACTCAAGAAGCTTGGGAAATTTTGAAAAGTGAGATAAGAAAAGCCCAGTCTAGCACAATACCAAAAAAGAGGAAAAATAACAGCTCACAAAAGAAACCAGCATGGCTACATAAAGAACTCTCTGATGAATTGAAAGATAAAAAGGACAAGTATAGAAAGTGGAAAGAGGGGCACATAACTAATTCAGAATATCAGCAAATAGCCCAAGCCTGCAAAGATGAAGTGAGGAAAGCTAAGGCTCAAAATGAACTAAGGCTTGCGACCAAAGTCAAAAATAACAAAAAAGCTTCTTTCAACATGTAAAAAACAAGAAAAAAGTGAAGGAAACGATTGGTCCATTAGTAGTGAAAGTGGCAAGAAGGTGACAAGCAACAGGGAGAAAGCAGAAGTATTTAACTTGTTTTTTGCATCTGTCTTTACACAAAGGGAAAAAACAGAACAACCTATCAAAAATAATGTCATAAAAACAAAACAGAAACACAAGTTAAGATAGGCAAGAAAATGATAAGTGAGCACCTGTCCAGCCTAGACAACTTCAAATCACCAGGACCAGATGGATTACACTCCAAGGTTCTCAAGGAACTGGCACATGTGATCTCAGAACCACTGAACTATATTTTTCAAAGATCCTGGAGCACTGGAGAACTACCAGAGGACAGGAAAAGAGCTGATGTAATTCCCATCTTCAAAAAAGGGGAAAAATGGTTCCAGGAAATTACAGACCTATCAGCCTGACCTCAATACCTGGAAAAATTCTGGAAAAGATAACCAACGAATCAGTGAGCACCTACAGGCAAACAAAATCATTACTAAAAGCCAACATGGGGTTGTCAAAAACAGATCATGCCAGACAAATCTTATTGCATTCTTTGACCAAGTGATAAAATTAGTGGATCAGAGGAATGCTGTTGATATAATTTACTTGGACTTCAGTAAGGCATTTGATAAAGCAGATCACAACCTACTACTTGATAAGATAGAAAAATGTAGGTTAGACAGCACCACCACGAGATGGATTCGTAGCTGGCTGACCGGCCGTACTCAGTGTCTGGTCCTTAATGGAACCACATCTACATGGAGGGAAGTGTGTAGTGGGGTGCCCCAGGGCTATGTTCTAGGCCCAGTGCTCTTTGACATCTTCATCAACGATTTGGATGAGGGGATAGATGGGGAACTCATCAAATTTGCAGACAAACCAAGCTGGCAGGAATAGCCAACACTCCAGAAGACAGGCTTAAGATATAGGAGGATCTGGACAGACTTGAACCCTGGGCACTATCTAACAAAATGAAGTTCAATGATGAAAAAAGTAAGTTTCTACATTTAGGCAAGAAAAACCAAGTGTACAGGTAGAGTATAGGCGGTTGTTGTTGTTAGCTGCGAAGTCGTGTCCAACTCATTGTGACCCTATGGACAACATTCCTCCAGGCCTTCCTATCCTCTACCATCTTCTGGAGTCCATTTAAGCTCACGCCTACTGCTTCAGTGACTCCATCCAGCCACCTCATTCTCTGTCGTCCCCTTCTTCTCTTGCCCTCAATCTTTCCCACCATTAGGCTCTTCTCCAGTGAGTTTTTCCTTCTCATTAGGTGGCCAAAGTATTTGAGTTTTAGCTTCAGGATCTGGCCTTCTAAAGAGCAGTCAGGGTTGAACTCCTCTAGGACTGACTGGTTTGATCACCTAGCAGTCCAAGGGACTCGCAGGAGTCTTCTCCAGCACCATAGTTCAAAGGATTCAATTCTTTGGCGCTCAGCCTTTTTTATGGTCCAGCATTCACTGCCATACATTGCAACTGGGAAGACCATAGCCTTGACTATACGCACTTTTGTTGACAGGGTGATGTCTCTGCTTTTTAGTCTGCTGTCTAGATTTGCCATTGCTTTCCTCCCGAAGAGCAAGCGTCTTTTAATTTCTTGGCTACAGTCCCCATCTGCAGTGATCTTGGAGCCCAGGAAAATAAAATCTGTCACTACCTCCATTTCTTCCCCATCTATTTGCCAGGAATTGAGAGGGCCGGATGCCATGATCTTAGTTTTCTTAATGTTAAGTTTCAACCCAACTTGTGCACTCTCCTTCTTCACCCGCAACAAGAGGCTCTTTAGTTCTTCTTCACTTTCTGCCATTAGAGTGGTATCATCTGCATATCTGAGGTTGTTGATATTTCTTCCAGCAATCTTAATTCCAACTTTTGATTCCTCTAACCCTGCCTTTCTCATGATGTGCTCTGCATATAGGTTAAATAGGCAGGGCGACAGTATACAGCCTTGCCGGACTCCTTTCCCAATTTTGAACCAATCAGTGCTTCTGTGTCCAGTTCTCACTGTTGCTTCTTGGCCCACATATAGGTTTCTCAAGAGACAAATAAGATGGTCTGGTACGCCCATCTCTTTAAGGACTTGCCACAGTTTGTTATGATCCACACAATCAAAGGCTTTAGCATAGTCAATGAAGCAGAAGTAGATGTTTTTCTCCATGATTCAACGTATGTTGGCAATTTGATCTCTAGTTCCTCTGCCTCTTCGAAATCCTGCCTGTACTTCTGGTAGTTCTCGATCCACATGCTGCTGGAGTCTAGCTTGTAGGATTTTAAGCATAACTTTACTAGCATGAGAAATGAGTGCAATGGTGCGATAGTTTGAACATTCTTTGGCACTGCCTTTCTTTGGAATTGGAATGTAAACTGATCTTTTCCAATCCTGTGGCCACTGTTGAGTTTTCCAAATTTGCTGGCAAATTGAGTGTAGCATTTTTACTGCATTGTCTTTTAAGATTTTGAATAGCTCAGCTGGAATACTGTCACCTTCACTAGCTTTGCTGTTGCTCAGCTTTTCTAAGGCCCACTTCACTTCACATTCTAGGATGTCTGGCTCAAGGTCAGTGACCACCTCATTGTGATTATCAGGGACATTAAGCTCATTTTTGTATAGTTCTTCTGTGTAATTTTGCCACCTCTTCTTAATCTCTTCTGCCTCTGTTAGGTCCCTGCCATTTTGGTCCTTTATCATGCCCATTTTTGCATGAAACGTTCCCTTCATCTCTCCAATTTTCTTGAAAAGATCTCTGGTCCTCCCTATTCTATTGTTTTCTTCTATTTCTTTGCACTGTTCATTTAAGAAGGCATTCTTATCTCTTCTAGCTATTCTCTGGAATTCTACATTCAATTGGGCATATCTTTCTTTTTCTCCCTTGCCTTTTGCTTCCCTCCTTTCCTCAGCTATTTGCAAAGCTTCCTCAGACAGCCATTTTGCTTTCTTGCATTTCTTTTTCTTTGGGATGCTACCTCTTGTACAATGTTGTGAATCTCTGTCCATAGTTCTTCAGGCACTCTGTCTATCAGATCTAATTCCTTAAATCTATTTGTCACCTCTATTGTATATTCAACAGGGATACGATTTAATTCATGCCTGAGTGGCCTAGTGCTTTTTCCTACTTTCTTCAGTTTAAGCCTAAACTTTGCAATGAGAAGATCATGGTCTGAGCCACAGTCAGCTCCTGGTCTTGTTTTTACTGACTGTATAGAGCTGCTCTTTGGCTGCAGAGCATATAGTCAATCTGATTTCTGTGTTGACCGTCTGGTGATGTCCATGTGTACAGCTGTCTCTTGGGTTGTTGGAAAAGAGTGTTTGCTATGACCATCGTATTCTCTTGACAAAATTCTATCATCCTGTGCCCTGCTTCATTTTGTACTCCAAGGCCAAACTTGCCTGTTATTCCGGTTATCATTTGGCTTCCTACTTTAGCATTCCAATCCCCCATGATGATAAGGACATCCTTTTTTGGTGTTAGTTCTATAAGGTGACGTAGGGCTTCATAGAACTGGTCAATTTCATCCTCTTCAGCACTGGTGGTTGGGGCATAGACTTGGACTATTGTGATATTGAATGGTTTGGATTCGAACTGAGATCATTCTGTCATTTTGAGGATTGTATCCCAGTATTGCTTTTCCTACTCTTTTATTGGCTATGAAGGCTACTCCATTTCTTCTGAGGGATTCTTGCCCTCAGTAGTATACCTGATGGTCATCTGAATTAAATTCACCCATTCCTGTCCATTTTAGTTCACTGATACCTAAGATGTCGATGTTCAGTCTTGTCATCTCTTTTTTGACCACGTCCAGCTTTCCTTGATTCATGGATCTTACATTCCAGGTTCCTATGGAGAAAAAATCTTTACAGCATCGGACTTTCCTTTCACCACCAGACACATCCACAGCTGAGCGTCCTTTCGGCTTTGGCCCAGTTGCTTCATTCTTTCTGGTGCTACTAGTACTAGCCCTCTGCTCTTCCCCAGTAGCATATTGGATGCCGTCCAACCTGAGGGGCTCATCTTCCAGTGTCATATCGTTTTGCCTTTGAGGATCTGTATACTGTATACTTACCTGTGTACAGGTCAGAAAGAGGACTAATAAAATATCTACAGACTTCTCACATCCTGAATATAAACTTCTCCTTCTTTAACTACCTTGATATCAATTGGGGGACAAACTCTGCAGCAACTAACCTAGCTGACAACTTTTTCATCCAAAATATAGAGGGAACTAGAGGAAAAAAACATACTAGACCTAATTCTTACTAACAGAGAGGTGACAGAGGAAGTTGAAGTGGCTGGAACTTTGGGTGAGAGTGACCACATCATATGGAAATTCAATATAATGCAAACACAAGCAATAGAACTTTATCCAGCCAGTGTCTTAAACCAGGGCTTTTCAACTTTTTCACCCAATGTACCACTTTTAGGATACAGCAACATCCAACTACCACCAGTCACCTAGCAAGGTGTCAAACACTTGATGAACAAAAAAAAGGAAAAAAGTGAAGTACAGGTAGTCCTCAACTTACAACAGTTCGCTTAGTGACTGTTTGAAATTACAATGGCACTGAAAATAGTGCCCCCCAAGCCACAGCTGAGCAAGACACCTGCCTGCCCACCCAGCAGCGCTCTTCCTCCTGTCCAAGGTTTTCATTGTTGTGAGCAATTCTGCTGAGGATTGGCAGTGGGGGTGGGATGGGGGGATGTTTGGCTTTTATTCCCCCTGTCTGCTGGGTGGTTGCAGCAGGTTTTGGTCACTTCACATGACCCTGGAACACTGTGACGTCATAAACATGAATCAGTTGCCAAGCATCTGAATGTAAATCACAAGACCCTGGAGATGCTGCAACATTCCAGGTGATCAGTGCTTCTTCTGGGCTCAGCAGAAGCGCCAGGATCAGCGCCAGGTTCCAGCTGGAGCCTGGCGCTGCTCCTGGTGCTTCTGCTGAGCCCTGATAGCCCTGCAGCTCCAGCCATCTCTTGGTCAGGCTTGTGCGGTGCTGCCACCGGTTCAGCTCATTCCCCTCCCCCGCTACCACTTTTCTAGGATGGTTGTGTACCACCTGCTAGGTGCCAATCTACCACAGGTGGTACCCATACCACTGGTTGAAAAGCCCTGTTTTAAACTTTAAAAAAGCTGATTTTAACAAACTTAGAGAGAGCCTAAGAAAAATTCCATGGATGAAAATCCTAAAGGAGAAACCAAGAAGCGTGGGAAACTCTGAAAACTATGATCACAAAAACCCAGTTCAGCACAATACCACTGAAAAAGAAAAACAAAAATCCAAGAAGAAACCATCATAGTTGCACAAAGATCTCTCTGATAAATTGAAAGATAAAAAGGACAAGTAAAAATGATGGAAAGAGGGACGGATACCTAAGGCAGAATATCAGCAGATAGTCTGAATCGGCAAAGATGAAGTCAGGAAAACAATGGCTCAGAATGAAAAGACTTGCAACAAAAGTCAAATATAATAATAAAAAGTTTCTTTCAACATATAAATAACAAGATAAAAGTCAAGGAAACAGAAGAGCCATTAAAGAGAGAAGATGGCAAGGAAGTAACAGACAGTAGAGAGAAAGCAGAGCTGCTTAACTCATTCTTTGCATCAGTCTTCACGCAAAAAGAAACTGTAGCTCAACCTACCCAAAACCTAAATTGTAAAAGATAGACTAGAAATGCAAATTAAAATAAGGAAAAATGGTAACAGAACACCTATATGATCTACATGAAAATAATTCACTGGGACCTGATGGATTACATCCCAGAGTTCTGAAGAAGCTGCAAGATATTATCTTAGAACCATTGAACCATATCTTTCAAAAATCCTGGAACATCAGGGAATTACCTGAGGATTGGAAAAGAGCTGATGTGGTTCCCATCTTCAAAAAAGGGGAAAAAAACCAGAACCAGGAAACTACAAAAGATAATCAAAAAAGAGATCTGCAAACATCTAGAAACAAATAAAGTTATAACTAAAAGCCAGCATGAGTTTGTTAAAAACAGATCATCCCAAACCAATCTTATTGTCAGAATCCATTTATATCACATTCATATATATATGTTTAAAACATTATTTCCCCCCCCCCCCGGATTCTGCCATCTCCCAAGGAAGGAGGAGCGGATGTGGATTCAACCTGCCTTAGGTTATTTCAAAGACCAAGGGAAACCTTTTGACCTGGGGGAACAAAGGGGAGGATCAGGGAAGAAGGCATCTGGCCTGTGTCTCCATTTGAATCTGTAAAGGAAGAAGGCAATAACCGTAAAGATCCAAAGTTCCCTTTTTCCCACGAAAGGAATGACACGAAGTAAATGATGGGGGGCTGACCAAATGGGGTTGAGGGAAGGGGGGTTGAACCAGGAACTCTTTATAAAGTTTCAATGTGTAAAACAATACCAGGTCCTGTCTTGTATTTCCACAACCAAACATGTCCTAGTAAAAATTCCTTTTGGACTAGAACTGACTGCAAGAGTTTTTGTTTTCCTAAGACATGGATTGGGGTGGGTCCTGACAGTAAGGAGAACCCTTACTGGGGGACTTTGCAATAAATACAATGTCTGATGACGAAGCAAGAGAGGAGGGAAGCCCCACGGAAAGGGAATCTTCCTCCCAACCAAAATCCCAGAAATGGTGGGAAGCTGAAGCATCATATTCCCCCTGGGAAGAAGCGGTGGAGCAGCACGACCGAAAACCCTGGTGGTCAATGGGCGTTGGAAGGAAAAGTGAGTGGGAAAAGGCATTGGGAGAAGTGATCCTGAGACGGAGCGACCACCAACCGGAATGGAGACAAGAGATGGAGAGCTCCCTGCATGCCAGTGAGGAGGAGCGGATCCTGGAAAAAGCTATTGACCTGATGAAAGCAACCCTGAGCTCACTAAGGGAGGAGAGAGCTGAAAACCGCAACCGACGCAACACCTGGGGCCGCAACTGGAGGGGTAATGGAGGGGATCCAGCACCTGAAACCCCCGGGCCATCCAATGGAACAGGAGTCTCTGGCTCAGTGGTACCCACCCCCCAGAACCACAGACGGGAAGCAGGATGAGGAGCAATATCCTCCACAGTGCAGACAATGCTCCAGTCAAAGATTCCCGCCCCTGGAAGCAAAGTTCAAGGGGGAGCCATCACAACTGGGATTTTTCCTAACCCAAGTCCTCAGACAAAACCCGCATTCGAATTGTGCAATCTGCCCTGGACGGGTCGGCTGCAGACTGGGTGGTGAACTTGCATGACTCCAATGCCCCAGAACTCAATGACTTCAACCGATTCATGTCATCCTTGAGGCAGCCGTTCGAAGATCCTTTGGCTGACCGAAAGGCCCAGGAGAGAATCAAAACGGTGAGGCAGGGCAGGCGAGCAGTGGCCAAATATACCCAAGAATTCCGAGCCATTGCCAGCAAGCTGAACTGGCCAGAAGACGTCCTCCTTAGCCATTTCAAAGATGGTCTAAACTGTGACCTGTATGATGCTTGCCTGCCTCGAGAGACCCATACCATCTTGACGACTGGTATGTCCTGGCGGAGGAAGTGGAAATAGACCTATTGAAGAGACAACGCAGAGGAAAACCATGGGGCCACCTGCCACTCGAGCAAACACACAAGGGGGAAAACCACCGGCCACAGCTAAAAAATCAACGGGATGCTTCAATTGCGGGAGAGAGGGCCACCGTGCTGCAGAATGTCGTTCGAAAGCCCCTCCACACAAAACAGAGGCATCATCTTCCAAAAAGCTGGGGAAGCCCCAAGGCAACCCAAAAGAATCTTCCATGAAGGGGACAGAGGCTGTAGAGTCCACAACTCTGGCCAAGAACTGGGATTGGACTCCGGCCTACACTGCAGGGGCAGTGGACACCTCGGAAGACAGCTCAGAGGGAGAACCATTGGTAAGTGGACCCCTTCCACCCATACTTAAGACAGTGACTATATTAGCTTCCTCTATACCTAAAGACATCAAAATAAAAGCTCTGATAGACTCTGGCTGCATCCGCTGCCTCATCAGCCCAACATTGGTGGAGAGACTGAGCATCCCAGTGAGGAGGCTAAAACAACCAATCTCCTTTAGTCAATTAGATGAATCAATAGCAGGGGGGGACCAGCTACGCTAGCCACTTTACCAATTCACCTGTCCCTGGGGTCTCATGAGGAAGACATAACATTTATAGTGGCCCCATGGAATGCTCAATGATTTTAGGACTGGAATGGCTGAAGAAATGGAACCCCAGGATAAACTGGAGGACAGCAGAACTCAACTTCCCAAAAGGGGAGCAGGAAAATGTAACCCCCCAAAGCACCCCCCAACCTGAAGGGAGGAGACAGCAGCAGTGGAGAAAGAGAAGGGGTTACCAGAGATACCGGAGGAATACAGGGACCTTGCTGAGGTTTTCAGTGAGGAGCAGGCAGATGAGCTTCCCCCCCACTGCCCCACAGACTGTGCCATAGAATTCAAACCCGGGGCAAAGCTCCCAAAACCCAGGATGTATGCCATGAGCCCAAGGGAAATGGCAGAAATGGAAAGATTCATATAGAAAAACTTAGAAAGAAAGTTCATCGAGCCTGCCAAACCTAAAGCGACAGCCCTAGTCCTGTTCAGGGAGAAGAAAGATTGTTCTTTCCATTTGTGTGTGGATTACAGAAATTGAACACAATTAGTGAATGTAATCTGTACCCCCTACCCCTAATGAAGGATATGCTATCCCACCTATCGAAAGGAAGAATTTTTACTAAACTAGACCTGAGGGAAGCATATTACCATATTAGGATTAAGGAAGGAGACGAATGGAAGACTGCATTCAACTGCCCAATGGGGTGCTACCAATTCAAATTATTGCCATTCGGACTGCAAGGGCCCCCCGCAGTCTTTATGCAGTTAATTAATGATGTGCTAAGAGAGCACCTATATAAGGAGGTCCTGGTTTACCTGGATGAGATTCTTATCTTCACGGAGACCAAAGAGGAACATATCAAACTAGTCAGAGCAGTCCTGAAAAAGTTGCGGGCTGCCCACTTATATGATAAATTATTGAAGTGTGAATTCCATCAGAAAAAAATCGACTACCTGGGCTATCGCATATCTCCAGAGGGCATTGAAATGGACCCTGAGAAGGTCAGGGCAGTATTAGAGTGGGCACCCCCCGCACAAGGAAGCAATTGCAAAGTTTCCTGGGGTTTGCAAATTTCTACCACCAATTCATCCCCGCATTTGGCCAAATAGCCATGCCCCTCACAAACTTGTTGAAAATGAAGGGGGGCCCCTGTGAAATCCAGCCAGCCTGATGTGGTGGTGCATCAGCTTCCTCTGTTCCTGGAGGAAACTGATTACCTTGACCCATACCAATCGGGCTTCAGGCCTGGGTACAGCACGGAGACAGCATTGGTCACACTGGTGAATGATTTCTGGCGGGATCAGGACAGGGGTTGTTCCTCTGTCCTAGTCCTATTAGATCTCTCAGCGGCTTTTGATACCATCGACCATGGTATCCTACTACGGCGTCTCAGGGGGTTGGGAGTGGGAGGCACTGTTTTGCAGTGGTTCTCCTCCTATCTCCTGGGCCGCTCACAGTTGGTGTTGATGGGAGGGCAGAGATCCGCCCCGAGGCCTCTCGTTTGTGGAGTTCCTCAAGGGTCGGTTCTCTCTCCCCTCCTGTTCAACATCTATATGAAGCCGCTGGGCGAGATCATTCATGGTTTCGGGGTGGGGTATCATCAGTATGCTGCTGATACCCAGCTTTTTCTTTCTATCCCGAACCAACCCAACGATGCTCTTCTTAATTGTAGTAGATAGCCACTCAAAATGGCTGGAAGTAGTGCCAGTCCCCAACATGACTACTGCCAGGACCATCCAGGTGCTAAGGAAACTTTTTGCCACACATGGGTTACCTGATGTCCTGGTCTCTGATAATGGGGCTCAATTTACCGCTGCTAAGTTTCAGGCCTTCCTCAGAGCAAACATGATCAGACATGCCACATCCGCGCCCTTCCACCTGTCATCGAATGGACAAGCAGAACAAATGGTGAGAACGACCAAAGATGCACTCAAGTGCATCATCACAGGTGACTGGCACCACAGACTTAGAGATTTCTTACTTTGTCAACACTCCACACCTTGTACAGCCACAGGGAAAAGCCCTGCGGAACTGTGCTGCGGCAGATGCCTCATCACTTAACTAGAAAGACTTCACCCTGACAGAATGGCATCTGATGCTGCTCAACCCAAACCCCCAAGGGGGTTACAACCTGGTGACTTTGTCTGGGCTAGGAACTATGGTCCAGGGCACTTGTGGGTTCCTGGGAAGGTGGTTGACAAATCAGGCCCCCTATCTTACACAGTAGGGGTGGAGGGGAGGCGTCTGGTAAGACGGCACATGGATCAACTAAGAAAAAGATTTCCAGAACGGTCACTAAGTGAGTGTGAGGGTAATAATTCCTTCCGTAGTTCTCAAGCTGGCACACAGGCTAGTCCTTATTCTCCCTACCAGAGTTTTCAGCACACAGTTGACTTTGAGTCTGAGGAGGACCAAGAGGGCACAGAGATGCAACAAGAAACCCCTGATCAGTCGGATCAGCCAATCTTCAGTGACTACTGTGCTAATTCTGCTTCAAGATCTGACTCTGGGGTGGGCCTACCGGACAGGGCCAGCCAGAGCAATCCTTCAGAGTCTCCAGCTGAGGAGAACACTGATTCTCACAGCATACCTAATAGGTTGGTAGACTACAAAGTGAGGGAACTGCAAAGATGCTCCTCACGAACTCATAGGCCACCTGCACACCTCGCTGATTATGTGGTCAATTAAGAGAAAGAAGTATGTAATGGATCACAAAGTGGGGAGGCATGTCTCTTGTTTTTTGGATTTTGTTAATTTGTAATGTGCATGGCATACTGTAAGGGGGCTTACAGGAGAAGGTCTATTCATAGACACGTCTTAATGGGTCATCATGTACTACTTGGTAGTACATTTCTACTGGCAGAACAGCAAAAATGGGTCTGTCTTTAATCTTAGTGGCAGCAACCGTTACATTGCATGTCCGAGAAGGTCGCATTGGAAACTACTACCTTGGATGGGGTCAATCACTCAAACTAAATATTGGAGGGTTGCAGCAAGTATGTAATCCTTGAAAATGGATTATAAGGATATTACCTTGAGTGGGGTCAATCACTCAAAATCAAATGATGGTGGTTGGGAGTGAGTTTTATAATCCTTGAATAAGGGTTATAGGAGTGTATAACCTTGAATGGGGTCAATCATTCAACCGTGTATTGGAGTTGGAGTGAAAGATGTACACCTATAATAATATAGAGTTATACTGTTTAATCCTTCCAAGGGGAAGGGGTGTTATGTATTGGGGTTTGGTAAAACACCTATTCACTTGCATACTAAGAACTAACAGTTCTCCAGCACATGTACTGAGCTCTAACAGTTCAGGCAGGAACCAAAATAGCGGGAACAGTGGGTTCAATCTGATTGGTTGTATGATGGTATATAAAGAGTGCATGTACAGGTGAAACTCTAAAAATTAGAATATCGTGCAAAAGTTCATTTATTTCAGTAATGCAACTTAAAAGGAGAAACTAATATATGAGATAGACTCATTACATGCAAAGCAAGATAGTTCAAGCCGTGATTTATCATAATTGTGATGATTATGGCGTACAGCTCATGAAAACCCCAAATCCACAATCTCAGAAAATTAGAATATTGTGAAAAGGTGCAATATTCTAGGCTCAAAGTGTCCCACTCTAATCAGCTAATTAAGCCATAACACCTGCAAAGGGTTCCTGAGCCTTTAAATGGTCTCTCAGTCTGGTTCAGTAGGAATCAAAATCATGGAGAAGACTGCTGACCTGACAGTTGTGCAGAAAACCATTATTGATACCCTCCATAAGGAGGGAAAGCCTCAAAAGGTAATTGCAAAAGAAGTTGGATGTTCCCAAAGTGCTGTATGAAAGCACATTAATAGAAAGTTATGTGGAAGGGAAAAGTGTGGAAGAAAAAGGTGCACAAGAGCAGGGATGACTGCAGCCTGGAGAGGATTGTCAGGAAAAGGCCATTCAAAAGTGTTGGGGACTTTGACAAGGAGTGGACTGAGGCTGGAGTCCGTGCATCAAGAGCCACCACACACAGATGGATCCTGGACATGGGCTTCAAATGTCGTATTCCTCTTGTCAAGCCGCTCCTGAACAACAAACAACATCACAAGAGTCTTACCTGGGCTAAAGAAAAAGAGACCTGGTCTGTTGCTCAGTGGTTCAAAGTCCTCTTTTCTGATGAGAGCAACGTTTGCATTTCATTTGGAAAGCAAGGACCCAGAGTCTGGAGGAAAAATGGAGAGGCACACACTGCAAGATGGTTGAAGTCCAGTGTGAAGTTTCCACAGTCTGTGTTGATTTAGGGAGCCATGTCATCTGCTGGTGTTGGTCCACTGTGCTTCATTAAGTCCAGGGTCAACGCAGCCATCTACCAGGACATTTTGGAGCACTTCATGCTTCCTTCCGCAGATGAGCTTTATGGGGATGCTGACTTCATTTTCCAGCAGGACTTGGTACCTACCCACACTGCCAAAAGCACCAAAACCTGGTTCAATGACCGTGGGATTACTGTGCTTGATTGGCCAGCAAACTCGCCTGACCTGACCTGGGGCATTGCCAAGAGAAAGATGAGAGACATGAGACCGAACAATGCAGAAGAGCTGAAGGCCGCTATTGAAGCATCCTGGTCTTCCATAACACCTCAGCAGTGCCACAGGCTGATAGCTTCCATGCCACGCCGCATTGAGGCAGTAATTGCTGCAAAAGGGGCCCAAACCAAGTACTGAGTACATATGCATGCTTATTCTTTTCAGAGGTCCGATATTGTTCTATGTACACTCCTTCTTTTATTGATTGCATGTAATATTCTAATTTTCTGAGATTGTGGATTTGGGGTTTTCATGAGCTGTACGCCATAATCATCACAATTATAACAAATCATGGCTTGAACTATCTTGCTTTGCAGGAATGAGTCTATCTCATATATTAGTTTCCCCTTTTAAGTTGAATTACTGAAATAAATGAACTTTTACACGATATTCTAATTTTTTGAGTTTCACCTGTACACCTTAAACTCCTCAGTACAGTTATGATTATCAATAAAGCTGCTGTTTCTCTGTACTCATCTGTCTGGCATCTTTCCTGCTCATTCGAACCCGAAACAAAATAATGCCAAAGGTTAGCTCGAAGGAAAACTCAAATATCTGAGTCCCTGTTCGGGCACCAGTAAATATGTAAGGGTCAGCAGCTACCTGAAGAACTTGAGGTTCCAAGAGGGTAAATCAGGAGACTCAAGCAGAGGCTTCCAAGTCAAACAGAACTTTATTTGGCTAAGTTAGGTTGCTGGGTGGAACACTGTCTGAAACACTGGCAGCTGCATTCAGATGTGCCACACAGTGGTAAGTTAGGCACTTCTATGTATATACAGGTAACAACTAATCACAAGGTGACACTTGTTGGTACACAGAATATTAACCAATCATCTTTCATTACTTTCACGCTCTTTCCCCGTCTCTGGGTCTGTGTATGTGATCTTCCTGTCTTCACAAAATGGCATCCCCAATGCAAGCACAGTGTACAGAAACAAAATGGTGGTCATTATGCTAATAACAAGAATACCCTTTTGTATAATCCCTGTAATACCTTTAAAAGGTAATTGGCTGGCTGCATGTTTATTTCAACCCTAGCTGGACTCTTTTGGGTTTTTTTTTCTGCTTTCTTTCTTTGATTTATTTGATTGCTCTCTATCAATTTTTGCTTTTTGTATGGAAACAAGGTGCACACCTTTGGATCTTCTCTGTCTTCTTCACTCCCTCTCTGTTCTTGCCTTGCTTTGAGCAACAATAGATCAAATTATAGTGAAGAAGGAAGCTAATACCAAAGGGAGAAGACAGAGTCTGGCTAGCAAGATGCAATCTTTAGTTGATTTCTTTTCACCAAACATTTTTTTTTAAAAAAACAGACAACAAGCATTTCAAACCTACAAGAATAATTTGTTTCCAAAGCAGCAGATTCCTAAAGAAGAAAAATAGATATAGTAATAACACACATGGTAGAGAACATCGAGAAAAAACTTGTTTTTCTATCAGTAATCTGGCCAGGAAGAAATACAGACTCGAAAATCAAAGAGCCAACTCCATACATCTTCTGGAAGCTTAACACTGCACTTTTATATGATAGCAGCTAACTTTTTGGGTGGATAAATGGCATTTTTTTAGGGAGAATGGGCAATAGACTTCATATGTCTAACTGAGGAATGTTTTTATCTGGTTTTTTGGGGGAAGATAGATTGGCTTTGGAGACTTGACTTTTGGAGACTTGACTTATTGTATCTAATCAATCAGCAATTGATTATAGATGGTATAAAGAAGCAAACATGGATATTTGATCTGAGATCAATTAGGATTAATTTTTGTGATGATTGGTAATTGAAGTCATGGTAAATTTTCTATGAGTTGACTACAATAACAGGCTCAAGGTTGACTCAGCCTTCCATCCTTCCGAGGTAGGTAAAATGAGGACCCAGATTGTTGGGGGCAATTAAGCTGACTTTGTAATAATGCCGCTTGGGGGTGTGTGTGAAAGCCCTAATAAGCAGGCATATACATAGAATGAAGGCTACTGCTAAGCTTGTAAGCCGCCCTGGGTCTTCGGAGAAGGGCGGGATATAAATGGAATTTAAAAAAAAAAGAGAAGGTTTTTCAATTTTAACCTTGTATTTTTCCTATTATGGTTTTCAATTTTTATTAGTCATGTTCTTAAATAATAAGTTCATTATTATTGTTTTTATTGTCAACCATTTTGTTATTAGTATAGTTTACAGATGACAGGCTAACAATTTGCAAGTAGATTTAATAGTTTAACAGTATAATTTTTTTTTGCCTGTTTCTCAAGGGGTAGAACACTAATATTGTTATACTAATCAGCATTCAGCTAGGGAGGATGTTAGGTGTATATGTGTTAGTTTTAGTTAGTTTTTTTAACACACTTCTTTTGTTAATGTATTTTTTGTTGTATTTTTTTCTTTTCTTTTTTATATTTTGGTCTTTTGTATTTTAAACTTTTTTGAATAAACTAAAAATTTTGAAAAAGAAAAAAGAAAAACTGCTTTGCTTGTTTGATACATCATATTATAATGCAAAGGCAAAGAAGAGAAAGCTGCCAAAACATAAATGCAAACATTATGAATTCCATCAAACATATTGTGGAACAGTTAAATCATATATCACCTTCCTAAAAACATTTCACTTGCTGCATGTGAATGAATAAATTCAATGCAAGATTCTGATACATTACTTTAAATGAGATAGGAGCCATACACTTAAAACCTCTACTTTTTGCAAGCTTATCTGGGCACTAAAGTTATCTCATAACCTGCTTGTCCCATAGTGTGATGACCCTGGATGGTGACTTTCCTATAACCCAGGTCTGTCCAGAATAACCCTGTGCTCACTCTCCATTGATGAACTGACACTGTTCTGATACAATGGCAAAACTGATAAATCTTCAAAATTAAATCATTTAAAATTCATCTGAAATATAGGTATATTAGTTTTTCTTTACATCTGTTTGCTTTCCTTCTTTCCTTTCTATTGTTTTCTTTTAATTCATTCTTTTTGGCATAAAAAGAATACCCATACCTGCTAGAAGGTATATTTAGCATTGTTGTTCTTGCCTGAATTTTCTGTAATAAAATATTCTAAACAAAAGAGAAATGAGTGATTGGGCCTTTGGAGTCACTCCTAATTTTGGAATTTGTATTAAGAATGTGTATTGGTCCTTATGCTATCAAGTTTTAAAGAGGATGACAAATATATGTACTTACTGGCCATTTATGAGACAATGGTAGATCTTAAATTGTTTCCTGTTAATATATTGTTGTGGAGGCTTTCTTTTAGTCATTCCATTTTGTGGGATTATTTGATATACTATGCTGCTGTACTTATTTTGGGTGTGTATATGTGTGCATCTGTATGTGTGTGTGTGTGTATCACTTTTTTGTTACATATAAATATTGTCATTTGACTTTTTCCCATATCCATTCAATCCTAAAACAGGTGACTGCACACGTAGGATATTGTCCCAAAGGGCTTAGTAACTATTTGGGGTATCACCTAGAATATGAGAAATCACAAATATGATAGAATGTGCACAGAGAATAGATTGCACCATTTCTTTCTGCTTTAAGCTGCCGTGATACATTGGTGAGAGCAATTGGTACATTGGAATCCTCAGTCAGAAGCATCCATGAGATCTATGCTTTTATCAAAATGATGAAAGCAGTGTTGCTATTGTCATGTAAGCTCTGCTCTCATCTGCACATACACGCAACATAAAGATGCATGTACAAAAAGGTGTACCACATTAGCATGACATTGCTTTTGACCTCACACATTGCTTTTGACTTCACGCATTGTGTCTGACCTCCTGTTTCACATGTCAAAATTATATTAGAGAATATTAAGCTGATTCAAAGAGAACGTTATCAGGATCTCTGTGTTTTTATCCAACTCACTGCTTTCCCTTTAATCTCCCCAAGCCTTTTCATCTTTCTTTGTATGGTGCTTCCCTCCTAAATATTCTAATTTCAATCTGGCCAGTAAATACTGCAGTCCACTTCAAAACCCACAGTTTCTCCCTAGCAAATGTCCAGTGACATTTATATATATATATGTATTCAGCAAAAAATAAATGTGGAGCTTTCATTTCTGTTTTTATTCATTCCTTCTTGTCTGCATGAAGAACTGCATGGTATTGACTGTAATAGGATTCACTCTTGTTCACAGCAATTTGCCCCCTAACTTTTTCAAAGAAGGTACAAGAACAAGTCACTTGTTATTAGTGCAGCTTTGGCAGAAAATGGAATGACATACTAATACCAGTTTAAACACATCGGGAACTCAAATGAAAGAAGGAAAGCTTTGTGATAGCCCCTGAAGTCATTTGCAATACAGAACCTCAACTTGCCATGAAGTAAATCAAATTAAGTAACTTTTAGGTACTACAGCTCTGCTGTTGGAAGTAAACCTCAGTAAAATAACTTAATTAATTACTAGTTGCCATTGCCTACTGAGATATACAGCAGTATGCTGCTAAAGAATTATAGATGGAGTTAATTAAGTGAGCAATGGCTCATTACTCTATTAGAAGCAGTCCCAACCAGCATAGCAATGATGAGGGATACTGCAGCAACATCTTCAGATGCTTTTGATCTGGGGCTAGGCTTCTTATCCTTGGCCCTGAAGATTGGTTCCTACGGGACCAACAACATGGTAATATGAACTGCAATAGAAAGATTTGAAAGCTGCTCCATATCTCTGTGGCTCTATAACATGAACTGTATTCAATTGCAGAACCAGTTTAGTTCTGCTTCAGCTGCACTTTTTTTGGAACATGAAGTCAGATTAATGTTTTCTTTGAAAGGCTGCAGCCCTGGGGAATATTTAAGTCATCCATTTCTCCATTCAGGAAATCTTACTTTATCAGCTTCTTACTTAATCAGTCTTTTCAAAGAGAAACGTAGCTTAATGCCTTTGCAAATTCCGAGAACAAAATCACTCAGATTATTTTTTCCAATCACTAGATAAATGTAGACAATATAAGAAAAAAAGGATTTAATTAATTAATTTTCTTTTTCTTTTGCATAGGGTGAAAGTGAGGGAAATTTTCTTTCTCTAGGATCTGGGTCAACATTATTTATGCTCTTATTCTCAGAGATTTTCTAATTGTTTTAGTGACTGAAACATAAAAGTGATGGTCGTACAGAAGTGCTGAAGAACATTCCAGAGAAATATTTTCTTTTTTATGAACATAAAAATTCAATAGATTATATATGCCACATACATGGTATTTCAAACTTCTAAAACTTTTAAGCTTGTCGTGTCTAAAAAAAAAAGTGGGGTTTTTTGTTTTTTTACATACTGTATTTCCAAAAAAATAATATTCACTGAACAGAGATAAGAGACATTGGAATGTTCTCCTGAAAGATTTTATGTGCAGGACTAACTCAAACAGAATATGCTCATCCTTATCACAGGTTTTGCATATCTATAGATCTATGCTTGTTCTTGCAGATTAATGACTTTAGAATATGAGGTAGAGTGAAGGAAAAGTCGGGATTATGACATATACTGGTACTAATGCAGGAAATCAAAAAGAACATAAAGACATATGTGAAACAGGTTTCAAAATTTGCTAATTATCTGCCTTGTTATCAGTGGACCAATTACTCTGTAATTAATAAAGTACAAGGTAAAGCAGCAAAAATGTCCAGAAGGAGCTTGTTAAAGTTCCAAATCTCAGATAAAATTAATTCAAATCATCAGTTGAATCAATATTTGTTCATGGAGACTGAACTACACACTGTAAGAAGCTGATTACTAAATCAGGTTCTTGGTTAAAAAGAAATCTTATCTAGAAAAACTAATATTCTAATAAAAAGCAGTTCTAGATTTGAGCTCATTGACCCATTACTAAATCTTGGCTGAAGTAAAAAAGGACTAGCTCCTAGAAATGCATTTCAAAGATAGTTGCTTTGAGAGAACAATAGATCCTTGAAATCTACGGATTCAGTAGGAAAAAAACTAAATCCTTGTAACTTAATATAACGTAATATAATTATTCAGATTCATCTAGATCACCAGAGGATGAAATTTACATTTTATTAAAAGAATGCAGCTTGGTTGACTGAAGTGTGTTCAAGATTAAGTAATGCATTACTTAAGTCTTTAAGAGTATTTGTTCTGGTTTTTTTTTCTTGAGGTCTAGATTGGGTTCAAGGCAATCACACCTTTCAAAAGAAAGGGAAAAAAGAAATAGGAGACAGAAGATGCTGTCTTTCAATATTTAATCAGGAGGCCTAGAGGTTCTCTCTGATTCTGCAACAAATTCTGAACATGCACTAAACTCCAACTTATTCACAGATGTAATAACTAACTGTAATGATTTTATTGGGAATTCTATATGTGTGTGTGATTGTTATCAACCCTTGTTTTTCCTGTAATACTTTTTTCCTAATAAATTTCTTTTTATCTCTAGAAATTGAATTCAATTGGTTTTATAAGAGAACTTCTCATGAAAAACCTTCCCAATCTTCAAAATTTTCACACAACTGCACTTTTTTCAGGATTTGTATTAGATTTCCTAAGTACTGTACTTCTGAGATTTAAACAAAAAGATTTAAGCACCTTCCCTTTGCCAGGTGGGGGCTAACTGGGGAAGAGGGCCGAAAGAACAATTATTTAATGGAAGAAATAAAACTCCCCAGCCAATTTACAGGATATCAGGAAATGCAGACTGAATAATATTATTGTCCTGATCACACCATATAAAATTAATTATGAAGCCCAATACCACCAAGCGACCTTCATCCCTATTCCACACAGCAGCCAGGGAATCAAAACATGCATAATGGTAAACTGATAGTTCTTCTCTACTTTTTCTCCATTGTAGTGATATATTGGACTTCTATTTCACAGTGGTCAACAATCCTATCATATTGATCAAAAGGCAGTTCATAACCCATCTAAGATCTTGCAATTCTCATTTTAACATTTGATGACTTTCTAAATAATTTCTCGACTAATCTTAGTTGTAATTTTACTACTCTTTACAAGTGATTGCTATAAAGAGAGAAGCCATCTTAGTATGCCAGTGAGGTGCAAAAAGTGAGTAAAAAGTGGGTCAATCAACTTTCCTTGAGAAACCAGTGGTAAAACCTATTCATTGGATTATAGATGACAGATTATAGATCTGTAAGCTATATATATTATAGATCAGAAAGATAGTACATGTATTATTAACTGGGAGAGTAGTGGTAATTTAAACTTCATTATCAGGATCTTCTTTCAAGAATTTTCCAAAAAGGAATAATTGTTATAGACAGTCATCAAATTTTAAAATGGGAATTGCTTCATATTAGGGACCATCCATGTAGACCTACATTTGTTCAATATGGAGATAAAGTGAAGTAATATTCTCCAAGAGTAAGATCTTGGATAGGTTATAAACTGCCTTTTGATCGACATGATAGCATTATGGATCACTGTGAAATATAAGTCCAGTATATCAATTGGGAGACAAAGTCTGCAGCAAGTGGGAAATCAAACAGATTCTTAACCAACCTAGCTGACAACTTTATCATCCAAAAGGTAGAGGAGGGAACTAGAGGAAAAGCTATACTAGACTTAATTCTTATTAATAGAGAAGAAATGATAGAGGGAGTTGAAGTTGCTGGAACTTTGGGCGAGAGTGATCACATCATATTGGAATTCAATATAATCCAAACATAAGCAATAAAACATAATCCAACCAGTGTCTTAAACTTTAAAAAAAAATCCAATTTTAACAAACTCAGAGAGAGCCTAAGAAAAATTCCATGGACAAAAATCCTAAAGGGAAAAACAACTCAAGAATCATGGGAAACTCTGAAAAATATATCACAAAAGCCCAGCCCAGCAGAATACCACTGGGGAAAAAAACAAGAAATCTAAGAAGAAACCAGCATGGTTGCACAAAAATCTCTCTGATAAACTGCAAGACAAAATGGACAAGTCCAAAAAATGGAAAGAGGGATGTATAACTAAGGGAGAGTATTAGCAGATAGACTGAATCTTCAAAGTTAAAGTCAGGAAAGCAAAGGTTCAGAACGAACAGACTTGCAACAAAAGTCAAAGATAATAATAAAAAAGTTTCTTTCAACATATAAATAACAAGAAAAAAGTCAAGAAAACAGAAGGTCCACTTAAGAGAGAAGATGGCAAGGAATAACAGACCATAGAGAGAAAGCAGAGGTGTTTAACTCATTCTTTGCATTAGTCTTCACACAAAAAGAAACTATACCCCAACCTACCAAAAACATAACTGTAAAATTCAGACTAGAAATAAAAAACTAAAATAAGCAAGACAACAGTTGGAAAACACCTATCTGATCTTGATGAATATAAATCACTGGGACCTGATGGATTACATCCCAGAGTTCTGAAGGAGCTGGCAGATGTCATCTCAGAACCATTGTATATCTTTCAAAAATCATGGAACACCAAGGAATTGCCTGAGGATTGGAAAAGAGCTGATGTGGTTCCCATCTTCAAAAAAAAAAAGGGGGGGGGGAAAGATCCAGGAAACTATAGACCAATCAGCCTAATGTCAATACTTGGGAAGATACTGAAAAAGATCATCAAAAAGCAGATCTGTGAACACCTAGAAACAGATACAGATATAACTAGTAGCTAGTATGGGTTTGTTAAAAACAGATCATGCCAAACCAATCATATTTCATTCTCTGACAAAGTGACTAAATTAGTAACCCAGCAAAATGCGGTGGACACAGTATATCTAGACTTCAACAAGGCATTCAGCAAAGTAGACCACAACAACCTACTTCTTGGTAAGCAAGAAAAATGTGGGGTGGATAGCATCACCACTAGATGGGTTTGTAATTGGCTAACAAACTGTACTCAACATGTCATCCTTATTGGTACTATATCTACATGGAGGGAAGTAAGCAATGGGGTACCACAAGGTTCCGTCTTAGACCCAGTACTCTTCAATAACTTCATAAATGACTTAGATGAGGGAATAGAATGGGAACTCATCAAATTTGCAGATGGCACTAAGCTGGCAGGAATAGCCAACACCTGAAAAGACAAATTCAGGATCCAAAAATGATCTTGCAAACTTGAACAAGGTTTTACACCTAGGCAGGAAAAAGCAAAGGTATAAGTACAGATTATGCAAAACTTGGTTCAAAAACAGTAACTGTGAAAGAGACCTTGGAGTCCTAGTGGATAATCACTTAAACATGAGCCAGCAGTGTGTGGCAGCAGCCAAAAAAGCTAATACAATTTTTGGTTGTATAAACAAAATCACATGAAGTATTAATACCATTTTATAAAGCCTTAGTAAGGCCACACCTGGAATACTTCCTCCAGTTTTGATCACCACATTATAGAAGAGATATTGAGACTTTGGAAAAAGTGCAGAGAAGAGCAACTAAGCAGATTAAAGGCCTGGAGACTAAAAAAATATGAAGAACAGTTGCAGGATATTTTTTTGGGCTAGTCTGGAGAAAAGAATTATTAGGGGGGGGGATATGATAGCAGTATTCCAGTATTTGAGAGGTTGTGTTGTGATTCAGCATCAGACTCTGGTTTCGGCAGCTGAGTCTGATGATTCTGAAGAAGAGGAGGAGGGGTTTGGAGAGCCTTTGGTGTCAGAGGAAGGTTCTGATGCACTGCAGAACTTTCAGCCAGGCCCCTCCCATCTTGTTCCTCCTCAGACTCAGCTGTGTGAGCATGAGGGATTGGAAGAAGGCGATCCATGGCTGGATCTGTTCAGGGATGCTAGGAGCAGGAGGCAATCTAGCAGAGCAGAACAGAGGAAAGCAATGAGGCAACTTGGGAAAAGGCAATGAGAAGCCATGCCTTGGGACTGCTGATAAAAGGGGAATGTGTGGGAAGTGCTGGTTGCTGAAGGCAACCGTTTGAAGATCTTCTGCTAGAGTCCTGGTCTGTTATTCTTGTTTAATTCTTGTTTAACCTTTTGGTTTAAGTCTTGTTTAAACTTTTTGTTTAACTTTTGTTTGAACTCTTTGTAAATAAATTTGGTTGGGTTTTTTCCAGCCTGTTGATTATAAAAAGGGGTTGTCCCTGACATTCAAACAGGGCCAGTGGTAGTCTGGAACAGAACAGTTTGCCTTCAGCCTCCCACCCCTTATTATTATTATGGAGCAGCTACGTGCTGAGAATGCCCAGCTCACCCAGCAACTTGCTTTGTTGGCAGCTCAGGTGGCTCAATGACAAGCACAGGTCCATGCTGCACCACCACCACCACCACCACCCAGGAGAAAATGCCACGTTGCAATGCCGGATAAATTTAATGGCAATCCAGAGATGTTTCCTGCTTTCCTGGGACAATGTCAGCTATTTATTAGCGTGAGAGCAGCTGATTTCCCCATTGACAAGGATAAGGTGGGGTATGTGTTAAGCCTTCTCTCTGGTGATTCAGCTCGTTGGGGCACACCTCTGCTGGCCCAACCTAGTCCATTGTTGGACAACTTTGTGGGGTTTTGTAATTATATGCATATGATGTATGAGGACCCCATAAAGACGCAGACTGCTACCCGATGCCTGAAAGCTCTGAGGCAAGACCGATGCCCCCTACAGGGCTATATCAACAATTTTTGGCTGCTTAGCCAGGGTTCAGCCTGGAATGAGGCTGCGCTCATGGACGCTTTCCAGGATGGATTATCAGAGGAGATGTTGGATGAGCTGGCCCATGTTGATATTCCCTAAGATCTCAATGGGCTGATCCATCTCTGTCTGTGGATCGATGCTCAGCTGCAGCAGCAAAGGAGTTGCCGTGCCACCCCAGAGAACCCTATGGCCCCTGTTGTGTGTGAGACCCCGGTTCAAAGGGAGGAGCCAAGGGAGCTAGGTGCTGCCAGGCCTCATCTATCGGTGGCAGAAATGAACAGGCGACATTCGGGGGGGTTGTGTTTTTACTGTGGGGACCCTGGGCATTTGGCTGCCTTCTGCCCAAAAAAGCGATGATGGGCGTCATTGACCGAGTCTGCCCCAAGAAAGCCCCCTACTCCTCTGTCGGGAAATGCCCCAAGCCCAATCTAAAAGGTGTGTTAGGTCAGGCGTCCCACAACACCGAGCAACGTCTTTCCAATGCTACCTGTGGAGCTCCCCAGCATCTGATATTGGATGCATGTCTGATCCTCCCCGGCAAGCCAAAGGGGATTCCAGTCCATGCCTTAATTGACTCTGGGGCCACCACAAATTTTATGGACTCAGCATTTGTGGCCAAATGGGCTGTTCCACAGTGCCTGGTGGAACTGCCCATGTTAGTGGATACTATCGATGGTCGAGTGCTCCTGTCTGGGCCAATTACGGCCGCCATGCAACCATTATGTATGGCCATCAGTTCCCATGTGGAGGCCATCCAGTTCTATATCACCTCAGATCTGCACTTCCCCGTGGTCTTGGGACTGGCATGGCTACGTGCACATGACTCACAGATCTATTGGTCACAGAACCTGGTCACCTTCCCAAGCTTGCAGTGCGTGGACCACACCCGCCATATCTGTGCCAGCCAGGTGGAGGGTTCCCCAGAGGTTTCCTAGCCTTTCAAACTGACTGAATTTGCTGATGTGTTCAGCGAGACAGAGGCGGATCAATTACCCCCACACAGGCCCTATGACTGCCCCATTGATTTAGTCCTTGATGCACCTCTCCCAGTGGTGCGTTTGTACTCCATGTCAGACCCCGAGTTGGCTGCATTGTGGGACTTTCTGGATAAGAATTTGGCTCAAGCTTTCATCCAGCCCTCGTCCTCGCCAGTGTCTGCACCCATGCTCTTCATCAAAAAGAAGTCTGGCGAATTGTGGCTTTGCTGCGATTATAGAAAATTAAATGCCATCACGGTGCACAATTGTTACCCGCTGCCCCTCATCCCTGAACTCTTGGACCGACTCCAGGAGGCTAAGAACCTCACGAAACTAGACCTGCGTGGAGCTTACAACCTTGACAGAGTTCGGTTGGGTGATGAGTGGAAGATGGCATTTGGTACTTGATACGGACATTTTGAATACACGATGATGCCGTTTGGCCTGACCAACGCCCTCGCCACGTTCCAGCATTTCATGAACGATATTTTCCAGGATTTGTTAGATTAGTTTGTCATGATCTACTTGGATGACATCCTGATCTACTTCCCATCGCGAGAGGTGCACCATCAACATCTCCGTCAGGTCCTGCAGTGACTCTGAGAACATCAGCTGTATGCCAAATTGGAGAAGTGCCAGTTCTACTGGGTGACCATTGATTTTCTTGGTCACTACATTTCTCCCAAGGGCATCACCATGCAGCCGAGTAAGGTCGAGTCTTTGCAGAGTTGGCAACCCCCAAGTCGTGTGAAGGATGTTCAGCGACACCTTGGGTTTGCCAACTATTATCGAGCTTTCATCCCTGGGTTTGCTACCCTGACAGACCCCCTCACTCAGCTCCTGCAGAAGAAGACTCGATTTCAGTAGGATCCTCCAAAACAACAGGCTTTCCAGGCTTTGAAGGAAGCCTTCATGAAGGAGCCCATCTTGAAGCATCTTTTTTTTTTATTGAAAAGTTTTAACATACATTTTATCTTTAACAGTCCCCCCTCCCCCTCCCTTCTCCCTCCCTCCCTACCCCTCTCCCCCTCCCCCCCGACTTCCCAGAGCTAAGTACAAGGTATAAAAACAAAAAAACACGATCATAAACATCCATATGCTAACAACCATAAACTCTAAAATCTATCACTCTCTGGCTCATATAGGATAATACAAACACTATTGATATTAAGTATATATAGAAAAAAAAGAGAAAAAAGAAAAAAGAAAAGGAAGACTTATTCAAATGCTACATGAAACTTTTTAGTCCTATATTTGTTCTGGATATACTCAATCCATTTTCTCCATTCCATGATATAACGTTCTTGCGAGTGATCTTTCAAATAAGCCGAGATCTTTGCCATCTCTGCCAGGTCAGAAACCTTTAAAGTCCATTCTTCTATGGTCGGCAGTTCCTCCTTCTTCCAATACTGACCTATTAAGAGTCTTGCTGCCGTAATTAAATTCAACATCAACTTAGTGTCCACAACCGTAGCATCTGTAATTATTCCCAACAAAAAAAGTTGCGGACAAAACTTTATCCTTTGCTTGAAAATGTTCTGCATATTCCACCAAATTTTTATCCAGAAGGCCTTCACCTTTTTGCAAGTCCACCATATGTGAAAATATGTTGCATCTTCATCGCCACACCTCCAGCATTTTGGCTGATAATTCGGGTACATACTTGCAAGCTTTTTAGGATCTAGATGCCATCTATAAAACATTTTATAAAAGTTCTCTCTTAAATTTTGAGCTTGTGTAAATTTTACGTTCCTCACCCAAATCTTTTCCCACGTGTCCATTGTAATAACTTCTTGGATGTTTTGGGCCCATTTTATCATACAATCCTTAACAAGTTCTGTTTCTGAGTCAATCTCTATCAATGCAAGATATATCCGTTTAATATGTGCTGGTCCCTGATTTCTAATTTGCTTTATCAGATTTTCATCAGTCATTGTAAAACCAGTTTTCTGGTCTTCTTTCCACCTGGCCCGTAGCTGAATATATTGAAACCAAGTTTGAACAATCTTCTCATCTCGCAAGAGACTGTATGGTTTCAGACACCAGACATTTCTTTCCAAGCTTAAAATCTCCTTATACGTAGTCACATCATGTTTAAAACCAACATTTATATTTTCTATTGCGTGTTTTGGAATTGCCCACAAAGGTATCTTACAGTCTAACTTATATCTATACTTCTTCCAAACTCTCAGCAATGCCTGTCTTAAAATATGCACTCTAAACACATTATCTACCTTCTTATCATACAACAGATATGCATGCCAGCCAAACAACAAATCGTGGCCTTCAAGATTTAATAATCTCTCTTGTGTCAAATTAATCCAATCACTTATACCTGCTAACGCAGCAGCTTCATAATATAATTTAAGATTAGGCATTTTAAGACCACCTCTTTCACGAGTATCCTGCATAATCTTAAGTTTAACTCGTGGCCTTTTCCCTGCCCAGACAAATTTGTTGATACCTCGCTGCCATTCCTCCAGATTAGAATCTTTCTTAAGAACCGGTATCAATTGAAATAAAAATAAAAATTTGGGCAGTACATTCATTTTCACTGCTGCGATTCGCCCCAACAAAGACAATTGCAGTTTTTCCCAACTCTCCATTTCTTTTTGAATTTTTCCCCATAATTTTTCATAGTTGTTTTTATATAATTTTGTATTAGAGGGCGACAGAAGCACCCCCAAATATTTGACCTTTTTAACAATCTCAAATCCAGTTAACCCTTCTAAAAGGGCCTTTTGCGATGCTGTCATGTTTTTAGCCAAAATTTTAGTTTTTTGTACATTAACTTTAAATCCAGAAACCTTCCCATATTGCATTATTATCTCCATCAGGTCCACAACAGAGCTCTCCGGCTGGGTCACTGTAACAACCAGATCGTCTGCGAACGCTCTCAATCTATAATCCTGATCTCTAATTTGTATACCCTTAATTCTTTCCGAGTTCCGTATTTTTACCAATAATATCTCCAATGTTAACACAAATAACAAAGGCGATAACGGGCACCCTTGCCTTGTACCCTTCTCAATATTACATGCTTCTGTCAAACTATTATTAACTATTATTCGGGCTGTTTGTTTTTGATATAATGCCCTAATTGGTTGCAGAAATTTATCCCCAAAATTCATTTTATCTAAAACTTTCATCAAAAATTGCCAGTTCAATTGATCAAAGGCTTTTTCAGCATCTAAAAAAATTAGCGCCGCAGGGATCTGGTTGTTCCTTTCCAAAAATTCCAACACATCAACTATATGCCTCACGTTATTTTTCATTTGCCTACCACTAATAAACCCAGTTTGATCCCCATGAATCACCTGTTGCAGAACCCTCATCAATCTATTAGCCAACACCTTAGCAAATATCTTGTAATCTGTATTTAAAAGTGATATCTGTCTGTAGTTTTTTACTTGAGTAACATCTTGGTCTTCCTTCGGAATCAAAGAAATAAAAGCAGTTCTCCAAGACGGAGGCACCTTTCCCCCTCTCTGAATTGTCTGGAACAATTCCTTTAACGGTTTTATCAACTCTAATTGTAAATTTTTGTAGTAAGCCACAGTCAGACCATCCGTACCTGGCGCTTTATCCACCTTCAACTCCTTAATTGCTGTAAGAATTTCTTCTTCTGTAATCAATTGATTAATCTCCTCTTTTTGTACTTGCGTAAGAACCGGGATGCTAGCATTCTCCAAATATACATCAATGTCTTTTTCATTAATCTTCTCCTTAGCATATAATTTAGAATAAAAATCCACAAAGGCTTCCTTAATAAGATCCTGTTGAAACACAACCTTTCCCTTATGTTCAATTTTGTCTATATTAGAAGCCCTTTGCTTTTTCCTTAGTCTGTAAGCTAGCCATCTACCTGGCTTATTAACATTGCAAAAAGTATTATGCCTGGCAAACCGCAAATTGGTTGCCACCTGGTCAGCCATTAGCTTATCAAATTGTCCTCTTAATAGCTTAATAACCTCCTTAGTCTTCACATCCAATGGATTTAAAATCAAGGCCTTCTCTTTTTCCTTAATTTCATTCTCCAATTCTTTCCTTCTAGCTTCCAAAGTACGTCTGTATTTATTATTCATATATATCAACACCCCTCTCATATAGGCCTTGCTAGCATCCCAAACCATGTCCATAGAAGTATCCTTATTCATATTAATTTCAAAAAAATCCTTCATCCGTTGTTTACATTCTTCCACATTTTTCTGATTTCTAAACAAGTTCTCATTTACGCGCCACGAGCGCCTATCTCTATTGTCCTTATTGATCTCTAACCATACTGGACTATGGTCAGAAATAGCTCTTGCACAGATCTTTACCTTCTTAATCCTAGAAAAAAAGTCGTTAGTCAGCAAAATGAAGTCAATCCTAGAAAAAGATTGATGTCTATCCGAAAAAAATGTATAATCCTTTTCATGCGGGTGTGTGTCACGCCAAATGTCTCGCAATTCCAAATCATCCTTCATTTCAAAAAAAGATTTAGGCAATCTGGCATGACACGGAACACGCTTAAAAAAACCAGCCTTATCCATCTGTACATCCAAAACACCATTCCAGTCCCCCATAAAAATAAACGATTTGTAATCCAACTGAGTAAGCTTTGTATGAAGTAAACTAAAAAAATCAGCTTGTTGTTGTTGTTGATTAGGAGCATACAGTCCAACTAAAAGCGTTTTTTTGCCTTCTAGCAACAAATCTATCATAACGTATCTTCCATGCTTATCTGCTTCAATTAAGTCCGCTGTTAAAGCACTTTTAACATAGACAACCACTCCATTTTTCTTATTCATTGCAGAGGCGACAAATTGCGTGCCCAACCTTGAGTTCAATAAATACTTTTGGTCCATAGCCCTAATATGCGTTTCTTGCAAGCATATAACATCAATCTTAAATTGTTTTAAATATTGAAAAACTTTCTTTCTCTTCTGAGGCAAATTTAGTCCATTAACGTTCCAGGTTAGAAATTTAGTCGCCATACTTGTCATCCCAGAGCTGTTGGAGCACATCTTTTATAGCCCCTCTGTCTCCTTTGGTCCGTGCTCCTCCCACTGCCTCGCTGTAAGTACGCTTTGAAAATTCCATAAACTTCTGTTGGTCTTGTTCTTTTATTTGTTTTGCTCGTTTTAAAGCAGCACGCGTCACCCTCTGCTCTCCAGCATCAGCCAGCGAAGTTATAATTTGATCCCCTCCAGCACCGTTCTCCTCTGTCTGTCCATCTTCGGCCTCTTGAGACTTTCCTTCTCCAGATCCCTTTGCAGCTTCCAGAAGTGATAGTGGGGTTGCTTTTAAAACATTATTGTAGAAATCACGCGCCTGTGTCACAGTAACCAGACGGTATCTTTTACCTTCATGCATCACCACCAATCCAACTGGAATCTCCCATCTGAACCTTATATCACGTTGCTTAAGTTCCTGCACAAGAAATGCAAAGTCCTTCCTTCTCCTTAAAATCTTTGGAGGAATTTCCTTTAAAACCAAAACTTCTTGGTCAGCAACCACTACTTTAGTATCATAGGCGGCTTGAATAACTTCATCTCTAGTTTCTCTCTTTGCAAAATAAACCACCACGTCTCTAGGTAGCTTTCTCTGTCTAGCAACCCATGAGTTTACACGAAAGACTTTATCCATGCATCCCTTTATTTCAGATGCTGGCTGACCCAATACTGCTTCCAGAGCCTCAGAAATCAGCTGCTTTAGGTCTTCTTTGGTATTTTCTTTTAAGCCTCTAATTCTAACAGCATACTGCATCTGATAATACTGAACAAGACTCAATTCTCTGTCCATTTTGTCTCTTAAATCTTCATTCTCCAGTACCTTTACTTCTAATATAGCATTCTTTTGAGTCAGATCTTCCACTTTTTCATCCAAACCTTGCACACATTCAGCCACACTTTCCACTGTAGACAAAATGTCTACCCTCATCGCACTGAATTTCTCTTCCATCTTCTCTTCTATCCTCTCCTCCAGTTTCTCCAATTTCTCCTCCACCTTTGCCAACTTATCACCCAGTGTTTCTAAAATTACCTGGGCGTGTTTTTCAAGAGCATCTTGTAAATCCTTCGATGTCAATGCAGCAGGAGGAAGCAAAGCTTGCAACGATGTCTGTTGCACCGGGGAAGTTCCAGCACTCCGAAGAGTTTTTGAGGGAGGTTTAGCTGCCATCTTTTTACTTTCACTTGTTGCGCACTTTCACTTTAAGTTTAAAAAGTCCATTAAGCTAGAGAGTAAAAATAAAAGTCCTCTTCACCTTGTCCTCCTGTACCGCTCTGCCTGCTCCTTTTTATTCCAGGGTCTTTCCTTCTGGCAGGGGTGGTCGCAAATGCCTGGCTCTGCTCCAAAAATTCCGGAGCAGAGACGCTGAACAGCTGGGAGCAACCCAGGCTACGGGGGAGTTCAATCCTTTAGCCGCCCAAGCTTTAAGCTCAGGCGGCCCCGGAGAACTCAACCCCTACCTGGGGCCTCACCCCCTCCTCTTCTCCCAGGGAGGGGGCTTCAAATCCACCCGAACAGCTGATCGGCGCTGTTTCGGGTGAAAACAACACAGCTGAGCAGCGGGCAGCCCGAAACGGCTGTCTCCGGCGACGCGCCACCACCGGAAGTCCCATCTTGAAGCATCTTGACCTGCAACGGCCATTTGTCATGGAGGCAGATGCCTCCAACATTGCCATTGGGGCAGTGTTACTCCAGGCAATGACACCCGGTGGTACACTCTTCTCTTGCGCATACCATTCGTGGAAACTGAATCTGTCGGAGTGCAACTATACCATCTGGGAGAAGGAGCTGCTGGCCATCAAAGTGGCATTTGAGGCCTGGAGGCATCATCTGGAGGGGGTGCAGCATCAAATCAAATTTGACAGACCAAAAGAATTTGTAAAGCCTGCAGACCGCTCGGAAATTGAACCAATGTCAGATTCAGTGGTCTCTTTTCTTTGTGAGGTTCAATTTCCGAGTCAAATACATACCCAGCAGTTGCAATCAAAGAGCGGATGCTCTGTCCAGAAAGCCCGAATATTCCTGAGTGGAAGACAAGCTTCTGCCCAGGACAGTGCTCCCCATCGAGTGTTTTGGTGCGGGAGCTGATAGATATATGGGCTTGGATCCGGGAGGCACAGTAGCAGGTTGTGTGGGTGGCTCAGCAGAAGGAGGAGGTGGGGCGAGATTCTCTATGGACGATCACAGATGGGCTCTTATTTTATCGTGACTGGCTCTATGTTCCAGGAGGGCCACTCAGGGGACTCATCCTCAGCAAGTGTAACGATAACTCGGTGGCGGGGCATTTTGGCCTGTTCAAGAACCTGAACTTGGTTTCCCGTACATTCTGGTGGCCCCAAGTCCAACACGACATCCAGGCCTACGTCACTACCTGTATCCCATGTAGGCAGGCCAAGTCAGCAACAGGGGCCCAACCTGGATTACTGCAGCCTTTGCCAGCAACCAAAAAACCCTGGGAGGTTGTGTCCATGGATTTTCTGATGGATTTACCCCCGTCTTCTGGTTTTATGACAGTGTGTGTGGTGGTGGACATGCTGACCAAGATGGTGCATTTCAGCCCATGTCGTGGTTTACCGTCAGCCCGCGCCACTAGTCGTATGTTCATTCAGCAGGTGTTTCAGCTGCACAGCCTCCCTGATAGAGTCGTATCTGATAGAGGGGCCCAGTTTACAGCCTGCTTCTGGCAGGAGTTGATGCATTCATTGGATGTCAAGATTTGCCTCTTGTCCACGCATCATTCTCAAACTGACGGGGGGATCGAGAAAGTCATGGGTATACTAGTGCAATATCTGCACTGCTATGTCAATTAGCAGCAAAACAATTGGGTGGACTATCTGGCCATAGCTGAATTTGCATTCAGCAACTTACAGGACACCTTCACACAGATGACACCGTTCTTGGCCAATGTGCGATATCACCCCCAGTTTTTCCCCTTTCCCCGTTAGACTCACCAGAGCCAGCAGCGAACGACTACATGGCAGAGTTACAGGTGATTCATTGATTGGTGCGGCGACAGTTAGAGAAGGCCAAGGTCGATGACAAATGGTTTGCTGATCGGTCAAGGCAGGATACACCTCCATTATCGGTGGGAGATTGGGTCCGGCTGTCCACCAGGAACCTACTGTCATCCTGGCCAGCTAAGAGGTTAGACCACCGATATTTAGGACCATTCCCAATCGAGGCTGTCATCAATCCAGTTGCCAATTGCTTAACTCTTCCATGTTCCCTGCATGTGCATCCAGTCTTTCATCGGTCTCTGTTGGTCCCTGAGCAACCGGCGTGTCCACTCCACCAAGCACAACCTCCCCCACCAGAACATCGTGATAAAGACAGTGCCCCCAAGTATGAGGTCACCAGGATGAGGGACTCCTGTTGGCTGAAAGGTCGTTTGCAGTACCTGATCGAATGGAAAGGCTACAGACCAGAGGAGTTCACCTGGGAAGGCGCAACCACCATTCATGCTCCTGGTTTGGTGTCCGCCTTTCATAAACAATTCCCATCCCGACCGCATCTGGATCGCCAGACCCAGGGGAAGGGTCCTGTGGTGCACGATAGTGTTGTGATTCAGCATCAGCCTGTGGTTTCAGCAGCTGAGTCTGATGATTCTGAAGAGGAGGAGGGGTTTGGAGAGCCTTTGGTGTCAAAGGAAGGTTCTGATGCACTGCAGAACTCTCAGCCAGGCCCCTCCCATCTTGTCCCTCCTCAGACTCAACTGTGTGAGCATGAAGTATTGGAAGAAGATGATCCACAGCTTGCTCTGTTCAGGGATGCTAGGAGCAGGAGGCAATCTAGCAGAGCAGAACAGAGGAAAGCAATGAGGCAACTTGGGAAAAGGCAATGAGAAGCCATGCCTTGGGACTGCTGATAAAAGGGGAATGTGTGGGAAGTGCTGGTTGCTGAAGGCAACCGTTTGAAGATCTTCTGCTAGAGTCCTGGTCTGTTATTCTTGTTTGACTCTTGTTTAACCTTTTGGTTTAAGTCTTGTTTGAACTTTTCATTTAACTTTTGTTTGAAGTCTTTGAAAATAAATTTGGTTGGGTTTTTTCCAGCCTGTTGATTATAAAAAGGGGTTGTTCCTGACATTCAAACAGGGCCGGTCGTAGGCTGGAGCATAACAGGTTGCCTCAAAGAGGAGGGGTCAACTTATTTTCCATAGCACCAGAAGGCAAGACAAAAAACAATGGATGGAAACTAATCAAGGAGAGAAGCAACATGGAATTTTGGAGAAAATTCCTAAGTGCTGACAATTAACCAGTGGAACAGCTTGCCACCAGAAGTTGTGGGTGCTTCATCACTAGAGGTTTTTAAGGAGACACTGGACAACACTTGTCTGAAATGATATAGTGTCTATATCTAAAGAATAGATTCAAATATATTTAAAAATGATTCAGATGAATAATGATTGCTATATAAAGTAATGTTCTGTAATGCCCAGGTTGCAGCTAGGCCAGTGTTTAAATTGGGAGCTGCATTTAATTGTTTGAAAAAAATATTCACTGCTGTTTCACCTGTCTTTACTAATCTAATTGTATTCTGGCATTCTTCATTAATTACTCTCACATGAACACACCCTGTATTTTACAGCTTAATTTTATAAACGGTATTTGATTAATTATGCTTCCAATAATTGAGCATTTCTGTCGCGATTTAGATAATCTGTTTGCTGCTGAGCAGAAGTCATGCAGATAGATTGATAATTTTCTTTCCTTTCAAAATTTAGATGCAAACACAGAGAACTGTCAACAAATATTGTATAGTTCATTACCTTATTGAAAGAATTCAAATATAAGCACATTTCTTAATAGACTCTGCATAATTCAAAGACAATGTAGCTGTCTTTCATCTGAATCCTGAATTACTAACATTTCTTTTTCTGTTCATTCTTAGTCTATTGATGATCTGCTTTCAAAAAGAAAATTTGGAAGGCATCTAATTACTAATTCAGTTTTTCAGTTATATTTATCTGTACTTCCTATGTCTCATGAAGCCAAATCACATTCAACCAGTCAAGAATATGCAGTCACTCAAAAACAAACAAACTCCTAGAAATATTAAAACACATGGAGTCTTCAGCACTGCATGAGCTACCAACTATGAGGGAACAGTGAGGTATGGATCAAAATAGTTACTCACATGCAAACAGTCATTTAGCGACTCTGTGAAGATACAATGGATCCCATAAAAGATACTTATCAGGTTCAGAAGTTCTGATGGTTGCCCACCCCAACCACAAGACTGCATTTCAAACTAGCCTAAATTTACAGCTGTCTATATTGTCCCATGGTCACACGGCCACAATTTATGATGTTTTTGCCAAAAAAGAAAGATGGTCAATAGAAAATAATGAGTTCAATTAACAACCATGATGTTTCTTAACAACAATGGATTCACTTAATGACCATGATGATTCACTAAATCAGGGGTGTCAAACTGCCAGCACACGAGCCGGATGTGTCATGCGGAAGCTGCGCCCACCCCATTGCTGGCAATGGGAAAACTGTCCCGATACATTTCGCGACATCACGTGACACCGTGAGTTTGACATGTCTGCACTAAATGATTGCCATGAAAAAGGTAGTAAAATTGGGTCAGTCATGTGATGACTCACATTATGATGTCATGACACACATGCACAGAACATAAACTTTAGGAGTCTCTGCTTGGTAGAGTGTTAGAGCTAGGTTCTACGTTTTGCCCATTCCTATTATTTATTTACTCTCCCAGGAACATTCACATGCCCACAGAGAATGCTTCAAGTTCCAACAAAATTATGATTCTCCGTTCAATGTAATAGTATAGTACAGGGGTCAGCAACCTGAAACAGTGAAAGAGCCACTCAGAACCAGTTCCCTCACAAAAGGAAAAACTGGGAGCCGCAAAAAATGTGTGCACATGTGCATACATGCGCGCATGCGCAGAACAGGGTTTGACTGAAGAGTGGAGCCAAGGCGAGATATGCACCTACGCTGCATATTTGAATTGATTGTTTGAACTTTTTTAGTCCCACTTTTTTTTGGGGGGACTGCACATGGCAGAGGACTGGGAGCCGCAGGAGATGGCTGAAAGAGCCGCATGCGGCTCCGGAGCCGTGGGTTGCAGACCTGTGGTATAGTATAAATAAGTTGAGAAAGTTCCAAAATCAATCTATTAGCTCTAGCCTGAAAGCAGATACATCCAGTCAGAAATGAATTAGAATTAACTTGGTTATTGTTATATTTCTAATCGTTATTGAATTCCCATATTTGGCAATGAGCATGGTATTGTAATTAAAATGCTCAATTAAAAGTAAGAAGGTTCTAATCCTGTGATAGGCATAGAAGCCAACTGGGTGATCTTAGACCAGCTAATTAAATTAATCTGCACCAGGCTCTGTGTAGGGTGGATGAACAACAGATCCTTTGTTGCATCATTTACTATAGCTTAACCAGGTCAAACAGGCAAGCACAGTGCAAAACTAAAATGGATACAATGAAAAACAATCATGAAGGTTTAGCTTATATTACTAATCCTGTATTAAAAATATTCAGTATCTAATTATTTTCATTTATCAGTCATTTTTTGAATATGTACTAAAAAGATTTTATTAGTTTTTCTCTTACATACATATATGAATTTTTCAACCAGCGTGCTGTCTGGATTCAAAAGCGCCAATACATAGTCAATTCCTAATACTTGATTATTTCCTCTAGCCATTTGTAGAATGACTCCCAGATTTGGTAATATTCTGTTTCTTCTTTATCTTTCAATCTCATAGTTAATCTGCCAATCTCTGTTCATTCCAATATTTTTTTAATTATTTCTTCCTCTGGTGGTACTCCTTCATTTTTCCAGTATTGCACGAAAACTATTCTTGCTGCTGTTGTGACGTGTAGAATCAAATATAAGCTTTGTTTATTAATCTTTTCTGGCATTATACCTAATAAAAAAAGTTCAGGTTTAAATTCCACATGTTCTCTCAACATTTTTTCTAACCAAGCATGTATCTTTTTCCAATAAGCCTTTGCTTTACCACATGTCCACCAAACATGATAATACGTGCCTGAGTTATGTTTACATTTCCAGCATCTATTTGACACATTTTTAAACATTTTTGCTAATCTTGCTGGTATCAAGTGCCATCTATAAAACATTTTATATAAATTTTCTTTATACGAAGTTGACATTATCAATTTATAATTTTTCTCCCATAATTTTTGCCATTTTTCTAGTTCTATATTATAACCAAAAATTTTTGCCCACCTTATCATTGTTTCTTTAACTTGTTCACTTTCCATCTCCAAAATTAACAAAAAAATATATATTTTCTTAATTAATTTCTCATCAGAAGTTAACAATAAATTATCAAATACAGTTTGTTCTTTATAAAACCCATACAGTTTCACGTCTTTTTCATATCTATTTTGCATCTGTCAATATTCCCACCACAACAGGTTGATACCCTGATTTTTCAATTCTTGTCTCGATTTTAAATTCCCATCAGTATTTAGAATATCTCTATATTTCCAAAAAAATTTCAAAGTCTACCGAGTTTGGATGATAGCTACCCTGGATTTTTACATATATTTTAGTTTTAATTTTTTCCCATACTGTTAACAAAGCATTTCTTATATAGTGATTTTGGAAATACTTATGAATTTTATTTTTCCCATACCGCAAAAAGCGTGCCAACTCAATTGTAAATTGGGTCCCTCCAAATATAACAACCTTTTATTTCTGAGAATTATCCATTCTTTCACCCAAGTTAATACAGATGCTTAATAATACAAAGCCTACTCAGGTAGCCCAAAACCTCCGTTCTCCTTAGTATCTTGTAACATTTTCATCTTTATTTTAGCTTTCTTTCCTTGCCAAACAAACTTCAAAATTAATGAATTTAAATATTGGAACTATTTTTTCTCAAGTTTTATCACAATTGTTTGGAATAAAAATAAAATCTTCTGCAATATATTCATTTTGACTGTAGCAATTCTTCCTAGTATTCACAACTGCAAGTTCTTCCACTTTTCCAAGTCCAGTTTTATTTGTTTCAATAGCCTTATATAGTTGTCTTCTTTTATTGTTGGGCATTTGGCTGATAAATATATACCCAATATTTGACCTTTTTCACTATCTATGCCTCTATTGTTTCTGACATTCGTGGGTTGTTGTTGTTTTTTTTTTTTTTGCTTATCTGTAAGATTCTTAACTATTACCTTAGTTTTTTCTCTATTTATTTTTAGTCCCACCAGTTCTTCATACTGTTCTATCTTTCCCCATAATTTAGGGATCATCTCCAGAGGTTCTTCCAAAATAAATACTAAATCGTCAGCAGATGCTTGTAGTTTATATGTTTCACCTTTTATCCCCAGCACTTTAACTTCTGTATCTTGTCTAATATTTCTATTTAAAACTTCCAAAGTGAAGATGAACAACAGAGGGGATAGCGGGCATCCTTGTCTTGTGTCTTTTCTTATCTCAAAGCTCTCAGCAGTGAAATCGGTCTGTAGTTTTTAATCTGGGTCAAATCGGAGTCTTCTTTTGGTATTAGAGGAATATTTGCTTCCATCCATGTAAATGGGAGTCTGGCTTCTAATAAAAGTCCATTACAAGCATCTTTCAGCAGTTCACAGTGTCTCTTGTAGATTTTTATATAACTCCACCAGAAGCCTGTCTGGACTCAGTGTTTTCCCGTTTTTTTTTTCTTTTTCTTTTTATGGCCTCTGATTGTAACCCTTTCATCTAACATAGTTTTAAATGTCTCTGAGATTTTTGGAAGATTATTTACTTCCGGATATTTTACAATTCTCTTGAGGTTTCCTCTTTATCGTTCATTTCCTTGTAGTATTCTTTGATTATCTTTTTTATTTCTTCATTTTAAAATTATAAATAGCCTTTCCCATCTAGTAAGTTATGTATCGTTTTCTTCTCTTTCTGTTTTTCAAGTTTATAAGCTACCCATCTTCCTGATTTATTGGCATTTTCAAAAAAGTTCTGTTTCGCTCTCTTTATTTGTTCTGCCACTTTTTCTGAGTCCAACAGATTTAATTTATGTTTTATTATGTTCGTTTCTCTTTTCAAAGTCTTTTTTGTGGATTTTTTTGCAGTTCTGATTCTAACTTTCCAAATTTGTCTTTTAGCAATACATATTGCTGTCTTCTCTGTTTGTTTTTCTTTGCCATATATGTTATAGCTATGCCTCTAAAGTACGCTTTAGCTGTATCCCATACATTTTGTAAAGTTGTATCTTCTTTTTAATTTTCTTTGAAAAAAAATCCATTTCTTTTTTTGCTAACTCTATAAATTCTCTTTCTTTTAATATAGATTGATTTAAAGTCCATCTTGATCTTTTTTGTATTCCTTTCCAAGTCACTTTCAGAGGGTTATGGTCTGCCCATGTGCCTTTTTCTATCTCAATATCCTATATGTTCATTCTCACATCAGCACTCATCCAAATCATATCAATCCTTGACCAAGATTTTTGACTGTTGAGTAAAAGGTGTATTGCAGTTTTTGTGAGTTGATCTCCCTCCAGACATCTTGGATTCCAATTTCCTCCACCATATCAAAAAATGTCTTGGGTAATCTTCTTCTTCCAGTTTTTCCTGTTTTATTGCTTTTATAGTCAATTTTTCCATCTACTATCGCGTTGAAATCTGCTACTAAACAAATATTATTTTTCTGTGTAGGTTTTTATAAAATTCTTTTTGATTGCTGTTTGTTGCATAAATTGCCACTAGCAGTGTTGGCTTTTGGTACAGGTATATTTCTACCATTAAGATTCTTCCTTCTTTATCCAAATATACCAATTCAGAATCTATTGTCTCTTTAATATATACAGAGACTCCTATTTTTTTCTGATCTGCTGATGTGTGGTAATGTTTCCCAATTTTTGGATATTCCAATAATTTATGATGCTGTTCTTTTATGTGTGTTTCTTGTAGACAAATTATATCTATATTCAATTTCTGTAATTTTCTGAAAACTTTGTTTCTTTTTGATGGGGAGTTTAGTCTATTTATATTGTAACTTTTATCAGCCATAAACATACTATCATTTCCTAAGTTAGTATGTATTTATGCATATGTGAGTTGCAAATCCAAAAATTGCATTTGCCTTCATAACAAAATTAGAAGCATTCATATGATGCAAGGATAGGCAAAATGCAAATGACATTGGAAGTGAAGCTAGAAATAACTGTTCAAACAATACCAAACAAGATATATTGAAAAGTAATTGGTGAATATACATCAAGCTTGAAAGTTCTGAAAATGACTGTAGGCAAATAATCAGCAGAACAAAAATGACAATGATGCATAAAGAAAAGTATTATATGAACATTTATAACCTATTGTTTACATTATTTCCCAAGTATCTGTGGCAACCATACCAAACTCCACAAATAGGAATTGACTTGCTCTTGCTAACTTTTCCTTTTTTGTGATGACAAATATGAAAAAGAGAAATCAGAGGTCAAATTGTTTTCTTCTTCTGTGTGATTGTCACACAAATTTCTGGGAGTGTTTTATTTTATACAATGTTTGCAACTGATATACTGAAAATGAGTTATCTAAAACTAACAAGCTACCAGAATTATGGGTTGGATATTATGTGGTTTTAGAGATGATGAAGATGGCTATGTTTCTTTTTACAATTATATCTTAACTTTTTCCTGATTTCTAATTAACTGATAATAACTTTGCTACCATTGCCTATTTTTTCCAATTCTTTATATTTCAATTCCAGTTCTTAAATATTTAGGATCTACCATTAATGTCCTTCATCTTTCACAGTGAAATGACGTTTCCATTGTGCCATACTTATGTGACTCTTCCAGACATTGGTGAAATTATAAAGGGCATTTGCAATGACTTATTTTTTTGCCAGTGTAACTTTCTTCCTCAATTATTATTCAGGAAGAAATAAGGTATGATTCAAAGATACATACATAAATTATTGTCAGTTCTTAGTGACTGCATAGATTTATTTTCTCCTGGAGGATTTTCTTCATCATAGCCCTTCAGACCTTCCAACAAGGCACCCATTGCAACTGTATTAAGTCTATATGCTGGTCATCCCCTTCTTCTCTTTCCTTCCACTTTTTTCAGCATTATGAAATTCTTCATAATTATATCTTCATATAATGTTTCCAAGATAGAAGTATTTCAGCCTGCTCATTTGTGAATGGAGAAATGCTAGTCAGGCCAAACAACGGGATTCCAGAAAATTGGATTGAGGAAGATTAGGAGATGGACAGATTACTTGTTTGTAAAAAATCTCATCATTACACTCCATACTTGTCTATGATATTATTTGCACCCACAGTATACCGGTCTACTATAGAGAGCGTCCTCTCGTATGGTATTGTGGTTTGGTATGCTGGTCTGACAGCCGTCGATAGGAAAGTATTACAGAGGGTAGTGAGCACAGCACAAGACATTGTGGGCTGTTCCCTGACACCACTGAATGACATCGCCAGGGCTCGTTGCCTTGGAAGAGTGAGGAAGATTCTCAGGGATGACTCACACCCTGGACGGTATCTCTTTACTCTCCTACCATCCGGTAGGAGATATAGGAATATAGCCAGCCGTACCAACAGGCTGAAAAATAGCTTTTATCTGTGGGCTGTTAGGCTTTTAAATGGGACATAATCTTATGCAGAATTGACTTGGGAGGCCGGTGTGTGGTGTAGTTGGTTCACATAGTGTGGTGGGATGGAGGGTTTGTTGTCACTGTGTGTTGGGGGGAGAGAGCACAGGAGAAGGCTCAGCTAATCTCAATGTACACATGTTGTACTTTGACAATAAAGGTTTATTATTATTATTATTATTATTATTATTATTATTATTATTATCAATGTGTCTTCTAGACACTCTATATGATTCAATCATCATGAACAATGGTAATTTCATTCTTCTGAACGGGATAAAGGTAAGTCTTCTATAATCCTTTTTTTTAAAAAAAAATCCTTAATTTATTGAAAAAGAAGAGAAAAAGGTTAAGCATATGAGTACTTTCCTAAATATCATGTTAAATATGACACCCTGTATAAATTCATATTAAGGTGATCCATAGAATTTAAAGCAAAACAAATTAAGTGAATATTTGTGTTCTTAAATAATATGCTGTGAAGTGCCTGAATTAAATAATTACTATGGAAAACCAACATTTTACATTCTTCTATAGAAATGCTCTACAAGAGCATTTAATCTTTTATATTTCAAATGTTCATCTATAATAATACACATTTATTCCTCATTTAGTCCTATGTGAAGGGCATAGTTCATCAATTTATATTCCAAAAGGGACTTTGTAGCATTACAAAGCTCTGCTTTTACAAGATTAAATAATTTGAAATGTCATTCCCAAGAACAAACCTGCTGAGGTGTAAATGACAGCTTTAAGTATATGATCTGATTCTAAAACATTTCACATAAAAAGCGTACAAAATAAAATTTAAATAGTCTTTTTCAATTTAATTTTTGTCTCCAATATTGTAAAAAAAAACTATTTTCAGAGAGGTTTGCAATAACTGTCAAAAATTAATCTGTTCTTTTTTCAAGATGCAAGCTAGAATACAAGAATAAAATGTGACAAAAATAATCATTTGTGTAAAGCTTAGGGTTAAGAAGTGTTCAAGGGGCAATGAGAACATAAGCTAATTTCCATGTGAGAATACTTCAATGCATTTGAAAAAGGATGCTGAGACTCAAACAAAAGGCTATAGAAATACAACATTGGCAAAGTAGGCCTTTGACTAAGAACAAGTTTGATATAGTGGTTTAAATCACTGGACTATAAACCAGGAGACCATGAGTTCTAGTCCTGTCTTAGAGACAAAACCAGCTGGTGACCTTGGGCCTATCATTTTCTCTCAAACTGTGTTAAGAGAAAATGAAAATCTTACCAAGAAAATTGCAAGGATTTATCTAGGCAGAAACCAGCATCAGCACTGACTTGAAAACACATACATACACAAACACATACCACACACACTGTGATGTCTCCCTTGAATGATTCCCCAGACACTTCAGATGTCAGTTCAGGGGAGGATGAGCCAATTCCTGGCACTTCAATCATCAACTGAGATGATTGATGGCAATGAACAGCTGTCTGGAAGAGATTTGGCATAGACTTCAGCCAGGGAAAGTTTGCGGTGGCAGACAGCCAGCAAAGAGGAGGAGGAACTGTCTTCTGCACCTCATCCTACAACACATAGGGCAGAGAAAAGGCAGGAGCAGAGGTCAGCCAGACTCCTCAAGAGGAGAGGGCCCTGTCTGTCTTGATGGGATGCACCAGAAGATGGCTATTTATCACAGCAGACAGATGGAGGCATTGCTGGGAACAACGTGTTTGATTTCTAGCTGTGTGTTTAATCATCCTGATTCCTGCTTCACTCTGAATTGACACCATATTTAGAATTGTGCCTTGGAGACTCTGAATTTTTCTTGCTCCATGAGCTTCCGTGTGGAGTTAAGTTTTGCCTGGTGGATTTAAGTTTGTCTGGTGGAGCTATTTTGTTTAAGCAACATTCAAGTGCTATCTGGACTATTGGGCCATTGCTCCATGGACCTACCTTGGTCTGCTCATGGCTGGACTTGATTGGGAATTCTTGGTGAAGGGAATTGCTGAGGAATATTAATAAATTCACTAAACCACAGTTACGTGTATGTGTGAGTGAGAGGGGCAGCACACACATATCCATAACAACACTTTATGCAGCTTCAGGATCAGAGTATCTAGTCCTAGGAGTCAATACTGACTCAAAAAGGCACACACAAAATAAAGACAGGATTTTTTAAAAAAAAATCTCCATTACAAATGCCATTTCCCCCCACCATTGGTTTCAATCATTGTTTTTAAAGAACAGAAATATAAAATATATTTATATAAAATATAAAATTGCAGTTGCTTCATTTTGTTATCATTCACACTTCCCTTTAGCAGTTTTTAATTCTTCTTAATATTAAATCATTGCTATTAGTATCTATGACTGGACAGGGTCTGAATATTGGAGACCCCCAAGGATTTACAGAAGAAGCCAAAAGGTTGTTAATATGTGCCTATGCTTCCAAGCACCTTCTGTTCTCCTCAAAACCATAAAAAGTATATATAATTTCAATGATCCCAAGAAGTGATTCTTTGGGTGGTATTACTACATAGTCCTTCTGAACAGATAACCACTGTGATATAATAGTGCTTGTTATTACTGTAGTCCAATCTTAGTATTATGGCTACAAATAATAATAGATTATTTGTCCAAACTTGCAGAAGATCAGAGAAGCTCAAATGTCAAAACTCAGTATTAAAATCTAGCAATTTAACCTATTCTATTTAACTCTGTTACACAGACATTCATCTTTTAACAAAACAATGTAAGAATATATTGCTTCAGGTAACACGTTTTTTTAACTAAAAGGCAAAGCAACTATTGTGTACAGTGGAAACTGGAACAGAGTTTTTCTACCTGTTTACCTCTTGTTCCTCTTGCCATTGCTCTTAAAAAAATCTCTTGTCCCCTTCTTTATATATTGATGCATTAATGCCAGTCAGGCAGTGTAGTTGGCAGTGATGTGATCCATATGTCAAAGTCTGGAACAGGTCCTCCGCTCCACCTCCCTTTTGAGCAATGATCTGAGCTTCAGTACCTAATTGCCAAGCTTGTTTGTCTTGACTAGGAGGGGGAGCAAGTGAAGTAAGCAGTAAGTGTGCAACATGGCATCTGCTTACTAATCACTATTGCTAAGGTGCTGGTTTCCAAAACATATTTCTGAAATTTAAAGAGGAGAATATTATGCACTTATGTTCTTTGCAAAGCAACAACTATTGCTAACAAGATCTATATGCAACTCTGTCAAAGGATTGTGTCCCCATGGCCACATATCACTGAGAACACACACAGGCTAAAGAGGCATTCACAGAGCATTAATCCAGAATCATGCATCATCTGTAGCCACTTAGCCACACAAAGGCAATGAATTTTTATTGGCTGCCATTCAGCTAATGGCAGAATTATATTATTCTCAACAGGGAACTGCCAATCCATCTGGCTTTGGCATTTTTCATGCATGGTGAGTACTCACATTAAAATGATTGTTTTCTTCTGTACAAGTTCAAATAATTTTATATACTAATGTGCTGTGTTTGTGAACTTTAAGCAAAAACATCTTCTTGTTGCCTCTTAAAAATGAATTGGGATGGTGTGCATGTACAACAAGCTTGTTTGGCAAAAGCTTTTCTTCAGAGATGCATTTCTTGCCTATGAAATTTACTGTTACATTTTTTTTTTCATTTTTAAGATGCCACACAGCTCTTAGTAGCCATTCAGATTGGCACAGGTTTTTTTTCTTACAATTTGGATCAAGGAAAAGATTGCATTTTCAGAATTATTTGATGCCCATTTTATTACAAGATGCAAAAGTATACTGTTTCATATGTAGCACCACTCCTGTAGGGACCAATGAAGTCCGGACCCTCCTGGCCTCCTCTTGACCTAGCTGCTGGTCCAAAGGGTCTCTCACTTTGGAGCCCCTGCTTGACAGGGGCATGTAGTGTGATGATTCTCAGTTACGGTCAGCAGCCACGCACATGAGGTGGTGATGGTCTATCTCTCTTGGCGGTAACTTATGTGGAATAATGATGGTCGATCTCAGGCAGTAAGAGCATACAGGGGACAATAGTAGTCAATCTCTGGTAACAGCAGCTGGCATAAAATGATGGTGATCAGTCTCTGGTGATAGCAACTTGCATAAGACGATGGTAGTCAGCCCCTGGTCACAGCAGCTTGCGTAATATGAGGGTGATCAGTCTCTGGTGACAGCAGCTTGTATGGATGATGGTCGTCAATCACCCTCTGGAGCTTGCAGGGATCTCCCTCTCCACTGTCCTCCTCTCTCTCTCTGTGCCCTCACTCCATGTAATCCTCTCCTTCTCTGTCCCCTTTTTTCCTCCTCCAGCTGATCCTACAGGAGCCTCTCTATTTCCCCCCCTTCTCTCTCCCCCTTTAACCTTTCCCCACTAAAAGGAAATACATTCAACCCAATCAAACTCTTCACTCACTCTCCCTCTGGTTAGCTTGCTCCAATGAAGGAAAAGAAATAAAACTTCCCCCTTCCCCCCAACCTACTCTCTCTCCCTCTTTTCATCCAGCTTGCCCACAATGGAGAAAAAATGATAAAAACTTCACCTCCCCCCCCTCTCTCCACCTGGCTTGCCCACAATGAAGCAGAATAAGAAGGACACAAACACCTCACTTTCTTACTCTCTCTCTCCCTCTTCGTCCCGCTTGCTCTACCTGACATCCAAAAATCACCACCTTCCATTTCTTCCTTTCTCCTTTCCTTTCTCGCCCCCACTCCATCGACTTCCTCCTTTTTGATCCCTCCCCAGGGCCATGCCCCACTGCCAAACCAACAGCAGCTGCTGGAGCTCCTCATCTTCCTGCCATATCAGCAGGGCTCCAGCAAAGCCTCTCAGCCAGCCCCAATCTCACTCCAGCTCCGCTACACATAGTTCAAAGAAAAGCGCCTTTCTTCTGTCTTTTCAGTGTATGCTGAGAATGCAGTACAGCCATACAAAGCATGAGGGGAAAGAATCACTGCCAGTATATCATAAATAAAGCAATCTTATAAATGTGGAGAAGGTTTCTTGGAATGGCTCTTAATAATCTTAGTTGCTGTTCCCTCAATATGGTCTAAATTGCCAGTGTTCTTCCTTTCTGCCCATTGTTCCAAAAATATAATGAATCTTGATACTGCTTAGGTCCATTTGGAAAGAAGGCTAAAGCTAACATAAAATTTGGCCACCAATCTCATGAATCTTGATATTGCTTAGGTCCATTTGAATATATTTCCTCTTTGGGAAGAAGGCCAAAGCAAACAAACATACAATCTGGCCACAAAATTACATCATTCCATCTCTCAAGATGTAACATTACAACCTGAGTGCCCAGGAAACAAAACAGGTTCTTATGCCTTACAAAAGGCTAGCAGGATCAGGACTAATCAAATCTCAAGGGGAAGATCATATCACTGGGTGAGGGCCCTGGGTATGTTTTCTAGTTCCAGTCAGATAATATTGGCAGAAAGAAGGGATCTAGAGCCAGAAAGATCATGTGTGATGGGATGATAAAACTGATATACACCTGGTCACAATCACAATAACTTAGGTTGCAGCCAGGATTCCATTAGAAACCTACATAACTCACAAAGTATACTGTATGTATACTGGGGAATCCATAATTATCCATCGCATTCTGGAGCAAATGTAGTTGCCAGATAGTCTTGTTGGACAGTCCCACTGTCCAACAAGATTTCTAAAGAATGAATGACCATGAGCAAAATCTCTTAGACCAAGTACAATTAATACATTAGTTGAATTTGTACAAAGATCCTCCTGGCCACAGCTGCTACCTGCACTTCCTATAGTGTAATGGAATGTGTGGATGACATTGGGGAATGAAGGAAAGAGATGCTGCTTAATAAACCATCAGACTAGAGAGATGGGAGCCCAGTGGCTTAATGGTTAGAGAAATAAACTTAGGAAGGACCTGCCCTAAAGAATCAAGTAGTTAAAAGCAATGGTGGAAAGTTTGCACTTTCACACTTGCAGTATTTTGTAAATGTAGAATTATTCCATCTAGTCATGTTTCCTATCTGATTTACCTGGGAAGGCTGATGTATACTTTAATTCCACCATACTCCATGTACCATATTCCTTTTAATTCATAGTTCAGTCTAAAGCTCCCTATAGATCCACAATTATTTTCTATTGATATTAATATGTTTAATTCTTCTGAATTCTTCCTTTTTCCTCTTTTGGATGATAGGAAAGAAATTTTGTTCCTTTCTAGTCAGCTGCTCAAAAGTACATAAAAATTTGGCCAGACTGTCAGCTAATTCCTTTAGTAGTAATGAAACAATTCAAATAGCTGTAGAAATTTAAAAGGATTCAAACTAAACAGCAATGATTTTGTCAGTCTCAAGCCACAATACTGCCTATTATTTGACTTCCCAGTGGCTTAATGAAATATATATTTTTCAGAGAAGACTGAGACAAATTAAGAGTTGAGTGGGATTATTTTGTTTTATTTACTGGTTTTATTGATCAACTAATATATTGGGGGGGGGGGTGTTCCTTTCAATTTGAATACCGTATTTTCCGGCGTATAAGGCGACCCGGCGTATAAGACGACCCCCTACTTTTCATGTTAAATTATAGGGTTTGGGCTAATAACTCAATATTTCACTTCCTGGCACACAATCTGCATATTAACAACTCATTTAGCGTTAGTACCCTTTTTTTATAAGTGCCACGATGTTGCTAAAATAAAAGAGGTAAACTTCGTGACCCTCCCAGCCCGTGCATAAAACAGAAATAAAAAGGCTTAAGCCTTTCCGTTCCCAAATACCAAGGTTTCCCCCGAGTTTTGCGCGGTTAAACAAACGGCATTTGCGTATTAATGTTTCTCCATGGAGCACAAAATTCGCCCGAATTAAGGAAAGTGGGGAGCTAAAGAATCTGGGGCTACAGGGAATACCTCTGGCACAACAGGCAACCCTGGGAAACACGAGGACTGTAGCGGCACACTCAGTTTGCACAATCCGATCCAGAAAGCGCCCGGAGGCTCCTTTGTTACTTCTAACTGCAGAATGTCTCCACGTCCTGCCCACCTTGCCTTTTAAACCCCGCCCCCTTTTCCCCTGTAACATTTCTCTGCTCCGCCTGCTCTGTGATTTGCCCAGCTTTGCTCCTTCCCCGCCAAATGGGCGCCTCGCCTTCTTTTCTCTGAGCTCTCTCGCCTGGTGCACTGCTGCTCTCAGTTCCACACTCCATGACCGGGCAAGCAATTCTTCTGGTCAGCGCGAGTCAGGCGGTGCCTCGGCGGGAGCAAAGGTGCTCCCTTCCTACGGTCAAGTGGGGCGCCTCTGGGGACTGCCTGCCCCTCCTCTCATCGGGGACCTGACGGCCAGCATTGGAGGCGCTATCATGGCCAGTCCTAGAGAGAGCAACAGCGGCAGCTGCAGTAGCCGCCCCAGAAGCTGACGAGAGTTTGCCCTCCTTCGCCGTTCGCCATCAGCCGCTTTACCATGGGTCGCCATGCCTACCTCCATTTACCCAGCGATCCCGCCGCCCAGCAGAAAAGAGAAAAGATCCGAGAGGTATTTTTCCGGTGTATAAGACGACTCGGCATATAAGACGACCCCCCAACTTTTGAGGTGATTTTCATGGGTTAAAAAGTCGTCTTATACGCCAGAAAATACGGTATATTTTGTTTGGTGTTCATAAATCCTGATTTAGTCTGAGTTTTAGTCTTCTCTAATTCTGAGCTATATGTGTGTAAGGTTCTTTCCAGCTTTCATATGTCCTTTTTTTCTTTTCAGACATTGTGCCATCAACATCAACTCTCCCCCCTTTCCTTTATAATTTTTTATCTGTTTTTCATGAGAATTGTTTTTGGCTGTTTTTTTTGTTCCAATGTGTTTAGGAACTGCCACAAACACAAGCCACATTTCTTGTCATGGCATCATATTTATTCCTCTGAGTTTATTAAAATAAGTTTCCTTAAAAATATATGTTTGCTTACACTCATCTTTAATTTTTCTTTATAACAAAATCCTCAGCAGGACATGTCACTTTTCCTCACAGACGTTTCTAACTTCAATTTGAACACAAGTTAAAAACATTTTGAGACACAACTCTTAAATGGAATAATGGTCTAGGTTCAGCATAAGTAATTATTATATATACACACTTAAGTATATAAAAAACTTGTCAAATATCCATGATTAAATTCTTTGCTAAAATATCATGAATATACAGGTTTTTTCCTGACTGTTCCTACTTTAGCCCAAAACAATTCTCAGATACAAATCCATGTTTACTGCCTCATCAGTGGTTACATTTCCTTTTGAAATTTGAATACATTTGCATCTCTAGATAAGTACCTTTGCATATATAAATTGATTATTCTTAAAAGGTAGCAACACAAATTGGTGTTTTTTTTAATGAAGACCACCCAGATATAGATCCAGACTTTTTCCAAAACTTTTTTTCACACACAAAAAACATTATTAAGCTTCTTATAATCTCCTTTTTTATTTGAACAACAATTTTGCATTCTGAATCTTCTGAAGTGACCTAAATTAAGCTTCATTGTCATGTTAAGTTTCAACTGAATTAGTAATTGAAATATATACAGAAAATGTCCTTCAGACTTTAGTTAGAGTTAATGTATGGGTAAATAGAAAACTGCAGAAAACTGAAGTTGAGTGCCTGAATGACTACAGACCTGTTGCATTTATTTATTTATTTATTTATTTATTTTATTTAAATTTATATACCGCCCTATTCCCGTAGGACTCAGGGCAGTTTACAGGGAAAATTAAAAGTTAAAATACATCACATACAATTAAAATTGATTAAAACTAAGATTAAATTAATCCCTGAACTTAACTAAAACCCCATTAATTAAATAATTAAAACCCCTCAGTCTGGGCCACACAGCTCAAAAAACCAAGTTTTCAAGTCCCTACGAAATGAGCGAAGGTCGGGGGCGGTCCTAAGCTCCCTGGGAAGCTGGTTCCAAAGGGCCAGCACGCCCACAGAGAACGCCCTTCCCCTGGGAATAACCCGCTGGCATTCCTTAACCGGCGGTACCCTAAGAAGGCCCTCCCTGTGGGAGCGCACAGGACGATGGGAACTTAATGCCGGCAGCAGGTGTTCCCTTAGATAATCCGAACCCAAGCCATTTAGAGCTTTATAGGTCATTACCAGCACCTTGAATCTCACCCAGAGTGCAACCGGAAGCCAATGCAGCTCACGGAGAAGAGGTGTTACACGGGAGTATCGGGAAACTCCCATAACAACTCGTGCAGCTGCATTCTGCACCAGCTGAAGCCTCCGAGTGGTCCTCAAGGGCAGCCCCATGTAGAGAGCGTTGCAGTAGTCTAGCCGGGAGGTCACAAGTGCATGGGTGACTGTGCGTAGGGCATCTTGGTCCACATAGGGCCGCAACTGGCACACCAGACGAAGCTGGGCAAAAGCCCCCCTGGTCACGGCTCCTATATGATCTTCAAATTTGAGCCGTGAATCCAAGAGGACGCCCAAGTTGCGAGCCCTATCGACGGGGCGTAACACCTCACCCCCCATCATTAGTGGTGGAACAACCTGGTTTATCCGAGATGCCGATATGCACAGCCATATGGCAGGATTGAGTCGAAGCCTGTTTCTCCCCATCCAAACCCAGACTGCTTCCAGGCAATGGGACATCACGTCGAATGCATCACTGGGTTGGTTCGGGGTGGAAAGAAAAAGTTGGGTATCATCAGCGTACTGATGATACCCCACCCCAAAACTTCGAATGAGGTCGCCCAGTGGTTTCATGTAGATGTTGAACAGGAGGGGAGAGAGGACTGACCCCTGAGGGACTCCACAAACGAGAGACCTTGGGGCGGACCTCTGCCCTCCCATCAACACCGACTGTGAGTGGCCCAGGAGGTAGGAGGAGAACCATCGTAAAACGGTGCCTCCCACTCCCAACCCACTGAGATGCCACAATAGGATACCATGGTCAATGGTATCGAAAGCCGCTGAGAGATCTAAAAGGACTAGGACAAAGGAACATCCCCTGTCCCGAGCCCACCAGAGATCATTCACCAGTGCGACCAATGCCGTCTCCGTGCTGTACCCGGGCCTGAAACCCGATTGGTACGGGTCCAGATAATCAGTTTCCTCCAGGAACAGAGGAAGCTGATGCGCCACCACACTCTCAACAACCTTCACCAAAAAGCGAAGGTTGGAGACCGGACGATAGTTATTTAAAACAGCCGGGTCCAGGGCAGGCTTCTTGAGGAGGGGCCTCACCACTGCCTCCTTCAAGGCAGCGGGGAAAATACCCTCCTTCAAGGAAGCAGTTATTACTGCCTGGAACCAGCCTCGTGTCTCCTCCCGAGCCACATAGACCAGCCAGGAGGGGCATGGGTCCAGTAAACAAGTGGTGGAGCTCAGTCTCCTCATAATCCTGTCCACATCATCGGGAGAAACAGGGTCAAACTCAGTCCAGATAACATGCTCAAGACCGCTTGATTCCTCCATGCCAGACTCTGCCCAGTCAGAGTCTAAACCGGTCCGGATCTGAGCGATTTTGTCCACCAGATGATGACTAAACTCCTCAGCCCAACCCTGTAAGGGTTCCTCCCTCACCTCCCAATTAAGGAGAGAGCGAGTCACCCTAAACAGGGCGGCTGGGTGATTATCTGCGGACGCGATGAGGGCAGCGAAGTAATTAGACTTCGCCGTCCTCATCGCAGCAAGGTAAGACATTGTAAAGGCTCTTAGTCGCAATCGGTCAGATTCAGACCGGGTGGACCTCCAACCGCTCTCTAGACCCCATCTCCGACGCTTTATCTCCCGGAGCTCCACAGTAAACCATGGAGCATTAACGTCTGTAGTCGTGAAATGCTTCGAAAGACTGCTTCTCCAACATCTCAGGACATGCCTCCCACTGGATTTCGACAAACATCAATTTGCCTACAGAGGGAACATGTCGACAGATGATGCCAAACCTGGAAGCTATGTCAGGATGCTTTTTGTTGATTATAGCTTGGCTTTCAACACCATTTTGCCGAGCACTCTCATCGAAAAGCTGACTGACTTGAAATTTTCCCCCTCCATCTGCAATTGGATTCAAGACTTTCTCAGGGACCAGTTACAAACAGTGAGGGTCGGGTCTGCTTTATCCACCCCCCTGAAGCTTTGCACCGGCTTGCCACAGGGCTGCGTGCTTAGCCCCTACCTGTACTCATTGTACACATATGACTGTGTATCATCCGACCCATCTACTGCGATAATTAAGTTTGCAGATGATACTATCATAGTGGGTCTTATTACAGGTGGGGATGAGACAGCATACAGGGGGGAGGTACAAAAACTATCCATATGGTGTTGCAACAACAACTTTCACCTGAACATTGGCAAGATGAAAGAGATGGTGCTAGACTTCCGGAGGAAAAAGGAGGACCCTGCCCCATTTTACATTGGGGAGGACTGTGTGGAGAGAGTTTCCTCCTTTAAATTTCTGGGAGTCTATCTCTGCAAAGATCTTACCTGGAAAGTTAATACAACCCAGGTGGCCAGAAAGGCCCAACAGAGACTTCACTTTCTCAGGGTCTTGCAGAAGAACAGGGTAGAACAACGGCTAATGACCCTCTTTTACCGGTCTACTAAAGAGAGTGTCCTCTCGTACTGTGTTGTGGTTTGGTATGCTGGTCTGACAGCCGCGAATAGGAAAGCATTACAGAGGGTGGTGAGCACCGCACAAGACATTGTGGGCTGTCCCCTGACGCTACTGGATGACATCGCCAGGGCTCGCTGCCTTGGAAGAGTGAGGAAAATTCTCAGGGATGACTCACATCCTGGATGGTACCTCTTTACTCTCCTACCATCAGGTAGGAGATACAGGAGTATAGCCAGCTGTAACAACAGGTTGAAGAACAGCTTTTATCCATGGGCTGTGTTCTGTACCAGCCTGCTACCGGCCTTGCAGAAAGGCAACCCCTGTACAAACGGTAGAGACTGGAAAACAACTGAGGCTGGAAGGCGTCTGCCAAGTTTAATTCACAAGCAAAACAACAGAACAAGAAACAAAATACCGGAACTTTGATCCTCAAACGGAGCGGTTGCTTTCAGCAACCAGCCCTTCCCCAAACACTCCTTTTATTAGAGTTCAGGGCGTGGCCTCCCTGTGCCTCCTTCCGAGGAGTCCCACAGCCTTTCTCTGCTTGTTCCTGCTTGACTGCCTCCTGCGTCGGGCGTCCTTGAACAGGGCCAGCTGTGGGTCATCATCATCCGCACTGTCGGGCTCGCGCAGCTGAGAAGAGGGCCCTGGCTGGGGGCTCTGCGAAGCCTCCAAGCCATCATCAGCACGTTCGTCTTCAACACCCTCCTCCTCCCCCTCGTCTGAGTCATCCGAGACATCCGAGCCGGCTGCCGGACCCACAGGCTGGCCCTGAATCACAACAGGCTGTTAGGCTTTTGAACAGGAAATAGTTTTATAAACTTTATTCATGATTGACTTGTGAGGCCGGTGTATTGTACAATTAGCTCACATGGTGTAATAAGATGGAGGGTTTGTGTCACTGTGAGTTGGGGGTGAGAGCATGAAGGGAGGCTCAGCCAATCTCAATGTATACATGGTTGTACTTTGACAATAAAGGTTCATTCAATAGGTGAAAACCCAGTCTGCAGTCTGACTAGCAGTAAGTATTTTTAAAAAATGAGCAAAAAAGACATACTGTAAAAAAAGAAGTTCAGTTGCCATGACTCAACTTCCACACAACAGGTATGACAATGTGCCTTAGATCACAGGAAGATTTTGAAGTAGTGGATAACGTCTGCCTTTAGGATCATCTGTCAAAAATTCAACAGCCAAGTAATATATAGGAGACTAGTCCTTGCTAGAGTAACAATAAAAGCCCTGGAGAAGGTATTTGAATGCTATAACAGGTCTATACCTACAAAGATCAGACTTGGGCAGACAATTATTTTTTGTATAACACTCTATAGCAGATATGTCAAACTTGTGGCGTCACATGATGTCATGCGCAGCTTCTGTATGACTCATCCTGCCTGCAGGCCGGCAGTTTGACAACCCTGCTCTATAGAAATCAACATTGTGGTGGTCTTGCAAATATGTCAAAACATACTGGACAAACATAACAGTGACAATGCAGAAAAGAGCCTTGGTGGAGCAGTGGGCTAATGCCTCCTTAAGTAACACCAGCTGCCTGCAATTAGTGCAGGTTCGCATCCCACCAGGCTCAAGGTTGACTCAGCCTTCCATCCTTCCGAGGTAGGTAAAATGAGGACCCAGATTGTTGGGGGCAATAAGCTGACTTTGTAATAATGCCGCTTGGGGTGTGTGTGAAAGCCCTAACAAGTAGGCATATACATAGAATGAAGGCTACTGCTAAGCTTGTAAGCCGCCCTGAGTCTTCGGAGAAGGGCGGGATATAAATGGAATTAAAATAAAAAAATAAATAAAATAAAAATATTTAAGATGCAAATATTAATTAAATCTAAAGCTTTTCTTTTAGGTTTTATTTAAGATGCAAATATTAATTAAATCTAAAGCTTTTCTTTTAGGTTTTATGGACAAGTCAATTGAAAAACAATTTGAGGTGTTATTCTTTCACATGGGGACGGCTGTGAGAATTTTACTTGCCAAGCACTGGAAAGAAAAAGACATACCGACTGTTGAAGAATGTCTGAATTAGCAGAGATGGTGAAATTAACTGCTTTGATCAGAGATAATGAACTAGGTAAAAGGTAAAGGTAAAGGTTCCCCCGCACATGTGTGTGCTAGTCGTTTCCGACTCTAGGGGCCGGTGCTCATCTCCGTTTCATAGCCGAAGAGCCAGCGCTTGTCCGAGGACATCTCCGTGGTCATGTGGCCGGCATGACTAGACGCCAAAGGCGCACGGAACGCTGTTACCTTCCCACCATAGTGGTCCCTATTTTTCTACTTGCATTTTTACGTGCTTTCGAACTGCTAGGTGGGCAGAAGCTGGGACGAGTAACAGGCGCTCACTCTGCTACGCGGCACTCGGGATTCGACCCGCCAAACTGCCGACCTTCCGATCGACAAGCTCAGCGTCCTAACCCACTGAGCCACCGCGTCCCTTCAGATAATGAACTACACAGCTTTATAAGAGATTGGAAACCATTTGTGGATTTTCTACACGCTAAATACTTATGGTTAACAAAGGGATTTGAAGATTATGTAACGTTTAGCTCATGTGTATGCAATTATTCTAAAACTTTGAGTCCCAGGTATATTCATTTATTATTATTATTATTTATTATTATTTATTAAATTTATATACCGCCCTTCTCCCGGAGGACTCAGTGCGGTGAACAGGGCATATAAATAGAAATACAAAAGTTAAAAAAGGATTAAATAATTGCCCAATTAAAACAATCACAATATAAAACCCATTAAAACCCTAACGTTCCCCCATCAGGCCAGGCCAGCTTATTCAAATAAATGGGTCTTTAGCCCGCGCCGGAAGGAGCGAAGATCCGGTGCTGTCCGGAGCTCAACCGGCAGTTGGTTCCATAAAGCCGGGGCGCCCACAGAGAAGGCCCTCCCCCTGGGGGCCACCAGCCAGCATTCTCTGACCGGAGGCACCCTGAGGAGGCCCTCTCTGTGGGAACGCACAGGGCGGAGGGAAGTCGACGCCGGCAGCAGGTGGTCCCCGAGGTATTCCGGACCCATGCCATGTAAGGACTTAAAGACCATCACCAAGACCTTGAACCTCACGCGGAAGACAACTGGTAACCAATGCAGCTCGCGGAGCAAAGGTGTAACATGGGAGTACCGGGAAACTCCCAAGACAACTCTCGCGGCCACATTCTGTACCAGTTGGAGCCTCTGAGTGGTCTTCAAGGGCAGCCCCATGTAAAGAGCATTGCAGTAGTCCAGACAAGAGGTCACAAGCGCATGAGTGACCGTACACAGGGCATCCCGGTCCAGATAGGGCCGCAACTGATGCACCAGGCGAACCTGAGCGAAAGCCCCCCTAGTCATGGCTACTATGTGATCTTCCAAAGTAAGCCGTGAATCTAGGAGGACTCGCAAGTTGCGAGCCCTATCCACGGGGGGTAAAAATTCACCCCCCATAGAAAGAGATGGAACATTTTGAATGTCCCGGGATGCCAGAATGTACAGCCACTCAGTCTTGTCAGGGTTGAGCTGAAGTCTGTTCCTCCCCATCCAGACCCGAACCGCCTCCAGGCAATGGGACATCACATCGAGGGCATCACTGGGGTGGTTTGGGATCGAAATGAAAAGTTGGGTATCATCAGCGTATTGATGATACCCAACTCCAAAACCACGAATGATCTCACTCAGCGGTTTCATGTAGATGTTAAACAGGAGAGGCGAGAGGACCGATCCCTGAGGAACTCCACAAGTGAGAGCCCTTGGGGTCGACCTCTGCCCTCCTGTCAACACCGACTGCGAGCGTCCCAGGAGATAGGAGGAGAACCACTGAAGAACTGTGCCTCCCACTCCCAATCCCCTGAGACGCCGCAGCCGGATACCATGGTCGATGGTATCGAAAGCCGCCGAGAGGTCTAATAGGACTAGGACAGAGGAATGTCCTCTGTCCCGAGCCCTCCAGAGATCATTCACCAGAGCGACCAATGCCGTCTCCATGCTGTACCCGGGCCTGAAGCCCAATTGGGACGGGTCTAGATAATCCGTATAAAAAAGTATGTTAAAACACTGATCTCTGGGACAAAAAAGTTTTATTGAAATACTAAGCTTTCGTTAGCGACTGCTAACATTGTCAAAGTGTAGGCTGACATTGGGACAGCTTCACCTTTATAGTTCCTTTAAGTGCTGGTAATTTAGTCATTGACCGCATTATAGGTCCGTTCATCCACCGCCCACCTGCCCACCAGTTGAATATGCCTGTCATGCAGCCTCCAGCTGTCCGGTGTTGCCACCTGCTCTCTCCCCCCACTATCGTAATTTGACGTGACAACCAGCGGGGAAGATGGGGGGAAGTAGAATGGTGAGAATGAGGCAGATGTTGACCAGTATAATCGAATCAGGGGTGATACATCCAATTAGAGGAGGGTGGCTATACAGTACACTATATATGTACTGTATATATAAGGGGAGAAGAATTTACTGTATTTTTTAAGCATCAAGCTGGGTTTGCTTCTGTATGTTAAATGTTAAATTTATTTGGTATTTGGATGACCTTTTTCTTTTTTTGTACACCTTTTTTTTCTTTAAGTATATTTCAAAATAGGTACACTTAAAAATAAATCAAAATTGAAGTTCTGAAGAAATACAATAGAAAGAATTCTGACTCTTTTGAACTTCTATGTTGGAGAGACTTGGGAATACTATGGACAACTAAGAAAATAAACCAAATGGTTCTTAGAATAAACCTTTTCAACATTCTCATTGAGGTACAAATGACCAAGCTCAAACTATCAGATTTTGTGCCCATTATGCAAAACTTCAGAATCTTTAAGAAGTCCATAAGGCTAAGAAAGATGAAGGGAAAAAGACAAGACAATCGCCAACAAGATGGATATAGCCAAATCTGGTGGCAATAGTACACTATTGAAAGACTTAAATGGCTAGAATAGGAAGAGGTCTTCCTGGGGAGTCTATTTATCTGGTTGCTAAAAATTGATACTACCTTGATGCCACATAGCCAATCAATCAGAAAAGCAAAAAAATAAAATAAAAATGAAGTACATGCAATTCCTGACATTTGTATAATGAAAGTTTGCCATCTAATGCCTCTTATCATAAATTTTGACAAAATTTGGTGAGACCTACTGTTATGCCTTTTAATATGGTTCAGTTTGCAGAAATAAATCTGTAAAGGTTTTGTCCAGAGAATCATCATATACCCATGCCAACAGCTACTAAAGGCATTCCTTGACCAATTGAAAAGAAAATAATCCAGCCCCGTAAGATGTCTATTTTCAATGGGATGCTAAAACCTATAGAAATGAACTTACATAACATGAATAACTGAAAGCATAACCATAAGTTGGAAGTGATATAATAACAAAGTGGTTATATGGATTTAAAATAATTAATAGTCACACAGTAAATAGTTTGGTTGTAATTTTGGAGTCACATTTAAATGTCCCAAATGGTATAACAAGCAGTAATGATGTATAATAAAACATGTAGAGATTGCATGCTTAACTAGTGTGGGACCTAAATGAGAGAGGCATTTAGCATTCTTCAAATAAATCTATTGATAGGGTGCACCAATAGTATGTCCCTTAGAAAATGTATTATTTAAATTACATTAAATGTTTGAAAGGATTCCATTTTCTTCTAAACACTTCCTTGATCATTTGAAGCATTACTTTTGAACATTCCTAAGTACAGTAACATTTTCTATCAGTTCTGCCAGCCCTATCAGTAGGCAGAACAAAGCTACCAGCACCTGCTGCACTCTTGACCCACTCTCATTGCTCTTTAGAAGCATGGCTCTCTGGAGTGGCCTGCCATCTGGCTGACTTTTCTATTTATGAATGAGGAAATTGCTGCTCAGATTGATATTCATAGAATGGCCAGTTGGTCCACTGACCAGAAGACACTGGAGCAGCACACAAGAGGAGCATGGGGTCCTTCCTTTGCTTGGGGTGGTGGCTGGGGGCAGGCTTTCTCCACCTCTTGTATGAGGCTAATTTTGTACTGTAGCAGCAATCATTACTACTAGGACTATTATAAATTTGCTGGATTAGAAAAAGAGTGCTAACAAATCACTTTGCTTTGACAAACACTTTCCCTTGCTTGTCACATTTCATAGCAGCCTGCAGCGTATTCTGTCAAAACATCTGGGCACTGTCAATCAAGCTGTCTGAAACTCAAGGAAGTAGCTATAAGCTCACATCGAATATTCTCTGTAAGTCAGTAATTGAATTTTTGTATTCATTTTACAAGCTTGTTTTAGTATTGTTACCTGGTGCTTTGGTAATCTAGCTTTCACTTTTTCTGAAGTGGCATTTAAAAATTGGGGTGCAAATTATCAGTACTCTGAGACCCATGTTAGACATTGTAAAACAAAAATTATGAGAGTGAATGGGCAGGGATAAGGGCACAATTGAAATATATTGTATATTGTTAGTTGTTATATGAAAAGAAATATAGGTATAAAAATGGTCTCCGGGGGTGTGGGTGCACTGTAGTATTTGTATTTTTATACTGTTTTTTTATTTAGATTTATATGTGTTATGTTTGTATTATTTGTATTTGAATATTTTTTTTAAAAAAAAGAGTGAGTGGGCAGACTGCATATCAGAGTTCAGTTGGTAGTTAATTTCCAATCTTGTCACAACCTCCAGTCACTGAACATCAGTATAATTGGGAATAATGGCCAGTAGCTGCAGTAATTCTGAATAATATAAATCTATACAGTACAATGTGTAATGACAGACACAAAGTAAATTTATATCCCTAATGCAGGGCTTTTCAACCAGTGGTACGGGTGTCACCTGTGGTACATTGGCACCTGGCAGGTGGTACATGGCCATCCTAGAAAAGTGGTAGCGGGGGAGGAAAATGATCTGAACTGGTGGCAGCACCGCACAAGCCTGAGCGAGAGATGGCTGGAGCTACAGGGCTGTCAGGGCTCAGTGGAAGAGCCAGGATCAGCACCAGGCTCTAGCTGGAGCTCGGCGCTGATCCTGGTGCTTCTGCTGAGCCAGAAGAAGCACCGATCAGCTGGAATGTTGCAGCCTCTCCAGGGTCTTGTGATTTACATTCAGATTCATATTTATGACAGTCACAGTGTCCCAGGGTCATGTGAAGTGACCAAAACCTGCTGCAACCACCCAGCAGCTGGGGGGGGGGGATAAAAACCAAACACCCTAACAGGAAGAAAATCAGCCAGACACGGAGCTCTGAAATCCCTCTACTGCACAAGACCAGTGTTGTGATTCAGGGTCAGCCTGTGGTTTCGGCAGTTGGGTCGGACGATTCAGAGGAGGAGGGGGGGTGTTGGAGAGCCTCCAGAGGATAGCCTTGAGGCTCCGTAGAGCCCTCAGCCAGGCCCCTCCCATCTGGTTACAACGCAGACCCAGCTGTGTGAGCCTGACAGCGTGGATGAAGATGACCCACAGCTGGCCCTGTTCAAGGACGCCCGACGCAGGAGGCAGTCAATCAGGAGTAAACAGAGGAAGGCAATGGGGCACCTCAGAAGGAGGCAGAGAGAAGCCACACCTTGAACTGTTTAAAAGGGGAATGTGTGGGAGGGCTGGTTTGCTGAAGGCAACCGTTTGAATAGCTCCTGTTTCATGGTTTGTGTTTCTGTTTGCTCTGTTTTATGTTAATAAATTTGGCAGGCTTAGTTCCAGCCTCCTGCCGTTTTGTAAAGGAGTTGTCCCTGCCTTTTCTGCAGGGCTGGTAGTAGGCTGGTACAGAACAACCAGAAGTTCCACAACTTATATTTCTTAATGACAATCTATCCCTAAGCTATTGTTTCAAGTCTCCCAGTAGTGCCCTCATCTCCATCATTGTAAATTTGCCTTGCTGCTGGTTATCCTCTTTTTTTTCTTTCTACTTTTTCCAGCATTGTAGCTTTACGTGTTGCTTAACTTAATTTTGACTTATATTATTTACTTCTCTTCTCATTATAGAATTTAGATACTGGCTAAAGCTGAAACCAGTCCTATTATTGTGTAAAACTGGCCAGTACATAGGTAGTCACTAATATGGTGCCAATATATATGTTCATTTCCTGAAAGTTTTCTTCCCCTGTCAAAGAAGCTTATTTTTTAAAAAAAGAAGTTTTTATTGGGGTTTTTTCCCATACATTCAGTAATATTTATTCAACAAATGTGCTGTCTGAGTTTACATTTGCTAATACATATTTAGTTCCTAATCCTTTACTTTTTCCTCTACCCATCGATAAAGTCCCAAGTTTGGTCATATTCTGTTTCTTCTTTTTTTTCAGTCTCATAGTCAGTCTATCCATCTCTGCGCATTTTAGTATTTTTTAAATTATATCTTCATCTCATGGTATTCCTTCATTTTTCCACTATTGCACAAGTATAATTCTTGCCGCTGTTGTAACATGCAAAATTAAATATATACTTTGTTTATCAGTCTTTTCTGGCATTATACCTAATAAAAAAAGTTCAGGTTTAAAATCTACATGTTCTCTCAACATCTTTTCTAGCCAAGCAGGTATCTTTTTCAATAACTCTTTACTTTGTCACATGTCCACCAAACATGGTAATAAGTGCCTGACTTATGTTTACATTTCGAACATCTATCTGACATGGTTTTAAACATTTTTTCTAGTCTTGCTGGTGACAAGTGCCATCTATAAAACATTTTATATAAATTTCCTTTGTAAGAAGTTGACATTGTCAGTTTATAATTTCTTTCCCATAAATTTTGCCATTTTTCTAGTTTGATTTGTATCCAAAAAATTTCATCTATCTTATCATTGTTTCTTTAACTTGTTCGCTTTCCATTTTCAAAGTTAACAAAAATTATACATTTTCTTAATTATTTTCTCATCAGAAGTTAACAATAAAACACAGTTTGTTCCTTATAAAATCCATATAGTTTAACAACTTTATCATATCTAGCTTGCCTTTGTAACTGTGCCCACCATGATAAATTGATACTCTGATTTTCCATTTCTTGTTTAGATTTTAAATTCCCTTCAGAGTTTAGAATATCTCTATATGTCCAGATTTTTTCAAAGTCCACTAAATTTGGCTGCACAAAAGTTTCCATTGTTGACAACCACCCTGGAATTTTCAAATATATTTTACATTTTATTTTTCTCTATGTTGTTAATAATGCATTTCTTATATAGTGATTTTAGAAGTATTTATGAATTTTATTTTTCCCGTACCATAAAAAACATGCCATCATAATTGTAAATAATGCCCCACCAGATATAACAGCCTTTTCTTTCTAAGAGTTATCCATTCTTTTACCCATATTAATGCAGATGCTTGATAATATAAAACCCACTCTGGTAAACCAAAACCTCCATTTTCCTTGGCATCTTGTTACATTTTCATCTTAATTCTAGCTTTCTTTCCTTGCCAAATAAATTTCAAAATTAATGAATTTAAATTTTCAAAAAAAAAATCTTAAGTTTTATAGGCATTGTTTGGAATAAAAATACGATTTTCGGTAGTATATTCATTTTCACTGTAGCAATTCTTCCTAATATTGACAATTGCAAGTTTTTCCATTTTTCCAAATCCACTCTTATTTGATTCAATAGTTTTGTATATTTATCTTCTTTTATCGTTGAACATCTTGCTGTTAAATATATTCCCAGATATTTGACCTTTTTAACTATTTGCAATTCTATTTTTTCTGACATTTGTTTTGTTATTGTTGTTTATCTGTAAGATTTTTAACTATTATTTTGGTTTTTTCTGTTTATTTTCAGTCCTGCCATTTCTCCATATTGTTCTATCTTTCCCAGAAGTTTAGGAATCATCTCCAAAGGTTCGTCTAAAACAAATACCAAATCATCAGCAAATGCTTGTAATTTATGTTTCACCTTTTATTTCTAGTCCTTTAATTTCTGAATCTTGTCTAATATTTCTATTTAGAACTTCCAAGGTCAAAATAAATAACAATGAAAACAATGGGCATTCTTGCCTTGTACCTTTTCTTATCTCAAAGTTCTCAGTATAATCTCCATTCACAATCACTTTTGCTATTTGTTTATTGTATATTGTTTTAATCATATTTATAAAGTTCTGTCCAAAGTCCATTTTTAATTGCTGAATCATAAATTGCCAGGAAACATTATCAAATGCCTTTTGGGAATCTAAAAATATTAGTCCCAATTGTTTCCTTGGATGTAATTTATAATATTCCAAAACATCCATTATCACTCTTAATTTTTTTTTAATTTGTACTTTGGTAAAAAAAAACACATTTTGGTCTGAACATATAAATTCAGTTAAGAATCTTTTCAGTCTCTCTGCCCTTATTGAAGTAAAAAAAATATAATCCACATTTAGTAACGATATTGGTCTATAATTTTTTATCTGTGTCAAATCTGAATCTTCTTTTGGTATTAAGGTAATATTTGCTTCTATCCATGTATTTGGGAGTTTAGCCTCCAACAAAAGTTCATTGCAAACATCTTTCAATGGTTCACTTAATATATCTTGCAAAGCTTTATATAACTCCACCAGTAGTTCATCGGGCCTCGGTGTTTTCTTGTTTCTTTGTTGTTGTTGTTTTTGTGGCCTCGTCTAACATAGTCTTACAGGCTTCTGAAATTTTGGAAGATTATTTTCTTCCAGATATTGAATCATTCTCTCTCTCTTAGAATTTCTTTGATATCATACAGTTTCTTATAATATTCTTTAATTTTTTTTATTTCTTCATTTTTAAATTATAGGCAACCTTTTTCATCTACTAAATTATTTATCAGTTTCTTCTCCTTCTGTTTTTTAAGTTTATAAGCTAGCCATCTTCCTGGTTTGTTTGCATTTTCTGAATCCAACAAATTTAATTTTTGTTTTATTGTTTCCATTTCTCTTTTCAGAATCTTCTTTTGCAGATTCATTTGATTCTAGTTTTTCAAAAAATTTTCTTAATAGTATATATTGCTGTCTTTTCTGGGTTTTTTTTTGTTTGTTTGTCTGTTTGTTTTGCCATGTATGTTATAGCTATATCTCTAAAATATGCTTTGGTTGTATTCCATACGTTTTGAAATGTTGTTGTCAAGCCCCACAAACTTTGTTTCCTGTTTCTGTGACTAAACACATGCCAGAACATTCCATGATTAAAGCCACCTGTGAACTCAACTGCTTGTTTCTTGAGTTAGGGGTGTGGTAAGGATCTCTGACAGTTGTATTTTCTTTTTTATTTTCTTTGAAGAAAAACTCCATTTCTTTTTTTGCTAGTTCTATAAATTCTCTTTCTTTTAATATTTGTTGTTGTTAGCTGCGAAGTCGTGTCCGACCCATCGCGACCCTATGGACAACATTCCTCCAGGCCTTCCTGTCCTCTACCATCTTCTGGAGACCATTTAAGCTCACGCCTACTGCTTCAGTGACTCCATCCAGCCACCTCATTCTCTGTCGTCCCCTTCTTCTATTGCCCTCGATCTTTCCCAGCATTAGGCTCTTCTCCAGTGAGTCCTTCCTTCTCATTAGGTGGCCAAAGTATTTGAGTTTTAGCTTCAGGATCTGGCCTTCTAAAGAGCAGTCAGGATTGATCTCCTCTAGGACTGACCGGTTTGATCGCCTTGCAGTCCAAGGGACTCGCAGGAGTCTTCTCCAGCACCATAGTTCAAAGGCCTCAATTTTTTGGCGCTCAGCCTTTCTTATGGTCCAACTTTCACTGCCATACATTGCAACTGGGAAGACCATAGCCTTGACTATACGCACTTTTGTTGACAGGGTGATGTCTCTGCTTTTTAGTGTGCTGTCTAGATTTGCCATGGCTTTCCTCCCCAGGAGCAAACGTCTTTTAATTTCTTGGCTACAGTCCCCATCTGCAGTGATCTTGGAGCCCAGGAAAATAAAATCTGTCACTACTTCCATTTCTTCCCCATCTATTTGCCAGGAATTGAGAGGGCCAGATGCCATGATCTTGGTTTTCTTAATGTTAAGTTTCAACCCAAGTTTTGCACTCTCCTTCTTCACCAGCAACAAGAGGCTCTTTAGTTCTTCTTCACTTTCTGCCATTAGAGTGGTATCATCTGCATATCTTAGGTTGTTGATATTTCTTCCGGCAATCTTAATTCCAACTTTTGATTCATCTAGCCCTGCCTTTCTCATGATGTGCTCTGCATATAAGTTAAATAGGCAGGGCGACAGTATACAGCCTTGCCGGACTCCTTTCCCAATTTTGAACCAATCAGTGGTTCCGTGTCCAGTTCTCACTGTTGCTTCTTGACCCGCATATAGGTTTCTCAAGAGACAAATAAGATGGTCTGGTACTCCCATCTCTTTAAGAACTTGCCACAGTTTGTTATGATCCACACAATCAAAGGCTTTAGCATAGTCAATGAAGCAGAAGTAGATGTTTTTCTGGAACTCCCTAGCTTTCTCCATGATCCAGCGTATGTTGGCAATTTGATCTCTAGTTCCTCTGCCTCTTCGAAATCCTGCCTGTACTTCTGGTAGTTCTCGATCCACATACTGCTGAAGTCTAGCTTGTAGGATTTTAAGCATGACTTTACTAGCATGAGAAATGAGTGCAATGGTGCGATAGTTTGAACATTCTTTGGCACTGCCTTTCTTTGGAATTGGAATGTAAACTGATCTTTTCCAATCCTGTGGCCACTGTTGAGTTTTCCAAATTTGCTGGCAAATTGAGTGTAGCACTTTTACTGCACTGTCTTTTAAGATTTTGAATAGCTCAGCTGGAATACTGTCACCTCCACTAGCTTTGTTGTTGCTCAGCTTTTCTAAGGCCCACTTCACTTCACATTCTAGGATGTCTGGCTCGAGGTCAGTGACCACCTCATTGTGATTATCAGGGACGTTAAGCTCATTCTTGTATAGTTCTTCTGTATAATTTTGCCACCTCTTCTTAATCTCTTCTGCCTCTGTTAGGTCCCTGCCATTTTGGTCCTTTATCATGCCCATTTTTGCATTAAACGTTCCCTTCATCTCTCCAATTTTCTTGAAAAGATCTCTGGTCCTCCCTATTCTATTGTTTTCTTCTATTTCTTTGCACTGTTCATTTAAGAAGGCATTCTTATCTCTTCTAGCTATTCTCTGGAATTCTGCATTCAATTGCGCGTATCTATGTTTTTCTCCCTTGCCTTTCGCTTCCCTCCTTTCCTCAGCTATTTGCAAAGCTTCCTCAGACAGCCATTTTGCTTTCTTGCATTTCTTTTTCTTTGGGATGGTTTTGGTTGCTACCTCTTGTACAATGTCGCGAACCTCTGTCCATAGTTCTTCAGGCACTCTGTCTATCAGATCTAATTCCTTAAATCTATTTGTCACCTCTACTGTATATTCAACAGGGATATGATTTAATTCATACCTGAGTGGCCTAGTGCTTTTCCCTACTTTCTTCAGTTTAAGCCTAAACTTTGCAAGGAGAAGCTCATGGTCTGAGCCACAGTCAGCTCCTGGTCTTGTTTTTACTGACTGTATAGAGCTTCTCCATCTTTGGCTGCAGAGCATATAGTCAATCTGATTTCTGTGTTGACCGTCTGGTGATGTCCATGTGTAGAGCCGTCTCTTGGGTTGTTGGAAAAGAGTGTTTGCTATTACCATCGTATTCTCTTGACAAAATTCTATCAGCCTGTACCCTGCTTCATTTTGTACACCAAGGCCAAACTTGCCTGTTATTCCAGTTATCTTTTGGCTTCCTACTTTAGCATTCCAATCCCCCATGATGATAAGGACATCATTTTTTGGTGTCAGTTCTATAAGGTGCTGTAGGGCTTCGTAGAACCGGTCAATTTCATCCTCTTCAGCACTGGTGGTTGGGGCATAGACTTGGACTACTGTGATATTGAATGGTTTGCCTTGGATTCGAACTGAGATCATTCTGTCATTTTGAGGATTGTATCCCAGTATTGCTTTTCCTACTCTTTTATTGACTATGAAGGCTACTCCATTTCTTCTGAGGGATTCTTGTCCACAGTAGTATACCTGATGGTCATCTGAATTAAATTCACCCATTCCTGTCCATTTTAGTTCGCTGATACCTAAGATGTCGATGTTCAGTCTTGTCATCTCTTGTTTGACCACGTCCAGCTTTCCTTGATTCATGGATCTTACATTCCAGGTTCCTATGGAGAAAAAATCTTTACAGCATCGGACTTTCCTTTCACCACCAGACACATCCACAGCTGAGCGTCCTTTCGGCTTTGGCCCAGTCGCTTCATTCTTTCTGGCGCTACTAGTACTAGCCCTCTGCTCTTCCCCAGTAGCATATTGGACGCCTTCCGACCTGAGGGGCTCATCTTCCAGCGTCATATCGTTTTGCCTTTTGGTACTGTCCATAGGGTTTTCATGGCAAAGATACTGGAGTGGGTTGCCATTTCCTTCTCCAGTGGATCACGTTTTGTCAGAACTCTCGGCTATGACCTGTCCGTCTTGGGTGGCCCTGCACGGCATAGCTCATAGCTTCATTGAATTACGCAAGCCCCTTCGCCACGACAAGGCAGTAATCCATGAAGGGGTCTTTTAATATAGATTGGTTCAAAGTCCATCTTGCTTTCTTTGATATTCCTCTCCATGTCACTTTTAAGGGGTTGTGATCTGCCCATGTACCTGGTTCTATCTCAATTTCCTGCATACTTGTCCTCAGTTCAGATGTCATCCAAATCATGTCAATTCTGGACCAGGATTTATGACTGTTTGAATAAAATCTGTATTGTAATTTTCCTGGCTTGATTTCCCTCCAAACATCTTGTATTCCAATTTCTTCTATCATGTTAAAAAAAAGTCTTAGGTAATCTTTTTCTTCCATTTTTCCTGTTTTGCTACTTTTATAGTCTAATGTGCATTGAAGTCTCCTACTAAGCAAATATTTTGATACTCCATTTCTGTTATTTTTCTATGGAGATTTTGTTAAAATTCTTCCTGTTTATTATTTGGTACGTATATTACTACCAACAATGTTTGTTTTTGATGAAAAAATATTTCTACCATCACAATTCTTCCTTCTTCATCTGAATAAATCATTTTAGAGTCTATTGTCTCTTTAATATATAAAGCTACACCCTTTTTTCTGCTGCGCTGATGCATAGTAAAGTTTCCCAATTTTAGGATATTCCAACAGCTTATAATATTGTCTTTTTGTATGTGTCTCTTGCAAACAAATTATATCTATATTTAATTTCTGTAGTTTTCTTAAAAAATATTTCTTTTTGATGGGGAATTCCATCAAAACAGAAGATTCCATTTTCTTTCTCCATTTCAGTTATTTATGTTTAGGTCCTGCTGATCTCGTAGTCCTCTGTTCTCTGGTAATTCCTTCACTCTCTTGATCAAGTTTCTCTTTCTGTTCTACTGTTTGTATAATTGCTTGCTTGGTTGCTTCTTCTGTTTGTTTCTGATCTTTTCTCTCCTCTTGTTGATATTGTACTCCTTCATTTAAGAATGCTTGATTTCTTTCATCAAAATCTTGCACCTTCTAAACTGAGTCCAGTCAGTATCTTGTACTATTCCAGTTGATTAGGGTCCCTTCTGGCATTAACCATCTGAGGTTTATACCTTTTGCAATTAGCTTCGTAGTTAAGAAGTGAAATTGTCTTCGGATATCTCTTACTCTCTTGCGGATCTGCTTTAACACCACAATTTCCAGGCCTGTCTGGACTCCGACTGAGCAGAGTCAGATGGGGGGGAGCTGAGCGGTCTTGGAAATATTATCTGGGACGAATTCGATCCTGTGACTCTGGAGGAGGTGGACAGGATCATGGGGAGGCTGAGTTCCACCATGTGTTTGTTGGACCCGTGCCCCTCCTGGCTGGTGTATGCAGCTTGGGAGGGGACACAAGGCTGGATCCATGAAGTAATAACTGCTTCCTTGAGGGAGGGTAGCTTCCCTGCCACCTTGAAGGAGGCGGTGGTGAAGCCCCTCCTCAAGAAGCCTGTCCTGGTTCCAGCTGTTTTGAACAACTATCATCCTGTCTCCAACCTTTGCTTTGTAGTGAAGGTTGTTGAGAGCATGGTGGCACATCAGTTCCCTCTGTTCCTGGAGGAAACTGACTATCTGGACCCATACCAATCGGGCTTCAGGCCCAGGTACAGCACAGAGACAGCATTGGTCGTGCTGGTGAATGATCTCTGGCGGGCTCGGGACAGGGGTTGTTCCTCTATTTTAGTCCTATTAGACCTCTCAGTGGCTTTCGATACCATCGACCATGGTATCTTGCTGCAGCGTTTCAGGGGTTTTTTATTTTTTATTTATTTTATTTTATTTATTTTAATCCCATTTATATCCCGCCCTTCTCCGAAGACTCAGGGCGGCTTACAATCTAAGCACAAATCAATGTGCTTAGCAATAGCCTTCATTCTATGTATATGCCTGCTTATTAGGGCTTTCGGGGGCCCCCAAGCAGCATTATTACAAAGTCAGCTTATTGTCCCCAACAATCTGGGTCCTCATTTTACCTACCTCGGGAGGATGGAAGGCTGAGTCAACCTTGAGCCTGGTGGGACTCGAACCTGCACTAATTGCAGGCAGCTGGTGTTACTTAAGAAGACATTAGCCCACTGCTCCACCAAGGGTTGGGAGTGGGGGGCACTGTTCTACAGTGGTTCTTCTCCTACCTCCTGGGCCGCTCGCAGTCAGTGTTGGCAGGAGGGCAGAGGTCGGCGCCGAGGCTTCTCGCTTGTGGAGTTCCTCAGGGGTCGGTCCTCTCTCCCCTCTTGTTCAACATCTATATGAAGCCGCTGGGTGAGATCATTTGTGGTTTGGGGGTGGGGTATCATCAGTACGCTGATGATATCCAGCTTTTTCTCTCCACCCCGAACCAACCCAGTGATGCCCTCAACGTGATGTCCCGTTGTCTGGAGGCGGTCCGGGTCTGGATGGGGAGAAACAGGCTTCAACTTAATCCCACCAAGACTGAGTGGCTGTGCATACCGGCACCATAAACCCAAAGCTTTCGCTGTGTCCCTGCACAACAGATACAGTGCCCTTTCTGACCTTAATAAGGACATTAAGGAGACAGGTAAAGGTATCTGTGATAATAACTCAAATAAGCAGGGGATCGTGGTCCAAGATGAAAAACTTGTTTTCGACAGGGAGAAGTGTGAATCTGGTATTACACATCAGTCATGCAAGAACAGAAAGGCATCCAAAAAGAGAAGCCACCTTCTGGTTGGTGATTCAATTATAAGGGATGTAAATTTAGGAAAGGACACAGAGGTTTTGAAACAGGTCAGGTGTCTTCCAGGTGCTACTGCCAGTAGGGACAAGAAGCGTATTTCTAAAATAATCAAGAATTGCCAGCAAGGACTGTGATGTGGAGGCTATTGTACATCTTGGCACTAATGATCTGTCCCAAAAAGATGTACTCTCTGTGCAGAATGATTTCCAGAGCTTGGGGCAGGAACTTAGCAGAATAGGCTGTAGGCTTACTTTTTCAGAGGTTTTACCAGTGTATAAAGAGCAAAATGGAAAAGGCCAGCGTATAGCAGAATTTAATATGTGGCTAAAGGAGTGGTGTAAAGGAGAAGGCTTTGGTTATATTAGTCATGATGTCTGTAGCTGGTCCAATGAAAAAATGTATAAAAGAGATGGTCTGCATCCATCCAAGAAAGGGACTGAGTTACCTTGCAATAAAATCAAAGCTTTTTTGGAGGAACATTTAAACTAAATAATGGGGATAGTGAGTTAATTGATACAGAACATCACTGTCCCCGGCAATCTAAGAAAATAGGGGAAGCCAGGCACCACACAAGTTATGCAGCAAGTAAACACAGGGTCAGTCATAAAGGACTCAAATGTCTATACACCAATGCACAGAGTATGAACAGTAAGCAGGGAGATGGCAGACGTGCAGGCGGACGTGTTGGGCTGAGCTCTGCAAGTCCCAGAAATTAGGCGTCCTAGGAACCCCTCAGGGGTGCTTTATGCCCTCTATGTTGGGGTGATAGTGATGCGCAATAAGTTAGGCAGCTGGACAATGCTGTCTGCTGCCTGCTAACCTTATCGTTGGCGTTCCGCTGGTCTGCTGGTCTCCTGGTGTGCTGGTCTGCCGGGCTGGGCGTTCGTTGCGTCTTCCTGCTGCTTCGGGTGTCCTTCGGGCTATTCCTGGCGGCGTTCGGCATTTTCGGTGCCCGGCGGCGGCGTTTTCAGCGGCAGCAGGGCCGGCGGTGGCGTTTTCAGCGGCGGCGGAGCCGGCGTCTTCGGATGGTTCCCGACTGTTGGTGGTGTCGACGGAGGTGTCTGCGGGCCGTTTCGGGCCGTTTTGGTGGTCGTCTCGGTCTGCTTTCAGCTGCGACGGCGACAGCACTTTCGGCCCATTTTGATGGCGACGGCGGCGGCGACGTTGCTCCCGGGCCGTTCTAGGCCACCTTTGTCATCGACCGCTGCTCTTCGGGCCGCTCTTTTCGGGCCGCTTGAGCCGCTGCTGCCTGGGCCTTTTCAACCCATTTTCCATTGGCGGCGGTGGCGGCGTCTTCTAGATCATTCTCGGCTCTGGCGGCATTCCGGTAACAACAACGGTGTCCGCAGCGGCGTTCCGGCAACAGTAGCAGCCTCGGTAGCTCGGCGGTGGCATTGCTGTCAACCTATTCTGTCTTCTGTTTGCTCTACTTATTCCAGATGGCCTGGCACCTTCAGTGTTTCTGGTTCCCCCGAAGGTTCCTGGGTTAGCCGGTTAACCCCGGTGGAGCCCAGCGGACCCTGGTTGTCCCAGAGGAGCATGCTCCTTCCGGCACCTATTGTGATCTGGTCGGTGCCTTTGGATTCTGACGGGGCTTGGGGGAAATTAGTAGACCTGGAGGAGTTAGACTTTGTAGACCACACTCTGGAAGGTCCCAATGACTGTAGAACTGGGGGCCCATGGAGTTGTGGCCAGGAACAATCTCCTGGAATGGCGGAGCAGCGGAGGACTTGGCTGTTAGCAGAGCAGACTATTATGGCTTATTACACTATTACACTCTTGCCTTCATGAACTATTGCTTATTGTCTAATACACATCATCCCCAAAGGACTCAGAGGACTCTGGGTATTAGCCACCGTGAGAGGGTGGCTTGAACTTACACCTGCTGCCCCTAGAGGTGAGAGCTCTATGGGGCATGCTATACCCAGAGTGTGTGTTTCAGACCACCCCCCGGGAATAGGCTTTGCGACCGTTGTGAGAGGACGGTGGTCAGCCTGCCCTGGGGGTTCACCCAGCTGAGTGGCAGTAGCTGGGTGGAGGGTCGGGACACCCAATTAACCTCTGTTTGGATCCTCCTTATTACCTATGGACTGCCTTTTACCTGGATTTGCTCCTTATGCCTTGTTTCAGGTATTCGTTCATGGACTTGTTCGCCCTCAGGGGTGCTCCCCCTTCCTGGGTGCGACCCGCCTTTCTAGCCATTTATAATCTCAATGAAGGGCCCGCTTACTGGGACCCTGAGAGATGGCTGGGCACGAGTAGGGGCCTCCGACATAAATCCAATAAGAGGCCCCTGGTTAGTTTTTTGTCTAAATTTTTTGGGGGTTAGGGAGGGGGGAGGGTACTTCTTTTGGTTGTTTGGACAAGGGGGGCAGTCCAACAACCTCGGTTCAGGCCAGTTCTGGTGTAGATCGCGGGGGGGAGGAGCGGGGGTCGGTTGCCTCCGGGGCTCCAGGGCTGGTCGTGGGATTACCCATTCCCACGACGTTAGGGAATGGCAGCAGGTGTAGGAACAGAGGGCCGTATCGATCTCAGGGAAGGCCTCTCCGCTGCTTGCAAGCGGTGAGGCACTCCGACCCTCTGGTTCCACCCCGAGGTCCCGGGAGCGAGGATGTGCAGCCCCCTGAGCTCCGGCTGGTATACTTGAATGCCAGGTCTGTTGCTAATAAAGCTCCTCTCGTCCGCGACTTGGTCGAGGGTGAGCAGGCGGACCTGGCTTGCATCACGGAGACTTGGTTGGGCCCAGAGGGCGGTATTCCTCTGGTTGATCTTTGCCCACCAGGTTTCCGGGTGCTACACTGGCCTCGGGCTCAGGGTAGGGGTGGGGGAGTGGCTGTTGTTATGAGGGAGACCTTGTGTCCGCGGGAGGCCACCGTTCCCCAGATAGTCGGGTGTGAGTCTCTCTTCCTGAGATGCGGCCCTGGTGCGCAGTTGGGCTTGCTGCTGGTGTACCTTTCGCCTAGTCACGCAGCAGCAGCCCTGCCTGAGCTTCTCGATGTCCTCTCTGGGTTGGTGATTGAGTTCCCGAAACTTATAGTCTTGGGGGACTTCAATCTACCATCTCTGGGAGGATCATCTGAGTTAGCTCGGGAGTTCATGGCTTCCATGATGGCCATGGACCTGACGCAAGTAATTTCGGGACCGACTCATGTGGGAGGCCACACCCTTGACCTGATTTTCTTATCTGGACGGTGGTTAGATGATCTTGGTGGGGGCTCCCCAATTGTCATGCCCCTGTCATGGACCGATCATCATCTCCTGCGGCTGGTCTTCCGTTTTGCCACTCCCCGCCGTGGGTGTGTGAAACCAATTAGATGGTACCACCCCAGACGCTTAATGGATCCCAAGAGGTTCCAGGCAGCGCTGGGGTCCCCACCTGCCTCCTTCGCTCACAGATGTCTTAGTGGAAGCCTGGGAAAGGGCAGCCACTGAGGCTCTTGACCGAGTTGTACCTTTGCGGCCCCTGACCCAGTGCAGATCCCGTCGAGCTCCATGGTTTTCCGCGGAGCTCCGGGAGATGAAGCGTCGGAGACGGGGCCTAGAGAGCGGTTGGAGGTCCACCCGATCTGAATCCGACCGATTGCGACTAAGAGCCTATATTAGGTCTTATCTCGCAGTGATAAGGGCGGCGAGGTCTAATTACTTCTCCGCACTTATCGCGTCCACAGATAAGTTTTTTAACTTTTGTATGTTTGATTTTTAACTCCCTGTAAACCGCCCTGAGTCCTCAGGGAAAGGGCGGTATATAAATGCAATAATAATAATAATAATAATAATAATAATAATAATAATAATAATAATAATAATAATAATAATAATAATAATAATAATAATAATAATCACTTCAATATGAGCCAGCAGTGTGCTGCAGCTGCCAAAAAAGCCAACACAGTGCTAGGCTGCATTAACAGAGGGATAGAATCAAGATCAAGTGAAGTACTAATACCACTTTACAATGCTTTGGTAAGGCCACACCTGGAATACTGCATCCAGTTTTTGTCACCACGATGTAAAAAAGATGTCGAGACTCTAGAAAGGGTACAGAGAAGAGCAACAAAGATGATTAGGGGGCTGGAGGCTAAAACATATAGGGAACGGTTGCTGGAATTGGGTATGTGTAGTTTAATGAAGAGAAGGGTGAGGGGTGACATGATAGCAGTGTTCCAATATCTCAGAGGCTACCACAAAGAAGAGGGAGTCAAGCTATTCTCCAAAGCACCTGAAAGCAGGACAAGAAGCAACAGATGGAAACTAGTCAAGGAGAGAAGCAACCTAGAACAAAGGAGAAACTTCCTGACAGTTAGAACAATTAACCAGTGGAACAACCTGCCTCCAGAGATGGTGAATGCTCCAACACTGGAGGTTTTTAAGAAGAGACTGGACAGCCATTTGCCTGAAATGGTATAAGGTTTCCTGCCTGAGCAGGGGGTTGGACTAGATGACCTCCAAGGTCCCTTCCAACTATTATTATTATTATTATTATTATTATTATTATTATTATTATTATTATTATTATTATTATTATTATTATTATTATCTCGGATTAACCAGTCTATTCCATCGTTAATTATGGGAGGTGAGGTGTTACCCCCCCGTAGATAGGGCCCGCAACTTGGGCGTCCTCCTGGACTAACGGCTCAGTTTGGAAGATCATATAGGAGCCGTGGCCAGGGGGGGCTTTTGCCCAGGTTCGCCTGGTGCACCAGTTGCGACCCTATCTGGACCGAGACGCCCTACGTACAGTCACTCATGCGCTTGTGACCTCCCAGATAGACTACTGCAATGCTCTCTACATGGGGCTGCCCTTGAGGACCACTCAGAGGCTTCAGCTGGTGCAGAATGCAGCCGCGCAAGTTGTGATGGGGATTTCCCAATACTCCCATGTAATGCCTCTTCTCCGCGAGCTGCATTGGCTTCCAGTTGCCCTCCGGGTGAGATTCAAGGTGCTGGTGATGACCTATAGAGCCCTAAATGGCATGGATCTGGACTATCTTCGGGAGCACCTACTGCCAGCATCAACTTCCCATCGTCCTGTGCGCTCCCACAGGGAGGGCCTCCTCAGGGTGCCGCCGGTCAGGGAGTGCCGGCTGGCGGCCCCCAGGGGGAGAGCTTTCTTGGTGTGTGCGCCTGCCCTCTGGAATCAGCTGTCTGTGGAACTCCGGATGGCACCCGACCTTCGCTAGTTTCGCTGGGACCTAAAAACTTGGCTATTCGAGCTTGCTGGCCTGGACTGAGGGTTTTGGGTTAAGGTTTTAATTTTTAATTATTTTGGGGCTATTTAATTTTATTTTATTTTAACCTGTATATATTGTACTGTTTTAATTTGCCCTGTAAACTGCCCTGAGTCCCTCGGGAAAAGGGCAGTATATAAATCAAAACAAATAAATAAATAAATAAATAAATTCTTGTATTGTAATGGCTCATCTCTAACTTTTCTCAGTTTTTCATCTCTTGTTGTTTTCTTTATGAATCTTACATGAACTTCTCTGGGTATTTTATATTTCCTTGCGTAGCTTGAATTCATTCAAAATATTTCATCTATCCCCATTTGCATCTCTGCTTGGTCTGCTTTCAAAGCCTCTGCCAGGAGATTGATAATCACAACTGCTGTATTTTCTTCTCTGTCTTCAGGAATGTTTTGAAATCTTAAATAGTGTTCCATTTTCTCCATTTCTAAGTTTTCCACCACTCCTTCTAGGTTTTGATTTGCTTGTTCATTTTTTTCATTTTCTTGTATTAGTACTTTCATTTTTTGTCAATATCATCTGATTTATTTTCCATTTTATGAATTCTTTGTTTATTTTTAACAATAATTTGTTGGTGGACTTCAAATTGTGTCTTTATATCCAACATTTGTTCATTTAATTTATCAAAATTACTTTTTGTCTCTTCATGATTTTTTGTATTGATTCTTGAATTAATTTTAATGTAGTTTGCATCTCATTTTGAGCAGTGCTTATTTTCTCATGCTACAACATTGTTTCAATAGATCCCTGGCTTGTTGGGCTGGATGTTCCAACAGAGGGTGCATGGGATATCTTTTTCATAAGTCTGGTGAGATTTGATGCACTCATTTTTCAAGCCAACTATCTTAGGCTAAAATCCAAATTGTAAAAAGATCCAGCTACTTTAGGCTAAATCCAAATTCTCAAGGAGGGAAAACAAGGTAAAAAAAGAAAAAAGAAAAAAAGAAAAAAGCCAACTATCTTAGGCTAAAATCGAACCAAAAAAATCAAGCCAACTACTTTAGGCAAGATCCAATCCTCCAGTCAAATCACAGATATGAAACGCCCGCTGTCTCCAAATAATTCCTGTTTTGGTTATATCCAGAGTCAACAGATATAATTGTAGAAAGTCTTTTCTCTTACAAAGTGACATAAAGGCACTTTGTTTACACCAGGTGTTTTTACAAGGTCAAACCCTTTTCAAATTCTTTTTTTTTTTTTGGTATTACTGTAGTATCTCCTTTCACCACTAGATGTCCTCCTACACTGTTTTGTCAATATCTGGTTTTAAAAGACTGTTACAAAGTTTTCTTTTAAAGTTCTTTGTAAGTTATTTACCCTAGAAATTAAATCTAAAAAAAATTCCACATCCTGTAATTTAAGCAGTATTTCTTTGAATCAATCTAAGTTCAATTTTTAAGAATTCTTTTGTCTTTCTTAAAATTCTTTCCCCTCCTGTAATTGCTCACTGCTTTTAACTCTCTTCTCCCCTAGTCCTTCTGGGGTCTTTACAATCAGGGGATCAACATTTCTAAGTCCATAAGGAAAAGGAGTAAAAGAACAGGCTCATCCAGTTTCAGCACACTGTTGACAATCAGCTGTTTAGTGGAGCGCCATGGCTCCTCACTTTCCTTCCGACTGGCGATGACTTGGGCTGTCTGGGCTTACCAGGCAGCTTTTCTTCTGTCCTTTTGGAAGGTTTCTTCAGTCCATCTGGACTGACCACCATCTGGTTCGGACTCCCAAAGCATCCCTCCTCCTTCTTCTTTGCCCCTCCAGGGCAACTTTCCGACCCCTTGGGGTCGCCGGGCGGAACAAAATTAGGCTAAGAAGCCGGAGCCCCAGCTTTTTCCACCCGTCTCATCAAACGCCAAACCAGAAGTCCAAAGAAGCTTATCTTTTAACACTTCATTCTCAAGATGCTTAAAACTTTTCTAGGTTGATGTTTTGAGTTTTTTTTATTGTTACAAACTGGCCAAGGGTGCAGAGCTTAATGTTTTCTGTTACTCTATCCATCTGCAGTTTCCTTGGCTGTCAACACTTTCTGATCTTTTAGAAAGCCCTTGAGAAAGTTTCCTTTCTTTTTCTTTTTGGATTTAATTGAAATATAGGAAATGACTGCTAGAGAAAATAAGGACAATGAAGATACTCACATACACCCCTTGGCTACTTAGTAACTAATGTAAGTTGTATTACATGAAACACTACATCACTGTCATGAGAAATATAGCAGTTTCCATATATCAGGTTTTTTTTCCTCCTATGGTAAAAATACAGAAAAGCCATTTGACGACCTTTTTCATCAAATTACAAGAGAATGGTCAGTAAAATTAAACAGGTTTTATCGCAGCATACTAATGAAAAAGGTAACTCCTCACTGGTGATTTATAATGTCTTAGAGCATTATCCAGCTGTTGAGCTGCTGCATAAAAATAAGGAGGACAGGATTATTATCCCCACAGTGAGGGTTGGTGAGATTTGAAGATGCTATTAGTTTCTAGTGAAGAAATAGCAAATGAAATGAGCCACAACAGCATCAGGTGTCCTGTCTTGTCCAACTTTAAATGTATTGAGAGCATTTGACATTTGATCAGAATCTATTGGACTCACTACCTAAAGTATGTTGAGCTGCATTAGTACAATTTTGCTACATAGATGCTAGTAATTTTCAGTCTTTGATTCTATGTTATAAAGGCTTTATTTTTAAATAATTGCAAAGATATTTGAATTATATGAGTAAGTTTGCACAATAGAAAAAACACTCCTGTCCCAATTTAATTTCTCCAATTGCACAGTGAAACAAAGAATGTTGATGTCTAGCACTAGACATTAAACACCTGATAAAAATAACAGCAATTCTAAATTTCAATGTTTGGTTTTTCTTACAATTTCAACTCAGCTGTGCCCCAGGTTTAATGTTTGGGCTTTTTCTTTTCAAAACTTTGGTTCTAGAAGGAACACTCTCTAGGTCATAGTATCCTCTTTTCGAAACTTGCTCTGAAGAACCCCAACTGCCTGCCTCCTATTCTTCCTTTATTAAAAGGGCTGCTTTACTTCTCTTTTGGTACTGGAGGGAAAAAAAAAACTTCACTCTGATCTGGAACTTAATTTGGCTTCTGATTGTGCCTGACAAAGTGGTCAGACAATTTCCATATACAGATAGTCCTCAACTTACAACATTTCATTTAGTGACTGTTCAAAGTTACAACGGCACTGAAAATTGCATGGTTTTCACACAACAGTTGCAGAAACCCCATGGACATGTGATCAAAATTCAGATGTTTGGCAACTGACTCATAATTATGACAGTTGCAGTGTCCCAGGGTCATGTAATCATCTTTTGTGATCTTCTGACAAGCAAAGTCAATGGGGAAGCCAGATTTACTTAACAGTAAGTTATTAACTTAACAACTTCAATGATTCACTTAACAACTGTGGCAACCAAGGTCATAAAGTGGGGCAAAACTCACTTAACATATGTCTTGCTTAGCAATAGAAATTTTGGGCTAATTGTGATGGAAAGTCAAAGACTACCTGTAAAATAGAGCAGTTATGGTCACAGCTAACTATCCATTGTTATTGATATCAGAAATGAAAAAGTTAATATTTGTTTTTTATGTCCAGTGGTATAGAAAAAAGGCACAAGTAATGGTGGCAAAATATAAATGGAATGCAAAGCAAGATCACATGAAAATATTTGTTTGATAATATGTGTGTGTGTCTCTCTCTAAGTGTATGTGTTTGGATGCATGTATTCATGCTGTATCTCCCAATAACTTAAATCCTGGCATTAGACTAAATTGAAAATTAGAAACTCTGTGAAAGAGGTCTGACATGCCTGCTCTTGAATACCTTGTAAGGAGAATCTCTAAAGACAAGTTGTTCTAAACCATGAAAAGCAATGTGCACTTTCTCTCATGTCTGAGTCAAACAGGTGTGCATTGAGATACCCAAAGGCCAAGTGAATAACAGCTATATACCAGCTGCTTGAATTTTACTCAGGGCAATAGGCATAGTCTCTCACTAAGAAATGCATTGACAATTCCCAGATTCAATTCCTCACACTTTTCCCAGAAGAGCCTGATAATGGCATAGGTCAAGTTTAACCTAGTTGAACTCCTGCCTTAGATCGTTCTACCAACATTCTCAGAGTCCTAAGCTGAACTGAATCCCAGATAACATCAATAGATATTATCTCTTCTGATCCCACTCATCTGGACTCCAGGCCAGAGTATATTTCAAGTTAGTTTATTCACAACTGGAATTTCTGCCTGCCCCTCAGAAAGTTCTTCCTGCCTCTAATTCCTCTGTATTCCTCTCTTTCCAGTAAATAGTATTCTGTAAACTGTTTAAAGTAAAAGAATAACATGAATAAAATTCATACCTGGTTATTTGACTCTCCCATCTGTGGCTACAATTGGAGCATTTAACGAGAAAGAAACACTTTAAGAAACCATTCTTCCATTCAACTCAGTAAAATCCTCAGTAAAATTTGCAGAACAAACAGCAAAATGTAGTAAAAAAATGTAGCAAAGTGAAAGTACAATATTTATTTTAAAATGATTACTAAACTATGTTTAGTATTTTGTGGATGTATACTATTTTACCAAACAGTAAGAGATTGTGGGTTATTCATTTATTTTGCCAAATGAAATATGATATTGTGGTGCTTCTTTCCATAGTTTTAAGAGATCCTTTCAGATTGTTCAATTTTCCATTTTAGCTGGACCTGTTTATATAATTGTACACTTGGAAGATCACCATCTTTGTAGACCTGAACTCTAGAAGATTTGTGAACCACATGAAAAGGAATTATTTCATCATAGATCAATGGAAGTGAGGCTGGGACTCCTCTGTTTACACCCTTCATGGTAGGAACTTCTGTCTTTTTCTTTCCCCACATCTTACTCACAAGGAGTCCATTCAAATCTCTCACAAGCTTTGTTTCTTGTCCTTAATCACTTAAAACTATATTCCATAAGCCTTATTTCCATTGTGCTTCCAACTTCTAAAATGGATGTGGGAAGAAGGGATTTGTTTTCATGTTTCTTTTCTTTCCCATGCTTGCTTTATTTTTTAAATACCAGTTTTTTAAAGTCTCAAGTTGTTTCATTTTGTTTCCAACCATAACTCATGAATTAGGGATCCCTATTTTTTATTTAGTTTTTAGACTTTTGACTGATTAATGTTTGTCTTCTCCTTTACACATTTATTTATTTATTTAACAAATTTATGTGGCTGCCCAACTTGCACACAATGACTTTGGCAGCTTAGAACATTACAAATCCACAATCTAAAATGTCTAACCTCCCTCCATTGATAAACTACTGCAAAAAGATTATTTTTATTTGCTTGCTTGGTTGCTTCAGATTCATTTCATATTCTGTCAATGAGCAATATAAGGCCATGGCAAGAAATTCACACAAGATTCTTAATACAGTAATATGCACATTCATGGAATTTGCAGTGCTCTTTCAAAGCACTCATTGGCCTTCATATCATAAAGGGAATAATACAGCTTAATGAAGATGCTCAAAGTTGTGACTAAGTGTGCCACAAGGATTAGAAGTATTATAAATCTCACAGACCTGCTCATCTATGAGAATACCCTGCTAAAATTTGGTCTCCCCTGGTTTCTGGCGTTTAGTCTTTAGTCTGGTGTTTGGTCTTCTTTTATTAATACTGTGCTTTGACCTGTGGCAAACCATGAATCCATGGTTGAATGAGGCAATCCAGTGTAGTTTATTTTAGTAAAGGTGAGATGGGCATCTCTGACCCTGCCCAGGTTCAATACCTTCAGTGAAGCTCTGTTCCTGCACACAGTTTAAAACTTCTGCCATCCACAAAACATGATACCATGACAACTATCCCAAAAGGAGAAAAATAATAAAACCCCTTTTGACACGTACACATATAAAACATCATGATGAGAAGGGAAGACAAATGAGGGAAGTATTGGATTAGTGATTAATAAGCTGCCCTCAAATCAGTTTATTATACACTGCTGACAGGAGGGTTGGGGAGGGAGAAAGATGTACATTTATCACAATCATCCAGACTCTGTTCTTGAATGATTGCTTATAACTAAATACTAGTTTGTGAATAAACTGTGGTTGTGACTTGTTTACTTTTTCAGGAGGGTTGATATTTTTATTCCTACTGTTGCTTAGGCCTTCTTTATAAAAATTTAACTTTCATTATTTCCCTGTCCCCTCCTGTTTCTTCTCTTCTTCATTTAGAGAATATATATTAAATTCCAATCTTTTCTTCCATTTAAGAATTTTAATTGAACTATTTTTTTTCTTAGTTCTCCTCCCTCATTTGTTAGGGTTAAGATCTTTCATTCATTTAGTTTTTTTATATATTATACAAATCAATATAGTCATGTGCACATGCTTCTGGGAAGGAAGGAAGGAAGGAAGGAAGGAAGGAAGGAAGGAAGGAAGGAAGGAAGGAAGGAAGGAAGGAAGGATGCTGAAAAAGTGATTGCTCATTAATTTTTTAAGCCAATAACAAGTACTCCAATTTTGATTCATACTCAAAAAAGGGTGGGTCAGGAACACAGGATCTACTACAAAATCAAAATCTATGCATAGCCCTATTTTCACCCTTGTATGTGTTACTTACACATACTACACATGCTATATTGCCTTTTGTTTTTGAAGGGAGCCTATATCAACTTGATAATTTTAGTATAGGTAGTTCTCGATGTACAACCACAATTGAGACCAAAATTTATGTTGCTAAGCAAGACATTTGTTAAGCGAGTTTTGCCTCATTTTACAACTTTTCTTGACACAGTGGCTAAGTGAATCATTGCAGTTCTTAGGTTAGTCACATGATTGTTAAGTGAGTCTGGTTTATCCATTGACTTTGCTTGTCAGAAAGTAGCAAAGGGTGATCACATGATCCCAGGACACTGCAATCATCATAAATGTGAATCAGTTGCCAACTGTCTAAATTTTCATCACATGACCATGGGAATGCTACAACAGTCATAAGTGTGAAAAATAGTCATAAGTCACTTTTTTCAGTGATATTGAAACTTTGAACGGTCACTAAAGGAACTGTTATAAGTCAAGGACTATGTCAGAACCCACTCCAATCCACATCTTAAGAAAGAAAGACTCTTGGAGGCAAGATTGTCCAAGCAGGAACTTTTACTAAGGCATGGATGATTGAAGGTATAATAGACAGGATAGAAAAATCTTTTCATAGATCAATATTTTTAAAGTGTCTTGGAGCAAAACCCCATCCCTCAGTTCATTTGGTCAGTTCCGGATCAGTCAAGTTTTAGGTGGCAAGCCCCTCGTGGGAAAGGGAGAACCATCAGTCCATTCGCAGCACAATTACTCCCTCCCCTTCACATTCCATCCAGAGACAGAAACCAGAATTCCCCCCACCCCCTTTCTTAGTTGCTCGTGAGATCAGAGAGAGAGAATGTCTCTTATTGATCTTATTGTGAGGGGCAACAGGCAGGCTAGATAAACAAAAAGTTACATCTAAGGGGAGGAAATGGAGGCAAAAAACTCCCCTGTTTATTCCCTTTCCTCCTTGGGAATGGCAGAATCCAAGGGGGAGTGAGATTGTGTAGTTCCTCAGGGGTCGGTCCTCTCGCCTCTCCTGTTCAACATCTACATGAAACCGCTGGGTGAGATCATTCGTGGTTTTGGAGTTGGGTATCATCAGTATGCTGATGATACCCAGCTTTTCCTTTCGACCCCAAACCACCCCAGTGATGCCCTCAACGTGATGTCCCGTTGCCTGGAGGCGGTTCGGGTCTGGATGGGGAGGAACAGACTTCAACTCAACCCCGACAAGACTGAGTGGCTTTGCATACCTTCATCCCGGGTTTATTTGGACATTCCACCTCTTGCTATGGGGGGTGAACTATTACCCCCCGTAGATAGGGCTCGCAACTTGGGAGTCCTCCTAGATTCACGGCTCACCTTGGAAGACCATATAGGAGCTGTGACTAGGGGGGCTTTCGCCCAGGTCCACCTGGTGCGCCAGTTGCGGCCCTATCTAAGCCGGGATGATTTATGCACGGTCACTCATGCGCTCGTGGCCTCTCGTCTGGACTACTGCAACGCTCTCTACATGGGGCTGCCCTTGAGGACCACCCGGAAGCTCCAACTGGTACAGAATGCAGCCGCGAGAGTTGTGTTGGGAGTCTCCCGATACTCCCACGTTACACCTTTGCTCCGTGAGCTGCATTGGTTACCGGTTGCCTTCCGGGTGAGATTCAAGGTACTAGTAATGGTGTTCAAAGCCCTCCATGGCAGGGGGCCGGAGTACCTCAGGGAACACCTGCTGCCGGCATCAAGCTCCCTGCGCCCTGTGCGTTCCCACAGAGAGGGCCTCCTCAGGGTGCCACCGATCAGAGAATGTCGATTGGTGGCCCCCAGGGGGAGATCCTTCTCTGTGGGCGCTCCGGAGCTATGGAATCAGTTACCGGTAGAGCTCCGGATGGCGCCCGATCTTCGCTCCTTTCGTCGCGATCTCAAGACGTTTTTGTTTGTACAAGCCGGCCTAGCCTGATGGGGGATTGGTGGGGTTTTTTATTTTTGTATTCTTAATATTATCTTTGGGGTTTTATAATTGTAATATATCAATTGTTTTAAAATCGGGCAATTATTTAATTTCTTTTTAATATTTGTAATTTTGTATTTTATTCTTGCCCTGTGAACCGCCCTGAGTCCTCAGGGAGAAGGGCGGTATAGAAATATTATTAAATTAAATTAAATTAAATTTGGGTTTGCACAGAAAGAGAGTTAGAAATGAAATATAAATGGATTCTGATAGACTATCTGTACTCTGAGAACATTCTTATTTCTAAAATCATATCTATCAACTATCTATCATTTGTCTGTCTATCTACTATCTATCTATCTATCTATCTATCTATCTATCTATCTATCTATCTATCTATCTATCTATCTCTCCTTTTATTAAAATGAACATTCCATAGACAGATTATTGTTTAATGTCCCACCATCAGTTGTCCTAACAATATATTAGATTAAATATATTTTCAGAGATTTTAATAATGCTATATTTTATTTTATTTTTATTATTTCTAAATATGTTCTTAGATTTATATCTCATTCCCTGTCACCTTATTTTTTTCAACTCACATGCAGGTTAGATAGGCAGCCAAATAAATTTAATAAATAAATAAATTCATCTCTCACTGATAATACATCAGATGAAAAACTATGCTATGAAAGTTCTCATGTGCTTTGTGTTTATCACTTAGATTTTAATAATAAGACAATATTTTCTTAGTCAATAAATATTAATTATTCTCATCTCTTAAGTACAGTACTGATTACAAAAGTAGGTTAAGAAATAAATGCAATTGTAGTTTAGTTAATTATGCAAATTTATCAGAAAATGGTTTGTTTTCAAAGGTGATATGTTAACATAAATCAGGAAATACATTACCTAAAGGAATAACAAAATATGTCAAATCAGTTTTGGTATGTTAATTTCTTGACTTCAGAGCCAAATTGTATAAGTCAAATAGAGTACAAAATGAATTTGTATGAAATGACATCCAGGTTGTTTTTATTCTGATTGTTTATTGATCTTATGGTTGTATTAAGGACAGTCTATATTTTGTTGTTCCTGATGTTTTACCTTTGTTTTACAATAAAATAATAATTCCATCTTCACAGGAAGAAAGAAAAAGCAGAATATATGCCATTTTGATTCATACTAAGATTAGTGCTAAGAAAATTGGCTTCTGATTTATATTTCTTATTTACATCTTAATTATTATTATTAATATATAGGATTTGCATTTATCTCACAGATCAGTTTAGAAGCCACTCAATTCCAAATTACTCTGGCAGGCTTTTTAAAAACAAAAACTAAAAATAGAAAATGCCATAGAAAGCAAATAAAATATAGAAGAGATAAAACAATTTTTAAAAACTACAGCAGTTCAGCTACCATACCCCAAGGCCTGGAAGAAAAAAAACAAGTTTTCAAAGATTTTCAGAACATTATATATTACTTTCTCTCAGCATGAGCCTGCAAGGTATTAATAATTATAATTTATTCCTTAATTGTAGCATTTGAGATACATCCTTTGATATGTGATGGTGGAAAGCCATACAAAATACTTCACTATTCTTCACTGTCACTTTTTTCTCATGCCAGTTAAGAATCCCATTATTCAGCTCATTTAGAAAATCCCTGCTACAAGTAGGTGGTTCCCCCCCACACACACTTAGGTACTTTCTAACATTGCTACAATTTAATAATAATAAGTCTTTATTGATTAGTCCTTGGGCCATATCAAAGTGCAAAGTTCCAGCAACAAATTGTTACTAAAATTTGATAAAAGCAATTTAAAATGGAATTTGATAAAATACAATTTAAAATGGAATTAGAATAAAATATGATTTAAAATGAAATGGGAATAAAATACAATCTAAAATGAAATTGTAATAGTGTACAATAATTTAAGATATAGATAAAACATGATAAAATTATATTTTGGAGTTGCCCTTACAATCTACCCCAATCAGTCCTACATATGCAGATCTCAACTGAACCATTCTGTTTAAGTACTGTGCTGCGTTAAATGTTATTTTCAAGTTCTGGCTGGACATAAGGTAAGTTGTTGTGATATAGGGATCCCAATGGGTCATTTGTTTAGTATGTAGACCAAGACACCTGTCTCTCACCCTCGTATACAGGCAAAGGTCACATAGGATGTGAGCCAGGTCTTCTACCTCTGCCGCTCCGCAAATCCAGAGACGCTCATTGTAGGGTATAGCATGAAATCTCCCATATCTGACCATTGTGTCAAGCTGTTCAAATCTCGCTCGCGTAAATATCTCCCTAAGATGTTTTGGCAGTTGTAACTTCAAATAACTGTCTACTTGAAAAGTACGTTTGTATTTACTCAGCCATTTCAAGTTACTCACCTTACCAAGGATAGCTATATCATTTTGTGCTTTTATATCCTTAATTCTTTGGGCAACTCTTTTTTTAGATTGTTCTCCTGTTACGCAAGAGACAGGAAGGCCACAGCTTCTTACAAAATTTGTTAGTTTGGTGATCCAGGAGATTTGTGATTGCAGTTTTATTTGCTCTGGTAGGCATAATTTGGGGAGTCTATCAGTCTCCATTTCATTAACTTTGCACCAGTAGTTATAAGCTCTAATTTTAGATAATGCCTGAATTGTATGAATTCCCAATTCAGCTCTAACTGCTGCAACAGATGTTCTTGGATCTACACCCAAAATACATCTGAAATGCTGCGACTGTGTTTGTTCTAGGACTGTGGTTGGGTAAAGACCCCAAATTTCTCTTCCATACAAGAACATTGTGGTAACCTTAGCCTTATAAACCTTAATTAAAGGGGCTAGGGACCCTGGGTAACTATGGTTCTTTAGTTTGAGCAGTAAATTCAAATGGGCTTTTGCTCTAAATGTACTCCGTTGATGATGGCAGGCCCAAGATCCAGTCTTGGAAAAAGTTACGTCCAAATATATAAAGGTATTAACCTGTTCAATTGGTTCACCATCTAATTGCCACTTATGTCTCTGATGATGTCTTCCAAACACCATTATTTTTTATTTAGATTTGCTAACGATTAGGGAGTTATCCTGGCAATAAGAGCTGAATCTTCTTAATAGCCTACATAATCCTACTTGTGAGTATGATAATAAAATCATATCATCAGCATAAAGCAAGCTGTTACAGTTAGCATTTAGGATCATCGGCATGTGTACCATGGTATCCTTCATTAACCCCGGCAAGTCATTGATGTATAAACTAAATAATAATGGGGCCAGGATTCACCCTTGCCTTATCTCTTTATTTGTGTGAATCCTGTTAGTCAGGGCCCCATTAACCCCATACCGCACCCTCAAACAGGTACTTGTGTAAAGGGCTTTAATCAAAGCCAGGAGTCTGGGTTCTATTTTAAGGGATGTGAATTTACTCCATAGTATGTCTCTATTTACCATATCAAATGCTGCTGTAAGGTCTATGAAAGCAGCAAACAGGGGTCTCCTCTTATAGGCACATTTGGTAATTAGATGGTTCAAGACTAAGCAGTTATCAATAGTAGATCTGTTTTGTCCAAAATCTGCTTGTTCTTCTGTGAGGATATTGTTTTCCTCTACCCAGATTTCAATTCTGGTATATGGCAGGTGTTATTTATGTGTGTAAAAAGACCTGCTAATACAGGGCCACACCAATTGGGAAATTTCTTGAATAATTCTGCTGGTCAAGAAGAATAGAATTACTGTGCTATTGTTTTAAAGAAAGTCAATATGGCTGAAGGCTAAATTATGCCACAATATTACCAATGATGCTTTTCTGCCATATATTTGTAGCATTGATGATAAAAATCGACAGAACTTCCTCAGCTGTTTATTGAGCCAAAAGCTATTGCTATAGTGATAAGGGGATAAAAATAAAACCCAAAAAAGGTCACTGCCAGCATGTTGCATATCTTAATCAAATCTTTTCTTTGAAAACAAGTTTCATGATCCATAGTTCCCTTCTATGGCTTAAGATGAGTGTTTTTCTATCTGACCTAATTCCTGCTAAGTAGGACAAGAAAGTGACACAAGAACCATTACAACTGATTCCCTTATTGCTCGAAGCTGAATAATGTTAAATGAGAAGTTTTTAATAGGAAAAGATAAACTGCTTGAGTTAGTGTAGCTTATTGCTGTTCAGATTTATTTCCTGTCAGTTGCCCTTTACCTGTTAAAAGCTTAATGGTTATAAAGAAGGCCTCATTTTTATGAGAAAATTCTTCTCCTGTAGATTGTTCTGAGAGAATCTAATTCCTGAAATACCAGTAATGATGAATAACAAATAACAAAGTTGGAAGGGATCTTGGAGGTCTTCTAGTCCAACCTTCTGCTCAAGGAGACACTATACCATTCCAGACAAGTGGCTCTCCAGTCTCTTCTTAAAGCTATACTACACGTTCAGTCATATCTGAGTCTTGGAGATTCTATCAGCCGGTCTCGCCACATCTTTTGATCTTGCACTACTTCTTTGAGTTTTTCTATGCAATGACTGGTGTGCAGCCATTGTGTTCTTTGATGGCCTGGTTTCCTTTTACCATTGACTCTTCCAAGCATAATTGTTTTCTCCAGTGAATTGCCACACATGATATGGCCAAAATAAGTGAGATGCAGTTTTGTGACCAATACTTCCTTATTTAGACTTAAGCATAAGGATCTGGTCATGGTGGATATATTGGGCATCTTCTTTCTACTACTCTAGCTCCTCATCCATCTTGCAATGTGAACTTTTGCTCATGGTTAACACCAATTCTTCCTATCACAGTAAAATATCCTATTTTGGGATGATTAAGGAAATGCACCTGAAACCTATTAAATTTCTGACTTAATATTAGAAATCTAACCAGTAATGATCACCTGTATAAGAAGAAACTCTCCAAAAATGTATTTGTGAGACAGCTAGAAATGGAAAGCTATACTATCTAAATTATTTAGATTAGGTAGACACAGAAAAAGCCTGAGTAGGGCCAGCTACAAGAAGAAGAAGAAGAAGAAGAAGAAGAAGAAGAAGAAGAAGAAGAAGAAGAAGAAGAAGAAGAAGAAGAAGAAGAAGAAGAAGAAGAAGTAGTGCATTTTTGTGATTTTCTCTCCATTTGTAGCTGAAGTCACTCAAGAGAAGCTACAGCCACTGGAAGCCATATTTGAGCTTTTCCCTCCTGGCAAATATTTGCCTATTCAAGGAATCCTCTTTGGACCATCTGGAGCCCACCTCTCCATAGCAGATTGGAACTGATTGTGACCAATGTCAACAACAAATCAGGCAGAGGACTTAGAGAATTTCCAGTAACTGTAGCTGAACTTGCAGCTATGGGCCTAAGGAATTTGCTGGCCCTTTCAGGATCTGAATTTAGAACTTCCCATGCATTGTTTCCTTAGTTTTCCAAAGCCCAGCTTTCATAGAACAGTCAGACATAAAAAAGTTTTAACAATGCTCATTCTCTGAAATTGTCTTGTTTCACACCCCGAGAAATATTATGGGTTCAGGAAGCCAAGGCGTATGTTGAGCTGAGGCAAGCAAAAAATTCAGGCATAAGACTATTGACAAGGATCCTCTTGCATCTGCCTGGCTTCCCCCTCTCCACCTTTATGTCAGAACCACTTTTATGTGCCTGTTATATTTGACTTGCTTCTCAGTCTCCCTTTTCTTTTTACTTGCAATGTCTTATTTCCAGTGCAAAAGAAATGCACATTTTTTCTCCTTCTCCAGAACATACCCTCAAATTGTCTCCCCTTCTCTCTTTATGACAAAACAGCTTATAAAGAGTCTTATTACATTTGTTCTTTTCCCTAACAAATGTATGATGCAGTCTTTTCCAATGCCAATCCTAGGACATGCTTATTGCTGTGAATTTGCTTTAAGGGATATTTTCCCATTGAGTGCTATTTCTCCAATGATTTCTACTTACCCTTTATTCCCATTGACTATGAGTGATTTATTTATGTTTTTCATATTTTCATTGTTCTTTCTCCACTGAATATGATTTATCTGATGACAGCTACTTTTCTTTCATAGCCGTTTGATAGGTGTCTATTGTGTTGTTGCTCTACAAATGACTCTTTCACTGAGGAGGATGTGGTTGCCATTTTTAAGGTCCATATTGCTTTTGAGATGCATAGATTTAAATATTATTTTGTTAAAAGATCTACTTTGTATACTGGTCCCCATGAATGGCCTCTGTGTAACTCAATAGCTCCAGAAATTGTTTTCTTTCCTGATTTTTCTCACAGGAAAGTAGGATACAGGAGGCAAATAAATTTATATAATAAGTTATTATTAGCACTTGGGGACAATTGCAGTTGGTAAACCAGCTTGAGTGCTCTTTAAAATAGTCCCATAAAGAATGCTTTAAAAATATTCCTTTGAGTCCAGTTCAACCTTGAGTGATTGATATAGATCCATGTAGTTTGGCAGTTAAATAGAAATGGTTTCCCATTGCCCAGGGTATTTTTAAAACATTTTTTCTTTTTATTATATTGTTATAAGTCTTGATATATTATATAATTTCAGTAAACAGAATTTTATATAAAGAACATTTCTATTATTTAGAAATATTTCAGTCTTAAGTTAATTGCTTAATTTACATTGTATTTTATGTATATATACACATACATGTTAATGAAAGAAAAATAGATGAAGCACAAGAATTAAAACAATATAGAAAAAGAGAAAAAAGAAAAAGGAAAACAAATAAAAAAACTATTAGGTTTCTGACATCCTCCTTTCTATATATCTGCTAATCTGCATTACTTGTACTCATTCAGGCCCCCTTAGAAGCTAAACTGTGAGTATATTTCCTATGCCAAGCGACATGCTGTATGTATGGGAACCATTTGTGTTTAAATTTACTTAATGGTGCATGCTTACTGTCAGTTTTGCAATTCTCCAAGTTTAAATTCCCAATAAAATAATTGTGTCATTCTTCCAATGTTGAGCAAAGCTTATTCTTTCTCCTTTAAGTAATCTCTCATTAAATAATTATGTTTCTACTTTTTCCCCCTTAATTATACGTAATAAGAAAATTTGTGGCTCCATTTCTAATTTAAATTTCAAACTTTTCTGCATTATATTATGTTTGTCTTTCCAGTACTTTGGGGTCTTCTACATATTTCATTTTTCCACTTTTCAAATCTTGATTTTAAGTGGCTGTCATCCAGTCCTGTTGAGCTTTTTGGTATCAATAATGGTTGGGTGTTTCAACTTCTGGAGGCAGGAGGGATATTACCTGTTCATAAAATAGCACAGTTCTTGAATTAGCCAGTTACAAAGCATCTATTTGCCATATGGCAAGTGTTGAGATTGTTTTTGTCATCCATCCAGCTTATTTAGAAACCTTACTGTCACCTTGATTTACTTTGCAACAAGTGTTTGCATTTTACAACACTCTAGCCAAACAATACCGAATTACAGCCAACTCAATATTTTTTTAAAAGAAAGTCTATGTGACATTTGTGGAACTCAGAGGCATTTTCTAAATAAAAACTATGCTAGGGGCAGATGCTTTCTTTCCAATCTGCCACCTGCCCATTTATTTTCTTTTAATTAAAAAAAGTGTAAGACATTACCTGGCAATACACCGGACTCTAATTTGATCTAGATAAAGTTATTTCTCTGTTTTGAATTTGGGTTTTAATGTTTACTTGATTGTTTTTGAGATTCGATTGGCTATTAAAACAAGACTACCATTATTTACAAGATGTGTGTCCAAAACACTGTATGTATTTTAGCCATGTCTTCTTGAAAGCTTCCATTTGCCTAATTTGTTTTTCCCTTTGAAACACAGATAATGCTTGCTACATTATACGTCATCAATATTTATAGCTGAAGACATGAATTGCCTCAACCTTACAGAAAAGTTAAGGTAAAAGCATAAAATGGAAAATCTGAGATGGGATGTTTTTATGCTAGTGATGTCATGTTATTAAATATGCATGTGTAAAATCTTCATGCCAAGCACAACCAAATTTAAAATTATCAATACTAGGCTGAAAAGTAAGATGTAGAAACACTATATTGTATTTTCTTCTCCTTATATTCATGTATGTTGAGTAATTAGAACACAGCTTGAGATCCTCCATAATTGGCAGCTGCAGTAGAGGTTATCCAGCAGCTCATGTATACAAATGCTGTTTATAGTTAGCAAAGTGGCAATGAATATAAATTTTGAGTAGATATTTCTTTAAAAAATACCCTTCATATATATAAAATGCCACAAGTAAGCTCTATATGAATCTTAACATATTATAGATATGAGACCAGGATAAAATTGTTAGATTGTAGCTTTTTAATAAATCCTCCAAATCTAAAGGATTTTGGAAACATATAAGAAAGAGGTTTTGTTCTAAAGCTATCACATTAGTCTTGCCTCATCTGGGACCTCTAGTTTATTTAGAATATATAGACCCTTGATTTATTCAAGCCAAACATAGAAACCTGGTAGCAAAATGGTTAAAGTGCAGCATTGCAGGCTAACTGCCCACAGTCTGGAGTGTGATCCTGATGGGCTCAAGGTTGACTAAGCCTTCCATCTTTCCAAGGTCAGTAAAATGAAGACGAGATTGTTGGCGATAATGTGCAAATAAAGCTTATCTTGTAAACCACCCAGAGAGTTCTATAAAGAGTGGTAGAATATCCTCTGGTCTGATTGAAATAGCTGACTTTTCTTAAATTGGATGTGGTGTTCAATTTTCTCAGCTGTTCCTCCTGTTTGTTGCTTTATGGTTTCTAAATTTTCATTTTTCTCGGGTGCTAAGCCAATATTTTTAATCAGGATTGTTTTGATCCATCCATTCCTCAATTTTTGTTCTTTTGTGTTTTTTAAATTACACACATCTGATCTTGATTTCTTTATTTTGGCTTTCCATTTTGAGATTGAATATGATTTTTTATTTTATTTTTTGGATTTTAATTCCTATACTCCATTCTTTTTAACCACCACTGCTGTACTATAAACAAATCCATTGCCCACTTGTGAAGAGATGGTCAGGATCTTTAACACTTAGTCCAGTCCTTATTCACCCACTACAACCTGTGATCCAAATTGGGTTTCTGTGAATTATGTCTCATTATTTTGTCCGTGGAAAAGACTCTCTTTGTCTAGTTTCTCTGATGAGCCCAGTACAGTACAGCTGAACCTCTGGCATCATCATCATCATCATTATTCTTATTAATATTATTGATCATTGCACAGTCAGCCAAATGTTCAGACTGGATTTGGCATTTTTGTCTAACTATCGAGTCCTTACCAAGGACCTGAGATAGGCAGATGTGTATGTTTGATGGTATTATAGATATCATTGCAGGATGGAAGCAGTTCCTAGTTGTTGTTGTTGTTGCTGTTATGATGATGATGATGATGATGATGATGTTGATGATGATGATGATTAATTAAAAATGAACCTCAATCAACTGAACATTCAGATTGACTGGCACTAATGGTTGACACGGGTTGCTGTCAGCAGCCTAGGTATCAACCAGGTATCTCCTTAAAATGTAAGATGTTCTGAGTAACACAGTTTTTTGTAGCTTTGCTGGAGTTATTGCAGAAAGCTGCAATTTCTTAATGTATTTTGCAAAGTTTTTGGACATAGCTCCCAGTGCCCTGATGACAATGGGTATCACTGTTGCACATTTCAAATAATGCAGTTTCAATGGCCAGGTATTTTGTAATTTTCCCCAGTTCTTTTTCTTTGACTCTGGCATCTCCTGGTACAGCAATATCAACCAACTGTACGCTTTGGTTCTCTACAACTGTGATATCTGGCGTGTTGTGTTCCAAATGGCGATCTGTCTGTATTCGGAAGTCCCACAAGATCTTCACCCTCTCATTCTCAGCAACTTTTTCCACCCTATGTTCCCACGACTTTTCGGACACAGGCAAGTTGTAATTTTTACACAATGCCCAGTAGATTAGTATAGAAACTTGTTCATGTCTAGCTTTGTAATCAGTTTGCGTGATTTTGCTGTACTCACATATTAAATGTGAAACAGTTTCAGCTTTGTTGTTGCAAAGTCGGCAATTTGGATTGTCAGTAGATTTTTTTATCTTCGCTTTCATGGCATTAGTTTGTAGTGCTTGTTCTTGAGCAGCCAGTATTAAGTCTTCTGTTTCTTTCTTGATGGTTCCCATCTTAAGCCATGCCCATGTCAAGTTGTTATCACATTTTCCTTCAATGTTTTTCAAAAGTTGTCCATGCAAAGCTTTGGTTTTCCATCTATTTAATCTATCATCCAGCCATTTTTCCTTATATTCTGCCTTTGTTTCTGTTATTTTGATAATGCTCTCTGTTTTCACAGCCTGCAGCAATTTTTCTGTACTTTGATTCACATAGTCATTCAAACTTCGTTTTTCTTCTTCTACGGTTTGGTGGATTTGCAGTAGCCCTCTGCCCCCTATTCTTCTTGGCAGGTACAATCTGTCAATGTCACTTCGTGGATGTAGACCATGGTGCATGTTCAAAAGTTTACACGTTTTCCGGTCTAGGTGTTCCAATTCAGCCAATGTCCAGTTGATAATTCCAGCTGGGTAGCGTATCACTGGGACTGCCCATGTATTAATGGCTTTAATTATATTTCCACCATTCAGCTTTGATTTTAGTATTTTGCGGACTCTTCTGATGTATTCCTTTTCTGTTGACTCTTTGACTTTTCCATTCAATATGTTATCTGCTTCCAATATGCCTAGGTATTTGTAAATGTCATCCTTTGCTAGTGCTTTCATAATACTTCCATTTCCCAGTTCTATTCCTTCTATTTTTCCCACTTTTCCTCGTTGCATGGATAATATAGCACATTTTCCAAATCCAAAGTCCATTCTGATGTCGCTGCTAAACAGTCGAACTGCGTTGAGTATTGATTCAAGTTCAGTGTGGCTTTTCGCATACAGTTTTAAGTCATCCATGTATAATAGATGGTTTATCTTATCATGCTGGCTTGAGATGTGGTATCCCAGTTTTGTGTTTCGTAATATTATTGTCAATGGGATTAATGCGATGTTGAACAGTAGTGGTGAAAGTGAGTCCCCTTGGAAGATTCCTCATCTGATGTTGATTTCACCAATGTTCTCCCCATTTGCTGTTAGAAATGTTTTCCATTTTTGCGTATTTGCTTTCAAAAATGTACAGATGTTTTTGCTGATTGAAAAGTTTTCCAGACATGCATTAATCCGACTGTGGGGTAATGATTTCACCTATTATTATTATTATTATTATTATTATTATTATTATTATTATTATTATTATTATTATTATTATTATTATTATTTGCACTTTGGAGACTGGGAATAGATCTATAATAGTACCTATGGGGGTATTACATTGTAACAACATAGTATGATTTTATTATTATTTTCAGCTCTCTATAAATTGTAAAGATAAATTAAATAACTGTCTATAAAAATCTATTTTATAAGGATTCTTTTTTATAATCTATAGGGATTTGGGGAATAAGGAACTCACATTTTAACAAGCTGCTTCACCTGGCAGAGGGAAACTTCAGTATGACTCTATGGCTCTATTACTAGTGAAAAGAGATTCACTGCTTCTTTTGTGGCAATGCTTAAAAAGAGTGCTTTGCTCAAATTTCCAATAGATGAAAGTGCCTTCTCAAGATCTGCATGGCCCTTTTATATATTTCTCAACTGTAATCTTTACTGACAAATGAGAAAGTTGGACATATGCTAACAAGAATTTCAGTGTTCTAAGGTAGGTGACCTGAACTGGATCCACAACAATTTATTCTTGTAACACATCCAAAATTTCTGCATATGCTAATCAAAATGGATGCACACAACTCATCTATGTGCATGACTACATTAACACCCATCTGTTGAGATGGCAAACTGCCTGTTCACAAAGTGTACTTCCAAGTTTATAGTACATGGGTGCCAATCTCAGGATGAATGCAAACTTGAGGAAAAAATTATAGATACAGTGAAAAGTACTATCACTTTGTGACTCTTATACACTTAATTTACTTCATCACAGGGAAATGATTTTTTTCCTTAGGAAAATATTCCAATATTCCAATATTCTTCCAACCCTTTGCAGGAATGTAAAATATTAGTCCTCTAGAAGTTTCTATTGTGGCTTTCATCAGCTCCCCTACCAAGCCAACATTGGGTCAAGGGCTGCTAGAAGGGGTGGATCAGTAACATTTAGTAGGCATAGTTTTTTTCATCCCTGCCCTTATGAAAACTAAAATGCTTTGCAACAACTTATAGGCATTATTAAAAGCAAATGTGTATTTCTTGACATTCTGACTTCTGAGTTATTTGCAAGGAAGATGCTCGTACCAGCACATTAATAAGCTTCATCGCATTCTGAAAGGCTTCATGAGGCAGGTAATTCAGTGGATTTGAAATGCTTCACAAGTGGTCTAGATTTACAATAAATATAATGGGCTTTGTCCTTATATAGAAGTTTTCAAATACAAATCCATCTTAAATGTTCATGATTTGACTATAAAATACTGTGTTGTGTTTTTTTTTGTTCCTTTGGCATTAAATTATCTTCCTGATACTTTTTCATTCTGGAAAAAAAGTTTCATTTGGGAGATAGCTACCTTTCTAAGCCTTACATTTTAAAAATATTTTTATCATGAGAAAACAGTAACAACTCTGTTCTAATTTATTTTTTTTAAAAAAACAGTTTTTTATCTCTCAGTTTAGTGGCAGTATTGACTCTCCTCTCTGATATCACAGCAGTTTACACTGCCATTGTCAGGCACAAGAAACCATGAGTTGATTGCAGTTACTTCTTTATTTTTGCAATGCCTTTTACAAGAATCTTGACAGACTAACAACTTTCTCTTGAGAAAGATTAGATAAAGCTTTAGTGACTCTGGGGGAAGGCCTACACTGCTTTCTGCTGTGTAAGGACTTTAAGCTCAGCCTCTCTTCATACCTTTTCCTGCTCTAGCACAATAATGCACATAAATAACAAAGAAAACATGACCTTAACATTTCTGTCCATCAGCATGTGAGTCTTTATCAAACTCACATTCACTTAAGTGTACCTGTACATCATAATCTGTCCCTACGGGCTACTCAAAAAGGACAATTATATTTGGCAACTACAATAATCACAACTATTGTAGAGAATCTATGTGTGTTTATGTCTGCATATGCCAATCCCTATGCCTCCATGTATATATACTTCAGCCTATCTCTAGCAATGGGGAGAGACTTCATTGAACTCAGTGATGCTTATTTCCAATTGCATGGCTTCAATTTGTAAAATACAGTGAAGTGTTAGTAAGAACTTTTCTACAAACTAAAATGCTTTTAATGGCATGCATAAATGTAAACATGCAAATTGTTAATAGGAAATAGTAACCCCATCAAAGCAAAGTACTCAGTCACAATTGGACTATATTCCCCTTTTAGGAAGTCTATGCTGATCTGACATCAGCATAGCAAATCTGATGTCTCTGTTATTTCTCACTTTCCAAAAAACCAAAGATCAAAAGAATCTGCTTTCTTCATATTTCTGACCTTCTGAAAGCAGAGAAACATCTGATATGCTATACCACTTTTTCTTGAATCTGGCACATTCTTTACATATGTTGGGACTACAATGGCTTTTCTGGCTAAGAATTCTAGGAGTTACAGTCCCTAAATATCTGAAAGGCATAATTTCTTGTTTCCTTTATGTGTTGCAAAGCAACTGAATTACTCAGTGGAGATGTTTACATAATGGTGGCTCCTAAGAAGGTCCAAGACTTAAGCAAAACATTTTATTTGTGACTCTTTACACAATTACATATAAATACAGCTGGTTGGAAAAAAATATGGATTTCGATAATGAGGAGAAAATTATATTTATTTATATGCATAAACACACTGGTATGTCAGCCTGAGAAGACTACATACTGTAAATAAATATTAGTACTCCAGATGCATGCTGCAATATTCTTACAAGATATTAAAATGTAAAGCTACCACATAAATTACACTGCATTATCTTTCTATTAGGTAAGGTAGGCTCAGAATTGTATGGAATTTTATTGGAGGGACAGAGTGGAATATAAATAATAACTATAAAAGCTGGTAATAAATGAACCAATTACTTGTTAGTCTCCATGGGAGAAACAAACTATGAACATTTTATTTTTATGTTTAAAAGAACTAAAAATATAGTTTTGGATTGCATTTAAACTCAATTCTGCAAAAAAGGAAGGCAACTGAAACCAAAAAAATGTACTGAATAAGTGATAAGAAGATTGTGGAAAAATCAACAAAACAGACTTAGGAAATATCTAACTGCTAAAGCAAGGAAGGAAAAGAAAACATTCCATAGTTTCCAAAGTTGCTGATAATTCAGATGGAGTGAGAATGGCAGTGAGCCTTCTGGATTCAGCTACCAGGAAACTATTAATAATTCCTGTGGGTCTGCTCCAGCAGAATGCCCAAAGAAAAAGAAAAATGATAAAAGTTCAACAGAAGAAAATGCTGAATGAACAAAAGCAGCTTGCACAATGATGTACTTCTGCAAGAATGCTTCTTTGGGCAAATCCATAAGTAAATTCAATTTAAAACACATGATATTCACACCCTCTCTTCATTCAGTTGTTTTGAGGCATGATGGCAATATAAATTGGTCAGCATTCAATTAGCTGCTCTATTTATATACTTAAAGTATAATTCTAGGTACTGGATTAATTAATTAAGACAGGAGTAGAACTCAGAGTCTCCCAGTTTCTACGTAGCCTGGTATCTTAACCACTACATCATAATGAGTCTCTTTACATAAATCTGTTCAGAAATAATTCTCAAGAAATTAAATGGGGACATTCTCCCAATCGAACGTGTATAGTATAGTAAATAGATATATAATGTTAAATAAACTGACTAGGAGGATTATGAAACCTGTGCTGAAATCTAACCATTTTATCTTCAGTTTTTTTTAAAACTCTAACTGGATTCACTGTGTTAGAAATTGTTTAGAATTAACTACTGTTAAGCTGTCTAGATGTTATGCTAGCACTATTGGTACTGTTTAGTCTGGCTAGGAATTGGCTCTTCCTTCCTTCTAGTTTTCTCCACTAATTTTTTTGAAATCAGTAGGAGAAAAATGCTTTCATCTGACAGAAGATGGTTTCACCTATCAGAAATAACTTATGTCTCATTGTGAGTTTATACCTTTTTTAAAGTTGGGTTTGCAGTCTTACCTTCAACATTTTGAAAACATCTGGTTCAAAGGATTACATTCTATATTAATCATTTTAAGCACATTCTCTCTCTCTCCTGCAAAATCTAAATATATATGTAATTCTTAACCCTCATCAACAGGAAACACACTGACAGGATACAATTCCAGAAAGCAGCTTAAATATAATACTTTATCATATCAAAAAGACTACCGTATATACTTGAGTATAAGCCGAATTTTTCAGCCCACTTTTTGGGCTGAAAAATTCCACTTCGGCTTATACTCCAGTCAACAAAAAAACTTACCGAGGACTTGTGCGCGGCCGAGGCTTTGGTGCTTCCGGGATCGCGCGCACCTCTCCCAAGCCACCGCCGTCCGGAGACCTGCCAAAGTTTGGGGAGGTTTGGGGAGGTGCGCGCGCACCTCCCCAAACCTCCCCAAACGTCGGCAGGTCTCCGGACCTCCGCGCCCTGCCTGCCTGCTTCTTTCCGCTGCAGAAAGAAGCAGACCTCCGCGCCCTGCCTGCCTGCTTCTTTCCGCTGCGGAAAGAAGCAGACCTCCGCGCCCTGCCTGCCTGCTTCTTTCCGCTGCGGAAAAAAGCAGACCTCCGCGCCCTGCCTGCCTGCTTCTTTCCGCAGCGGAAAGAAGCAGACCTCCGCGCCCTGCCTGCCTGCTTCTTTCCGCAGCGGAAAGAAGCAGACCTCCGCGCCCTGCCTGCCTGCTTCTTTCCGCAGTGGAAAGAACCAGGCAGGCAGGGCGCGGAGGTCTGCTTCTTTCCGCAGCGGAAAGAAGCAGGCAGGCAGGGCGCGGAGTTCCGGAGACCTGCCGATGTTTGGGGAGGTTTGGGGAGGTGCGCGCGCACCTCCCCAAACCTCCCCAAACTTCGGCAGGTCTCCGGACAGCGGCGGCTTGGGAGAGGTGCGTGCGATCCTGGAAGCACCGAAGCCTCGTCCACGTGCAAGTCCTCGGTAAGCTCCGGGCGGTCACTTGCTTCGCGTCTCCTGAGGGAAGGGGGGGTGACTGGAGCGGGCGTGTTTCCTCTCCTGCTGGGCGCCACGATTTGCCCGGGGAACGCGCGGGCCCCGAATGGCAGCGTGGAGCGAGGAAGCGGACAGCCAGGGCTTCCCCGAGAGCCGCGGCCACACAGGGTATTCCTGTGTATTCAGGCTTGCAAAATGGCGGATCGAGCCTCTGCTGGCGGCAAAGGCTTGCAGAGCACGGATCCAGCCTCCGCCGGCGGCGGAGGCTTGCAGAGCACGGATCCAGCCTCCGCCGGCGGCGGAGGCTTGCAGAGCGCAGATCCAGCCTCCGCCGGCGGCGGAGGCTTGCAGAACGGCGGATCGGCTTATACTCGAGTCAACAACTTTTTTCCAGTTTTTGGGGGTGAAATTGGGGGTCTCGGCTTATACTCGAGTCGGCTTATACTCAAGTATATACGGTAAATGAAATGTACAAGTAAAATAACTTTTAAGAATAGTATGTGTGTGTTTGTGTGTGTGTATTCAAAAGAGGAAAGATAGGAAGCAAAAAAGCACTTTGCATTAGTTTTATTAATTCTTATATTTTCTAAGTTACTTCGTTAAAAATAAATTCTTTGAAGATTTATTCATTTTTAATGGATCTATCACCCTGAAGCATATTTAATATAACATTAAAATAGAATATTAATAATTATCACTTACCCTTATTCTTATTTTCTCACCTTTTCAGAAAAACAATGGGTTCTAATACTGTTTCTTTCTTGAATTAGATTCAGTTCACATAACTATTTGCTATTCTTCAAGGTAATTTGTATCTACTACTCAAAGACAGCCAATTCTGGCTTACCCAAATGATTCAAAAGCCTTGGTCGTTTTTCTTCATTCTATTCAAACTCAAAATACTGAACAAACTGAAATTGTTGGCTTCTTAAATACATGGTAGTGAAAGACCTACTGTTCTGTTCCAGCCTACGACCGGCCCTGTTTGAATGTCAGGGACAACCCCTTTTTATAATCAACAGGCTGGAAAAAACCCAACCAAATTTATTTACAAAGAGTTCAAACAAAAGTTAAATGAAAAGTTCAAACAAGACTTAAACCAAAAGGTTAAACAAGAGTTAAACAAGAATAACAGACCAGGACTCTAGCAGAAGATCTTCAAACTGTTGCCTTCAGCAACCAGCACCTCCCACACATTCCCCTTTTATCAGCAGTCCCAAGGCATGGCTTCTCATTGCCTTTTCCTGAGTTGCCTCATTGCTTTCCTCTGTTCTGCTCTGCTAGATTGCCTCCTGCTCCTAGTGTCCCTGAACAGAGCCAGCTGTGGATCATCTTCTTCCAATCCCTCATGCTCATCACACAGCTGAGTCTGAGGAGGAACAAGACAGGAGGGGCCTGGCTGAGAGTTCTGCAGTGCATCAGAACATTCCTCTGACACCAAAGGCTCTCCAAACCCCTCCTCCTCCTCCTCTTCAGAATCATCAGATTCAGCTGCCAAAACCACAGACTGACGCTGAATCACAACACTATCCCGCACCGCAGGGCCCTTCCCCTGGGTCTGCTGATCCGGATGCAGTCGGGATGGGAATTGTTCCTGAAAGGCAGACACCAAAGCAGGAGCATGAACGGTGGTCGCGTCTTCCCAGGTGAACTCCTCTGGTCTGTAGCCTTTCCATTCGCTCAGGTCCTGGAAACGACCTTTCAGCCAACGGGAGTCCCTAATGCTGGTGACCTCATACTCGGGGGCATTGTCTTTGTCACGATGTTCCAGTGGGGGAGGTTCTGCTTGGTGGAGTCGACATGCCGGTTGCTCGGGGACCAACAGAGACCGATGAAAGACTGGATGCACACACAGGGAACATGACAGAGTTAAGCAATAGGCGACCAAATTGATGACAGCCTTGATTGGGAAAGGTCCTAAATATCGGTGGTCTAACTTCTTAGCTGGGCAAGTTGACAGTAGGTTCCTGGTGGACAACCAGACCCGATCTCCCACTGATAGTGGAGGCGTATCCCACCTCGACCATTCAGCAAACCTTTTGTAATCGACCTTGGCCTTCTCTAACTGTCACCGCACCAATCGATGGATCGCCTGTAACTCTGCCATGTAGTCATTCGCTGCTGGCTCTGGTGAGTCTAATGGGGAAAGGGGGAATAACCGGGGGTGATATCCCACGTTGGCCAAGAACGGTGTCATCTGTGTGGAGGTGTGCTGTGAGTTGTTGAATGCAAATTCAGCTATGGCCAGATAGTCCACCCAATTGTTTTGCTGCTGATTGACATAGCAGTGCAGATATTGCTCTAGTATACCCATGACTTTCTTGGTCCCCCCATCAGTTTGAGGATGATGCATGGATGAGAGGCAAATCTTGACATCCAATGCATGCATCAACTCCTGCCAGAAGCGGGCTGTAAACTGGGCACCTCTATCAGATACTCTGTCAGGGAGGCTATGCAGCTGAAACACCTGCTGAATGAACATACGACTAGTGGTGTGGGCTGACAGTAAACCACGACATGAGATGAAATGCGCCATCTTGGCCAGCATGTCCACCAAAACAAACACTGTCGTAAAACCAGAAGACGGGGTAAATCCATCAGAAAGTCCATGGACACAGCCCCCCAGGGTCTTTTGGGTGTTGGCAAGGGCTGCAGTAATCCATGTGGGGCCTCTGTCACTGACTTGGCCTGCTTACATGGGATACAGGAAGTGACATAGGCCTGGATGTCGTGTCAGATTTGGGGCCACCAGAAGGTAAAGGAGACCAAGTTCAGGGTCTTGAACAGGCCAAAATGCCTTGCCGCCAGGTTATCGTGACACTGGCTGAGGATGAGTCCCCTGAGTGGCCCTCCTGGAACATAGAGCCGGTCACAATAAAATAAGAGTCCATCTGTGACCGTCCATGGAGAATCTGGCCCCACCTCCTCTTTCCGCTGAGCCACCCACACATCCTGCTGCTGTGCCTCCTGGATCCAAGCCCGTATGTCTATCGGCTCCTGCATTGCAGCAAAAGAATCAATGGGGAGCACTGTCCTGGGCAGAAGCTTGTCTTCTGCTCAGGAATATTCGGGCTTCCTGGACAGAGCATCCGCTCTTTGATTGCGACTGCTGGGTATGTACTTGACTCGGAAATTGAACCTCGCAAAGAAAAGAGACCACCGAATCTGGCGTTGGTTCAATTTCTGAGCGGTCTGCAGGCTTTCCAAATTCTTATGGTCCATCCAGACCTTGATTTGATGCTGTGCCCCCTCCAGATGATGCCTCCAGGCCTCAAACGCCACTTTGATGGCCAGCAGCTTCTTCTCCCAGATGGTATAGTTGTGCTCCAATGGATTCAGTTTCCACGAATGGTACATGCAAGGAAAGAGGGTACTGCCGGGCATCGTTGCCTGGAGTAACACCTCCCCAATGGCAATGTCGGTGGCATCTGCCTCCATGACAAATGGCCATTGCAGGTCAGGATGCTTCAAGATGGGCTCCTTCATGAAGGCTTCTTTCAAAGCCTGGAAAGCCCGTTGTTCTGGAGCATCCCACTGAAACCGAGTCTTCTTCTGCAGGAGCCGAGTGAGGGGGGCTTTCAGGGTAGCAAACCCAGGGATAAAAGCTCGATAATAGTTGGCGAACCTAAGACATCACTGAACATCCTTCACATGACGTGGGGGTTGCCAACTCTGCAAAGACTCGACCTTACTTGGCTCCATGGCGATGCCCTCAGGAGAAATGTGGTGACCCAGAAAATCAATGGTCACCCGGTAGAACTGGCACTTCTCCAATTTGGCATACAGCCAATGTTCTCGGAGTCGCTGCAGGACCTGACGGAGATATTGATGGTGCACCTCTCGCGATGGGGAGTAGATCAGGATGTCATCCAAGTAGATCACGACAAACTGATCTAACAAATCCCAAAAAATATCATTCATGAAATGCTGGAACATGGCAGGGGCATTGGTCAGGCCGAATGGCATCACCATGTATTCAAAATGTCCGTATCAAGTACCAAATGCCGTCTTCCACTCATCACCCGATCGAACTCTGTCAAGGTTGTAAGCTCCACGCAGGTCCAGTTTCATGAAGATCTTAGCCTCCTGGAGTTGGTCCAAGAGTTTGGGGATGAGGGGAAGCGGGTAACGATTGCGCACCGTGATGGCGTTTAATTTTCTATAATCGCAGCAAAGCTGCAATTTGCCAGACTCCTTTTTGACGAAGAGCACGGGTGCAGACAGTGGTGAGGACGGGGACTGGATTCTTATCAGCCAAATTCTTATCAGGAAAGTCCTGTAATGCAGCCAACTCAGGGTCTGACATGGAGTACAAACGCCCCACTGGGAGAGGCGCATCAGGGACTAAATCAATGGGGCAGTCATAGGGCCTGTGTGGGGGTAATTGATCCACCTCCGTCTCGCTGAACACATCAGCAAATTCAGTCAGTTTGGAAGGCAAGGAAACCCCTGGGGAACCCTCCACCTGGCCGGCACAGATATGGCGGGTGTGGTCCATGCACTGCAAGCTTGGGAAGGTGACCAAGTTCTGTGACCAATACATCTGTGGGTCATGTGCACGGAACCATGCCAGTCCCAAGACCATGGGGAAATGCAGATCTGAAGTGATATAAAACTGTATGGCCTCCTCATGAGAACTGATGGCCATATATATCAGCTGTGTAGCGGCCTTAATTGGCCCAGACAGGAGCACTCGACCATCGATAGTATCCACTAACATGGGCGGTTCCACCGCGCACTGGGGAACAGCCCATTTGGCCACAAATGCTGAGTCCATAAAATTTGTGGTGGCCCCAGAGTCAATTAAGGCATGGACTGGAATCCCCTTCGGCTTGCCGGGGAGGATCAGATGTGCCTCCAATATCAGATGCCGAAACCACAGGCTGACGTTGAATCACAATACCTACGTACAATTACAATTTGTTACGGAGATAATAAGAGCTCTGCTGGATTAAACCAAAAGCCTGCCTACTTAATCCAGTGTATTTGGAAACATTAAGTAAGCAAAACATTTCTTGAAGAATTTAGCAGGAAAACAAAATGCACGTCTGTACTCCCATATTGGAAGTAGAGGCTTTATGTTGGACAGATCAAGATGTTGATCAAAGATCAAGATGTTTATTGATTTGTCTGCTTTACCTTGTATGCATATGAATCATAAAGGCAACTTTAGCTCCTATATCCTGAACTATGACTTCGTACTTGCAACTTCTCCTTCTCTGCCTAAGCCCCATTTTATATGTCAGTATACTGGGCTTCATCATGGTATGGTCAATTCTATGCTGCTGATCCTTGGTCAATGTTCTCTTCTTGAATGTTCCCATCACAATAGGGGCTTTCCTGCTTTCCCTGCACTTTAGGACTTCTATTGTCTTTTTCCTCCTGCCTGCATCTTTCTTTTCCTACTTCAAGGCCTGTGCTGCAACCAAGCCCTCAATAATGACAGCTAAGCTCTGTCTTGAAGAGCTACCAACTTTTCTACAGGGGAAGGCCCTGAAAAAGCACAAGTGGGAGGCAAGGGCAGGTAGTTTTACTATTACGCTGTCGCTCCTCTGATATTCCCATTGCAGCATCATGAATATAAATGGGTGGACCCTAAAGCATTTTGAATACTAAAATATCATATAAAGTCACATGACAGGGAGATGGATGGCAAATATATTTAATAATAGATACAATAAATAAATAACTTGCTAAGACTAAATTATTACAGTGTTATCCTAGAGAATCACCTTGGCGAGCTGGGCAGCATAGAAGTCTAATAAAAAATTGCATAGACATATGCAGAGGAGGAAAATATTTTTCTAACTTAGAGGAATCATTGATTAAATTAAAAAACTAAATTTAAGCCATGCACATTAAATAAGTAAAGAATGAGGAAAATACTCTAAATATATTGGGCTAATCTTTTTCCCCAAAAGCACTGTGCTATTATTGAGCAATTATACTGTACACAATGTGTATTCTCATCTTTTCAGTATTTTGGAGATATTATATTTATCTTTGGAAGATGATTCTTTTCTCAGCTATCCTCTTATAGAAGAGATCTTATCCATTCCTTAATCAGCTTTAGTTAAAATATTCCTATCTGAAGGAAAATCTTTCAAAGCATAGGTTTTGGGTAACAAAACCTTAATATCCATTGAGCCTTGATATACTTTGAACAGTTTACTTTTGTAAGTGCTTAATATGGTTAAGCGTTTGGGAAAGAGAGTGAAACAGAGGAAGAGAAAGATTTCAGAGTGCTAAGTGAAACTCAGCTTTTGAAAAATTAGAAAGTTAGAAGAAAATCTACCCACATACTGTAGAAAGAAAACTCCATTATCCCAGTTGCAGGCTTCAAGGAAAGCTCACTTTAGATAGGTGCACAAGAATGGTCTGTAAATCTTGAACTTGATATCCCAACACACAATATCACAAACAATATGCTTCTGTGAATGCTATGAGGCCATAGACATTTCATACAATATTTTTCAAAGTGTTTTATCCATTGCTGTAATTTTGTTTTGACTCCAGTCTGCAGTGGGATGATTCAGTTACAATTTGTCTCATTTGGGTTGTCCTTGGTACTCTGCACTGAATTTTCCACCTGTGGGATTGAATTCTTCAGAGTAGCTTGGATCAGTTCTGCAAATATGCCCATCTGCAATGTTGTTTTTAGAATTTTTTTCTGCTTATGGTTAGCTATTTGCAGCATGGTTAACAGATGTTTCATTTTTTAAGCTGTCTATCAAGGTGATGTCAAGGATCTTATAGAGAAGGGGGTGTCAAACTCGCAATGTCACGTGACGTGTCACGATGTATTGCAACTTTTTTCCCATTGCCGGCAATGGGGTGGGTGCGGTTTCGCTATGATGCATCTGGCCCGCAGGCTGGCAGTTTGACACCCCTGCTATAGAGAGTATTTGGAAGGTTTCCAGAAGGTGTTTTTTTTTAAAAAAAAATCTCTAACTAATGAAGGGTGAACTGAACTGGTAATGCTTGTTCTCTTCCTTTATTTTATTGCAAAATGTTGGTTTGTTTAATGAAGGAACATGACTGCCTTCGAATTCCAGGAATCTTTGTCTATGATGACAAAAATGACATTACAAAGAGCTTGCCTAATCTGTTAAATAAATTTGATTCAGAGTTCCAGAAATAGCAAGATCTATCTTAGGTCACTTAAGGATGGTGATTCAACACCTATACCTGAGTAAAGTTTGCAAAAAGAATAGTGTCTAATTATTTAGCATGGTGAAAGATAATTTTAATTCTTTCTCAAGATAAAATTACTTGACAAAACTAGAACTTTTAAAATATACAGTAAGGATGTATACAGAAATTGATTTCCTAAGTTTGCTCCTTTATTTTTTTCTTTTTAAAAAAGAATCTATAGCTATTATTTTGGGACAGAATGTGATAAAAAACATACCTTCACTGCAGAATACCATTACCAAATTTCAACACATAAGTTACAGGCAGGTGTTTGAAGGGAATGGTATTCATCAGTGTTGTACAAATTAAAGGAAGTTTCTGCTTCAATAAAGATTGTAAGTATAAGTGAAGCAAGCAGGGAGTCTGCACTGCATCCTGTCTTCAGCCCCAGCCTGCATAGAAACATCTTCTCTAAGCGGCAGTGGTACAACAACACATGGAAGTTAACAAGGCAAATTCTGATGCTTCTTTATTTTGACAAAGAAAATCTGTCATTTCTGCCTCATAAACATCCTCATCAATGTGAAGCTAAGGAAACTTGCTTAGGCCTATTGTTCATAAAGAATAAATATTCTATTTATATAGAATATAAAAAAGAAAGGTTTTTCAATTAAATTAATCAGATGCTGCTAATTCAATGCAGAATATACTCAGAGAAAGACAGATGCTACGAGATACAATTTAACCCTGCTAGGTTTGCTATGACTGTATCATTTCTGGATAATCTTACAATTCTGTTTGCAAAGCAATCTATTTTTTAAATAATATTTCCAAATGCAGGGTGGCTTTTATAACCACTACATTATTCACCATCAAACACATCTACTGGTTCCAGAATGTGTTGATGCACCAGAATGCCAAGATGTTTAAGATTTTGAAAATTATATATCTTAGAAACAATGACATGTTGAAAATCATGACAGTCGGCTTCTGACTGTAACCTCTACAGTACCTTAGCAACTGTGAATGGGATTGTCAATTCATATGTTGAGTGAAGCAGTCATTAAGTGAAAGTGTGACTGTGCTTTAATTTTATTTCAGCTGTCCTGATTATAAATGCCAGACTTGGTCACAAAGTTACTTTTCATCACTGTTGCAACTGCACATAGTCACCAAACAAGTCAGTTACCAAACTACCTATTTTAGAATATCATTCCAAAATAATATCCAGTGATGGAGATAATGTCATGATTTTTTTTTCAAAAATGTATGGTGTATAAGTGATAAAATAGGTGCTTATAAATCACTATGTAAAGCTAACACTTATTTTATTTTCCACATGTATACTAAATCATTTCATCATTCACCCCCCAAAAGTTTAACTGACACATGAAGAGAGTAATGGCAGCCTTTCAGAAAAGTAAATGCAACTGAAACTTCCAAATTCTTTAAGGAAGGAATTAAGCATGAGAGATAAATTAGGTAGCTAATGTCAAAGAAGCATCAGCACTAAAAGCCATAAGTCAAGGACTACCAGTCTTCCCTGATAAGCAAAACCATCACAAAATCTTTGGGCATAACAAATTTTCCATTAACATTAAAAATTACAAATTGGAATGTGTGTGTGTGTGTGTGTGTGTGTGTGTGTGTGAGAGAGAGAGAGAGAGAGAGAGAGAGAGAGAGAGAGAGAGAGAGAGAGAGAGAGAGAGAGAGAGAGAGAGAGAGAGAGAGAGAGAGAGAGAGAGAGAGAGAGAGAGATATTACACTTTTTTTAAACCAACATTTCCAAGTTTGAAATTTAATTACTAGTAAACAAAGGAAACATAGTCAGGATTGATGACTGGATTTACCAGCAGGCCACATAGCAGAGATACAGATCAACTATATAAGTACCTTGGCATCCCATAATTGTACTGGAACCATGATAAGGAGGCAAGATATGCAAATGCCACCGAAGGATAAGACAGACCTTGAAGAACCAGGTCAATGAGAAGAACAAGATACATGCTATCAGCATGTCTGCCTGACAATTGTCAAATACCCTGCCATATAGTGAGCTGGCCCAAGGAGGATGTGGCAGCTGCTGATATGAAGGTTCTTACAATGTACAGAGGTTTTCACACCAGGTCCAACACTCTAATACCCAGACACTGTATACCAGAGAATGATCAGAGTCTGCGGAGTGTCAAAGCCACTGTCCTGGGTGAAACCCAGAGTGTACAGATGTACCTCAGTAAGATGGCAGCCAAAGTTGAGCCTGAGACAGCAGCAGATAAGGAAGGAAAATCAAGCAGAGGAAGCGCTATAGCAAAATAAGACCCTGCAGGGGATGTGTCATCATAGACAGATAGCTGAGAGGGCTGACATTGGGAAATCCTAACAATGGCTGGAAAGGACTGGTCTAAAAGACAGCAGTGAGGCACTGATCATCACAGCATAAGAACAGGCAGTAAGATCCAGATTCACAGAACAGGCGTCTACCACAATAGTAGAGAATCCAAGGTGCAGACTATGCAGGGAGACCTCAGAGAAAGTCAATAGTGGCAGGTTATAAGAGCATAAAGTGGTGGGCAGGAACAGCATATATAGAACAGTACAACAAAGTGTACTGTGTATGATCTACACAGGTGGGAGTTTCCATTTTACAGAAGGTTTTGGATAATAACAGGACTAAGATCTTGTGAGACTTCCAGATCCAGACTTCCAGGCAGGTACTGGCCAACTGACCAGTGGTAGTTGACAAGGACTTGAAGAGAATGATAGATGTAGTAGTGCCAAGTGTCAACAACATGAGGAAGAAAGTCTGTGAAACCTGGAGAAGTACCAGGCTCTGAAGGAGGAACTAGAAAGGGTGTGGGGAATAAAGACAAAAATAGTCCCATTGGTAGAAACACTCTCTCAAGCATACCTACACAGTTTTCTTATTTCTAGGAAAAACAACAAAAATAAAGTGAAAAACAAGTTGAAGATAGGAAGAGTAAGCAGTGACTGCATTGGAAGGAGAAGAATGAATGGGAAAAGATGAGTGTCTACAGTGAGCATTAGAAAACAAAGCAGCTATCCCAAGAAAATTGCATACACACATACAGACACAAACATTGATTTTAGTAATGAAAGCATTATTATTTTACTATAAGAACCACCCACCAACTTTTAAAAACACCCACAACTATGGCCACTGTTTGCAGAAGATCAGATCATTTTGCTAAACTCTTCTCAGAGCTGCAGGAAGTCATACATGTAACCAATTGAAAATCATAGATTCTCCCATAATTGAAAAATAGATCTAGCTTTAATAGAGTTTGTGGTTGAGGAACCTTGTCTCCTGCAGACTTGTATTTTTACTGGTATATTGAATATTATATGTAGTTTGGAACCATCCACCCTATCTTTTCCAACACTTTATTTTCCAGCTTCATCTTTATTATATGTAATTAGATGAATACTGTGTGTTAGTTATACTTTTTAGCTCACAAAAGGTCATGTTGATTGAAAGAGCCATAAAGAGTTATAACTGTTCAGTAGAAATTTGTCATTTGTCTCAATATTTTGTTAATTAATAGTAATTATGGTTAGGCATGTATATTTCTTTAGTTCTTCCTGCTAAATACTCATTGTATTGTAATGATATTATTAAATTTCATTAAAATTCAGGCTATAAATACACACAAGTATTTTACTTTTGCCCCTATTATAATTTTGTCACGTGCTTTTTTTTTGTACAGTAAACAAATGGGATCATGCATAGAGAATATAAGAATGTGAAAGTGTGAGCTTGCCTATTCCTCTATTTTTAATTATACTGCTGTTCCAGTGTTGAATTATTTTATGTTTTGGTGCCAGGCTATTCCTATGAGATACCTTTATTTTTCTTGGTACTAGATTTTACAATGAAAAGGATTGTTTTATATTTGTGTCTGATAGTCCCATTGGTTCCAAATTGCCCATTTTCAGCCAGTTAGCTATTTTAATGTCTTGAATGGGAAATGATTCATTGGTGTAAAATTGGAATTACTTGGCAATGTTTACACCCTTGCGGTCTATTTCATAGCCATAAAACATGACAGATTTTGTTATTCATTAAAATAGGGGAAAGTTAACTAAAAGAACCCAAGACATTTTTTTTGTCACAATCATTACAAAGGTTGTGACATTTGTTTTCAAAACTTTATTTGAAGTGCAAATCCTATCATGTTTATTTTTTTCTTTGTTAAAGCTAACGAAGGCAAACAAAATTCCAGCATTTTGTTGGAATAAACATTCCAGAAAAGTACTCCTCAGCTATAAATGCAGTTTTCTGTTTACTCTTCTTTCAACAAAAGTATGCCTAAATTCTTTAGATATAACTTATAAAAAAGACTATAGACTTGTGTATTGTTATATAGCAGGAAGATAGATGTAAATTAGAAATAATAATCATTACTAGAACTGAAAAATGCATTATCTTAAAGTGTATTATGCCTTCTGGCCAATCAGTAATAATAACTTAAAATTTTGCTCTGTCAAGGAGCAAAGAGAGAGGAACTAAAGTATAGTATACAAGTATATTTCACATTGTGTGCATAACTTGATACTCTTTCTTATGGATTCAGAATCCAACAAGTAGAGTGGCAGGAGGTAAGATTAAGCACAATTGGTTTGATTCTCCAGCTGTTTCACATCACAGTGTGCCTGCACATTGACTGCACATTCTATAGAAAAAAATAACCTGCCAGAAGTAATAACCTAACAACATAATACAGAGGTTTTCCAAACCAGGAAAACTATATTCCTCTTTCTTTTCAGAGGATTCAGATTTCATGTGTCACTTACTGAATGTTCCTTTCTGTGCATGAAGTAATAGTGAAAGAAGTTCCTGTGAAAGAATTGATAAAGAAATGATCCATTTCCTCAAGGTGGTAATGCTTCTGAATTAAACATAAAAGTGAATTGTTGCTGTCTCATCCATAACAAAAGCACCATAATAACTGCCTTTCAAAGAAGATCCTCTATGCTGAATTCTATTTTTAGGTACCAGCTGTATAAAGCTGTTCTAGATTTTTTTTTAAAAAAAAATCCCTGACTTCTTCACCATTATAAGAGGAGAGGATCATTGTTCCTTGGTTGACAAATTATTTTTCTTCTGGAAAGATTCAAAAGAGACAATATGTTACTCTGATGGGTCTTTTGATCCACAAAGTTGAAAGATATTGCTGCTCTTTCTTTAGCATTTCTTTTGCTTAAGAATGAAGTGCAGGTTATTTTAAGATAGATATGGCCATTTTGCATTCTTCAAACATCAAATGGCCCAACAATTTGTTTTGGTATACAGCTGTCTCTGTGATTATGCAATCAAAATTTGGCAGTCAAACACCCCAAGACAATGGAACTCCCTGCAGTTTTTCAGTTGGCAAACAAGGGAAACAAAAGAAAATTGACATGTTAAACATCAACTAACCTTTTACCCATAAAATAGGAACTATTCCTATAGGAAAAAAACCAGATTGACAAAGCTACCTGTTCTTCAGTTCACATCAGTCTTCACTAGTGAGATTCTTGTGCAGCAAAAAATATCATTTTCACAAATGATGTCATTTAGTAATCACAGTTGGAATTGGCAACTTTGATGTTAAGCGAAGTGGTCACTAAGTGAAACAGGAATTGTGATTATGGTCTTGCTTTAGCTTTCTTTTGCTTTACAGACCTGCAAAGGCCTTAAATGTGCAGATTTTTAATCACTATTGTAACTGTGAATGATCACTGAATGAGGTAGTTGCTAAAGGATAAGTACCTGTACAGGTGTTACCCCGTTGATAGGGCTCGTAACTTGGGTGTCCTCCTGGATTCACGGCTCAGTTTGGAAGATCATATAGGAGCCATGACCAGGGGGGCTTTTGCCCAGGTTCGCCTGGTGAGCCAGTTGCGACCCTATCTGGACCGGGATGCCCTGCGTACAGTCACTCATGCGCTCGTGACCTCTTGTATAGACTACTGCAATGCTATGTACATGGGGCTGCCCTTGAGGACCACTCGGAGGCTTCAACTGGTGCAGAATGAGGCCGCGCGAGTTGTGATGGGGGTCTCCCGATACTCCCATGTAACACCTCTACTCCGCGAGCTGCATTGGCTTCCAGTTGCCCTCTGGGTGAGATTCAAGGTGCTGGTGATTACCTATAAAGCCCTAAATGGCATGGGTCCGGATTACCTACGGGAGCACCTGCTGCCAGCATCTGCTTCCCATTGTCCTGTGCGTGCCCATAGGGAGGGCCTCCTTAGGGTTCTGCCGGTTAGAGATTGCCGGTGGGTGATCCCCAGGGGGAGGGCGTTCTCTGTGAGTGCGCCTGCCCTTTGGAACAAACTGCTGATGGAGCTTCGGACTGCCCCCGACCTTTGCTCGTTTCGCCGAGATTTAAAAACTTGGTTGTTTGAATTGTCTGGCCTGGACTGAGGGTTTTTAAAATTATATTAATTAAATTAAATTAAATTAAATTAAATTAAATTAAATTAAATTAAATTAAATTAAATTAAATTAATTAAATTAAATTAAATAATTAAATTAAATTAAATTAAATTAAATTAAATTAAATTAAATTAAATTAAATTATTAATTTTTAATTTTTAATTTTTAATTTTTAATGTTATCTTAATTGTGGGCTGTATTAATTTTATTTTATTTTATTCTCTCTTTTGTATTGTTTTTGACTTGCCCTGTGAACCGCCCTGAGTCCTTTGGGAATAGGGTGGTATATAAATTCAACTAATAAATAATAAATAAATAAACAAAGCTTCAACATACATGTTCTTTGTATTGCAAAATACAAAAAATCCTGGGCTACCAATAATCAAGTGAAGCAGCAGCTTTAGCTAGAGTAGCACCTGGTCTATTCTGCTTCTATAGACCTTCACTTCCTGGGAGATGCCATTTTGTTCTTCTCAGGTAGGTAAACACTTTGGGATGTACCATGATAGAAAGCCATGGAGACAACACAATTTCTATTTCAGTTAAAATTTGAGTATTTACTATATACAAAGTAGATCTTTAATGGGTTGAGAGAACAGTTGAAAGAGCAAGATCTTAATGGAAATTTTCAAAGCATCAAGTAACTGATGTTTTTAACTGGAAATGCCAAGGATTAAATATATGTTGTGCCTTACAATATGTTTAGGAGAGTCAAAATGGAACATATAATCTGGAGCCTCATTCACATTTATTTTTGCTCTGTCTGCACCACATCATGAATCTAAACAGAATATTTAAATACCTAAATACATATGGTTGAGCTTCAGTTTTTCCCCTTAATATTTCATGATGTGTTTCCCCAATTTCCACACTGAGTAAAAGGGTCTGGTGGATGTTTTGCCTTAGCTTATTCAATGTAAGAATCCTTCATGCAATCAGGAATCATCATGGTCTCTGATCATGATGTATGATGTCCAAGTGAACTCATGTTAAAAGCACTTCTTAAACATTCCTATTCAACCCCTCAGTGTTAACAAGTAGTTTGCATATAGCTGCTAAAGAGGGCTGAGCATTTGTTTTGGATGGTAGAAGTGGGGGTCAAACATGATTGGAAATACTAAGAACCAAGATATCCTAACATAGTGATGAAGAAGACAAAGTCAAAAGATAATTATCAAGTTTTGTTATCCTTAATCATGTAGAGCTCTCATTGGTGTCAATTTGACCTGAGATGCTTCAATTACATGGTTATGTAAATCAAATAACAACAGGAGCACAATAGTCCTGAAATGATGGAATTGTCTTTTTAAGGGTTGAGTCAGGACTTTTCCCATTTTCCAGCATGGTGAATCAGGACGTGTAAATAGAACATTGACAGAGAGTAAGTTAAATGATGGAAGATGTAAGAAGTCACAGCAAATTACCACCTAGCTTAATATCAACAGTCATTGATACTGGTAGTTTTAAATGCACAATTCCACATTTTTCAGCTTTTCTGTGATTACTCAGCCTCTTGTTTAGTTGATCATGGCTGAGAAGTTGATCCATCTATTTCAACATATGCAAAATTGCTAGTAAGCAAAATATTGTTGTCATATAATCATATGATAATTTGACAGTAGCCTTATTCCTTGTACTCCTTCAGACAGGAATATTGCATTCTATTATCCACCCTGGCTAAAAATTGCTTGAAAGGAAAATATTGAAATGCAAATAATCAGGTTCTTGTTTAAAACAGGACCATATTTTTTTTTGAAAATTTTATTAAATATACATTTAAAAACAAAAGTGGACATGATTCAACTTCCCTAGCTACACTACTATTAGTATTATCTTCTATTACAGAAAGAAATAACAAAAACCTAAAATACAATCTATAACAGGACAGAGTATAAAAAATGTACATATAAGATCTGTCGGTTTTTTTAGTAAACTGTCATTCAGCCCTCAGCGTTATATTTACGTATCTTTCAGTTATGTCCATTATGTAGATGCTAATAAAAAATCCTTACATTATCAACCAATCAAACAATGTTCATCTCAGCGATCCTCCTTAACTCTAACCATTTGTACAAATTTTGCCAAATTTCATAATACTCCGTTTCGTTCTTATTTTTGATCTCTAGGGTTAACCTGTCCATTTCAGTGCAGGATAAAATTTTATCTATTATTTCTTCTTCAGTGGGTGTTTCCTTTCTTTTCCATTTTTGGGCATATGCCAGTCTTGCTGCAGTTAAGATATGTACTAATAAGTAGAGAGATGCTTTACTGAGATTATGTTAATAATCGCTAATAAAAAAATTCTGCTTTTAAATCAATTTTTTGTCATAATATTTCTTCCAAACAATTTTTAATCTGCTGCCAAAAAATTTTCGCTTCTGAACATTCCCACCACATATGATAATAAGTCCCTGGAAGCCTTCTGCATTTCCAGCACATTGGTAAGATTTTTTTATCTATTTTTGCTCACCTTGTAGGGGGAAGATGCCATCTATAAAACATCTTGTACAAATTCTCTTTATAGGAGGTGGCTAGCGTTAACCTCCTATTTCTATCCCATAGTAGTTGCCAATTATCTAAGTCAATATTATAACCAAAATTTTTACTCCAGGTTAACATTGTTTCTTTTACCTGTTCTTCTAATAAATCCTGTTCTAATAAATATTGGTATATCTTTTTTATCAATCGATCTTCTGTTCCTAGAAGAATTTTATCTAATTGTGTATGCTCTAATTTTATCCCTGGTTCTTTTTTATCTTTTCTGTATCGTGACTATATTTGTAAGTATGCCCACCATTCCAACTCTACACCATCTTCTGATAATCTTTTTCTTGTTTTCAGGTCTCCATTTTCATCTAAGAGATCTTTATATGTAATTACACTTCCTAGATTTATAAATTTGGGATGCATAAAAATCTCTAATATAGATAGCCAATTGGGAATTTCTATATATTTTTTTTATTTTTATCCACACATCTAATAATGCCCGTCTAATATGATGATTCTGAAAATACTGATGAGCCCTATATTTTCCATCCCACATTATAGCATGCCACCCAATTTGCATGTCATGACCTTCTAAGGCTAGTAGTCTTCTATTCCTTAAATGTATCCAATCCTTTATCCATACCGCTATTGCTGCTTGATAATATTTTTCCCAATCTGGGAGGCCGAGCCTTCCTCTTTCCTTTGCATCCTGTAATAATTTAAACTTGATTCTCCGTTTTTTACCTTGCCAGATAAATTTAGATGTAACTCTATTTAAATTTTCAAAAAAATCCTTACCTAATTTAATTGGTACACATTGGAATAAAAAGAGTAATTTGGGCAGTATATTCATCTTGATCGTCACTATTCTTCCCATAAAAGAGAGCTGTAAGTTTTTCCATCTATCTAGGTCTACTATAATTTGGTCCATTAATTTATCATAATTTTCTCTTTTAAGTGTAGTACATCTTGCTGATAGTTGGATCCCCAAATACTTTACTCTTTTAGATGTCTGGATGTCAATTTTTTTCTACTAACTCAGTCTCTTGTAAGTTGGACATATTTTTAACGAGCATTTTAGTTTTTTCTTTGTTAATTTTTAATCCTGCAACATCTCCATAATTTCCCAGCACCTGTAATAATCTTGTTCCAGATTCTAAAGGGTCTTCCAGGATGAAAACTAAATCATCCGCATAAGCCTGTAATTTAAATGTCTCTTTTCTGATTTCTAATCCTTTAATCATCTTATGTTTTCAGATTATTCTTGTGAGTACTTCTAAAAAAGAATGAATAAAAAAGGAGATAGTGGACAGCCTTGTCTCGTACCTTTTTGTATTTGAATGCTATTTGTTAATTCTCCATTTATGATTACTTTTGCCTCTTGCTTGGAATAGATTGCTTTAAACATATTTATATTTTTTTCTCCGAATTCCGTCTGTTTGAGTTGAGTCAACATAAAATTCCATTTGTCATTATCAAAGGCTTTCTGAGCATCAACAAAAATTAATGCCACTTGTTTTTCGCTATGAAATTCATAGCATTCTAAGATGTCTAGTATGATCCTGACATTATGTCTAATTTGTCTTTTAGGACCATAAAATTTTTGATTAGGAGTAGAAACACATCACAATTTCTACTTTCTATATTTTTCTTTTCTAAGTCACTCAATTTATGTTTCACAAATCTTACACTTATACCAGGTTGGATTTACCTTGAATCCTAGGCATTCTGAAAGTGACACAAAATTCTCAGTGTCAGAGTAAAGTGGCAATACAATCTGCCTCAAGAAAGGGACTTTAAATTTGTTTACTGTGCAAGGTGGGCAAGTAATGTCACATGTGTTTTAAAGGGTGTTGTTGTTAGTTGCAAAGTCGTATCTGACCCATCGCGACCCCATGGACAATGTTCCTCCAGGCCTTCGTGTCCTCTACCATCTTCTGGAGTCCATTTAGGCTCACGCCTACTGCTTCAGTGACTATCCAGCCACCTTATTTCTGTCGTCCCCTTCTTCTATTGCCATCAATCTTTCCCAGAATTAGGCTCTTCTCCAGTGAGTCCTTCCATCTCATTAGGTGGCCAAAGTATTTGAGTTTCAACTTCAGGATCTGCCCTTCTACAGAGCAGTCAGAGTTGATCTCCTCTAGGACTGACCAGTTTGATTGCCTCACAGTCCAAGGGACTCGCAGGATTCTTCTCCAGCACCATAGTTCAAAGGATTCAATTCTTTGGTGCTCAGCCTTTCTTATGGTCCAACTTTCACTGCCATACATTGCAACTGGGAAGACCATAGCCTTGACTATACGCACTTCTGTTGGCAGGGTGATGTCTCTGCTTTTTAGTGTGCTGTCTAGATTTGCCATGGCTTCCCTCCCCAGGAGCAAGCATCTTTTAATTTCTTGGCTGCAGTCCCCGTCTGTGGTGATCTTGGAGCCCAAGAAAATAAAATCTGTCACTACCTCCATTTCTTCCCCATCTATTTGCCAGGAATTGAGAGGGCCGGATGCCATGAACTTGGTTTTCTTAATGTTGAGTTTCAAGCCAACTTTTGCACTCTCTTTCTTAACTCACAACAAGAGGCTCTTTACTTTCTGCCATTAGAGTGGCATCATCTGCATATCTTAGGTTGTTGATATTTCTCCTGGCAATCTTAATTCCAACTTTTGATTCATTTAGCCCTGCCTTTCTCATGATGTGCTCTGTATATAAGTTAAACAGGCAGAGCGACAGTATACAGCCTTGCTGGACTCCTTTCCCAATTTTTAACCAATCAGTGGTTCCGTGTCCAGTTCTCACTGTTGCTTCTTGACCCGCATATAGGTTTCTCAAGAGACAAATAAGATGGTCTGGTACTCCCAACTCTTTAAGAACTTGCCAGTTTGTTTTGATCCACACAATCAAAGGCTTTAGCATAGTCAATAAAGCAGAAGTAGATGTTTTTCTGGAACTCCCTAGCTTTCTCCATGATCCAGCGTATGTTGGCAATTTGATCTCTAGTTTCTCTGCCTCTTCAAAATCCTGCCTGTACTTCTGGTAGTTCTCGATCCACATACTGCTGGAGTCTAGCTTGTAGGATTTTAAGCATAACTTTACAAGCATGTGAAATGAGTGCAATGGTGCAATAGTTTGAACATTCTTCGGCATTGCCTTTTTTTGGAATTGGAATGTAAACTTCTGTTCTTCTGTGTAATTTTGCCACTTCTTCTTAATCTCTTCTCCCTCTGTTAGGTCCCTGCAATTTTGGTCCTTTATCATGCCCATTTTTGCATGAAACGTTCCCTTCATCTCTCCAATTTTCTTGAAGAGATCTCTAGTCCTCCCTATTCTATTGTTTTCTTCTATTTCTTTGCACTGTTCATTTAAGAAGGCATTCTTATCTCTTCTAGCTCTTCTCTGGAATTCTGCATTCAGTTGGGTGTATCTTTCTTTTTCTCCCTTGCCTTTCGCTTCCCTCCTGTCCTCAGCTATTTGCAAAGCTTCCTCAGACAGCCATTTTGCTTTCTTGCATTTCCTTTTCTTTGGCATGGATTTAGTTGCTACTTCTTGTACAATGTTGTGAACCTCCGTCCATAGTTCTTCAGGCACTCTGTCTATCAGATCTAATTCCTTAAATCTATTTGTCACCTCTACTTTATATTTGTCAGGGATATGATTTAGTTCATACCTGAGTGGCCTAGTGCTTTTCCCTACTTTCTTCAGTTTAAGCCTACACTTTGCAACAAGAAGTTCATGGTCTGAGCCACAGTCAGCTCCTGGTCTTGTTTTTACTGACTGTATAGAGCTTCTCCATCTTTGGCTCCAAAGCACATAGTCAATCTGATTTCTGTGTTGACCGTCTGGTGATGTCCATGTGTAGAGGCGTCTCTTGGGTTGTTGGAAAAGAGTGTTTGCTATGACCATCATATTCTCTTGACAACATTCTATCACCCTGTGCCCTGCTTCCTTTTGTACTCCAAGGCCAAACTTGCCTGTTTTTCCAGTTATCTTTTGGCTTCCTACTTTAGCATTCCAATCCCCCATGATGATAAGGACATCATTTTTTGGTGTTAGTTCTATAAGGTGCTGTAGGGCTTCATAGAACCGGTCAATTTCATCCTCTTCAGCACTGGTGGTTGGTACATAGAATTGGACTACTGTGATATTGAATGGCTTGCCTTGGATTTGAACTGAGATCATTCTGTCATTTTGGGGATTGTATCCAAGTATTGCTTTTCCTACTCTTTTATTGACTATGAAGGCTACTCCATTTCTTCTGAGGGATTCTTGCCCTCAGTAGTATACCTGATGGTCATCTGAATTAAATTCACCCATTCCTGTTCATTTTAGTTTGCTGATTCCTAAGGTGTCGATGTTCAGTCTTGTCATCTCTTGTTTGACCACATCCAGCTTTCCTTGATTCATGGATCTTACATTCCAGGTTCCTATGGAGAAAAAATCTTTACAGCATCAGACTTTCCTTTCACCACCAGATACATCCACATCTGAGCGTCCTTTCGGCTTTGGCCCAGTCGCTTCATTCTTTCTGGCACTACTAGTACTAGCCCTCTGCTCTTCCCCAGTAGCATATTGGACACCTTCCGATCTGAGGGGCTCATCTTCCAGCATCATATCGTTTTGCCTTTTGGTACTGTCCATAGGGTTTTTATGGCAAAGATATTGGAGTGGGTTGCCATTTCCTTCTCCAGTGGATCACGTTTTGTCAGAATTCTCTGCTATGACCTGTCCGTCTTGGGTGGCCCTGCATGGCATAGATCATAGCTTCATTGAATTATGCAAGCCCCTTTGCCACATCAAGGCAGTAATCCATAAAGGGGGTTTTAAAGGGTAAATGTCCATAATTATATAATTTCTAAATTACAACATTTGATTTATTTGCTCAATGGCATCATGCTGCATGGTTTGTACTAGAACTAGATGTTCACTTCTTACTTGCCAAACATGTTTCCAGTAGCTGGCTAAAGCTTAGGGAAAACCTTTCTTTGCATGTAAAATCAGCAAAGTGAAACACATTGGGGCCATTTTTACTCCTAGAAATGAGGGGGCCAAATTGTTTTGCAAAACAAAACAGCTTTGAGGGAATGCACTGATTGAGTCTTTGTTAAATATCCTCCCTAATTAGGACTAGTGAAGTAAACATAAAATCAAAGTCTGTTCAAACAATCCCCCTACAGAAGCACCATATACATTTGCAAACACCTCTGCTTCAGCAAAGTGTGAGATTTGGGTTTCAAAGATTGAACTACATAAGCAAACTTGTAAAATATAGCTTGTTGGATTACCAATTATGTGAATGCATTTGAAGTACATTTAAATTATGTCAGATAGTATTTTAGATTTGAACACAGCAGTGTTCCCTGAATGTCTCAGAATCCTGTTTACAAATCATGGTCACCATGAATCCATGCATTAAAGGGGCAGGACTTGTGTGAAGCTGTAGTGTTGTTTTTGTCATTCTGTCAGTTCCTGTCCTGATTGTGTGGTTTAGACAGATGAATATTTAAATTTAATATTTTAAACTATATTTATATTTTTGTATCACAACTAAAACAAAATAAATTCCTCTTTTAAGAATGGTCACATATGAATGAAGTCTAATTTAAGGCTGATGACTGATTATATATTTAAATGAGTTTATCTTGATTAAGTAAATTATTTTCCCCATTGAAATCATTGTACCCATGCCAAACCTAATTGAATCAATGTGTGACAAACTTACTACAGAATCGAAGAATTTAATTTGAACAGGCAATCCAACATTTCTGGCATCTTAGATAATAATAATAATAATAAACCTTTATTGTTAAATTACAACATGTGTACATTGAGATTAGCTGAGCCTCCCCCCCCCCCCCGTGCTCTCTCCCCCCAATACACAGTGACAACAAACCCTCCATCCCACCACACTATGTGAACCAACTACACCACACACCGGCCTCCCAAGTCAATTCTGCATAAGATTATGTCCCATTTAAAAGCCTAACAGCCCACGGATAAAAGCTATTTTTCAGCCTGTTGGTACGGCTGGCTATATTCCTATATCTCCTACTGGATGGTAGGAGAGTAAAGAGATACCGTCCAGGGTGTGAGTCATCCCTGAGAATCTTCCTCACTCTTCCAAGGCAACGAGCCCTGGCGATGTCATCCAGTGGTGTCAGGGAACAGCCCACAATGTCTTGTGCTGTGCTCACTACCCTCTGTAATACTTTCCTATCCGCGGCTGTCAGACCAGCATACCAAACCACAATACCATACGAGAGGACACTCTCTATAGTAGACCGGTAAAAGAGGGTCATTAGCTGTTGTTCTACCCTGTTCTTCCGCAAGACCCTAAGAAAGATGCAGCCTTTTGTGTTACTATTTTTCTCCTTCAGCTCAAAGCAGTTTCCAGTTTTCTTGCATAATAATAATAAAAAACGTTGAACAAACTTCAACACATTGCAGCATTCCTATCTGCTGATTATATGAAAAGCCAAGTTTTAAAACTGAACCCTCCCATTAATTTTCATTACAATCACAGTCCAATGAATATAGTCACATAATTGGTCATTTTGTCCTCCTATGCTTGCCATCATCTTTATTATGAGACATTTGAATATTAATATTCCCCTGAGTGAGATGACAAATGATAACAGTGTCTCTCATTAATAGTTTCAACTGATAGTGCTCAAATTAGCTGCACCTTTTCACCCACATTCCTAGGCACATTTGTTTTGCAGATGGTGGAAGTTTAATTTTATTTGCATATAAAAAGTATTTAGAGCAGAAAATGTCACAACAGGAGTCTATCCTCATGACAATGACATAATAAGACTTGAAATAATTTGCTCTATTACATGATTTCTGAGGACAAAGGGATACAGCATGCTTTTTCTTTTCCCCTCTAGCTGTAAGATCTATTGCAATTCTCCATCCTTTCCCATCAGAGCCAGAAAGAAAAGAAAAAAGACACAATTTTACCCTTTCATTACCAACATGGATTCATTGCAATGCATCCTTCAGATTGATATTTTTGGAAACTCTTTTTTTCTCAGTTCAGACATTCAGCCTGGTAGATTTATATGGAATAGACTCAGTTTTTCAGAACAACGTATCTCCAAAGCTATGAGAATGATATTCTGTAGAAGCCTGGTATTTGTACATATCACTTTGAATGCATATGCAATTCATATAATAGCTGTAATGTATTCCTCTATTAGTTAGATTTATATTCTAACTTGAGAGCTTAAGGTGAGTTTTCATGGTTGAGAATGGACCTGAACCTGGATTTTTTAAGTCCTACTTCAAGTTCTTAGGTGAGAAGTAGAATGGAGAGAGGTGACTGAAAATGGCAAAAGGAGGACTGACAATTGCAATAGCAACAGCAATTAGACTTATATACCACTTCATAGTGCTTATATCCCACTCTAAGCAGTTTACAGAATCAGCCTATTGCCCCCAAACAATCTGGGCCCTCATTTTATCAACCTCAGAAAGATGGAAGACTGAGTCAGCCCTGAACTGCTTAGAATCGAAACTCCTAGCAGTAGGCAGAGTTAGCCTGCAATGCAATACTACATTCCAACTACGATGCCCACGTGGCTCTGAAAGTGAATGGCCAGGTTGTGTTGTCCAAGTTCTGCAGGGGTAGAATAGCCATTCAGGAGGGATGCAGGGAACTACAAAGAGGCACATATTGCCTGTTGGTGTATAAGGATGGAATTAACATGAATTACCAATGGACTTAATAAGTTCACATGGAGAGAGAGGAATTAAGAGGGAAGTCATTTAGGATAAATACAATTTGCAAATGAAGGTATAAATTGTAGATTTTTTAAATGGCAACAAACATTCAAGCAGAAACATTTCCTGGATAGCTAGAGAGAAAATAACCTTTCTTTCATAATAGCAAATCAATTAATGTGGACAAAAATGTAAGCAAAAATCCTAAATTTGCCTGCATAAAGTTCTTTGGCAGTAATCTGATTCAATGCAGTAAGAATGTTGAAGTTAAACATATGCAGGTTAAGTTTCAACTACTGCAAAAAAAAAGATGGGCTACAAATACAATTCATTCATTGCCTTCTATATGTTTTCAAATGAATTGAAACTGCCTGATGTGGAAATAACAAAACCATTCTATTGGAACAGAACAGTGTTTTATCATTTCTAAGTTCCAGAATAACTACAGCTGCTGAATATATATAATAACTCCCTACTCAATGTATATTCAAAATCAAGATTTTAAAAAGCAGTTTATAAGCAGAAAAATCAAAATCTCTAATTTCATCTTGCTTCTCAGATAAAACCTTTGACTATCTCAAGACAGCTAAGCCAAGTCTCTGTATTTCTGAATGACCTGTACCTAATGGAATTACTTTATTACAACTGTGATAGCTTATCATTGTGAAATTTAGGTTCCATGGACAATGCTGATTGGTTAAAAAGGGATCTCATTGCTGGCCTGATGTGATAGAATGTGTCTACAAAAGAGGAGGTAATGTGATAGACTACAGTAATACAGCAAGTTCCCAGGAAAGAGGGAACATATCCAAGGAGAGGGGTGAGGCAGGACACAGAACAATTCAGAGCTGGATCATGGAAAGAGGAAAAGATTTACAATAGCAACTCCCTAGAATCTCCCAGGGTATGGGTTTCAAATTAGGGTTGCATAGATTTCTTCTGGCAAGATTCTGTCCATATGGTCAAGGCAAATGAGGAACTGAAGTTTGGCTGGATAAGTTACATCTTTCTTGGGCTAAGCTTGACACCTGCTGAATGACTATATTTTGTCCACTTGATTTTACAGTGCTAGTTGAACTGCAGCTGTGTCTGCTTTGTGGGTAAACCATATAGTAATCACAATCAGATGAGCTAATTCTACTTTATTGTAAAGCTATATTGACAAAATCTTGCAAATCTGAACTTAAAAATCTCCCACTCCCCTCCATTCTCCTTTACAACCTGAGAAACTAGGGAAGGTCTTTTTTGAACATCTTTCCCTACCAACTAGTCAGTTGCAGGCTATGCTGTCTCTTATATGACCATTCCCTTAGTAGCGTATTTTAGCCTATTCTCCCAACTTTTTTCCACATTTCATTACAAACCTTAATTCTTGACATACAGTATATTCAAGGGTCCTGGATTTGAGCCCTTCCTTGGATGATCTGCTAAGAACAAATGAGTCAAGTGGGCACAATCTATGATGGAGTCAAACCTTTTTGACTGTAATATTTCATTTCTAATTCTGTAGCTTACCTGCCAGTGAAGAAGTGATCTTCAACCTAATTATATTAGTTCATGTTCTTTCAGCTTGAAATTGCTCTAGGGATCTCAGACAATTTGAAATACAGTTCAAGATTCTGAGATAATATGTCTAAGCAACTGTCATCCTCTTGCTCTAATAAATTTTGCTAGTTCTTCTGCACAGACTCTTTATCTATCCCTTATGGATGCACTTCAGTGTTTGAATTATGCAAGACCCATGTCACACAAGCAGTGACAGAAAGTCAATATTCTATTTACTTTTTTATCACAACACTTGTAATTTGGAATTATTCCACTTCATAGTATTAAATTGGAAATTGTATGCTAACCATAACTTTAAGCTATCTTTTTTTCTTTTAAAGGCAAAGATAAGCACATGTTTAATTCATGCCCTTGCTCACTCTTCCTATTTCAAAACAAATATACTTCCCTTTTTTTCTCTGTCAAAGAGCTCCAACAATTAAATGTAGCTGAAAATAAACATTTAAATATAACTCTCTACTGAAAACCAGTGTCAGAACTGATTAAACTATGAGGTAATTAACTAAATAAGTAGGTTGGGAAGAACAGGACTTGAAATCATATCAGTACAGTTGTCCGATGTTTATGTTAACTTAATTCAAGATTTGACCTTCCAACTTCTTTGAGCATTTAGAGAAATACAGGAAGTCTTACAAACATGTACCAGGTTATATCGAAAAGATCAGATGCACAGATCTATCAAAGAACTCTTTAGGCAATGGAATAAATAGAAGTCAAGGAAAATGGTTCCCTTATGATTTCCTAGACAAGAATTTGGTCTGTCACCAGCAAAAACCTAGTCACTGTCTGCTACAGGGCCAGCTCATACCTGAAGAACTTCGACATTTGCTTAGGTAATATAACTGATAGGGTGAAGTGGCTACTGGAAGTTTGCTACAGCTTAATGTCCTTAGTGTGCACTAATGAAGAAGAACATTAAATGATTATAAAAAAAATACAGAAAACTCTAACTTCTTGCTGTCCAATTTTGCTTGTCTGGAGTTCTGCTTTCCAGATCTGATAGCATCTACTCCCAAGAAAGCACTAAAAGCCACCATTGCTTCCATTTCTCCTAAGCAGATCTGTCTTTAATGGTTAAGGTACCAGACTAGAAATTGGGATAGCCTGAGTTCTAGTCCCAGTTTAGCCATGAAAGCCAATTTGGTGACCTTGGGCCAGTCACTCTTTCTCAGCCCAACTCACATCACAGGCTTGTTGTTGTGGGGGAAATTGGAGAAAGAAGAAAGAAGGAGGAAGAAGGAATATTAGATGTGTTTGCCACCTTGAGTTATTTATAAGAAAATGATAAAGGCAGGATACAAATAATTTATTTAATATAGTCATTAGCTCTTTATCTGATGACTGTTGGAAACTTAATATATACCCTTGATTATAGTTATAGAAATGTGTGATGGGGCTTAAATAATGAGTACAGATTATCTACATAAATAAATAGAGAAGAAGTGGAAATATTGACAAATCTAAAATCTATTAATGTTAACAATATCTGAACAAATGAGCCCATTAGTACAGCACTTTGAGTTTCTCCATGACAGAAAAGTAGAATATAAATAAAAGGATGAATTAAACATAATGGTTCTTTCTGTAGGGAGGTAGAATATGTTGTTCCTGTATGAAACTGAAGGCTGACCTCTTTTGATTTTGGGTTATGTCTATATCTAATTAATCAATTATTAAATTTTCAATACATACTGCATGAAATAAAGATATGGAAGTCAGAATACTGATTATTGAAAAACTTAAAATATCAAGCGTAGAGATTTGGTGTGATATTTTTGATACATTGTATTACAAATACTTACTGTATTTATATAATTGGCAATTTATACATTTACCATTTATACTTACAATGTTTATGGGCTGAATACTTATTAAAATTATTTCCTTTTTAAAAAATCTAATATTAGTTATTTGTAAGGAAAATGATCATAAAAAGGAAGTTTTATAAATAAGAATTTGAGTGACAGGCTATACGAATACAAGGGAAAAAGAAAAAAGTGACTACTTTTCATCATTAAACCAAATATTGTACTTCTGAACTAGCTATTTCTCTTATCTAAACTGTCTTCTCATTAATTATTATTATTTTGTCAAGAATTACTTCATTGGGAGATAAATTACCTTAAATGCATTGTTAAATTCAAAGGACAGATGTATATATCTAAATTAGTATTGATGGCACTGTGATAAGTAAACACATTTCACAGGGACTGTTTCAATTAGAACTCATTTGAAATCCATATTTTAAACGTGTGTTTAATGAAATAATTTGAATTTTGCAGTGTAAGGAAGATACAAAGATAAAAAGAAACAGTTCTTTAGAAAGACAAGAAAGATGAGCAGATAATGGCTAATTTCTTTCTAGCACTTTTTTTCCAGACATACAAGATATGACATTATTCACTATTGTCTATGTTTTGCTGATTTATTCCAGAATTTACAAACTGAATCCTAGACTGTTAGTAAGCAGATAAAAAGGAAAAACATGTGTTAAGGAGATGGCCATTATTCAATACTTCTTAGAATACAGCAGAATTGGTACAGTCCCATAAGAAATATTGAATTCCTCCAAAACACCAGACAGTGTTGTTAAGAAGACTGTGCCTTCTTAAAATACCTTTTTTTGACAAATTCAATCCACCGAGGGGAAAAATAGTTTGGAATAGTGAAATGAAAATGTTTAATTTCACCTAACATTACTAACCTTATGAAAGGTTAGCTGTCAGTTATTTTGTGTGTCAAGGTTTGCTCTCATTAATGGTAGATGGATAAGCTTCTGAATATGCTTTCTGATTCATTCCCTTCATAAAAAAATGTTTATCAGACAATCATGTTTCCCTAACTCTGGCATTCTTCTATTCTCTGCTAAACGTCCTATTTGTATGTGTCTGTATGTCTATCTATCATCTATCATCTATCTATCATCTTTTGAGAGCAGGCATCAGAATTTCATTTTAATGTGTGCCATTGTGTACAGACAAAATTTTATCTTATGTCTTGTCTTACCATCTTATTTCCCTTTACTCTGAACAGCACACAGCACACCCTGGAAAGTGCTGGGAAGAAGGGCCTCCAAAGCTCATGCCCAAAGTAGCATTACTCAGTGGCAGTGCTAGGACTGAAGTTGAGAGGTACCACCATTGGAAGGGAGGGTGACAACCTAGATTCAGATGAATATTGGTGGATGTGGGGAACTGTTGGCATTTGTCAGTGGCAGCACTGATCTTAGGGGCGAAGTCAGTGCAAGCTGGCAAAGACTGCTGAAGACCCTGGAAGTCTATTTCAGATCCAGCCTTGGTGTTGTCACTGACAAGTGCTGCAGCTGGGGGCAGCTGGGGCTTTCTACCACACTGCAGCACCCACACAAAATCACATGAAAAATCAAAATACTTGCCACTGAAATTAAAGTTTTTTATTATGTGGTTGCTACATAATTTGCTTAAAGGAATACCAAAAAATATGGTAACAGCAGATTCTATCAAAATTACATTATGCCATTTTAGTACAACTCTTGCTTTTCTGAATATGTATGAAAATCATGATGCATAAAGAAAAAGGTACCTCCTACTTGAGATAAACTTGCCAGAATATTAAATATTTTAAATTTCCCTTTCTCTTTTTATCAAATGCAATGAAGCCCTGCTTTTTCTGGATCTCAACACAGTGGACCACATTCAATGGTGATTTATACCATTTTTGACAATTTATACGACCTGTATTATGAATATATCATGCAAATAATATAAATGATCAAATGGTATTGTGTGATTTCCCTCACTACAGTGACATGCAGCTTGGTGTGATTGGTACAGATAATAAATCCCATGAAGTGGTCACATTATACAAATTTGCAATATTCAAAGTTATATTTATATGTAAAATATGGTAATTGGTTCCAGCTCAACAAAAATAGGCAAAAAACATTAAACATACATTTTCATATTTATTAATAAAATATTAAATTTAACTATTCCCAGAATAGTTATAGAAAGGAAAAAATAAAAATGTACCATAGATTCAAGTATTTAGATATTGTTGTCCTATTTTGTGTTTTTATCTGGGGGAAGCTTCCTTTTATCAATATTGTACATTTGAAGAAAACAAGTGCAGACTGAAGTAATAGTATTTAAAACCCTAGTAGTAATCCACTAAACACAACTGTGCATAACAACTGCCAATTACAGGGAATATAAGAGCCCAGTAGCCAGAACAAAATGGCTGCCTATGACAGTGACCAGCTACTGGAAGGAAAGGGGTGTGTCAGGCCCTATAGCCAGTTGGAGTTGGAGCTGCTACCAGAATGAAATGAATTGCTAAAGTCCACCTGCTTTGATGGGCTCAGATCACAAAAAAGCAATTTTGAATTAAAGCTAAAATAAAAGCATGGGCATTGAGTGCATTTTCAGTGACCTGGGGAGGGGAAGGAGGATGATATCATCCATCCTTAAACTTAGGAACTAATGACTGGCCCATTCAGCTGACAGGCCAAACAGAAAAAACAAATTTTCTTTCAGAAGGCAATCACTTAAGACTTCAAAGAGCCAGTTTGGTCCAGTGCTTAAGGCACCAGGTTAGAAGCTAGGAGACTGTGTGTTCTAGTCCTGCCTTAGGCATATAAAGGTTGCTTGATGACTTTGGGCCAACCAATCAACTTGACAGGGCTGTAGTTGTATGGAAAATAGGAGGAGGAAGAAGTATTATGTATATTCACTGCCTTGAGTGACTTATAAAGTAATAAAGGTGGGATAAATAAATTAAATAGCTGCACTTGTAATTTTTTGCATTTCATGGACTAATATACTCCGTTCTCAGTCCAGACAAGATGCACCAATCATGATTACTAACACTACCTTTATTTTAAGGCTGTAATAACAAAAGGAACCTATGCAGGGTCCCTTCTCAGATGCTCCCTCTCCCCCCACCTCTCCTTCAGACTCACATTTCATTTATCAGACCATTGTCCAAACTGTGGCTCTTCCTTCTGTTTCCCAAGGCCATTTCCACATACCATTTTTCTCCAATTGATCTATTAAAAATATTTCACTGTACCATGCTGCATTTACTAGTTCTTCTGTTCTTAAATTCACAATGCTTTCCTTACTGCATCTGAATTAGTCTTTTACCTTTCACAGTCTCTGTTAACCTTTGAACTACTGATCTTGTCCTTTATTGCTCAATAGCTAACTTTCTTTTCTCAAATTTCTGAGCTGGCCAGAAGCTTTCAGAACTGTAGCCAACTTATAAAGATTCTAGATTTCAGGAACTTAAGCAACCAACCATAAGACATCTTGCCTTCTGGTGCTTTGGAAAATAGATCAACCCCTCTTTTTTGTTGCAGCCCCTCAAATATTGGAACACTACTATCATGTTGCCCTAATCCTTCTTTTCATTAGATTAGAGTCTAGACATATCCAATACCTGCAACTGTTCTTCATATGTTTTAGCCTCTAGCCCCTTAATCATCTTTGTTGCTCTTCTCTGCACTCTTTCTAAAATCCCGACATCTTTTTAATGTTGTGGGGATCAAAACTAGAGGCAATATTCCAAGTGGTGTCTTAACAAGGCCTTACAAAGTGGTACTAATACTTCACATGATCTTGATTCTGTCCCTCTATTAATGCAACCTAGGACTGTGTTGGCTTTTTTGGCAGCTTCATCACACTGCCTGACTCATATTTAAGTCATTGTCCCCCTAGGACTGCCAGATCCCTCTCACAGTTACTGCTATTGAGCCAAGTACCACCTAATCTTCATCCATATCCCTTTAAATGACTTGAAGTGTTTGGTTATTAATTTGAAAGATAATCGCTTGAAGTTCTATTATGTAGTTGCATACTTGAACAAAGACATTTGTTACTTCATGGAATCTCTAATGTTTAAAATACAGCAAATAAAACATTGTTTTGAAGAATATCTAAATGGTCCATTAATAACTTTAGTGTAGATATCTAAATTGCCCTTTTTATTATTAAACATAAGATATCAGAGTCAGTCTGAAAGTTAGATGATAGTTCCATGCTTGATGAGCACCTAATTTCACTTGGTATCTTGAGAGATTTCAGATGAATTTTCATGTTTCCTACAAACTTTTCACATAGATTTCCCTAGAGGAGTAAAAAGAAATCACAGAAAAAATAGAAGATAATGCTTACAAAATGCAAAACAAAACAGAAAAATAGTGAGAAACAAGTATGAGAATAGAAAAAAGGAATGACATTGAAGAACATGGTATGTAATTTCTATTAAAGAGGAAAGAGAAGAAATGAGAAAATAGATAAAATACCCTTGAGAAGGAAACACGTATTATGATTTAAGACAGAGTTTTGAAACAAGAGTAATTCAAATTGCCTTCCCTTCAGAAGAAATTTTACCCAGAGGATGTAAGTGTGAGTTTAAATATTGCTCCATTAAATCATCACATTAATCAGTCATATTTTTCTATAATCAGAGTGGAAAAACAATTTCACACAAAGGATACTATTGAAGACTGTTATTTTATTCACACCAGTAAATAAAAAGTGTAATTTTATAAACAACAAATTTTAATTCCATTTTACCAAGGATACAGTTTTGCTACCTAACATCCAACATTCCTCACCACTGTCTTCTTGGCTATGTTTACTGACATGGCAGCTTTGAAGTCTATATATTCTCTGACCCTGCATTACAAGGATGAGCTCTAATTTGCATGTCTTTGTAAAGGAATATAGAGCTGACCTTGGCCATAAGATGGGAAGGAATGAGCCTTTAAAGGAGGACTAGCAGAAAAGATAATACAGTCTTGAGAAAAATGGAAGTATGAGAAAGACACTCAAAGGATTAATTGATCGATCGTATCCCATTAACCCCTTCATGGATTACTGCCTTGTCGTGGCGAAGGGGCTTGCGTAATTCAATGAAGCTATGAGCTATGCCGTGCAGGGCCACCCAAGACGGACAGGTCATAGCAGAGAGTTCTGACAAAACGTGATCCACTGGAGAAGGAAATGGCAACCCACTCCAGTATCTTGCCATGAAAACCCTATGGACAGTACCAAAAGGCAAAACGATATGACGCTGGAAGATGAGCCCCTCAGGTCGGAAGGCGTCCAATATGCTACTGGGGAAGAGCAGAGGGCTAGTACTAGTAGCGCCAGAAAGAATGAAGCGACTGGGCCAAAGCCGAAAGGACGCTCAGCTGTGGATATGTCTGGTGGTGAAAGGAAAGTCTGATGCTGTAAAGATTCTTTCTCCATAGGAACCTGGAATGTAAGATCCATGAATCAAGGAAAGCTGGACGTGGTCAAACAAGAGATGACAAGACTAAACATTGACATCTTAGGTATCAGCGAACTAAAATGGACAGGAATGGGTGAATTTAATTCAGATGACCATCAGGTATACTACTGCGGGCAAGAATCCCTCAGAACAAATGGAGTAGCCTTCATAGTCAATAAAAAAGTAGGAAAAGCAATACTGGGATACAACCCTCAAAATGACAGAATGATCTCAGTTCGAATCCAAGGCAAACCATTCAATATCACAGTAGTCTAGGTCTATGCCCCAACCACCAGTGCTGAAGAGGATGAAATTGACCGGTTCTATGAAGCCTTACAGCACCTTATAGAACTAACACCCAAAAATGATGTCCTTATCATCATGGGAGATTAGAATGCTAAAGTAGGAAGCCAAAAGATAACTGGAAAAACAGGCAAGTTTGGCCTTGGAGTACAAAATGAAGCAGGGCACAGGGTGATAGAATTTTGTCAAGAGAATACGATGGTCATAGCAAACACTCTTTTCCAACAACCCAAGAGACGGCTTTACACATGGACATCACCAGACGGTCAACACAGAAATCAGATTGACTATATGCTCTGCAGCCAAAGATGGAGAAGCTCTATACAGTCAGTAAAAACAAGACCAGGAGCTGACTGTGGCTCAGACCATGAGCTTCTTGTTGCAAAGTTTAGGCTTAAATTAAAGAAAGTAGGGAAAAGCGCTAGGCCAGTCAGGTATGAATTAAATCATATCCCTGTTGAATATACAGTAGAGGTGACAAATAGATTTAAGGAATTAGATCTGATAGACAGAGTGCCTGAAGAACTATGGACAGAGGTTCGCAACATTGTACAACAGGTAGCAACCAAAACCATCCCAAAGAAAAAGAAATGCAAGAAAGCAAAATGGCTGTCTGAGGAAGCTTTGCAAATAGCTGAGGAAAGGAAGGAAGCGAAAGGCAAGGGAGAAAAAGAAAGATATGCCCAATTAAATGCAGAATTCCAAAGAATAGCTAGAAGAGATAAGAATGCCTTCTTAAATGAACAATGCAAAGAAATAGAAAAAAACAATAGAATAGGGAGGACCAGAGAGCTTTTCAAGAAAATTGGAGAGATGAAGGGAACGTTCCATGCAAAAATGGGCATGATAAAGGACCAAAATGGCAGGGACCTAACAGAGGCAGAAGAGATTAAGAAGAGGTGGCAAAATTACACAGAAGAACTATACAAGTATGAGCTTAATGTCCCTGATAATCACAATGAGGTGGTCACTGACCTCGAGCCAGACATCCTAGAATGTGAAGTGAAGTGGGCCTTAGAAAAGCTGAGCAACAACAAAGCTAGTGGAGGTGACAGTATTCCAGCTGAGCTATTCAAAATCTTAAAAGACGATGCAGTAAAAGTGCTACACTCAATTTGCCAACAAATTTGGAAAACTCAACAGTGGCCACAGGATTGGAAAAGATCAGTTTACATTCCAATTCCAAAGAAAGGCAGTGCCAAAGAATGTTCAAACTATCGCACCATTGCACTCATTTCTCATGCTAGTAAAGTTATGCTTAAAATTCTACAAGCTAGACTCCAGCATTATGTGGATCGAGAACTACCAGAAGTACAGGCAGGATTTCGAAGAGGCAGAGGAACTAGAGATCAAATTGCTAACATACGCTGGATCATGGAGAAAGCTAGAGAGTTCCAGAAAAACATCTACTTCTGCTTCATTGACTATGCTAAAGCCTTTGATTGTGTGGATCATAACAAACTCTGGCAAGTTCTTAAAGAGATGGGCATACCAGACCATCTTATTTGTCTCTTGAGAAACCTATATGTAGGCCAAGAAGCAACAGTGAGAACTGGACACGGAACCACTGATTGGTTCAAAATTGGGAAAGGAGTCCGGCAAGGCTGCATACTGTCGCCTTGCCTATTTAACTTATATGCAGAGCACATCATGAGAAAGGCAGGGCTAGATGAATCAAAAGTTGGAATTAAGATTGCCGGAAGAAACATCAACAACCTAAGATATGCAGATGATACCACTCTAATGGCAGAAAGTGAAGAGGAACTAAAGAGCCTCTTGTTGCGAGTGAAGAAGGAGAGTGCAAAATGTGGGTTGAAACTAAACATTAAGAAAACCAAGATCATGGCATCTGGCCCTCTCAATTCCTGGCAAATAGATGGGGAAGAAATGGAGGTAGTGACAGATTTTATTTTCCTGGGCTCCAAGATCACTGCAGATGGGGACTGTAGCCAAGAAATTAAAAGACGCTTGCTCCTGGGGAGGAAAGCCATGGCAAATCTAGACAGCACACTAAAAAGCAGAGACATCACCCTGTCAACAAAAGTGCGTATAGTCAAGGCTATGGTCTTCCCAGTTGCAATGTATGGCAGTGAAAGCTGGACCATAAGAAAGGCTGAGCGCCAAAGAATTGAAGCCTTTGAATTATGGTGCTGGAGAAGACTCCTGCGAGTCCCTTGGACTGCAAGGCGATCAAACCGGTCAGTCCTAGAGGAGATCAACCCTGACTGCTCTTTAGAAGGCCAGATCCTGAAGCTAAAACTCAAATACTTTGGCCATCTAATGAGAAGGAAGGACTCACTGGAGAAGAGCCTAATGCTGGGAAAGATTGAGGGCAATAGAAGAAGGGGATGACAGAGAATGAGGTGGCTGGATGGAGTCACTGAAGCAGTAGGCGTGAGCTTAAATGGACTCCAGAAGATGGTAGAGGACAGGAAGGCCTGGAGGAACATTGTCCATAGGGTCGCGATGGGTCGGACACGACTTCGCAACTAACAACAACAATGCCATTAAATTGTTGTCAATTCTTAATGACAACATAGATAATTCTGCTCTATAACAATTTATTTTTTTATTTTGTATGTATTTATTAAATTTATATATCACCCATCCAGAATCCCTAATCTGATGTTTCAGATCTCCGTGCTTCTCAACCTTGGTGACAGGATTACTTATAGCAATTATGAATGCATGTCTGAACAGTGTTAGTCAACTTTGGTGACTTTAAGACAGGTGGACTTCAAACAGCAATGTTGGAAAATTGGAATTCCCCAATGCTGGCTGGGGAATTCTAGGAGTTGAAGTCCACCCATCTTAAAGTCAGATTAGGGACTCTGGATGGATGATATATAAATTTAATAAATAAAAAATGAGAGTAAACAAAATTTGAAAAGTGTACTGTGCCTTTATGCTGATTAGGTGTGAATCCCAGATTTTTGCTCTTCAGTAGGTCATTGAGGAATGTTTGACCTTGAGAAAGAAAGTTAATTGTTGATTTAAATAAATCAGTGAATAGGCTTAAATTATGGTTTTATGCCACTACAGAGTTGAAAGGTAACTGCTGAATGTGATAAGAGTCTATCTTGAAATTAGCATGTGAGAGAATAAGTGGAATGTTTAGAGAGTGGTTCAGTAGTGAGCAAGGACTAAGACAAAGATTTGTGATGTAGTTGTTTACTATGTTTATAGAAAATATAAAAGGAATACTTATGGTGATGATATAAATGTTTTAGTTAAGGATGAGAACGTGCTTCAATTTTGTATGCAGACAATGTTGTGTTAGTGGCTTGAAATTCAAATGATTTGCAACTACTTAAACCAAGGTAGTTGTGTCTGACAGGGAAAATGAAGTGAACAATTGCAAGCTACACATAAATACCCCAAAACTAGAGCAAGAAGATCAATTTGTACACCTTGGCAGAATGTTTAATGACAATGAGAAAATGGATTTTTAAATATGCAAATGCTGATAGAAAGGAATTGGGTATCATATAGTTTGTTGTGAGGAATTAATGTTTATTGAAAAGTGAAAATGGCTATAGGAGAATGCTTTGCCAAGTTTGTTACATGGAAATGAAGTTGATTATGTCAGAAGAAGCATAAAAATAATTTGAATGCAGTGGGAATGGGTTAGTGAAAAAGTGTATGGTAAAACAAGAAAAATGAATGGCTGCTGACTAAATGTGGACCGAATACAAATCTGAGCAAGCCAGAAAAAAATATAACTTTTGAGTTGGTTCAATCATTGAGGGAGAATGGATGGGAATGGAAAAGATGGGGAAATTAAGTTTGATTGGCATTGATGAGATCTTCAACGAGAGACAGGGAGAGGTGTAAAGAACAAAAGCCAATGAATAAACCATGATATGGATTTATTCACTGGAAGGATGCTTTTCAAAAATATATACATGGGGAGCTTTTTAAAAATAGTATTATTAACTAGATTTAGCAATACTTCCTTTTCTGTTTTCTAATTCATGTTTTTATTTAGCTTACTAGTTGTTCCTCCATTGATTGGCTTTTTGTGCCTGTGTATACACACACCCGAAACACCCACACACACACTTTTATATACATAGATTAGAAGGAAGAACATACTCTTGAGACAAATAATGCTGAAAACAGCTTATATTTTCTTCTTGCAAAAACCACTGATGCCAAACACTTTTTCAGTCTACAGAGTTTTGAATGCAGTTTGACACCACTTCAGGATTCAGTTTACATGTTTGCAAGCTATTCTTTCATCTCATGTAAGACTGCCTTTCAATACAAGCATTTGTTAGTCTTCTCACTCATTTTTATCCCCACTTCTTTCTTTTCTTTCTTTTTTTGCATGAATTGTTCCTTCCAGTTGGAACACTTGCCAAGACTTTGTGAACTGTGTTTTATAACAGCACCACCTTAAGATGGATTTTAGATTTTTTATGGCTTTCATTACCTTTTAATATTTGTTTATTCATTATTTGCTGTAATAAGAAATTGAAATAAGGTCTATTATGACTTGAGAAACACACATATGATCCTTGTAGTTTTTAAAGAAGTGGTGAGATTATACCTGTAGTCCTCGATTTACCACCTCAATTGAGCCCAAAATTTTGGTTGCTAAGTTTGACATTTGTTAAGCAAATTTTGCTCTATTTTATGACCTTTCTTGCCACAGTTGTTGAGTGAATTACTGCATTCTTAAATTAGTAATTTGCTTTCAGAAAGTTGCAAAAGGTGATCACATGATCTTGTGACACTGTGCAGCTGTCATAAATATGAGTCAGTTGCTAAGCATCTGAATTTTGCACATGAAACCATGGGGATTTTGAAATGGTCGTAAGTGTGAAAAATAGTCATAACTTACTTTTTTCAATGCTGTTCTAACTTTGAATGGTCACTAAGTTGTAAATCGAGGACTATCTGGATTGAAATTAGTTTACTTTATGCATTTATGCATTTAAATTTTATAAAGGGGATATAGGAAGCAATTCCCATATTTCCAGATCCTAATTTATTTATTTTTGTTTATTAAATTTCTATGCTGCCCATCTTTCCTAATGCTAAGATTTCTCTTTATAAGGCACAAATCAGGTCTTACCTCATGTGGGTATATTCTGAAGAAATGACAATATCTTTCCATTACTACCCTATTTACATCTCACCAACCATAGGACAAATGTGGATATTTTGTATTATACTTTCACTCTTGAATTAAACTTTTCCCTGTTCCCTAAGAAAACTAATCAAAGGCCTACACACCCAAACCTCAGAAAGCAAAGACTGATAGAAAGATTGATGAGAAATCATAGTTCCCTTCCTTTAAAAAAAATTACATTACTGCAGTTAAAGATTACTTCATTTTTGAAAAATATTACTTCATTTTTGACACTACTGAACACTACACCATAATAGAGTTAACTATAATATCTAATGCAAATTCTGTTATGGTGCTCCTTAAATGAGGAACATGATCAGGAGTTTATTTAAATTAGCTATAATGTCAATATAACTTTGCCAACTTGTATTCAGATATTGTTGAGAGAGACACATTCCAAAAATTAAATTGCATTCTGACTTAATTGACAATGAGAAAATGATTAAGGCAGATAACAAGCAAAGTTTACATGTTTCGTTTGTGTTGGGACAAAGCTTGCTTTGTTTTTTAACTGCCTGGTAGATTCTTTAATCTTTATTTATATTATACAATATTATTTGACCTACTTTTTCCAAGTAGGCCTATATAATCTAGGAGAGATGTCAAAGAAATCCATAAAAACCATCATAAAGATCAGTGGCAGAAAAATAGGGTCATAAACCTAACTGTACTGTTTAGTACCATAATAAACATCCAGAATTTTTTTCACTTTTGTCATTTCTCAGTTAAAATGTTGAAGAAAGAGAAATATCTGTATGAAATGTGCCCTTGCTAACAAATCTGGGGAAACTGCTGGATTGGTTTAGAAAGGCTGTTTAAAGTTGATGCTTGGACTGTGTTTGTGTGTGAAATCCAATTTCCATCTCTCCTCAGATTTCCATCAATCAATCAATCAGAATAGAGCTGGAAGGGACCTTGGAAGTCTTCTAGTTCAACCCCCTGCTCAAGCAGGAGACTCTATACAATTTGAGACAAGTGGCTGTCCAGTCTCTTCTTTAAAACCTCCAGTGATAAAGTCCCCACAATTTCTGAAGGCAAGCTGTTCCACTGGTTAAATGTTCTCACTGTTAGGAAGTTTCTCCTTACTTCCAGGTTGCTTCTCTCCTTGATTAGTTTCACTCATTGTTTCTTTTTCTTGTTTTCTGGTGCTTTGGAAAATAAGTTGACCTCTTCTTTGTGGCAGCCCCTCAAATAATGGAATACTGCTGTCATGTCAACTCTAATCCTTCTTTTCTCTAGACTAGCCCTACCCAGTTCCTGCAACCATTCTTCATATGTTTTAGTCTCCAGGCCTTTAATCGTCCACTTATACTTCTCCACACTTTTTCCAAAGTCTCAACATCTTTTTTGTAATATGGTGACCAAAACTGGATGCAGTATTCCAGGTGTGGTCTTACTAAGGTTCTATAAAGTGGTACTAATATGTTACAGGATTTTGATTCTATACAACCAATTTAAAAGAGAGAACCAGCTTAGCCCAGATGGAATTTTACAATTTAGATGCCAAATGCATTTTCAAAACTGATTTTAAGAATTCAGAAAAGTTTCTGATGCTAATTCTGACTGGAAGCAGGAGAAAGCAATATTTTGAATAGTCTCATCCAAGACATTTAGCCTTTAAATATAATAACAAAAAGAATCTGGTTTGGAGGACTGGTGGGGGGTGGGGGGAGGGAATGGTTCTGTGTGAGCAGCAGGTATGTGTGCATGCCCACTGCTCACTAAAATGGAGCTTTGTGCATGAATGCACACAGAGTTTCGAGACTGCCCTTGTTGCTTACAGAGCTTCACGTGTGTGCCCATCGGTCATGTAACTTCACAGATGCCTCCACCATTCATGGAGTTTTGCTCACACTCCCATTGCTCATGGAACTTCACACATGTGCCCGCCATTTGCATGGCCCAGTTCCGAACAGGTCACAGCCTGGGGGTTGAGGATCCCTGATTTAAATGTGACATTAAGTCATATTTTTTTATTCCTAGTGACCACATAAATAGATTTTCTCCATGACAATGTATACCTAATCTATTCTTTCTGGTGTTCCAACAGTGAACTTATTGCCACTAAACTGAGTTCATACACCTTGTAGCTAGTCATTTTCTTCTTTCACCTTTCACCTTTTCCATCATTAGAGCACTCTCCAGAGAGCTAGATCTTCACATATGTCCAAAGTAAGATAATTTGAGTGTAGATATTTCTGTCTTGGGTGATAAATCTGGGTTGATTTGTTTACGATCCATCAGTTTATTTTCTTGGCTTTCCACAAGATTCTTAGGAATCCTCTCCAATACAAAAGTTCAAAGACACTTCCTATCTTGCTTTTTCAAAATAAAAAAAATTCTCTTCCACAGAGTGTTACAGGGATTGGACAGCCCTGATCTTTGTAAATATAAAAACATTGCACCATTTGAATCTTTTTCAAGACATTCACAGCTGTTCTATCAAGTGCTAGTCTGTGGCGTATTTCTTAATTTTTTGTTCCTTTACTGTTGATGGTTGATCTTAAAAGACAGAAGCTATCCACCACTTTGATAATTTCATTCTAAGGCTGTTTTTTCTATCTATTGTGAAGACATTCTCTAGCCACTGCAATTTGTGCTAGATCAGAGGTCACCAACCTTTCTCAATTGCAGGATCGGAGTGAAAGGGAGGGGGAAGCATTTACACGTGTGCGTACGAGTGCATGTGCATGGGACCGTAAGCATGTGCGTGATGCAAATGGGGTGGGGCTAGCACCTGCGTGATACTCACTAGCCCAGCCCCATTCTTCCATGGTGCAGTTTCTCTTTTCCATGCCTTGCAGTAGTGTGGCGGCCCGTTTTCGCACCCCAAGGCGTGGCAGCATCCCATTTTTGCACCCTGTGGCACGGTGGTTTTTGCACCTTGCAGCACAGTGATGCCCTGTTTTTGCACCTTGTGGCATGGTGGCATCCCATTTTTATACCCTGCAGTATGGTGGCATCCAGTTTTCATGCCCTCAGGTGTGGCAGCAGCCTGTTTTTGCACCCTGTGGCATGGCGGCAGCCTATTTTCATGCTCTACAATGCAGCAGCAGCCTGTTTTTATACCTCATGGCTCAGCAGCAACCCATTTTTGCACCCTGCAACATGCCAGCGGCCTGTTTTTGCACCCTACGGCCACAGTGCTACCGTGAGTGCACGCACTGGCCAGCCTGTCCTATAGCCCAATGGCCAGCAGGCCACAGCCTACAGATTGGGGACCCCTGTGCTAGATGAAATTTTAAACACTCTTCAGAACAATTTTGGTTTGAAAATTACTTACCAATATTTTCTATTTGCTTTTTAATTTCTTATGTAAGAGAAAATGGGCAAATTTTTATTTCTGCTGAGAATCATATACTCTCAAAAAGATTTTGTTGTGGATTGCATCTTGTAGAACATGACCGTGTAGGGTTAAATACAAAATAGAACTGTACTTAACCATATTGATTTCAATTTCTCTTGCTATTAAGGAAGACATGTATACACATGCACAAATAGTCAAAATATCTTACAATGACCAGAATGCAGTTAAGTCCAGAGCCAGGACATACTGCAATCAGCAGAACATCTATTTTCTAGTGTACAAACTGTCTGTATAAACTGACATCCATTGGGGGAGGGGGAGTCTTGTGCAAAGAAATGTCACCCAGCAAGATCTGCTTGGTCAGGCTCTGTAGATTCTTCATCAAAATATTGGAGACTTTGTAATTTGAATCCAGGTTGGGTAGAGGACAAATCTGTACCTTGTTATTTGGGTAACTGAGAAGGGAGAAGATACTGTTAAAACTCAAGTAATTCCCCCCCCCCAACAATAGTAATGATGGAAAGGGCTGAAGCATGAAGGGATCAATTCAAGCAATCTACTTTTTCTCTTTCCCTCTCTCTCTTTTTCTAAATATCTCATGAAGAAAGGACAGGCTGCTGTAACCAGAAGATAGAGACTGCTTGCATAAAGGTAAAAGAAGAGCCACAGCTTCAACCCTTATACTGTATAACTTACAGTAGTAAAAAGTAATATTCATAATTACAGACATATGGACTACAATGTTTGAGGGAAAATACCTAATTAAAGAAAAGGTACATGAAAATGAGAGTTGAAAAAGAAAACTCAGTTTTAATGTACCAAATGTGCCAAACTTTAATGTGCCAAATACATGTTATGAAAAATAAAAGCAGTAGTGGGATTCAGCCAGTTTGCCCCACTTCAGCAGAACCGGTAGCTAATTTTTTGTTGCCCAGGCCCAGAACGGACTTCCAGAAGTGGCATCCACACACAGAACCAACCAGTTGTTCACATATTTGAATCCCACCACTGAATAGGAGGACAATCCAAGAAATAAGAATTTCATTTCATTTCATTTATTATATTTGTATACCGCCCTTCTCCCGAAGGACTCAGGGCGGTGAACAGGGCACATAAAAATACAGAATACAAAAATTAAAAAAGAATTAAATAAGAGTCCGAGCTAAAAACAGTAGAGTAATAAAAATCCCCAATAAAAACCCCAGCACATCCCCCATCAAGCCAGGCCGGCTTGCTCAAATAGGTAGGTCTTCAGGCTGCGTCGGAACGAGCGAAGGTCAGGTGCCATCCGGAGCTCAACCGGCAGCTGATTCCATAAAGCCGGGGTGCCCACAGAGAAGGCCCTCCCCCTGGGGGCCACTAGCCAACATTCTCTGACTGGTGGCACCCTGAGGAGGCCCTCTCTGTGGGAACGCACAGGGCGGAGGGAAGGTGATCCCCGAGGTACTCCGGACCCATGCCATGTAGGGCCTTGAAAACCATTACCAAAACCTTGAACCTCACCCGGAAGACAACTGGTAGCCAATGCAGCTCGCGGAGCAAAGGTGTAACATGGGAGTACCAGGAAACTCCCAAGACAACTCTCGCGGCTGCATTCTGTACCAGCTGGAGCCTCCGAGTGGTCTTCAAGGGAAGCCCCATGTAGAGAGTGTTGCAGTAGTCCAGACGAGAGGTCACGAGCATGTGAGTGACCGTGCACAGGGCATCCCGGTCTAGATAGGGCCGCAACTGGCGCACCAGGCGAACCTGGGCGAAAGCCCCCCTAGTCACAGCCACTATATGATCTTCCAAAGTAAGCCGCGAATCTAGGAGGACTCCCAAGTTGCGAGCCCTATCTATGGGGGGTAAAAACTCACCCCCCATGGAAAGAGGTGGAATATTCTGAATATCCCGGTATGCCGGTATGCACAGCCACTCAGTCTTGTCGGGGTTGAATTGAAGTCTGTTCCTCCCCATCCAGACCTGAACCGCCTCCAGGCAACGGGACATCACGTCGAGGGCATCACTGGGGTGGTTTGGGGTCGAAATGCAAAGCTGGGTATCATCAGCATACTGATGATACCCAACTCCAAAACCACGAATGATCTCACCCAGCAGTTTCATATAGATGTTGAACAGGAGAGGCGAGAGGACTGACCCCTGAGGAACTCCATAAACGAGAGACCTCGGGGTCGACCTCTGCCCCCCTGCCAACACCGACTGTGAACGTCCCAGGAGATAGGAGGAGAACCACTGAAAAACTGTGCCTACCACTCCCAATCCCCTGAGATGTCGCAGCAGAATACCATGGTCGATGGTATCGAACGCCGCTGAGAGGTCTAATAGGACTAGGACAGAGGAATGTCCCCTGTCCCGAGCCCTCCAGAGATCATTCACCAGAGCAACCAATGCCATCTCCGTGCTGTACCCGGGCCTGAAACCCGATTGGTATGGGTCTAGATAATCCGCTTCATCCAGGACCAGAGGGAGCTGATGCGCCACCACACTCTCAACAACCTTCGCAAGAAAGCAAAGGTTGGAGACCGGACAAAAGTTATTTAACACAGCTGGGTCCAAGGCAGGCTTCTTGAGGAGAGGTCTCACCACCGCCTCCTTCAAGACGGCAGGGAAACTGCCCTCACTCAAAGAGGCAGATATAACCGCCTGGAACCAGCCTCGTGTCCCCTCCCGAGCCGCATAAACCAGCCAGGAAGGGCATGGGTCCAATAAACATGTGGTGGAGCTCAACCTCCCCATAATCCTGTCCACTTCCTCCAGAGTCACAGAATCAAACTCCTCCCAGATAATATCGACAAGACCGCCTGTGTCCTGATCTTCAGACTCTGCCCAGTCGGAGTCCAGACCGGTCTGAATCCGAGCAATTTTGTCTCACAGATGTTGACTAAACTCCTCGGCACGACCCTGCAAGGGTTCCTCCCTCACCTCCAGATTAAGGACGGAGCGGGTCACCCTAAAGAGGAAGCATGAAGTGCTCCAAAATCTCCTGGTAGATGGCTGCGTTGACTCTGGACTTAATGAAGCACAATGGACCAACACCAGCAGATGACATGGCTCCCCAAATCAACACAGACTGTGGAAACTTCACACTGGACTTCAAGCATCTTGCAGTGTGTGCCTCTCCATTCTTCCTCCAGACTCTGGGTCCTTGGTTTCCAAATGAGATGCAAAAGTTGGGCTTTGGACCACTGAGCAACAGACCAGGTCTGTTTTTCTTTAGCCCAAGTAAGACGCTTTTGACGTTGTTTGTTGTTCAGGAGCAGCTTGACAAGAGGAATACGACATTTGAACAGTGGCGTAGCGTGGGTTGTCAGCACCCGGGGCAAGGCAATTAATTTGCGCCCCCTAACCCGTGGATTTTAGCACTCGAGTCTCTTCCACTAGCTCAGGAATTCTGGGAGTTGAAGTCCATGAGTCATAAAAGAGCCAAGGTTGCCTACCCCTGAGTTAGGTTCAAGGCAAAAAAGGGTCTCTGGAGAAGAGGGAAAATGCTAGTTTAAAACTGAAACAAGGCAACTTTAAGGTGCCTCAGCTGTGATTTAGGATGAGACAAAGAGAGGACATGGCGTTGAAAATGGTTAATGGGGCATGTTTGTTCCACTCTTAGTGGACGTCAGGATAAACCCCACGAGAGAATGACCTTACAACAGATGTGAATAGGCTTGGACTACGTTTGTAGATTGAGTGCATACATCACATGGAGCGATGATGGGCTTCATCAAGATTTATGATCCCACAATTGGCTAGTTTTCTCCATCTTGTCCTAAACCCTGGATACCAACCACGGTTTATGGCTTAGCATGTGGCGTGGGGTTGACCCAACATGTTAGGCGACAAACAATGACTTCCAACTTACAATGCCTCAGCTTCCCAAGGTTATTCCAAAGCCGGAAAAGCCAACCAACCCACCCTGCAGCTTTGCCTGCTTAGGCTGAACCCCAGGAATTCATAGTTGCTGCGGCGCCCGACCTATTTTCTGCCCAGACGCTGCTTATCCAAGCCAAGCCACCTCCTTCTCTTTGGCACCTCACCCCAAAGATTCGCCGGCCTGGCTGGAAACTCTCGCTGCTGGCGACGTGTGTCGGGGGGGGCGGTCCCGATCGCCTCCTGCAGGGGGAACCGAGTGGCCGCAGAGAGTCAATACAGCAGGAGGAGGAGGAGGAGGAGCAGCAGCAAGCAGCCGCAGGTGCGGCGGCTGCAGTTGTTACCTGACTGCCAGTCAGTCTGACGTAAGGGAATTGAGCTTTACCTGTTGGTTTAGCATCCTGCCAGCAAAAGTTTCAGTCATTCAAAGTCAGCACCAGGCTGGGTGCCGAAGACTTAGGAGCAGACAGAAGGGAGAAAGTTGGGAACTTTAACTGAGTTTCCGAGTGAGGTACTATCATTCCTTCTCTTTGTACCTTTATCCACATCCATAACAATAAGAGAGTTGGAAGGGACCTTGGAGGTCTTCTAGTCCAACCCCCTGCTCAAGCAGGAGACCCTATACAATTTGAGTAGTCTCCTCTTAAAAACTTCCAGTGATGGAGCAGCCACGATTTCTGGTGGCAAGCTGTTCCACTGGTTAATTAATTGTCCTCACTGTCAGGAAGTTTCTCCTTAATTCCAGGATGTTTCTCTCCTTGATTAGTTTCCATCTATTGTTTCTTGTCCTGCCTTCTGGTGCTTTGGATGTATAAGTTCACACACACACACACACACCATTCTTTGCTGTCATGTCACCCCAATGATACGTTTGGTTTGCCATTAGGGTGCTGTGTGAATGTGGTCTTTAAATAAACCACTGTTTATTAAATAAAACAGTTTTTTTTAAAAAAACAAAAACAAACCCCCTTTAAATAAAAGGGAAAGTCTGTAGCTTGGGAGTTTGGAGAGAGAAATGTTTTGACACAGTTAATGTGTGTTTCTGTGACATTCACGAAGCCCCGGTTGAATGACATGAAACAAATCCCAGTTTATGGCCAATTTGGGGAAGGCGGCATCTGAGCGCTCGTTTTCCCCGCACCGGGTCCGGTCAAATTCACACACTCTTGAGCCAATCGAACGCATCCTTGTCTTTTAATCCTGTTCGCGCTCCAGAAACTGAGATTGAAGGCAGAAGAAGAGTTCAAGCTTTTAATGGGGGGGGGGGGCGAGGGCTGCTTTTCTGCATTCCAGCAGGACAGGATTTATTTATTTATTTATTTATTATTTTTAAAAAAGCGCCTTTTGCAGAACAGAGACAGCACGGGCGCGCCCACAAACACACACACACACGCACCCGACCACGTCCTCTCGCCCCCAAAGTCTGCATGCACGGTTGGATCGGCAACCTGCCGACGCAGCTTTCGTTCCAGAGCAGGGACCCCCGGAGAGACGCTGCAGCAATCCTCCCCCCGCGGGAAATCCACCCTCTTTCAAGCCCCGCCGTGCCCCCCCCGCCTTTGGCAACCCCGGGAGCGCCTTGGGAGAGCCTCCGCAGCGGAGCCCCGGGCTTGCAGGAGGGCCGCGCTCTGTGCACGCTCAGGAGCCGCCTTCTCCTTTGCGGGGGGGGAGGAGGGAGAGAAGGCTTCCGTCCAGCGCCGGAGCGAAGGCGGAGCGGCCCGAAGGAGGAGTCACGCTGTGTGGTTGTGTTTGTGTGTTTGTGTGTGTGTGTGTGTGTGGCGCGCCGTGGGGCGTCAGGCCCTTCCCGGCTGGGGCTCCGGTGCCTCCACCCTGCCGGATCCCGGCGCCATCGAGCGCGCCCCCCCAGATGTTGCGCCCGGTGCGGCCGGCCCCCCCTGCACCCCCCACGCTACGCCACTGCATTTGAAGCCCATGTCCAGGATCCATCTCTGTGTGGTGGCTCTTGATACACTGACTCCAGCCTCAGTCCACTCCTTCTCAAAGTCCCCAACACTTTTGAATGGCCTTATCCTGACAATCCTCTCCAGGCTGCGGTCATCCCTGCTGCTTGTGCACATTTTTCTTCCACACTTTTCCCTTCCACATAACTTTCTATTAATGTGCTTTGATACAGCACTTTGGGAACATCCAACTTCTTTTGCAATTACCTTTTGAGGCTTTCTCTCCTTATGGAGGGTGTCAGTGATGGTTTTCTGCACAATTGTCAGCTCAACAGTCTTCCCCATGATTGTGATTCCTACTGAACCAGACTGAGAGACCATTTAAAGGCTCATGAACCCTTTGCAGGTGTTATGGCTTAATTAGCTGATTAGAGTGGGACACTTTGAGCCTAGAATATTGCACCTTTTCACAATATTCTAATTTTCTGAGATTGTGGATTTGGGGTTTTCATGAGCTGTAAGCCATAATCATCACAATTATGACAAATCACGGCTTGCTTTGCATGTAATGAATCTATCTCATATATTAGTTTCCCCCTTTTAAGTTGCATTACTGAAATAAATGAACTTTTGCACAATATTCTAATTTTTCGAGTTTCACCTGTAGTCATAACTTACTTTTTTCAATGCTGTTCTAACTTTGAATGGTCACTAAGTTGTAAATCGAGGACTATCTGGATTGAAATTAGTTTATGCATTTATGCATTTAAATTTTATAAAGGGGATATAGGAAGCAATTCCCATATTTACAGATCCTAATTTATTTTGTTGTTGTTGTTGTTGTTAGCTGCGAAGTCGTGTCCGACCCATCGCGACCCTATGGACAACATTCCTCCAGGCCTTCCTGTCTTCTACCATCTTCTGGAGTCCATCTAAGCTCACGCCTACTGCTTCAGTGACTCCATCCAGCCACCTCATTCTCTGTCGTCCCCTTCTTCTATTGCCCTCAATCTTTCCCAGCATTAGGCTCTTCTCCAGTGAGTCCTTCCTTCTCATTAGGTGGCCAAAGTATTTGAGTTTTAGCTTCAGGATCTGGCCTTCTAAAGAGCAGTCAGGATTGATCTCCTCTAGGACTGACCGGTTTGATCGCCTTGCAGTCCAAGGGACTCGCAGGAGTCTTCTCCAGCACCATAGTTCAAAGGCCTCAATTCTTTGGCGCTCAGCCTTTCTTATGGTCCAACTTTCACTGCCATACATTGCAACTGGGAAGACCATAGCCTTGACTATACGCACTTTTGTTGACAGGGTGATGTCTCTGCTTTTTAGTGTGCTGTCTAGATTTGCCATGGCTTTCCTCCCCAGGAGCAAGCGTCTTTTAATTTCTTGGCTACAGTCCCCATCTGCAGTGATCTTGGAGCCCAGGAAAACAAAATCTGTCACTACCTCCATTTCTTCCCCATCTATTTGCCAGGAATTGAGAGGGCCAGTTGCCATGATCTTGGTTTTCTTAATGTTAAGTTTCAACCCAAGTTTTGCACTCTCCTTCTTCACCCGCAACAAGAGGCTCTTTAGTTCTTCTTCACTTTCTGCCATTAGAGTGGTATCATCTGCGTATCTTAGGTTGTTGATATTTCTTCCGGCAATCTTAATTCCAACTTTTCATTCATCTAGCCCTGCCTTTCTCATGATGTGCTCTGCATATAAGTTAAATAGGCAGGGCGACAGTATACAGCCTTGCCGGACTCCTTTCCCAATTTTGAACCAATCAGTGGTTCCGTGTCCAGTTCTCACTGTTGCTTCTTGACCCGCATATAGGTTTCTCAAGAGACAAATAAGATGGTCTGGTACTCCCATCTCTTTAAGAACTTGCCACAGTTTGTTATGATCCACACAATCAAAGGCTTTAGCATAGTCAATGAAGCAGAAGTAGATGTTTTTCTGAAACTCCCTAGCTTTCTCCATGATCCAGCGTATGTTGGCAATTTGATCTCTAGTTCCTCTGCCTCTTCGAAATCCTGCCTGTACTTCTGGTAGTTCTCGATCCACATACTGCTGAAGTCTAGCTTGTAGGATTTTAAGCATGACTTTACTAGCATGAGAAATGAGTGCAATGGTGCGATAGTTTGAACATTCTTTGGCACTGCCTTTCTTTGGAATTGGAATGTAAACTGATCTTTTCCAATCCTGTGGCCACTGTTGAGTTTTCCAAATTTGCTGGCAAATTGAGTGTAGCACTTTTACTGCACTGTCTTTTAAGATTTTGAATAGCTCAGCTGGAATACTGTCACCTCCACTAGCTTTGTTGTTGCTCAGCTTTTCTAAGGCCCACTTCACCTCACATTCTAGGATGTCTGGCTCGAGGTCAGTGACCACATCATTGTATTTATCTGGGACGTTAAGCTCATTCTTGTATAGTTCTTCTGTGTAATTTTGCCACCTCTTCTTAATCTCTTCTGCCTCTGTTAGGTCCCTGCCATTTTGGTCCTTTATCATGCCCATTTTTGCATTAAACGTTCCCTTCATCTCTCCAATTTTCTTGAAAAGATCTCTGGTCCTCCCTATTCTATTGTTTTCTTCTATTTCTTTGCACTGTTCATTTAAGAAGGCATTCTTATCTCTTCTAGCTATTCTCTGGAATTCTGCATTCAATTGGGCATATCTATGTTTTTCTCCCTTGCCTTTCGCTTCCCTCCTTTCCTCAGCTATTTGCAAAGCTTCCTCAGACAGCCATTTTGCTTTCTTGCATTTCTTTTTCTTTGTGATAGTTTTGGTTGCTACCTGTTGTACAATGTCGCGAACCTCTGTCCATAGTTCTTCAGGCACTCTGTCTATCAGATCTAATTCCTTAAATCTATTTGTCACCTCTACTGTATATTCAACAGGGATATGATTTAATTCATACCTGACTGGCCTAGTACTTTTCCCTACTTTCTTCAGTTTAAGCCTAAACTTTGCAAGGAGAAGCTCATGGTCTGAGCCACAGTCAGCTCCTGGTCTTGTTTTTACCGACTGTATAGAGCTTCTCCATCTTTGGCTGCAGAGCATATAGTCAATCTGATTTCTGTGTTGACCGTCTGGTGATGTCCATGTGTAGAGCCGTCTCTTGGGTTGTTGGAAAAGAGTGTTTGCTATGACCATCGTATTCTCTTGACAAAATTCTATCAGCCTGTGCCCTGCTTCATTTTGTACTCCAAGGCCAAACTTGCCTGTTATTCCAGTTATCTTTTGGCTTCCTACTTTAGCATTCCAATCCCCCATGATGATAAGACATCATTTTTTGGTGTTACTTCTATAAGGTGCTGTAGGGCTTCATAGAACCGGTCAATTTCATCCTCTTCAGCACTGGTGGTTGGGGCATAGACTTGGACTACTGTGATATTGAATGGTTTGCCTTGGATTCGAACTGACATCATTCTGTCATTTTGAGGATTGTATCCCAGTATTGATTTTCCTACTCTTTTATTGACTATGAAGGCTACTCCATTTCTTCTGAGGGATTCTTGCCCGCAGTAGTATACCTGATGGTCATCTGAATTAAATTCACCCATTCCTGTCCATTTTAGTTCGCTGATACCTAAGATGTCGATGTTCAGTCTTGTCATCTCTTGTTTGACCACGTCCAGCTTTCCTTGATTCATGGATCTTACATTCCAGGTTCCTATGGAGAAAAAATCTTTACAGCATCGGACTTTCCTTTCACCACCAGACATATCCACAGCTGAGCGTCCTTTCGGCTTTGGCCCAGTCGCTTCATTCTTTCTGGCGCTACTAGTACTAGCCCTCTGCTCTTCCGCAGTAGCATATTGGACGCCTTCCGACCTGAGGGGCTCATCTTCCAGCGTCATATCGTTTTGCCTTTTGGTACTGTCCATAGGGTTTTCATGGCAAAGATACTGGAGTGGGTTGCCATTTCCTTCTCCAGTGGATCACGTTTTGTCAGAACTCTCAGCTATGACCTGTCCGTCTTGGGTGGCCCTGCACGGCATAGCTCATAGCTTCATTGAATTACGCAAGCCCCTTCGCCACGACAAGGCAGTAATCCATGAAGGGGAATTTATTTATTTTTATTTATTAAATTTCTATGCTGCCCATCTTTCCTAATGCTAAGATTTCTCTTTATAAGGCACAAATCAGGTCTTACCTCATGTGGGTATATTCTGAAGAAATGACAATATCTTTCCATTACTACCCTATTTACATCTCACCAACCATAGGACAAATGTGGATATTTTGTATTATACTTTCACTCTTGAATTAAACTTTTCCCTGTTCCCTAAGAAAACTAATCAAAGGCCTACACACCCAAACCTCAGAAAGCAAAGACTGATAGAAAGATTGATGAGAAATCATAGTTCCCGTCCTTTAAAAAAAATTACATTACTGCAGTTAAAGATTACTTCATTTTTGAAAAATATTACTTCATTTTTGACACTACTGAACACTACACCGTAATTGAGATAACTATAATATCTAATGCAAATTCTGTTATGGTGCTCCTTAAATGAGGAACATGATCAGGAGTTTATTTAAATTAGCTATAATGTCAATATAACTTTGCCAGCTTGTATTCAGATAATCCTGTCCACTTCCTCCAGAGTCACAGAATCAAACTCCTCCCAGATAACATTGACAAGACTGCCCGTGTCCTGATCGTCAGACTCCGCCCAGCTGGTGTCCAGACCGGTCCGAATCCGAGCGATTTTATCCGACAGATGTTGACCAAACTCCTCGGCACGACCCTGCAAGGGTTCCTCCCTCACCTCCTGATTAAGGAGGGAGCGGGTCACCCTAAACAGGGCGGCCAGGCGGTTATCTGCGGACGCGATAAGTGCGGAGAAGTAATTAGACCTCGCCGCCCTTATCGCTGCGAGATAAGACCTAATGTGGGTTCTTAGTCACAATCGGTCGGATTCGGATCTGCTGGACCTCCAACAGCTCTCTAGGCCCCGTCTCCGACGCTTCATCTCCCGAAGCTCCGTGGAGAACCATGGAGCTCGCTGGGATCTGCACCGGGTCAGGGGCCGCAAGGGTACAACTCGGTCAAGTGCCTCCGTGGCTGCCCTTTCCCAGGCTTCCACTAAGGCATCTGCCGAGCTGTGAGCAACGGAGGCAGGTGGGGACCCCAGCGCTGCCTGGAACCTATCAGGGTCCATTAAGCGTCTGGGGCAGTACCATCTAGTTGGCTCCATACACCCACGGCGGGGGGTGGCAAAATGGAAGACCAGCCGCAGGAGATGATGATCGGTCCATGACAGGGGTATAATAGTTGGGGAACCCCCACCAAGATCATCAAACCACCGTCCAGATAAGAATACCAAGTCAAGGGTGTGGCCTCCCTCATGAGTTGGTCCAAGAATTACTTGCGTCAGGTCCATGGCCGTCATGGAAGCCATGAACTCCCGAGCTAACTCAGATGATCCTCCTAGGGATGGTAGATTGAAGTCACCCAAAACTATAAGTTTGGGGAACTCAATCACCAACCCTGAGAGGATGTCGAGTAGCTCAGGCAGGGCTGCCGCTGCGTGACTAGGCGAAAGGTACACCAGCAGCAAGCCCAACTGCGCCCCAGGACCACATCTCAAAAAGAGAGACTCACACCCAACTATCTGGGGAACGGTGGTCTCCCGCGGACACAAGGTCTCCCTAATAACTACTGCCACTCCCCCGCCCCTGCCTTGAGCCCGAGGCCGGTGTAGCACCCGGAAACCTGGTGGGCAAAGATCAACCAAGGGAACACCACCCTCTGGGCCCAACCAAGTCTCCGTGATGCAAGCCAGGTCCGCATGGTCACCCTCAACTAGATCCCGAACAAGGGGAGCCTTATTAACAACGGACCTGGCATTCAATGCAAATTTAACTCTGGTTCCTAAGAAGGAGAGTAGAAATAAAACACAAAGAACTATTTTCTGAAGAATATTGCTCTTTAGAAGAGTGCAGAATGTATGATAATGTGTTCTTATTGACAGATTGGTGATACAACTTTTAAAGGAATTCTGTCCCACTATGTATGAAACATTAAGAAAAAGAGAAAGCAAATGGGAAAGAAACGACATCTCAAACAGTAAACAGGTTAAAGCTGTAGAAACCTTTCTAAGATCAAGAGGATGATTAGCAGTGAAAGTTACTAATTCTGCACTTTGTAGAACATATAATGGGAGGAATTATTATTCTTACCTATCATAAATACATACTATTTTCCCTTTAAGTTAAAGCAACATTATGAATGTTATAAAAAGGAATTATTAAAAATAATCAAGAGGGATTAAAGGCCTGACATAGGAAGAAAGAAATCGTGGCATGTCTAATTCTAGTTTATACCAACATTATTCACTGCACCACTGCACAATTTGCTGTTTTTGCAAAGCAACCCTGCTTCCACCATATCAATACTGTATATTGTTCTATACACAGCATTTTGATCTTTGAACTTTATACTTCTGCCTTCTTGATGATCTCATCAACTCTATCTAACCACAAGTTTTCTGTTTTCACTTTCTTCTCAACCTATTTATTCTTCTTCCATATATTCATTTGCTTTGTGATTCAATCTTCATTCATTCTTTTATATGGCTAAATTTCAATGTATTACTTTCATTTATTAATTATGAATGGTACAACCATTTGTTTGCAATAAATATTAGATAGACTGTAAAAAGGTGATTAATAAGTGTTAATCACCTTTTTACAGTCTATCTAATATTTATTGCAAACCATTCATAGTCTCAGCCAACATGGCATTATCTGCATATTGTTGAAAGAAAAACCTTCATCAGGGTCCAATCCAAGCTGGGAATAAACAAAATGAAGACTGCTTTAGACAGAAGGATGGAGTTTATTGAAGAGCAAAGCCAGACAGTAAGATTGGTCTGGGAAAGCTGACCACATGTTGCTGGGAGTGGTGGGTTTTTATACCTTCTGGGCCTCTTGAGATTGTTTCCTGTTCCTGTTTGAGGCTTTGTATTTCCTGTGTCATGTACTTTGACCTGAGTCTGATGTGCCCTTTTGGTATTGGTGGGTTAATCCTATTATGTCCCCAAAGGTCATGTCTTTTAGAGTTTGGGTGGGGTATGTAGATTTTAGAGGTCTTTGTCTTCCTAATCTCACAGTTTCTAGCTTCCTGGACCCAACCTTCCTGAATGGATTATTACATCTGCATTTCTAAAAGCTGGTTTCTGCTGAGTTTTCTGGATGGGGGATTATAATAACTTCTTTATTATAATCTCTAACACCCTTTCAAAGCTTTTCTCAATGACCCTCCAGTTATGAACTCATGATTTTACAGCTAACATATGTATAGGACATTAACAGGTGGCATTGTGTTCAATTCTCCACTCAACCTCGGAGAAGTCACCCAGTCTTTTCCAGATTTAAAGTGGATTTTGCTAGCTTCTTGCTTCATAAGCCTTGCCATCTGGTCTATCTGAAGCATATGGTACTGAGATAATGTTCATGATAGGATTGCTATAGACAACCCCCACAATTACTAGTCACTAGTTTTCAGGTCCTTTTTGCAGCAAAAAGTTTTACTCTCACCCTGTACTAAAAATCTCCCTCTCCCGCTTTTCTTGCTAACCTATACTTGGTGGGAGAAGTGAGGGGGAAAGGGCAGGGAAATGGGTCTTTAGGTTTGCTGTTCTGTTAATACTAAAAAAAATCTTCTCCCCTCAGAATGGCCCTGGTAGAATTAATTCCCTGCTTGTGCTCCTATAGGATCATGGGGATGGTGGAAATGATTTGTATAGCCTGTACTACCACAGTTTGGGTGTGTCACTTTTGCATGCAGATGCCAACTAAAGAATGCTTGATTCTGGATCTGGAACTCTGCACTCAAGTCAATCTTCTCATAACTTCCACCTTCTACCCCTTTTCAGCCACCAGTCCAAAGATCTTTTTGCTGGTGGAAAGACCTGTATTAAGAGAGGTGGAATGGAGAAAAGAGCCAAAGAACAACTTTGGTGAAAACCTGTCTGATCCCAAGTTTTGGTCATTGCACAAAATTGACAGCACAGAATCCTCACATCATCCACTGCCATTTCCTGGTACCAAAAGGGGCATCCTTCCCCATACATCACTCCTCCACTCTTTCTTATGTGGACAAAAACCTATTTCTATTTTATTACCAAAGAAGAATAAAGATGAAAGCGTAGTTTTACCAAGTTTCCATTCCCAATTAAATGGAATAAGCTGAGCTAAGCAGATCCATCCCTTTTTAGCAGGAGCTCTCTGTGTTTAGACAGGATTAAGAGTGACTGAACTTAATTAGACATACAGGTGTTGGTGTTAGTTGCAAAGTCATGTCTGACCCATCATGACCCCATGGACAATGTTCCTCCAGGCCTTCCTGTTCTCTACTATTTTCTGGAGTCCATTTAAGCTCACGCCTACTGCATCAGTGACACCATCCAGCCACCTCATTCTCTGTTGTCCCTTTTTCTATTGCCCTCAATCTTTCCAAGCATTAGGTTCTTCTCCAGTGAGTCCTTCCTTCTCATTAGGTGGCCAAAGTATTTGAGTTTCAACTTCAGGATCTGGCCTTCTAAAGCAGCAGGTCAGTTACTCTAGGACTAACCGGTTTGATCGCCTTACAGTCCAGGGGACTAGCAAGAGTCTTCTCCAGCAGCATAGTTCAAAGGCCTCAATTCTTTGGCACTTAACCTTTCTTATGGTCCACCTTTCACAGCCATATATTGCAACTGGGAAGACCATAGCCTTGACTATACCCACTTTTGTTGGCAGACTAATGTCTGCTGTCTAGATTTGCCTTAGCTATCCTCCCCAGGAGCAAGCGTCTTTTAATTTCTTGGTTGCAGTCCTCATCTGCAGTGATCTTGGAGCCCTAGAAAATAAAATCTGTAACTACCTCCATTTCTTCCCCATCTATTTGCCAGGAATTGAGAGGGCCAGATGCCATGATCTTGGTTTTCTTAATGTTAAGTTTCAAGCCAACTTTTGCACTCTCCTTCACCCACATCAAGAGGCTCTTTAGTTCCTCTTTACTTTCTGCCATTAGAGTGGTATCATCTGCATATCTTAGGTTGTTGATATTTCTCCCAGCAATCTTAATTCCAACTTTTGATTAATCTAGCCCTGCCTTTCTCATGATGTGCTCTGCATATAAGTTAAATAGGCAGGGCAACAGTATACAGCCTTGCCAGACTCCTTTCCCAATTTTGAACCAATCAATGATTCCGTGTCCAGTTCTCACTGTTGCTTCTTGATTCGCATTTAGGTTTCTCAAGAGACAAATAAGATGGTGTGTTACTCCCATCTCTTTAAGAACTTGCCACAATTTGTTGTGATCCACACAATCAAAGGCTTTAGCATAGTCAATGAAGCAGAAGTAGATGTTTTTTTGGAACTCCCTAGCTTTCTCCATGATCTAGTGTATGTTGGCAATTTGATCTCTAGTTCCTCTGCCTCTTTGAAATCCTGTCTGTACTTCTGGAAGTTCTCAATCCACATATTGCTGGAGTCTAGCTTGTAGGATTTTAAGCATAACTTTACAAGCATGTGAAATGAGTCCAATGGTGCAATAGTTTGAACATTCTTTGGCATTGCCTTTCTTTGGAATTGGAATGTAAACTGACCTTTTCCAATCCTGTGGCCACTGTTGAGTTTTCCATATTTGCTGGCAAATTGAGTGTAGCATTCTCTTTTAAGATTTTGAATAGCTCAGCTGGAAAACTTTCACCTCCACTAGTGTTGTTGTTGCTCAGCTTTCCTAAGGCCCATTTCAATTCACATTCTAGGATGTCTGGCTCAAGGTCAGTGACCATCCCATCATGGTTATTAGGGATGCTAAGCTCATTCTTGTATATTCATCTACTGTATATTCATCAGGGATATGTTTTAGTTTGTACCTAAGTGGCCTAGTGTTTTTCCCTACTTTCTTCAGTTTAAGCCTAAATTTTGCAATGAGAAGCTCATGGTCTGAGCCACAGTCAGCTCCTGGTCTTGTTTTTACTGACTGTATAAAGTGTCTCCATCTTTGGCTGCAGAGCACATAGTCAATCTGATTTCTGTGTTGACCGTCTGGTGATGTCCATGTGTAGAGCTGTCTTTTGGGTTGTTGGAAAAGAGTGTTTGCTATGACCATCATATTCTCTTGACAAAATTCTATCATCCTGTGCCCTGCTTCATTTTGTACTCCAAGGCCAAACTTGCCTGTTTTTCCAGTTATCTTTTGGCTTCCTACTTTAGCATTCCAATCCCCCATGATGATAAGGACATCATTTTTTGGTGTTGATTCTATACGGTGCTGTAGGGCTTCATAGAACCTGTATGTCTTGACCAGTTCTATTAAGACATACAGGTAGTCCATAGTTTGAAAACAACTTCCATTACCAAGGTCTGTCCTTAAATAAAATGTGTATGTAAGCAGTATTGTTGATGATAGTGTATAAGTGGTATTATATAATGAATTCGGACCATTGTGTATTTAGCTTGATTCAATGTGTATTTAACTCAATTTTTGCTACAGTGGGCTTTGTTCTTAACTAAGGGAGATGTTCTTAACCTGGAGATATATTGTACTGCAAGGCAGGTACATTAAATGTTTACATCTGCTGAGCCCAGATCTCCACCATCTATCTTCCTCTAGAATGCATATACTGTACATATGTACAAGAATAGATAATGTGTGTATACATGCAAATGGGGAATCAATTCATTTCCTGCAAGGTGTCTTAATTTTACAGGCAATTAATTTTAATTAGTAGTCAGTAATTCAGTTATTATATAATTATTTATCTTTGGCCCTGCTCTATTTTAAGTGTGTTTTCTAGAAAGCTGCATATTTTCACATATATACAAACAAGACTAGGATTTTTTATGTATGTTTTCTTTCTTTTTAATATTCCTTTGATTTGGTAGAGGGTAGGTGGGGGTGGACAACTGTCTTAAATTCAAAGTCAGCTTGCGTGGAATAAGTTAATTTTATACCTTATATTTTAACTTCAACAGCTGATAAAGCAACCATCTTTTTAAAGGAACTATCTGAAATTTCTTTTCCACTTCACCATCCTCCAAAAGACAAAGTGATTCCTTCCTTGTTTGTCTGAAATTATTTGTCTGGCTGTCTGCTAGGAATGAATGAGGAGAATGTAATTCTGTAAATTTGCTGAACTAGTTTCTTAACATCCTTTACCACAAGCTACCCAGTTGGAGCTGCCAGAGATGAAAGTTAAAATCACCTGTAAAATCTCATATCACTTCTACTAAGTCTTCCCTAGGTATCTTGAAAACATTCAACAGATAATATCATATAAATTTAAGGATGTTTAATCATATTAAAATGACAACTTCTACCACACATCAGTCAATCAATTATTCATGGTGCATTGCAAATATATGAAACAGTTCAATCATGCTACCAAAGACTTTTTTTTCAACAGATCCTTTGAATTACCCCCATCTCCTCTTTCACCTTCTATCCCTTAGGTTAAAACATAATTTAGTATTGTCTCATAAGGTGCATCACTGAGAAACTATGCTTATTTTCACAATTCTTCAAACTCCTCTCCAGGCTAGCAAAATTTTCACAGGCTATTTTACTCCTTGCTTATTGACAAAGCACTTCAATAATAAACTAACCATGCTATCCTTCCAAAGACATTAATAAAATTTTATAAAATTCAGCTGAATCTTTTTTATTTTACATTCCAAGTGTACATTGAGAGCTAGTGTAGTATTTGACTATAATGTATGACTAGGATTAGGATAAGCTCTATCACTGGAGGCTTTCAAGAAAAGACTAGACATCCACTTATCCAGAATGGTATAGTCTTCTGTTTGAGCAGGCAGTTGGACTAGAACAGGGCTTTACAACCAGTGGTACGGGTACCACCTGTAGTACATTGGCACCTGGCAGGTGGTACGCGACCATCCTAGAAAAGTGGTAGCGGGAGAGGGGAATGAGCTGAACTGGTGGCAGCACCGCACAAGCCTGAGCGAGAGATGGCTGGAGCTGCAGGGCAGTCAGGGCTCAGCGAAAGCGCCAGGATCAGCACCACGCTCCAGCTGGAGCTCAGCACTGATCCTGGTGGTTCTGCTGAGCCCAGAAGAAGCGCTAATCAGCTGGAATGTTGCAGCATCTCCAGGGTCTTGTGATTTACATTCAGATGCTTGGCAACTGATTCATATTTATGATGGTCACAGTGTCCTAGGGTCATGTGAAGTGACCAAAACCTGCTGCAACCACCCAGCAGACGTGGGGGAATAAAAACCAAACACCCCCCCACACCACCCCCATTGCCAATCCTCAACAGAAATGCTCACAACCATGAAAACCTCGGACAGGAGGAAAAGCGCCGCTGGGCAGGCAGGCAGGTGTCTTGCTCGGCTGTGGCTTGGGGGGGGCACTTTTTTCAGTCCCATTGTAACTTCGAACAGTCACTAAGCGAACTGTTGTAAGTTGAGGACTACCTGTACTTCATCACTTTTTCCCTTTTTTTGTCATCAAGTTTTTGACACCTTGCTAGGCAACTGGTGGTATTTGGATGTAACCATGTCCTAAAAGTGGTACAATGGGTGAAAAGGTTGAAAAGCCCTGGACTAGAAGATCTCTCCAAGGTCTCTTCCAACTCTGTTGTTTTGTTATTCTGAGAACCAAGTTTTCACTTAGTCATTAACCTGATTGGGAGATTGTAGAGGCATTATAATTTCTTTCATTAATCTAGCTTGCAAGGTTGTTAGGGTAATAATGGAGGAAAGAAGTGTGTATGCTGTCTTGACCTTTTAGAGAAGAAGCAGGGTTTCAGTAGCAGCAACAGCACCGTCATCATCACCATATTGATAAAATTCCTTTTCTATTATTTGTCTAAGCACCTCTGTCTTTTCCATTCTTGTTTTACAAAACTTGAAAGGGGTCAAATTTAGTGCATGATGAATTGCTGCATTTTGGAATAAGAAGGTGAATAGAAATATGTTTCTGAGTGCTTTCCAGGCAGTCTGCCACAGCTTGATTAATGGCTAATAATAAAATTATGACAATATAAAGCACAGAGAAGCAAGGCAGCAAAAGACCAGGAGAAAAGTGGAAATTCAACTTCCACATATCCCTTTAATTAATCCTGGGTTCCACTAACTGTGTTTGTAAGCAAAGACCAACTGTTGCAACAGTAGATTCCATTCTACTAAGAGAGAGAGAGAGAGAGAGAGAGAGAGAGAGAGAGAGAGAGAGAGAGAGAGAGAGAGAGAGAGAGAGAGAGAGAGAGAAACCAACATTTTAGATTTACAAGAGAAAGAAATGTGTTCCAGCTTTCTCAGCAGCATCCAAATTTCTCAAGTATGATGACACTATATATACTGTAGGTATGAAGCAGAACAAGATTCTAGGAACATGCACATGTGCACATACACATCCTACCTAGTAATTTCCAGTATTGGTGTATAGAATTTATCTCTTCAAATTTTAATTTTTGCACCTTTAATTGCATAAAAGATATTGGGAGGGAAGATCCATTAGGGAAATATGATATTATTTCAAGTAACCATTTTGTGGGTGGCTTAGACAAGTGAGTCAGACAAGTTTTTAATTACTACCATATTATTACATCTAAGTAATAAATTTAATGGATCAGGAATGAAGACATTGATTATAGTTGTATCCATTTGTTTCAAACAGTACCATATTTGATATGTGCACAGCATGAGCATGACTATCATAATACAGTTGGATCTAGAGGAAAAGAGGACTTTTTCCTAAGCCCACTAGACTTGATGTACAAGCAGTTTAGCAAAAAAAAAGAGGCTTTAATGTGAAAAGACACAAAGAAAAACTGCCATCCATGCTGCATGTACAAAATATCACTTGTGGGAAATTTCTTTTTTTATATAAATGTTTTATTAGAATTTTTTAACATAACATATATCATTCAGTAATTTATAAAACAGAATGTTGTCTGGGTAACATTTATAAGACAGTCCTTAACAATTAATTTCTATGATCTATATTCCATATGTTAATTTCATTTGATTTCCTCTTTCCCCAAAGAATCTTTCTTTGCAAAACATTAGATTAAAACAATTGTCATTATTTTACTTAACAACAGTTAAATATATAGTTTCAATAATCCTGTTTATCATTTTAGTTGCCGTATCATAAATCCTGTTATTGTGTTTATTTCAGTTTATTTCTCCCCCTAAATTCTAAATATTCTTACAAGTGACAATCTTTTTAACACTTAACTATATTTACATTGGTGGATTTCATTCTGTTTTTGCCATATAAACCCTCTCGTGCTTTTATATTTCTTAATCAATAAGTAAAAAAGTAAAAAGAAACAAGAAAAGAGACAAAAAAGAAGAAAAAAGAAAAAGAAGAAAGAAAAGGGAGACAAGAAAAAAGACAAGAGCACTGAGATACAAAAAATAACATATAACTTGAAATACGTATCCCTCCTAATTTGATATGTATTTATTCCCTCAATTTCTTATTCTTTTTGACCATAGCTAAAAATGTATTTAATCTGTTTAAACTTTAAGCATTCCATTCAATAGTTCTAATCATCTAATCCTTTAACTCTCATTCAAAACACATTTTTATGCTTTTCTTATCATCACATTTAAATAACTAAAACATTTGCTTTTGTTTAAATCATTTCAACTTTTTTCAGAAGAAAAAAAAATATTATGTTAGTTAAGGAAAAAAAAGAAAAAAAAATCATCCCTCTAAGAGTAGTGTATTTTACATTTTTTTCCATTTCTTTAGCCATATTCAAACAAATGTTTCTTTTTAAAGTATTCTCCCTGGAAACCTCCATCTTTTTTCTGAATTTTCATTTTAGTCTTTTTTTCTGTGGCCATTGCCTTTTTTAACCAATATCTTTTGCTGCGTCATTTGTTTCCCTATAAGGAATTTTTTCTCATTCTTCTCCTTATCTTCAGAGTTGCTTACACGTGTTGAGATATTTCCCATTTGAATTAAATCATATTTTCTTTATTTTATATGGTTCCATCTTCAAATCTCTATCCTTAGAATTATACTTAGTCATCTCTACTGTATTTTCCTGAGAAATTTCTTGAAGTGAAATTAGGTTAAAAATAAGTTGATTCATGCTCTCAAGGTTGTTTTGCATTTCCTTGTAGTTTAAAGTCATTGTCCTTTGAAATTTTTGCTGCTTATCATCCATTTCCTTTTGTGAAGTAATCATTTTATACGGTTCCATCTTTAAGTCTCTATCCTCAGAATTTTGTTCAGTCATCTCTACTGTATTTTCCTGGGAAATTTCTTGGAGTGAAATTAAATTGGAAATAAGTTGATTCATACTCTCAAAATTATTCTGGATTTCCATGTAGTTTAGAATCATTGTCCTTTGAAATTGTTGTCACTTATCATATGTTTCCTTTTGTAAAGTATTCATTACTTCAGCTTTGTTATCCTCACTTTGTTTACACAGCTGCATTTTCTAAAAACTTTAAAGTTCAAAGAAAAAAAATCCTCATCCACCAGCAGGTGTCAGCATTTGCTCATTTTTCATGTCTTTCTAGTCTTTTCTCTTTCTATAAAGGGTAAGTTTCACCGCTAACAAAAGGGAAGAAGCAGAGTCCCCCTCCCCCTTTCCTTCTTCGGAGATCTCTTATTTTGGGGACTTTCTTCTTCAGGAAAATAGGATAGAGAAAATCATTATTCTTACCCAGATTCAAGCATGCTGTTTAAGATCCACTTAGTTTAATAGCTTATGATTTCCGTTGTTTCAGCTATGAGTGGACATGAAGTTAGCCAGCCTTTTCTTCTGTTGGTTTCTGGGAGGCTTCTCCTGGACTGTTCGGAGAGACCGCAATCTCTCCTAAGTCCCTGGGATTTCTTTCCTTCATTCCATCCCTTCAGGGTGGGTCCTGGCCTCTTAGGGTCCCCAACAAGAAATTTCAGCTGAAGGATTCGGCATTTCAAATTCTCCAGCTGCTTCGCTGAAAAACAGGAACCAGAAGTCCACTTGTGGGAAATTTCTGTGTGGTCAGCCTGAATGCTTAAAATCTTGCAGATTGTAGTATTCAGAATTACATTTACTCTTGAGAGGAAAACTATAAATTGAAACAGATGAAGAGGAAACTAGAAAAACCAAGGCCTCTTATTTTTTAAATGTCTTTATATCAGGCCTCATCACTATCCATGAAATTGAATCTGAGGGGAAATTGGTTTTGGATTCCCAGGATGGCCAGAGAAGGGTTCCATGCTCTGTCTGACTGGTTCTCCTGCACTGCACTCCTATTCATTCATTTATTTATTGTCAGTGTATGGGTTATAGTACACCCACTGTGACCTCCACTAGTTTGAACTCTATCATAACAACATATTGGGCTTTTCTCCTGGTGCTCCTCTGACCACTGATAAATTGAATTCATTTAGGAGCATTGTTTAGAAAGGATGAAGGTGCTTTCCTGTTGCTCATTTTCTGGATCACCCTCAGTACAGGAAAGGGTTCCTCAGAGTTGACTCTGACACTTCCCTAAGAGGCAGGAACAGCAAAGAAACTGCCATGACTCTCCAAAAAAAGCAAAAAAAACTGTCAGCAAGGGAGGTTAGAGATGGAAATGACAGCATGTCACGCCATTGCACCACCACTTCTTCCCCTTTTGACTATCATGTCACCCATATGTGCAAAAGAATGGAGGCTGTGTCCCAACAGCACAATGTTGCTTTTGTTACTTTGACATAAGCATTGGCTCCTACAGAGCCCTGTATTCCCACACTTGCATGGGCTTCTCTCATCTAAACAGTACAAGAAGAGGTGCTTTCTTTCAGTTAATGCCACCACTACCTTCTATGTTCTTCTCCTTAGAAGTTCTGAACTTCCTTTTGAAAGACATAGAAAGAAGAAAGCAAATGGAAAGCAATGATCTGTATGTACTTTGTTCAGAGGATCTTTGTTATACAATGTGATTTAATAAGAAAAAAAGGCAGACCTGCATTAAATAATTTACTCCAGATATTCCAGATGTCCCAATCATCTTTCTCATCACATAGGGTGATATTTCTCAGCACAAAGGCATCTATCAAGAGAAGGGGTCACAAAGGCCAAGTAGCTAGCTGAGTTATGTAGTCAAATGCTCTTCCTTTTTTTCATACAATGTACATTTAAGAAAAAAGAGGAGTTCAATCATGTGGCAACTTTTTTGACCATCTCCCACCTCCACCACCACCACCACCCCAGTGACCAGGGCTCCTGTATCCTCCTTTGGAAAACATGGATTGAACTGCTAATCAAGTTCCATTACTTTTTAACTTGACATTTTAATTAGATTGTGTTAAATGACTGTATTGTTAGTCTGAACATAGTATTTCTATAACATTAAAACTCAGTGAATTTTGATTGCAATCTTATTTTTAGTCCTTCAAGAATTCTTACAAGTTTTTAATGGCTTAAATTATTTTTCTGATTAATGGAATATGCTCATTCATGATTTATTAAATCACTCTCATGGGTGTATTTCACAAACATCTGCAGTTGCATCCAGATTAATGCTGGTTCCACTTAGTTCTCCTTTACATAAATTAAGTGCACGTGACAACTAATCTGGACCTAAGTCATAAATTAGTCATAAATTAAATTGAACTAGTTTGGATCCAATCCATTCTCAAGAATCTATCACTTTTAGCTTATTCTAGTCAAAGTGCTTAACTATTGACATTGATTTGTGAAATCATCGCAAACTTCCTTGAACATCTGTGGTTATAAGGAATTATAACAGCAATAGCAATTACTAACATTTTTGTAGAGCAAATAACTGAGGCTCCTTAACTAAGTGAGTGTTTGAGCTTTATCTCCTGGACTTTGTCCAGAACTACCATGTCTTAAAAATTTTGATAGAAGATTATAATGTGAATTCAAGACTATTTTTCCACATTAAATGGTTCCTTTCAATCAACCAATTACAGTAACTATAAACATAGGTACCTGGATCAACCTTAACTGATATAGATAGTTTGATAGACATACAGTACATACATTTTATTTATTTATTTATTTATTTATTTATTTATTTATTTATTTATTTATTTATTTATTTATTTATTTATTTATTTTTGGGACTTATATGCCGCCCTATCTCTCGAAGGACTCAGGGCGGCTAACAACAATAAAAAACAACAATACAAAAATTTAAAAAAGAATTAAATAACAGCCCCAAAATAAATTAACTACACAGTTAAAAATTAAAACATATTTAAAAACCTATCATCAATCCAGGTCAGCCTGATGGAAGAAAAAAGTTCTCCCCGGAGGTCCGGGGCCATCCGAAGCTCAAGGGGAGTTGGTTCCAAAGGGCTGGTGCTCCCACAGAGAAGGCCCTCCCCCTGGGGGTCGCCAGCCGACATTGTCTGGCCGACGGCACCCTGAGAAGGCCCTCATATATACAATTGTCTTTGTAGTGTTCTATTTAGTGTTTTAGAAATTAAAATTGTAATAGTGTAGTCAGCTGCTTCAAGGAGGGAAGGAAGATTGCCTTCTTGGATTGTAACCTTGGCCATTTTTTCAGAATGTTTACATTAAAGATGAATAAAATGACTGGAATTATGAATAAAATGACTGGAATTATGTCTTATGTAATCTTAAGAAATAGGGTAGATATAAAACAGTTTTGGGGGAGTATTCTAAATTATTCTATGTTTTATTTTTTATCATTAAATAGTATTAAACATACCTTGAATTATTTCTTTCTGCTTTCAGTAATAATGACCTCAGTCCTTTAATAGTTTTTAGATAATATCAGACTTTTAAAAAGTGGCTGAAGCTCTAAATAATGACTAACTTGGGTTCTTCTACAAATGTCTCAGCTGTTTCTGCAATGTAATGTTTCACTGTAGACATGTCCATTTATTTTCAGCCACACTTATTTTCAGTCACATTTCATCCCCCTTTGCCTCTCTTCCTCCCTGTCTCATCTCTTGTTCAATCAAAATAAATCTACCATCTATAGAAAATAACACTGAAATTAAATTAGACATTAATTCTAGGTTGGGTGCTTCAATACTCTAAGCTACAATGTACCTATTTTATTTGATTTTTGCTTTGGTCTTTGAAAGAATTATGCAATATTCTTTGAATGAAGTGGCATGCCAGCACACCTTAAAAGTATTCAGGAAAAAGATAAGTAGATAGGTCAGGACAAAAATTTATTTTGCTTTGATTAAATTAAATATGTTTCAAATTAAGTACCACTTGTATTCTTATTCTCTATACATTTCATTATTCTTCTTTGGGGATCTTGCAATTTTGACAAATTGCCAGGATTGATGCCAAAGTTTTTTCCTATCTTTCTTTCTTTCCAGTGAGGTGTACGTGCATACAACAATATAGCTTTGGACTGTACATTCCTGCATTATGGTTGCTGTAATAAATGAATATAACAACTGGGCTTATTCAACATATCATGGATAAATATAAGATTAATATATGAAGCCAGTCTTATCTCATTTCTCAGTGATTTTCTGGGGGAAAAAACAGTCTTAAGATTATAAGTGTCATTGCCCTTTTCTATATGTGATACTTTAACTGTTGGAGTATCACAAATCATTTTAGCTACTAGTTTTATGAAAAAAATGACTTCCATAATTTGGTATCATTTAAATTTGGAACTGTGGTTTCTAGATTAGTTCTTTATGTCAGCATTCCCAACCTTTCCGGCTCAGCAGACCAGTGGAGGGGAGAGGGGACAGTTTCACATGTGTGCATGAACCATTTTCACAAATGTAGCTTTGCACGAACACACACACTTGCCCTCCACTTCCGTGGACTGGTTCCGTGGCATTGGGACACTGACTGGGGAGTAGGGGTCCCTGCCTTATGTGCTGTATTATATTGAGCTGCCTGCTTTTCTTACTGAATAATTACTTAGCATTATCAGGAAGAAGGAACATCATATCTATGTTATGCTGGTTTCAGATTAATTTGGGCTGCAGATCAAAATAGAAAACATTAGAACATCTTTGATGTTCTGTACACAACTGCACAGCCTTGTGATTGGCTAATCCAACTGGCAGGAATTCCTGGCCACTGGGTTGGGTGCCTGAGGCAAGGTGGGAGATTCCAGTTGGCGGGTTGGCTAGTGTCCGGCGGTTGCTGGACATATAAGCTACCCAGGACCATGCGAGTCCAGTTCTACCACATGCAGCTAAATAAACAGTCTAGACCCTGATCCGTCTCCGTGTTATCTGTTGCCCGACCGGACACAACAGTGGCGATGAGGATGGGATCGCGGCAGAACAGCAGAGAAAAGGGCACGTGAGCAGGAAGTACGCGGAGCAGGAAATTCAAATAGCCGTCAGCAGCACAACGAGTCTTCAGCCCAGCGGCACAGAATCGCGGACGGGAAGCAAGAATGGCTCAAGTCAGCTCGGTGAGAGAATTCGACCCCAGACACCCGGAGGACTGGGAGGAGTACGTCAGCCAGGTCGAGGGGTACATGTTAGTGAACGGCATAACCGAAGACCGGAAGAAGGCTGCCGTACTACTAACAATCAGCGGTACACCAGTCTACCGGGTCGCCGTTGGCTTGTGCCAGCCGGCCGCTGTTGCCAGTGTGTCATATGCCGAGCTCTTAGCGAAACTCAAAGAGCACTTCACCCCCAAATGATCGGAGATTCTTTTCTGGAGAAGAATCTTCGAGAAAAGGAACCAGAAGCCGGGGGAATCCATAAGAGAATTCGTGGCTGCAGTGAGGGAAGCCACACTCTGTTGTAAATACGACAATCTGGAGGTGCGAATTAGGGACAGAGTGGTCCTAGGGCTACGCGATGAACAATTGCAAAACAGAATCATCGCAAAGCCCATGGGAAACTTACAAGAAGTCCTGGATGAACTACTCACGTACGAAGCCACGGGGCAACATGACCCCCCCACAACAGCAATGGCGCAGCGGGAGCCATCAACCAAGAGTGCCTTGTGGACGGTGGGGTGGAGGACTACCCGTGGGAGACGGACATCGATGAGATCACCCGGAGATTTGGAAAAATCCCAGCAAGGACAACCCGATCGGAAGGCGCCGACTGTCCCAGGAGACCACCACCACCGCAACTGCACAAATCACTGAGAGAGGGCCGAAACAGACAAAGACACCCTGAAGCCAAATGCAGAAGCTGCGGGGGAAACCATCCCCATGCAAGCTGCAGGTTCCAGAACGCAAAATGCCGGAACTGCGGAAAAACCGGCCACATCCAAATAATCTGCAGAGGCAGACCACGCGACAACCTCCATGACATCGACACCTGGGCCACAGGTAAGGTAACCCTCCACAAAAGTGGCAAAGAGACCCACAGGCCACAGGCACAGGGCCCTAGCCGGGGGGAGGGGTGGTCATCAATCAGCTACTGAGCCCCAAACTAAAAATCGAGGTCAGGCTCCAGGGCATCCCCTGCAGGATGGAAGTAGATTCAGGGGCCGCAGTGTCCATCATATCGGGGGAGATGCTGTCACACATCGAGGCCAGAAGTGGGCGGCGTGTACCCATTAAACACAAACAAATACAGTTAGCAGACTTCCAGAGGACACCCATGAAAGTGAAGGGAAAGGTCACCATCGATGTCTGTTTCAAGGGGTTTAAAGGGCCGTCAGACCTCCAAGTCACCGAGGGCCAGAGAACCAGCTTAATCGGCCTCAACTGGTTCGATCCGTTAGGCATATGGGTCGGGGGATTAACACAATACAACATTGAACCCTAAAATCCATCTGCGACAGCTACGCAGACGTCTTTGATGGCACATTGGGGACGTACAGGGGGCCACCCATTAACTTTAAACTAGATCCAGCAGTAAACCCCATCAGGCGTAAGGCCAGGAGGGTTCCCTTCGCACTCAAACAAAAAATTGAGGCAGAGTTAGACATGTTAGTAGGCCAGGAGGTACTGGAACCGGTAGAAGGGGGCTCCTGGGAGACACCCATCATCACCCCCCTTAAACCTAACGGGGATGTGAGAATATGTGCCGACTATAAAGCGACACTAAACTGAGCAATGAAACAGCATGCTTACCCGGTCCCCACAGTGAAGCAGGTCCTCGCAACGATCCAGAATGGCGCTATCTTTGCTAAACTCGACTTGGCGCAGGCGTATTTGCAACTCACAGTTTCCTGGGAAGCCGCAGACGCACAGACGATAGTTACCCACAAGGGGGCATTCCAAGTCCACAGATTGCAATTTGGCATTGCTGCAGCCCCAGGCATTTTCCAAGAAGTGATGGAGAGGACCTTAAAGGGCATACCTGGGGTATGCCCTTACTTTGATGATGTATTGATAGCAGGAAAAACTGAGGGAGTTCTAGCTGAGAGGTTGGAAAAGGTACTAGGGAGATTTAGAGCTGTAGGGCTGAAATTAAAAAAGGAAAAATGCTCTATTGGGGTAAAATCCACTGAATTTTTAGGATACAGGATTGATGCTCAAGGCATACATCCAACTGAGGAAAAAATAAAAGCAATCAAATCAGCCCCAGTACCCAAAAATAAAGCAGAGCTACAAGCATTCGTAGGTCTCATAAACTTTTATCATACATTCCTACCACATAAAGCGGCCATAGCAGAACCACTACACAGGCTACTTGACAAGACAACCACCTGGCAGTGGCAGGAACAACACAAACGAAGTTTCCAAACACTGAAGGAGATACTGTCCAGTAGGTCCACAGTCACCCACTTCATCGAGGGTGAGCCAATATACCTGGCATGTGATGCATCACCATACGGGGTGGGAGCAGTGATCAGTCATAGGGATAGTAAGGGGGAACAAAGGCCAATAGCATATTATTCCAGAACTCTGACCAAGGCAGAGCGGAATTATGCGCAAATTGACAAAGAAGCACTAGCAATCGTGGCAGGTGTGAAGAAATTCCACGATTACCTTTACGGCAGGAACTTCACAATATTCATGGACCACAAACCTCTCTTAGGTCTTTTCACAACCAACAAACAGACCCCCCCCCATAATGTTACCTAGGATGTTGAGATGGTCAATATTCCTATCAGCATATACATTTTCCATCAATTACAGACCGGGGAAAGAAATGGGCCATGCAGATGCCTTAAGCAGGCTACCCCTACCGGACACAGACACAGACCCAGCACCAGTGGGTCAAATCCTCACATTACAAGAACTCCCAGAATGCCCCCTAACAGCCAAAGACATTGCCATTGCCACCAGCAAGGATCCAGTACTAAGCAGAGTAGCAGCATGGGTCCAAGGGTGGTGGTCAAGGGAAAGCCCAGACCCACAATTCCAGCCTTACTTCAGGAGAAGGGACAAAATGTCATCACACTTAGGGTGTTTACTATGGGTGAACAGGGTAGTAGTGCCAGAGAAACTTAGAGACAAGGTCGTCTGCGAATTACACGAAGGGCACCTGGGATCGTACGCATGAAAGCTCTGGCCAGGAGTCACCTGTGGTGGCCTGGGTTAGACAAGGCAATCGAGGAAAGGGTAGCAGGGTGTTACCAATTCCAGAAGTCAAGGCCAGAACAAGCCCACACACCAGTACACAGGTGGGAGGCGACACACAACCCCTGGTCCCGAATACATATAGATTATGCGGGGCCCTTCCAGGGTCAGACCTTCTTAATAGTTGTAGACAGCTATTCCCGGTGATTAGAGGTAGTGCCTGTTAAGAGCATGACGTCTGCAAAGACAATACAGGTCCTGAGGGGACTCTTTGCCACTCATGGGTTACCTGATGTAGTTGTGTCTGACAATGGCCCTCAATTCACATCTAATGAATTTCAGGATTTCCTCAAGGCCAACTGGATTAGGCACGCAACATCGGCGCCCTTCCATCCCTCCAGCAATGGATTGGCTGAAAGGAACGTGAGGACAACCAAAGACACAATGCGAAGAATTATTGTTGGGGACTGGCACCAAAGACTGGCCCAGTTTTTGCTGGCACAGCACACAACACCGTGCACAGCAACTGGGAAAAGCCCAGCGGAAATGAGGTGGGGCAGAAGACTGACAACCAAACTAGATAGACTCCACCCAGATAGGTTGACAGCTGAAACTGAACAGGACTGCTCAGCCAGATCATTGAACATCGGGGATCTAGTGTGGGCCAGGAACTATGGCCAAGGGGATAAGTGGACACAGGGAGTGGTAATAGACAAGCTGGGGCCGCTATCATACATCATAGAGGGGGAAGGGGAACGCCAGGTCAGGAGGCACATTGACCAACTCAGGAAAAGGGCCCCTGAGAACACCCCACTGGCACCCAGAGAGACTCAGCCATCGCAAAGCCACACACACTACGAAGCACTCCCAAATCCTACGTCTACAACCCAACCCAACCCATTGGGCAGGGCCGATTCAACAGAGGCCGGTTCACCAAGGTCCACCACAAGGGGGTCAGAACCCACAGAGACAGTGCCAAGGGATCTCACAGGAACATCGCAACCAGCGGGGCACCAGCAGAGGGGGGAGTTGCAACAGCCCACAAGGCCAATCCTGGAGAGAGAGACTAGGCCGGACAGTCCACCAGGGAGATACCCTGTCAGAGAACATAGGCCTCCGACATATCTAAGGGACTATGTAAGGAAATAATCAAAGAGACCTGGGAGTCCTGGGTACTAGGGACTCCACAATTGGGGGGGAAGGGGTGTTCTGTACACAACTGCACAGCCTCATGATTGGCTTGGGGCTGCCCTTGAAGACCACCCGGAGGCTTCAGCTGGTGCAGAATGCAGCCGCGCGGGTAGTGATGGGAACATCCCGATACTCCCATATTACACCCCTCCTGCGTGAGCTGCATTGGCTACCAGTTGTCTTCCGGGTGAGATTTAAGGTGCTGGTACTTACCTTTAAAGTCCTACATGGCTTAGGCCCGGGATATTTGCAGGACCGTCTGCTACCGGGGACGACTTCCCATCGCCCAGTGCGCTCACACAGAGAGGGCTTCCTCAGGGTGCCGTCGGCCAGACAATGTCGGCTGGCGACCCCCAGGGAGAGGGCCTTCTCTGTGGGAGCACCAGCCCTTTGGAACCAGCTTCCCCTTGAGCTTCGGATGGCCCCGGACCTCCGGTCCTTTCGCCGCGACCTCAAAACTTTTCTCTTCCATCAGGCAGAACTGGATTGATGATGGGTTTTTAAAAATGTTTTAATTTTAATTGTAGTAAATTTATTTTGGGGCTGTTATTTAATTCGTTTTTTAATTTTTGTATTGTTGTTTTTATTGTTGTAAGCCGCCCTGAGTCCCTTGGGAGATAGGGCGGCATATAAGTCCCAAAAATAATAATAATAATAATAATAATAATAATAATAATAATAATAATAATAATAATAATAATAATAATAATAATAATAATAATAATAATAATAATAATCATCATCATCATCATCATCATCATCATCATCATCTTCATCATCCAACTGGTGGGAATTCCTGGACACCGGGTTGGGTGTCTGAGGCAAGGTGGGAGATTCCAGTCGGCGGGTTGGCTGGCGTCCGGCAGTTGCCAGACATATAAGCTACCCAGGGCCATGCGAGTCCAGTTCTACCACGTGCAGCTAAATAAACAGTCTAGACCCTGATCCGTCTCCGTGTTATCTGTCGCCCGACCGGACACAACATTTGAGTTTCTTGTTTATGTGTCATTATCACTTTTTTTTATTAGGCCAGCAAAAGATCTGGAGTGCAAAAAACTAGATAACCGCTGGATGCCAGTGAAAAGTTAGTTTTTTGTATTTCTTTGCTACCATCTAATAGCCATCTTGATATCTGAAAATTTGCTAGCCTTATTGGCTTCTGTACCAATGAAGTAATGAACTTGGTGTTCTTTGATTGTCACCTTGAACAGACTTATTACTATCTTTGTCACAGAATGAAGCAAACTCAGGCTTTCAAACCTCCCTTGAAATCCAGGTTTTATCCAGAGATTGATAAAGCTAAGCAAATTGTAGCTGGAGGGCTTGTCATTTGCTTAGCTCTACATCCTTAGTTGGACTTAAACAGGTATCAAATCTTTTACAGTATCTTACTGTAACATCAAACCAGGAACTAGGTAATACTAGGAACACAAGATTCTAAAAAATTCAGAGCATGCCAGTTTAATTCAAGAAAAAAGGGTCCTCATTTATCAATGAATACATTAGGGCAGAGCCCGACTACCATCTTTGATGTTTCTTCTAACTAAGTCTTAGCTTAATGGAGATGATACTAATCACTTATTTGATAGCAGAAAAATATCCATCTGTTTTGCAATATTTTGGTAATATACAGTCCCAGGCTCAGAGAATTCCACCACATCAGGATCAACTGGCAGTATACACTAGCAAATGACTCATTCATAAAAGTTCTTGATTTCTGGCTTATCTACACATACCTGCAAACTTAATACTATATAAAAAATGTAGAACAAATATATTAAAATGATTCCTAGTGTATTTTTTTTTAAAAAACCAACAAATAACATTTTTCCCAGCTGCAGCCACAAAGAACATTTCTTACCAGCAAATAAGAAACTGAACTTGAATAGACAAAGCTGATATTCTTTAATTTCTCAAAAGGTAGCATTTAGATCAATGCCCAAAATGCTCTTAGACTTTTTCAAGGAAAAACTTACAAGAATTGTACATATTAACTACTTGCTAGAGAAGCACATTATTTGCAACAATAATTCGCTATATTTTAAATCAAATTTATGAATAATTAGATATGGTACTATATAAAAAAATGTTTGCTTTCTCAGCAGGCACAATTAAAATAACTTTCCAAAATTTGCACTGACAAAATGAACAGGGGGCATAAAAATGACTAGAGTTTCAACCTCGGAGAATTCTAGACCATAGAATTTGAACAGCAGAGTCATCATATCTACATATCTCAATTAATATGCTGAAATGTTAATGAAATAGAAATTCAGTACAAGAATTCTTCCTAAATTCTAATGTCCTTCTCTCAAAACTATCAGTATCCATGTTGGTCAAAAAAAAAGTCAACAACAAAAAAGGACAGGATTTTGTTTGTATGATTAAGATCATCAGCATCATGTTTTGACACTGCCCCTATACCTGTGCTTATCAAATCTGTTAATTTTGTCCTTTTTTATTTCCTATGCTATAATTTAGTTTACAGTTATAAAATGACCAAGGAGTTCACAATAAAACAAAAATATCAGACAGTAATAAATAAGATACCAGCTGAGATAAGATCTACAAAGTCAATGCAGTCAGAATGGTTGAGTGCTTTGTTTGTGTGTATTTCAGTTAACATTCTCTGTTCTACAATAATAAATGTTTATGACCCCAAGTATGTTTACTCCTTGTAATCTCTTTTCCCCATTTTTGCCTGTAATTTTAAATTTCTGCAAACTTTTTTATTTTCCCCAAGCTGTTCATATGCAGGAATGCACTAGGTACATTATTAGTAAATGGTTGGATAACTTGCATTCCTAGGACTACATCTTTAATTCTATATTTCTTTGATTTGGTGCAAAGCATCCTCTGTAAGCAGTTAAATCAGACCTCTCACAAGAACAATCTATCCTAGCTCAGATCTGGGAGGAAAAAAAGGGAGTAAGAAAGAGAAGAAAAAGAATATCACAAAAAGAGAATGGATGGCTTAAATATTTTGACTATAGCCCTGCTCTTTACTTTCACAAATACCAGTGCTAGAGATTTTGGGTAGGCCTGCTAGAGATCAGTAGTAGGTCCTAAACAATCTGGAGACAGGATGAATGGACCACGTTTTCTGCTAATATCAGACTACTTAGATCAGACATGTCAAACACAAGGCCCGAGGGCCAGATCCGGCCCGCAAAGTGGTTTCATGCGGCCCGCAAAGCCATCCTGGAAACAGTGAGGGAACGGTCCCTGCTGCCTTCGCCCTGGCCCAGAGACCCTCCTTCTGCCAGAGACCCTCAGATCTGTCCCACTCCTGCCCAGGCCCCCATAGGCGCCCTTGAGGCGAACGATGTAGAGTTGGCCATGCCCACCCAGTAGGCCATATGCACTCTAGCCATGCCCACCCAGTAAGCCACACCCACCCTGGCCATACTCACCCGGCCCCTTGAGGGCAACCGCAATGCTGATGCGGCCCTCGATGAAATTGAGTTTGACACCCCTGACTTAGATACTGTAAAGAGCTCCAAAAGAATTTCTGTAAATTGTAGTTGAGCACTAATAAAGCAGGTGGATGCAATTTGGCACCAAGAATTATCACTCAATATTAATGGGATCTGAACTGGCATAGAATATTTGAACAAGGAACCAAATTAACACCTTTTATTATGGTCACAAACTAGTACTACATATAGTATTTTATACAGTATGATAGAACTTAGAAAAGAAATATTTAAAACAATTCAAAAAATAAGTTATTTTTTTTAAAGTTTAGAAAATAAAATACTCTGTAAATACAAGTATTAGAATTCTAAAGAATCTAAATATGTAAACTAAATTTTTAAATTATAAAATTACATTGTGAATAAAATACTAAATGACTAAAATGTATTATTAGTACACTAAATAACACTAAAATATTTATTTCATGAGCTACTAAAATATTTCAAAATCAAATACTTGAAATATCAACCAGATAATCCATTGATCTATTATTTTATTGCCACTACAAGTTAAGTGAAAACTTTCAAAAATCCTTATCTCATTAAATTTTGTGCTCCTTCTTGTAGCAACAATTTTTAAATTCTTAATGATCTAAGAAGAAAAGAAAAAAGAAAAGAAAGGGAGACAGACAGTTAAAACAGGGAAACCAATGAATTTTTCAAGACAGAGAACAAAAGGTCAAGAACTATTGTAAACTATTGTAAAGTGACACTTCTCAACATGGAGAATATTTAAATTTTAGAAATTTTAATTTTTAAGCAAACAAAGATAAACGTCTTGGAGATAGAGACTGACACTTATAGCAACTTGCAAAATGTGCCGTATGTTTCAGCCTATGCCCACAGAAGACCCAAACTATGTATGTATCAAATATAATCTATTTAAATTACTAGAAGAAAAAGTAAATGGTTCACAGGCAACCATAGCCACCCTGAAACTCAATGAGCAAAGCAAGAAATCCCAACCTAAAAAAGAAGACTACAACAAAATAAAACACAATAGGGAGCAAATAGCTTTTTAAAAAAATGATGAACATAAAGAAGAAAACCAATATACCCAAATTGAACACAATAGGGAACAAACAGCTTCTGTAAAAACAAGCCTACATATGTACCTAAAGAGCAAAACTGATGGAAACAGGTCACTCTTAGAAGAAAACAACCAAGAACAAAGCCCTTACTATCTACCCTAGCCAACCCGAATGAAGCTCCTCTGGAACTGAACAATAAATTTCAAAACTTGCCCTGGAAGAAAATATACAAATACTCACAAAAGAGCATTCATCAATGGTTTCTAAAAGAAGAAAAAAAAAGAAATATATAATGAAATAGAGAGTGATGGAAAGGATTGAAATCCCAGTCACAAAGTAGAAGCTACAAGAAATATACCCAAGTCCAATAAAGGGCTCAAATGCTTATACACAAACACATAAAGTTTAGGGAACAAACAGGGTGAATTTAAAGCATTATTACATGAAGGCAGATATGATATAGTTGCCATTACTGAAAACTGGTGGGATGAAACTCATAACTGGAATGTACTGATGGAAGAATATAAATTATTCAAAAGAAACAGACCCAACAAAAGAGGAGGTGGAGTTGCACTGTACATAAAAGATTTATTTATTTATTTATTTGATTTATATACCGCCCTTCTCCCGAAGGACTCAGGGCGGTGTACAGGGCAATAAAAATAAGAATACAGGATACAAGATTTAAAGTTAAATGATTGTGCCCAATGTAGTAAGTTAGTTAAAAATAATGTTAAAACCCCAAACCCATCAGACCAGGCCGACTTGTTCGAATAGATAAGTTTTTAGATCACGCCGGAAGGAGCGAAGGTTGGGGGCCATCCGTAGTTCAGCCGGTAAGCGGTTCCAAAGGACTGGTGTGCCCACCGAGAATGCTCTCCCCCTGAGGGTCACCAGTCGACATTCTCTGACCGGTGGTACCCTGAGGAGGCCCTCTCTGTGGGAGCGTACAGGACGGAGGGAAGTTGACGCCGGCAGTAGGTGCTCCCGTAGGTAATCCGGACCCATGCCATGTAGGGCTTTATAGGTCATCACCAGCACCTTGAATCTCACCCGGAAGGCAACTGGAAGCCAATGCAGCTCACGGAGCAGAGGTGTAACATGGGAGTATCGGGAGACCCCCAAAAGAACTCGCGCGGCTGCATTCTGTACCAGCTGAAGCTTCTGAGTGGTCCTCAAGGGCAGCCCCATGTAGAGAGCATTGCAGTAGTCTAAACGAGAGGTCACAAGTGCATGAGTGACTATACGCAAGGCATCCAGGTTCAGATAGGGTCACAACTGGCACACCAGACGAACCTGGGCGAAGGCCCCTCTAGTCACAGCTCCTATATGATCTTCTAAGGAGAGCTGTGAATCTAAGAGGACACCCAAATTGTGAGCCTTATCTACGGGGGGGTAGTAACTCACCCCCAATAGTAAGAGATGGGATAATCTGAATTTCCTGAGATGCCGGTATGTACAGCCACTCAGTCTTGTCAGGGTTGAGTTGAAGCCTGTTCCTCCCCATCCAGACCAGGACCGCTTCCAGGCAACGGGACATCACATCGAGGGCATCACTGGGGTGGTTTGGGGTCGAGATGAAAAGCTGGGTATCATCAGCATACTGATGATAACCCACTCCAAAACCACGGATGATCTCACCTAGCGGCTTCATATAGATGTTAAACAGGAGAGGTGAGAGGACCGACCCCTGAGGAACTCCATAAACGAGAGGTCTCGGGGTCGATCTCTGCCCACCCACCAACACCGACTGTGAACGTTCCAGAAGGTAGGAGGAGAACCACTGAAAAACAGTGCCTCCCACTCCCAACCTCCTGAGACACCGCAGTAAGATACCATGGTCGATGGTATCAAAAGCCGCAGAGAGGTCTAATAGGACTAGGACAGAGGAACAACCCCTGTCCCGAGCCCGCCAGAGATCATTCATCAGAGCGACCAATGCCGTCTCCGTGCTGTGTCCGGGCCTGAAACCCGATTGGTACGGGTCTAGATAATCAGCATCTTCCAGGAACAGAGGAAGTTGATGCGCCACTACGCTCTCAACAACCTTCGCAAGAAAGCGAAGGTTGGAGACCGGGCGAAAGTTGTTTAAAACAGCTGGGTCCAGGACAGGCTTTTTAAGGAGGGGTCTCACCACCACTTCTTTCAAGGCGGCGGGAAAACTGCCCTCTTTCAATGAAGCAGTTATCACTGCATGGATCCAGCCTCGTGTCCCATCCCGAGCCGCATAAACCAGCCAGGAGGGGCACGGGTCAAATAAGGACGTAGTGGAGCTCAGTTTCCCCATGATCTTGTCTACCTCGTCCAGAGTCACAGGATCGAACTCTTCCCAGATAACATCAACAAGACTGTCCATGTTCTCATCGTCAGATTCTGCCCAGTCAGAATCCAAACTGCTCCGGATCCGAGTGATTTTGTCCAGCAGATGTTGGCTAAATTCCTCGGCACGACCCTGTAAGGGATCCTCCCTCACCTCTTGATTAAGGAGGGAGCGGGTCACCCTAAACAGGGCGGTCAGGTGATTATCTGTGGACGCGATAAGGGTAGCAAAGTAATTAGACCTTGCCCTCCTCAACGCCACGAGATAAGACCTCATAAAGGACCTTAGTTGCGATCGGTCGGATTCGGATCGGCTGGATCTCCAACAGCTCTCTAGGCCCCATCTAGATCACTACATCTCTACAGAAATACACAAAACCAAGGATGAAAACCTCCTAGAATCCATATGAGTCAATATAAAAGTAGAAAAAGAATAACATTGCTATAGGAGAAGAAATAGATAGACTCTTTGCTAATCAATTAACAAGTGTATGTATGTAACATACCAGTAGTAATGGGATACCCTGATATCAACTTGGAGACAAACATTGCAGCAAGTCGGAGATTGAACAGATTCCTAACCAACTTAGCTGATAACTTTGTCACCCAAAAGGTAGAGGAGGGTAGTATATATGTGGGGCAAGGATTACGCGGAGACAGCAGGTTCAGCTTCTTAGATTTATTGAGGCACACCAAGGCAAGGTAGTGGGGTTACAGCTCCCTTATATAGCCCGCTGATCGTTGGTTCCGCCAATCCCTGGACCCGCTGCTTTCCCGCTCGTCGGATGGGCCAATCGTCTGCGTTGGTTTTTGACAGCTCGGGTCCATGTGTGGAGCTGTCAACGTTGCGCCTGCATATTAGCTGCCGGCAATTTGACAGCTGTCAAATTGCCGCGTGCTGAACTGTCAATGGAGATTTACCTCACGAAGCGTTCTAAAACCATTTCAACTTAACTAACAATAATGTCATTAACATGTGAACAGATAATACAATTAACAGATGAATACATATCACCCCTTACCCCTCCCCCGAACTGGTGCAATTCCTCTCCCTCTGTTGATGTGTGTTGCCCCGCCATTCATAGTCCCGCAAATATGTTGGTGGTCGTCTTCTTCGGCTGGAGCGTCTTGGAGTCCCGTCGTTCTCTTGTTCCCCTTCCCCCGGTGCTGGTTGGTGGAATGTGGGGATTTGACGGGTTCCGGTTGCTATTTGCGGGGGTGATGTGCGGGGCGGGTTTGGTGGCTGAATGTTTTGGGGTTGTTGGTTCCGTAACAGATCTATGTGTCTGCGGATGTGTTCATTGGATTGAGTCTGTATAATGTATGAGAGTGGCCCTGTTTGGTCAATTATGGTGCCTTGCAGCCATTTAGGCCCTGATGCATAGTTACGGGCCCATACGGTTTGGCCAGTGGAAAAAGTTCTCGATGGGAGGGGTTGTTCGCTTTCACTGTTGCCTCTGTCAGGGTGCATTCTATCCAATCGGGTGATTAGTCTTCGTCCCCATCGTAGTTCCGCCGGTGATTTTCCGGTGGTGGTGCATGGTGTGGTGTGCTGGGCAAGAAGGTATTGGGAGAGTCTGCGATGCCAGTTGCCTTGTACAATTTTTCTGAGGGCGTTTTTGGTGGTCCTCACCATGACTTCAGCCATCCCATTGGAGGAGGGGTGGAAGGGAGCTGATGTAACGTGTTTAATAGAGTTGCCCCTCGTGAATATCTGAAATTCGCGAGATGTAAATTGGGGTCTGTTGTCAGTAACAAGGGTGTCAGGGAGGCCGTGTGTAGCAAAAAAAACCCGTAAAGCCTGGATTGTGTTGGTAGTGGTGGTGCTGTGGACTGGGGCAATTTCAAGCCATTTAGAAAAACTATCTACTGCTATTAGGAATATTTGCCCCTGGAATGGTCTGGCGAAATCCAGATGGACCCTGGACCATGGGTTCTTTGTTGCCTCCCATCTGTGTGGAGTGTTTTGAGGTGGGGCTGACCTTGTCAATTGGCATGGGTAACAGCCCGCGACATAATTTTCAATGTTGCTATCTATGTCCGGCCACCATACATAGCTTCTTGCTAGGGCTTTCATTTTTACGATCCCGGGGTGGCCCTCATGAAGTGTTATTAAGGTCTTTTCTCTGTGCTTTGGGGGAACTACCACCCTGTTTCCCCATAGAAGGCACCCTAGGTGTGCTGAAAGCTCGTGTCGTCTAGCATAATATGGTTTAAATTCCTCCCCCGGGCACGAGGCTGGCCATCCTGTGGAGACCCATTGATATATTCGGCTGCATATTCTGTCAGTGGCTGTAGCCGAGGAAATGTCCTTAGCTGTCAGGGGGGTATCTGGAAGTTCTGTGATTGCCAGAATACGCCCAGCTGGAGCTGGGTCTGGGTCTAATTCCGGCAGGGGAAGTCTGCTGAGCCCGTCAGCGTGTCCTAATTCTTTTCCTGGTTTATGGATTAATTGGAATGAATAAGCTGACAAGAAGGTTGACCAACGTAGTATTCTAGGTGAAAGTATTTGTGGGGTTAGTTTGTTCCACGTGAAAATGCCCAGAAGGGGCTTGTGGTCGGTGTATATGGTGAACGTTCTACCGTACAGGTAGTCGTGGAACTTCTTGACCCCCGCAACGATGGCTAGCGCCTCCCTGTCAATTTGGGCGTAATTTCTTTCTGCCTTTGTCAGGGTCCTAGAATAGAATGCTATAGGTTTTTGTTCCCCTGAGGCTAAGAGATGACTTAATACCGCCCCGATACCGTATAGAGATGCATCGCAGGCGATGCAGAGGGGAAGGTCTTCCCTGAATAATGTAACTGTAGAACTGTGGCACAGGGCATTTTTGAGTTTGTTAAAACTGGCATCGTGTTCCGATGTCCAGAGCCAGGGGCGTCCCTTATCTAAGAGGCGGTGCAATGGTTCGGCTAGAGTAGCCTTATGTGGTAAGAATGTATGATAAAAGTTCAAGAGTCCTAAGAACGCTTGTAACTCTTGCTTATTTTTAGGTGTTGGGGCAGCTTTGATAGCTTTGATTTTGGCGTCAGTGGGGTGGATCCCGTGGGCATCTATTTTGTAGCCTAAAAATTCTGTTGAGGGAACCCCTATTTGACATTTCTGCTTGTGAAGTTTAAGACCTGCTGTTCTGAATCTTGTCAGAACAGCTGACAGGCGCTCCGCTAAATTTTCTTTATTTTCGCCGGCGATAAGGACATCGTCAAAATAGGGGCATACCCCAGGAATCCCTTTTAAAGTTTTTTCCATTACTTCTTGGAAGATTCCTGGGGCTGCTGAAATGCCAAATTGTAAGCGTTTGACTTTAAAAGCCCCGCGGTGAGTTACAATCGTTTGCGCATCTGCGGTTTCAGGAGTTACTGGAAGCTGCAAATACGCTTGCGCCAAATCAAGTTTGGCAAAGATGGCGCCGGACCTGATAGAAGAGAGGACGTCTTTCACCGCGGGGACTGGGTAAGCATGTGCGTTTAGTGCCCAGTTTAGAGTAGCTTTATAATCGGCACATAATCTAATTTGGCCGTTAGGTTTTATAGGTGTTACTATAGGGGTTTCCCAGGTCCCACCGTCGGTGGGTTCTAGGACTCCTATTTTGACGAGGCGGTCCAGCTCGTCCTCAATTTTTTGTTTGAGGGCAAACGGAACCCTTCGGGCTCGGATTCTTATGGGAGGTACCTCTGGTCTTAGATTAAGGGTGATGGGGGGCCCTGTGTAAGTTCCTAGGGAACCGTCAAAGACGTCTGCAAATTGTTTGCAGACGTCTTCGAGGCTTGCGGCCTGTACCCTGTTGATGCCTGTTAATTCTATGCCTAGTGCCCTGAACCAGTCTAGGCCGATTAGGTTAGATCTGTTCTCTTGGGTCACTAGGACGTTGAGGGGTCCCCGGAATTTTTTAAATTCCACTAGAATTTTTGCTTGACCCTTCAGGGGTATTGGGGACTTCTGGTAGTCAGCTAGGGTCACCTGGGGAGGTTTTAAAAGAATTTGTCTCCTGTTTTTGCGACAAATTTCCTTGAAGGTTTGCCCTGAAATGAGGGTGACTGCTGAGCCGGAGTCTACCTCTAGTTCACATGGTACCCCTTGTAATTTGGCTTTAATTTTTACTTTAGGGGTTAACTTGTGGCTGTCCCCCCCTCCTGCCGTTTTGTTAATAGCCTGTACTAGGTGGCTGGGGGGCCTGCTTTTTTGCCTGCTCCGGGGTGTCATACCTGGGGACGTTGCTTCAACTTCGTGTAGCTCCCCACGGTTGTGGCTTCTGCATGCTGTTTTGATGTGCCCCGATTTTCCACAGTTGTGGCACCGGGCGTTTCTAAACCTGCAGGAGGATCTGATGTGGTTCCCTCCACAGCTGGCACAAGCGACTCGGGGCTCTCGGTTGTTGTTCTTGGGTCTCGGCCCTTCCTTGTTGTCGGCTTTTCGGGTTTGGAGCTTTTCGAATCGACGGTGGATGGCGTCCACGTCGGTGAGATCGTCTATTTCCCCTTGGTCTCTGGGGACTATTTCCCCTTGGTTCACGGCCCCGGTTTGGCTATTTTCGGCCTTGGTGAAGTCTTCGGAGTGGGTGTTTTCGTACGCCTGAATCTCCCTAGTGACTTCAGCTAGATTCAGGGACGGTTTCGCCATTATTTTTCTCTGGAGGTGCTCGTCTCGGAGGCCGATGACCAGTTGGTCCCTTATCCGGTCCTCCAGGTCCGGGAAGTGACACCATCTGGCGGCCTGTCTAACTCCTGCTACGAAGTCTGCTGCCGTTTCCCCGGGTCTTTGGCGACGCCTCGCGAACTGGACCCTCCAGTAGATTTCGGAATGGGTCGGCATGTAGTGCTTGCTGAGCTTTTCTGTTAGCTCAGCGTAGGTCACCTGCGCGACCGGCTCTGGGCTGCATAGACCGACGGCCACGTCGTATACCGCGGTTCCGCTGAGGTATAAAAGTGCTGCTGCCTTAGCGCGGTCGTCGGTTATCTTGCTGACCAGCAGGTAGCCTTCAACTTGGCCGAGGTGTGATTCCCAATGCTCGGGAAATCGAGTGTCAAACTCGCGTATCTGGCCGAAAGCTGCCATGCTGTCTCGGTTCTCCTTTGGCTTGCTTGAGGTGGAAGTTACAACTTCCCGTGACTAGCTCAGAGCCTCCAGAAGGAAACCTTCCTAAGCTCAGTGACTTCAGCTTAGCAAGCCGTATCCCATCCTCGTCGCCAGTAGTATATATGTGGGGCAAGGATTACGTGGAGACAGCAGGTTCAGCTTCTTAGATTTATTGAGGTACACCAGGGCAAGGTAGTGGGGTTACAGCTCCCTTATATAGCCCGCTGATCGTTGGTTCCGCCAATCCCTGGACCCGCTGCTTTCCCGCTCGTCGGATGGGCCAATCGTCTGCGTTGGTTTTTGACAGCTCGGGTCCGTGTGTGGAGCTGTCAACGTTGCGCCTGCGTATTAGCTGCCGGCAATTTGACAGCTGTCAAATTGCCGCGTGCTGAACTGTCAATGGAGATTTACCTCACGAAGCGTTCTAAAACCATTTCAACTTAACTAACAATAATGTCATTAACATGTGAACAGATAATACAATTAACAGATGAATACATATCAGAGGGAACCAAGGAAAAGCTATATTAGACCTAATTCTTATTCATAGAGAAGAAGTAATAGAGGGAGTTGAAATTGTGGGAACCTTGAGCAAGAGTGACCACATCATACTGGAATTCAGTGTAATAAAACACAAGCAATAAAGTATAATCCAACTAGTGTCCTAAACTTTAAAAGAGCTGACTTTAACAAATTCAGAGAAAGTCTAAGCAAAATTTCATGGATAAAAATCCTAAAGGGGAAAACAACTCAACAAGCATAGGAAACTCTGAAAAATGCAATCATAAAAGCCCAGTCCAACTCAATACCACTGAAAAAGAAAAACACGAAATCCAAAAAGAAACCAGCATGGTTGCACAAAGATCTCTCTGATAAACTGAAAGACAAAAAGGACAAGTACAAAAAATGGAAAGAGGGACACATAACTAAGGCAGAATATCAGCAGACAGCCCAAATCTTCAAAGATGAAGTCAGGAAAGCAAAGGCTCAGAATGAATAAAGACTTACAACCAAAGTCAAAGATAATAATAAAAAAGTTTCTTTCAACATATAAATAACAAGAAAAAAGTTAAGGAAACAGTCAGTTGCCTCTGAGCACACAGATAAACCTCCAAGTGGCCTCAACGACTCTCTAAAAATGCAAATATAAATGCAAGGAATTTAAATCCTTCGATTTCCCACCATCCAGTCAGAGCTGAAGAAGCTTCTTGGATAAGAAGCAAAATGTCTTCAAAGAAAAACAAGAAAGTCCAGTTGCCTCTTGAAAAAGCACCTTTGAGAATACTATTATTATAACCAATTTTATGTAACTTGATATACATATTGGAAGGATAAAATGACAAATAAGAAAATGACTTTCTCTGTCCAAATAAATTCCTTCCTAACTGGGTGGAATTGTTTATTTGTTTATTATTTGGCACCAACTCACTATCTGAAACTTTCAAAAGAATAGCTATGACACATCACTGTCTCACAGAACTTATTTTCTCCAGCTCATTATTATTGTGAAAGAATGAAAGAAAGAAAAATAGTAGATAAGTCTTTTCAAGCTTTCAAGAACTTAGTTGAAGTGTATGTATCTCTTTTTATAACAGAAATAATTGAAAGGCAAGGTTAAAAGTAGAGACACAGCCATTGCAAAACTGATTTACGTCTTAAACTGTTGGGATTGTTCACTGAACCCAGCTTAAATGTAGACAGAAATCTAATTATAAGGCTGTTAACACTCATAAGGGAAAACTGGGCTACATTCTAAACCAAGAGAACTAAAGTGTCTTCAGTGCCTTGTCACTAATTGGTCATTTGGAACATGGGGAGCTGTGAAGACTGACACAGTGAAAATGAAAAACTATTGTTGAGCCATGGATAATTAAAGAGAAGCAAACTCTAGGCAGTTCTGTTTTTATCTCAGTACTGAAAGCTTCTGGATGCTCAGAATGGCTCAGCAGTAATCCATCAATCATGCTGTGTAAGTGATGCATATTGCATTTTGCTTTAATCTTTTTTCTCTCCCCTCCCCTCCTTCTCCTGTCCTCAGTTAAAATTAAATACAGTGAAGTATACTGGATGTGGATAAAGCTGAATATACTATAAAAGTATATACAGTACAACAATGAAGGGAATTCCACATTGGTGCTCAGAGTGCACTTTTACCAAAGAACTGAATCACAGCCATCAGCTTTCCTCTTCTCTGCTGATTTTCACTAACCAATGATGATTCTTCCTTTTCTGGCTAGATAACTGAAACTTATAAATAGCAGCAAGGGATGGGTGGAAAGAGATTAAAGTAAATAAGAAGAGCATGTTGTTATTTAGCAATTCTATAGAAAAATTCTGTTTTTATGTTTGTCTTCTTCTCACCAAAAAATTCATCTATGGATAGAGAAAATTGTTTGCATCGCTTCCTACTAAAGTTAATTTGAGAGACAAAGCAGACATTTTTTCTATAAAATTGAGGATAAACATCACAACAAATTTCACACATTGTCTTTCCAACATGTGGATTTGTACAGCACACCCAGCTCAAATTTCTCTCATGAAATATTAGCTTAAATGAGGATAGGATTTTTGGATTAGACCAAATGTTTTTTGTTAATTCTTCACTGATTTACATTTCATATTATATAGGCTATTTTCATTATGTTAGATTGAATATTGAATTAATTTTAATAATGACCCATACACACAAACACACACACACATACCACTTTCCTGAAATAGAAGTATTGTTATTATGGAAATTGCACCTTGACACTTTGCTACAGCAAACATTTCAGGGAGGCCTGGAGTTATGTTATCTAAAGTAATTTAGATTTCCACTGACAGAAACAAAATCTGGTGACTGTAATAATATTTCAAGGGGTAACAAGAAAGGAAAGAAAATCACTCTCCTAAAAAAAGGTGAAGGGATTTCACCAAAATAACTAAATTAATTTGCTTTTGTTCCTGTTTTTGTTTTGTTTTGAATAAAAGTAATCAGGCTCAAGTTTGTACAGAATTAATTATCTGATCCCTCAAGCAGAAAGAGAAAGGCAGGCAGGTAGGCAAGAAGGAATTTTAGCTTTAGAGACATTATTTTTATAAATTGTGCACTAATAATATGACAAAGAAAATGTCATAGAATAGAGGAATTACAGCAGAAAATATTACTGTACACAGAATCTTTGATATCTCTAAATTACCAGAGCCATTTTATACATCCAGCTGAAGGATTTGCAAAATGGTCTTCTGTTACAGAAATACTTCATAATCAAAGTATAAATGGACTATTCAATCTTCCTTTCCATTCATTGATAGTAAACAGAGCAGGAAGTCTTGAAATATTTAATGATAACTTTCCAATTCTTACTTAAAGTAATGAGTAATTAAGCACACTGAGTGTCTTCAGTTTATCGGGGCGGGGGGGAGCCAATTGTAGTAAATAATCTAAGCTTGTTTGGATAAATCACAGGCAATACAAATTACAATCCCCAGTTCAAAAGTTTGCTGCAGCCACCAAAAGAGTGAATGACAGGCTGCATTAACCAAGGGACAAAATCAAGATCACGTGAAGTGTTGGTACAAATTCATAATGCCTTAGTCAGGCCAAACATGGAATATTGCATCCAGTTTTGATCACCATGATATTAAAAAAGATGTTGATAATCTAGAAAGAGTGTAGAGAAGAGCAACAAAGATGATTGGGACCAGTAGTGAGTTTTTAAATAATTTAACAACTGGTTCTCTGCCCCAAGAGCAACTTAAGAACATGTAAAGCACAGGCTTCCCTGAACACTAAAGGGAGGGGGGAGTAAGCCACCTGAGGAAAAGGCAGAGGTAGAAAACTGCAGCAGGGTGGTGGATGAAACCCAGGAACAAAATTTTTCAAGCAGCCCTGAGTAACCTCGGTCACCAGGGTTGCACCTGCTTGCATGAAGCAGCGGCCTGTGTGGGCTGCCTTCATCTCATCTGGGAAAGGGAGAAAGGGAGCTTACGGTAACTTCTTTCATCTCCCCCAGTGTCCTTAAGTCTTCTTTCCCTCTTTCCTTCTTTCCTTCCTTCCTTTGCACAGTGATCACTGGTCCACACTTTCTTGCCATTCTGCATTGGCCTCCATCTCCCTTCCCATTCTGAAAATGGCAGCTCCATTTTCTGCCACTTTCCACCAGGCAGAAGGGAGGAAATGAAGGACACTTCATATGGAAGTATGCTTCGTATGGAAGGACAGTTTGTATGGAAGCTCCAGAAAAACTACTCCAAATGGAGCTGGGTGAGGAAGGCCAGGCTCCCCTTCCCTGATGGTACAGCAAAGCCCTTGAGAAATGGATCCACTTCCCACAGGGTTGGCTTGACACCCATCCCTGATTTGTTGACCCGTTTGACGGTTGCCTATATAAAGGCTGTTTGTACCGTTTTTGCCCGTCCGGGCTGAGTCAATAAAACTTTGAGCTGAAGCCGTCGTCTCACTCGTCATTGCCAGAGATAATCCACCTGGCGACGAAGGTGGGATCGCGGTACAACTAACTGAAGTCACAGCCTAGAGGTGAAGCTGTCCCAGTCGAATCGTTGAAGTCATGAGCTAAGTCACTGGCTGGGGCAGGCTAACCTTCTTAGTGCCACAGTACCGTTGGGGCCAATCAGGATCAAAGCTAGAAGAGTCCCCTTTGCGTTGAAGCAAAAAATAGACAAAGAGCTAGATCGCTTAGTCGCCCTAGGAGTCCTGGAGCCCACCGACAGCGGAACATGGGAGACCCCCATAGTGACGCCTGTCAAACCTAACGGGGATGTGAGGATCTGTGCAGATTACAAAGCCACCCTCAACCACGCACTGAATCCCCACGCGTACCCCGTCCCCTCTGTTAGGGACGTCCTATCTGAAATTGGCTCCGGCTCCGTTTTTGCAAAATTAGATCTAGCGCATGCCTTTCTGCAACTCCCTGTCACCAGAGAGACTGCGGACGCCCAAACTATAGTCACACATCGTGGGGCGTTCAGAGTGAACCGCCTCCAGTTTGGCATATCCGTGGCACCTGGAATCTTCCAGGAAGTCATGGAACGCACCCTAAAAGGCATTCCCGGAGTATGCCCATACTTTGATGACATGCTCATCACGGGCGACTCCGAACACATACTGGCAGCCAGGCTGCACGAAGTCCTCACTAGATTCCGGGCAGCCGGATTAAAACTAAAATGGGAGAAATGTTCTATCGGGGTCCCCTCCACTGAATTCCTCGGGTACAGGATAGACAGCAAAGGCATTCACCCCACCAATTCAAAGATCCAGGCCATCAAGGCTGCCCCAGCACCCAAGAATAAAACAAAGCTCCAGGCATTCCTGGGGCTCCTAAATTTTTACCACGCTTTCCTACCTGGCAAAGCAACAATAGCAGAGCCCCTCCATAGATTGCTGGACAAAGGAGCGCCCTGGCAATGGACCGCCACTCATAACGACAGTTTTATAAAACTAAAACAACTACTGTCTAGCAACACTACCATTTCGCACTACAATGAAGCCAAGCCCCTTTGCATTGCTTGCGATGCCTCCCCTTATGGAATTGGAGTGGTCCTAAGCCATACATTAACCGATGGCACACAAGCCCCAGTAGCGTATTACTCTAGGACCCTCTCGAGGGCCGAACGCAACTACGCACAAATTGATAAAGAGGCACTGGCCATAGTAGCTGGAATTAAAAAATTCCATGATTATCTCTATGGCAGGCCCTTCACCATTTACACAGATCACAAACCTCTCCTAGGGTTATTCACATGGGACCGCCAAACCCCCCAAATATTATCCCCTCGCATGCTGCGATGGACTACATTTCTCTCTGCATATTCCTACCAGTTAATCTATAAACCTGGCAAAGAGATGTCCCATGCAGACGGTCTCAGCAGACTCCCCCTGCCGCAAATAGACACCGACCCAGCCCCAGCAGGCCATATTTTAGCCATACAGGAGCTCTCTGAATGCCCAGTGACAGCCAAGGACATCACGTCTGCCACCAGCAAGGACCCAACGCTCAGCAGAATCCTGTCCTGGGCATCATCAGGATGGCAGTCTACCTGCCCAAGCCCTTCCATCCAGCCCTATTTCGGAAAACGCCACGAGCTCACAACCCACTTAGGCTGCATTCTATGGGGGTGCAGGGTAATAGTTCCCCCGTGCCACAGACCCAGGGTCCTACAGACCTTACATGACGGTCACCTGGGCATCACAAAGATGAAAGCCCTGGCACGCAGTTATGTATGGTGGCCTTCAATTGACAAAGACATCGAGGCACACGTAGCTGGCTGCTACCTGTGCCAGCAAACCAGGCCAGCGCCCCCCCATGCTCCCATACACAAATGGGAAACTACAAAAAACCCCTGGTCCCGCATCCACCTAGACTTCGCTGGCCCCTTCCTGGGACAAACTTTTCTTATCATTGTAGATAGCTTCTCTAAGTGGCTGGAGGTTCTCCCGGTTTCTAACACCACCACAAGCCCCACCATCCAGGCTCTAAGGGGTTTTTTCGTGACACACGGTCTTCCCGACGTCATAATCACTGAAAACGGGCCTCAATTTACCTCCCGTGAATTTCAGATCTTCACGACGAGCAATTGTATTAGACACGCCACGTCGGCCCCCTTCCACCCATCGAGTAATGGCCTCGCAGAGGTCATGGTGAAGACCACCAAAGATTCCCTCCGCAGGCTCGTCACCGTAGACTGGCACCTTCGACTTGCCCGATTCCTCCTCGCCCAGCACACCACACCCGTATCCACCACCGGGAAATCCCCCGCTGAGCTCCGCTGGGGTCGCCGGCTGGTGACCCGACTCGACAGGCTCTACCCCGACAGGCCTGCAGCCGAAAAAACCGACACTCCGCCGTCAAGGACTTTCAACCAGGGACAAAATGTCTGGGCCCGCAAATATGGGGAAAGGGATAAATGGACCCAGGGGGTTATCCTTGAACAAACTGGCCCCCTATCTTATACTATTAACATCGGCGGAGGGTTCACCCTTCGGAGGCACGCAGACCAACTGCGACCCAGGGCACCCCCCAACACTCCCCCAGAACCTACGACTAGAGACACCGACCATTCCAGCACCGATCACCCTGCCATCGCCGAAACACCCCCCAATCCTCAAACCATGCCTCCCGAGGAGAGTCCCGCGACTAACGAAGAACCACCGCTCCGCTGCTCCACAAGACCCAGACGACCCCCGGCCTACCTGGCTGACTTCGAGTGGGCCGGAGACACGCCGACACGCATTCGGCCATAGTTAAAAAAAAATGTTGTTGTTCCAGTTACACTGTTCTTTTTCAAGGGGGGGGAAAGGGGTGTAATATGTTCCACACAAGAATGACAGCTGTCAAAGGCCGCTCCACGTGGCCGCACTGACAGCTGTCAAAGGAAAGCCGCGCACGTGCGGTAACAACCACGAGCTGTCAAAGGGTCGCTCCACGTGGCCGCGCTGACAGCTGTCAAAAGCCGTGCATGCACAGTAGCAGCCGCGAGCTGTCAAAACAGCAGCAGCCGCGAGCTGTCAAAGCAGCAGCAGCCACGAGCTGTCAAAGTTGCGCACGCGCAGACACCCAGCCACTGACAGCCGCTAGCTGTCAAAATGCCGGCCAGGCTTACCCAAGGTCCCAGCTGAAATGGCAGCCAGCTGACAGGATTCCCCAGCCCAGAGGCGCATGCGCTATCACTGGGGAAATGTCAAAAGCTGCCAGCTGATTATTGGGCATGACCCCTCGGCGGGAAAACACCCGTCCCTGATTTGTTGACCTGTTTGACGGTTGCCTATATAAAGGCTGTTTGTACCGTTTTTGCCCGTCCGGGCTGAGTCAATAAAACTTTGAGCTGAAGCTGTCGTCTCACTCGTCATTGCCAGAGATAATCCACCTGGCCTTCTTCGCCCAGCACCAGCTAGCATAGTTTTCCTGGAGCTTACCATAACATCTTTCCTTTCCTCCCTTCTGCCGGAAGGAAAGCAGAAAATGGGACTACCTTTTCCAGAATGGAGAAGGGAGATGTGGGCCGATGTAGGATGGCAAAAAAGTGTGGCAAGAAAGTGCAGTGATGGCGACAGAGGGATGATGAGGGATAAAAGGGCTGGCAGAGGGTGGCGGCAGGGGAGGTTTGTGTCTCTGGTCATGGTGCAAGCCATGGGAGAGTTGGCAGAGGAGAAGGAGGCAGCACTGCTCCAGCGGCAGATGAAGCTGTTGCACAATGGTAGCAGAGCCTTTTGCCATCACTCCCCCCTCGGCTCTGAAACAGCAGAGGTGACTGGGTAAGGCCCATCCTCCGTAGCATGGCAATCCGGCTCAGGAGGCGAGTGAAAGGGCAGAGGCAGCTGACATGATTGAAGGTGCTACATCTCCATTTGGTTTCTGTCACTCCTCTCCTCTCTTGGACTTTTGGGGAGGGTTTTTTTCCCTATCTGGAAGGAAGTTGAATGAAAACCAGACATGTTTCAGAAAACACAGATTTATCATAACCGGTTCACTGAATTGAACAAAAATTAGGTATCAGTTCTACCAAACTGGTGCGAACCAGCTGAATACCACCTCTGATTAGGGCACTGGAAGCTAAAACATATGAAGAACGGTTGCAGGAATTGGATATGTCTAGTTTAATAAAAAGAAAATCTAGGGGTGACATGTTAGCAGTGTTCCAACATGTAAGGAGCTACCACAAAGAAGAGGGGGTCAGATGTTTACAGCTTGACAGTTTACAGAGCACTCTTTGAGAAGCCATCATTCAAAAGCAATAAAAATAAATAAATAAATAAATAAATAAAATATTTCCAAATATTGATTAGCTTTAAAGTGTCTTTGAAGAATATATTTATTTAAATGTTTATGGCCCTAATGTGAAGTGGTATGAATTCATGTAAACCAGTAAAGAAGAAGACATTTTTAACTCTTCAGAGTATGGATTTCTACCCAGGAGGGAGTAACAGTAATAGCAGAAATACTACTTTAGTGGATCAACCATGTCATACCAGTTCATACCACTGTAAGAAAAGGAAATATTTCTTGTACACTATATCCTGAGTTGTTATAAATATATATTTTGTCTTCATTCATATACAGAATAAGCATTTGTAAAATTCCTGATTTTGCTTTGAAATATTGCTAGCAGTAGAAGTGCGTTTATGTGATCTTGCATGAGAAAAGACTCTCTACAATTATATCTGTTGACTCTGGATATAACCGAAACAGGAATTATTTGGAGACAGCAGGTGTTTTACATCTGTGATGTGAGTGGAGGATTTGGATTTAGCTTAAAGATGGTTGGCTTTTTTTTTTTTTTTTTGCTTTTTCTTATCTTGTTCTGCCTCCTTGGGATTTTGGATTTAGCCTAAAATAGTTGGCTCTTTTCATGGTTTGGGTTTTAGCCTAAGACTTATGAAAAAAACTTCCTCTGCACCTTCTATTGGAACATCTAGCCCAACAAGCCAGGGATCTATTAAAACAATGTTGCAGCATGAGAAAATAAGCACTGCTCAAAACGAGATGAAAACTACATTAAAATTAATCCAAGAATCAATACAAGGAAACCATGAAGAGAGAAAAAGTAATTTTGATAAATAAATGAACAAATGTTGGATATAAAGACACAATTTGAAGCCCACCAACAAATGATTGTTAAAAATAAACAAAGAATTCATAAAATGGAAAATAAATCAGATGATATTGACAAAAAAATAGAAGTACTAATACAAGAAAGATTTCAAAACATTCCTGAAGTCAGAGAAGAAAATATAGCAGTTGTGATTATCAATCTCCTGGCAGAGGCTTTGAAAGCAGACCGAGCAGAGATGCAAATGGAGATAGATGAAATATTTCAAATGAATTCAAGCTATGTAAGGAAATATAAACTACCCGGAGAAGTTTATGTAAGATTCATAAAAAAACAAGAGATGAAATACTGTGAAAAGTTAGAGATGAGCCATTACAATACAAGAATAAAGAAACTGTGGTGTTAAAGCAGATCCCCAAGAAAGTAAGACAATACCATTCTTACCTACAAAGCTAATTGCAAAAGGTATAAACTTCAGATGGTTAATGCCAGAAGGGATCTTAATCAACTGGAATAGTACAAGATACTGACTGGACTCAGTTTGGAAGGTGCAAGATTTTGATGAAAGAAATCAAGCATACTTAAATGAAGGAGTACAATATCAACAAGAGGATAGAAAAGATCAGAAACAAACAGAAGAAGCAACCGAGGAAGCAATTATACAAACAGTAGAACAGAAACAGAAACTTGATCAAGAGAGTGAAGGAATTACCAGAGAACAGAGGACTATGACAGGGCTTTTCAACCTTTTCACCCATTGTAGCTCTTTTAGGATATGGCAATATCTGAGTACCACCAGTCGCCTAGCAAGGTGTGAAAAACTTGATGATCGGCACTTCTTTGGGACTGTCAGGGCTCAGCGGAAACACCAGGATCAGCACCACTTTCCAGCTGATTGGCGCTTCTTCTGGGCTCAGCAGACGCACCGGGATCAGTGCTGCTTTCCAGCTGATTGGTACTTCTGGGCTAAGCAGACACAAATGGATCAGTGCTGCTTTCCAGCTGATTGGTGCTTCTTTGGGGCTCAGCAGAAGCACCACAATCAACACTGAGCTCCAGCTGAAGCCTGGCGCTGATCCTGGTGCTTCCACTGAGCCCTGACAGCCCCGAAGCACCGAACAGCTGGAAAGCAGCACTGATCCTGCCACTTCCACTGAGCCCTGACAACCCTGCAGCTCCAGCCATCTCTTGCTCAGGCTTGTGTGGTGCTGATGCTGGTTCAGCTCATTCCCCTCCCCCGCTACTTTTCTAGGATGGCTGCAGGTGCCAATGTACCACAGGTGGTACCTGTACCACCAGTTGAAAAGCCCTGGACTACGAGATCATCAAGACCTAAACTTAAATAATTGAAATGGAGAAAGAAAACGGAATCTTCTCAGTGACTATAAATGGACTGAATTCCCCATCAAAAAGAAATATTTTTTAGAAAACTACAGAAATTAAATATAGATATAATTTGTTTGCAAGAGACACATACAAAAAGACAATATTATAAGCTGTTGGAATACCCCAAAATTGGGAAACTTTACTATGCATCAGCGCAGCAGAAAAAAGGGTGTAGGTTTATATATTAAAGAGACAATAGACTCTAAAATGATTTATTCAGATGAAGAAGGAAGAATTGTGATGCTAGAAATATTTCTTCATCAAAAACAAACGTTGGTAGTAATATATGCATCAAATAATAAATAGGAAGATTTTTATTAAAATCTCCATAGAAAAATAACAGAAATGGAGTATCAAAATATTTGCTTAGTAGATATCAATGCAATAGTGGATGGGACATTAGACTATAAAAGTAGCAAAACAGGAAAAAGTGGAAGGAAAAGATTGACTGCAAGGCATTCAAACCAGTCAGTCCTAGACGAGATCAACCCTGACTGCTCTTTAGAAGGCCAGATCCTGAAGTAGAAACTCAAATAATTTGGCTACCTAATGAGAAGGAAAGACTCACTGGAGAAGAGCCTAATGCTAGGAAAGATTGAGAGCAATAGAAGAAGGGGACAACAGAGAATGAAGTGGCTGGATGGAATCACTGAAGCAGTAGGCGTGAGCTTAATGGACTCCAGCAGATGGTAGAGGACAGGAAGGCCTGGAGGAATGTTGTCCATAGGGTCGCGATGGGTCAGACACGACTTCGCAGCTAACAACAACAATCTAGACTTGCCAGCTTTTATTTAAATGAACTAAATGCAATAAATCTCTGTACCTGCCATAATTATATATGGTATTTGTACGTAAATATTTATCTGCTTCAAGAAAGGGCAGAAAGAGGGCAAAAAAGTAATATTAAATAAAGTAACTACTAATTAAAGTCCTATTCAACAACATGTAGCGTTTTAAAAAATCAGTTGATCCCCATCTGCATATACTAATCAATCTTTTTCTCTTACGCATCACTTTCACATATAGAGACAGTTTAACAGACTATTCAGGAAAAAGCAGAATCACCATTAAATCTGTGGATGGAAAAAGAGAAGACTATAACAGAGGAGCAAGGGGAAAAAAGGGGGAGATAGTTACTTTTTAAAAATATTCTGAATTACACAGAAAGAATGATAAGATGCTCCCTTGCACAGACCACAGAATGCACAGGATTTGTTTTCTTTTTTTGTACAGAAAGAAATATAAATTGATTATTATAAACAATATTGCTTCTTACTTCAGTTATTAAAAGCCACTCTATGGTTGGGATTGTGTGTTATTTTACTTATGTCAGATGAAGTTCCTGGGTCTCTGAACTTAATGAAAAAATGTCAGTGTTCTTCTTAAACAATGTTTTTCACATTCCCTCATTTTTTTCAATAATGAATTCATTGACTGCCTGAGAAAAAGAGTACTCCAGGTATCTGTAAAATTGCTTAATTGGGACCATTTGTGATGGGTATGAGCCTGCACTTTCAATTTCCTGGTGGTCTCTAAATACAAACAAATAAATAAGTGTGGTTAGTGTCAGCAGAGGCCTTAAAGCATGATATTTTATAAAAATAAAACAATATATTTTATAACAATATGAAACCTAAAAATTAATACTACTGCAATAATTTGATCAATTATACTTCATAAATACTGGATATCTGTTTTGATTAGACTTAGAAGCACTTTATTTATTTATTTATTTATTTATTTATTTATTTATTTATTTATTTATTTATTTATTTATTTATTTATTTATTTATTTAGATTTATATACCGCCCTTTCCCGAAGGACTCAGGGCGGTTTACAGGGCATTTAAAAAACAGTCAATACAAACGTTAAAACAAATTAGAAGAGATTAAATAAAACCCTGAGAAAATTAAAACCCAGTTAAAATTAAAATTAAAATATTCTCAGCCTGGGCCAGAGAGCTCGAAAAGCCAGGTCTTCAGGTCCCGGCGGAATGAACAGAGGTTGGGGGCAGTCCTAAGCTCCGCAGGCAGCTGGTTCCACAGGGCAGGCGCACCCACTGAGAAGGCCCTACCCCTGGGTGTTACCCGCCGGCAGTCTTTAACCGGCGGCACCCTGAGGAGACCCTCCCTGTGGGAGTGCACTGGACAAAGGGAACTTGATGCTGGCAGCAGGTGTTCCCTCAAATATCCCGGACCCTCGCCATTTAGGGCTTTATAGGTCATCACCAGCACCTTGAATCTCACCCGAAGGGCAACTGGAAGCCAATGCATTTGATGTGATAAATTTTCTGCTTAACCAACAATATTTTCCATAATCCTTAGTTACTCCAAGTTTATTTTAAAAATGCTTCAAGGTTAACTTTCTAACATTAGAACTCGGGATGAGATTTGTCTCTTGCAATCCCACAGCTGAATCAAAAGAAGAGACAGGCAACTCTTGCAAGTACACATATGATTCCTCCAGTTACAGTGCAGTAGAGTTGGATTGATTGATTGATTTACTTACTTACTTACTTACTTACTTTATTTCATATGGCAAGAGTTGGACTGAATGGTCTATATGGCTGCTCAAGGACATCTGCAGGACAGTCAAGAAATTATACACTAGTCATTTTTGTGCAATTGAAATCTTCCAATGTACATTAATAAAAGGACTGTAACTGCCTTCTTAATATTTTTGACTCGTCCTTATCATATGCCCCTGTTTCTTCTTTTAGAAATCATTAAAACTGAAAGAGTCGTTTGAGAATTAAGTGACCTCCAAATCCAAATAAATAAATGCACTTCAGATACTGAGTTATACTGCTTTAATTTTAAAACCCTAACAAGTAAAATAAATTTTATATATAAAAATACATTTTACAATTAGAGAAATACTTGAAACACTTAAATCCTTAATGTAATTTATTTACATTTTCCTCTTAGTTTCAAAATAGAGCAGTAACTTTGTTTTGACTGCAGTTTTCCAAGCACTCACTGTTCCTTAGAAGAATTTATATTTAATGCAAGCAGAAATTCAACTGAAAACATATTTCTAGAAGAGTTGAGAAAAGGGAATGTCAGAAATTAGTAAGAAAAAAGACTTCTAGCATTTCAGTTTATCAAAAATACTGCAAATACAGCAAAAATATCTTAGCTCATTTCTAAGCACACATTATTCTAAATGTGGCACAATAGAAGCAAACAAACAACTGACTTTAGTCAGTGAAGACTTAGAGCAATGCAAGGCTTTTTTGTTTGTTGTTATCAGAGGGTCTTGCCCTTCTCCCAAGTCTTGGAAATGACACAAAACAATGCAGACACAAATATACACAGATACCATTAAGACAACATTTCCAGGCCTGTTGCTTGTCCTCTGAGAAGTAAAACAATCATGAGGTGATTCCAACCAAACATGTGGTTTTTATTTTTCTCACCATTCCAAGTCCAAGCTTAATGTTCTGGATGGCCAAATATTTAAGAAACACATCAATTTGGGGTTTGAGGCCAAAGCATGCCTCTCTTTTAAATTTTTTCTCTAAAAAGGGAGGGAAAATTTATGGTTGTTTCTAATTTTTCCCAGCAAATTCAAAGGACACTGGGGAAGGACCAAAAGGAATGTTGAATTTGGGGCCCTTTGCCAGTGTGAATGGGGAGAGGAAAACTGCAGAGAACAGCCTCCTCTCTTCATGTCCAATAATAGGGATAGTTTCCAAGGACAGTAGATGGTGCCAGTGTCTAACAGAAAGGAATTGAATGTACATCCAAAGAGCCAGATTAGAGAGGGGAAAAAACCTCTTGCATTCAGTTCTTCTTTGAATTTTTCTCTTCTTTCTTTTCTTCTGTGGCTGAAGTTGTTAAAAAAATAAGCTAGCCAAACGGTGGTGTACAAAATTTTGCAATGTTGCTCTTATGAAGATTATTTTTACTGCCACAATTTCAGTGCTTTCCAATGGGCCAACATGCAGCCCACTCCTCTTTCCTTAAGGTGGTTTGAACAATAATCCTGCCTTAATTACTACCCATTTTATTACCTTCAATTGTCCAGTCCTTAAAGGGTTTCTCGATCCCTTTCCTTTGGGATTGAGGCCTGCACAGCCCCCCTTTGTATGTTGGACTGAACCCTGCCTGATCTGCCTGAAACCTGTCTCAAAATCAACAAGCACTCTTCTTTCACTTTGGAACAAACCTCTAACAGGTATTTCTCTGTCTCACTCTTTCATTCATGCAAACAGCACTCTCTTTAACCAAATTATATTCACCACCAGACTGATCTCTCTTTCCCATCTCCTCCTAATTGTGGAATGTTTGTTTCTACTTACCAAATTCCTCCTGTGTTTTCCTCTCCTCCTACCTTCACTAGGACAAGACGGAAGCCTCCTTAAATGTTCAGTGTTCAGACAAACTCAGGTCTGCTGGCAGCTGGCCAGTTCAAAAGTCACCAGATACAAAGGGTCTGGGAATTCTGTTGACTTTATACTGACCTGCTTCAGTTTTCCTGGATGTCATGGCTGAAGGTTGCTGAGTCACAACAGGACTCATTCACAGGGAGTTCAGTGAGGGACAACCTTGAAGAAAAAACTTCAAGTCCCTGTTTGAGTGCCAGAAGTGTAAAGTCCCAGCACTTACTTAAATTTGAGATACCATTAAAAGTCTAATCAGGCAACTAAAATGGAGGCTTCTTGAGGAAACAGCACTTTACTTTCAATCGAAATGAGTCCTGGGTGGGAACACAATCTGAAAACTGGCAGTGTTGCGTTCAGAAGTCCCACATTTTAGAAAGTTAGTAGCAACTTTGTTAGCCAATCAAAATCAGACAACAGAGCCATTACATCATAAAGAAGACATCATTCATTCCTGTACACTCCCTTATTCCCATCCATGTACATCCCATCCATGTATATCCCATCCATGTACATGTTTCCCACGCTTGCATAAAATTTGTCCCTGACACAAATGCTGATTACAAAAGTGAGATAGCAATAGTTAGGCTAAACAATTTATTTTTGCTCCAGTTACAGAATCCTTCACTACTATTAAAAAAGAAATGTTTTCAAACGTGTCCTTTAACAGGTACAAGATCCATTATAATACAAATACCCATATGGAGTATATCTTTGAAAATGTCAAGAAAAGCTTAGAGGGGGGGAAATGGCAAAGGAAAAATATGAACATGTGTCATTTGTGCAAATATAACATAGATATAATTTGTAAGGGCAACGCTGGTTTTGATACCAAATAAATTTTGGAGCCCCAGAATAATGTATTCACATAGTATAAAACATGTTCACTTTATAATATGAAAGACAACTCAAAGGTTTATCTCTCTAATGTTTTCTTTATTGGCTCAGGGCTGTTGCTGGAATGTCCAGCATCACTATCTGAACTGACAAGTCTTATGTGTGGAGGGAATATTTTAAGCTTTGTCCATGTATTATCACTGTAGAGGCAGCTGAAGCATGTGTGAAAGTTCCCCCAGACATATGGGACATAGAAGATTATTACTGCCTTGAAGTCCTGCCAGAAATTGGATGATGAGAAGAAGACCTCACAGTACAACTGAATGGTGAACATAACAAATTGCTTTTACTGGGGTGATTGAATTAAGCAAATCATTTCTGTACAGCTTTGCACAACCTTATCAAAGGAACAGTAAACTAGTGGGTCCATGATTGCAGAGTATTCTCTCAGGGCAACCTAGATGTCAGCAAAGAGTTATAGAGAAGTAATTCTTTCCTATTATCTCTTTTATAGTTTGTTTGTTTGTTTGTTTGTTTGTTTGTTTGTTTGTTTGTTTGTTTGTTTACATACACACAAACATAAACACACACACACACACATACATACACAACTGACAAGCTAAATACTCATTAAGGCTGGTTTGAGACAGGAATCCCACCTAAGAAGTTTGCTTTACAGATAGTCCTTGACATCAATTGCTTTGGCTGTTCAAAGTTATGATGGATGCAAAAGTTACTTATGACCCAGTCCCAAAATTATGGCCACTGCAGCACCCCCACATTCATTAACTCTTACAACTGACCATAGGAATTATGTAGTGTATTTAAAAGTTTCGAACCTGGCAGAAATGGCAAAAATCTCAGCATATTTGAAAGATCATTCACAACAAAGATATATTTTGGAATGGAGAAGATGGATTGATTATATCCAGAATAAATATGGGACTAAAAAGTTTCATTTAGCATTTGAATAAGTATTAGATTGATACGATTTGTTATTATTTAGTTATTTTTAAAGAGAGTTAAAGTGTGATAGGATTTAAAGTGTTATTATAGTTAGTTAGCATATTATAGTTTAAGATTGTTAGGGTCAATACCCTGTATTATGCTTTGGGAAGTCAGGGAGGAGGGAGAGGGGGGGAAACTGGGTGGGGGTGGGGGAGGGATGGGTTTTTATGTTTAAAATGTATCTGTAAAACTCTTTAATAAAAAAGGAATTATGCAGTGTTCCCTCCCCATGTATCTTCCACACCAGGTGAAGCATTTCTATCCCCCTAGGGCTCTCTGCTGGCCTTAGGCCTGATTCCACCCCACCAGGCCCCTGACACTCCTCACTCCTAACTTTTGAAAAGCTCCCTCATCTGCTTTAAATTCTGGCTGAGAGAGTAAAGCAAAACTGCTTGCAACAACAGAGGTCAATACCCAAGCTGAAGATAAGAAGGGAGATAGGGAAAATGCAAGTTAAACACACAGCCTTTTTTTGGTTATTGTTCCACAGCATGTATTATTATAAAACCTTGAATTTATTCCCCTTTTGTTGAATTTAATAACTGGAAAGATAAAATAACTGGCACTGAATGTCAGTTTGCATCACTACTGGGAGCATTGCCATAAAGCATTTCCAGTGATTTGTTGTTCTTAATAATCATAAAATCATTTCTCAGTAAGACACATAAGAAGCTCTAAAAACCTTGCTTCTCTAGCATTCAGAGAGTGCATGATGGCAATAACACTATACAAAAGATTACGTATTTGTGTCTGCTTTTCATAAGCCAAATCTGAATGCCATGTTGCAGTGGAAGACAATTAAAGCCATTTTTTAAAGGACGAAAGAAAGTAGAAATAGCTCAGTTGTAATGTTTTCAGAATACTATATAGTTACACAACCCTGATCCCGATTAAATTAATGAGTGGTGACATGAGCTCAGTGTTGCAATATTTGAAGGGCTTGCCACAAAATGAGGGGTTCATCTATTTTCCAAAACAACAGAAGGCAAGACAAGAAACAATGAATGGAAACTAATCAAGGAGAGAAGCAACCTAGAACTAAGAAGAAATTTCCTAACATTGAGAACAATTAACCAGTGGAACAGCTTGCCTTCAGAGGTTTTGGATGCTCGATCACTGGAGGCTTTTAAGAAGAGACTGGATAGCCACTTGTCTGGAATGGTATAGGTCTGCTGCTTGAGCAGCGGGTTGGACTAGAAGACTTCCAAAGTCCCTTCCAACTCAGTTATTCTGTTATTCTGAATACTTGCACATTTTTGCTTTTTCTTTGATGCATTTTCTAAACCTACAAGATTGTGCTAATAATTTTAAAATAAAAATATAGCCTTTAAAAAGAAAAATATCCTAATATAGAGATGGGCAATCTAGTGCCTCAAGTTTCTATACTTGCTCATAATAGTGCCAGAAAGACAAGGCATGCTTGATATTGTCATAATTCATACCATAATATTAGACACAAGTAAGGAAGGGAATGAGTTTGCATCATGAAACCATGATTTATGTTTTATCATTTGCTTTCTCTCCATGGTGAAGGCCAATCCTTGATAGCTTCCAGATGTTCTGAATGCTGATGAATTTGGTCCATAAGAAAGAATTGAGGGGCTTCCTGTTCCAGTTTCAGCGAGAGAAAGTCAGAGGACTTGATCCTCTGGCTAAAATTTCAAGGGGCCAGAATCCAGCCTGGAGGGGTGGACTGAAGGAAGGAAATTCCAGGGACCTAGGAGAGACAGCAATCTCTCCAAATAGCCCAGGAGAACCCTCCCAAAAAACCAACAGAAGAAAAGGCTGGCTAAAGTTGCGTCCAGTCACAGATAAATACCAAGAGATGTCAAAAGCGATCAAATAAGCGAATAATAAACAGCATGCTTGAATCTGGGTAAGAATATTAAAGCTTAAATAGATTAAATATATCTTCAGTATAGGTTGAGAAGAGTGGAAATTGAAGGAATGGATATATTTTGAATTGGAAGAAATATGTATCTTTTCCTTATATATATATATATATATATATATATATATATATATATATATATATATATATATATATATATATATGTATATGTATATGTATATGTATATGTATATGTATATGTATATGTATATGTATATGTATATGTATATGTATATGTATATGTATATGTATATGTATATGTATATGTATATGTATATGTATATGTATATGTATATGTATATATGTATATACATATGTATATGTATATATGTATATATATGTGTGTGTGTGTATATATATATATGTCAAATGTTAACTATTTAGATTACCTTGCTAGGCCCCAAACATGGGGCAAATCTTTATTTCCTGTTTTCAGCCTTATCTCAAAGGCCATCGAACAGGCTGTACAGTAGTCACACCGGACAGTTCATATATTTGTGTAAATTACTAACAAAGAATTAAGGGAGACTAAGATGCATTTCTGACTCTTTAGTCTTCATCAGTCAGTCATACCCTTCTGAGATTCGAACCTGGGCTGATTGCATATTAGGCAGTATTTTTACCTCTTGAGCCACAGGATCTCTCTCGCTCTCTGTTAGCTTTCTGCAAGGGGAGATATGAGTCAAATGTTAACTATTTAGATTACCTTGCTAGGCCCCAAACATGGGGCAAATCTTTATTTCCTGTTTTCAGCCTTATCTCAAAGGCCATCGAACAGGCTGTAGTCACACCGGACAGTTCATATATTTGTGTAAATTACTAACAAAGAATTAAGGGAGACTAAGATGCATTTCTGACTCTTTAGTCTTCATCAGTCAGTCATACTGATAACCCAATTATGTCCTTGGGGTTTCTTAGGATGGTGGATATTTTTCTGTCTGTGTAGAATGCTGTTTTGATGTTGTGTTTTTGGAGGATATTGCTGATTCTGTCTGTGGTCCCTTTTAAGTATGGGAGGAGGGCTTTGCCATTTTCTTGTTCTCTGTCTTGGGTTTTTGTGGGTGTCTCTCTTCAGATTAAGTTGGTAATCATGTTTCTTTGGAATCCATTGGCTGTTAGTACATTAGTGAAAGTGTGTAGTTCGGTTTTTAGGTTCGTCAGCTAGGTGTTTTGTTCTGGAGATGAGTGTCTTGGCTACGGAGTTGATCTGTGCTGGGTGGTGGTGTGAGAGTGCGTTCAGATAGCGGTTTGTGTGTGTTTTTTTATGGTAGATAGTGTGTCCTAGGGAGCCGTTAGATTTCTTGTAGACTAAGACATCAAGGAAGGGAAGTTGATTGTTAGCTTCTGTTTCCATGGTGAATTGCTCCTACACCTTCAATTCTACGCGGGGAAAAACCCGAACAACCAAAGACCCACATATATATATATATATATATATATATATATATATATATATATATATATATATATATATATATATATATATATATATATATATATATATATACATATACATATACATATACATACATACACAGTATATATATATATATACATATACATATACATACATACACAGTATATATATATATATATATATATATATATATATATATATATATATATATATATATATATACAGTATATATATATATACACAGTATATATATATATATATATATATATTCTTTTTTTTCCTTCACTCTTTCACTTTCTATCTGTTTATCTTTAGTATTTTTATTAAGAAATATAAAAGAATAGAGGGTCTATATGGAAAAAACCAGAATTAAATTCATAAATGCTAATATAGTTGAATGTTGAATTGATTGTTATCTGTAAGAATATTTAGAATGTTAAGGGGGAAATAAGTTGTTCTTGTTCTTTATTGTCTTTATTTCTTCTCCTTTTTACATTTACTCATTGACTGGGAAATATAAAGTATGAGAAAGTTTGCATAAAAAAAATGAAATTCACCAACGAAAATACAGTCGAGTGTTAAAAAAAGATTGTTGTTTGTAAATATTCTTTTTTTTTTGGGGGGGGGGGAAATAAGCTGAAATAAATATAGTGCCAGGACCTACGATAAGGCAACTAAAACGATATATAGGATTATTGAAACGTTATATTTAACTGTTGTTAAACAAACAAACTGTTTTAATTTAATGCCTTGCAAAGAATGATACGTTTGAGATAGGGGAAATCAAATGAAATTGACAGATGGAATATAGACTATAGAAATTAATTGTTAAAGATTGTTTTATAAATGTTACCCAGACAACATTCTGTTTTACAATGATCTATGTTATGTTAAAGAAAAAAAATTCTAATAAAATATATAATAAAAAAGTAAGAACTGAGGAAATTATAATCCATAACATTTTAAAAAGCATCAGTTGAAATTATGGTGAATGTGATCTTGCAGGCCTTTTGCTATCAACAATATCATAATTAAGATTCTATTCCCTATGCTCATGTAATAATCAAACTATGTAGATGTATGTAGTTCTGTAATCTGTAACTGAAATACTAGTATCTCAGAAATGATGCAATATTATCCTTTATTATATTGTTCTTGGTTATAATTTGGTTATCCATGGATTCTTGACTAATCCTCAGTTGGCTGAATTTCAACCAAGTGACATGCCATAAAACTTGCAACCAGAGTTATTGGATTTCCAAACAGTGGTAGGGCAAAATCAAGCCAATTAATTTATACAATTGTGTACACATACCATGCTAAATTATAATCTGTGTATTTTTATTATTCCCACACGAATTCTTCTGGTGGGATTTTCTGCCCTAGAAAATCCACCAGAAATCAGTCAAAAACATTGTGTAAAATCACTTCTCTTTAAAAATTTGGACTTAAATTTCTTTAAACTGGTATCAACTTTGAAAATGAGCATGGCTATGGCCATTTTTCCTATTCATTTTCAGTTGACACATTGAAGGGGGAGGGAGGGATTGCCAGGTGCTTCGCTAGTCAAAATGATCTTTTGTCCCATGCCAACAAAGGTCATTGGCTACTCCTGAAACTTCTGGCTGGGCATTTCATGCAAAGCCTACCAAGATGTATTGGGAATGTAGTTGATTGTATAGCTTTATAGGTGGGATTTCTTAACTTTGTATTGGGGAATTGTTACATGTGTCTTCAGACTTGGTTTAATTTTTGATGTGCCAATACTTTGTAATTAATAAACATGTTCTTTGAGGAATTTCCAAGCCTCGGAGTTCTGCTTTATTTGTCTTTGTCTGTTGGAACCATGACAATGGGATGTTTTTGTTTTAATATCTTACAATATAGGATAGTGTTCTTGGGAGTTTGGTAACATTTAATTGTATTATATTGCATTGTTATTGCTCTGCAATTATTTTTTTTATTGAAAAGTTTTACAATACATTTTATCTTTAACAATCCCTCCCCCCCTCCCCCCACCCAACCCTTCCTAACCCTCCCTAACCCTCCCCCCTTCCCCCCTCCCCCTCCCCGACTTTCCAGAGCTAAATACAAGGTATAAAAGTAAAAACAATCATAAACAACCATATGTTAACAACAATAAACTATTAAGTCTATCGCACTCTAGCTCATATGAAATGACTACAAGCGATACTAATATCACATTAAAAAAAATCGTATCAATCTAATACTTATTCAAATGCTAAATGAAACTTTTTGGTCCCATATTTGTTCTGGATATAATCAATCCACTTTTTCCACTCCATAATATAATGTTGTTGCGAATGGTCTTTCAAATAAGCTCTGCAATTATTTATTATTTTCAGATTTTGTTCAATAAGAAAGCTGACCTAGTTTGATGTAGTGGTTAAGGCAGCAGACTAGAAATCATAAGGCTGTGAGTTCTTGTCCCATTTTAGGCACAAAGCCAGCTAAGGCGACCTTGGGCCAATCATTCTAAAAAGAAGACAATGGCAAACCACTTCTGAAATCTTGCCTATGTAACTGCAATGGCTAACCCAGGAATCAACCTTGACTTGAAGGCACACATATGCACATACACAAAATAAAAAATGAACTGATCACATAACTATTTAATTTCTGTAACACTTAACACACTGCAGAGTCCACACTATAATTCTAAATTGTATTAAGAACCACACTTCCTTTTTTGAATGGAATTGAAAGTATGCCCTGTGAACTAAAAATTTAATTTAGCAAATATTATATTACATAAAGAAATAATGGATTCCGCAGAATGATGACATGATATTATGTTATCATGTTCTGATTTCCTGTGTCACAATCTGTAACTACCACCAATGAATACTAGAATTAGAGAAAATAAGGATATTGTTATATCATTTTATTTTATTTTTAAATTCAATTTTATAGGGAGGACTTCATGTAGTGTGAGATCGCAGCAGTCACTTATTTCCCCTAATACAGAGCAATATTTTTAATCATACTATAAAAATTGAAATTGATGGAGTAGGTTTTCCAGTCTCTGTTGTACAGGAGCATGCTTTAATGTAACCAAAATTTCATTCAGAGCCAGATACTCTTTTATGTCTGTCGTTGTTTTGCAAAAAATAGGAGATAAAAGATGAGCAGTGTCTCTTTGAATATTTCTCAGTGTATTTTTCTCAGTTTATTTTACAAGCCTTTTGTATGAAATACAGCTTTCATCTCCCGAGCTTCCACTATTAAAGCTCTAGATTTTTTTTCTTCATTTATTTTGTAGTTATTTCATTTCTTATCTCAAATAGTTTCTCAACACAGCAGTATCTCATTAAAACAAAAATTGAAACTGTTAACCTTTTGATTCTCAATAGTTTTTAAGTCATTCTAAGGACATAAGCGATCTAATCACAAACCCTTTCAGCTTTCTGAAGAATTCTTAACAGTGTAAACTACTTGAAGATGGACAATAGGGTTGTTTCAGTTAAACTCATATTATGCTCAAGAGGAACCAGAGATTTTGAATCTTTTTAAATTGCAAATGAAGGACAGTTTCAGTGCAAATAATAGCTTGAGATATACAGATCTGCTAAATCACCTTCTTAAACACATGGACTTAAAAAAAACAAAAAACTAGCCATTCTCTGGTCTTTAGTCCTTTGAGCTACTTACTCCAATGATGTTTTGCTAGAGCAATTAGATTTCTGACTCCCCTCTGCAGTGAATGTGCTGTTTGTGCTTCCTCTGATTTCACCTTGCTACAGGTTAAATGTACTGACTTAGGGAGCAACCCTATGGCTGTGGAGGCAGCAGCCCCTGGCATACAGGACTAGATTTCCTCCTCCAAGATTTTTAAAATATCAGGCATGGAAGGAAAAAATCTATCTTTGGAGCTCTCTTCTCATTTCAGTGATCTGACAATCACTGTCGTCTTTGTTTACAAAAGAAAGCCCACCAAATGGATATACAGTAATAGGTCAATTTCCTGTCACTTCAGTTCCTTTCCAAATGCCCCTCAATTGTCCCTTCCTGCTCAAAATTTGGTCTGAATGTACACCTTTCTATTTGCACAATGGGAAAATTTGTATTGTAATGGAATTCAAAGTTGTATTCAGTGATATAACTGTGCTATATCTCCAAACCAAGCAATATGTATCTACTAATCCACAAAATAATTGATGAAATTATGTTCTGATATTACAATGACAGTTATCACAAACTTGAGTATTGCATAGCTTGTACAATACTGAATTTCATTTCAGTTATATAGTAGAACCAAGTGTAGCACCACCACCACAAAGGGACCGCTAAAGTCCGGGCCCTCCTGGCCTCCTCTTCAGCTGGCTACCAACCCAAGGGGTTTCTCATGTTGGCACATCTGCCTGATAGGGCACGTAGCACAGTGATGATCAGTCATGGTTGGCAGCCATGCGCAAAGGGCGGTGATGGTCGATCTCTTTCTACAGTAACTCACATGGGTTGATGATAGTTGACCGCAGGCAATAAGACTTACAGTAGACAATGGTAGTCAAATCCTGGTAGCAGCAGCTGGTGTACAACAGTAGTAGTCGATCCCTAGTAACAGCAACCTGCTTAGGATGATGTTAGCCAGTCTCTGATAGTAGCAACTTGCCTATGACTATGTTAGTCAGCCTCTGGTAACAGCAACTTGCCTGGGGCAATGGTAGTCAGTCTCTGTTGATGGCAACTTGTCTAAGACAATGTTAGTCAGTCTTTAGTAACAACGACTTGCCAACCTCTGGTGACAGCAACTTGCCTAAGCCAATGGTAATCATTCTCTGGTGACAGCAACTTGCCTAAGCCAATTGTAATCATTCTCTGGTGACAGCAACTTGCCTAAGACAATGTTAGTCAGTCTTTGGTAACAACGAATTGCCTAGAGTGATAGTAATCAGTCTCTGGTGACAGCAACTTGCCTAAGATGATGGTAATCAGTCCCTCTCTGGACCTCAAAGGGGTCCTCCTTTATCCATTCTCCTCGTCTGTCTCTGCCCTCACTATATGTAATCCCCCTTCCCTTCCTTATCCCCTTTTGCCTCCTCCAACAGATCCTATAAAAACCCTTCTACTTCCCACTAAAAGACATACCTTCAACCTGGTCAAACTCTTTCCTGGCTCTCCCTTCACCCAGCTGGCTCCAACAAGAGAGAAGAAATAAAACCCCCCAACCTACCCTCTCTCCCTCTGTTCGTCTGACCTTCTTACTCTCTATATATATCTTTGCTCCACTAGCTCTAGACAGCAGGCTCCATTAAGCTAAGCTCTCTCTCCTTTTCCTCAGCTGGCTCCCTTCTCACTCCAGCTCTACTACAAAAATTCTTTGGTCCCCCAAAGAATAAAAACTAGTTACCAGGAACCTGAGGTGTCTGGAGGTAAATCATAATTTCGTCTAGCAGTGAGTATCACTTCTTCTGTGCTGTAGCCCAGAGCATCATATATCAATCTTCTAGCTGGGTGTATCACCACCTTGGTCTCTGTACTTTGGGCTCATCAGTAATATTAAATAATAAACCATTGATGAGATTATGGGACTCTATGGTCACCTAATAATGTCAGAAAGGCATGTGATACAAGTACTGCACTGAAGCAGATTCAGGTATAGACATAGGTTGGCCCATTTATGAGCTAAAAACAAAATAATATTCAGCCCAATTGTCAAGTTCATTAATAGAACCCCTGGTGAAATGGGAATAGGAACAGCTTCAGCAAGACACAAGTTTAACTAAAGAGCAAGTCTTCTGTACAAAAAAGACTCAAACACTTTGATACATAGTGCTGAGAAACATGTCCCTATCAAACTCTGGAGATCTTCTACCAATTAGTAAAGACAATAAATAATTTGAAGAACTAAGGCTTCTTATTCTACCTCTAGGATCTCTGCAAGCCAATTATATATTGCAGATATCTTTATAGGCTTTCTTTCAATAATATTTGAGAACATAGGTTAGACTACAAGGTAGAATAAAGGCAAAATCAGCATTTGTTTTATTTATTTACTTATCAAATTTCTACACCACCCATCTCACATAAATAACTCTTAATCTGATAGGCATCCAAGGACATCTTGTCTCAGTCACTGAACCACAAATATGTGTTTGTGTATGTGTGTGTGTGTCAATGTGTCTGCCTCTTTGTGTACTTTTTAAAAAGATATTCTGCAGTAAAACATAGCTTAACAAAAGAACTCTAAACGAAAGGGAAGGGGAAAATCCTACTTCAGACAGTTCCAGCTTCTCTGCTGGTTTCCAATGAATATTGGGCAATAATTCTAGGCTATGAAAATCTATTTTACAAACTGCATACCTCAAGATCAAGTGCTACTATGCAGCCCATTTGATTGTATATACTTTTTCTTTCTGAATACAAAAAGCAAAGAAAGGGAGCTTTCCATTTTTTTTCACCTGCTCAGTCTCCTTTTCCTACTACCCTTGAGATCCAGCACAATGTAATTCTGAAAGTGATGCAGTAACTTTCCATTATGTAATTAGAAATGAAGTTAGCTATCATCTTAGCTAATACTATGTGAATGGCAACGTTTTAATATTTTGGCACATAAACTGTGCTATTTAGGCATAAAATAAGTTGACCCTCTTTGTCTATATCATTAATCATAAAAATACATTTACTTTAGCTTTATCAATCATAGCAATCAGCTTGGTTCTACTATCCTATTGGTGTCAAACTTGCCACGTCACGTGACATGTCGCGATGTATCATGACTTTTTTTGCATTGCTGGAACTGGGGTAGGCATGGCCTCTGTATGATGCAACCAGCCCGCAGGCTGGCAGTTTAACACCCCTGTACTATCCTGATATACAATGTCACACAGGATGTACAGTATTACATGCATAAGCATTTATTTTAATCCAAAAAGTGCTCTTCCTGACTGGATATGACTTTAGCTGCAGTGGTTCAAGTCATGCCTTTAACCCATGCAACCACTCTGCAGAAATAGCCTGCCATTCCTATTTGCCATGGCATTCTTGCTATCTACTTTAGCAAATGCAAATGACAGTGCTATATTTTGAGGCTGATTGGTTGACACTCATTTCACTTGCATTTTTATTCCATGAGTAATTTCAATGTTACAATCATATTGAGAATAGTACAAAATATTCATATAAAAGGGCAGGATTCCTACTGAAAGCAGAACAGCATAATTTTAGGTATAAAGGTCACAATCATTATTTCAACCAAAGCTTAAAATTGTTACTCTTTAATCTGGTTAGCTATTTATCCTGCATCAGCCTAAAACAAAGGTCATATCTTGCAGGTATCTTCCTCTATCATCTCTACTGTCAAACATTGCCTGCTACCTACTCTTTCAATATTCAGGTGAAATTGTGGCAGGTAGGTAGGGTTTGTGTTGGTACATATGTACAATGTTGTAGAAACAAATAAAAAAGTGATTAACATAGAATTCATACGAAGGTCCAATCTTCTATCTATCTATCTATCTATCTATCTATCTATCTATCTATCTATCTATCTATCTATCTATCTATCTATCTATCTCCCATCATACCACAAGGTAACTTTACAATATTAAAAAAAATGCAAAACCTATACTGTATGCAATAAAAAATAAACACTCAATCCTAACTAAAAGGTGGGGAGGGATGGAGTAGGATGAGGCCAAACGGTGGTGAAAATTTTCTAGGCAACAGATTCTATGCAAAATCTACAGTGCTTCAGTTTTGAGTAGAGGATACGGATTTTGTAACTTCAAGAATTGGGACTTCTAGAAATATTTTATTTATTTATTTATTTATTTATTTATTTATTTATTTATTTATTTATTTATTTTATTTTATTTAACAAGTATTACAATTGTAAGGTCTACATGCTACCATGTTCACTCATTTATATTTTCTGTCTGCATATTTACACTGTGAATGTACACTATCATTCGTGGCCACAAATGGAAATTCTAATTGCTGAAAGGCCCTATATAAAAACAGAAAAAAACTAGAATTTTCAAGGAAAATAATACCAGAAAAAAGAAGTTTTTGTAATTAAGGCAGTCATCAGGCTAATAGGATACTATTTATACTTAGGTCTATGAATGTTTGGCCGGTGGGAGTCTGATAACTTCAAATCAGTGCCTTTCTTCAAATTCAAACATATCATATTGCTTTTACATTCCTATAATTTGGTAACTACTCAAAACAAATGCACAATTACTGTTTTCTATGGCAATTTGCAATAATTCTGGCCTACCAGTTTAGAAGAGCTGTAAATAGCTAAGATCATATTGTAATCTGAAACTCATAGATGTATCCAGTAATTAAAACTAAAATTAAGATTCAACAGATATAATGATATGTAATTATTAATAACCTCATTACAGGAGATGATAGATGCAGAAGCTTGTCCATGATAATTATTTCCTAAAGAAAAGAGGTGTTGTTAAGCAGCTAAGCAGTTGATGACACAGAAAATTATAAATAATAGAAATTGCATCCAAATTAATTCTAGATTAGAGAACCAAAATAGCTTATATGTAATAATAGGATAGTTGTTTTCCCAACCCTGAATAGCCACAATAATCTTTTGAAGGCAGCTCAAATTATTTCATCCTTTTTTAAAAAAAATGTTTAATTCTATCTCAACAGTAGTCTCAACTAAATTAAACTTATATCTGCATCTAGATGTGAAGCTGTAGCATTTTAAGAGGACCAAATTTTAATTAATGTCATCATTCTCGTGTAATGCTCCAATTCATTTAGAAGCCATCATCAAGTGTTTAATCTACCTGATGGAAGTTGAATTCAGACTAATTAAAACATTGCATCCTCTACAGTACAATCTGTGACCCTAATAATTATGATGGAAAGGGGATTTTTAGTATTTTCCTCATGGCATAATCTCCTTAGAAGACAATATCCAGAGATGAGCCCAATCTTAACTAAGAAAGAAAGAGGAGGTAAAAGATCAAAGTTTGCTCATCTACATGCTAGGTCTCAAAATGATTGATTGATTGATCAAATTTATATAGCTGCTTATCCCATCAAAAGCAACCCTAGGCAGAGCAAACAATATAATCAGCTTATTGTCCTTATTTGAGGGCAAAACATTATAGATAGATAGATAGATAGATAGATAGATAGATAGATAGATAGATAGATAGATAGATAGATAGATAGATAAGATAGATAGATAGATAGATAGATAGATAGATAGATAGATAGATAGATGATAGATAGATAGATAGATAGATAGATAGATAGATAGATAGATAGATAGATAGATAGATAGATAGATAGATAGATAGATAGATAGATAGATAGATAGAGAAGGGGAAGGAGGGATTCATTCTATGGAAACTCCACTTATAAAAGCAATAATATAGTATGCCCATTACTGTACACTTGAACTATTGCTGCTATCTCAGTAAGGTACAATATCTAATCAGTGATCAGCCACCAACACACTTCCTTCAATATATTATCTTCTTCCCAATAATGCATTTCTCTCAAACTGTTCACTTTCTCAGGTATCAAAGGATGGAAAGAGTCAAGTATGTCTTTATGACTACAGACCATGTTTTTATGGCCATAGACAATAGAATCAATAAACATAAGGCATGCTGCCTATAAACTGAACTGAAAAGTGCAGGAGGCATTGGATTGAATAGGCTAGCATTAAGGTTATCCTGCCTGGTTTTTGTCTACTACCAACATTCTTACCAACAAAAACTAAGATTGTCAGATACTTCCATCAGTGTTTTTAAAAAGCAGATACTTCACTAATACCTTCCTGAATTAGGCTTATCCCAACATCGTCAACTAACTTTTTGAGTAACTGATGGCTATGAACAACTTGTTGGCATATGTCTGTTCAATCTCTGGCTGTGAAAAGTCATGAGCAATGCCATTGCTGTGTTTCAGCTGTTCTTCTTTGCAACAAACCACTGGAGTGAAAACAGCCAGAAAATTTTGGACTCTAAAAGTGGAAGAGCCTTGTCAAGCCACTTTCATACTAAAATAATGTGCCTGCTGAAGCCTTGCTAGCCATGTGGTGCATGATGGAGAGACCATCATCAGCAATACAATTGCCCCAAGTTACAAAGAATAGACTGAAGCATTCAGCAGATATTCCATCTGCTAAAGGAGCAGCCAAATCACTAATTCCAGCATAAGATTATGTTGGATAAGAGGACAATGTTTGGTATCATGGAGAAAAAATATAGACTATTAGCATGATTGACAGAACACACTATTCTGTGCTCCTTGAGTGAGCCAGAGAAAGGCAAAGGCAAACATCCTACTCTTTTGAGCTGCCGGTCCATGGGTCTGGGTAGTTCTGGCAGCAACTATGAGATGGTGAGAAGAAAATATAAGAAAAAAATAAAGAAGAAAAGACAGAGAAGACATAAAGCAGTGGGCAAGCATGAGTGAATCCACCAACTTTGGGCATTAGCTCCAAACATTAATTGGTCAGAAATTCCCAAACCAGATGTGCTATTTCTGATTTTGTTTACTGAGTCTTGCAAGCAGGATGAGCTGACAAGAATCTAAAAGGCTATAAACCTGACTGTGGTTGACATTTTTTAGATTCTGAGTAATCTTAATAAAAATCATGGCTGTTCCACTGATAAGTCTCAGCTGTAATACACATTGTCAGAAACAGTATCTTTGGTGACCTCTGATAATATGATTGTGACAGAACACACCGGCAAAGTTGCTGAAGCAAGCAAGAAACATTATGAAAAGACCAATTTATTCCTCATCTCCCAAAAGACACACACACACACACACACATACACAGATGATTTACACTTGCCACTACTACTCCTGATCTCTACCACTATAAAGCCTAAACCCACTGGTTAGTTTTTATTTGTGAGGGGATGATCATCTGAAGATATCATTACCAGAGCAAAGTACCAGTGAAGTTAAATTTCAACTAATTTTAAAAAACTGCTCCAGTTCTTGATACAGATTTTGTAATTTTTCTTTGATCAAGGTCCACATTTATTACTTGTGTCAGCAAGAGAGAAGGAGCTATGAAAAGCCTCTATTTTATGCCTGAGAGAAAATCTGGCAAAGAACATCTACTATGATAGCAGGTGCAGAGGCTAATATTGCATTTATTGATTAATTTTAAAATCAAACATTTTACATACTTGAAAGTTTTTAATTCATAATAGGCTTGACAAAATGATAGAAGGAATCATAGTATTAATTACATCTGACTAGGCAAATGCTTCTTTTGATTTTGTATGTATTGTGCCGTGGACAACAGTGTACAATGCATGGATGTTACATAGGTACTCTATTCCATATCAGTTGCTAGTGGTGTGTTTGGCTGAATGAAAAGCCATGGCTGTAATTGTTAAGACCTACTTGATTTATAATGAGAACCTCCAGTCACAAACTGTACAAATGCATTTACAAACTCCTTAAGAATGATTTTGCTGGATCAAAATTGGGATTTTTATTGTCAGCATCAGTATCCAACTTTTTTTTTAATCCCATTTATATCCCGCCCTTCTCCGAAGACTCAGGGCGGCTTACAATTTAAGCACAAACCAATGTGCTTAACAATAGCCTTCCTTCTATATCTGGGTCCTCATTTTACCTACCTCGGAAGGATGGAAGGCTGAGTCAACCTTGAGCCTGGTGGGATGCGAACCTGCACTAATTGCAGGCAGCTGGTGTTACTTAAGGAGGCATTAGCCCACTGCTCCACCAAGGCTCTTCCTCATTGTAGATGCCTCTGAGGAATGATAAAGCAAAGCCAAAATGCAAGCATTCTCTCAAGTAAATATAAAAAGAAGGAGCACAGGATTTACAGAGAGAACCAAATTCATGATTTATTCAGATGGTAAATAGGAGGTTAGATTGCAGGGGAAGAGGAATATATTGAAGCAAGGGAAGGGAGAAGTGCATTTTTTAAGAAATTAAAGGTAGTTCTCAACTTACGACCACAACTGAGTCCAAAATTTCTGTTGCTAAGTGAGACAGCTGTTAAGTGAATTTTTCCCCATTTTACGACCTTTCTTGCCACAGTTGTTAAGTGAATCACTGCAGTTGTTAAGTTAGTAACACCATTGATAAGTGAATCTGGCTTCCCTATTTACTTTGCTTGTCAGATGGTTGCAAAAAGTGATCACATGATTCTGGGCATTTCAGCTGTCATAAATATGAGTCATTTGCCAAGCACCCAAATTTTGATCATGTGACCATGGGGATGCTGCAATGGTTGTAAGTGTGAAAATGGTCATAAGTCAGTTTTTCAGTGTCATTGTAACTTTGAACAGTCACTAAGAGAACAGTTGTAAGTCAAGAACTACCTGCAATGGATTTGTCCAACTTTAGTCTATGACATCTCATTCTCTCTCTTGCAAGTTTTCTTTTCTTAAAATAACTTCCTTGTGTTATTGTATCCTGTTATTTTAAATAATTTTGTACACATTATTCAGTTACGTATGATGATCTAAAATAAAATATTAAGATGCCAGTTTAGATGCACAAAGCTAAACTTTGATTACAACCAAAGAACCAACAATACAGAAGATAACAGAAAAAGTGGAACAACTAAATATTAAGACAGAAGACTCAATTGACCAACAAGTACAGCTGATGGAAAACCCAGAAAAGGAAGTAACAAAACTGAAAATGGAAATGACTTTCTATACAAATCAGAAGAAATTTGAGAAAGAAGAACAGATTGAATTGAACACAAAAATATCAGAGCAAACACGGGGGACTGGAATAACAAGGCGACAACTAAATGAATAAAAATGGGCTAGTCCTTTCAGGAAACTGGCAATCAAATGGTCTCCTTTAATTCAACTAACATATATAAGAATTAAGAGAGATTTATTTGATGATTTAAAAGCACTGATATGGAAGCCTAGTTGGCAAATGAAGAAAGCTAGAATAAGGTTGAAAAAATTGGGGTTTTGATTCATTAGAGGAGATTTTATATTGTCAATTAGAGGGTTTTTTTTAATCCCATTTATATCCCGCCCTTCTCCGAAGACTCAGGGCGGCTTACAATCTAAGAAGCAAAAATCAATGTGCTTAGCAATAGCCTTCATTCTATGTATATGCCTGCTTATTAGGGCTTTCCCCCCCCCAAGCGGCATTATTACAAAGTCAGCTTATTGCCCCCAACAATCTGGGTCCTCATTTTACCTACCTTGGAAGGATGGAAGGCTGAGTCAACCTTGAGCCTGGTGGGATGCGAACCTGCACTAATTGCAGGCAGCTGGTGTTACTTAAGGAGGCATTAGCCCACTGCTCCACCAAGTTTAAAGGGAGATGTTGAGATAAGGGGAATTTTGGTTTGTTGTTGTTAGCTGCGAAGTTGTGTCCGACCCATCGCGACCCCATGGACAACATTCCTCCAGGCCTTCCTGTTCTATACCATCTTCTGGAGTCCATTTAAGCTCATGCCTTCTGCTTTAGTGACTCCATCCAGCCACCTCATTCTTTGTCATCCTCTTCTTCTATTGCCCTCAATCTTTCCCAGCATTAGGCCCTTCTCCAGTGAGTCCTTCGTTCTCATTAGGTGGCCAAAGTATTTGAGTTTCAACTTCAGGACCTGGCTGTTGTGATTCAGGGTCAGCCTGTGGGTTCGGCAGTTGGGTCAGACGACTCAGAGGAGGAGGGGTGTGTTGAAGACCTTGCTGAGGGGGTTGAAGATCTTGCTGATGATAGCCCTCAGGCAGGCCCCTCCCACTTGGTCACCATGGAGACCCAGCTGTGTGAGCCTGACAGTGTGGATGAAGATGACCCACAGCTGGCCCTGTTCAAGGACGCCCGACGCAGGAGGTAGTCAGTCAGGAGTAGACAGAGGGAGGCAATGGGGCACCTCGGAAGGAGGCACAGAGAGGCCACGCCCTGAACTGTATTTAAGGGGAATGTGTGGGAGGGCTGGTTTGCTGAAGGCAACCGCTTGGATTGTTTCTGCGTCTTAGCTCGTGTTTTATGGTTGGTGTCTTGTCTTGCTCTTGTTTTATGTGAATAAATTTGGCAGGCTTTATTCCAGCCTCTTGCCGTTCGTAAAGGGGTCGTCCCTGCTTTTGCTGCAGGGCCGGTAGCAGGCTGGTACAGAACAGTTTGCCTTCAGCCTCCCACCCCTTACTAATATTATGGAGCAGCTACGTGCTGAGAATGCCCAGCTCACCCAGCAACTCACTTTGCTGGCAGCTCAGGTGGCTCAACTGCAAGCTCAGGTTCATGCTGCACCCCCACCATCACCCCCACCCAGGAGAAAATGCCAAGTTGCAATGCCGGATAAATTTACAGGCACTCCAGAACTGTTTCCTGCTTTCCTGGGACAATGCCAGCTCTTTATCAGCATGAGAGCAGCTGATTTCCCCACTGACCGGGATAAGGTGGGGTTTGTGTTAAGCCTTCTTTCGGGTGATGCAGCTTGTTGGGGCACGCCTCTGCTGGCTCAACCTAGCCCATTGTTGGACAACTTTGTGGGGTTTTGTGATCATATGCGTCTGATGTATGAGGACCCTATTAAGACGCAGACTGCTACTCGACGCCTGAAAGCTCTGAGGCAGGGTCAACGCCCCCTACAGGGCTCCTCTAGGACTGACTGTTTTGATCGCCTTGAAGTCCAAGGGACTCACAGGAGTCTTCTCCAGCACCATAGTTCAAAAGCCTCAATTCTTTGGCGCTCAGCCTTTCTTATGGTCTAACTTTCACTACCATATATTGCAACTGGAAAGACCATAGCCTTGACTATACACACTTTTGTTCACAGGGTGATGTCTCTCCTTTTTAGTCTGCTGTCTAGATTTGCCATGGTTTTCCTCCCAAGAAGCAAGCGTCTTTTAATTTCTTGGCTACAGTCCCCATCTGCAGTGATCTTGGAGCCCAGGAAAATAAAATCTGTCACTACCTCCATTTCTTCCCCATCTATTTACCAGGAATTGAGAGGGCCGGATGCCATGATCTTGGTTTTCTTAATGTTAAGTTTCAACCCAACTTTTGCACTCTCCTTCTTCACCAGCAAAAAGATGCTCTTTAGTTCTTCTTCACTTTCTGCCATTAGATATCTGCATATCTTAGGTTGTTGATATTTATCCCAGCAATCTTAATTCCAACTTTTGATTCATCTAGCCCTACCTTTCTCATGATGTGCTCTGAATATAAATTAAATAGGCAGGGCGACAGTATACAGCCTTGCCGGACTCCTTTCCCAATTTTGAACCAATCAGTGGTTCCGTGTCCAGTTCTCACTGTTGCTTCTTGACCCGCATATAGGTTTCTCAAGAGACAAATAAGATGGTCTGGTACTCCCATCTCGATAAGAACTTGCCACAATTTGTTGTGATCCACACAATCAAAGGCTTTAGCATAGTCAATGAAGCAGAAGTAGATGTTTTTTTTTGGAACTCCCTAGCTTTCTCCATGATCCAGCGTATGTTGGCAATTTGATCTCTAGTTCCTCTGCCTCTTCGAAATCCTGCCTGTACTTTTGGTAGTTCTCAATCTACATACTGCTGGAGTCTAGCTTGTAGGATTTTAAGCATAACTTTACTAGCATGTGAAATGAGTGCAATGGTAGGATAGTTTGAACAGTCTTTCTTTGGAATTGGAATGTAAACTGATCTTTTCCAATCCCATGGCCACTGTTGAGTTTTCCAAATTTGCTGGCAAATTGAGTGTAGCACTTTTACTGCATCGTCTTTTAAGATTTTGAACAGCTCAGCTGGAATACTGTCACCTCCACTAGCTTTGTTGTTGCTTAGTTTTTCTAAGGCCCACTTCACTTCACATTCTAGGATGTCTGGCTTGAGGTCAGTGACCACCTCATCGTGATTATCAGGGACGTTAAGCTCATTCTTGTATAGTTCTTCTGTGTACTTTTGCCACCTCTTCTTAATCTTTTCTGCCTCTGTTAGGTCCCTGCCATTTTGGTCTCTTATCATGCCCATTTTTGCATGAAACGTTCCCTTCATCTCTCCAATTTTCTTGAAGAGATCTCTGGTCCTCCCTATTCTATTGTTTTCTTCTATTTCTTTGCACTGTTTGTTTAAGAAGGCATTCTTATCTCTTCTAGCTATTCTCTGGAATTCTGCATTCAATTGGGCATATCTATGTTTTTCTCCCTTGCCTTTCGCTTCCCTCCTTTCCTCAGCTATTTGCAAAGCTTCCTCAGACAGCCATTTTGCTTTCTTGCATTTCTTTTTCTTTGGGATGGTTTTGGTTGCTACCTGTTGTACAATGTCGCGAACCTCTGTCCATAGTTCTTCAGGCACTCTGTCTATCAGATCTAATTCCTTAAATCTATTTGTCACCTCTACTGTATATTCAACAGGGATATGATTTAATTCATACCTGAGTGGCCTAGTGCTTTTCCCTACTTTCTTCAGTTTAAGCCTAAACTTTGCAAGGAGAAGCTCATGGTCTGATCCACAGTCAGCTCCTGGTCTTGTTTTTACTGACTGTATAGAGCTTCTCCATCTTTGGCTGCAAAGCACATAGTCAATCTGATTTCTGTGTTGACCGTCTGGTTATGTCCATGTGTAGAGCCGTCTCTTGGGTTGTTGGAAAAGAGTGTTTGCTATGACCATTGTATTCTCTTGACAAAATTCTATCAGCCTGTGCCCTGCTTCATTTTGTACTCCAAGGCCAAACTTGCCTGTTATTCTGGTTATCTTTTGGCTTCCTACTTTAGCATTCCAATCCCCGATGACGATAAGGACATCATTTTTTGGTGTTAGTTCTATAAGGTGCTGTAGGGCTTCATAGAACTGGTCAATTTCATCCTCTTCAGCACTGGTGGTTGGGGCATAGACGTGGAGTTTTAGCTGTGATATTGAATGGTTTGCCTTGGATTTGAACTGAGATTATTCTGTCATTTTGGGGATTGTATCCCAGTATTGCTTTTCCTACTCTTTTATTGACTATGAAGGCTACTCCATTTCTTCTGATTCTTGCCTGCAGTAGTATACCTGATGGTCATCTGAATTAAATTCACCCATTCCTGTCCATTTTAGTTTGCTGATACCTAAGATGTTGATGTTCAGTCTTGTCATCTCTTGTTTGACCACATCCAGCTTTCCTTGATTCATGGATCTTACATTCCAGGTTCCTATGGAGAAAAAATCTTTACAGCATCAGACTTTCCTTTCACCACCAGACACATCCACAGCTGAGTGTTCTTTTGGCTTTGGCCCAGTCACTTCATTCTTTCTGGCGCTACTAGTACTAGCCCTCTGCTCTTCTCCCGTGGATGCCTTCCGACCTGAGGGGCTCATCTTCCAGCGTCATATCATTTTGCCTTTTGGTACTGTCTATAGGGTTTTCATGGCAAAGATACTGGAGTGGGTTGCCATTCTCTTCTCCAGTGGATCATGTTTTGTCAGAACTCTCTGCTATGACCTGTCCGTCTTGGCTGGCCCTGCATGGCATAGCTCATAGCTTCATTGAATTACGCAAGCTCCTTCACCACGACAAGGCAGTAATCCATGAAGAGGAATTTTGGTTATTAGATTAAAAATAGCTGGAAACTAGCTGGAAACTGCCCAATTGAATGCAGAATTCCAGAGAATAGCTAGAAGAGATAAGAATGCCTTCTTAAATGAACAGTGCAAAGAAATAGAAGAAAACAATAGAATAGGGAGGACCAGAGATCTTTTCAAGAAAATTGGAGAGATGAAGGGAACATTTAATGCAAAAATGGGCATGATAAAGGACCAAAATGAAAGGGACCTAACAGAGGCAGAAGAGATTAAGAAGAGGTGGCAAAATTACACAGAAGAACTATACAAGAATGAGCTTAACGTCCCAGATAATCACAATGAGGTGGTCACTGACCTCGAGCCAGACATCCTAGAATGTGAAGTGAAGTGGGCCTTAGAAAAGCTGAGCAACAACAAAGCTAGTGGAGGTGACAGTATTCCAGCTGAGCTATTCAAAATCTTAAAAGACAATGCAGTAAAAGTGCTACACTCAATTTGCCAGCAAATTTGGAAAACTCAACAGTGGCCACAGGATTGGAAAAGATCAGTTTACATTCCAATTCCAAAGAAAGGCAGTGCCAAAGAATGTTCAAACTATCGCACCATTGCACTCATTTCTCATGCTAGTAAAGTTATGCTTAAAATCCTACAAGCTAGACTCCAGCAGTATGTGGATCAAGAACTACCAGACGTAAAGGCAGGATTTCGAAGAGGCAGAGGAACTAGAGATCAAATTGCCAACATACGCTGGATCATGGAGAAAGCTAGGGAGTTCCAGAAAAACATCTACTTCTGCTTCATTGACTATGCTAAAGCCTTTGATTGTGTGGATCATAACAAACTGTGGCAAGTTCTTAAAGAGATGGGAGTACCAGACCATCTTATTTGTCTCTTGAGAAACCTATATACGGGTCAAGAAGCAACAGTGAGAACTGGACATGGAACCACTGATTGGTTCAAAATTGGGAAAGGAGTCCGGCAAGGCTGTATACTGTCGCCCTGCCTATTTAACTTATATGCAGAGCACATCATGATGAAGGCAGGGCTAGATGAATCAAAAGTTGGAATTAAGATTGCCGGAAGAAATATCAACAACCTAAGATACGCAGATGATACCACTCTAATGGCAGAAAGTGAAGAAGAACTAAAGAGCCTCTTGTTGCGGGTGAAGAAGGAGAGTGCAAAACTTGGGTTGAAACTTAACATTAAGAAAACCAAGATCATGGCATCTGGCCCTCTCAATTCCTGGCAAATAGATGGGGAAGAAATGGAGGTAGTGACAGATTTTATTTTCCTGGGTTCCAAGATCACTGCAGATGGGGACTGTAGCCAAGAAATTAAAAGACGCTTGCTCCTGGGGAGGAAAGCCATGGCAAATCTAGACAGCACACTAAAAAGCAGAGACATCACCCTGTCAACAAAAGTGCGTATAGTCAAGGCTATGGTTTTCCCAGTTGCAATGTATGGCAGTGAAAGGTGGACCATAAGAAAGGCTGAGCGCCAAAGAATTGAGGCCTTTGAACTATGGTGCTGGAGAAGACTCCTGCGAGTCCCTTGGACTGCAAGGCGATCAAACCGGTCAGTCCTACAGGAGATCAATCCCGACTGCTCTTTAGAAGGCCAGATCCTGAAGCTAAAACTCAAATACTTTGGCCACCTAATGAGAAGGAAGGACTCACTGGAGAATAGCCTAATGCTGGGAAAGATCGAGGGCAATAGAAGAAGGGGACGACAGAGAATGAGGTGGCTGGATTGAGTCACTGAAGCAGTAGGCGTGAGCTTAAATGGACTCCAGAAGATGATAGAGGACAGAAAGGCCTGGAGGAATGTTGTCCATAGGGTCGCGATGGGTCGGACACGACTTCGCAGCTAACAACAACAACAACAGTTTTTTTTTCAACAACAACTTTATTGATTAGCCCTTGGGCCATATCAAAGTACAAAGTTGCAGCAACAAACTGTCACCAAAACTTGATAAAAGCAATCCAAAATGGAATTTGATAAAATACAATTTAAAATGCAATTAAAATACAATTTAAGTTGAAATAGTAATAAAATACAAATTTAAGATATAGATAAAATATGATAACATTATATTTCAGAGTCGCCCTTACAATCTACCCCAATCAGTCCACATATGCAGATCTTAACCGGATCATTTTGTTTAAATACTGTGCTACGTTGAATGTTATTTTCAAGTTCTGGCCGGACATAAGGTAAGTTATTTTGATATGGGGATCCCAATGGGTCATTCGTTTGGTATATAGACCAAGATACCTGTCTCTCACCCTCTTATACAGACAACAGTCAAATAGGATGTGAGCCAGGTCCTCTACCTCTGCCGCTCCGCAAATGCAGAGACGCTCATTGTACGGTATAGCATGAAATCTCCCATATCTGACCATTGTATCAAGCTGTTCGAATCTCGCTCTCGTAAATATCTCCCTAAGATGTTTTGGGAGTTGTGACTTCAAATAACTGTCCACTTGAAAAGTACATTTGTATTTACTCAGCCATTTCAAGTTACCCACCTTACTAAGGATAGCTATATCAGTTTGTGCTTCTATATCCTTAATTCTTTGGGCAACTCTTTTTTTAGATTGTTCTCCTGTTATGCAAGAAACAGGAAGGCCACAGCTTCTTACAAAATTTGTTAGTTTGGTGATCCAGGAGATTTGTGATTGCAGTTTTATTTGCTCTAGTAGGCATAATTTGGGGAGTCTATCAGTCTCCATTTCATTAACTTTGCACCAGTAGTTATATGCTCTAATTTTAGATAATGCCTGAATTGTATGAATTCCCAATTCAGCTCTAACTGCTGCAGCAGATGTTCTTGGATCTACACCCAAAATACATCTCAGATGCTGGGACTGTGTTTGCTCTAAAGCTGTGGTTGAATAAAGACCCCAAATTTCTGCTCCATACAAGAGCATTGTCGTAACCTTAGCCTTATAAACTTTGAGTAGTGGAGCTAGGGACCCTGGGTAACTATGGTTCTTTAGTTTGAGCAATAAATTCAAACGGGCTTTTGCTCTAAATGTACTTCGTTGATGATGGCAGGCCCAAGATCCAGTCTTCGAAAAACTTACTCCCAAATATACAAAGGTATTAACCTGCTCAATTGGTTCACCATCTAATTGCCACTTACGTCTCTGATGGTTTCTTCCAAACACCATTATTTTCGATTTGGATTTGCTAATAATTAGGGAGTTATCCTGGCAATAAGAGCTGAATCTTCTTAATAGCCTACATAATCCTACGTGTGAGTATGATAATAAAATCATATCATCAGCATAAAGCAAGCTGTTACAGTAAGTATTTAGGATCATTGGCATGTGTACCATGGTATCCTTCATTAACCCTGGCAAGTCATTGATGTATAAATTAAATAATAATGGGGCCAGGATTCACCCTTGCCTTATCCCTTTATTTGTGTGAATCCTGTTAGTCAGGGCCCCATTAACCCCATACCGCACCCTCAAACAGGTACTTGTGTAAAGGGCTTTAATCAAAGCCAGGAGTCTGGGTTCTATTTTAAGAGATGTCAATTTACTCCATAGTACGTCTCTATTTACCATATCAAATGCTGCTGTAAGGTCTATAAAAGCAGCAAACAGGGATCTCCTCTTATAGGCATATTTGGCAATTAGATGGTTCAAAACAAAGCAGTTATCAATAGTAGATCTGTTCTGTCTAAAACCTGCTTGTTCTTCTGTGAGGATGTTGTTTTCCTCTACCCAGATTTCAATTCTGTTCAAAAGGTACCTAGCATATATTTTTGCTACAATGTCAATCAGGCTGATGGGCCTATTATTACTAGGATCCTTTTTATTCCCTTTTTATATATGGGGACAACTATTGCCATCTTCCACCCATCTGGTATATGGCAGGTGTTATTTATGTGTGTAAAAAGACCTGCTAATACAGGGCCCCACCAGTTGGGAAATTTCTTAAATAATTCTGCTGGTAAAAAATCCTCGCCTGGGGCTTTATTGCTCTTTAAGCTTTTAATGATGGACTGTATCTCCTTTTCTGAGACTGGTGGCCAAGGGGGGAGAGTTCTAGGATTTACCAAATCACTGTTTAAAAATAATTTCTTTACCGGTTCGGTGGGGGCAAACAAGCACTGATAATAATTCTCCCAGTCCACAGCAGAGATTGGTATGTCAAATGCAAATCTCTGTTCCTTCAGGATACCTGCTACAGAGTGCCAAAATAATACTGAATTATGACTTCTGGCAGCCAACTCAAGTTCTGACCAGATTGAAATGGCAAAACGTTTTTTCTTTAATGTTATAGTTTTTTTATATTCCCTTCTTGTGTGCAGCATCTTAGCTTGTATATGGGCAGTAGGATTCCTCTGGGCAAGCCTCATGGCTGCCTTCAATTTATTTTTCTGTCGCTGGCAATCAGGATCAAACCAGCGAGGTCTACCCACTTGGGCTCTTTTTGTAGTAGGTTTAGCTGTTAGGTGTTTCTTCAGTATGTTACAAAGATTGGAGAATGCATTGAAGGCTGACATCCAGTCAGTAGTAGATGACTGTATTGTTCTAGCCCACTTAGTAGCATTCTCTGTTTTAAGGCATTCTAATATTGCCTTAGTATCAACTTTGGCCCAAATTAATCTTTTATTTTGGGTCACCTCTACCTTTTTGGTGAGCCATCTGTCAGCTATATTATATGGTCTTAAATCTGAGCGGCCTCGCAATGTCACACTTACAGGCTGATGGTCGCTATTGTCGCTAAGGTGTACTGTGACCTCTGAGAAGAGGTCAGCCTTATCTCTAGACACACAAAAGAGATCCAGTACACTACTTGAATTGGCTGAGTGGTATGTATAAGGGTATGCATAATTCTTGTCCTTACCTCCCAAAATTTGGAGATTTTGGAGACTAGGAGCAGGCCAGCAGCATTACTTTTACAGTCTCTCGAGAGACACTGAGGATGGTTATCAAAGAACTCCCCTGGGATTCCCTTCTTCTGGGCAAGCTCATACAGAGAGGGACCCAGTCTAGCATTCAGATCTCCTAATAACACCACTATGGACTGAGGGTACAGTATAGATATATCTTCTAAGATAACTTCCAAGCCCATCCAATATTCAGAATTATAGTGCTGGGATGTGCTTGGAGGAATGTACACATTTACCAATATTAACTCAAACTGGTCATATTCAAATTTGACAGCTAGAAAGTACGGATACTTATCTTCGTTATATAATTTCTCTCCCTGCCATTGCAACTCTTGCTTTATAAGAATGCATAGCCCACCAGAGGGTCTCCTTTTGTTCTTTGTTTTTAGGGCTGGGGAGGCCCATCCCTGAAAGCCTGGCAATTGTACTGGTTCATCCACTTCGGTTAGCCAGGTTTCTTGAAAGGCTATTACATCAAATCTAGAGAGAAAGCTCGTTAGTCCACTATCAACCATCCCTTTCCAGCCAGCTATGTTCCAGATGATCAACTGTATGGGGTTCTCAGAGGCAAGGTGGTCTGACTTGGTTGATTGGCTAGATGGTGGAAATGCCAGATGTCAACTTGACAATGGAGCTGGGTCAATATCATCTAAGCTTCCCATATAAACACAGTTGTTGTGAGGTTCGATATTTCTCCTCGTGGGTTGCAGAACTTGTTGTTGCTCCTTTATATCTTGGTTGCCAGTGTGCCTCTGCTCTTGCTCCAAGAATGATTTTTTCCCCCAAAGAACAGGTACTCTGGCTTAAGTCTATAAATGTAGATTTATGTCCATTTTTGGAGGGGCATGGCTGAGGGTTCATCTTGTGGAAAGATGTTGTGGAAACTTCTAAATCAAATGAGGATGTAAGCTGGATTATGTCCTTAGTGTCAGCTTAGGGGGCACTGTGTGATGAAGCCCTTTGTCTTTCAGTTGTTTCTCAGAGGCTGGGTCAGTCAGTGCAGTTACTCCACTCTCAGCCTGTGTGACAACACCTTTTTTTACTGTTGAGGTAAAGGCAGATTGTTGATTAAATATCTTGTCACAAGGTTGCGTGGTTAGTGGAGCCAAATTAAATAGAGGCTTTGCTGTAGATTGGGTTGTTGTCAGTGCCTCTTTTAGGTCGTCCAATCTTTGAATGATGTTAACTTGCTCAGGTTCTGGCAATGCACTGAATAGGTCAATCAACATTTCCTCTGGCACATCCTCAGCAGTTCCTGCAGCTGTGGGTAACACAGTTCGCATATTGCTTCTTTGCTTTCTCAGGGTCAGTTCAGTTGCAGCAGCCTCAGGCTTAGTAGTGTGAAGGCTGTTGCAGCCTAGATTTAAAGCGACAGTTCCCTCTTGGTGATGCTGTTTCAGGAGTGGGCACACTTTTTCTGAGCAAAAGACCCTTATTGGAAATAAGCTCAGAAAGGGCTTCATTCTGAAGAGCATGGAGGGAATTATGGGCTGCTTGAATGATAGGAGAATTCTCATACATTGTGTTCTTGCTGGCAGCCACTCTGCATGTAGTAGATCTATCAGAGTGAATTCACAGCGGAGCAGCTGGCTCAAGGACAGCCTAATAGCTTTTCTATTGCTCCAACACCCTCTATTTACTCTCTTGTCATAAATTTGCAAAGTAACCTGGTTAGTTTGCACACTGTAGTTATATTGGTCATCTCTTAGACCTTTGCCTGATTGAGTGTTTTCTCTGTAGGTGTTCAAATTTTTGGGAGGAGAACAAGGTCCTTCTCTACTTTCACCTTCTGAGTTAGCCATCCCATGTCTGTCCATGGTTATCCTCCCAAGTCCTTCCACAGTATTTGGGTGGCTCCTAACAAACTCTGCAAAAGACTCTTTCAGGCAATCGACCTTATCCATGACAATTGACAAGAGATCATATATTGAGTTTACAGTTTGAGCTGTAAGCAAACATTGTCTAGAGAGGAAGTCTGTCACATTTTCCCCCTTCAAATTTGCTACATCTCCCTCCTGTGTAAAAGAGGCTGTTGCCAGATTCCAAGGAGGGGATCCATTCTCCAAGAGGAAGGAGGACAACTCCACACGCTGTCTGCTCTCCAGTTAGGTTTGTAAGTCCCATTCCAATGAGTCACATAAATTAAATTTATCTGATAAGGTGCCTGCGAATGAGTTACTTACTGGAGCAGACTGTCTGTTTGCAATATAATCCTCCATTTTCTGCTGCTTCAAAGGCTTGGATATACTTTCTGCTGCAGAGTGCTGTCTCTTCCTTCTTTTCCCCATTCAGGTTTGTTAAAACAGGTTTAAAAATAAGTTTAAAACTAAGATTGGAATAGGTTAAAAATGGGTTTAAAAAGTTTAAAAGAGGTAGGTTAAAATACAATATTAAAAGAGGTTAAAAAGTTAAAATAAAAATAAAGTAAAAAAAAATAAAACTTTTACTTTTGGAGGAGCTCTTTACAGCCTTTGCTGCCTCTCCACCATCTTGGTTCTGCCTGGAAACTAGTTGAAAATAAGGGAAAAGAAAATTATCATAAATATGTTTGACTTATTGATTAACCCAGGCAATATATATAATGGTTTTGATTTATTAAAGGGGATATGATATTATTAAGTAGATGACTTAATATGGTGGGAAATAGATAACTTAGGAAATAGAACAAGATTATATTTAAATAGGTAAAATGTGTGTTTTGAACATTATAGTTTGTTATGAAGTGAGATAAGGGAAATCCTGGTTACCCAAGGTCTGAAAATTATGGATATCAAAGGTTAAATTGGAATATTGATGAGAAGTTAAAAATTATGTACAAATTAATAACAGGATATGGATTGTTTATGAAGATTGAATGTAATGAAGACATGTATCAGCCAAAAAATTATTGATAAATGTAATAATGATGTCTTTATTGAGTTGATATAATTAGAGATGTAGTAGTTTGAATACGAGAAATATCTTATGTTGTAACCTGAGATTTGCACTAAAGATTTTGTTATTGAATTATTGATTAACCCAGTCACCATGTTGCTTTTTAAATAATCAAATGTAAAATTGGAAAATTAATAAAATATTATTTAAAAAAGCTTAAATCTTTTCAAGCATTCCTCTGCACTGTTCTATTAATAGCCTCAAAAAATAGTCCTTTACAATGAAAATTATTTTATTTATTTATTTATTTTATTTTGTTGGATTTATATACCGCCCTTTCCCGAAGGACTCAGGGCGGTTTACAGGGTGTTAAAACAAAGATCAATACAAAAGTTAAAAACAATTTAAAAAGATTAAATCAATCCCTGAAAAACTAAAAACCCCAATTAAAATTAAAATTCTCAGCCTGGGCCAGAAAGCTCGAAGAGCCAGGTCTTCAGGTCCCGGTGAAATGAACGGAGATCGGGGGCAGTCCTAAGCTCCACGGGCAGCTGGTTCCAGAGGGCAGGCGCACCCACTGAGAAGGCCCTCCCCCTGGGTGTTATCCACCGGCAATCTTTTACCGGCGGCACCCTGAGAAGACCCTCCCTGTGGGAGCGCACTGGACGAAGGGAACTTGATGCTGGCAGCAGGTGTTCCCTCAGATATCCTGGACCCAAGCCATTTAGGGCTTTATAGGTCATCACCAGCACCTTGAATCTCACCCGGAGGGCAACCGGGAGCCAATGCAGCTTGCGGAGTAGAGGTGTTACATGGGAGTATCAGGAAACCCCCATCACAACTCGCACGGCCGCATTCTGCACCAGCTGAAGCCTCCGAGTGGTCCTCAAGGGCAGCCCCATGTAGAGAGCGTTGCAGTAGTCTAAACGGGAGGTCACGAGCACATGAGTGACTGTGCGTAGGGCATCTTGGTCCAGGTAGGGTCGCAACTGGCGCACCAGGCGAACCTGGGCAAAAGCCCCCCTGGTCATGGCTCCTATATGGTCTTCAAAATTGAGCTGTGAATCCAGGAGGACGCCCAAGTTGCAAGCCCTATCAACGGGGGGTAACACCTCACCCCCCCATCATTAAAGGTGGAATAGTCTGGTTAACCCGAGATGCCGATATGCACAGCCACTCAGTCTTGGCAGGATTGAGACAAAGCCTGTTTCTCCCCATCCAGACCTGGACCGCCTCCAGGCAGCGGGACATCATGGCGAGGGCATTTGTCTATGGTTTTATATGAAGTGTTAACCATTCAGCCATCACACCATGCTAAATTGGAAAGCTGAGAGCTGAGTTCAAACCTGAGCATTGCGCTCTCTCTAGCTCCTGCCAGCCTAGCAGTTTGAAAGCATGCAAGTGCAAGTAGGTACCACTTTGATAGGAAGGTAACAGTGCTTTGTAGCAGCATGCTGGCCACATGACTGTGGAAATGTCTTCGTACAGCGCTGGCTCAAAGGCTCTTGAAGTGGAGACAAGCACTGCCCTCTATAGTCAGCTACAACTAGCAGAATAAAACACACAGGGACTCCTCTATCTTTACATAAAGTAAACATGGTGATCTGAGTTGTCTTATTCCACTGTGCCTCATCTGTGGCAAACAATTTACAAATGTAGCAATGATTTTAGCCAAATTAAAAAAGACACTTGACAACAAATATAAGTTCTGATTATTTTAAATGGCTATTGGAATCACAGAGCAGAGTAAAAATTTTGTTAATGAAATTACAGTCAGTAAAAAAGCCCAAGAAGCACATTATTTACTAGCAGAACTTATTACACAGCAAAAGAAAAGTCATGCTCTAGGTGAGAATGGAAAAGTTTTTGGAGAAAATAGTACAGATAGTGTCTGACTTATAACAGCTTGTTTAGTGAAGTTCGAAGTTATAACAGCACTGAAAAAAATGACTTACTGTATGGTCATTTTTCACACTGCAGCATCCCCATGGTCACATAATAAAAGTTTGGCAACTGGTTCATATTTATGACTGTTGCAGTGTACTGGGGTCATGTGATCACATTTTGTGGCCTTCCGACAAACAAAGTCAATGGAGAAGTTAGATTCACTTAACAACTGTGTTACTAACTTAACAACTCATGTGATTCACTTAACAACTGTGGCAAGAAAAGCCATAAAATGGGCAAAATTCATGTAACTGTTGCTTAGCAACAGAAATTTTGGGTTCAGTTGTGTTTGTACCTGTAGTCCACATTTTGCTGTATGCTCTGAAGATGGAGAATGGTTGCAGAAACTATCCTACATAGCAGACATCTTTCATTATGGTTCACATGGTGTAGTAAGATGGAGAGTTTGTTGTCACTGTGTGTTGGGGGGTGGGAGCACAAAGGAAGGATCAGCTAATCTCAATGTACACATAGTTGTACTTTGACAATAAAGATTCATTTCATTATATGAACCAGCTGCACAAGTCCTAACAGGGCACTGGAAACATGATTTGACTTCAAGTGACAAGATTCTTGGAAGTAAAAGAAAACTGAATGTTTGGGAAAATCATGTTGGAAAAGGAAATATTGAAATGTTTCCACAGCTGCTTGGGCTTGTGACTGATTAGTCCTCTCCCTTTCAACAGAAATCTATGACAGTGTTGGGGCTCCTTTCCCTGCATCTTCTGCTCAGCTTGAGAACTTCACTTTGAAGGTAGAGGGAGAATTTTGTCAGCTGCAATCTGATTGTATACTCAAGCTGAGATTCACTGATCTGCCCATGAACAAGTTCTCAATTTCTGTTTCCTGCTATCCTGCTATCCATAGGAAGGCACTGGATGTTTTGCTGCAGTTTTGAACTTTTTACACATGTGACAAGCATTTTCTTATTTAACATGCATCAAAGCAAAGACAGAAATTGTGTTATTTCTATAGACGATGAAACCCATAAGTGCTTATCACAAATTCGACCCAGGAAACAGCCAAAAAAATTGGTTCAGAGCATAAAGAAGCACAGATTTCACATTAAAGAGGCAAGTTCATTTTTTTTTAGCTTAAGAACACTATTAATGCATATAGGCAAACTTAAAAATGAAACAGATGCAATAATTTTTTAACCTCTGGTTCCCTGAGGTTAAACAATTTCAAGGGTTCCTCAGGGTCATAAAGTTGAGAAAGGCTGCTTTAAATCAATAGGACAATGCAAACAAAGGAGAGGAAATCCTAGCAATAATGAATCCTGATTGGATTTTAGTGATCAAGAGGTTGAACTATTAACAGCAGTTCGAGACAGGGCTAGATATAATGATTCACAGTTTCTATGAAATATAGGCACTTAACTAACATCTTGAACAGTATAAACAGGAAGAATTTTTAGGAACGTATGCTTGTATTTAGATAACAGCCAACTAAGAAGAAGACAATATGGAAGAAGACTTGACCTTTTGTAAAACCCAATGTGGCTTTGAGTGAAACAAGGGAAATGAGATGTTCCTTTTCTTTCCTTAAAGCCACATAGTAATGTAGGAGAGAGGAGAGTTACAGGACTACAACATAAAATTTCCAAAAGGTCATAGATTGTAGCCAGCCTAGTAGATAGTGATCAACCAAATTTATCCATGTCAATTTTGTATTGCTACTTTGAAAAATCTGATCCATTATTAAACATTGTATTTCTTTTAAGTTTTTAACTTCTTTTAGTAGTTTTTAATGGCATAAAATAGGAACTGTGGCTATATCCCTGCAGCTTCCAGATATACTCACAATGTTCTGAGAAGGATGGGATGTCATAACGTTTTGCTTCAACTCTCTTTCTGTGATCAGCCAGCCTTGCCTCCAAGTTCATGTTTCTTTTCCTCAAAAAAGAAGTGGGGAACTCTTGGAACTGAATTTCACACATCTCAAAGTTGTCAAGTTTGAAACATCTATACCTGTTGGTTTAGGATCCCTGAAACCTAAAGCAAGCTTTCTATTAAATTAAGATCCTGCATTTTAGGAAGGTTTAACTTCTATACAATTTGGAGAGAAATTACTTCATACTTTTATTATGAAATATGCTATGAGCATCTATAATATGTCAACCCTCTTGTGATCATATCAGTCATTATGTTATAGCAGCTTATATTTACAATTGATGAGCAGGGGGTCAGAGCTCAAAAGGTGGTCAAGATGCCAGCCAATGCTGTGTATTCAAAGCCCTGCTCCTTTTTATATGGAACACATACATAATGCAAAGCAGAAAAGGGCCATTAGCTTGATTTTTATCCCCCTCCCCCAATTTGTAAACAGGTTAGACAAAATGTCAAGCTTTCTGCTAGTTTTAAATCTTTCAGAAACCTTTACTTACACATTTAAGTTTGGAAGTTTGGAACAGTTGTCTTAGAAAGATTTAAACACAGAATGAAGAGTACATCAATTACACTATTTTGTCTCTTAATGTATGTTTTTATTAGAAAATTGACAGCATTTTTGCTTTATGGTACTTTGAAAATATTCAGAGAAATCAGAAAAATGTAAATATATAATCCATTAATTTTTAATCAGGCAACAGATGATCTGATTCCTTAATCCAACTGACTTTTATATTAAATATCTTAGGCTAGCTATTTCTCTTGGAAAATATATTTTATTCTGCTTGGAAACATTGGATTTAATATATGTTTATACATCCACATGCAAAATAAGTACTGTATTTTTCGGACCATAAGACGCACCGGACCATAAGACGCACCCAGTTTTTAGAGCAGGAAAACAAGGGAAAAAAATTATTTCTCCTTCTCTCTCTCTCCCTCCCTCTCTTTCTCTCTCTCTCTCTCTTTCTCTCCCTCCCTCTCCCATTGTCCGTTCCTTCCTTCCTTCCAGTTGCCATTAAATGGATTGGACTTCAGGCAATGCTGAGCGTTACTCGAAATACTTTACATGGGTTATTGTTTGAATTATCCTTCACTAATCCCACAAGATGGGGTACCAGCAACTCTTTATTTTGCATCCCAGAGAAATTACGAGAGAGGATTGCAGCGGGGGTCTTGTAGAGACAAAAACTATGGCTGGGCTGCTAACACGTTTATAAGCAAGCATGGCTTGTGGTTTGTCACCATTGCAGATGTAACCTGAGAATTTTCACTTTGTCTGGAATTAAAGAAACAAAACAAAACCATGGATCCCTTTTTAAAGTTCACTTGGTTGACGGCTTCCTTCCATACTCTTCCCAGCAGAGAAAAGAACATGAAACTTAGCTAACTAGATTAGGGACAGTTTGGGAACGTTTTACCAGTCAGGCCCAACTTACTGAGGCTCATTTGTTTTGCTTGTCACTTAAAACAAACTTGTGGCTCCTTGTGATGTGCAGACTTCCTTCTCTCTGAATTGCAGTTCCACATTGTTTACCAGATGTTAAACGGGATCTCTTCTCAGAAATGCAGCTGGCCCTCTGTTTGCTTTCACTCGTTTTCCCACTGAAAATCTGAGCCACTCACCTTGCTGGTCTTTGTGCAATAGGAAATGGTCCGTGTGTGAAACGGAGCGAGGGAGATTGCCAGAAATGCGAATCGGCTGATCTTGCGCTCCTGCAAACTCCCTCGCTCGGTTTCAGCTTCCCTTGCTACAAGAGAAAGCAGGCTGAAATGAGGCAGATTGCAGCAGCGCGAGATCAGCCGATTCGCATTCCTGGCAATCTGCCTCTTTTGGTTTCAGCCTGCTTTCTCTTGTAGCAAGGGAAGCTGACTCCGAGCGAGGGAGAGTGCAGGAGCGTGAGATCGGTGTTTCTCAGCACGTGCCGATTCGTGCTCCTGGCAATCTCCCTTACTTTCCACTTGCGGAGGTTGGGGCTGGCCATACGGATCACCTTCGGACCATAAGACGCACCCTCATTTCCCCCCCCACTTTTGGGGAAAAAAGTGCGTCTTATGGTCTGAAAAATACGGTATTTTATGGTGCTGCTATGCAATTATAATTCTCTTGTCATTATCATCAATTTCTGGAGATGTCCTAGAAACCAAACAGAGTACAATGTTCTAAACATCCCAGACAATCAATTTAAATAATATCTACATCAAAAGTACAGAAGGGAAATTCTTTTTTAAAAAAATATGCTGTTTTTGCAAATATAACTTTCTGGTCATTTGCTCTGCCCATCAGAAAAGCATATTACAACAGGACAAATCTGAGAGTACCTACCCAAATAGTTTGGTTTATAGACAAATTCTCTTCAGTGCCCTAATTAACACATATATGAGATATAACTGATTTATTGACTGATTATATACCATCAAGTGCTATCAACTCTTAGTGATCACATAGATTTTTCCTTGATGATCTGTCCTCAATTTGATCCTTCCTTCAGCTCTTCCAATGGTGCATTCATCAGTACTGTAACTGAGTCTATCCAGCTTGCTGCTGGTCGCCCTCTTCTTCTCTTTCCTTTCATCTTTTCCATTGTTAGAGTCTCCTCCAGAGAACTAGAGCTTTGCATAATTTGTCTGAAGTAGGATAATTTGAATCAATAATCTGTGCCTTGAGTGAGAACTGAGTTGATTTGTTCAATGATCCATCAGTTTGTTTTCTTGGCTGTCCTTTGTGTTCTCAGGAAACAGCAAACTTCAAAAACTTCAAAGCTTCTTCAAAGTCTCAATTTTGACTTCTATAAAGTATCACAGGGAATACCATGGCTTTCACATTCCAATCTTTGTAAGCATTTGAATATTTTCCCCAAGTCCTTCATGGCTGCCAAGTGCTAGTTTGGAGCATACAGCATTTCTTGACTGCTTTTTCTTTACAGTTGATGGTTGAGTCTAAAAGGAAAGAAGCTATCTACCAGTTTAAAATCTTCCTTGTCAATTTTAAGGCTGGTTGTAATTAAGAAGAAGAAGAAGAAGAAGAAGAAGAAGAAGAAGAAGAAGAAGAAGAAGAAGAAGAAGAAGAAGAAGAAGAAGAAGAAGAAGAAGAAGAAGAAGAAGAAGAAGAGTTGGAAGGGACCTTGGAGGTCGTCTAGTCCAACCCCCTGCTCAGGCAGGAAACCCTATACCATTTCAGGCAAATGGCTGTCCAGTCTCTTCTTAAAAACTTGCAGTGTTGGAGCATTCACCACTTCTGGAGGCAGGTTGTTCCACTGGTTAATTGTTCTAACTGTCAGGAAGTTTCTCCTTAGTTCTAGGTTGCTTCTCTCCTTGACGAGTTTCCATCCATTGCTTCTTGTCCTGCTTTCAGGTGCTTTGGAGAATAGCTTGACTCCCTTTTCTTTGTGGCAGCCCCTGAGATATTGGAACAATGCTATCATGTCACCCCTCACCCTTCTCTTTGTTAAACTACACATACCCAATTCCAGCAACCGTTCCCTATATGTTTTAGCCTCCAGTCCCCCAATCATCTTTGTTGCCCTTCTCTGTACCCTTTCTAGAGTCTCAACATCTTTTTTACATCGTGGTGACCAAAACTGGATGGAGTATTCCAGGTGTGGCCTTACCAAGGCATTGTAAAGTGGTTTTAGTACTTCACGTGATCTTGATTCTATCCCTCTGTTAATGCAGCCTAGCACTGTGTTGGCTTTTTTGGCAGCTGCCGCACACTGCTGCCTCATATTGAAGTGATTGTCTACTAGGACTCCAAGATCCCTTTCACAGTTACTACTATTGAGCAAGGTACCACCTATACTATACCTGTGCATTTCATTTTTCCTGCCTAAATGTAGAACCTTACTTTTTTCACCATTCAATTTCATTTTGTTAGATAGCGCCCAGAGTTCGAGTCTACAGTCCATCTTTTCTTAGTATATATTTGACATATAAGTTGAATAAACAAAGGGAGAGCATACAGCTTTGCTGCACTCCTTTCCCAACCTGGGGCTAGTCTATTTAACCATATTATATCCATACTGTGGCTGCCTAATCTGTATACAAGGACAATGAGATATTCTGTAATTCTCATTTTTCTGAATATTTCCACTATGATTGACCTAGTCAAAGCCCTTTCTATAATCAGTGACTTATTTTTTAACATTCTTTGGTTTCTAAATTATCCAGTGTATATCAGCAATGTCTTGTGCTTCTGAAACGTTTCTAAAGTCAGCTTAAACATCTGGCATCTCTTTCCATGTAGAGCTCTAATCTGTGTTATATGACCTAAAGCATTATTAAGGATATTATACAATAGTTTACACACTTTATTAAGTCTTCTTTTTAGAACATAGATTGGAATGTAGATTGACATCCTCCAGTTCATTGGTCAATATGTCATTCCCAGATTTGCTGGCACAGCTTGGTTAAAACATTTACTGATATATATTTTTTTCTGTGGCTTGCCATATTTCAATGGATATTACATAACTTTCTGCAACTTTCCAACTTGGTAATGACTGGAATGCCAATCTAACTTTATCTTCTAGTGCTTGATGTTCTTGTAAGTAGAGAATAACATAAAATACATAAAATTTTATCTCCTAAAAAGAAATGCATATTGTCTACCTTTGTTTGAATCTCTACTTCTCCACTTGTGGGATATCTGGGTATGGGCTGGATGTTAAGCCTTCTCTGTGATAGCTTTTTCCTCTGAACTCTCTTTCCTGAGGAGATTCTTCTTCTCACTCTTGTTATTATGTTATTTATTTATTTTGTTGTTGTTTTGAACCACTCGGAATCAAAAAAAGAATGGAGGGCCATGCAAAACTAATAAGCAAACTGTTAGATTACTTGTTATGTAGGCCTGTTGTGTTATTCCAAGGTCAAAGGAGTCCTTTTTCAAAGAAATAAGGTTATATCCTTTAGTATTCATCTTCTTATATTATCCCAGGAATTCAAAGGAAAACAAAGTATTTTACTGTTTACAATAACCCAGGATAGTCCAATTTGCATTAAATTAGCCCCTTCTTTTCCTAAATGTCCCTCCTCCCAAAAACCCCAATAAAATAGCAAGATTTGGAAAAACAATTGTCTTTATCTTGCTGGAACAGAGTCAACTGTTTGTCCTCACTCATGATGCTGACACACATTAGTAGAAATATGATAAATTTCCTGGGGAAATATGTTGTTAAATCATTTTTTGCCCTACACTCTTTAATGATCTAAATTAAATTATTGACATACACATTCCAGGTAACCAATCTTTTAAATAATTTAAAAAGATGGAATAATGACTCTGGGCTTGGACTTGGGATATCTGGCCAACTCAGTTCTGTTGCATAAACTAACACAGCTCTTTATTGCCATTTCTATAGGCTGAGTTATGTATCTAGCTGCTTAGTATCAGGCAGTTCCACATAAATTATTCTGGCTAGTTTAGTTTCCTATTTGGGAGCTAAATTCAGCATTACTGAGACCCAGATTTCAACATATGCTGCTGTGATACAATGAAATGATTAGATTTGACAATATTCATTCATTTATTTATATCAGTTTATATATTCATTTTGTGACCATGATTCTGACCAACAAACATAAAAGTCGTCATCATCATCACCACAATAATATATTGATCTTAAAGTGGAAATCAACATAGAAAAAGGTATACGACAAGGTGATACAATATTACCTATCCTTTTCTCAGCCTGCCTTGAAGATGTATTTTGCAAACTAGACTTGGCAAAAGATTGAATAAAATTCAATGGTTCCTATTTAAATCACTGAAGATTTGCAGTTGATGTTGTTCACTTCTAACAAGACCCAGAAGAGCTACAAAGACACATACAAGAGTGGCACAAAGCAGGACAACCATTTGGCTCAAAAATAAACCTGAAAAATAGCCAGGTTATGTTTAATAAATTCACAAAAGAAAGCTTTTTTATATATCTGGAGAAGAACTAGAAGTAGTACCTTGGCCAATGGATCTCAATGGAAGATGATACAATAAAGGAAATTGAATGGGGTGTTAAATGTGGTTGGCAGGCATTCTGCAAGCTAAGGATAATTTTCAAGTACAACCTCCCAGCTATGCCTGAAGAGAAAAGGTTTTGATCAGTGTGTACTACCTGTTCTAGCATCCTGGTGAAACATGGACACTAACCTCACAATCAATATAAAGTGGCAAGTGGACAAAGAGCCATGGAAAGATACTGTAGATACTTGGCATTACAAGACAAGATAGAAAGACCTGCACATGGATTAGAGAACAAACCAAAGTATATGATATCATCAAGAGATTAAAAGAATTGAAATGGAAATGGGCTGGTCACATAGCAAAAAGAATTGATAGCAGGTGGACCTAGGAAGTCATAGAATGGATCCCATTGCATAAAAAGTGTCCATGAACACATACACATGTGCATATACAGTATATATACATATATACAATATACCGATAGACTCACCCAATCTACAGGCCAATGCCTAAGGCAGGGGTGTCAAACTTGCAACATCACATGATGTGTTGTGACGTATTGCAACTTTTCCCCCATTGCCAGAGCTGGGGTGGGTGCGGTTTCAGCATGACACATCCAGCCCATGGGCTGGCAGTTTGACACCCCTGGCCTAAGGAAACATTAGATCTTCCAGGATGCACAACACTTAGCTTCCAGATGGACTGATATCTCCAGAGGAGCAGAGGGATATAAAAGCTAAGAATCCCAGCTGGAAGACAAATGCTTGTTGGTGAAATGTTTCTGGATCAAAGTGAGATCATAGGAAAAGCCACTTGTACTCTGGACAACTGCTCCTCAGAGATAAAAGAAGAAGTTAAAAAGACAGAAAATGTCTGGACAGGCAAAATAAATTAATGATAAAGTAGAAATTTTAGAGATAAGAGAGAAGTTATAGATACAAGAATTAGAATAGAATGAGGAAAGTGAAAAAGAAATTTAATTTAAGGTTTAGATCTATGCCAGAGGTTTCTGATGAAGAGGGGAAAGCTTATTAAAGTCTTGGCATTTTTTTTATCAGGAAGGAGAAGATATAGAGGCAGAAACTAATAATATGGAATAAATACCAGATTTGATAATAGAACAGAACAGAACAGAACAGAATAGAATATAACTTCATTTGGCCAAATATCATTACATACACAAAGAATTTTTTTCCCGTGCAGAAGCTCTCAATGTACATGCAAAACAACAGAGTAATAATAATCACAATAATGATACCAATAAGAGAAGGTAGTATAAAAAAGGAGAAGGGTAATAGAAATATAGCCATATTACATGGGTAAATATATTTATACATGAGGCAGTATTGTAGGAATTAGATGATCAGCAGATGGCACGAGGGGGGAAAAACTGTCTTTGTGTCTAGTTGTTTTAGCATGCAATGCCCTATACCAGCATCCTGAAAAGAGGAGTTGAAACAGTTTAGGTTCAGGATATGAGAGGTCTGTAGATATTTTCTCAGCCCTTCTGTTGACCCATGCAATATATAGGTCCTCAATGGAAAGCAGGTTGGAAAGCAGTCCTAACTATCCATTGAAATCTGTACCTGTCTTGTTTGGTTGCTGTACCAAAGCAGACAGTTATAGAAATACAAATGACAGACTCAATCATTCCTTTGTAGAACAGTATCAATAGCTCCTGGTGCAGCCTGAACTTTCTGAGCTGACACAGAAAGAACATACTTTCTTGTGCCTTTTTAACAATGATTCTAATGTTATACTTCCATTTCAAATCCTAGGAGATTATGGAACCCAAAAACTTGAAGAACTCTACTGTTGATACTGTGTTGTCATAATAAGAAATGGTAGAATAGGAGGGTTCCTTCTAAAATCCACTCTCATCTCTATTGTTTTTACCATGTTCAGTTCCAGATTGTTCTGGCACACCAGTTGTTCAACCTCCTGTCTATATGCAGACTCAGTACTGTCTTGAATGAGACCAGTGACTGCTGTATCATTTGAAAACTTCAGTACTTTAACAGACAGATCTTTAGAGATGCAGTCATTGGTATAGAGAGTAATTGAGAGAGAGAAAGAGAAAGAGAGATGTAGATATATAGATATTCATCCACTTATTATATCTGCAAGTATATGATTAGCAGCCATTTTCAGGATGATTCAGTCCATTCTTGGAGCCTAATCCATACTTGCAGAGCTGTTATGAGGAATACTCTAGTTTTTAAAATCAAATATATCTGTATTATCCATTTTCAATCTTGAATTGAAATGCAGTTGCAGTTCTTGATCCCTTGTCTTCTTTCTATCAAAATATACCAAAGCACCTTGAAACTTTTCCCATTCAACAGAAGCAACAGGTTTACAAAACAGAACAGGTAAATAGAAACAACATTCAAAAGCATTAGGTGAGGCTAGGGAAAATCACTCCAAATACCCAACAATTAGCACTGGCATCACCCAAGGCTGTGTGCTTTTAATTATTTAACAAGATACATTGTTAGGAGGGTATTCACAGAATTAGACCTGTAGTCCTATAAATATTTTGTCCTGCTGGATGGAAAAAATGGGTGCTTTTAATAGGTTCATTCTGTTAACAGGTATTCTTTTAAATGGATTCTATTGTAATAAGATAAGAGATTTGAGTAATGAGATGGAAAATTACTAACCACACATTAGGTGATTACAGTATTTTTGTCAAAAGAAATTTTGTCAGACAATAATAAATCTAAAGAATAGATGTCTAGTCTACATTTTATAGACATAAGCAGAAGATTATTTTTGTGAAACTGTTTTTCAATTGGCTTCTTGGCTTGAAATCCCAACATATCTGATGAGCTTCAGATTGAGTGAGACTACATCAAAGAAATACTTCCAGTTCCTAAATTGTTTCAGATGATTAGAAGATAGCATAGCCAATGATATCTATAACTTTCATTTATTCAATAGCAAGTATGATGACACTGTATGAATATTTAGAAATACATTTACTGCATGTTTCATTGCACAGACTGCTTTAATATATCATAGACATATGAACAGTTAAATCTGAAGATAAATGAATTCTTTAGTCAAGATTACTAAACCTTTGCCAGTAACTTTAAGGAACAATGGTGTGCCTTCATCCAGCACCGAGCTTTACTATAGAATAGTGATGATCAAATGAAGCAGTCTTCAGAGGATAGAATGAATTCTTATAAGTGCCTTTTTTGAATAATGGAGCGTACACTGAGCAGATTGCCCATATATTAGGGGAAAATTATTCACATAACCATATATAATTTGTTTTATATATGGACCTGGATGTCTACCTAAGGAAATAACAATTACTTTACACAAACTCATCATTAGTTAGCCATCTTGTTGAATGATAACAATAGCATTTTATGTCAACTTGACTATCAACAACAGTAATAAAACCAAGTCCACCCATGTAGCCAAATTTATTCTAATAAGCAAGTTGCTCTAATATTCTTATATTTTGTTATTTGGTTTATATGGATGGAAACAATGCTGCTGCTGATAAGTAAGACATTAAATCAACCCATTAGATCTGCCTCATTATTTTACATACATTATTTTGAGACTGGTCAGATATTTCAGACAGAAATGTATACATTGGTATTAACCTTACACTCAGGCTGTTTCTTCAAGGGTGAATTAACCATTTTAGTAGTTGATATTCCATGCAAAAAAGTATGTGTCGTACCAAAGGCATTGCTGAAAACAGAAAGGGAAGGCTTGAAGTTGAAAGTTTAAACAACATGGAAAAAATATGAACATTATTTTAAATCTTTAGAAAGAAGTATTGTTGAGATTTAATTCTAGCCAAGTCACCTCAATCAGAAACAAATGACTGTGTCCATGCATCCACATAATAGCATATCCTACTAAATGAAAAGGAAGAATACAGGCCTTAAGAGATCACATAAAATGTGATATTACAGAATATTAAGTTCTCTGCAAATAATTCCTAACATATGAACAAAATTAAATTAGGCAGTCTGAAGCTGCAAGCTGGGAAACATTAATTCCTCTCCCTAATGTCTCCTTAATATATGCTTCCAATACATGATGGGGATTTATTTTAAAATAATGTTATTGCATTACCAGCTGACCTTCATGTCTGCTTCAATTTACATACAGAATGAAAGTACCAGAAAGGCATTTTCTTTCCTGTGTCCAAGGAAAAATCCTTGAAGAGTGTACCTGAAAAGCCAGTTTGGGTATTTCTACTTAAAACAATAATATGAGATGTGATTCACAAGATTTGTGAAATTCAACTCTCAGAATTCCTGAACCATCCTGTTGGCTGGAATTCTGGGAGTTGAAGGTCATTACTCTTAAAGTTGTCAAGTTTGAAAATAATGATTTAAATTGTTTATTTTAAGGCAGAAATGTGGAGCTCTCAATTATTTCCCAAAGACTCATAACAGAAATTCTAGTTTAGCATTATTTGGAAAGAAAGCTAACAGTATAATTCCACACCAATATTTTCCCTTCAGTCAGGTTTTCTGGTTTTGTTTCCTCTTAGGATTCTTCAGATTTTTCTACAGCATTTCTTTCCTCATTTTGATTTTTACATAAATGGATATGACAGCATTTATTTTCTTCATTGTGCTTGGACAGTTAATTAAACAGTTTTAGACATAAGATGGTAACTGTGTTAATTACTTTGTTCTTTGGTGTCCAGTTCTATTATGAACAATTCTACCATGGTGGTGCATGAACACCTTTTGATTCCTCTTTGACTGTCTTTGATTGCCTCCTTTTTTATATTTCTTTGGACCACAGGAATGTTTTTTTCTTTCCAAACTTCAAAAACTGCTTAAGTTATTGAATCAAGAAGCAACTAAGGGTTATGCCTATAAACAAACTTCAATGGAATGTCTTGTTTGGATCAAGGATTATATTTATTTATTTATTTTATTTATTTTATTACATTTATATACCGCCCTTTCCCAAAGGACTCAGGGCGGTTTACAGGGTGATTAAAAACAGAGATACAAAAGTTAGAAACAGATTTAAAAAATTATATTCGTCCCTGCATAAGTAAAACCCCAGTTAAAATTAAGATTAAAACTAAAATTAAAATTCTCAGCCTGGGCCAGAGAGCTCGAAGAGCCAGGTCTTCAGGTCCCGGCGGAATGAACGGAGGTCGGGGGCAGTCCTCAGCTCCACTGGCAGCTGGTTCCAAAGTACAGGCGCACTCACTGAGAAGGCCCTATCCCTGGGTGTCGTCCGCCGACAACCTCTTACCGGTGGCACCCTGAGAAGACCCTCCCTGTGGGAGTGCACTGGACGAAGGGAACTTGATGCTGGCAGCAGGTGTTCCCTCAGATATCCTGGACCCAAGCCATTTAGGGCTTTATAGGTCATCACCAGCACCTTGAATCTCACCCGGAGGGCAACCGGGAGCCAATGCAGCTCGCGGAGTAGAGGTGTTACATGGGAGTATCGGGGAAACCCCCATCACAACTCACACGGCCGCATTCTGCACCAGCTGAAGCCTCCGAGTGGTCCTCAAGGGCAGCCCCATGTAGAGAGCGTTGCAATAGTCTAAACGGGAGGTCACGAGCGCATGAGTGACTGTGCATAGGGCATCTCGGTCCATATAGGGTCGCAACTGGCGCACCAGGCGAACCTGGGCAAAAGCCCCCCTGGTCACGGCTCCTATATGGTCTTCAAAATTGAGTCGTGAATCCAGGAGGACGCCCAAGTTGCGAGCCCTATCAATTTTACAATTGAATGAAGCATTTGAAAAAAAGGTAAAATAAGCAAAAACTAAACAGATCAATTCCAAAGTAAGGTTTAAAATTAAATTAATTTCATTCATAAATAAATATGATTTTGAATATTTTTGATTTGTCAGATTTTTTCAGGTTGTCTGCCCCTGCTCGTAATTTTAGCAATAAGATAGTCTTTTACTTTCAATAATTCCAAAAATAGTCCATTCATGATTAATGGGGTCTTGTTGTTGTTGTTTTGCATTAATTACATTTCATCACACATAAAAGATTTATGGTATGGTTTATTTCTGATGTGTCATGAAAATTACGAGCAAACACTTTCAGAAATATTCTAAAATCAGATATTTTCCTTAGTGCATTCAACATGTTTTAACTAATGTTTTCTTTGGTGTATTTTAATCCCATATCTTTTTTAGAATTACATTTGACAAAAAAGACATTGTCTACTCTCATAAACCTGGCCATGGCTTATTTATATGATTCCTCTTCAAAAAGTTTCCAAAACGAAAGATCTTCCTTCATTTCTTCTATCCGATACACATACAGACACACACAAATAATACTGTATGAATATACACTGTCCCTTATTAAACTGAAGAATGATTTTTTTCAGTTTTCAAATTTTATAGCTGGGTTAACATCCAAATGATCAAATTCAGACAAAAAAACTTCAGCTCTTTCTTTCTAAAGATTATTATTTTCTTTATATCAACAGTCAACTAACTAAACAGTTGCTCATTTATTTATTTGGTAATTATTCAAATTTATATAACTGCCCATCTGAGGATAATAACTCTGGGTGGCATGCCATAGTTAATTTTAAACAGTACATATATAAAAATAGACCTTTAAAACATAAAAAATCGTCATGAGAAATGCATATAATTCAAATTAAAAATATATACAAACTCCAAGCAGAAAAAGAGTGAATATATCCCTTACTGGAGCCATTTAAACCTGTTTCCAGTTTCTTGGGATCCCCAGGACTGATGTCAAAACCAAGTGTTGAGGGACTTCCAGAACATCAAAGAGGATGGAGCTAAACTAATGTCCAGGTGGAGAATGTTCCATAAGGCCAGTGCCACAGCAGACAAGGCCCACTACCTGGAACCTGCCAAATGTAAGTCTATGGCAGATGAATATATAAATACCTATCTATGTACTTATTTCATAGGATCATCCAGGTTTGGGTTTTATCCAGGATGATTTAAGTTACCTTAACTTAACAAAGGCTAAAAATTTGTTCAGATTAGACTGATGGTGTAATTTTTTAAAAAATTTTTTAAAAAACTATATTAAATTTGTGACCATGTTACTGCTAGATAACTTGCTTCAGCAGTAAACTTTATATGCTCAGAAATCTCAAAGAGATAATTCCTTCCTCCTTCTTATTGTCAAACAGATAACAATTTGTGCCCTTCTAGGTTAAAAGGCATCTGGTCTCTTACCTGCTGCAGCTATTGTCTACTGTTTCCAAGCCAATGGCACAAAAAAAGGAGAGCAAAAATAATGTGATAAACCGAGCAGATGGACTGTCAGCAAATGCATTTTATGTGTCATTATCAGCAGGGATGTGAAGAAATAACCCTGGGAATAATAAAAACAGAGTCATGATGCTCAGAAATATATTTTTTTTAAAAAAAATATTAGTGAAGTGAAGGGTCCTGTAACTGGAACAAAAAGAAATTGTTTAGCCTAACTATTGCTATCTCACTTCTATAATCAGCATTTGCGTCAGGGACAAATTTCATGCAAGCGTGGGAAACATGAACATGGATGGGATGTACTGAACGAGGGAATAAGGGAGTGTACAGGAATGATTGATGTCTTCCTTATAATGTAATGGCTCTGTTGTCTGATTTTGATTGGCTAACAAAGTTTATAAAGCAGTGCTATTAACTTTCTAAGGTGTGGCACTTCTTTTTTTAATTGATTTTCTAATATTACATTCACATATTTGAAAAGCAATGTGGTGGCTGAGTAGTATTAATTCAATTACATACAGATATCATTAGTACAGATTTCAGATTCCTACCATACCAATTTCCTGTCAGAAGCCATTTATATCCCATTCATAAAACTATCTGTATGGGTCATGCCAGTTTCCGTGTTCTTAAGAAGATGCCAGAGTTGGCGAGAGGTTTGGATCTAAAGGGGTGTAAGGTGTTCTTGTATTGTGTTGTCTGCAAAAAATCCAAATCCAAAGCAGCAGCAATTCCAAAGCACGCTACACGCCTGTCAACATGCATTTTTGATTTGGTACACACTGACATAGTGGGTCCTTTTACACCAACAATTGGTGGTAAAAAATATTTCTTGACAATTGTTGATAATTATTCTAGATATGGTTATGTATTTCCTATGAGAGAAAAATCTGAGACCTTTCAGATTTTCAAAGACTTTGCCGCTTGTCTATACCCAACACGATGTTAGCATAGCTAGAATTCAGAGTGATCGCGGTGCTGAATTCATGTCTCAGCGTTTTCAGGACTGGATGCGTAAGAATGGCATACTATACCAGACCTCAGCTCCTTACACTCCGGCTGAGAATGGAGTGGCAGAATGCAGAAATGGGGTACTGCAAACCATGATGCGTTGCTTCCTTGAAGACGCTAACCTCAGTCTCCCATACTGGGGTGAGGCTATTAAATATGCTAATCATATCATCAACCGTACGTGAAGTAGTGTAATAAATCAGACCTCTTACTTCATGTTATATGGATACAAACCTGATCTCTCACATCTCCATATTTTTGGTTCATACGCTATTGTGAATATTCCGTATTGTGCAATCCGCCCTGGATGGACCGGCTGCAGACTGGGTGGTGAACCTATATGACTCCAACGCCCCAGAACTCAACGATTTCAGCCAATTCATGTCATCCTTGAGGCGGCAGTTTGAGGATCCTTTGGCTGATCATAAGGCCCGGGAGAGAATCAAAACGGTGAGGCAGGGCAGATGGGCGGTGGCTGAATATACCCAAGAATTCCGAGCCATTGCCAGCAAGCTGAACTGACCAGAAGATATCCTTCTTAGCAAATTTCAAAGATGGGCTAAACTACGACCTGTATGATGCTTGCCTGCCTCGAGGAGACCCACACCATCCCGATGACTGGTATGTCCTGGCAGAGGAGGGGGAGATAGACCTACTGAAGAGACACCGTTGGGGGAAACCATGGGGCCACCTGCCAACCGAGCAAACACGCAAGAGGGAGAACCCACCGCCCACAGCTAAAAAATCAACAGGCTGTTTCAAATGCGGGAGAGAGGGTCACCGTGCCGCAGAATGCTGCTCAAACCCCCCCCCCAGCATAAATCAGAGGCATCAGCCCCCAAGAAACTAGGGAAGCCTCAAGGCAACCCAAAAGAATCTTCCATGGAGGGGAAAGAGGCTGTAGAGTCCACAACCCCTGCAAAGAACTGGGATTGGATTCCAGCCTACACCACAGGGGCGGTGGACACCTCAGAAGACAGCTCTGAGGGAGAACCATTGGTAAGTGGATCCATTCCACCCATTCTTAAGACAGTGACTATATTAGCTTCCTCTATGCCTGACGCCATCAAAATAAAAGCCCTAATAGACTCTGGTTGCATCCGCTGCCTTATCAGCCCAACGGTGGTGGGGAGACTCAGCATCCCAGTGAGGAGACTAAAACAACCAATCTCCTTTAGCCAATTAGATGGGTCAATAGCAGGGGGGGGACCAGCTACCCTAGCCACTTTACCAATTCACCTATCCCTGGGCTCTCATGAGGAAGACATAACGTTTGTAGTGGCCCCAGGCATGGAATGCCCAATGATATTAGGACTGGAATGGCTGAAGAAATGGAACCCCGGGATAAATTGGAGGACAGCAGAACTCAACTTCCCAGAGGGGGAACTTAGAAATTTAAAACCCAAAAGCACCCCCTCAACCCAAAGAAAGGAGTCAGCATCGGTAGGGAAACAGAAGGGGTTACCAGAGATACCAGAGGAATACAGGGACCTTGCTGAGGTTTTCAGTGAGCAATGGGCAGATGAGCTTCCCCCCCACCGCCCCACAGACTGTGCTATAGAATTCAAACCCGGGGCAAAGCTCCCAAAGCCCAGGATGTATGCCTTCAGCCCAAAAGAAACTGTGGAGATGGAAAGATTCATAAATAAAAAGTTAGAAAGAGGATTTATTGAGGCTGCCAAACCCAAAGTGGCTGCCCCGGTCCTGCTCAGGGAGAAGAAGGACGGCTCTTTCCGCTGTTGTATAGATTACAGAAATTTGAAAACAATTAGTGAATGTAATCTGTACCCACTACTCCTAATGAAGGATATGCTATCCCACCTATCGAAAGGAAGGATTTTCACTAAACTAGACCTGAGGGAAGCATATTACCGCATTAGGATTAAGGAAGAAGATGAATGGAACATTGCATTCAACTGCCCATTGGGTTGCTACCAGTTCAAAGTACTGCCATTTGGACTGCAAGGGGCCCCCGCAGTCTTTGTGCAATTAATTAATGACGTGCTAAGAGAGCACCTATATAAGGGGGTCCTGGTTTACCTAGATGACATCCTGATATTCACTGAGACCAAAGAGGAACATATCAACCTAGTCAGAGCAGTCCTGAAAAAGTTGCGGGCTGCCCACCTATACACTACATTATCGAAGTGTGAGTTCCACCAGGAAAGAATAGACTATCTGGGATATTGCATATCCCCGGAGGGCAACGAAATGGACACTGAAAAAGTCAGGGCAGTATTAGAATGGGCACCACCCCCCCTGCACACAGAAGCAATTGCAAACCTTCCTGGGATTTGCACATTTCTACCACCAATTCATCCCTTCATTTGTCCAAATAGCCATGCCCCTCACAAACCTATTGAAAATGAAGGGGGGGTCCCCCGTGAAACCCATCCAGCCTCTGAAGTGGACCACGGAATGTCAAGCAGCATTTGAAAGGCTAAAGAGACTTTTTTCTGCTGAACCTGTCCCGAGACATCCAGATCCCGATAAACCTTTTGTAATACAGGCAGATGCTAGCGATGTAGCGGTGGGAGCCGTATTATTACAGGAAAATGATGAGGGGGCGTTGCAACCATGTGCATATACATCCAAAAAACTTACAGAAACAGAACAACGTTGGCCCATATGGGAAAAGGAGGCTTATTCTATAAGATGGGCATTAATTACATGGCACCAGTTCCTAGAAGGGAATAAAATCCCCTTCCAGGTCTGGACAGACCCCAAAAACTTGGAAGCATTAAAAACACCCAGGAAACTCACTCCTAAACAAGCCCGCTGGTCCAAACATTTTCACCAATTCAATTTCACTCTCAAACACTTACCGGGAGGGAAGAATTTCCTGGCAGATGCATTATCTCGCATGCCCCAATATAACAGCACACGGACCACTGACTCCAAACCACTTGTGCCTGAACAACAACTGGCAGCACCAGTCACCACCAGGGCTCAATTAAAAATGAAGCCAAAGGTCGATAGCCAAACTGGAATAGAATTCCGGAAGTCTTTGGAAAGCGATGAATGGTTCCAGAAAAATAGACATGTGTGCACAATTAAAGATGGACTACCCTGGGTGGGTGAGAAGTTATACATACCTGCCAACCAAAGGATCAATTTCATGCAAATGTGCCATGATACAAAATCAGCAAGGCATTTTGGGTTGTAAAAACCTTACACTTAACCAGTGCTTTTTTTTGTAAAAGAAAAGGGTGCCAGAACTCACACATGTCATACAACCCACCTTGCCTACCCTACAAGGTTCCATCCAAAAAAGGTGCCAGAACTCCGTTCTGAGTGTTCTATGAGAAAAAAAGCCCTGCACTTAACTAAAAGGCAATTTTGGTGGCCATCTATGAAAAAGGACATAGAAAGCTATGTGGGCAGCTGTCAAATTTGTGCGATGGGCAAGAGGCTGCAAGGGAAATTGCCAGGACTGTTACAACCAGTGGAGAACCCCTCAGCCCCATGGAAAGAAATAGCCATGGATTTTATTGTGGAACTACCAGAAAGCAATGGAAACACCGTAGTCTAGACTATCACAGATCTGTTCTCTAAGCAAGTACATTTCATACCTTGCCAAAAAATCCCGATTGCAAAAGCATTAGCAAAACTTTTCGTACAGCATATTTACAGATTGCATGGGGCACCACAATGCATCATTTACATTGGCATTTTGGAAAGAATTTTTATCCCTTTTAGGAACCACCCAAGGACTGACATCTAGTCATCACCCTCAGTCGAACGGTCAATGTGAAAAGGCTAACTCAGTACTTGAGCAATATTTAACGTGCTTTATTAATTTCCAGCAAACAAACTGGACGAACCTACTACCTTTTGCAGAAGTGGCATATAATAATGCAGTCCACTCCAGCACAGGGTACACTCCTTTTCAAGTAGCTACTGGTCAAAGTTTCAACCCCATGCCAGAACTAACCCCAACCGAGCCGGTAATTCCCGAACTGAAGGAGTGGATTGCTCAATTTGCTAAGCACATTACTAAGCACATTGATTTGTGCTTTAAATTGTAAGCTGCCCTGAGTCTTCGGAGAAGGGCGGGATATAAATGGGATTTTAAAAAAAATGCAAAACAACTGGCCAATCGTTAGGAAAGCTTTAGATGAAGCTAGACAAGCATACAAGACACAGGCTGACAAAAAAAGAGTAGATCCCATACCATTCAGGGTGGGAGAGATGGTAAATTTATCCACAAAATACCTTAAATCACTACAACCTTGTAAAAAACTCGGACCAAAATATATTGGTACTTTTTCAATTAAAAGAATCATAAACCCAGTAACAGTTGAATTAGGACTACCCAAAAATCTTAGACAAATACACCCAATTTTTCACTGCAGTCTATTAAAGAGAGAACAACAGTCACCCCTGCGAACAAAAACACCACCACCACCACCTCCCATCATGGTGGAAGAAGAACAACATTTTGAGGTGAAGGAAATCCCAGATTCCAAGAAACACCATGGAGCAATTCAGTATCTAGTGGCTTGGAAACACCTCCCCTCTTAAGAAAATGAGTGGGTCAATAAGCACCACATTAAAGCACCAAAGTTGCTTAAGAGGTTTCATACAGAATATCCGAACAAACCGAGCTAACATTTATATTTTATTTCCTCTACAGATGGACCTATCTTTTTTCTAAGGGGAGCAGATTGTCAGAATCCATTTATATCCCATTCATAAAACTATCTGTATGTTTTTAAAATCTTATACCTCCCCCTGGAATTCTGCCATTTCTCCAAGGAGAAGAGAGGATGTGTATTCAGCCTGCCGGGAGGCTGTCTTTAAAGACCAGGGGAAGAACCTTTGAACTGAGAACAACAAAGGAAGGGGGGGAAGAGATCTGGTTTGTATCTCCGATTAGATTCTCTAAAGGAAGAGAGCAATTGTCGTGAAGACATGAGAGTTCCCTCTTTCCCATGGAAGGATTTGACACCTGAATTTAAATTGATCCAGGACAAACCAGATGTCTTGGAGGGAGGGGGTTTGACCCTGGGACTCTTTAAAAAAGTACCAAACTGTAACACAGTTCAGATCCTGTCTAGTATTCCCATTACCAATCATGTTTCAGTAAAAACTCCTTTTGGACAATTTCTGTTTCAAGAGTTTGTTCTTTCCTGGGATGTGGATTGGGGTGGGTCTTGACATTTCCTCTCTTTTTCCCTTCATATATACTGTCTATTTGTAAATTAAAAGACAGGTTTTATCCTATCCATCACATAGAAAATAACTTTCTTACATATTATCCATAGTTTTTACTTTACACATATTCTAGTTGTTTTAACATACAATCTTTTAGACAATCAATGACCTAATAGATTTTCCAGTTTCAATTTCCACTAACATTTAGATTTAATGTTTGATATTTATCATTCCCAAGATTTTCAATATACTCCCAATTGATCTATCACCATTCCTCACAAAATCTAATATTCAAAATACACATCCCATCTACTTAACTTCTCACCCTTTATGTCAACAACTTAAGGATACAATATGATATCCTTCCTTTTTGCTAGTTTTCAGGTTTTTTTAAGTAGCAATCAAAATTTATTTTTATTTCAATATTTAGTACTTCCTCTCTCTTCTTCGTTGTATCTGCTATCACTTACTTAAACTAATAATTTTCGTTTTTAACATTCCATATAGACCTATTTATTACTTTCAACAATAAGTTTTAGCTTATCTACATTATTCACCTTTACATGACCTTTATGCACAAATCAGTATTCAAATTAGCTATTAGTATTTATACTGCTAATTTTTAATGACCAATTTTTTTTCTTTAACTCAGTTCATAACAATGTCTTCTGTTCAACATACACATCTTATCTATTTAAGTACTTTCTATTTTAGATTTCAATAAGATGGTCAAAACTCCATTCTTCTTGAGTCTTATTCTGGCTTTTTTCCTTTGCCAAATCATCTTCCATGTCCTTGTTTTTGGGTCATCAAACCAATCTCCTTGTAATATCATGTATATTAATTGATATTGGCAAAACCATCCAGTCACCATTTTTTGAGAGGACTTGTAGGTCTAGTGGGTCATCTCTTTATTCTTCCATATCGATGTGGTTGTTCTGAATTGTTTATCTTCTCATCCAACTGTTCTTTTTCTAAATCCTCTAATTCCTTCTGAGTTGTATAAGAAACCTTTTCCTTTTTCAAAGTTGTTGATGTCTTTTCTGGCTTTCCAAATATCAATATTTGTTGAATAGTAGATTCTTCTGTCTTAGTATTTGAATGTTTCATTTTTTCTATTGTATTTTGTATAGATGATTTTTTAGTTGTGGTTGAAGTTTGGTCTTTCATATCTGGGCTGTCTTCTTTTTCCTTTCCATAGCCACTTAGTATTTCATTGGTTGTGGTAATAGTTTGAATTAGTATTTTCAACATATAGAGAGTTTGTTGATCTTCATCTATAAGGAAATTTTGTTCCTGGTCTTCTTCCATATTGGTATTTTCAGGGCTTTTTTTCTCATAGAACGCTCAGAACTGAGTTCCGGAACCTTTTTTGGATGGAACCTTGTAGGGTAGGCAAGGCGGGTTGTATGACATGTATGAGTTCCGGCACCTTTTTCTTTTACAAAAAAAGCACTGGGTATTTTAAACTAAAGGCTTTACACTTAGAAAATCCAAGAGATATTTTTTTCTAGGTAGGGAACACAAAGCCTTTCACAGCTGTTGTTTCAAAGTTCTCAAGGTTATGCATCTTATCTATTTCCTTGGACAGTCAGCCAGGCCCCTTTTAAAGTTTCCCTTTGAGTACCAAAGTTATTTCAATCTTTTCAGTTTTTCTTTTTCTTTTATTAGAAAAAACCCAGATTTCCAGCAAAAGTAAATAATGACAAATAAAAAATAAAAAAATATTTCATTCCACATGCTTTGAGAAGTAAGGTTCCAATTGGGATTCAGTTACTTTTTCCACGCCCCTAGGTATTTAGTTGCTGCTCTTTCTGGAGGGAGGGCTAAAGTCCCCCTTCCCTCACCACAGGGGGAAGAATGCTTAGCAGCTTAAGGAGGTACAGAAAGTAATTAGGGTGTAAAAGAGGTAGATCTCACCCAGTCTCTTCCGTGCTGCTTTAAGAGTTGCCTGGTGGGAAATGTGACTTCAGCTGTTCACAGCCTAGGGACAAGCCATAATGGCTGGTCCTTTCATCCACCAGTTTGGAGGGATTGCCAGGTCTAATTGCAGCTCTCCCGCAATTCAGTGAGCACCCCTCCTTGCTGGTCGCCTCTTCGGGGCAACTTTCGGCCCTTTTCAGGGGGCCCCAGTGATGCGAAACTGGATGGGGGAGAGAGAGCAAGTCTCCCAGCCATCCATAGCAGCTGCATGGCAAACCAGAAGCCCAGGTGTGGCACTTCTGAATGCAACACTGCCAGTGTTCAGATTGTGTTTCCACCGAGGACTTATTTCAATCAAAAATAAGTATCTTTAAGAAGCCTCCGCTTGAGTTTTCATGATTGGATTGTTTAATGATTTCTCAAGTTTTGCCAAGGGCCAGTGACCTTACAGAAGAAAATGAGCTTGAAAACAAGGTGGACCTAGGTGGGCACATTGGTAATTATTGAATTTTTGTATGAAGAAAAAAACTAAAAATAAAAATGTTTCTCAGTATTATTAATGAAAGCTCTGGTGGATTACAGTAATTTTCAAACTCAACAACTTTGACATGTGTGGACTTTGACTCCCAGAATTCCACAGCCAACATACTGACTAAGCAAAGGCCTATTTCGTTCCATAAGGAAGCAACCTTTAAGAACTTTCAGTTTCACCAATATTTCATTCATTTATACACAAAATAATTTCTACTGAATTATTTTTGTCTATATCAGGAGAGCAACTGGTAACCTATGTGCTGCCTGCCCATACTATCTGCAGCACCTACAATGTTGCAGCACTGAATTTTGGCAACAAATGACTGACCAAAAGATCAGGACTGAATAGTGTGAAATTCTGTAAAATATTCCCTTCCAGATTGATGAGGAAGCACGCATAAGCGCCAAGTTTGATTTTCAAACCAGCTACCTTAAATTATCATGTTATCCAATTCACAATAATCCAGCTTGCTAATGAGGATGCTTAATGTAGGTGCTCACAATTTATTAATAAATTTACCTCATAAAAATATAAAGATCTGGCAAGGCTTTTCATAAGAAGTCCATTTTGATCTCTGGCTATAATGGCACTGTTTTCAAAGTGCTTATTCAATCAGCTCTAAATATCATCCCAGATGCCAAAATCAAACTGACTATAATTTCCTTAATTTCCCCCCACCCCACCCAAGAGCTACATTTGGTTAGTTCCAACTATCTGGTGGCTAATTAATTTTCCAGGATTTCTCAATGGATAATGCATAAAGTTTCAACCTGAAAATCAATAAGTTCTCTCAATACCATAAGATCAAATTTATCTTATCCTGGAGGTCTCATTCTATGTTTTTGCCAGTTTCAAGATTCAGGCTTAGTGGAGCAGACACTCTCTTGTTGGAGAAAACTGAATTAAAATAGCAACTGGATAAGGCTTTTTTAATTACCTATTGAAAGGTTTACATCTTCATTAAGCAGTGCTTCTCTTTTTTGCCAATGTGAACGTATTTAAAGAGCTCTTTGTTGTTCCTAACATCTTTTACCAACTTTGAATCACTCAAAACTTTAGCCTTTTAAACTCCATCTCTACAATTCTATGCTAATTCATTATAATTTTCCTCTCTCATTTCATTTATTTTTGTTTTTAAAGATTCACTAAGATTTTTATAGTGTACATTTGCTTTTTCTGTGCAAACTTTCTTTTTCCTCATTTGCATTGCTTGCAATTATATTTTTAATATTTCTGGGGAAGGGACAGGGAAAGTTGAAAAAGGTGATCACATGATTGTGCAAGCAATCATTTGAATCTTAAAAAGCTGTACAATTTATCACAGGAACTAATCTTGAGTTTACAAGAAACAAATTAATATATTAAATGCTTTACTTTTATTTTAATACTTTGAATATTCATATCTTACATTTAACATTTCAATAAGTCAAGCAAAACAAAAGGTAGCATAAAAAGTTATTTTTATAAGGAAATATAAAAGTGTAGAGGGATGCGGTGGCTCAGTGGGTTAGGACACTGAGCTTGTTGATCAGAAGTTTGGCAGGGGACTTCCGGTGGCGGCGCGGCGCCGGAGACAGCCGTTTCGGGCTGCCCGCTGCTCAGCTGAGTTGTTTTCACCCGAAACAGCGCCGATCAGCTGTTCGGGTGGATTTGAAGCCCCCTCCTCGGGAGAAGAGGAGGGGGTGAGGCCTCAGGTAGGGGTTGAGTTCTCCGGGGCCGCCTGAGCTTAAAGCTTGGGCGGCTGAAGGATTGAACTCCCCTGTAGCCTGGGTTGCTCCCAGCTGTTCAGCGTCTCTGCTCCGGGATTTTTGGAGCAGAGCCAGGCGTTTGCGACCACCCCTGCCAGAAGGAAAGACCTTGGAATAAAAAGGAGTAGGCAGAGCGGTACAGGAGGTCAAGGTGAAGAGGACTTTTATTCTTATTCTCTAGCTTAATGGACTTTATAAACTTAAAGTGAAAGTGCGCAACAAGTGAAAGTGAAAAGATGGCGGCTAAACCTCCCTCAAAAACTCTTCGGAGTGCGGGAACTTCCCCGGTGCAACAGACATCGTTGCAAGCTTTGCTTCCTCCTGCTGCATTGACATCGAAGGAGTTACAAGATGCCCTGGAAAAACAATCCCAGGTAATATCAGAAATGCTGGGTGACAAGTTGGCAAAGGTGGAGGAGAAATTGGAGAAATTGGAGGAGAGGATAGAATTCAGAGAGGGGGAAAGGTGCCTCCGTCTTGGAGAACTGCTTTTATTTCTTTGATTCCGAAGGAAGATCAAGATGCTACTCAAGTAAAAAACTATAGACCGATATCACTTTTAAATACAGATTATAAGATATTTGCTAAGGTGTTGGCTAATAGACTGATGAGGGTTCTGCAACAGGTGATTCATGGGGATCAAACTGGGTTTATCAGTGGTAGGCAAATGAAAAATAATGTGAGGCATATAGTTGATGTGTTAGAGTTTTTGGAAAGGAATAACCAGATCCCTGCGGCGCTAATTTTTTTAGATGCTGAAAAACCTTTTGATCAATTGAATTGGCAATTTTTGATGAAAGTTTTAGATAAAATGAATTTTGGGGATAAATTTTTGCAACCAATTAGGGCATTATATCAAAAACAAACTGCCCGAATAATAGTTAACAATAGCTTGACTGAAGTTTGTAATATTGAGAAGGGCACAAGGCAAGGGTGTCCGTTATCGCCTTTGTTATTTGTGTTAACATTGGAGATATTATTGGTAAAAATACGGAATTCGGAAAGAATTAAGGGTATACAAATTAGAGATCAGGATTATAGATTGAGAGCGTTTGCAGATGATCTGGTTGTTACGGTGACCCAGCCGGAGAACTCTGTTGTGGACCTGATGGAGATAATAATGCAATATGGGAAGGTTTCTGGATTTAAAGTTAATGCACAAAAAACTAAAATTTTGGCCAAGAATATGACAGTATCGCAAAAGGCTCTTTTAGAAGGACTAACTGGATTTGAGATTGTCAGGAGGGTCAAATATCTGGGGGTGTTTTTGTCACCCTCTAATACAAAGTTATATAAAAATAACTATGAAAAATTATGGGGAAAAATCCAAAAAGAAATGGAGAGCTGGGAAAAATTGCAATTGTCTTTGTTGGGGCGAATCGCAGCAGTGAAAATGAATGTCCTGCCTAAATTTTTATTCTTATTTCAAATGATACCGGTTCTTAAGAAAGATTCTAATCTGGAGGAATGGCAGCGAGGTATCAACAAATTTGTTTGGGCAGGGAAAAGGCCACGAGTTAAACTTAAGATTATGCAGGATACTCGTGAAAGAGGTGGTCTTAAAATGCCCAATCTTAAATTATATTATGAAGCTGCTGCGTTAGCAGGAATAAGTGATTGGATTAATTTGACACAAGAGAGATTATTAAATCTTGAGGGCCACGACTTGTTGTTTGGCTGGCATGCATATTTGTTGTATGATAAAAAGGTAGATAATGTGTTTAAAGCGCATATTTTAAGGCAGGCATTGTTGAGAGTTTGGAAGAAGTATAGACATAAGTTAGATTGTAAGATACCATTGTGGGCAATCCCAAAACACGCAATAGAAAATATAAATGTTGGTTTTAAACATGATGTGACTACGTATAAGGAGATTTTAAATCTGGAAAGAAATGTCTGGTGTCTGAAACCGTACAGTCTCTTGCGAGATGAGAAGATTGTTCAAACTTGGTTTCAATATATCCAGCTACGGGCCAGGTGGAAAGAAGATCAGAAAACTGGTTTTACAATGACTGATGAAAATCTGATAAAGCAAATTAGAAATCAGGGTCCAGCACATATCAAACGGATATATCTTGCATTGATAGAAATTGATTCAGAAACAGAGCTTGTTAAAGATTGTATGATAAAATGGGCCCAAAACATCCAAGAAGTTATTACAATGGATACGTGGGAAAAGATTTGGGTGAGGAACGTAAAATTTACACAAGCTCAAAACTTAAGAGAGAACTTTTATAAAATGTTTTATAGATGGCATCTAGATCCTAAAAAGCTTGCAAGTATGTATCCGAATTATCAGCCCAAGTGCTGGAGGTGTGGTGATGAAGATGCAACATATTTTCACATATGGTGGACTTGTAAAAAGGTTAAGGCCTTTTGGATAAAAATTTGGTGGAACATGCAGAAGATTTTCAAGCAAAGGATAAAGTTTTGTCCGCAACTTTTTTTGTTAGGTATAATTACAGATGCTAAGGTTGTGGACACTAAGCTGATGTTGAATTTAATTACGGCAGCAAGACTCTTAATAGGTCAATATTGGAAGAAGGAGGAACTGCCGACTATAGAAGAATGGACTTTAAAGGTTTCTGACCTGGCAGAGATGGCAAAGATCTCGGCTTATTTGAAAGATCACTCGCAAGAACGTTATATTATGGAGTGGAGAAAATGGATTGAGTATATCCAGAACAAATATGGGACTAAAAAGTTTCATGTAGCATTTGAATAAGTCTTCCTTTTTTTCTCTTTTTTCTTTTTTTTATATTTAATAGTAATAGTGTTTGTAGTTATCCTATATGAGCTAGAGAGTGACAGATTTTAGAGTTTATGGTTGTTAGCATATGGATGTTCATGATTGGGTTTTTTTTGTTTTTATACCCTGTACTTAGCTCTGGGAAGTCGGGGGGGGAGGGGGGGAGGGGTAGGGAGGGATGGGTACGGGAGGGGGAGGGGGGATTGTTAAAGATAAAATGTATGTTAAAAGTAACAGTATTCCGTGTGCCTTTGGCTGGCCACATGACCACGGAGACATCCTCGGACAAGCGCTGGCTCTTCAGCTTTGAAACAGAGATGAGCACCGGCCCCTAGAGTTGGAAACGACTAGCACGCATGTGCAGGGGAACCTTTACCTTTACCTATAAAAGTGAAATTATGTCCATGTCATATTTTCAATATCAAATATCTAGACATTTGCTTTACTCATCGAGGGACAAAAAATGTCATCTTCAGTTTCCCATTTTATTCCAGGATGTCCAGATTGTGATAATTTATTAGGAAGACACTAGTAATGTTTAAATTTTGCAAGGGGATGGAGAAAACAGCAAAACACATGAACAGTGGATCACCATTGTATTTACCTAGCATTAGAAGTGACATTGATAGCACTGCTACATTAAACTGTGCTTTTTGGAAAAAAAATGTTAAGCCATTTACTTGCACTAAATTTACCATCAATCAGAATAGAGCTGGAAGGGACCTTGTACATATTTAGAATAGAATAGAATAGAATAGAATAGAATAGAATAGAATAGAATAGAATAGAATAGAATAGAATAGAATAGAATAGAATAGAATAGAATAGAATAGAATAGAATAGAATAGAATAGAATAGAATAGAATAGAATGGAATGGAATGGAATGGAATGGAATGGAATGGGATGGGATGGGATGGGATGGGATGGGATGGGATGGGATGGGATGGGATGGGATGGGATGGGATGGGATGGGATGGGATAGGATAGAATAGAATAGAATAGAATAGAATAGAATAGAATAGAATAGAATAGAATAGAATAGAATAGAATAGAATAGAATAGAATAGAATAGAATAGAATAGAATAGAATAGAATAGAATCTGGAAGGGACCTTGGAGGTCTTCTAGTCCAGCCCCCCACTCAACCAGAAGAACCTATACCATCTCAGACAAGTGACTATCCAGTCTCTTCTTAAAAACCTCCAATGATGGAGCAGCCAGGATTTCTGAAGGCAAGCTGTTCCACTGGTTAATTGTCCTCACTGTTAGGAACTTTCTTCTTAATTCCAGGTTGCTTCTCTCTTTGATCAGTTTCCAGCCATTGTTTCTTGTCCTGCCCTCTGGTGCTTTAGTGAATAATGTGACCTCTCTTATTTGTGGCAGCCTCTCAGATACTGGAATACTGCTATCATGTCACCCCTATTTCTTCTTTTCTTTAGACTAGCCAAACCCAATTCCTGCAGCCATTCTTCATATGTTTTAGTCTCCAGGCCTTGGATCATCTTAGTTGGTCTTCTCTGAACTTTTTCCAAGGTCTCAACATCCTTTTTGTAGTATGGTGACCAAAACTGGCTGCAGTATTCCAGGTGTGGTCTCACTAGGGTTTGATAAAGCAGTACTTTATATTGATCTTGATTCTATGCCTTTGTTTATGCAATCCAAGATTGTATTAGCTTTTTTTGGTGACTGCTACACATTGCTGGCTCATAGTCAAATGATCGCCCACTAGGACTTCAAGGTCCCTCTCACAGTTACTGTTTTTGAGCCAGAGGGAAACTTGAGACAAAAGGAAACTTGATTACTAGATTTAAAATAGTCGGAAAATAGTAAAAAATAAGGGATTAATTTGTCTAATATTGAAGATTTAGATTTACAAGGGAAATGTAAACTATTAGGAAATAGGTTTGAATTATTGACTAGCCCAGAGAATATAGATGATGGACTTGAATTAATAAAGGACACTCTATTACTAAGGTGGTGATCTATGAGGGTGGGAAGTAGAAAATATTTATGGAATAGAATAAGAATATAGTTAAGTAACTAATATGTGTATTTTAAACATTATAATTTCTAGGAAGTGAGATAAAGGAAATTTGGGTTACCTGAAAGTTAAATACTATGGATATTAAAGATCAAACTGGAAATATGTAATTAAAAATTAAAATTAGATAAAAATTAACAACAGGACATTGATTGTTAATTGAAATCTATTAAGATATGTATAAGCAAAAAATGTATTTATAAATATTGAAGTTTATACTGAGTTCTCCTTCTATTCCCTCATCTAAGTCATTGATGAAGATATTGAAGAGTACTGGGCCTAAGGAAGAACTTTGTGGTAGCCCACTGCTCACTTCCCTCCATGTAGATATAGTACCATTAAGGACTACTCATTGAGTACAGTTTGTCAACCAATTACAAATCCATCTGGTGGTGATGCTGTCTATTCCACATTTTTCTAGTTTACAAAGAAATAGATTGTGATCTACTTTGTTGAATGCCTTCCTGAAGTCCAAATATACTATGTCCACTGTTGTAATTTAGTCACTTTATCAAAGAATGAAACAAGATTATCTGTTTTTAACAAACCCATGCTGGTTACTAGTTATAACTTTATTTGTTTCTAGATGTTTACAGATCTGGGTTTTTTATTTATTTTTTTCAATATCTTCCCAGGTATTGATGTTAGGCTGATTGGTCTGTAGTTTCTTGGATCTGTGTTTTTTTTTCTTTTGAAGATGGGAACCACATCAGCTCTTTTCCAATCCTCTGGTAGTTTTCTGGTGCTCCAGGACTTTTTAAAGATAAGGTACAATGGTTCTGAGATAACATTTCCCAGTTCCTTCAGAACACTGGGATGTAATCCATCAAATTCCAATGATTGATATTCATAAAGGTCAGACAAGTGTTCTCTTACTATTTACTTGCTTATTTTAATTTTTATTTCTAGTCTGTCTTTTACAGTTATGATTTTGTTAGGTTAGGCTATAGTTCCTTTTTGAGTGAAGACTGATGCAAAGAATGAGTTAAGCAGCTTTGCTTTCTCTCTACTGCCTGTTACTTCCTTGCCATCTTTTCTTTTAAGTGGACTGACTGTTTCCTTAACTTTTTTCTTGTTATTTATATGTTGAAAGAAACTTCTTTTATTATCTTTGACTTTTGTTGCAAGTCTTTGTTCATCCAGAGCCTTTGCTTTTCTGACTTCATATTTGCAGATTTGAGCTATCTGCTGATACTCTGCCTTAGGTATGTTTCCCTCTTTCCATTTTTTGTACTTGTCCTTTTTGTCTTTCAGTTTATCAGGGAGATCTTTGTGCAACCATGCTGTTTATCCTTGGATTTCTTGTTTTTCTTTTTCATTGGTATTGAGTTGGACTGGGCTTTTATCATTGCATTTTTCAGTGTTTCCCATGCTTCTTGAGTTGTTTTCCCCTTTAGGATTTTTATCCATGAAATTTTGCTTAAATTCTCTTTGAATTTGGTAAAATCAGCCCTTTTAAAGTTTAGGACACTGGTTGGATTATATTCTATTGCTTGTGTTTTATTATATTGAATTCCAGTATGATGTGATCACTCTTGTTCAAGGTTCCCACAATTTCAACTCCCTCTATCACTTCTTCTCTATTAGTAAGCATTAGGTCTAGTACAGCTTTTCCTTGGTTCCCTCCTCCAGCTTTTGGGTGACAAAGTTGTCAGCTAAATTGGTTATGAATCTGTTCGATCTCCCACTTGCTGCAGAGTTTGTCTCCCAGTTTATATCAGGGTAAAGTCTTCCATTACTACTGTGGTATGTTTCCTACATACATTTGGTAATTGATTAACAAAGAGTTCATCTATTTCTTCTGTTTGATTGGGTGGCCTGTAGTATACACCTAGAACAATGTCATCTTTTCCCCTTTTATATTGACCCACATGAATTCTAGGAGGTTTTCACTCTTGGTTTTGTGTATTCTGAAGAGATGTAATGATCATTATATCATTATAATGATCCTCTTTTGTTAGGTCTGTTTATTTTGAACAGTTTGTTTCCTTCCATCAGTACATTCCAGTCATGACTTTCATCTCACCAAGTTTCAGTAATGGCAACTACTGTATATTATATCTGCCTTCATGTACTAATACTTCAAGTTCATCCTGTTTGTTCCCTAAACTTTGATCATTAGTGTATAGGCATTTGAGTCCTTTATTGGTTTGGGGTATGTTTCTTGTATCTCCTACTTTGTAACTGTGATTTCCATCCTTTGTATTATTCTCTACTTAATTATGTTTTTATTTTTTATTTCTTCTTTCTCTTTTCTATCTACCTCCTTATGTGATTGATTATCTAGTGGTTTTTGTTTGGAATTAGGTTCTAAAGATTGCCCCCTACCTCCTCAGTTTTAGTTTAAAGCCCTTTTGATAAGCCCTTTCCAGTTCTTGTGAGGTGCTGCCCATCGTTGCCAGTAGCCATTCATGTAAGTAATGCAGACCCATTCTGTTGATGACACCAGTTTTTAAGCCAGTGGTTCGTTTCTAAAATCCTTTGCTCCCTCATTGGATGTTGCCCTTTCATTGGAAGTATAGGTGAAAATGCCATTTGTGCTCCTAATTCTTTAACTTTCTTCCCCAGCTGTTCATAATCTTTTGTTATTATGTTCAGATTCATTGCTGTGTCATTGGTCCCCGCATGTAGAAGAAAGGGTTAGTAATCCATGGGATCAATTATTTTAGTAAGGTTCTCACTTACATTTATACCTCCCTAGAATGACTGCCTGGTCTGCAGACTATAGTTTCTGTTCCTCTAAGAACTGAATCTCCTGTCCCCAATACTCACCATTTTTCCCCCTGGGGAAGTCTGCTATACTTTTCTTCCTGTCAGGAATGCTAGGTTGTGCCTCTTTTTTAGAAATTATCGAAGAATGCTCTTTTGTGAGTGTTGTGTTCGGATTGGCGACATTAACAGCGAGACAGATTGTGATTACATTGTTTATTTGATTACACGTGGAGGGAACTAACAGTGACCAGTCCAGGGTAGCTTTATATATGCCCAGCAGCCGCTGGACGCTAGCCAACCCCCTGGCAGGAATCTCCCGCCTTACCTCAAACACCCAACCCAGTGTCCAGGAATTCCCGCCGGTAGAATGACCACTCCCAGGCTGATTAACTACGCAGGCTGGTTACTTCGTACATAACACCCCTTCCCCCCAATTGTGAAACTATTATCTTACATAGTCCCTTATGTATGCCAGAGGTCTATGATCCCTGGCAGGGTATCTCCCAGGTGGACTGTCCGGTCTATTGTTCCTTTCCAGGTTTGGCCTCTTGGCCTGTTGTGGAACCCCTCCTTGCCGGGGGCCCTCTGGTTGCGGAGTTCCTGTGGGGACCCTTGGCAGTGACTCAGTGGTAACCTCCGTCGGTTCAGTCCCACTTGAAGGTGACCCCGGGAACCCAACTGCTGGTGGGTTGACCAGGCCTCCCGGGTTCTGTTGGGTCATCTGAGTCTGATATTGACGTGATTCGTGATGATTGTTATTGTGCATTTGTTGAGCCACTCCGGGGCCCGATGAGGTATTCTCAGGAGCCCTTTTCCTGAGTTGGTCAATGTGCCTCCTGATCTGATGTTCCCCTTCCCCCTCTATGATGTATGATAGAGGCCCCAATTTGTCAATTACTACTCCTTGTGTCCACTTGTCCCCTTGTCCATTGTTCCTGGCCCACACTAAGTCCCCAATGTTCAGTGATCTGGCTGAGCAGTCCTGTTCAGTTTCTGCTGTCAGCTTATCAGGGTGAAGTCTGTCTAATTTGGTTGTCAACCTTCTGCCCCACCTCATTTCCGCTGGGCTTTTCCCTGTTGCTGTGCACGGTGTTGTGTGCTGAGCCAGCAAGAACTGAGCCAGTCTCTGGTGCCAGTCCCCAACAATGATTCTCCGCAGGGCTTCCTTGGTTGTCCTCACATTCTTTTCAGCCAATCCATTGGTGGAGGGATGGAAGGGTGCCGATGTTGCATGTCTAATCCAGTTGGCCTTGAGGAAGTCCTGAAATTCATTAGATGTGAATTGAGGGCCATTGTCAGACACCACTACATCCGGTAACCCATGAGTGGCAAAGAGTCCCCGCAAGACCTGTATTGTCTTCGCAGCCATCATGCTTTTAACAGGCACTACTCTAACCACCGGGAATAGCTATCTACCACTACTAAGAAGGTCTGGCCCTGGAATGGCCCCGCAAAGTCTATATGTATATGGGACCAGGGGTTGTGAGTTGTCTCCCACCTGTGTACTGGTGTGTGTGACTGTTCTGGTCTTGACTTCTGGCACTGGTAACACCCTGCTACCCTGTCCTCGATTGCCTTGTCTAATCCTGGCCACCACAAATGACTTCTGGCTAATGCTTTCATGCGAACAATTCCTAGGTGTCCCTCATGTAGTTCTTTGATGACCTTGTCCCTCTGCTTCTCTGGCACTACTACCCTGTTTCCCCAAGAGTAGACACCCATGGTGTGATGACATTTCATCCCTTCTTCTGAAGTAAGGTGCGAATTTGGGGTCAGGGTTTTCCTTTGGCCATCCCCCTTGGACCCATGTTACTATTCTGCTGAGTATAGGGTCCTTGCTAGTGGCAGAGGCGATGTCTCTGGCCATCAGAGGGCATTCAGGGAGTTCTTGAAGTGTGAAAATTTGACCCGCTGGAGCTGGGTCTGTGTCTGTGACTGGTAGGGGTAGGGGTAGCCTGCTCAATGCGTCTGCATGACCCATTTCCTTCCCTGGCCTGTGTTTGATGGAAAATGTATATGCTGATAAGAAGATTGACCATCTAAGCATTCTAGGTGACATGATTTGGGGAGTCTGTTTGTCTGTTGTGAACAGACCTAAGAGGGGTTTGTGGTCAGTGAATATTGTGAAGTTCCTGCCATATAGGTAATCATGGAACTTTTTTACCCCTGCCACTATGGCCAATGCTTCCTTGTCAATTTGTGCATAATTTCTCTCTGCCTTGGTCAGGGTTCTGGAATAGTATGCTATAGGCCTTTGCTCCCCGTTGCCATCCATGTGGCTTATCACTGCCCCCACCCCATATGGTGATGCATCGCATGCTAAGTATATTGGTTTGCCCTCAATGAAATGTGTGACAGTGGACCTGCTGGACAGTATGTCCTTCAGTGTTTGGAAACTCCGTTTGTGTTGTTCCTGCCACTGCCAAGGGGTTTTTTTGTCAAGTAGTCTGTGTAGTGGTTCAGCTATGGCCGCTTTGTGTGGTAAGAATGTGTGGTAGAAATTTATGAGACCTAAAAATGCTTGGAGTTCTGCTTTATTTTTTGGTTCTGGGGCTAATTTAATTGCCTTAATTTTCCCTTCAGTAGGATGTATGCCTTGAGCATCAATCCTGTAACCTAAAAATTCAGTGGATTTTACCCCAATGGAGCACTTTTCTTTTTTTAATTTGAGCCCTGCAGCTCTAAATTTCCCCAGTACCTTTTCCAGTCTGTCTGCTAGGACCTCCTCAGTTTTTCCAGCAATCAATACATCATCAAAGTAAGGGCATACTCCAGGTATGCCCTTTAAGGTCCTCTCCATCACTTCTTGGAAGATGCCTGGAGCTGCAGTGATGCCGAATTGCAAACGGTGGACTCAGAACGCCCCCTTGTGGGTAACTATCATCTGAGCATCAGCAGTTTCCCGGGAAACAGTGAGTTGCAAATACGCCTGCGCCAAATCGAGTTTAGCAAAGATGGCGCTGTCCTGGATCGTCGTGAGGACCTGCTTCACTGTGGGGACTGGGTAAGCATGCTGTTTCATTGCTCGGTTCAGTGTCGCTTTATAGTCGGCACAAATCCTCACGTCCCCGTTAGGTTTAAGGGGGGGTGATGATGGGTGTCTCCCAGGGGCCCCCTTCTACCAGTTCCAGCACTCCCTGGCCTACTAGTTTGTCTAGCTCTGCCTCAATTTTTTGTTTGAGTGCAAAGGGTACCCTTCTGGCCTTAAGCCTGATGGGGTTCACTGCTGCATCCAGGTTAAAGTTAATGGGGGGTCCCTTGTACTTCCCTAAGGAACCATCAAATACATCTGCGAAACTATCACAGACGGATTTGAGGGTCCGGTGCTGTACAGTGTTAATTCCCCCCACCCATATGCCTAGGGGACTGAACCAGTTGAGGCCAACTAAACTGGTTCTCTGACTCTCGGTGACCAGGAGGTCTAATGGCCCCTTAAATCCCTTATAACAAACGTTGATGGTGACCTTCCCCTTTACTCTTATGGGTGTCCTCTGGAAGTCAGCTAATTGGATTTGTGTTTGTTTAATGGGAACTCGCTGCCCGCTTCTGGCTTCTATGTGTGCCAGGGTATTACCCGAAATGATGGATACTGATGCCCCTGAATCAACTTCCATTCTGCAGGGAATGCCTTGCAGTAGGACTTCGATTTTTAATTTTGGGCTTAATAGCTGGTTAATGTCCACCCCCTTCCTGCAGTTAAAGTACTGTGCCTGTGGCTTGTGGGTCTCTTTGCCACTTTGGTGGGGGGTTACCTTACCTGTGGCCCAGGCATCGATGTCGTGGAGTTGGTTGTCGTGTGGTCTGCCTCTGCAAATTATTTGAATGTGGCCGGTTTTCCCACAGTTCCGGCATTTTGCGTTGCAGAACCTACAGGTCGTCCGGGGGTGGTTGCCTCCGCAGCTTCCACACTTAGCTTCAGGGTCTCTCAGTCGGTTCTGACTTTCCCTCAGTGATCTGTGTGGTTGCGGTGGTGGTTGTCTTCTGGGACGGTTGGTGCCATCCGAACGGTTGGTCCTCGCTGGAATTTTTCCGACTCTCCGGGTGATTTCGTAGATGTCCGTTTCCCACGGGTAGTCCTCCTCCCCACCATCCACATGGCTTTCTTGGTTGATTTCACCCGCTGCGCCATTGCTGTTGTGGGGGGGTCGCGTTTCCCCATGGACTCATATGTGAGTAGTTCATCCAAAACGTCTTGCAAGTTTCCGGTGGGCTTTGCGATGATTCTGTTTTGCAACTGTTCATCGCGGAGCCCTAGGACCACTTTGTCCCGGATTCGCACTTCCAGGTTGTCGTATTTACAACGGAGTGCGGCTTCCCTTACTGCGGCTACAAATTGGGTTATGGATTCGCCCGGCTTCTGGTTCCTTTTTTCGAAGATTCTTCTCCAAAAAAGTTCCGACCGCTTGGGGGTGAAATGCACTTTTAGTTTAGCTAAAAAATCTGCGTACGACACGCTGGCCCACGGCGACCCGGTAGACTGGTGTGCCGCTAATTGTAAGGAGTGCTGCAGCCTTCTTCCGGTCATCAGTTATGCCGTTCACTAGCATGAATCCCTCGACCTGGCCGATGTACTCTTCCCAGTCCTCCGGGTAGTTGGGGTCGAATTCCTTCAGTGAGCCGACTTGAGCCATGCTTGCTTTTCCGCGCTGCGGCTGACGGCTCGCACTTCGGATGACGGCGATTCAAATCTCCTGCTCCGTGCGCTCTTGTCTGCCGCACCTGTTCTCCGCTGTTCTGCTGCGATCCCACCTTCGTCGCCACTGTTGTGTTCGGATCGGCTACATTAACAGCGAGACAGATTGTGATTACATTGTTTATTTGATTACACGTGGAGGGAACTAACAGTGACCAGTCCAGGGTAGCTTTATATATTCCCAGCAGCCGCTGGACGCTAGCCAACCCCCTGGCAGGAATCTCCCGCCTTACCTCAAACACCCAACCCAGTGTCCAGGAATTCCCGCCGGTAGAATGACCACTCCCAGGCTGATTAACTATGCAGGCTGGTTACTTCGTACATAACAGTGAGTGTCTGTATATTTTCTTCCAGGAGGAAGCTATGAAAGTGCTTGTTCAGTTCCAGGTGGGCTTTATTGGAGTGTGCTAGGGTAGATAGTGGGGGCTTTGCTCTTGGTTGTTTTTTTCTTCTAAGAGTGATCTGCTTCCATTGGTCTTGCTCTTTAAGTACATATATATAGGCTCATTTTTACAGAAACTGTTTATTCCTTATTCTGTTCAACTTGCATGCATCAGTTTTCTTCTTTATATTCATATATGGGGTCAATTTTTTAGAAGCTGTTTGCTCCCTATTGTGTTTTATTTTGGTATAGTCTTCTTGTTTAGGTTGGGATTTCTTGCTTTATTCACTGAGTTTCAGAGTGGCTACAGTTGCCTCTAGACCCTTTACTTTTTCCTCTAGTAATTCAAGTAATTTACATTTGATACATATATAGTTTGGGTCTTCTGTGGACATAAGCTGAAACATATGACATACTTTGCAAGTCACTATAGTGTCAGTCTTTATTTCTATGACTTGTTTTCTTTGTTTGTTTGCTAAACAATTAAAAATTTCTAAAAATTAAATATTTTCCCTGTTGCAAAATGTCAGTTTACTGTAGTTTACAAGAGTTCTTGACCTTTTGTTCTCTTTCTTGAAAAATCAGAAAAAAGAAAGGTAAAATAAGATTCACAGTGCCTAACATATATTTCTTGGCTCAATTCATCTCCTTTTATATTAGAAGATACTGCAGTATTTGGACAGATAACAGCATGGGGTCAAATGTTGACTACCATCTTGCAAGAAAATTAAATATGTCTAGCAATGTTTTAAAAATTGAATTCATATTGTTTACGCAAGGAATTTGAAAATGTTGGTCTTTTTTTCCTTTAGAAGTGAGGTGTGCTTAAGTGCAATATTGCCTAAATTTCCAATGTATTATTTTGCACAAACACAGGCATATCACTATAATAATATAATTTTTTAAAATGAATATGTTGGCATCATTGCTGAAGAAAATAAGAAAATAAGTGCCATATCACCAGGTATTTGTTCTAAGATGGCGGTGCCTGGAATGGCTGCGGCTGCATTGGCTCTTGAAGGCGAATAGTTTTGGGAGGGATAGTAAGGGCTATAGGCCACGTGATCAGGAAGATTTTAATGTGTTTGAGCAACATGGTGGAACTAAGGTAACATACGACCGAAAATCCTTGCTGGCCTGGCGAGTTTCTAGTTGTTTTGGAACTGCTGGTGAGGCCGTTAAAAGTCGTTAGCGCTGTTTGAATTTGTTCTACCAGCAGCAAGATCTGACTGCTGGCCTAGTGATGGATTGTATTGCAAATCAGGGCTGTTTCCAGAGGAGGCAGAGGAGGAGAGGACCTGGAGCTTATGGAGCGAAGGAACTGGATGAGGCTGTCAGCAGGCCCAGAGGAAGAGAGAGAGAGGCTTTTAGAGGAGTTGGTGGCGGCGGCAGCGTGCTCCAGGGGTGAAAAGAAGCAAGGCCTCTTTAAGGAAAAGGTGGAAGAGTCAGGATCAGAAAAAGGAAAGAATACAAGCTAACTTGAGGGCTAATCCACATGGAGCCCCATTTCCATCTGTCCTGTTTGCCATCGTTCACTCCCTAGAGACTAAAATGGACAATGTGAAATTTGAGCGGGCCCTGAACAAGGAGTATATATCGGAGGTGGTGACCCTTTGAGAGCTGTATGCAACGAAATTTCATTTTGATGTATGCCGATTGGTGTACATTCAAAGTGACAATAAAGTTATCATTATCATTATCATTATAATTTCTTCTGTAGTGTGGGTTATAAACTGACCTGATTTAAACTGAAGTAATCATCAGTGTGAAACTACATTATACATGATTATGTTTTTAATCATAAAAGAATAACATAGTATAAAGAGCACATTTCACTCATACTGTTTGGAAATTTGAGTTCCAATCAGGAAGCTAGGAATTCTCCAAGTAATATCTTAAGATACAGCATATGATCAGCAATATGGGAGTGTTTTTAGTAAATCCATGGTGAACATAGTCAAGATATTTAGTTCTTGTAAAAAGTGATTTAATGTGGTTGTTATTCTGCCTGATGCTCCAATTATTATATAGATGATTTTGCAAGATCTTTTCCATAATCTATGCATTTTATCATTAAATCTCTATATTTTATCATTTTATCATTATATTTTATCATTTTTCCCAATACGTTTCCTTCAATTCTTCTATCCCTGACTACTGCCACCTCAATAAAAATTACTTTTTCCAATTATTGCTACATCTGGTGTTTTGACTTGTAGATGTCAATCAATTTGCATAGTAAAACATAAAATTCTGCATATTGAAGAAAATCCCATAAATTTGAACCCATTCTTTTCATCATTTTTTCCAATATTGTAAATTATTTTTGCACATATTTATTTATTTATTTATTTATTTTAATTCCATTTATATCCCGCCCTTCTCTGAAGACTCAGGGTGGCTTACAAGCTTAGCAGTAGCCTTCATTCTATGTATATGCCTGCTTGTGAGGGCTTTCACACACACCCCAAGCGGCATTATTACAAAGTCAGCTTATTGCCCCCAACAATCTGGGTCCTCATTTTACCTACCTCGGAAGGATGGAAGGCTGAGTCAACCTTGAGCCTGGTGGGATGCGAACCTGCACTAATTGCAGGCAGCTGGTGTTACTTAAGGAGGCATTAGCCCACTGCTCCACCAAGGCTCTTTGCTATGGAACATATGCTATGGAACATAATGGCTACTTGTCATGATGCTTACATGTCTGAATAATTTTGTTATATTCACTTATCATGTGATCCAGAGTTTCATCTTTTTCTTTGCAAAGCCTGCATTTGCTGCTTTTTAATATCTGTTGAATCCCTGATTTCATCATGTTTGTTATTGATCTACAAAAATTATTCCTTCTTGATCATGCCAATTTGTGGCCTTTGCCAATTCCTGGTTTGTTTGTTTTTAATCCCATTTATATCCCGCCCTTCTCCGTAGACTCAGGGCGGCTTACAAGCTTAGCAGTAGCCTTCATTCTATGTATATGCCTGCTTATTAGGGCTTTCGCACCCCCCCCCCAACGGCATTATTACAAAGTCAGCTTATTGCCCCCAACAATCTGGGTCCTCATTTTACCTACCTCGGAAGGATGGAAGGCTGAGTCAACCTTGAGCCTGGTGGGACGCGAACCTGCACTAATTGCAGGCAGCTGGTGTTACTTAAGGAGGCATTAGCCCACTGCTCCACCAAGGCTCTTTAATCCATTTAAATGGTTTTAATCCATTTTATCTTCAGTTTCTTTCATATTTTGGCCATGTAATGGTTTATTTCTCCAATTTTATAAATGGCTTTCCAACAATTCACTTTTATAATGATTTTTTGTTTCTGTAATATTCAGGATGTTTTCTTTGCAAATTGCAAGGAGCATTTTCTCTTGCTTACCTTGTTTTTCCCCCCTGCAACTATGTGTTTTATCTACAGTAAAATAAGGGCTTCATTTTTTTTAGGTTAAGTATAGTCTGTCAACATCATTCAGCAATGCTTGCAATGCATTCCAAATATTATTCTATGGGCAAAGATTTTATAAGATTCTTATTTTGAAATTGTATACCTTCATTATCTTCCATTTTTCCCTTTTTATGTTGAGCATTAGACTTTAGACATTTGTCAAAGTCAAATTCTATTTTGATATCACACATTTTCAAGTTTTGATTTGTTATATTACTTCAAATCACCCACATACAACACGTGGAATATTTTTGTACTTTAGATGTAAAAATCCAATTTTTCTATTATTTAAGATATCAGTAACAAGAAACAATGATCACCCTTGGAATATTTATCTTCTAATGTTTACACTTCCAATTTCTTCACCACTTACTATTGAACTTTTTTCTTACTTTTCTTTTCTATAGATTCTTTTGTAAAATTTTGGTTGTTTGCAGTATTGCCAAATATTTTGAAACATTTCTGGGTTTATATGGAAAAGAATCAAACAACTTTTTATAATCAGTCCAAGCTATCTATAAGTTGCTTTTTCTTCACTTCTTTAATATAATTTTATCAATCAGCCATTTATCTTTTGTTCCCTGTGAATTCTGGCAGTTACCTTTTTGTTCAGGAAAATAAAATGAATATTTGAATATGTAATTCGGAAACACATTTGCTGATGTGCCAGTTAGCAGCTTGAACATAGTTAGCAAGCACATAATTGATTTGTAGTTGCATGCAATTACATCTGTATCTCTGTTTTCCTTTCAACTCTTCCAAATGGTAACATTTTATTTAATTTATTGCTTTCCTGGAGAGTAGTCAGATGTACTCCAGTTCTTAATATTCTTTGTTTGCTTTTGAATAGTTTCTGATGTTATAATTTTATCCTCCATTTTGACTGAGCCAATGTTCTTAGTCTCTTTTATCCACTTTAAAAATTCTTTTTTTCATCTTTATCAGAAGCAGTATCTATGATTGCAGTTTTTACCAGAAATGCTTTATAATAAAAAAGCTAGCCTATTCAAAATGCTGATTTTGTCAAAAATTATTGATAATGTAAATATTCTACCTTTATAGTCCTTTATAATTTTCTTTGAAATATCTCTGACTCATTTTTTAATTCTCTTGATCTTATTATTTTCAATTTTCCTTCCTTCAAATTGTTGATATCAGCTTCAGCAGGGCTCTGAAGGCCCATTCTCGGAGGGAGGGAACAGCCAGGGTGTTGTGCCCTCGTCAGAGCCTGAATCTGTTGAGGAAAATGAGCTGGAACTGGAGCCAATGGAGGTTGAGGAAGGGGTGTCTGTGGCTTCAGAGGAATGTGGGGAACAGCAGGCTGAGGCAGGCCAGGGCCTTTCAGGATTGGGACAGGATGAACATGAGAGACAGAGCTCAGGTGATGAGCAAGGGCTACCCCCTCCTGATCCTAGAGCACGGAGAGTGGAGAGAAGGAGGGAACAACTCAGGCAGGCTCAACTACTTGGGAGGAGAGTGCCCCGCCCCTCTCCACAAGGCATATCTGGAGATTGAGACTTAAGGAGATGCTATGGGGAGGGCATTTGTCGGGAACAAACGCTGAATGCTTGGAATTTTGTGTGCCATTGCTGATCTTGGAAACAATTCTCTGATCTCTTGTTCTGTTGTGATTTCTGCTTGGAAACCCTGAAACTCTGACCATTGGACTGGCTGACAAATTTGATTTGGTGTTCAAAGACCTCGGATTGAATTTTGGCTTCTCTTCTGAAACTGCTCAGGCAAGCTTGTTTTTCCACAGACTCATTAGATTTTGGATGTATGTTTCTTTCCTTGTTATCTACGTGGACTTGAATAAATTACTCTTCTAATCTAACTGTGTGTGAGTCAAAACCTGAAGGACAGCTTGTTCCATATACACACTTTCCATGCCTGAAGAGTTAAAAACTTGTGAAACTACTTGCAGCAGAGGCTGCTGAAAGTGTATGTGTCTTACTTTGTTCTGCAGCTTGCCAGAAATGTGGGAGCATTTGGGGAAAATCAGAGCAAATAAAGGGAGGTTTGAACTGCTAGTTGACTGTTTTGCCTCTGTGCCGTGTCCTGGATCATCACACAGGGTGAATGTTGTAGTGCCACTGCGGTCATTCGTAAGGGTGAATGACTGCCATGGTGCAGCAACATTTGTAATTTTGGGACATTTTCATAAACACTAGAGGGTGCTTATTGTGTAACTTTGAATGTTCGCTAAGGGAATGCTCATAACTCGTGGATTGCCTGTATATCTTGAAGACACTAGTAGAAATGGGGATTTATCTTCTATTTTTGAATTCTTTATTGATTTATTGTGACCATCTGTTTAAATTTTCAAATTGAGAATCCGTTATTAATTTTTTTATTCATTTTATCAAAATCACTTTTCATCTCCTCTTGATTTCTCGTTGTAACTTCCATGTGAGTAGCAATTGCCTCTTGGATTGCTTTCAGCATAGCTTGTGTCTCCTGGAAGTAGTTAGCCTTTTGTTCTTGGAGCATTGTATCAATTGATCTCTGATAAAGTGGACTTGCAGAAGCAGAGGAGGGGGCAGAAGTTACTTTTTTCCAGCTTTAGATAGTTTTGGGACATTCATCTTTGTCTTTTAATCATACTTTGTAATCCACCAAATAAGCCAAAATTTGTAATACAATAGGTTCCTAACAAATAGGAGAGGTAAATACTAATAATAAGAAAGAGAAAATAAAAAAGGGAAAAAAGAGGGGGGGAAAGAACAAAAGGGGGAAAAGGAAAAAGTATGCTGTCAAAATTGTAATCCAAAGTGTTTTGCTAGTAGAGGTTTCTTGTTATTCACTCTGTCTCAAAACAGCTTGTAAAAATTCCAGTTCAAGCTGTATTTATAATCCAGAGAAGTCAGATGACTTCAAAACAACTTTTATTTTTAATTGGAATCCATCCTGTAAAGAAAGGCAATCCAAAAAGATTCTTCTCTTTTCCAGCCACAATTTCCAGGACTATAGGTTTCAAGGACATTAAAAAGTTTAGACTGTAAGCTGTGTCTGGGCATCTAGCCAAGTTCTGAGGCTGCAGTCATAACAGCTTGATAAGGTTAAAGATACAAGGCTCAATGTAGTTCTTAGTTTTACCACTAGATGTCATTAGATGTCCATTCCAGCCAAACTTTAAAAAGTTTAAGAAGTTATAATCCAATGGTTTCTAAAGAAGAAATAGAGGGGGGAAAATTTATAAATGTAAAAGCTTCCCCTAATATCCTTCTTCAGTCCCTCAATTATCTTCACAATGTTATTATAAGTCACTTTAATTTCCCCTGAAGCTTAAACCACCACTTATTGTTCAGGAGAGAGGAATAAAAGAAAAATCTACCCCTCCCTATAGCTTGGGGATTTCTTGCTTTTGGGAGCTTTTTCCAGAATCGGTATTTTCACTAGTAGAGAGGTAAGGAAAGTATTCACACTCGGATCAGCTCTTTTGCTTTCCACTTGATTATATTTGTTGTCTCCAATGATCAGAGCTTCTGGCTGGCAGCATGGGTGCAGTCAACCTTTCTTCCCACAGGTCCCGAGGGCTTCTTTGGACCAAGCGGGTCAGGTACCCATGGCCCGCGATCTACAAAGTTTCACCCTTTGGCCAGTTACCTCTACAGGTTGACCTTTTGTAGAAATTGGGCATGGAGAATGGAGCCCCATTCCCCTGCACCTGTGTTGCCGTGACATCACCAGAAAGACTGGGAAAAACCTTTTTTGATGAACTAAATACAACAATACTGTTGTGATTCAGGGTCAGCCTGTGGGTTCGGCAGTTGGGTCGGACGACTCAGAGGAGGAGGGGGGTGTTGAAGACCTTGCTGAGGGGGTTGAAGATCTTGCTGATGATAGCCCTCAGGCAGGCCCCTCCCACTTGGTCACCATGGAGACCCAGCTGTGTGAGCCTGACAGTGTGGATGAAGATGACCCACAGCTGGCCCTGTTCAAGGACGACCGACGCAGGAGGCAGTCAAGTAGGAGTAAACAGAGGAAGGCTGTGGGGCTTCTCGGAAGGAGGCAGAGAGAGGCCACACCCTGAACTCTTTATAAAGGGAATGTGTGGGGAGGGCTGGTTTGCTGAAAGCAACCGCTCAGATAGTGTTTCAAAGCTCCTGTATCTTGGTTCGTGTCTTGTTTGTTTTTTGTAGTAATAAATTTGGCAGACGTAATTCCAGCCTCTTGCCGTTTGTAAAGGGGTTGCCTTTTCTGCAGGGCCGGTAGCAGGCTGGTACAGAACAAATACTGAACTTTATCTGGCAAGGAAAAAAAGCTAGAATTACCGGTAAACTGAAAATGTTACAAGAAGCGAAATAAAATGGATGACTTGGATTGCTGGACTGGACGCTATACTACCAAGCAACTATATTAACATGGCAAAAAGAGTGGATAATGCTTAGAGATAAAAGACTATTATACCTAGAGGGGCATGACCTACAATTTGGATGGCATGCCTTTCTGTGGTATGGGAAGAATAAAATACATAGATACTTTCAAAACCACTTTATAAGAAATGCACTTCTTCTAGAATGGGAAAAAATAAAAGCGAAAATCTATATTAAAATACCTGGATGGCTTTCAACAATGGAAGCATTTATTTACCCAAACTTAATCAATTATGAGAAAGTTGTGACCTATAAAGATATTTTAAACAATGAAGGGAAACTGAAAGACAGAAAAGATTTACAAGAACAAGGTATTGAAATATCATGGTGCCCATACTTGAAAATTCAAATGAGATATGAAAAAGATGCTAAAGCAATGGGATTTTATAAAGAACACTCAGAATTTGACAAGATACTGCTAAAAACACATGAAAAATTGATTAAGAAACTGTATAAATATTTGTTAAACTTAAAGATGGAAGAGGAACAAGTAAAAGAAGCAATGATAACATGAGCAAAGAACTTTGGACATAATATAGAATTAGAAAACTGGCAAAGACTATGGGAAAGAACTGCTAAATTAACAAAAGCAGTAGCTTACAAAAAAAACTTATACAAAATGTTTTACAGATGGTATCTTACACCGGTGAGATTAGTGAAAATGTTTTAAAATACATCAAATAAGTGTTGGAAATGTAAACAAAAACCAGGTACTTATTATCATGTCTGGTGGAGATGCCCTAAAGCTAAAGGATTTTGGTCAAAAATACACATATAGTTTGAAAAAATGACTAAAAAAATATAGAGTTCAAGCCAGAACTGTTTCTGGTAGGCATAATAGGAGGAAACTATGAGAAAGATTGTATATACTTAATTTTACATATATTAACTGCAGCAAGAATTGTATTTGCCCAATATTGGAAAAATGAAAACTTACCAACAAATTATGAACTAATTAACAAAATATTAGACTGTGCAGAAATGGACACATTGACATTAAAGATAAAAGAGAAAGAAGACTCAGTGTACTTTAGAATATGGGACAATTTTTACTAATGGCTAGAAAAGGAAGTTAGAGAGAAAGGAACATGATATGTACTATGTAACACTGAATAAATACTGGTAAGAAAAAGACTATTGAGCAATTAACTAACATATTGATTACGATACTTTAGAAATTAACTCTTACTTATTGCTTTTTAAATACATGAATCCAGACAATATGCTGTTTGCTAAATATTAAGTGTTACGTAGCGGGTTCTTTGGTGCAGGAATGAAGACGAGGTAACTGAGCACAGGGAAACTCATAGTTTATTTCGTGCAGAATCTGAACTGAGCAAATGGCTACAACTAGCCACAATATATAGTCTAGCCCCTAGGCGGCAGCAAATAGGTTTGAAGGAACCATTGCCGCCTAGGGATAGCCAATTGTAGTGCTGGAGACTTATAGTCTGGGTTGCTGGAGAGCCGTTAGCTGCTCCAGCAACCCATGTTGTATTACTAATGAGCCCAGTACATAACACCCCTCCCATCTTAGATCAGACAATATTAACACAAGTTGGTTTCAATGCAATTATCAAGACTCATTATCAAAGCACACTAAACTAAAAGTAATAAAAAACCCATATAGGTTACAACATTAGTAAACAACGTCTGAATGCATAGGCTTCATGGATAGCACACTTCAACCGTTACAACATAGCACTAGTTTCTGTAGTATAGTGGCAACAGCAATACAACAATATTATAGCTCTTTATTTTACAACGTAATCAGCAAGATATGAAGGAGGCTTGTGTGCCCTAGTGGAACGTCTCGGAGTTCCAATCACTTTGTGGTCTACCAGCTTACCCAGTGGGCTGGGTAGACATGTGTCCCTTTGTGCTCCTGAGTCAAGGGGATTAGATGCTCTCTGGCTGGCCTCTCCAGGTTGGTCCACCCCAAAGTAGGCGCAGTGGTTGCTGAAGTTCAGATGGCTTGCTCCTTCAGGGGATCCATGTTGCATTCCAGGAGTCCCCACTTCTCTCTTTGGTTCCACCTCAATTATGAAGGAAAAGTCCTGAGAGTCCAAGTGAGGACTGGCTTGGCCACAGGTTTGAGGACCTTGGGAGGGACTTATGATGCAGTCCTCACTTAGTGGCCATTCTGGAAAACGTTTTCTGAGCTGATCAATGTGTCATCTGACAACTCACCATCCCTCCAACCCCACTTCATAAGACAGGGGTCCGGATGCTTTGGTAATTTGACCAGGAACCCACAGATTCCCATGACCATAGTTCCTGGCCCAAACCCAATTGCCCATGTGCACCCCCCTCGGGGGTTTTGGTTGAGAGGCTTCTGCTGCCACTCTATCTGGATGCAACCTGTCCAGTTAGTAATCAAACGCCTCCCCCAATGTAGTTCTGCAGGACTTTTGCCTGTAGCAGTGCAGGGCGTAGAATGCTGGCAGAGTAAAAAATCTGCCAATCTGTGATGCCAGTCACCTGTGACAATGCGCTTGAGTGCTTCCTTCATTATCCTCACCATGTGTTCAGCTTGACTATTAGAAGATGGATGAAAGGAAGAGCTGTCCCTGAAAGGGCCCAGCATAGTCTATTTGAATCCTAGACCAGGGAGTGTGCATTTCCTCCCACTTGTGAACTGGAGCCTGTGGCATTTCAGGCCTAGATTGCTGGCATGTATAACAACCATGGACTTGTGCCTCAATGTTATTATCAAGGCCAGGCCACCAAAGGTAGCTTCTAGCTAAAGCTTTCATTCTACAATGCCTGGATGGCCTTCATGTAATGACTGTAAAACCCTGTCTCTTAGGGAAGTAGGAATTATGACTCTGTTTCCCCATAAAATGTACCCCTTGTGGGCAGATAACTCATGCCTTCTGACAAAATAGTTCTGAAATTCAGAACCTGGGCTTTTATCCAACCAGCCCATGTATACCCATGACAATACTCTACTAAGTGTTTTATCTGTGGCAGTTTCAGCAGCAATGTCCCCCGCATGGAGGGGAAATTCAGGTATGTCCTGTATGGACAGTATTCTAGCAGCCGGAGCCAGATCTGGTTCCATTAGTGGCAGTGGTAGTCTGCTGAGGCCATCAGCATGGCCCATTTCTTTGCCCAGTTTGTGAATCAATTTAAAAGTGTATGCAGATAGAAAAATAGACTATCTCAGCATTCTTGGAGAAAGTATCTGGGTGTTTTTTTTGTTGTGAAAAGTCCCAACAGAGGTTTGTGGTCTGTATAGACCATGAAGTCCCTGCCATATAAATAGTCATGGAATTTTTTTATTCCAGCAACGATGGCTAGGGCCTCTTTGTCAATCTGAGCATAGTTGCGCTCAGCAGAGGACAATGTCCTTGAGTAAAATGCTATAGGAACCTGTGTTCCATTTTTTTCTACATGACTTAAAACTGCCCCCACCCCATAGGGAGATGCATCACATGCAAGACATACTGGTTTAGACTCTGTAGTGAGCTACAGTGGACTTTTCTGAAAATAGTGTTTTTAAGTCCTGGAAGCTTTTTTCATGTAAGTTAGTCCATTTCCATGAAGCTTTCCTATCTAGAAGCCTGTGGAGGGGCTCTGCTAGTGCGGCCTTATGAGATAGAAATGTGTGATAAAAATTTAGGAGGCCCAAGAATGCTTGTAGCTCTCCTTTGGATTTGGGCCTAGGAGCCATTTTAATGGCCTTCACTTTAGAATCAGCAGGAAGGAAGGAACCCCAATACTACACTTGCTCTTTTTTAATTTGAGGCCTACTTCACGAAGCCTCTGCAAAACAGCCCTAAGGCTACTGGCTAACACTTCTAGGGATTCCCCTGCAATAAGAACATCATCAAAATAAGGGCAGACACCCTGAATACCCTTAAGTGTACGCTCCATGATTCCCTGGAAAATGCCCAGTGCAACACTGACTCCAAACTGTAAGTGTTTAACTTTGAAAGCCCCCCCCCGTGAGTCATGATCATCTCAGACACAGCTGTGTCCTCATCAACCAGCAATTGCTGATAGGTCTGTGCTAAATCAAGTTTAGCAAAAAATAGTACCCCCTTGCAAGGAGGCTAAAATGTGGTTGACCACTGGGACCGGGTAAGCGTGTTGCTTGAGGGCTTTATTTAGAGTGTATTTATAGTCAGCGCAAATGCGAATTTCCCTATTGGCTTTAAGTGGAGTGACTATAGGAGTTTCCCACTCCTCACCATCAACAGGCTGTAACATGCCCTGTTCTACAGGCTTATCAATTTCTGAATCAATTTTATGTTTTAAGGCAAACGGGACCCTGCGAGCCTTAACCTTGATTGGAACTACGTTGGAATCTAGCTTAAATGAGATAGGCGGACCTATGTATGTTCCTAGGGCTGAATCAAAACCTTCTGCATAGTCCTCACATACTGACATGAGGTTTGCAGTTTGTGTCCAGTTTATACCAGTAATCTGAATACCTAAGACATCAAACCAATTGAGTCCAATGAGACTCATTCTCTGCCCCCCTACTACAATGACATCCAGGTGCCCAAAAAACCCCTTAAATTTTACCATCAAAGTGGCTTCTCCCTTAATTTTAACTTGAGCATTTTGAAAGTCAGTTAGGATTATATCTGAGGGCCTTAGTTTGGCCCAGTTGTTACTGCGCCTACACACGAAGTTAAAAGTGTCTTGAGAAATAATTGAGACTACAGAGCCAGAGTCCAATTCCATCTTACATGGAACTTCTTGTAGCTCTACCAGTTTAGGTCTGAGGGGGTGTCGAGCCCCGGTGCAACACACGCTACTATGGCTTCTGAAAACCCCCACACTAAATGGACCCTGGGCTCCAGTACCTATCCTAGTTGGATCTTCCAACTGGTGTTTGGGTGACCGATCTCTCTGGTGAGCTCTGAAAACCACTGTGATGTGGCCTGTCCTTCTGCAAGCTCTGCATGTGGCTGATCAGAAACTGCAATTGGAGCAAAAATGGTTGCCGCCGCACCCCTTACATCTAGGTAAGAGAACCGCCTTGTAAGTGTTCTCTCGCTGCTGGCTGTTTTGGTGTTGTGCATGGGGTCGCTTTTGGAGTCTGTTGATTTTGGGCTCTTCTTCCTCAGAAGATTCATCAGTGCATTTGGCGTCCTCAAGTTGGACCGTTTCTTCAAACTTTGTCTTTTTGGCGGGCTGTGCTGTTTGAACTGCACCCCCGGTGGCTTCGTCGGCCATCACTTCATTTTGTGCTTCTGAAAATGTTAAGTTTGGTCTGGCAAAGAGTCTCTGCTGAAGCGTTCAGTCCCGTAGGCCACAGATGAGCCGGTCTCGTAGTTGCTCTTCTAAATTTGAAAATTTGCAAAGGCGTGCGGCCTGCCTCAGGCCCGCTATGAATTCTGAAGCTGATTCACCAGGTTGCTGCACTCTCTGGTCGAACTTGAACTGCCAAGCCATTTCAGACATCTTGGGCTGGAAATGTCTGGTTAGCTTCTTTTTGAGGTCTACGTAGGAGACCGCTTCAATCGGTGTTGGCACGAAAAGGTTCTCAGCCAAATCAAAGGTTGCTGGGCCGCACGTGCAGAGTAGTGTTGTGGCCTTCAGTCCTTATTCCACGATCTGATTTGCCCTGAGGTAGTTTTCTACCTGGGACAAATATGATGGCCATTCCTCTGGGTGCTTCACGTCGAATTCTCGAAGTTTCCCGACCTTCGGCATTCTTTCTTTGCTGGTTCCTGCGTTTCCTTCTGAATCCTGCTTCCAGGCTCAGGGAATGAGTCGACTGAGCACGAGGTCACTAGAGTAGCTTGCTAGCTGACCTTGAGAGAGAGGGGGGAAATGCCTTTTCCCTCCGGCGTGCACTGCCTTCCCCTTGTAGACTTCAACTCTTTTTTTCAGTGAAGCAGGATCCCACCTTCGTCGCCAGTGTTACGTAGAGGGTTCTTTGGCACAGAAATGAAGACGAGGTAACCGAGCACAGGGAAACTCATAGTTGATTTCGTGCAGAATCTGAACTGAGCAAATGGCTGCAACTAGCCACAATATATAGTCTAGCCCCTAGGCGGCAGCCAATAGGTTTGAAGCAACCATTGCCGCCTAGGGATAGCCAATTGTAGCACTGGAGACTTGTAGTCTGGGTTGCTGGAGAGCCATTAGCTGCTCCAGCAACCCATGTGGTATTACTAATGAGCCCAGTACATAACATTAAGAATGTTATTTTTTTAAAAAAACCCAACCCTAATCGTAACCCTAGCCTTAATCCTAACCCTAACCCTACAAAAATTAATAAAATATATACAAAAAAATGGGGATTTGAAGAAAGTGAAAATGACTGTGAATCTTGCAAATTTATCTTGAGCAAAGTTCATGACCATTCACCAATTAACAAGCACACTTAAATTCTATATATTATGCAAGAACTGACCCAAGGCACACTTTCATGTACACCCTAAATATTTTATGAATGTTCCAGCAATGTATTTCAATTACATGAACTTGTATGTATAAAAGCTTGAAATATCATTACACAAAACTGGAATAGCTGATCTTCAGATTATTTCCAAAATTTTATTTCTATATATTTCTAATCTACACTAGTAATTCACAAAAATAAAATATTTATAAAAAATTAAAAAAATAAATCAGCTTCATTATCAGAAATCTCCTGCTAAACAAATGAGAACTATTAACATACTCACTTATCCATTTTGTTTTCCAGACATTTATATGATATAAAAAGAATGGTTCAGGGGTGGAAAAACCAATGTCTTGTTTTTCTCTATATATCTATGTAACAAATGATATACTTCATTAAATCAGTGGAGATTGTTTGTTCTGGCATTTAAATGGAAAATAGAAAATAGTTACATGCTGCATTAAATTAAATTCCTTAGAATAAGCAACCCTGAGGGGAAATATTAAATTAAGTTATACAATTTTTCGGTCAGATCAACACTAGTGTACAAATAATTGGGTACAGATGATTTTCATCATGGTTTAGTGGATACAGTTCATTCACTTCTGTGTTCAAAATCATCACAATTAACTAGGCTTTAGAAAAATAAAAGCAAAATATTTTCCCACCTTTTAGAGGCTTATATGCATGTTCTTAGGCAAGACAAATAGGAATAATTGATTGATGTAATAGTTCTAAAGATATCTCAAGGGAACAAAGTAATCAAAATAACAATGTTGGAGAAACAAAGTTTACCCAAAATATTGTAAAAGCAATATAGCCTGAAGTGTAATAGCATTGTTTTTCCCTAGAGATGTATTATGTATATCATATATAATCTCAAAATTTATTATCATGACTGGTTGAAAACCTCTAAGGAAATTATGTATCATATTGTGATCCAAGAGACCAAGAAAGAGAGTGACACATAAACTGCAAATATTTGATAGTACTGTATAAGTGTCACTTTGATATTTTTCTGGTTCATTTTCTTTTCTTGAATATAATACATAAATAAATATTTATTACTCAGAGTAGCAATTTAAAGAACAGAATTAATCTATATACAGTATGTCTCTGTTCTTAAAGGAAGTGCAAGTGATTCATGTTTCATTCTTCCTGTCTAATGTCCAAATATATAGTTCATATTTTTCTCATATCTAATCCACATAGAAAATCATGTACCATTACATTACAGTGGAACTTCCAAAAATTACTGTAACTCACATTTTCTTAGATCACTTCCCATTATCAATGAAAACACTAATTTATTTTAATTAATAGTTAGTGTAAAAGGAATGATGTCAAAATAAAAAAGCAGAAAACATAAACTGTTCTGTACTTGGAAACTTATCATTTTTGTATTGCTAAATAAAAAACTATTTTTGATTTTATTTCTATTTTGTAATTCTTCACTGGTGCATTTTTTAGTATCACAGTATGTCCCCAGCATGTTAGTTTACTCTCAACTGTTTGATTTCATTATTTATTTTCAACACATTTATTTTGTTTCTCCAATTCATTTTTAAATGTGTTCATTTTTTTCAAGTTAGATTTCTACAAATATTTGAGTCTATTTGATAAAAGGATTAATAATTTGTTGTCAATATTTTATCAGTGTTAATTCATTAGTATTGCTAACAGGGGAACTTTATGCCTGAAAGAAATTGATATGAACCATCCCTCCAGAAACATTTAAGGTCATATTTGTTTACTTATTTATTTATTTGTTGCTTTTATTTCACCATAATCTGAAGGACTCCTACCTGTTAACTATGAATATGTGCATGTGTGTGTATGTATGTGTATGTGCATGTGCATGCGTATATGTAGTAGTGAAAGAAAAATCTTCATCAAGGTTGGGTCCAAACTGGGAATAAACAACATGGAGACTGCTTTAGAAAGAAGGTTGTAGTTTATTGAAGAGGAGAGCCACACAGAAAGATGGCTCTGGAAAAACTGATCACATGTAGCAGGGAGTGTTGGGCTTTTATACCTTCTTGAGGTCTTGTTTAGAGTTGTTCCTATGGCATGAACTTTGACCTGAGTCTTAGTGTGCCTTTCTTCTATTCTGATGATGGTGGGGGGTTAATCCTATTATGTCCCAAAGGTCATATCCTGCTTTCTGATGACTGTTGGATTTTTTTGGTGTGAGGGATTGTTGATTCTATGGATCTTTCTAATCTAAGCTTCCTGGCTCCAATCGTTCTGACAAGATTATCACATCTGTATTTCTGCAGACCTGGTTTCTGTTTCGGGCAAAGAGACTTGGGGGTGGTGGTTTCTGCCTTTAAAATCCTTTGGGGAAATATATTCTGCCTCTTTAATATTTCCCAAAATATTTCTTTCTCTGGATTCTTCTCATAGTACTTAACAAATAAAAGACTAATATGCTGATATAAAAATATATCAACATGTTAACAATTAAAGTATTCAAGCAAAAACAAGAAACTATATAACTGCAATCATTTCTCAATTTTCTCCTGAAATACTCCATTTAAAATAATTTCTGGACAGCTAAGAAAAGGAACCTAATCAAATTTTCACTTCACTAAAATAGGAAATCTATAATTTAAATATCTTTGGATTTATAAGCAGCAGGTTGAAAAACATTTTTAAAGCACATTAATGAAAATTTCTTTGAGACCTGGAAAACATCAAACCACAAATTGCAGCAATGGTATTGGCAATTTAGCTGCTCTAAGTGTAATTCATTTTGAAGGTATTAGAGAAGTTGTCTTTTAAGTATTTCATTCCTAGGCTGCTTATGATTTATAAACTACTGTCAGAACATTAAATTGGGCCCAGTAACTCCTCAGCAAACAGTATGCCATTTAGATCTCCCATCTTATGCTTAACTTTTGGGCAGGTAAATTCTGCACTAATTGTAGATTCCATATTGTCTTCAAGGACAACCTTATGAACAGTGTATTATAGTACTCAATTAAGGGCAAAGATTAAGAATATAAAGGCATTCAGGTCCAGACAGTGGCATAACTAGTGTAACAATGTCCTTATAACTTTTCTCTAGTTATGAAGAGCCTCAAAATAGCATTTGTTCCTTTGAAAAGAGTTTTCTTTGTCAAGATCAGGACTTTCCAAATCCCAGGTCCTCTAAACTATCTATTCACAATAGGTCTTATCTGGACTCAGCCTTAGGATTTTTGCTTCTTTTCTTTTTTGGTTATAATCAAGGCCATCATTATCTCCACGCTATTCTGATTCAGATGGAAAGAAAGATATAGATGGAAGTCTTACTTTGCTATAAGATGAAAAATAACAGAACTATAAGAATCATGGAGCCTAGCATTACTATGCATCCCAAGAAGACACATTATTTACACATTATTACTTGTCCCATTAAAGTGAAAGAAAATAAAATCCAATGACAGTCAAATTATTTTTACTCCTTAATAGGAAAAAATATCCCTTTATGAATCTCAGATCTGATGTATCTTATACATTCAACTGGATTTTAACATCAGGACAGTTCTGAGAAACAGTAGAAAGTTGAGATGTTCTAGCTCACATTAAAACAGTAAGATGAATATTCATTTACAATGGATTCAGTCAGACCCAGGCAATATATATTAATATATCCTGGAAATTGTTCTTGACTTCCAAAGCTTGGAATTTCATACTCATAATTTCAAGAAAAAAATGCCCATTATTTGAAGTTAATGTTGTGCTTCATTTGAAAGAATAATTGATTTTTCATATGGATTACCAATATTTTAGAAAGATTCACAGAGTTCCTTGAGAGCTGGTGAACAGGACAGCCTTGGATTTCATCCATTTATCCGGCCCTGATTATTTAAGAGCATGATATCTATATTCATTCTATATTCATTCATTTACATTTATCCCTGAGGATTTTTGCATATCCTCTGTTGCATGCATGAGGAAAGATATCAGTAAAATAACTTGGAATACTATTTTCTCTTTATACAGAAAAGAATACACTGGCATATGAACAGAGACATAAGAAGAAGAACAGGCACAAATATTTGAGGAAAAAAACTAGAGATAAAGCTGAACTAGCAATTTTCATGGGAATTCATGTTAAACTAAAATGATTGGTGTATACAGCAGAGAATCAATCACATATTCCACTTAGTGTTCCATTTCCAGGACTCTAAATATTGAAATTAATGTCTTTGTCAACGCTGTGACAAACTGAACTGAAGCCATTTTCATTTTGTCTTCGTTGCCACATATTTAGTTTAGAAAAAGGAAGGGGGGTATAATTCTAAGTTAGCCAAAGCAATTCAAATGTGTGGGAACCAAGCTCATTGCTGATCACATTTTGGGGGGCTGGAGAGCTGGGAGGAGTGCCCACATTTTCTAACAATTGGTGAATGTGATTTATGACAGCAAATTGGGATGGAAATTGCAACTTGCAAATTTGTAACCAAGGGGAGGGGAATTTAGTCTTGGGTTCACCTTTGTATGTGCCATTATTTTGTAGCCAAATAAAAATGTTCTTTGAGGAAGAATTCCTTGCCTTGAAGTTCTTTTCATTGGTCTCATCTATCGGAACCATGACATTCTTATTTAAAAATGCTATTGGTGTATTGGCTAAATGCTACTGGCTCTCTTCACATTTTGGTTTCAAAAGGGCCCCTACAATGAATAATTTATTTAGTTAGTGTATGGCAAAACCCACAAAGAATTAACAGATATAGTTGGAGCTGAAGGGGTGGGTTAAAGAGAGAGAAAAATGACCCATGAAGAATGTTTCAAAACAATAATAGCCATTGCAGGATCAGTTGCTCTGATGAGTTTGAGATAGGTATTGCCTTAATTTTCCCCCCTGTGGACAAAAAACAGGAGTAGATATTGGGAAACATCATGCCTTGTTAAAACAGTTATCTGTAAACATCCAAATGGGCATAAACATTGAGTCATGAGGGGGTGGGGTTATTCCTGGAGTTGTTTTTTGTGTGCTTAGACTGATTTTACCTTTGCACAAATCAGGCTCCATAAGCAGCTGATAACCCTGCAGTAGCAAGCAGGACCCAAGAGAGTAAACTGCTAAGCAAACAGCTGGTATAAAGAACTGTAATTTTGGGAGGACAGATCAGGAGTCAGTGAGGACAGCTTGACTAAGATGCTGGAGTTCGAGAAATCCAGAAAAGAATTATTTTTCCCCTCTTTACTCCTGACCAGAAGTGAAAGCCCAGGAAGAAGCTTCATAAGTGAAAGAGGGAGAGAATGATTGAGTGAAACCAACAGTGCATTACAAAAGTCTAGTTGAAACTGTCTGCATAGAGCTCTGTATGAATGTTTAGTTAAACTATGGCCACTATATACTGTATTAAATGTTCTCAAATCCCAATAATCAAACCAGTCCTTCCATAATTTGAACTTCTGCAGAAAGTAAATTTGGTTTCACATCTTCCTGCCTTATATCAACCATTACTCTTGTTACCACAAAGAACAGCAGCCGTCACATTAGCACAGAGGACATTGGAACTGTCACAATGAGTGGCTGAATGCTAAGGAAAACTTGTTTAAACATGTTCAAACATTCATCAGAGTAACAGACCAAACAAAGACTGAAGAATATTCCAGCAGGACCTCTTCAAAAGCAGAGGAAGCAGATCAGAATAAAATCACAAAGACAGAGCCATTGGGAGTAAGAGTGCAATTGGGAAGTAAGTATCCTCCTGCAGAGATCAACCAAAAGAAAGAAAATTTGCAACAATGCAACAAATTTACTGTTGTGTCCATAGTTATGGGAGGGGTTTCCCTTTCGGCGGGAAACCCTAGTGCAATCATTGGCTGTTACTTCCCGGCGGGAGATTCTGAGCCGGGGATTGGTTATGTTTGAAAGGAACCTAGTATATAAGGTAGGGTTCAACGGCTGTTAGCCAGTTGACCCATGTGCATTCAATAAACGTTCTCTTGTTCAACCTCGCTGTCTACACTCGTCATTCCGGACTTAACAGTGGCGACGAAGGTGGGATCGACGGCGAAACAGCGAAGGAGCCGCGGAAGCCAGCTGAGCGAAAAGCGGGAAATTTGAATCGCAGTCAACCGAACTACTGCCGCGTCCAACTCACAGAATGGCGCAAGTCGGTTCCCTGAAGGAGTTCGACCCCAATTGCCCTGAAGACTGGGAAGAATATGTCGGGCAAGTCGAGGGGTTCATGCTGGTCAACGGGATAACGGAGGACAGGAAGAAGGCGGCGGCTCTCCTAACCATCAGCGGCACTCCGGTTTACCGGGTGGCCGTCGGCCTGTGCCAACCCCTGCCGGTCTCCAGCGTATCGTACGCCGACCTGTTGGCCAAGCTAAAAGTCCATTTCACCCCAAAAAGGTCAGAACTGTTCTGGCGAAGGATATTCGAGAAACGGAACCAACGGCCAGGCGAATCTATCCAACAATTTGTGGCAGCAGTCAGAGAAGCGGCCCTGCGTTGTAAATACGACAACCTTGAGATTCGCATCAGGGACCGAGTAGTTTTGGGGCTGCGAGATGAACACTTGCAAAACCGAATAATCTCCAAGCCCACAGGCAATCTGCAAGAAGTCTTAGACGAGCTACTCACGTACGAGTCTACAGGCAGATGCGACCCCCCCCTACAACAGCATGGCTGCCTCGGCCGAAATAAACCTTGAGAGCCATGTGGACGGTGGGGAGGTGGACTACCAGTGGGAAGCCGATGTTGCAGAGATTGCCCGAAGGTTCGGGAAGATGGCGCCGAGACCACCACGCACCGACGGACCCGACCAGGGCAGAAGACAGCAACCCCCTGCGTTCCAACGACCCCAGAGGGACAACCCAACCAGACCTCGCGACCCAGAAACGAGGTGCGGAAGCTGCGGCGGAAATCACCTCAGATCAACGTGCAGGTTCAGAAATGCCAAATGCCGAGGGTGCAGTAAAACGGGCCACATCCAGGCCATCTGCCGAAGCCGACCGCGCGACAACCGTCTCCACGAGCTCGACGCATGGGCCTCAGGTGAGGTAACCCCCGAACGGAGTGGCGGAGAGATCCCTAGACCTAAGGCACGCACTTCCAACCCGGGGGCAGGGGTGGGGGTCAATCACGTGGGAACCCCTAGATTAAATTACACCCCTAGAATTAATCACATTTTGAGGCCTAAATTAAGAATAGAAGTCCAACTGCAAGGCGTTCCTTGCAAGATGGAAGTGGACTCTGGGGCCTCAGTATCTATAATTTCAAGGGACACCCTTAGGTACATAGAAAACAGAAGTGGCCATAGAATTCCCCTTAAATCCACTAAACTACAATTAGCCGATTTCCAGAAAACACCTATAGAATTAGTGGGAGAGGCTACCATTAAGGTTAAGGGTTTAGCGGATTATTAACTGTCCTAGTCACTGAGGGCCAGAGAACCAGCCTTGTAGGCCTTAACTGGTTCTCGGCCCTGGGCATCTGGGTTGGGGGAATTAACACTATACAAAGTAAAACCCTAAAGTCTGTCTGCGATAACTTCGCAGACGTGTTCGATGGGTCATTGGGTAGGTACAAGGGACCCCCCATTAGCTTTAATCTAGACCCCGTGGTCAGGCCCATTAGGCTTAAGGCCCGGAGGGTGCCTTTCGCCCTTAAACAGAAAATCGAGGCCAAACTAGATAAGCTAGTAGGCCAGGGCGTTCTAGAACCCGTAGAGGGGGGCCTTTGGGAGACACCGATCGTCACACCCCTGAAGCCGAACGGGGATGTGAGGATCTGTGCCAACTATAAGGCCACCCTGAACTTAGCCATGAAAAAACATGCTTATCCGGTCCCGACGGTGAAGCAGGTCCTCGCGACGATCCAGGACGGCGCCATTTTCACCAAGCTTGACTTGGCGCAGGCGTATTTGCAACTTACTGTGTCTAAGGAAGCCGCCGAGGCTCAAACGATAGTTACCCACAAGGGGGCGTTCCGCGTTCACAGACTTCAGTTCGGGATAGCTGCAGTTCCAGGCATCTTCCAGGAGGTGATGGAGAGGACCTTGAAGGGCATTCCAGGTGTATGCCCTTACTTCGATGATGTCCTAATCGCTGGAAAAACTGAGGACATCCTAGCTGAGAGGCTGGAACAGGTATTGGGGACGTTTAGAGAGGCAGGGCTAAAATTAAAAAAGGATAAGTGCTGCATAGGGGTAAAATCAACTGAATTTCTAGGATTTAGAATTGATGCACTAGGCATTCACCCTACAGAAGGGAAGATTAGGGCAATTAAATTAGCTCCGGAACCCAAGAACAAGGCGGAATTACAAGCTTTCCTTGGCTTAATTAATTTTTATCACACATTCCTGCCTCACAAAGCAGCTATTGCTGAACCCCTTCATAGACTTTTAGATAGGAAGAACCCCTGGCAGTGGCAGAAAAAACACAGGACTAGTTTTCAAACACTTAAGGACATTTTGTCCAGCAACTCCACAGTCACTCACTTTATTGAAAACAAACCTATTTTCTTAGCGTGTGACGCTTCTCCTTATGGAGTGGGAGCAGTCATAAGCCACATGGATGAGCAGGGTCAACAGAGGCCTATAGCATATTATTCCAGGACCTTAAATAAGGCAGAACGGAATTATGCACAGATTGACTGGGAAGCATTGGCCATCGTGGCTGGCGTAAAAAAGTTCCACGATTACCTGTATGGTAGGGACTTTACTATTTACACTGACCATAAACCCCTGCTAGGGTTATTCACTACCGATAGACAGACACCACAAATTATGTCACCCAGGATGCTCAGATGGTCAATTTTCCTTTCTGCATACACATTCTCAATTAAACACAGACCGGGCAAAGAGATGGGGCATGCTGATGCCCTTAGCAGGTTACCTCTAGAGGATACTGGCACAGACCCCGCACCGGTGGGGCAAATCATGTCTCTACAAGAACTCTCTGAGTGCCCCCTGACAGCCAGGGACATTGCAGCAGCTACCAAAAAAGACCACATACTCAGCAGAATAGCAGCGTGGGTACAAGGTGGGTGGCCTAGCAAAAACCCTGACCCTAAGTTCACACCGTACTTTAGAAGGAAGGACGAATTGTCATCACACTTAGGATGTATCTTGTGGGGAAGCAGGGTTGTTATTCCAGAGAGTCATAGGAACACAGTGATTGGGGAATTACACGAAGGGCACCCCGGAATTGTTCGTATGAAAGCCCTAGCAAGGAGCCACTTATGGTGGCCAGGGTTGGACACAGCAATAGAGGACAGAGCAGCTGGGTGCTATCAGTGTCAGCGATCCAGACCAGAGCAAGCACACACGACGGTACACAAGTGGGAAGTGGCCAGGAACCCGTGGTCTAGAATCCATATTGACTTCGCTGGCCCATTCCAGGGCCTCACGTTCCTAGTTGTGGTGGATAGCTACTCCCGGTGGTTGGAGGTCGTGCCTGTTAAGTCCATGACTTCAGCCAAAACCATACAGGTCTTACGGGGACTCTTTGCCACTCATGGGTTACCTGATGTAATTGTTTCTGACAATGGGCCCCAATTCACATTTCAGGACTTCCTCAAGGCCAACTGGATTAGGCACGCAACATCAGCACCCTTCCACCCCTCCTCCAACGGATTGGCTGAACGAAACATCAGAACAACCAAGGACACCCTCAGACGAATCATCCATGGCGACTGGCATCAGAGACTGGCTCAGTTCCTTTTGGCCCAACATACTACACCATGCACGGCCACAGGGAAGAACCCAGCTGAAATGAGGTGGGGCAGGCGTTTGATAACAAAATTGGACAGACTACACCCTGACAGGCTACCTGCAGAATCTGAACCGGTCACTCCGACCCGGTCTCTGAACATTGGGGACACTGTGTGGGCTAGAAATTATGGACAGGGGGATAAATGGTCACAAGGAGTAGTAATTGACAAAACTGGACCTTTATCTTATTTAATTGAGGGGGAAGGGAATCAGCTGATCAGGAGACATATCGATCAGTTAAGAAAAAGGGCCCCTGAATGCGTACAGGCTAACAAAGAGAGGAAAATCACTACAGCTGACACTGTTTGCCCCCAGCCCGGGTTAACACAGCACCTGGGGGTGAAGGGAGGGGAATACAATTCAGGACAGTGGAAGAAAACCCCCAGAATTGTAATGCAGAGATAGAACTAGCTGCCCCTGACAGCCCACCAGGGTCCTCCAGTCAGTCCAATGAACCCCAACAACAACAACAACAACAACAACCCACTAGGGAAATACCACCAGAGCCAGTACCACACACAACAGAGTCTGAGGCGGTAGCAAATGGCGGAACTGAAGACACCTCAGCAGTTAGTACGGCCAGCAGATACCCAGCCAGGAATCATAAACCTCCTAGCTATCTGAAAGACTATGTCAAATAGTAAATTTTATCCAGGGGGGAAGGGGTGTTGTGTCCATAGTTATGGGAGGGGTTTCCCTTTCGGTGGGAAACCCTAGTGCAATCATTGGCTGTTACTTCCTGGTGGGAGATTCTGAGCCGGGGATTGGTTATGTTTGAAAGGAACCTAGTATATAAGGTAGGGTTCAACGGCTGCTAGCCAGTTGACCCATGTGCATTCAATAAACGTTCTCTTGTTCAACCTCGCTGTCTACGCTCGTCATTCCGGACTTAACATTTACAACAATGGACTTTCAGTGCTCCCGTTATGCTGCACTCTGCACGTCCAGACTGGGACTGCAAAACTACCTCTTTGTACACAGATGAACAGCATAAGAGCATGTCTTTTTTGAATCCAATGAACTACTATCTATCTATCTATCTATCTATCTATCTATCTATCTATCTATCTATCTATCTATCTATCTATCTATCTCATCTATCAATATAACCTATCTATCTGTCATCTCTCTATCATTATCGGTCCTACCATTTAAGATAGTAAATTTGCAACAACAGACTTCCAATGCCCTCATTTTGCTAAACTCTGTGCTTACAGGGCTCCGTCAAATTTTGTATTGTCATAGAAATCAAACAAGCTTTTGGAAAAAATACTGCAAGGCAATCAAAATCAAATGTTGTTAAAGCATTTTCCTCTTTTGTTTTCCTGATTTCAAAATTAAACCAAACAAACAGGGCAAAATTAAACAATCAACAAGAGAAGTTCAGCAACTGACCAGTCATTTTTTCATTTTTTGAATTTTCTTTTTCATATATTTTAGAAGCAGGAATGTAAAAAATATCTGGCTTCTTATAGATTATTTTGGGGAATGTTTGACTTAATAGAATACAATATTTGTTTTTCTCTGACTGAATACAACTCATATTTGTAAACTGAATCAATGGCATGTGCAGTAGATCAAAAAGTCAAGATGACAGTCACAACAGTGTGATCAACAGTGTGATCCATTTTTATGTCCATTAATACATATCTTTCAAGACGGCAGGGCTTCAACCTCAGGGTTGTGATTGCCATATTAAGTTTTATCTTTTGCCATGACCCTTGCACTGAAAATAATCATAATTGCTAGCCTCCATCTAGCAATCATGCAACCTGCTGTACTGCTAGGCTTTTTTAAATAAGAAATTGTACATGTTTCTCTTGTCCATGTTAAATTGATATAAATTACACATTACCGTAAATAATATTCCATGTTTGTATCTGTTAAAGTTTAATGGGTTATTTTCCCTCTGCTAGGCTACCAGCGTGCTCTTAATTATTCAGCATTTGAGATTTGTATATTAGTTGTCTCTCTAAAGGAGATTGTTATCCCAAACTTTATATTAATCAGCCATGAAATATATTACATATCAAAGAAAGGGAGAACAGCAAAGCTGGGGGAAAGCAAAGGAAGATATTCAGGAATAAAAATAGAATAGAATATAAGAATGAATCAAGGATTTTTAATAAAAATGTAATACTTCACTAAAACCATTTCCCAACATTTTGGAAATATTAGAAAAAATATTTTAAAAGCCATTACTTCACATGTTCCACAATGGTGACAGAGGTTTTTGGAATAGTAGACATATTTTGAAATTTCCAAGTATGACTACCATGGAGTTCTTCTCTGTGTTATGCCACAGACAGAATGCTTATTCCCAGAGAATTAAAGAGAACAAAATGAAACATCAACTAGATTTCTGAAAAGTTTAAGACCAGTGAAGAAGCAGAAAATGTCCCACTGCTTCTGACTATCTTTCTACAAACTAAATCCCCAACTAACATCTTGATTGATATAACCTACAGGAACTCCGTCTCAGTATGGAAAGGCCAAAAGTTAGATAAGTATGCCATTAGATATGGAGGGGACTTGGAGACAATAGCTATTGTAATGAGAGCTAACTATCCACTCTATTCAGCAGAAGGCTGATAGCATCCTGTATTTGACACATTTCATGAATATGGTTATAGAAGAGTTTCACGTCTCCTGATTCCATTGATCCTGCTGATAATTTCAATTTTTGCCTAGTCTTAAGTACAATATCTATTTTGCCCCCAACCTTAGTTGTTAGTAAGGAAACTCAGCTTCTTTGAAGTTTGACTGGACTTTCCTTTACTGTTAAATAGTATACTGCTGTTTTGTTTGCCCTAAGTAGAGCACAACTTAATTCAAGCTTTAAGGCCCAGAATAGTTTACTAAATGGCTGCCATTACTGATATGGCACATCACAAAATACCCACTTACCACAACACAAAGAGGTGAAATAGCTCCCCATCAATGTTTCTGGTTGTTGTAATGCTACCAACTCATTGGTATCTTTTTTCCAATCACTCATGTATTCTGAGAATACTGAGGGGGCCTATTCTATGTGTGACTAGGCTAAATGAGACTAGAGCAGAGGTGTCAAACTCAATTTCATTGAGGGCCGCATCAGCATTGCGGTTGCCCTCTGGGGGCCAGGTGGGTGTGGCCTGGGTGGGCATGGCCTACTGGGTGGGTGTGGCTAGAGTGCATATGGCCTACTGGGTGGGCGTGGCCAGCTCTACATCATTCGCATCAAGGGTGCCTATGGGGGCCCGGGCAGGAGTGGGACAGATCTGAGGGTCTCTGGCAGAAGGAGGGTCTCTGGGCCAGGGCCAAGGCAGTGGGGGCCGTTCCCTCACTGTTTCCAGGATGGCTTCGCGGGCCACATGAAACCACTTCGCGGGCCAGATCTGGCCCCCGGGCCTTGTGTTTGACATGTCTGGACTAGAGGGTGGTATTTTGTTGTACAGTGATATCAGCTTTTCACCTAATTATGTTTTAATTAGAAGAATCTGAAAATAATAAAGTTGGGTTGAACATGGAAGAATCTGCAATCATTATTGTATTTCCTAACCTCTTCTTAAATAATTATAATTTTATTTTCATAAAATCCTATTGATTGCCCCTCTTTTTTCATTGAAAATTCAAATTTCACATTGTTCAGCCCTAAGTTTGCTTTACAGAATCAGCAAAACATCATTTCTGAGGTGGCTATCAAAAGAGTAAAATTCTTGCCCTAGGGCACTTAATTTAACATTATGAATTACTGTTTGTCAGTATAGCTAAGAACTGTGGGTTCAAGTTCTCAATCTGGGGTTTTAGAGAACGTCATACAAATATATTCTCTTTCCTTGGGTCTGCAGAGACTGAATTCCATGCATCTGCACCTCTTGTGAATCAGAATTTATCTGGAATCAGGGACATGGCAACTTAATATCAGAACTTTCAGATATTACTCTGAGACTACTTACTCTAAAGTGAAACTGTCCATTTTGTAAGATCTGGAAGGGAGGCCCTACTGAAGGTCCTGTCTTCAAAAGAGTTCTATCTACAAGGCCCCATAGCAAGAGCTTCTCAGTGGTAAGTAATAAATTTACTTAAAGAAGTTTTTTAAAAAAATAGCTTTGGGAAAGATCATATGGGTGATATTACATTTTGGAATTTCCCCCTGTTGGGAAAATCAATACAATGTAATTTGCTTATTATTAAGATGTTATTTTTAAGGGGTTTTTTCTGTGCATGCTACTTTGAGACATTGGAGACAGACAAATATCTGGCAGACAGTCAGACAGACAGAGATGATAGAGTCAGAGTCAGAAACAGAGAGGAGATATAGATAGATACTAGTTTACTATTCCTGACCATTGAGTTCAACAGCATCTGAAAAGTCATAGGTTTCCTATGTTTGTACAATATTTTATTGCACAGATATGGATCTATTGCAATCAGCTCTGGAAAAAGTGGCATAGCCTCCATATGGTGGAGTGTTGTGGTAGAGTCAAGTTAAATCTGTCAGCCCCAATTAAACTAATTATACATACCGGATGACCTTTAATTTACAAAAGAAAAAAAGGCTTCAACTTGTGAAGTAAAGTATATTTCCAGAAGTTTGTAAAACAGAATACTATGTTTAAGAAGTTCTTAATGAAACTGGAGGCTTTGCATATTTATGAAATATATATATATATATATATCTTAGTTTAGTTGAAAGTAACTACTCTATTAGATACTGAACTGTAGAAATAATTGGATAAACATTGAAAAATACATTGGTGAACAAAAGTTCATGAGTAATTACATTTTGTAAAGTTAAAAGAATATCAATTTACCCCATGAGTTCTGAAATCAAGATTTCATAAAGGGAAATGGAAGTCTTTCTTCTTTTTAATTTGCAGCTGCAAAGAGATAAAACCAGTAATTATCTCAATTAAGCAACTTCTAGTTCAGAAAGCTTTGAAATATGCCATTCAATTGTTTCAATATTTTTATGTACAGATAATCCTATCCAATTGTCATCAGATGCTACCTTATTATTCTTGCACTATCTAATTTGGGTGTGATTTGGAGAAATATTAAAACCAATATTCAGCATTATGCCTCTCCAATTAAGCATATAATTTGCCCATTTATATCCTGAGCTTATTAAATTTCTCAAGTTATTTTTCCAATACCTACACATGAGCACAGAAAGAATTTCTCCATAGATTGAGCCTGATGGTTGCACTAGGCTAGGAAACATTCAGTGTTGAACACTGAAGAATGTACTGCTAGGCAAGCCTCAAATGTGATAGTTATTTCAGACTTCATTTTTCCTGTGAACCCAGCAAAATGACAGAGCTTTGGCTGAAGAATAATGCCATATTTCTGTTTCTAGGAATAAGTTATGCAAGTGTCCTTTATTGAAATCCAGAAAAGACAGTAGCAGACCACTTCCACACTATTGCCAAGAAAATGACACAGGTATGGCCACAAAGGTCAACTTGAATCAGACTTAACCATATAGTTCTTGAAAACCTTTTATTATTATTATTTTTATCTTTACTGTAAATATACTATTTGTCCTGGGGGCATTTCAAACCAGTTTTTATTGCATATTCTAGCCATCTTTTCCAATAAACCATTATAAACCTTTGCTTCACAATAGCAGCATATCATCTCTTCTGAAAACCATTATTTACTAATTTCAAGGGTTTTTTTCTGATTCTATTTCATTTTTAGAAAGTCTCTTTTCCTGATGAAATTGAACAAACATAACTATATTACATTCACATTCTAATAGAGGTACAGGTGGAAATGGAGGTAAAGGGTATTTGTTGCCTTAGTCTCCAGGTGGAAGGAAAGATATACAAAATCAAGAATAATGAATATGGCAATATTCCATATTTTTGCAAATTGCTCCCAGTGCCCACCAATTTAGGGATGAGCTGATGGCACCATTCATCCAGTGCTCTCTTATGGAAATAGGCAAGGAACTGATAGAAGTAGAAAAATGCCTGTACCTCAGCAAAACATTATCCCATCCCACCAGAATAGGCTTATATAACAAGAGACAACTCTGCCAAGTGCCAGCTTTCACTCTATATTAATCAAGAAGGTATAAAAGAACATAAAAGAAAATGGGCAAAGAAGGAAGGAAATTGTCTGTTATTAAGTGAAGACTGCAACATCATTCTGCTCTTGAGGAGAGGTGGCATTACAATGCACAAAGGTTATTCCTAAAGAAGAAAGCAAAAAAACTGCTAGTCTCCCATGATGCAATATAAAGTACAGTCCTTGCAGCCAAATCTGCTTCCAACCTTAACTCAAATAAGATTTGTGGGATGGGAAATTCAACACTTATGGATGACATGAGGCTAGAGAAATCCAATTTATATATTGTATGTATGTTTGGTGAGGAGAAAAATAAATCCTTTCTGTCTGTCATAATTGTAGAATTAGAGGTCAACCAATAATATATAAAAAATTATTAGTTTATAATATAAAATACAAAAATTGCAAAAGAAAATAGTGGGAAAGTAAGGGAAGAAGAAGAGAAAGAAAAAGTGTAGGCCAAAGAGAAAAAAGAAAGAGAAGGCACTGATGTCCAATTCCCTTTGCTGCAGTAAAATAAGATAATAGCATCAAACCTCAACTTTTTACTTTTACATAATAGTATAAACTAACCAGTTCTATAACAAAAACCTATCTAATTGGTAAAATTTAATTTTTTTTCAAAATCAAAGTTCCATTTTTTCCACTTCAAGCACAAAGTCCAAACCAATGATATGTAAAAGTTTTAAATAAAAATAAAAAAGTAAATGGTAGTTAACACTTTCCTATCTGGTTGCTTGATATCATTAGAGGTTACTTTTTATTTATATATGTTTCTTTTTGATTTTCCAAAAGAAAGTGAGCTGTGGTTTTCTATTTCAAACATTGCTAATGTGACTGTTTTAGTTAAATCATGTTTAAAATCATCAGTTGCCTTTTTGTAATTCTATCCTTGGGCATAAATCTCTTGAAGTTTTGATTTTAAATTATTCTCCGAGTGAGTTGCTTTTATTAAAATGCAAGTCTATTTCATATTAAAACAAATTTAAACAGTATCCAAAGTTTACAAAACGGGTTAGCATAATCCTCAGCACATTTCTCCATCAAGCTTGTTAAAAATAGCCGCTTTTCAAATCTTCCAAAACACAAAAAAGGTCCTTGAGCAGCTTGCAATACTTTCTGTATAAATCCCATTTTACAGTATGCTTAATCTAATCTATTTATTTACCTTGGAATTCATTTTTCATATTTGACAGACAGCTTAGGATAACACTTTATTTCCAAAATCATAAAATATATTTGTGTCAAATATTTTTATTGATGTACTTATACTTGAAGTAGATTGATGTAGGTAAAAGCAGCATACTCCCCAATTTCAAGATTTCTGTGCATTATTTACTCTTGTTCTTTTTAAGCAGCATTCTGTCATTTTCTGAAGGCCTGATATCTGAGAATCACATCATGAATTAATTACTTTGACACGGTATAGTTTATTCCCTTTTCTACCCTGGGTTTACTGATATGGTATTACTGGGTATGAAGAACCAGAAGGTATTTATTTATTTATTTATTTATTTATTTATTTATTTATTTATTTATTTATTTATTTATTTATTTATTTATTTATTTATTATTGGGGCTTATATGCTGCCCTATCTCTCGAAGGACTCAGGGTGGCTAACAACAATAAAATACAACAATACAAAAATTAAAAAGAATTAAATTAACAGCCCCAATAAATAAATTAAAATTGAAGTTAAAAATTAAAAAACATTTTAAAATCGCTGTCGACAGTCCAGGTCAGCCTGATGGAAAAGAAGTGTTTTAAGGCCGCGGCGAAAGGACCGGAGATCCGGGGCCATCTGGAGCTCAAGGGGAAGTTGGATCCATAGGGCTGGCGCTCCCACAGAGAAGGCCCTCCCCCTGGGGGTCGCCAGCCGACATTGTCTAGCCAACGGCACCCTGAGGAGGCCCTCTCTGTGTGAGCGTACTGGGCGATGGGAGATCGTTCCCGGCACCAGACGGTCCTGCAAATATCCCAGGCCTAAGCCATGTAGGGCTTTAAAGGTAAGTACCAGCACCTTAAATCTCACCTGGACGACAACCAATAACCAATGCAGCTCACGCAGGAGGGGTGTAATATGGGAGTATCAGGATGCTCCCATCACTACCCGTGCAGCCGCATTCTGCACCAGCTGGAGCCTCCAGGTGGTCTTCAAGGGCAGCCCCATGTAGAGAGCATTGCAGTAATCTATACGGGAGGTAACGAGTGCATGAGTGACCGTACGTAGGGCATCTCGGTCCAGATAGGGGCGCAACTGGTGCACCAGGCGAACCTGGGCAAATGCCCCCCTGGCCATGACTCCAATATGATCTTCAAAACTGAGTCGTGAATCCAGGAGGACGCCTAAATTGCGTGCTCTATCAACAGGAGGTAACACCTCTCCTCCCATAACCAAAGATGGAACCTCTTGGACTAAACGAGATGCCGGTACATAAAGTCACTCAGTCTTGGCCGGGTTGAGCCGGAGCCTGTTCTTCCCCATCCAAATCCATACCGCTTCCAGGCAACGGGACATCACGTCGAGGGCATCACTGGGTTGGTTCGGGGTGGAGATGAAAAGCTGGGTATCATCAGCATATTGATGATACCTCACCCCGAAGCCACAGATGATCTCACCCAGCAGCTTCATATAGATGTTGAACAGGAGGGGCGAGAGTACCGACCCCTGAGGCACCCCACAACTAAGGGGCCTAGGGGCTGACCTCTGCCCCCCTTACAACACCGTCTGCAAACGGCCCAAGAGGTAGGAGGAAAACTACCATAAAATGGTGCCTCCCACTCCCAACCCCTCAAGACATCGCAGCAAGATACCATGGTCGATGGTATCAAAAGCCGCTGAGAGATCTAATAGGACCAGGACAGAGGAATAACCCCTATCTCGGGCCCACCAGAGATCATCCACCAGCGCGACCAATGCCGTCTCCATGCTGTACCTGGGCCTGAAACCCGATTGGTACGGATCCAGATACTCAGTTTCCTCCAGGACCAAAGGGAGCTGCCGTGCCACCATGCTCTCAACAACCTTCACAAGAAAGCAAAGGTTGGAGACAGGATGAAAGTTATTTAAAATAGCTGGATCCAAGGCAGTTTTCTTGAGGAGGGGCCTTACCACCACCTCTTTCAAGGCAAAGGTACCTTTTGTTAAATTTGTTATCACTCTTGGTGGTGGGATTCAGCCAGTTCGCACCAGTTTGCAGAACTGGTAGCTAATTTTTTGTTGCCCAGGCCCAGAATGGACTTCCGGAAGCAGCATCCACACAGAGAAACAGTTGTTCACATATTTGAAACCCACCACTGGCCGCGTCTCCATATATAATTAAATATGATTTCATTGGAGATTATTTCCATTTGATTCACTAATATTCTGTCTCGAATCAGATGAAGCTTCTTCTGCTTTATAAAGGAGAGAAATGTGTCCCTTTCTTTTTTATTTTCTAAGAATGACTCTAGTGATTTACTCTGTAACATGTTAAAGTCCAATCTTTTAGTACAAAAATGATCAGAGAACCATCAATTGCTAAAGTGACACCCATACATTACAGTAATGATTTAACATAAAAACTTCAGAGAGTTTGTCACAAAGACCCATATACTGAGATCCCTGTCTTCATATCCATTGGTGAGGTTCCTGGACATGTTTCAGTGGCCAATATTTTATGCAAGGCAAGGTCTAAATCTCTCCTTCTGTCCTTGGCCTTCCCTTCCAGAAAAACTACATTTTGATAATCAGTTTAAGGATCTAAATATCAGGTATTTGTTGAGATCTGCCAATTTCATGCAACACTTTATAAAAATCATATTATCATGCATCTAAATGCAGAGATTAAGGAGATTTCCAAAATTTCTCAAATGGGAATAATTTGCTCAGTTTTTCTCTCTAATTGCATCATTTCCTTGATCCACAGGATGCACCCATTGAAATAGATGACATTCTCATAAAAGCTCCTTGATTGTCAGGTAATCCAAGGTGAACAAAATTAGCACTGTTTCTTGTTCACTCAGAGCAGTTCTCTAACTTACATTCCCATGATGCTTTCCTAATTCTTCATCCTTCTGAAGTTTCCAATTATGTAATTCTGAACTCATTTATTTCCAGCTCACGTACCTCTGGCAGCGGCATAACCCGCGTTTCCTGATTATACCCATTGTGGATGTGTACTTTGGGTGGAGTAGGGAAAAAAGTTTCAAATGTTTATAAATTGCTGGATATGGATAAGTATTAAATTTCTGGAGGCTGAACCAGCTAGTGTAGTTATTTGAATAACCTATATTTTTAATTTGGTATGAAATTCTTCACACTAGAGGTTGTAAGAAGAAAGCCATGTTAGCTTATGATAGCAAAAAATCAGGGCATGTGGTAGCACCTTTTGTGACCAACAAACTTTATTATCTTATTTTAATAAAAAGTTTTAGAAAAAAATGTTCTTACATTCCTTACAAACTAAGGACTGAAAATACATTAATAAGGCTACCACAATTGGGCAAAGAAACATTTTGGCTATTTGGGGTTCTGGAGCACATTAAGCATATGCATGATATGAAAGGAAGTCCATTTGTTTGCTTCCACTATCTAAAAAAAATCTGGAGTTGGGTTCAAACAATTTCTTTGAAAATAAATATTGTTTGCAGCATGAAAGGGGTTCAAAACTATTAGCTTCTTTCATAGAAATGCAAAGTGCTGCTTCTCACCTCCTATCCTGGCCTGAGTGCTAGAAGGAATTTCATACTAATGGCTTCCTGCCTCCTTGAGCATTTATCTCTAGTGATTTAATAAAAGAAAATGAAAAATAATACCAAGAAAACTGGCATATTACACACACTGTGACATATCAAACAAGTTATAAACATATAAATATTGGATCTGTATTGTATTTGTTGATATATAAAATGCAGAAGTAGCACAGGAACAACTAAGCGTAGCTTACAAGATGTCAGTGAAAATCACATAATGGGGGAAATGATGCCTTCCTAATTCTTCATTCCCTAGAAAAACTGTTAATGGAAAGCACTGTTTTCAGGAGGACGAGAAGGACGAGGAGGACGAGGAGGACGAGGGGGACGAGGACAAGGACAAGGAGGATACATTGAAAGCTTCAGATATTCCATTTCCCAAAATATTTTTCCTATTGAATAATGTATTTCTCTAATTTAATTTATTAAACGGTTGCTTCATTTTGTCACAATTTAGAATAAGAACATATATCAAAGCAGTGCAAATTTTCAAAAGGATGTCTGTTTCATTTCAAAGAAGGTCCAGGCAAAGCACAATACTTCTCAAACGTCAGGCTTTGCTTCATAGTCCTCCCTTGGCACTGTGTTGCCTCTTTGCTTCACTGAAGCAAATCACTTCACCTCCTCAGCACAAAACCTTCTCCAGGCATGTCTAAGGCAATTTTCACAGGCATTTCAAAACAATATTTATTTGCCTATTAAATAAGTGCAATTAAAAACAAATCCATTTAAGGAGGTCAGGATCAGGATTAGCAGCTGTCCCATTGATATGTTCCACATTTACATCTACACCACTATTTTGGGGCATGAATATTGATATACAGTATATGAAAAATGTGATTTCAGTTTGTTCAAAGTATTTCTCTAGGCTAAGTTTAGAATGTTTTATATGCTAATAAGCACTTAATAAGAAGCAGCACTTTCTCTTTGAAGCCAAGAGAGGAGCTAATGCCTCCTGCAGTTCAGGCCTCTGTCAGTCCCAGGTAACAGGATTAGCCTGTTGTGTTTTATAATGTGTAGTAGAAACACATGGTGGATCTCATCAGATGCTTCACTAAAGAAGGTTCCTAAAATCACTACTTGATGGCATATACCTCCTGATCAAGTAAAAACAGGGATCAGATGATTGACAGGTGATGGAGAAAGGGGCATCCCAGGTGAATACCTTCTCCAAGCTAGCCTAGCAACCATCTTTAAAACTTGACTGGAGACTTACTGCAGTGTCTGAATGAGAAATGTTACTGGATGATAAATTGTTCAACCCTGCCTTCTTTACCAATTTTTTTTCTGGTAACCATTCTTCTAAGCTCCTTTATAGATAGTATGAGGAAAAACATGGTTTCCCTTTCATCAACTCTCATTCATTTACCTACAAAAAGAATTGGTGAACTCAACTAACATTTCCTGGAAGAATGGATAGAATTTTGAAAAATAGGCAGCCACAAAACTACTCAGCAATTTTCACATAATTTCTACTAGTCAAGAAAATTCACAAAAAGAAGGCTAAACAAAACAATGCTGCAAAAGAATAAAATAGAACAGAACAGAACAGAACAGAACAGAACAGAACAGAACAGAATAGAATAGAATAGAATAGAATAGAATAGAATAGAATAGAATAGAATGGGATCTTGGAGGTCTTCCAGTCCATCCCCCTTCTCCAGCAGGACAACCTATACCATCTCAGACAAGTGACTGTCTAGCCTCTTCTTAAAAATCTCCGGTGACGGAGCGCCCATGATTTCTGGTAGCAAGCTGTTCCACTGGTTAATTGTCCTCACTGCCAGGAAGTTTCTCCTTAATTCCAGGTTGCTTCTCTCTTTGGTCAGTTTCCAACCATTGTTTCATGCCCTGCCCTTTGGTGGTCTGGTGAATAACGTGACCCCCTCATCTTTGTGGCAGCCCCTCAAATACTGGAATACTGCTATCATGTATCCCCTATTTCTTCTTTCCTTTAGACTAGCCAAACCCAAGTCCCACAGCTGTTCTTCGTATGTTTTAGTCTCCAGTCCTTTGATCACCTCAGCTGCTTTTTTCTGAAATTTTTCCAAAGTCTCAACATCTTTTTTGTGATATGGTGACCAAAATTGGCTGCAATATTCCAGGGGTGGTCTTACTAGGGTTTTATAAAGCAGTACTAATACTTTGAGTGATCTTGATTCTATGCCTCTGTTTATACAACCCAGAATTGTATTAGCTTTTCTGGCTGTTGTTGCTCACTGCTGGCTCATAGTTAAGTGATCATCCACTAGGACTCCTAGGTCCCTCTCATAGTTGCTGTTTTTAAGCCAGGTCTCGCTAATCTGTATTTGTACTTTTGCTTTTTCCTGCCTAAATGTAAAATTTTGCTTTTCTCCACATTGAAACACATTTTGTTGGATAGGGCCCATTGTTCAAGTTTGTCAAGATCTTTTTGAATTGAGTTTGTCTTCTGGAATGTTGGATACTCCTGCCAGTTTAGTGTTATCTGCAAATTCAATGGGTTCCCCTTCAATTCCCTCATCTAAGTCATTAATGAAGATATGGAAGAGTACTGGGCCTAAAACAGAGTCTTGTAGTGCTCCACTGCTTATTTCTCTCAAGGAAAAGTCTTCATCATGATTCATCCAAGCCAGGAATAAACAACATAGGGACTGCTTTAGGAAGAAGGTTGCAGTTTATTGAAGACAAGAGCCAGACAGGAAGATGGCTCTGGAAGATGTAGGGAGCACATGTAGGGAGTGGGTTTTTATACCCTCTGGAGCCTTTTGTTTGGAGTTGTTTCCTGTTCCTGTTTCAGGTTTTGTATTTCCTGTGTCACATATTCTGACCTGAGTCTGGGTGTGCCTTTCTGGTATTCTGATGGTGATGGGTTAATCCTATTATGTCCCAAGGGTCATATCCTGCTTCCCTGGGGCTGGGGCTGATGACTCTTAGATTTTTGGTGTTGATTCTAGGGATCTTTCTTCCTAATCCCAGCTTCCTGACTCCAGTGTTTCTGACAAGATTATCTGCATTTCTGCAGACTTGGTTTCTGCTTGGGACAGAGAGACTGGGGGCAGGGTTGGGTTCTGCTTTTAAAATCCTTTAGGAAAATATATTCTGCCCTTTTAATATTTCCTTCTCGGGGGGGGGGCTGATTTCCCACATCTCCATTGGATGTAGTGCCATTGAAGACTATTCATTGAGTATAGTTTGCCAGTAGCTACAGATCCATCTGGTGGTGTTGTCTATTCCACCTTTTTCTAGCTTACCAAGGAGTAGGTTGTGGTCTACTTCATCAAATGCCTTACTGAAATCTAAGTATATAACATCCACAACATTTTGCTGGTCTACTAGTTTAGTCACTTTATCAAAGAATGAAATAAGATTGGTTTGGCATGATCTGTTTCTAACAAACCCATGCTGTTTACTAGTTATAACTTTGTTTGCTTCTAGTTGTTTGTAGATCTGTTTTTTGGTTATCTTTTCTAGGATCTCCCCAAGTATTGATGTTAAAATGATTGGTCTATAGTTTCCTGGGTCCATTTTTCCCCCTTTCTTGAAGATGGGAACCACATAAGCCCTTTTTCAATCCTCAGGTATTTCCCCAGTGCTCCAGGATTTTTGAAAGATATGGTGCAGTGGTTCTGAGATAACATCTGCCAGCTCCTTCAGAACTCGGGGATATAGCCTGTTGGGTCCCAGTGATTTATATTTGTCAAAATTGGGCTAGATGACCTTCAAGGTCCCTTCCAACTTTATCATTATTATTAACTTTCCACAGCTTCATATTCTCCTAAGACATTAGATCTCAGTTCCCATAAATTCTATTCTGAATGATCAAAACCAGGTGATTGTGAGATTTAAATATATCTGAAGGGTATCATTATGAGCAAAGGTGATGCAAATCTTTACAGATTAACATAAAGTGAAATGGTTTTAGATACATGAAAGCTTTTGTCTACCCAAATGTATTCATCTTAAAGGTATCACAAGACTCATCTTCTTTGCAGTTTAAACAACTTTTATTCAATACAGCATTATCCACATATAGACATTTGTTTCAGCTCCTTATTTATTAAGCCATACGAACATCAGCACTTTGATGCTAATATTACATAAAAACAGTACATTCTTCAGTGCAGTGGTGGCATTCAGATGGTTCACACCACTTCGGCAGAACTGATAGCTAATTTTTTTTGTTGCCCAGGCCCAGAATGGACTTCTGGAAGCGGAATGCACACAGAGAACCAGTTGTTCACATATTTGAATCCCACCACTAGTTTAGTGCTTTGTGACAATTATTTCTATAAAATTCACATATTCAAAATTCATTGATTTTTCAAACAGTTGTCTAGGAACCTGTGTTTCAGATGGGTTATATTTATAGCCTTCATTATTACAGTTACTGAGCATTAGAGTCTAATAATGGATTTTAGCAGATAAGGTTCTCTAGAATGATATTTTACCCATTTTTAGTAGCTGACAAAGTCTATGCTAATTGATTAGATGTGACTTTGATTCTGGAACACTATTATCTATAAGAAATCATTCTGAAAGCAAGATGCTTCTTCTTGTTTGATATTGACAGTATTTACTGCAATACTATTGTCTTCATCCTTGGGAAAATTTCATCATTCTCCCTTAGCAAAACAAGGTTTGTGCAATTTTTTTTCTTTTCTTTTTTCTTTTTCTTTTTGTTTCAGACAACAAAAGTTTGTGTTGTGTATCCTATACCAGAGACACTCAAATAACCTATAAATAATCAAGATAAATTGCAAGAAGTAGCTGAGGTGTTTTTAAGGCACTTACCTTCTTGTTTGACTGAAAAACATTGGAAAACAAATGACCAGAGATTAGAAAATAGATATATGATAAGTCTGGGTATGAAAAATTAAACTACAATGCCACTTAATTACTACATCATACTATTTAAGTCTTTTTTTTACTCAGTAGTTACCATTATTGTAATTACCCCTAGACAGCAATGCAACCTGTAAGTGAATTAATGATGGGATGATAAAGCTGAGAAGAAAATGTGATGATGATGTTATCCATTCAGTCATGTCTAACTCTTGGTGATTCTATGGGCCAGTTTCTCCAAGCCTTCTCACATCGTGAGGTTGACAGCCAGTTCTTTAGATAGAAGGAAGTGTACTATCTAAAGAACTGGCACAGAAATGCTGTGCTACAATAAAGGTTGTTATTTTCTGGACTGAATCTGATTAGCATGCTATTGTATCTTCATACAATATATCAGTCTCCTTATTTATGGACTGCTTCACAGAGCACATCATTAAATGTGCAGAATTTGCTGCTACAAGATGAGGGTGGCAGCCTTGGACATCAACAGCTTTGGCAGTCATTTAGAGAACTATATATGGAATGATGCTTATTAATGGAAGGTCCATATTTGCTGGCATCATATAATTAAATTGTTTATGGACAGCAATAATGAGGGAGGGCTGTTACATTTTTATATGCTTCTTAGAAGCATTGTTCTAGGCCAGCATTGTTAAGTCTTTGAAAAACATTTTGCAGTGAATGGATACCATTACAAGGGAAAAGAATCAGAATTGGAATTAATGGGGTCCTGCTAGTGGTAGTTGATCTGGTCTTTGTCTTTTCAGCCACATAGGCTACCAACTACCATATTTTCCGGCATATAAGATGACTTTTTAACCCATGAAAATCTTCAAAAGTCGGGGGTTGTCTTATATGCCCAGTCGTCTTATACGCCAGAAAATACGGTATTATAAGATATATTTCCATTGATCATCAAAGTACACCAAATTCTTATTACAATTTAAGTTGGAACAGAAGTTTCAGAGAATAGAAACTGAAACCTAAACCTAATCCCAGCTCTCAATGGGGATATGTAAACCTGAACCCAAGAATAAAATAACTGCTATAACATAAATTGAAAACTATTGCTAATCACATAATTACAACCTAGTAACAATTCGGACAACAACTGAAAATCAAACATCTCAATGTCCCAAAGTACCAACCTTAACTCTATGTAAATGTATTGCATAATCCCATCCTATCTCAACACAAATATATATTTTTTTAATCCCATTTATATCCCGCCCTTCTCCGAAGACTCAGGGCGGCTTACAATCTAAGGCACAAATCAATGTGCTTAGCAATAGCCTTCATCCTATGTATATGCCTGCTTATTAGGGCTTTCGCCCCCCCAAGCGGCATTATTACAAAGTCAGCTTATTGCCCCCAACAATCTGGGTCCTCATTTTACCTACCTCGGAAGGATGGAAGGCTGAGTCAACCTTGAGCCTGGTGGGATGCGAACCATGGTTTGTCTATCACGAACAATTCTTATTCAGACAATAAATTGATCCAGCAGTTTAGAAAACCCAGATTCTAATAATAAATTACTCAAATACCTATGAAAGTAATAAACACTACACCCAAATATATGTTCTTTTTTGTAATGTATCAGCAGGGTATATTATTTGCCATAAAAATGAATCAAGACTATAATCCTGACATTAATCTGATCCAGAAAATTCAGTGAATTTGAACCCTAAGCTGCAGTTTACCAGGACTGGTTTGCAAATATATACTACATAACAACACTGAAGAAACTCCATAAATTTTAATGAAGTCAAAATTCAACTACAATTTGACCTCCAATGGAGATAATACTGTAGGTGTAATCCCTGATACTTTTCATCTCTCCTTTCTAGCTTTCAGTTCTGGTAATCTTTAAATCTATTTAAGAAGAATTCCATGGATGAGAATCCTAAAGGGGAAAACAACTCAAGAAGCTTGGGAAATTTTTAAAAGAGATAATAAAGGCCCAGTCTAGCACAATACCAAAAAAGAGGAAAAATAACAGCTCTCAAAAGAAACCAGCATGGCTTCATAAAGAACTCTCTGATAAATTGAAAGATAAAGAAGACAAGTATAAGAAGTGGAAAGAGGGGCACATAACTAAGGCAGAATATCAGCAAATAGCCTGTGCCTGCAAAGATGAAGTGAGGGAAGCTAAGGCTCAAAATGAACTAAGGCTTGCGACCAAAGTCAACAATAACAAAAAAAGCTTCTTTCAACATATAAAAAACAAGAAAAAAGTTAAGGAAATGATTGGTCCATTAGTTGTGAAAAGTGGCAAGAAGGTGACAAGCAACTGGGAGAAAGCAGAACTATTTAACTTGTTTTTTGCATCTGTCTATACACAAAGGGAAAAAACAGTCCAACCTATCAAAACCAGTGCCATAATAAACAGAATAGAAACGCAAGTTAAGATAGGCAAGAAAATGGTAAGTAAGCACCTGTCCAGCCTAGACAAGTTCAAATCACCAGGAACAGATGGATTACACCCCAAAGTTCTCAATGAACTGGCAGACGTGATCTCAGAACCACTGAACTATATTTTTCAAAGATCCTGGAGCACTGGGGAACTACCAGAGGACTGGAATAGAGCTGATGTAGTTCCCATCTTTAAAAAAGGAAAAAAATAGATTTAGGAAACTACAGACCTATCAGCCTGACCTCAATTCCTGGGAAGATTCTGGAAAAGATAATCAAACAACAAATCAGCGAACACCTTGATGCAAACAAAGTCATCACTAAAAGACAACATGGGTTTGTCAAAAACAGATCATGCCAGACAAATTTTATTGCATTCTTTGACCAAGTGACAAAATTAGTGGACCAGAGGAATGCTGTAGATATAATTTACTTGGACTTCAGTAAGGCATTTGACAAAGTAGATCACAACCTACTACTTGATAAGATAGAAAAATGTGGGTTAGATAGCATCACCACCAGATAGATTCGTAGCTGGCTGACAGGCCGTACTCAATGTGTGGTCCTCAATGGAATTGCATCTACATGGAAGGAAGTGTGTAGTGGGGTGCCCCAGGGCTCTATTCTGGGCCCAGTGCTCTTCAATATCTTCATCAATAATTTGGATGAGGGGATAGATGAGGAACTCATCAAATTTGCAGATGACACCAAGCTGGCAGGAATAACCAATACTCCAGAAGATAGGCTTAAAATACAGGAGGATCTGGACAGACTCGAACACTGGGCACTATCTAACAAAATGAAATTCAATTGTGAAAAAAGTAAGGTTCTACATTTAGGCAAGAAAAATCAAATGCACAGGTATAGTATAGGTGGTACTTGCTCAATAGTAGTAACTGTGAGAGGGATCTCGGAGTCCTAGTAGACAATCACTTCAATATGAGCCAGCAGTGTGCTGCAGCTGCCAAAAAAGCCAACACAGTGCTAGGCTGCATTAACAGAGGGATACAATCAAGATCACATGAAGTACTAATACCACTTTACAATGCCTTGGTAAGGCCACACCTGGAATACTGCATCAGTTTTGGTCACCGTGATGTAAAAAAGATGTTGAGACTCTAGAAAGGGTACAGAGAAGAGCAACAAAGATGATTGGGGGACTGGAGGCTAAAACATATAGGGAACGGTTGCTGGAATTGGGTATGTGTAGTTTAACAAAGAGAAGGGTGAGTGATATGTATTCAAATGTTAATGTTACGTTATTAATAGTTATGTTAAACTAGTTATGGATTAATTGTTATAAATGCTACATGAGGTAAACGCTGCTGACAGGAAAACACGCAGCAGTTTGACAGCTGTCAAATTGCCGCTGGCTACTGCGCAAGCGCAACGATTGACAGCTCCACACGCGGACTCAAGCTGTCAGAAACCGACTCAGCCGATTGGCCCAAGCAGACGAGCGGGAGAAGCCTGGTTGCGGATTGGAGGAGCCAACTTCCAGCTGGCTATATAAGGGAGTCAAAACCGACTGACTTTGCCTCGTGTACCTCAATAAACAAACGTAGCTGAGCCTGCTGTCTCCGCGTAATCCTTGCCATCGCTAGCCACTTCACTGGCGACGAGGGTGGGATTCGCTTGCTAAGCTGAAGTCACTGAGCTTAGGAAGGGCAACCTTCTGGAGGCTCAGAGCTAGTCACTAGGAAGTTATAACTTCCACCTCACAGCAAGCAGAAGGGAGAACCGAGACAGCATGGCCGCATTCGGTCAGATACGTGAGTTCGACACCAGATTCCCCGAGCGCTGGGAATCACACCTAGGCCAAGTAGAAGGGTTCCTGCTGGTTAGTAAAATAACCGATGACCGGGCTAAGGCAGCAGCTCTCTTGTACTTGAGCAGAACCGCGGTGTACGACGTGGCCGTCGGACTATGCAGCCCGGAACCGGTCGCGCAAGTAACCTACGCTGAGCTCACCGAGAAGCTCAGCAAACACTACATGCCGACGCGTTCCGAGATTTACTGGAGAGTCCAGTTCACGAAGCGACGCCAACGACCCGGGGAACCACCAGCCGACTTCGTAGCGGGAGTAAGGCAAGCCGCCAGATGGTGTCACTTTCCGGACCTGGAGGACCGGATAAGGGACCAACTAGTCATAGGTCTTAGAGACGAGCGCCTCCAGAAAAAAATAATCGCGAAACCAACCCTGAATCTAGCTGAAGTCACTAGAGAGATTCAGGCATACGAAGATAGCCACTCGGAAGACTTCGCCAAAGCTGAAAACGGACAAACCGGAGCCGTGAACCAGGGGGAAATAGTCCCCAAGGACAGAGGAGAGCTGGAAGACCTCACCGATGTGGACGCCATCCACCGTCGGTTCGAAAGGCTCCAAACACGGAAAGCCGAACGAGGAGAAGGGGCAAGACCCAAGAACAACACCCGAGAACTTCGAACTGCCTATGCCAGCTGCGGAGGGAACCACATCAGATCCTCCTGCAGGTTCAGGAACGCCAGGTGCCACAACTGTGGCAAATCGGGTCACATCAAAACAGCATGCAGAAGCCGCAACCGCGAAGATCTCCACGAGGTCGAGGCAATGTCCCCAGGTATGACATCCCAGCCAACCCTAAAGGCCGAGCCCCCCAGATACCTAGTACAGGCAGTAGATAAGGAAGGAGAAAGGGGGGAGGGCCACATTCTAACCCCTAAGGTTAAAATCAAAGCCAGATTACAAGGACTACCATGCGAACTGGAGGTAGATTCCGGCTCCGCAGTCACCCTAATATCCATAAAAACATTCAGGGAAATTTGCCAAAAAAGCCGGAAACAGATTCCCTTAAAACCACCCCAAATAATTCTGGCAGACTACCAGAAGTCCCCAATACCCCTGAAAGGCCGAGCAAAAGTTTTCGTTGAATTCAAGAAATTTTGGGGACCCCTTAACATCCTAGTCACCCAGGAAAACAGATCCAACCTAATCGGATTGGATTGGTTTAAAGCACTAGGCATAAAACTAACAGGCGTTAATAAAATACAGGCCGCAAGCCTTGAAGACGTCTGCAAACAATTTGCAGACGTCTTCGACGGCTCCCTAGGAAAATACACAGGGCCCCCAATCACCCTTAAACTAAAACCTGAGGTGCCACCCATAAGAATAAGGGCACGAAGGGTCCCGTTCGCCCTCAAACAGAAGATTGAGAATGAACTGGACCGCCTTGTCAAAATAGGAGTCCTACAGCCCACCGACGGAGGGACCTGGGAAACCCCTATAGTGACACCTATAAAACCAAATGGCCAAATTAGATTATGTGCCGATTATAAAGCTACTCTAAACCGGGTACTCAACGCACATGCTTACCTGGTCCCCGCGGTGAAGGATGTCCTCTCCTCTGTCCATTCCGGCGCCATCTTTGCCAAGCTTGACTTGGCGCAGGCGTATTTACAGCTCCCTGTTAACTCCTGAAACCGCAGATGCGCAAACCATCATTACTCACCGCGGGGCTTTTAAAGTCAAATGCCTCCAATTCGGCATTTCGGCAGCCCCAGGAATTTTCCAAGAAATAATGGAAAAAACATTAAAAGGGATTCCTGGGGTATGCCCTTATTTCGACGATATCCTCATCGCCGGAGAAAATAAAGAAAATTTAGCAGAATGACTGTCAGCTGTTCTGACCAGATTCAGAGCAGCAGGTCTCAAACTACACAAACAAAAATGCCAGATAGGGGTTCCCTCAACCGAGTTCCTCGGTTACAAAATAGATGCCCATGGGGTCCACCCAACAGACACCAAGATCAAAGCTATCAAAGCTGCCCCAACACCAAAAAATAAACAAGAGTTACAAGCGTTCTTAGGACTCTTGAACTTTTATCACTCATTCTTGCCACATAAAGCCACCATAGCAGAACCATTACATCGGCTTTTAGATAAGGGACATCCTTGGCTCTGGACATCGGAACACGATACCAGTTTTAACAAACTCAAAGACGCTTTATGCAACAGTTCCACTGTCACCTTATTTAGAGAAGACCTTCCCCTGTGCATCGCGTGCGATGCATCTCCATACGGGATAGGGGCTGTACTCAGTCATCTGCTTGACTCAGGGATTCAAAAACCAATAGCTTTCTATTCAAGGACTCTCACGAAAGCAGAGAGGAATTATGCCCAAATAGATAGAGAAGCTCTGGCCATTGTCGCCGGATTCAAAAAATTCCATGATTACCTATATGGTAGGAATTTCACTATTTACACCGACCACAAACCCCTTCTTGGCATATTCACCTGGAATAAATTAACCCCGCAAATACTCTCACCGAGAATACTTCGATGGTCGACCTTCTTGTCGGCCTATTCGTTCCAACTAATCCACAAACCAGGGAAAGAACTGGGGCACGCAGATGGCCTCAGCAGACTGCCCCTGCCCTATTCAGACCCAGACCCGGCCCCAGCAGGGCGCATTTTGGCGATCTCGGAGCTGCCAGAAAGCCCCTTAACGGCAAAGGAAATCTCCTCTGCCACAGCCACCGACAAAATTTGCAGCCGAGTATTACAGTGGGTCACTGCAGGATGGCCAACCACATGCCCGGGGCAGGATTTTAAAGCATTCTTCACAAGAAGACATGAGCTGTCAGCTCATTTAGGATGCCTCCTATGGGGAAACAGGGTGGTAGTTCCGCACAAACATAGAGAAAAAACCTTACTTACACTACACGAGGGACACCCAGGGATAGTTAAAATGAAAGCCCTGGCAAGGAGTTACGTATGGTGGCCTGACATAGATAGCAACATAGAAAACCACGTTGCCGGCTGCTATCCGTGCCAGTTAACACGCTCAGCTCCACCTCAGAGCCCACCACACAGATGGGAGTCAACCAAAAATCCTTGGTCCAGGGTCCATTTGGATTTTGCCAGACCATTCTAGGGACAAACATTCCTAATCGCAGTAGATAGTTTTTCAAAATGACTAGAGGTAGTCCCAGTCCACAGCATCACCACTGCTACCACAGTACAGGTTCTGCGGGGGCTTTTCGCAACACACGGCCTCCCTGACATCCTTGTTACCGATAATGGGCCCCAATTTACCTCTCGCGAATTTCAGATATTCACGAGGGGCAACTATATTAAACACATTACATCGGCTCCCTTCCACCCCTCGTCCAACGGGATGGCTGAAGTCATGGTGAGATCCACCAAGGACGCCCTCAGAAAAATAGTCAAAGGCAACTGGCATCGACGACTTTCCCAATACCTGCTCGCCCAGCACACCACCCCATGCACCACCACGGGGAAATCTCCGGCAGAATTACGATGGGGATGTCGGCTCCTCACTCGACTGGACAAAATGCACCCAGATAGATCCAACACCGAAACAGACCAACCCCTGCCCCCAAGAACCTTTGCAATTGGACAAAATGTGTGGGCCCGTAATTACTCAGAAGGACCTAAGTGGCTTCAAGGTATTGTCATCGACCAAACGGGGCCACTCTCATACTTGATACACACACAACACAACGGACATATTCGCAGACACACAGACCAATTGAGAAACCGACACCCCCAAAACATCCCACACCCTGCACAAGCCGATTCCGCAGAGCCGCAACAAGAACCCGAAACCCGTCACCTCCCCGCAATAAACCAACCAAGACTGGGGGAAGGGGTACAAGAGAACGAAAGAACCCCTCGACGCTCCAGCCGGAGTAGACAACCACCAACGTATTTGCGAGACTATGAATGGCAGGGCAACAGGCACCATCGAGGGGAGAAGAACAACACCAGTTCAGGGGAGGGGTAAGGGGTGATATGTATTCAAATGTTAATGTTACGTTATTAATAGTTATGTTAAACTAGTTATGGATTAATTGTTATAAATGCTACATGAGGTAAACGCCGCTGACAGGAAAACACCTGGCAGTTTGACAGCTGTCAAATTGCCACTGGCTACCGCGCAAGCGCAACGATTGACAGCTCCACACGCGGACTCAAGCTGTCAGAAACCGACTCAGCCGATTGGCCCAAGCAGACGAGTGGGAGAAGCCTGGTTGCGGATTGGAGGAGCCAACTTCCAGCTGGCTATATAAGGGAGTCAAAACCGACTGACTTTGCCTCGTGTACCTCAATAAACAAACGTAGCTGAGCCTGCTGTCTCCGCGTAATCCTTGCCATCGCTAGCCACTTCAGTGAGGGGTGACATGATAGCATTGTTCCAATATCTCAGGGGCTGCCAGAAAGAAGAGGGAGTCAAGCTATTCTCCAAAGCACCTGAAAGCAGGACAAGAAGCAATGGATGGAAACTACTCAAGGAGGGAAGCAACCTAGAACTAAGGAGAAACTTCCTGACAGTTAGAACAATTAACCAGTGGAACAACTTGCCTCCAGAAGTGGTGAATGCTCCAACACTGGAAGTTTTTAAGAAGAGACTGGACAGCCATTTGCCTGAAATGGTATAGGGTTTCCTGCCTGAGCAGGGGGTTGGACTAGATGACCTCCAATGTCCCTTCCAACAACTTATTATTATTATTATTATTATTATTATTATTATTATTATTATTATTATTATTATTATTATTATTATTATTATTATTATTATTATTATAGGATTTAATGTCAGGTTTGGTTGGCTAGAGGCAGAAATAAGAAGACATGAATCTGTATCTGTAGTAGCAAATTACAGTGGGTAACATTTCATAGTTCCAGACTTCAAACTTTCTTAAAAAGATAATTCATCCAGTGAATCAACACTAATTCCTATTGCTTTGAATAGGCTTCTTTTTTAATCATGAAGAATCAGTTTACAAATGTCACAGTGCATTATTGCCCAAAAATTGTTTTATGAATTTTGACATTTTGTTATATAGTACAATATTTTTCCTTCTCAACAATTATAGTGCATGCATATCTATGTGTATACACATGCATGCATGCAATCATTGTGTAAATAATGTAACATTTTGAGCCCTGAATAAAATAGAGTAGAGTCAATAAAAACGTGTTCCATAGTATATTGGTTAGTTTTAAGGAGCTGCAAGATTTAGTTATTCTATTAGATTGCACATGTTTTTCTAATACTATATCTTATATTCTCTTACACACCTTGTTAGTTACAGTATATGCACATACTTACCAGAAATCAACAACTTTTCCAAAATATTAATATTATTTTCAATATTTTTTCTTTGCACCAGGATTGAGCAGTTTTTAACTGCTTCAGAGGCTGAGTAAATATTTGAGGAATGGGTATGAGTTGTGATTGGTGACAGAGTAAAAGAAAATAGATGTGACTATGTTATGTAGGTGGGTGAATTCAGTATGTTTTGCTTCTTTTCCTGGCATCTCTGATTTTGGTTTTGCTTATATTAAGCATGTTTTATGGCTTTTACCAAGTATTGCTAATGATGCAGAGTTGATGTTACATAGTTGGGTAGTGAACATCCACAAGCAAATAAGAAAATTCAGAGATACCTCTGTCTCATTATACTGTTTGTGTACAGATTCTTGTCACATTCATCTTTTTCCCAGCTGGATCAGTTACACACTTGATCCTGACCTCATCTCATTTTTAGCTTCTTGTAGAATGCCTGGAGCTCCTAGTATCAGAATCTCATGTGAAAGAATAAGGTTAAGATCATAATTCTTTGTGACTTCAATGCTGCATGCTGGAACTAGCTGTTGAGTTTTTTTTATCATTTTTATCATAGTATCCATGCCCAAAGTACTTTACAAAGCAGAAATGAGAGAAGTTTCCATGGCAAGGCAATGACCAAAGGAAATCAAGAGAAATGATAAATTGCAACATGGAAGTGTGTTGATGTATTCTCACTTTTATTTCAGAGGCTATTCTGAAAACAAAAGCAGGAGAGGAGCAAAACCTTAGAGAAAAACAAATTGGTATCAAGTTGATGGAGAGGAGGGAAAAAAGGTGGCAATTCTTAGGAAGAATGTTCCATTTTAAAGCAAGTAAGAATGGCCAAAGATCATTGATATAATCTGACATATTAAGAAATGTGAGAGTACAGCCTTCTCTGTCCCTACCGTATTCTAGACCAAATCCTATATTATACATATTCTGCAATTCTAAAACACATAAGAAATTCTGGTAAAGTTGTCTCACTTAATATTGTAGGAGATTTTTTAAAGGAATATGTGGACATATTTATATGTATAAAGAACAGAGGAACCATTTGAACTGTCAGGAATGTAATTAAGAGATGAATGCTACTAATGGTAATTTAATGTGCTATTGAAATCAGTACATACTGTATTGATTATGGAAAGGTCTTTTAGGATCACCTATCAACAGTAAAGGTACAGAAATAGGTCAAGAAATACGTTACAAACTAGCACTTATTGGTATAGCAATAAGGATCTTGAAAAATGTGTTAGGATATGTGTCTATATCAATGGTTTTTCCTGTTATAATCTATGGAAACAAAAGTTGGGCTTTGAAGAAGCAGAATAGAAGCAGAAGCAGAATAGTAATTACACTTTTGAATTTTGATCTACCATGGCTATCATGGTTAGCCAACAAAGCAAGGAAATTGATACCAGAACAAATCAACTGAGTTTTGCCTCAAGTTACCAATAGCCAGATTCACATTGGATGTGTTAAACAAAGACCTCATTCTTTTGGGAAGTCTGTAAAGCTGGGAAAGATGGAAGGAAAGAGAAAATATCAACAATTTTAATGGATTCAATTACAGTGATGATGGGAGCACTGCTGGAAGATTTGAAAGATGAGGTGGGGATAGATCATCAGGGATAAAATGTAGGAAATATCTGGCTCTGATAACTGTCATCCCATTGGTTGCCAGGGTTGAATTGGATGATCTGACTGGTTAGATGGGTATCATAGATGGAGAAGACCTATCTCTGTGGTTGCTAAAAACACTAACTTGGTGGTACTTAATAATAACTATGAGTGAAAAAAATGAAACTTTGGGACAGTTTGGTAAAAATGATTACTAATGATTACATTTAAAAAAAAATCTCATCATCAAGCTGCAAAGAATGCTTATGTTGCTGCATCCATTACTGCTTCTTAGCTTGCCTACAGACTTGGGGTGAGGGGCAGGAAAAAAGGAATGCAGGCTTCAAACATCAGATTGCCAAGTCATGAGAACCAAGGTCATCCAAGAACTATTTTTTTATTGAAAAGTTTTTAAATACATTTTATTTTTAACAAAACAAAACCCCTCCCAACCCCCTCCCCTCTCCCCAACCCTCCCCAACACCTCCCTCCCTTCCACCTCCCCCCTCCCCGACTTCCCAGAGCTAAATACAGGGTATAAAAATACAAACAATCATAATCTACCTTATGCAAACAACAATAAACTATTAAATCTATCACACTTTAACTCTTATAAAATAACTACAAGCAATATAAATATCACATCAATACTTATTCAAATGCTAGATGAAACTTTTTAGTCCCATATTTATTCTGGATATAATCAATCCATTTTTTCCACTCCACAATATATCTCTGTTGCGAATGGTCTTTCAAGTACGCTGAGATCTTTGCCATTTCCGCCAGGTTGGAAACTTTTAAAGTCCATTCTTCTATAGTCGGCAGTTCTTCCTTCTTCCAATATTGCCCTACTAAAAGTCTTGCTGCCGTAATTAAATTCAACATCAACTTAGTGTCCACAACAGTAGTATCAGTAATAATGCCCAGTAAAAACAATTGCGGACAAAACTTTATCCTTTTCTTAAATATTTTTTGCATGTTCCACCAAATTTTAATCCAAAATGCTTTAACCTTTTTACAGGTCCACCATATATGAAAATACGTTGCATCTTCACCACCACACCTCCAACATTTAGGCTGGCAGTTCGGATACATACTTGCTGATTTTTTAGGATCTAAATGTCACCTATAAAACATTTTATAAAAGTTCTCTCTTAAATTTTGAGCTTGCGTAAATTTTACATTTCTCACCCAAATCTTTTCCCAAGTATCCATTGTAATGACTTCTTGAAAATTCTGAGCCCACTTTATCATACAGTCTTTAACAAGTTCTGTCTCTGAATCAATTTCTATCAGTGCAAGATATATCCTTTTAATATGTGCTTGACCTTGATCTCTAATTTGCTTTACCAGATTTTCATCAGTCATTGAAAAACCAATTTTCTGGTCTTCTTTCCACCTGGCCTGTAATTGCCCATACTGAAACCAAGTTTGTACAATCTTTTCTTCTCTTAAGATATAATATGGCTTCAAATACCATACATTCCTTTCCAAACTTAAAATTTCCTTATATGTAGTCACATCATGTTTAAACCCAACACTTATATTTTCTATTGCGTGTTTCGGTATTGCCCATATAGGTATCTTATAATTTAGCTTATGTCTATACTTTTTCCAAACTCGCAACAGAGCATGTCTTAAAATATGTACCTTGAACACATTATCCACCTTCTTATCATACAATAAATATGCATGCCAACCAAATAACAAATCATGGCCTTCAAGATTTAATAATCTCACTTGTGTTAAATTAATCCAATCATTTATCGCTGACAAAGCAGCAGCTTCATAGTATAGTTTAAGATTAGGCATTTTAAGACCACCTCTCTCACGCGTATCCTGCATAATCTTAAATTTAACTCGTGGCCTTTTCCCTGCCCAGACAAATTTATTAATACCCTTTTGCCATTCCTCCAAGTTTGAATCCTTTTTAAGAATAGGTATCATTTGAAATAAAAATAAAAATTTCGGCAAAACATTCATTTTCACTGCTGCAATTCTTCCCAATAAAGATAATTGTAGTTTTTTCCAGCTATCCAATTCTTTTTGAACTTTTCCCCATAACTTTTCATAATTATTTTTATATAGCTTTACATTTGAGGGTGACAAATATATCCCCAAATATTTAACCCTTTTAACAATTTCAAATCCCGTTAGCTCTTCTAAAACAGCCTTTTGTGATACTGTCATATTCTTAGACAACATTTTAGTTTTTTGTATGTTAACCTTGAATCCAGAAACTTTCCCATATTGCATTATTATCTCCATCAGTTCTACAACTGAATCTTCAGGCTGAGTCACCGTAACAACCAGATCATCTGCAAACGCCCTCAGTCTGTAATCCTGATCTCTTATTTGAATTCCCCTGATTTTTTCCGAATCCCGTATTTTAATCAGTAATATCTCCAATGTTAAAACAAATAGTAAAGGTGACAACGGGCACCCCTGCCTTGTGCCCTTTTCAATGTTACATACTTCCGTCAAACTATTATTTACTATTATACGGGCTGTTTGCTTTTGATATAGTGCCCTAATTGGTTGTAAGAATTTATCCCCAAAATTCATTTTATCTAATACTTTCAACAAAAATTGCCAATCCAATTGATCAAAGGCTTTTTCAGCATCCAAAAAGATCAACGCTGCAGGGATCTGATTGTTTCTTTCCAGAAATTCCAACAAATCAACTATATGCCTCACATTGTTCTTCATTAGTCTACCACTTATAAACCCAGTTTGGTCACCATGAATTACTTGTTGCAATACCCTCATTAATCTGTTAGCTAAAACCTTAGCAAATATCTTATAGTCCGTATTCAAAAGTGCTATTGGTCTATAATTTTTTGCTTGGGTGACATCCTGATCTTCCTTCGGAATCAAAGAAATAAAAGCAGTTTTCCAGGACGGGGGCACCCCTCCTCCCATTTGAATTGTCTGAAACAATTCCCTTAATGGCTTTACCATCTCTAACTGTAAATTTTTATAATACACAGCAGTCAATCCATCTGTACCTGGCGCTTTACCCACTTTCAATTGTTTAATTGCTGAAAAAAATTCTTCCTCAGTTATCAATTGATTCATCTCTTCCTTTTGTTCTTGTGTAAGAACAGGAATATTAGCATTCATCAAATATACATCAATATCTGCCTCACTAATCTTATCTCTAGCATATAACTTAGAGTAAAAATCAACAAAAGTCTTCTTAATAAGACTGCTGGTACACTACCTTACCCTTATGTTCTATTCTATCTATATTAGAAGCCCTTTGTTTTTTCCTTAACAAATAAGCTAACCATCTACCTGGTTTATTGGCATTGCAAAAAGTATTATGTCTAGCATATCGTAAGTTAGTTGCCACTTGATCAGCCATCAACTTGTCGAACTGTCCCCTTAATAAATTAATTACCTCTTTAATCTTCACATCCGATGGATTCAAAATTAAGGCCTTTTCTTTTTCCCTAATTTCATTCTCTAATTCCTTCCTCCTGAATTCCAGATTGCATCTATATTTGTTATTCAAATATATTAATACACCTCTCATATAAGCTTTACTAGCATCCCAGACCATTTCAATAGAAGTACCCTTATGCATATTAATTTTAAAAAAATCCTTCATCTGTTTTTTACATTCTTCCACATTTTCCTGATTTCTAAACAGGTTCTCATTTAGACGCCAGGAGCGCCTATCTCTATTATCCTTGTCTATCTCTAACCAGACTGGACTATGATCAGACATAGTTCTTGGACAAATCTTAATCTTCTTAATCCTAGAAAAGAAATCATTAGTAGTTAGTATAAAATCAATCCTAGAAAAAGATTGATGTCTATCGGAAAAAAAGTATAGTCCTTCTCTTGCAGATTCCTTTCTCTCCAAATATCTCGCAATTCCAAATCATCCTTCATTTCAAAAAAGGATTTAGGCAGTTTAGCATGACTTGGAACACTTTTTAAAAAAACACTCTTGTCCATTTGTACATCCAAAACACCGTTCCAGTCTCCCATAAAAATAAAAGATTTATAATCCCACTGAGTAATCTTGCTGTGTAGTAAACTATAAAAGTCTGCTTGTTGTTGATTAGGAGCATATAATCCAACCAGAAGTGTTTTCTTGCCTTCTATTAACAGTTCAATTATAACATATCTTCCTTGTTTATCTACTTCAATTAACTCCGCTGTCAAGGTATTCTTAACATAAACAACCACTCCATTTTTCTTATCCGTTGCAGAGGCAATAAATTGTGTACCCAGTCTTGAATTTAATAAGTACTTTTGATCCGTAACTCTAATACTGTATGTGTTTCTTGTAAACAAATAACATCATTCTTAAATTGTTTTAAATATTGAAAAACTTTCTTTCTCTTCTGTGGTGAATTTAAACCATTAACATTCCAGGTTAGAAACTTTGTCGCCATCCTTCGCGACCTGAAGCTTTTGGAGCGCTTCTTCCAGGATCACCTGCACTTTCTTAGGTCGCGCTCCTCCCACAGCTTGACTATAAGTAAGTTTTGGAGGTGCCATCATGACTTTCTTCTGGTCTTGTTCTTGCTCTCGTCTCATTCGTCTCGAAGCAGCACGCGTCATCTTCTGGTCTCTGGCCTCCTCCGATGATACTGAAGTTTGATCCACTCCTGTAGCTTTCTCATCTATCTGCGTTGTTCCTTCAGTACCTTGTAAATTCTCACTGCGTAGTTGAGGCTCTCCCTCACCATTCTTCTTTGTAGATTCCAAAAGTGGTATGGGGGCTGCTTTTAAAACATTACTATAAAAATCACGTGCCTGCAACACTGTAGTAAGACAATGTCTCATGCCTTCATGCATCACCACCATACTCACTGGTATCTCCCATCTAAACTTAATATCGCATCATCTTAATTCTTGTGCCAAAAAGGCAAATTCCTTCCTTCTCCTTAGGATTCTTGGAGGGATCTCTTTTAAAACCAAGACTTCTTGCTCAGCAATTGCAAATTTAGTATTGTAAGAGGCTTGAATAACCTCATTTCTAATTGCTCTCTTTGTAAAATAAACCACCACATCTCTGGGTAGTTTCCTTTGTCTTGCAATCCACGAATTAACACGGAAAATTTTGTCTATATCTTCCATAATTGCATCTGCTGGTCGCCCCAGCACCCCTTCCAAAGCCTCAGAAACTATTTTCTTCAAATTTTCTTTAGGATCCTCTTTTAAGCCTCTGATTCTCACAGCAAACTCCATCTCATGGTACTGTACCAAGGTCAAATCACTATCAATTTTCTCCACCACATTTTCAGTCTCTGTCATTTTTGCATCTAATCTAATATTATTTTGGCTGAGATCTTCCACTCTTTCGTCCAAGCGCTCAATACATATAGCCATGCCTTGAAATGCAAGTAAGATGTCTGCCCTTATTTCTGTTAACTTCTCATCCAGAAGCTCTGTGAGCTTTTCATCCATAATCTCAGCTAATTGTTGCGATTGCTTTTCCATAGCCTCTTGCAACAAATTCTGGAGGTCTTTAACTGTAAAAGTTGGTGCAAGTGCGGGTGCAGGGGGAGGGGGCAATAAAGCTTGTAACGAAGACTGCTGCACCGGAGAAGCCCCCGTGCTTCTAAGAACTTTAGAGGATTTGGCAGCCATTTTCACCCACTATTGCCTGCTACGCTCTTTCACTTTCAAACTCCGCAAAGTCCATTGAGTTAAAGATCATAAATTCACTTTCACCTGGATCTCCTGTGTCGCTCTGCCTGCATCCAGGTTCTCAAAGGTTCTCTCTTGCTGGCAGGGATGGTTGCTGACGCCCTGCTCTGCTCCAAAAAGCCAGGAGCAGAGGCGCCCCGCAATCCGGAGCAAACTCAGGCTTTGGGGGGGCTCAATCCTTCAGCCGCCAAAACTTTTAGCTCTGGCGGCCCCGGAGAGCTCTACCTCTACCTGGGCGCTCACCCCCTCCTCTTCTCCCGAGGAGGGGGCTTCCGAGCCGCCAAAACAGCTGATCGGCGCTGTTTTCGGTGGCTCTACGGAGCCGGCGGGGCTGACAGCCAGAATGGCTGCCTGCGGCGACGCCTTACCACCTGGAAGTCCATCCAAGAACTGTTTAATGAGAACTGAAACACTCTCTCATAACAATTGTCTGACATTTTATTGAATAATGTGACCTGCACTATTAGGGGGGGATGGAGATTCTATACATTAAAATACTGATTTAGGTGCCAATTAACCAGAGCTGGTTTTCTATTCATCTGTGCTGAAATGGTGTGCTCAGTAAAGTTTTGCTTTACAGATTGGAAAGTCTCAGCTGTGCTTACTTTGTTGGGATCATCACTCAGAACCTTGACACTCATTTTGTAATCATCTGAAAGCTCTAGATATCATGGATGCCTCACACCTTTTTTATCTTTAATGTGAAATCTTAACCTGCCATTGTTGTTGTTGTTTGCTGTTATTTTATTTATTATTTTGCCCAGTAATATTTAAAATTATATTGCATATTTAGGATCCCTGGCAAAATAAAATTCTTAAAAATCAGTTTAACAAAAAGAAGTAATTCATTTATATTTCCTAGGTGGTAATTAAATTTAACTTTGTAGATTTTTTTCTTTTTATCATTTGAAAACACAAACTTAATATGCAGATCTTGAATTGGTGCAATCTAGAAAACTGGTCCTTTCCTCTTTTTGTACAGGGGGTCTTACTACATCAATTGCACAAAGATTTTTAGAATAAACAGGAAAAGACTGCCAGATAATTCTTTCAATGTTGTTACCTTGTATTTCTATATATATTGCTTTTATTTCAAATTAATCACTGCATAACCATGCAGATTGCTGACATTTACAAATAAATAAATGCCAGTAATGTCAGATATAAATCTGTCATAAATCTGTATTTTTATCAACATAAGCACAATTTTTTAAAATAACAAGGCCTTTTATACTGTATTCCTTTGCCTATTACCAATATATAATATTATTACTGTTTATTTCTTATTTAACTCTCTTTCTATACATATATTTTGCAAGTGTAGAAGCCTTCCAGGATGGAAATTTTGAAAGTTTTACCTTCAACTGAAAATATAACACATAGTCCAGATGGACATGGTGTATTTTTGGTGTCAGGGTTGCATATGAACCATATGGAGTGTGAAATTTATTGCAAAACCCATCCATTTTTATATTCTTGTGTGTGAATAAGATAATGCCATCTTATTTGTAGAGCCTGACAGCTTGATATTTTTGGCATACAATTGCAGAACAGGAATATAAACATGCACATGACATTCCTGTAGAAACTAATAAACGCTATTTATTTGAAACAAAAATCATATTCTGGCTTTCATTTCTTTATTCCCAATTTGGCTTACAAATGTCTAGATAAAATAGCAACAGCAGTGATTAAGAATTAGGAAAGCCATATTCCATTCAAAAGCTAAGAAAATACTACAGCCTTCTTGTATAAAATGCCAGACGATCCATTTTAAAGAAGGAATAAGCAAATAATCCTAAAGGTCATATGCTTTCTAGTGGTGGCTCAAGGCATATGGGGCCACAGACCCATGTTAAAAGAAACATTGTACAATTGTAAAGACTTATTTGGTGTTTTTGAAGCATTTGAAACAGCAAAGATTAAAATATAAAAGTTAAAAAATAACTTTGTATTTTAATATTTTATTTCTTTTATCAGTATTAAATGTTTGGAAACAAATCATCTTTGCAGATTTTCTAATCATATGGTGCTAGCCCAATGTACATGCTGTAGTGTCTGAGAATGATATAGGGAGAAGACCATATCTCACGTGTCAATTAATGAGCCTGTGACATGGCATAGTACAGAAGTCCCCAACCTTTTTGGTACCAGGGACAACTTTCATAGAAGACAATTTTTCCATGGACCAGAGGTGGGCTGAGATGGAAGGGGAGGGGTGGGCGGTTTAGGATGATTCAAGTGCATTACATTTATTGAATTTTTTTCTCAATAAACAAATGAAGAAATAAATAATGCACTTTTTTTCTAATAAATTTTATTGATCTTTTTTTAAAAAATAAATCACTTAATAGTTGGTGAACAGTGTGTTGTCTGGGTTACATTTGTAAAACAATCATTAATAATTGATTTTTATAATCCATAATCCACATAATGGTTTTAGTTGATTTCCTCTTTTCCCAAAATATCCTCTTTTGCAAACATTGAGTTAATACAATTCTTATTGTTTTGATAGATAACAATTAAATATATATATTTCCCAATATTCCTCAAAATAATAATCACATCAATATAATATTTCTTTTCAATCGAATCATTCTAGTTGCCTTACCATAGATTCTATTACAGTCCTTATTTTAGTTTGTTTCTCCCACCAAATTCTAGGTATTCTTACTGGTTAAGATTTTCTCAAAAATTAATTACATTTAAAAATTTAACTCTATTTTTCCATATGAACCATCTCACACTTTTACATTTCTTAAGGAATAGATAAAACAATGAAAAAGAAAGAAAGAAAGAAAGAAAGAAAGAAAGAAAGAAAGAAAGAAAGAAAGAAAGGAGAGCAAGAGTAAAGAAACATAAAAAATAACATACTACTTAATATATATATTCCTCCTAAGCTAATATATATTTATTTCCTAAATTTCTTATTCTTTTTAACCATAATTAAAAATATGTTTAATCTTTAAACATTCCATTTAATAGGTAAAGGTAAAGGTAAAGGTTCCCCCGCACATGCGTGCTAGTCGTTTCCAACTCTAGGGGCCGGTGCTCATCTCCGTTTCAAAGCCTAAGAGCCAGAGCTTGTCCGAGGACGTCTCCGTGGTCATGTGGCCGGCATGACTAGATGCCAAAGGCGTACGGAATGCTGTTACCTTCCCACAGTAGTGGTTCCTATTTTTCTACTTGCATTTTTACGTGCTTTCGAACTGCTAGATTGGCAGAAGCTGGGACGAGTAACAGGTGCTCACTCTGTTACGCGGCATTCGGGATTTGACCCACCAACCTGCCGACCATCTGATTGACAAGCTCAGCGTCCTAACCCACTGAGCCACCTTGTCCCTTTCCATTTAATACATCTAGTCATCTAGTCCTTTACCTCTTATTCAAAACATTTTTATCCATTATAATTTTCTTAAATTCAATTACATTTAAGTATCTAAAACATTGCCTTTATCTAAGTTATTTCAACTTCTTTATATTACTCATATCAAAAAAAGAGAACAAAAAAGGGGAAAAAGCATACTATATTATTTAGGGAATTCATCTCTCTTAGAATGATATATATATTCCAAAACTTTTCTATTTCTTTAACCATATTCAAACAAATGTTTCTTTTTAAAGTATTCTCTCTGGAAAGTCCCATCATCTATTTTCTTGGTTTCCACTTTAGTCTTTTTCCTTTGCTGAGTATCTTTCTTAATCAATGTATTTTGCAGAATGAAAAAGTTTTTCTGTATGTTCGTAAATGTTGCTGTAGATATAAAAATTAAATCAGGTGAAGTGTCTTTGTGCAGGGCTTCTGCCTTTCCATGTTTGTTGAAAATCTTTTCCTTTCTCTCCAACGTTACTGTTCTGTCCCAGCCTATATACGTCTTTCTTCACAAAGACAAACCCCTCTTTTAACAAGTACTCTGGAAAACCAACCCCTTTTATTTCAGTTACATACCTGATAATTGTCCCCAAAGCAAAACAGAGCATGAGTCAAACAGGAAATAGTTCACAGGTAAAGGAAACAAAAAATGAAGCCTTGAAACTGGAATCCTTTACAAATGGTTGCCTTCAGCAACCAACACTGCCCACACCTTCCCTTTTTATTATGCAGCCCCAATGCGTGGCTTCTCAATGCCTTCTCCTCCTCCCCCAGAGCTGCCCCATTGACTCCCTCTGTCCTGCTCTTGTAACCTGTCGGCATTTGCGAGCCTCTATAATGTCTTCTAGCTGTGCATCCTCAAAGTCTGACTCAGCTTCCCAGCACATCTGAGTCTCATCCTGAGCATGACTGGAGGGGCCAGGTTCTTCATTAGTTTGTTAAGTCCTGGAGCTCATCAGAGCCTTCCTCCAACTCTGATGGCTCCCCAGGCCCCCCCTCCTCCTCCTCTGATTCCCCGGACTCAGCTGCCGGGATCACAGGCTGGCATGGAATCACAACAGTTCCTGACCTCTCTATAGTCCATTTTATCCAATCTGTTTTCTTGTCCTCAGATTTATTTTGTAGTCTTAAGGGATAAGTTGTTTTTTCCAATTCTTGTGAATTTTTCTCCACTAGGATTAAATCATGTTTCCTTGTTTTGTTAAGTTCCTTCTTTAAGTCTCTATTCTCAATTCTATATCCATTTATCTGTTTTATCTGCTCCTTCTCTGAAGTTGTTTTCTGAGAATGTTTTTGTTGTAAAGTTAACTTAGAAATAGATTGATTTATATTTTCAAATTTACTTTGGATTTCTTTGTGGTTTAAGGTCATTGTTGTTTGAATTAGTTGCAGTATACTATATATCTCCTCCTGTGAAGTATTTATGTTTTCTTGATATGTTCTTTTTACATTTCTCTGATCCATGATGGCCAAAAATTTGAGTTTTTCTCTTCCTTTCTTTTCTCTGCAAATAGCTTTAGAGTCCCAATTAAATAGATATTTGTAATCCAAATAATGTACCTGACTTTCATAAATTAGGTTAAAACCATCCACATACAATAATGAAATAAAAAATAATATGCCAATTACTTTGATCTAAAAACAGTTCCAGTGCTGGAGGGATCAGCAGTTCCACCTCGTGACCCCTGGGCCTGCTGGAAGAGTCTCTCTTGATGGCCTTCTAAGACCAAAGGGGGTACGGGACTGAATGCTGTTTCATAGAAAGTAGGCGGGATGTGGCCAGGAGGAGGGGGGGACTTGCTGCATCTCGAGGACCTGAAATTTGTGTTCCTTTCTGGTATCCAAAGTTTGTCTGAAATGCAGCACACAACTTTTAGGATAGAGATTTTTCTTAGGAAAAAGCAGTATTTGATCAAATGTGCTTGAGCATCTGCAGTAGACATTGGATCGTCTCTTCCTCATAGAGGCACATGCACAGCTCACTCTTCCAGGCAAAGTGCCTGGTCAATGTGAGGAACACTTGCTGGGTCTCTGCTCACCTCAGATGGTGCTGGAACCGAGAGCTGCTCTTTTGGGGGACAGGGTTGGCCTGGCTGGGGAACTCTGGGTGTCCACATACCTAGAAAGGGCTCAGGCTGAGAATTGCTTTCCAGGAGGCTAGGCCTGTCCAGCTGGCCCCCTGGTGTTGAAGCATCCTTTGGGCACCCATAGAAATAGGTTCAAATACCCCTCTTTTATTCCTTCTCTAGATATAAATTGTCAATATTTCTATATTTCAGTAGCTACCATAATTTTACAATCCTGACTATCATGTTATTTAAAAAACTGGAACATTAATAAGATCCAGCTTTGTCTCAAAGTGAAAGATCCTGATTTAACAGATCACAACAATTGAGAAACAATTATGTTTTTCCTTCAGATTGTATAACTCTTTCCCCTTTTAACAAACTAGCTCAGTAGTTCTTGCTTCAGCCAAGAAGCTGGTCCAAGGAGGCTATTTTGCCTGGGTGGGGGCAAGCTGGTTTTCATCCACTCCCCCTCTGCCCATGCACAGAGAGGCTGGCCAAGAGCGGAGGGCAGATTGCAGAGATGCATGCAACCCCTCATGAGCTGCTGGCTTCAGTCTGCACTTCCAGCATGGCGGGCTCCTCCCGTCGGCTCCTGACAGCCGTTGCCCATCTTGGTGCCCTCCAGAGCCATGGGGCTTGCCCTAGACTGAGTGGCACTTCTCTTAGGCCACCCTCCCAGCCCTTCCCCATTGCTCTGGATTGCTTTGGGCTAGTTTTGTGCTCTGGTGGAATGTAGGGGACTTCTTTCCTTGGAGCATCTTGGTGGGTGTGCAAGACAGCAATTTGCACTCTTGTAATCTCCAGGGACACGGTGGCTCAGTGGGTTAGGACGCTGAGCTTGTCAATCAGAAGGTCGGCAGTTTGGCAGGTCGAATCCCGAGTGCCACGTAACAGAGTGTTACTCGTCCCAGCTTCTGCCATCCTAGCAGTTCAAAAGCACGTAAAAAATGCAAGTAGAAAAATAGGGACCACTACGGTGGGAAGATAACAGCGTTCCGTACGCCTTAGGCATCTAGTCATGCCAGCCACATGACCATGGAGACGTCCTCGGACAAGCGCTGGCTCTTTGGCTTTGAAACGGAGATGAGCACCGGCCCCTAGAGTCGGAAACGACTAGCATGCATGTGCGGGGGAATTTTTTCCCCTGAAATTTATAATTCTCTCTTTGTCTACAACCCAGATTATTGTCTTTTTTTGTCACAGCTGTTCTTTGTTGTTAAAACTTTGAAGGTCACAAACACAGATTAGCTTTTCCCAGGTTTTGCCAAGTCTTATCTTAAAGTAATAGCTGTCATAGTCTTCATCCACCACTAGGTGTCAGCAACTATTTGTTTTTCAATTTCCAAAATGAACAATTATCTATAAAATGAGAATCTTAAACATTTGAATCGCCATTTGACCATTCCAGAATCACTGGAGCACCCTTCTTTCTTTTGTCGCCTCTCTGGGGCAACTTAGATCCATTTAGGGTCCCCAGGCAGGGCAAAATTAGCTGTGGGGGTGCGGAGAATCCACAAGCCCACAACCGGTCTCTACCAAGCAAAACCGGAAGTCCAATAATGCACTTATTTCTATTATTATTACATTGTAATAGATTAGATCAGTGACTTTCTGCTTCTAAGAAAGTGGGAAGGAAGAGAGAGAGAGAGAGAGAGAGAGAGAGAGAGAGAGAGAGAGAGAGAGAGAGAGAGAGAGAGAGAGAGAGAGAGAGAGAGAGAGAGAGAGAGAGAGAACAAACTTGGCACTGCGCTAACCCAGCTGTCTCAGAAAAGGTGCAAATGAGAGAGGGATTCCCTTGGAGACATAGTGCTTAAGGGGAAATGTAGCTTCTCCCCTCCCCCTTTGCAAGCCATGCAGGAGTGCACTTGGCTTGCAAACTTGAAGAGGTGCATCCCAAAATAAACCATGAAAAGCAGGCAGGATGTTGCCAAATCACAAGGCACCTGGAGCATCAAAACAAAAGCAAACAATTCCGGTAGAAATGCAATGGAGCCTAGCGGTCTTAGAAAAAGTGCAAATGAGAGAGAGAATCCCTTGGAGATGCAGGGCTTAAGGTGAAAGGTAGCTTCTCCCTGCCCCTATTTGCACCCTGACAAAAAGATACCCTCACACAAACCTACCTTGGGAGGATCCCCCTCCAATGAGGCTTTGGGGAAGCTCCCAGTTTCAAGCTGAGCTGATGTGTGCTTGTCTTGCAAACAAGGAGAGTTGCATGAAGGGTGCACAAGCTTAGCTAGGATGCTGAGAGGGGGAGAGGAGGAAAGTGAGGAAGAGGAGGAGGAAGAAGTAGCAGGAGGAGGAGTAGCCAGTTGCAAGTGCAGCTGCCAACTTTGCATTGAGCAAGACAGTTTCTGCTCAGCCACTCTCCCACCCCTGCCCAGACCCCTACAGTCTCACCTCATGTCTGGAGGTGTAAAATGTGCCTTCAGTGCAACTCTAGCTGTGCGTCCCAGTTGCTAACTGGCCACAGCCCAGTACTGGTCTGTGGACTGGTGGTCGGGGATCCCTGGCATAGGATTTCACTTCTGTAGGATTTCAGTGACTGGACAGGTTTGTTGGAATGACCATGGGAGACAGGAGACAGAGAGACTGATTTGATGATCAGCATGTAAAAGATGTCTCAGCCCAGAGAAGCAGGGAGGGTACAGGAAAAGTTTCAGAAGAGACCCTCCCTAGTTTTCCAGAGAGTAAAAGGAAAGAAGGAGTGAAACAATTTCAGTCTCGCAACATTCTGTTAATGTAACCTTACAATAAAGATAGAGCTAGAACTCCTGGTTGCACTTCTTGTTTGGACTACCTTGCAGGGCTAATACATATAAATAAATAAAAACAAATAAATAAATATTGCACAATCTCAGTTGAGACATTAAAATCTGGCAGGATAAGAAACCTAAAATAACCCAATATCATACCCAACATCACCTCAGGTAACACCAAAAAAAAGACATGATTAGGCAGACAGGTAGAACATATATTAATAGCCACCTCTTACAACGGTGTAGCAGTAGGTCCTTTTTATACCTTCAATTTTCTTTCCTGAAGCCAGCCTCAGAGTATTGAGATGCAGTGGGGAGAAGTTTAATTTATTTAGTAAAAATAAGGAAACATAACAAAAACAACAAAGATTTAGAATAGTCTGAAACTGAAAGGAAACTTTTAAATTTTAAATCTTTTAATTTTCTAAATGCTTGAACCATTCTTCTTCAAGTGTGTGTGAGTGTGTGTGTGTGTGTGTGTGTGTACACATACATAATTAATTCATATATATATATATGGATGGGGCAAGAAAACCAAATGAACGAGCACTGACCATGCTTAGAAGACACAGAATACTACCTTATTTTTGAAAGAAAAAAAACAAAGAAAAAATAATAGTGTGGAAAGAATGATGCAGTGTGAGTGGACTCCACACTGCAGCGTTTTGTTGCAGGCTTAAATTGTAAGACACAGACTCACTCACTGAGAATTGAAGGCTATTTACATGGCTTTTTTTCTGAGCAGCATATATTTCCCATTATCCTGCCTTTAAGATATCTTGTATGTTTGACTCAGGCATATGTCCAAGATCTGCTCTGTTCAGAGTGTAAGCAATCTATAATAAGAAAAACAGAATTCAGAGGAAGGACAGAGCTCTCAGTAATAAAGCAGGTTGAAATATCTGTCACTGTAGAATAAAAAAAGAAAACCTATGATTGTGAAATACTCTTTTCCTTCATTCATAAGAGCCCATTTGACACAAAAAGAGGCCTGCAGTTTTGATTTCACATTGAAAAGTCTCACTTCTTCAGTTTGAGAGAGAGAAAAGGTTGTAAAATTATCTACTGAAAATTCCATTAACCATGTTGTAAATGGAAGCCAGTTCACTTAGAGCTGAAGCTTTCTCAGAGCTATTATCTTCTTTGCAGAGTACAAAATATCAGTATAATTTTCTTTACCCAACTTCCTTATAAAATATAGCAGGGACTATAGATTAAAAATCAGCAGCATTTACTGAGCAAGTGGTACAGATGAATTTTATAGGACCTAATTTGGCACAGAGAAGAGCCAGTAGCTGTCATGTTCTGACTAATGAGACAGTTCAAAGAACATTCCGGCATTGTTTATTCTAAAAAGTCTATAATAATGAGAAAGAAGCATTGGCACTCATGGATGGATGCCAAAATCTGAATTTGCCTCCCCTGAACACATCATATCAAACACAATTCCCTCCCTTAATTTAAACGTCATAAATCACATTCTTTAATTAGTTTAACATGCAAAGCTTATCTTCTGTTCTGTTTCGCGCCATTCCTTATCTTATTAAAAAAACAACTGGGGTAGCATTCTCCTGCCCACCAGCTTCATTTTTCAAAAGCAAAACAGTTTAAAGGGAAAGGCTGCCTCACGGCAAAAATGTCCAATGTTTGCAGCATTGACATCTGGCCCCCCTTACAAAAAGGATAGATCCTGTAATGTAAACAAAAGCATGTGTCAGGGATTATCTCTTGGTTTGCTGGGGTTTCTTTCATGAAACTTTTTCATGAGTTGGTCAGCCTTCACATCGCTAGATTTCACCCAAGTAGCTTCAGACAGCTTCAGACAGCGAGTACCCCTTCCATTGTACTATTGGTACTATTCTAGAGTCAAGAATGCCTTTCACTTCATAGTGTGTCTGACCTGCTACTACGAGGGGCCTGGGTGCCTTCTTAGGGGAAGGTCTCAAAGTGGAGTCCCAAAAAGTTTTCAGCAGGCTGCAATGGAAGATAGGGTGAACTTTCCCTAAAAGCCTAGGGAGTTTTAGTTCTACTTGTGACAGGGTTGATGATCCTTACGATGGGGAAAGGCCCCAAAAATTGTGGCTGTTGTACCCCTAGTTGCTGCTGGCCCCATCCTGGTTGTTGATTCAATGGCTTCCAGGGGGCCCACTGCAGCTGTTGAACCCTCAGTTACTGGTGACCCCATTGGTGCTCCTGTATGCCCAGGGGTTGCACATTCGGGCCCTGTTGCTGCCCCACTTGCAATGGTTGTCTGAGGGGAGGCTGCTGGGTCTCCCTCATTAGCGGGCCCCTCAGCAGTTGCTATATGTTCGGGGGCAGTGACCAATCTCCTTGCTGTTTAGTTCCACCTATCAAAAGAAATCAAGTGAATCACTAGCTAAGGTCTTCTTTCACTTCCCCAGTGATCTGTGTGAAGATAAGAGTCAGCTCACTGGATTGGTTTAGTAACCCAGTCAGGCTATTAGTTGTCAGCATGAGCACATAATATGATGACACTGTGTCTCTGTGAATACAAGAGAGAGGAAGAATGCTTAGTCCTGTATCTTTTGATTCAGTGAAATATATTGGTTTAAGACATTATAACAATTGCTATGAAAATAAGAGACACTTCGCTTATTATGCACTTTGCTGAATTCATGACAAGCTGCAGTGGTGAAATAGCTGTTTCAACAAACCTAGGAAAGTCATGCCATTTAGAAATTTCTCAACTTTTCATTAACCCTGAATCATCTCGAAGCATACTGTGAAGCAAGACCTTTTGAGTAAAAACTCACACCAGACTAAATTAATTCTTTAGGACACCGTAAGCCTTTTATAATTCATTTTTTCCACCACTACTAAACAATCAAGCCACAGCACCTTCTCAGAATCAACATTTCACATTTATTTATTTATTTATTTAGTTATATTTATATACCGCCCTATTCCCTGAGGACTCAGGGCGGTTTACAGGGAATTAAAATCCAAAATACAAAAATTAAGAACCAAATTTCAGTTTCGCAGAAGGCTCTCTTAGAAGGATTAACTGGATTTGAGATTGTTAAAAGGGTTAAATATTTGGGGGTGATTTTGTCGCCCTCTAATACAAAGCTATATAAAAATAATTATGAAAAGTTATGGGGGAAAATTCAAAAAGAACTGGAGAGTTGGGAAAAATTGCAATTGTCTTTGTTGGGACGGATCGCAGCAGTGAAAATGAATGTCCTGCCCAAATTTTTATTCTTATTTCAAATGATACCGATTCTTAAGAAAGATTCTAACTTGGAGGAATGGCAGCGTGGTATCAATAAATTTGTGTGGGCAGGGAAAAAGCCACGAGTTAAACTTAAGATTATGCAGGATACTCGTGAGAGAGGTGGCCTTAAAATGCCTAATTTTAAATTATATTATGAAGCTGCTGCACTAGTAGGAATAAGTGATTGGATTAATTTGACACAATCGAGGTTATTAAATCTTGAGGGCCATGATCTGTTGTTTGGCTGGCATGCATATTTGTTGTATGATAAGAAGGTAGATACTGTGTTTAGGATGCATATTTTAAGACAGGCATTGCTGAGAGTTTGGAAGAAGTATAGACATAAGTTAAGCAGCAAGATACCATTGTGGGCAATCCCAAAACACGCAATAGAAAATATACATGCTGGTTTCAAACATGATGAGACTACTTATAAGGAAATTTTAAGTTTGGAAGGGAATATTTGGTGCTTGAAATCATATAGTTTCTTGCGAGAAGAGAAGGTTGTTCAGACTTGGTTTCAATATATTCAGTTACAGGCCAGGTGGAAAGAAGACCAAAAAAATGGATTTGCAACGACTGATGAAAATTTGATAAAGCAAATTAGAAATCAAGGACCAGCACATATTAAACGGATATATCTTGCATTGATAGAGATTGATTCAGAAACAGAGCTTGTTAAGGATTGTATGATAAAATGGGCCCAAAACATTCAGGAAGTTATTACAATGGACACGTGGGAAAAGATCTGGGTGAGGAATGTAAAATTCACTCAAGCTCAAAGTTTAAGAGAGAACTTTTACAAAATGTTTTATAGATGGCATCTAGATCCTAAAAAGCTTGCAAGTATGTATCCGAATTATCAGCCTAAATGTTGGAGGTGTGGTGATGAAGAGGCAACATATTTTCACATATGGTGGACATGTAAAAAGGTCAAGGCTTTTTGGATAAAAGTCTGGTGGAATATGCAGAAGATTTTTAAACGGAGGATAAAGTTTTGTCCGCAATTTTTTTTGTTGGGAATAATTGTTGACGCTACAGTTGTGGACTCTAAGTTGATGCTGAATTTAGTTACGGCAGCAAGACTTTTGATAGGTCAATATTGGAAGAAAGAGGAACTGCCGACTATACAAGAGTGGATTTTAAAGGTTTCCGACTTGGCAGAGATGGCGAAGATTTCGGCCTATTTGAAAGATTACTCGCAAGAACATTATATTATGGAATGGAGAAAATGGATTGAGTTTATCCAGAATAAGTATAGGGTCAAGAAGTTTTATCTAGCATTTGAATAAGTCTTCTTTCGTTTTCTTTTTTCTTTTTTTATTTTGTCTTCTATATATATTTAATAATGCTAAGTTTTGTTTGATCCTATATAAGTTAGAGAGTGATGGATTTTAGAATTTATAGTTGTTAGTATATGGTTGTTTATGATTGCCTTTTTATATATATATACCTTGTATTTAGCTCTGGGAAGTCCGGGGGGGGGAGGGGGGTTAGGGGGAGGTGGGGGGGGAGGAGGGAGGGGGGGAGGGGGGGAAGGGGGGAGGTAGGGAGGGGAGGTAGGGAGGGGGAAGGGGGTTTTTTAAAGGAAAACTGTATTTTTAAAACTTTTCAATAAAAAAAAAAAAAAAAAATTAAGAACCAAATTAAAAATATTAAATTGACCCTGTAGTCAGTTAAAAAGAACCCCAAATTAAAAATTTCTCCTCAGTCTGGGCCCGAGAGCTCAAAGAGCCAGGTCTTCAGGCCCCGGCGGAATGATCAGAGGTCGGGGGCAGTTCTCAGCTCCACCGGCAGCTGGTTCCAGAGGGCAGGCGCTCCCACCGAGAAGGCCCTATCCCTGGGTGTCACCCGCCGGCAATCTCTTACCGGCGGGACCCTGAGCAGACCCTCCCTGTGGGAGCGCACTGGGCGAAGGGCGTTTGATGCCGGCAGCAGGCGTTCCCTCAGATATCCCGGACCCAGGCCATGTAGGGCTTTATAGGTGATAACCAGCACCTTGAATTTCACCCGGAGGGCAACCGGAAGCCAATGCAGCTCACGGAGTAGAGGTGTTACATGGGAGTATCAGGAAACCCCCATTACAACTCGCACGGCCGCATTCTGCACCAGTTGAAGCCTCCGAGTGGTCTTCAAGGGCAGCCCCATGTAGAGAGCGTTACAGTAGTCCAAACGGGAGGTCACAAGCACATGAGTAACTGTGCGTAGGGCGTCTCGGTCCAGATAGGGACGCAACTGGCGCACCAGGCGAACCTGAGCAAAAGCCCCCCTGGTCACGGCTCCAATATGGTCTTCAAAATTGAGCCGTGAATCCAGGAGGACGCCCAAGTTGCGAGCCCTATCGATGGGGGGTAACACCTCACCCCCCATCATTAAGGATGGAATAACTTGGTTAACCCGAGATGCCGATATGCAGAGCCACTCAGTCTTGTCAGGGTTGAGACGGAGCCTGTTTCTCCCCATCCAGACCCGAACCGCCTCCAGGCACCGGGACATCACGGAGAGCGCATCACTGGGTTGGTTCGGGGTGGAAAGAAAAAGTTGGGTATCATCAGCGTACTGATGATACCCCACCCCAAAACCACGAATGATCTCGCCCAGCGGCTTCATATAGATGTTGAACAGGAGAGGCGAGAGAACCGACCCCTGAGGAACTCCACAAATGAGAGACCTCGGGGCGGATCTCTGCCCTCCTGTCAACACCGACTGCGAGCGGCCCTGGAGGTAGGAGGAGAACCACCGTAGAACGGTGCCTCCCACTCCCAGCCCCCTGAGACGCCGCAGTAGGATACCATGGTCGATGGTATCGAACGCCGCTGAGAGATCTAATAGGACCAGGACAGAGGAGGAACCCCTGTCCCTAGCCCTCCAGAGATCATTCACCAGCGCGACCAATGCCGTCTCCGTGCTGTGTCCAGGCCTGAAGCCCGATTGGTACGGGTCCAGATAATCAGTTTCCTCCAGGAACAGAGGGAGCTGATGCGCCACCACGCTCTCAACAACCTTCGCCAGAAAGCGAAGGTTGGAGACTGGACGGTAGTTGTTTAAAACAGCCAGGTCCAAAGCAGGCTTCTTGAGAAGGGGTCTCACCACCGCCTCCTTCAAGGCGGCAGGAAAGACACCCTCCTTCAAAGAAGCAGTTATTACTGCATGGAACCAGCCTCGTGTACCCTCCCGAGCCGCATAAGCTAGCCAGGAGGGGCACGGATCCAACAAACAGGTGGTGGTGCTCAGTCTCCCCATGATCCTGTCCACATCATCAGGGGAAACAGGGTCGAACTCATTCCAGATAACGTGCTCAAGACCGCCTGATTCCTCCACATTAGACTCTGCCCAGTCAGAGTCCAAGCCGGTCCGGATCCGAGCGATTTTGTCCGCCAGATGATGACTAAACTCCTCGGCTCGTCCCTGCAAGGGATCCTCCCTCACCTCCTGATTAAGGAGGGAGCGAGTCACCCTAAACAGGGCAGCCGGGCGATTATCTGCGGACGCGATAAGGGCGGCAAAGTAGTTAGACTTCGCCGTCCTTATCGCCGCAAGATAAGACCTTATAAAGGTTCTTAACTGCAATCGGTCGGATTCGGATCGGCTGGATCTCCAACCGCTCTCTAGACCTCGTCTCCTCCGCTTCATTTAATCTATTTCAACCCCGCCCAAATGTCCTGATAATTATTTCCCCAAAACAAAAACAACAGAATACTTTTCCAACAAATAATTGATTCAAAAAGCAAAACAGAGCAGGAGTTAAACAAGAATTTCACCAGTAAAACAAACAGACCATGATTCCCTTGAAGTTCTTTACAAATGGTTACCTTCCTTCCCTTTTTATTAAGCAACCCCAAGGTGTGGTTTCTCAATGCCTTCTCCTCCTCCCTTGGAGTTGCCGTATTGTCTCCCTCTGACCTGCTCTAGTTATCTGCCTTCTTTTACGAGCGTCTATAATGATGTCCATCTGTGAGTCCTCAGAGTCTAACTCATCTTCCCCACACAGCAGATTCTCATCTAGAACATGACTGGAGGGCCCAGGTTCTTCCTCTGATTGTGAGCCTTGTAATTCATCAGAGCCTCCCTCCAACTCTGATGGCTTTCCAAACCCCTCCTCCTCCTCCTCAGATTCCCCAGACTCAGCTGTCGGGAGCACAGGCTGGCACAGTATCACAACAAGTTCAAAGCAATGCATAGTGTAGAAAGCAATTGGTTACATTGTAATGGATAGCAGACAGGTGAATGAACAAAAGGTTACATTTAATGGAGGAAGTGAAAGTAATAAAGCCCCATGCTTCATTCTGTTTTGTTTTCATTCCCTTTATTATAGTTGATTCACAAATTTTAATCAATAAAATCTCCAATGTTAAAACAAACAACAATGGTGATAGGGGACATCCCTGTCTTGTGCCTTTTTCAATTTTAAATGCCTCTGTTAATCCCCCATTAATTATAATTTGTGCCGATTGTTGTTGATATATAGCCCTAAGAGAATGTAAAAATTTATCCCCAAAATCCATTTTATCAACAACTTTCAATAAAAATTGCCAATTCAACTGATCAAAAGCTTTTTCAGCATCCAAAAATATCAATGCCGTGGGGACTTGGTTGTTATTATTCAAATACTCAATTAAATTAACAATTTGTCTTACATTATATTTCATATATCTTCCAGTTATAAATCCAGACTGATCACTATGAATCATTTGCTTCAAAACTTGCATTAATCTATTTGCCAATATTTTTGAAAAAATCTTATAATCTGTATTCAAAAGCGATATAGGTCTATAATTCTTAGGCTGGGTAAGGTCTTGGTCCTCCTTTGGAATCAGTGATATAAAAGCCCTACTCCAAGATGGAGACACTTCTCCTCCCATCTGGATATTATTAAACAATTCCTTTAATGGTTCTATCATCTCTGCAAATAATATTTTATAATAAATTGCTGATAATCCATCTGTACCAGGAAACCTACCCACTTTTAACTGCTTAATTGCTAAAGTAATTTCCTCAGAGGTAATTAAACAATTCATCTCCTTCTGTTGTTCATTTGAAAGTCTAGGGAAATGTGCTTCATGTAAGTATTTATCTATATCTAAAGCTTGTATATTTTCACTAGCATATAACTTTGTATAAAAATCTTTTTAAAAACTCTTTTTAATCAACTTTTGTTGATATACCTCTTTACCTTTATAATCTATTTTCTCTATAATACGTGATTTCTGTTACTTCCTTAATTGATAAGCCAACCACCTACCAGGCTTATTTGCATTACAAAACGTATTATGCTTCGCATAACGCAAATTAGTTGCAACCTGATCAGCCATTAACATATTAAATTGCTCTTTCAACAAATTTATGGAAACCCTTAATGTCTTATCTGACGGGTTCAAAACAAAAGCTTTCTCCTTCGATTTAATCTCTTCTTCAAGCTCTTTACGTTTTTGCATCTGCTTACTCCTATATCCCTTATTCATATGAATCAAAACCCCTCTCATATAAGCTTTACTAGCATCCCAAACCAAACCATCGATGTACCTTTATGCATATTCAAAGCAAAAAATTCTTTCAAATGTTTTCTACATTTCTGTGAAAGCACCTCATATCTAAATAAATTTTCATTCATTCTCCAAGATCTTCTATTCCCATCTTCAGCAAATAACTCCAACCATACAGGGCTATGATCCGACAATGTTCTAGGAAAGATCTTAACATTCTTGACCCTGGAGAAAAGATCAGTAGTAATTAAAAAAAATCAATTCTGGAAAACGATTGGTGCCTATCCAAAAAAAAAGGTAAAGTCTCTATTTTCCACATTCCGTTCCCGCCAGATATCTCTTAGTTCCAAGTAATCTTTCAAATCAAAACAAGCTTCAGGCAATTTAGAATGAATAGGAGAATTTTTAAAAGATCCCTTCTTGTCTTTACTTGAGTCCAAAACACCATTCCAGTCACCCATCATAATAACAGATTTGTAATCCAATTGAGTTAGTTTGTGATGTAAAAACTTATAAAACTTTTTTTTGCTGTTGATTAGGGGCATATAACCCAATAATAAGAACTTTCTTGCCTTGTAACACTAGTTCAATAATAACATATCTTCCTTGTGTATCAGATTCAATTAATCTAGCCGATAAATCTCTTCTTAAATAAATAACCACTCCCCCCTTTTTATCTGGGGCAGAAGCTATAAAGTGTGCTCCCAACTGAGAACTAATCAAATACTTTTGATCTTTTGCAGCAATATGAGTCTCCTGTAAGCAGACAATGTCATTTTTATGTTGTTTCAGGTAGTGAAATACTTTCTTTCTTTTTTGTGGTGAATTCAGGCCATTAACATTCCATGTCAGAAGCTTTGCCATCCTTAGCGGCCTGAAGCCTCTGGAACACTGCCTGAAGATCTGCCGTTGGTCTCTTCGGTCGTGCCCCTCCCACAGGCTCTGTACTAACCAGGCCTTGTGTTGTTGGTCCAGAATCAGCCTTCTGTTTTTGCTCCTTTTCTTTACGTCTATACGCAGCCCGAGTCATCCTCTGTTCCTTTGGATCATCCTTTAACACCAAACTCTGTTCAATAGGCTCCACCTGCGGTAAATCTCCAACAGCCAGTGACATTGCACCTTCAACTGGTTGTTTATCTTCCAACCTTTCTTCTATTCTCTTAAGTCGTGGAGATGGTGGTGAACCTGCTTTCAGGACATAAGTATAAAAATCTTTTGCCTTTGAAATTGTATTAAGTCTATATCGTGTCCCTGCATAATTCACCACTATTCCAATAGGTATCTCCCATCTAAACTGGACCTGTCAGTTTTTAAGCTCCTCAGACAGAAAAGCAAAATCTTTTCTTTTTCTAAGAATTTTTGGAGGTATTTCTTTTAAAATTATAATGTTTTGATCTTGGAATCTCTGTTGGTAAAAATCCTGAATAATTGCATTTCGAAGTGATCTCCTGGAAAAATAAATAACCACATCTCTGGGTAAATTTTTCTGCCTCGCAATCCAGGAATTGACCCTAAATACCTTATCCATCTCTCTTGATAACTCCTCAGGTTCACATCCCAAAATGGGAGCTATAGCTTTTGCCACCTCCTTTTTCAGATCTTCTCGTGGGTCCTCCTTTAATCCTCTTATTCACAAGGCAAATTCCATATCTGTATATTGTGAGACGGTCACTTCGTCCTCTGTTCTATCAATCTTGTTTTTAACTTTAACAACTCTGCTTTCTAATTTTTCAGTATTTTCCACAACTTCATCCACCCGATCATCCAAGTGTTCAATATGTGTAGCTAACCCTTCAAGTGCAAGCAATATGTCTTCCCTCATCTTTCTATTTTTATTCTCAAGGAGGTCAGCCATCTCCTCCTTCATTTTACTGTCAAGAAGATCAGCCATCTTCTCCTTTATTTCTTGTGTTGCTTGCTTTAAAGCATCTTGAATATCTTTAAGCGTAAATGCAGGTGGGGGGGAGAGGGTGGAGGGGATTTAGGCTTAGCTGTAGATTGCACCGCAGGTTGTACTACAGGAGAAGAGATTGTATTTTTAGAAACAGCAGAAATTCCCAAACGCTTTGAAGCCATTTTCCTGCTTGTAAAAGTCCACTTCTTATAAATTTCACTTTCCCCTTCAACGAAATCAGCAATTAGAAAACAAAGTCCCAGAGGGGAAAAAAATCTGTAAAAATTCTTTCTTTTAAAAAGAAAGAGAAGCTCTGAATTTTTTACACTTTGTTGCCAAATGTATCTCTTTCTTGACACTGACCTCTCACACAAAGAAACAGCACTCCGGCGCCATTTTTCCCCTTTAAGTCAAATTAAAATATGGAGAAGATTAATTCTGCCCGAGTTAAAGTTTCCAGCACTTTCAATTTTAACTGCTCCTGGTCAGCTGTGTCTGCTTTTAAATTACTCACAAGTCACTTTAAATAGCAGATGTGGATTCGGCGTCTTGCTTCGCTCCTGAAGCTCGGAGCAAAGGCGTCCTGGGAGCGGAGAAAGCCTCGGGCTCCGAGGGAGCTCTCAGCCTCCGACCTCCAAATAATTAAGGGGGTCTAGGGAGCTCTACCTCTACCCGAGGGAAACTCTCCTCCCCCTCTTCTCCCAAGGGGGAGGTTTTCAAGCCGTGGGACAGCTGATTTTCGCTGTCTCCGCACGCTTTTCACGGAATCCCAGGACAGGCGGCCAAAACAAAGCCACCATCGGTGCGGCGTCGCCACCGGAAGTCCTCAATATCAAATTTATTCTAAACAATCATACATGAGGAGAAAATTCACAAATGACAGAAAACTACATCAATCAATAATTATACATTAATTGGGACCAATAAATAGAGGCTGTAGATGAGGTTTTTATTACGGTATATCATTTTCTTTCTTTGTTCATGTATTATGGTTCATCACACAATCAGCCAAATGTTTAGACTGGATTTGCCTTTTTTTAATCCACCCATTGAGTCCTTCCCAAGGACCTGGAATAGGCAGATGTTGTTATTTTATGGTGCTAAAGATATGATCACAGGATGTTCTAACTAAAGCTGTCTTTTATAATTGACTAATGATTATTTTGTCAATGCCTTTCAAGTGGTGCTCCAGTTGTTTTGGGATTGCATTCAAGATGCCTATTACTATTGGTACTACCTTTGCTTTCTTTTATCACAGTTGTTCTATTTGTATTTGTAGGTCTTTGTATTTAGTGATTTTTCTCCAGTTCTTTCTCTTCTGTTCTGCTGTCTACAGAAAATGCAATGTTCACTATCCAGACTATTTTGTCTTTGTTATCAGCAATGTTAAGTCTGGGGTGATATGCAGCAGGTACCTTTTGAATTCTAAAGTCCCAGAGCATTTTAGCTTGTTTGTTTTTTATTACTTTCTCTCTTTTGTGGTCCCACCAGTTCTTGCTTGTAGGCAAATGAAAGTTCTTGCAGATCTTCCAATACACTGTTGTTGCTACTTTGTATTGCCATTGTTTGTAGTCAGTCTGTGCAATCTTTTTGGAGCAGCTAACTAGGTGGTCAACTGTTTCTTCAGCTTCTTTGCAGAAGTGGCACTTGCTGTCTAATGCTATCTTCTCAATTCTGGCTTTATATGCATGAGAACCTTCTATTACCAGCAAGATGTTATCACCAAGGAGAAATTATGAAGAACTATCTGAGCGGTGCAGACATTTTTTTTCCCAAAACAAAAGAATCCACTTGGTGAACTATGAACTGTGGGCGGCCCAGAGGGGAAAAAGGGATTTTACTTATGTGGGTTTTCACAGCAAGTTATCTCCTAAGCAGGTCCAGAGGGCCCAATACTTTAACCCATTCAACTTCACACTCCAGTAACTGCCGGGGGGGGGACTTCTTTGCAGATACCCTCTCCCACATGCCATAATAGTGTACAATAGTGTTTAATAGTGTACAATAATGCCCAAGAGGCAGTGGTGATATCCATCATCCCATCTGAGCAATGCACAGCACCAGCTCTCACCTGACAACAAGCAACACCCTGGCTGGAGCCAGCCCAAGACTTAGTGCAATCCTTAAAGATGCCCTAATAAGAGATGAGTGGTTACAGCAGCACCAAGACAACCTACCTGTGATGGAGGGGCTGGCATGGAAAGGTGCCAAAATATATGTCCCAACCAGCCAGTAGACCTGGATTTTACTGAGGAGACACAAGGGCAGCAGGATATTTTGGTTTTGTGAAGACCCTGCACCTAGTGAAGAGACAATTCTGGTGGCCAAAAATGAAAAAGGACATAGAAGCTTATGTGGGCCAGCTGCCCTGTGTGTGCCTCAATGAAACAGATGCATGGAAAGCCCCCACCTCTGGGTTACTTCAATCAATAGTCAACCTGATGAACCCCTGAAAGGAAATCTCCATGGACTTTATTGTGGACCTGCCAGAGAGCATGGGGAATACTGTAATTTGGACCACTATGGACTTACTGTATTTTCCAAGTAGCACATTTTGTGGCATGCCCAAAGATTCCCTCCATCCAATCCTGGCAAAGCTGTTCATACTGCATATCTACTGACTGCTTGGAGTTCCAAAGCGCATCATCTCAGACCATTGGGTGCAATTCACTGCAAAAGTTTGATAGGAATTCCTTAACCTGATTGGCTCCTCATGGGGCCTTAGCTCCGCTTACTATCCCAGTACCAATGGAGCCTGTGAACAAGCCAATTCAGTGTTAGAGCAGTACCTGAAGTGTTATGTCAATTACCAGAAAACCAATTGGGCCGAACTCCTGCCTTTTGTAGAAGTGGCATATAATAACTCCATGCATAGTAGTATGGGTTTTACTCCTTTCAGAATAGCTAGTGAGGTGGAATTTGTGCCGATGCCAGAGATCCCTCAGGGACAACCATCCTTGGTATCATTGACTGTGTGGATGAAAACTTTAAAGGAAACATGGAGGGGTAGTACGCAAGTGTTACAGAAAGCTAAGAAGACACAAAAAAAGCAAACATACAAGAAGAGGGCACCACAGACACAGCCTTGTAAAAAGCTGGGTTCCAAGTATATAGAACCTTTCCAAATTATCTGGATCATAAATTCAGTTATTGTAGAATTACAACTGTCAAAAAGCCTTAGGCGAGTCCACCCAGTATTTCACTGCAGTCTGCTAAAACCTTTCCGCAGTTCAGGATTAAGACCTGCTGCAGAAGCAAGCCCTCCTATTCTGGTCAAAGGAAAGGAGCATTATGAAATTAAGGAAATTCTTAACTCCCAATACCATAGTGGGAAACTACATTATTTAGTGTTATGGAGAGGCTACCATTTAACCGATGCAAAGTGGGTGGCAGCAACAATTGTGAAGGCAGCTAGGTTAGTGCACAAATTTCATATTGTGCATCCAGATTGGCCCAAGTGAGGGAGGTCTTAGTAATGGATAGGAATTTCTAATGTTATGTTTTATTTTCCAGGCAGGCCTATGGTTCGTCCAGAGGGTCAGCATGTCAAACTTCACTCAACTCCATAGTTGCCTGCACCTGCTTTCACTCACTTGTCAAACAAGTGACAGGAGGAGAGGTGATGAGGAGGGGGAGACTATGGAATGCATGAGACTTCCTGAGGAGGGGGAGACTATGGAATGCATGAGAGCCTTCTGTTGCCAGCAAGACATTATCACCAAGGACAAGTTATGAAAAAGCGTTCAAGACATTCAGATAGTGAATGAAGATACAAGAAAGATACATTTCGGTTTGGAGAAGATGGATAGATTATATTCAGAAAAAATATGGGACTAATAAGTTCCATTTAGCTTATGAGTAAATTTTAGATTTATAATTTAATTTTTTTTAATATAAGTTGGATATTTTAGAGTGTTTGTAATTATGTTATAGGCAGGTTAAAGTGTATTATGTATTTGGTTATTTATATAGTTGTTTAATGTTAGTTGGATTATGATTACTATATATTTGTAACCCTGTAACCAGCTTTGGGAAGTGGTGGAGGGGGAGGGGGGTTGGGGGGGTTGGGGATGGGATAATATTGTAACCTTTATAAAACTTTTCAATTAAAAAAAGACATTCAGATAGTTTTTCTCAAAACAAAACTGAACCCAATTGGTGAACTATGAACTATGCTAGAGGGGGAAAAGGCATTTTACCTATGTAAAATGACTTTGCTTCTGCTGTGCCTAGATGGATCTTTCAATAATGCTACTGTATATTCTTGGTCAACCTAAAGAGCCAAGGGTTTCTTTTATTGAATGTGCCAAATGGGACGATTGACATAGGGATCCAAGAGTTTATATAAGGTCTTTGCAATACAATGTAGCAGTGTGGTATACTTCTTTCTTATCCTCTCTGGCCTGTGACTCCATTTTCTTTTCCTCTAGTTTCCCAAATCTGTTCTTACAGTATCTCTTCCAGCTATCTAGCATTTTTCTGGGGCCACTGAATATGTTAATTTTTCCTAGACTCAATTACTCTTACCAAGGGGCTTGTTTTCCCCTAAAAATGTTTTAGATTTGGATCTAGAATGCCTTTGGAAACCTTATTGCCCTTTTCTGACTGACATCCACCTCTATTTTTACTGGAGACTCTTGTTATTATATGCAAAAAAGAAATAAAATTGGAAAAATTCAGGATTTAGAAAACCTTAAATGGTACTGGTGACATCTTGTGGTGAAGGTTGGTATGGCAATTTGTTATTTCCTAAAAAGAGACTTGGCTCACAGACCAGACCTAGGTAAGACTTTCCTGACTTTGGCACTATCTGTGAGAGACTCAACTGTAAGAAAACAGCTGAGCAGTGAAATTAGCCTACTTAAACTGTGAATGTAAACCCTTACTGACTTTTGCTAACAAACAACTTTTACTAGAAAGATTGTTTATAAACATGCAAAAGAGATAGATGAAGAGCAGGAAAAAAAATCCTTTTGTTTCTAAAAGCAATACATGAAACTATCCTTTCAGTTTGTGATAAAATGAGACCTAAAATAAAAGACCAAGACATCAGCTTAGATACACAAAGCCAAATTTTGTTTGCAACTAAGGAACTAACAATGCAGAAGACAACAGAAGAAGTGAAACAATCAAATATTAAGACAGTGGACTCAATTGACCAACAAGTACAGCTGATAGATAATTCAGACAAGGAAGTGACAATACTGAAAATGGAAATGACTTTCTATACAAACCAAAAGAAATTTGAGAAAGAAGAAGAACATAATGAATTGAAGACAAATATACTGGAGCAAATATGGGGGACTGGAATAACAAGGCAATTGGAGAAACATTGGATAATGTATTTTATTAGACCATAAATTATTAGACCATAATTTACTCAGTATTTTGAGCTTGGATAATATGGGGTATGAAGTACTGTTTGCAAAGGGTCAATATACCATCAGGAAAGGTGGGAGGATTTGTGCACAAGGTGTTAAGCTAGACAATTTATACATGTTAGAGAAACACTCCCAAGCATAATAATTGCATTCATTTATTACATAGGAGGTTAGGTCATGCAAGTTTTAGAGTGCTGCAAAGGATGCTACACCTAGCTGAGGGACTTAAAATTAAGCAATGCAACACATATTTAGATTGCGCTATTTGTAAGGAGTCAAAGTCCAGAGTGTATCCTGTAAGTAAGAAAAGCTCAAGGCAAACAGAGTTTTGCAGTTAGTTCACGCTGATGTAATTGGTCCTATGGTGCCCTCTCTAGGAGGACCTGGGTAAGTACTAGTCTTAGTAGAAGACTACACCAGATATGGGTTTTGTTATTTATTAAAAAGCAAAACAGAAGTTCTACCACAGTCCAAGCAATGGGTGAACTGTGCAGAGCTAAGATTTGGTCATAAAGTATACCAGCTGCAAACAGGCAGGGGAACAGAGTTCATGTCTGACAACTTCCAAAAATGGCTGAGGAACTTAGGCATAAGGCATAGACGTACAAACCCATACTTACCAGCTCCAAATGAGGTGGCTGAATTGAGGAATGGCATGTTACATATCATGAAAGACTCACTGCTGGCAGATGCAGGAATGAGTAAAATGTACTGGGGGGAAAGCCATGAAAACAGCCAACTATCTAGTAAACAGGGTATGGAGTGTTGCTATCAATGAAACTCCATATTTCCTGTTATATGGAAGGACACCTTCATTGGCTCACCTAAGGACATTTGGCAGTTATGCCTGGGTGCATATTCCCAAAAGCACCAGAAGGAAAGGACAGAAAAAGCCTAGGAAACTTAGGTTGGTGGGTATGAGCTAGGTTCCAAAGATTATAGATTTACAGATGGAACAAAGGTTGTGATTTCAAGATCTGCTAGTTTTGCAGAACAAAACAATTGGGACAGGGTGCATGCTAACACTGAGGTGTTCATGCCAACACATAGCGCTAGTTCTCAGGAAGGAGTGGCTACACAAAATCCAATGAAGGATGAATAGGATAGCAGGTCAGAAATAGTAGGAATAGAAGAAGATAGACCTGAGGTAAAGACAGAAGTAACAGAAACACAGGAACAGATGATACCAAGGAGGTCTGAATGTAGCAATAAAGGCGTACCTCCTGATCAGTTCTCAGTAAGTGGGGTTAGAGGGTATAGTGTAAGGTATGAACCCTGTAATTACCAAGAGATGTTATCATTGCCTCAAGTAGAACAGGATAAATGGAAGGAGGCTATGGACAGAGAAATGGAGTCTATGAATGTGCATCGTGTGTTTACCCTTATGAGATTACCAGAAGAAACAAAGGCTGTGGGTTGTAAATGGGTATATAAAAAGAAGGTTTTACATAATAATGAACTGCAGTACAACACACGGTTAGTTGCACAAAGATTTACACAGAGAAGGAATGTTCATATGTTGACTAAGCCTTTAAATGCAGACAAGCATCAAAAGTGTGTAAAAGCTTTTGGGTTAACAGCTGTTTAGCTTTAAATGGGAGGAGTATCAAAGTAATGATTTAAAAGCTAACAAGCTGATGTAATGTAAGATGTATGATGTAATGTTGGGAATCACTCAGCAGGGTCTATGTCCCTTTAAAAGCCAGCTGGGCATGTATCTCTTTAAGAGCCTTTGTATAAAAGGGAAGGCTCTGTAGATGTGTGCTCTCTCTTCTATTTTCCTGCTGTAACTGCTGTATGTTGGATCCCGCTGTATTAACATGTGTTTGTATATTGTTCCTGATGTATGATATTGTAGATAGTGTAAGATAAACCACCATTTAATATAGACCACTCTTTACTGTTTACTCCTGGGTTATCTCAGTGCAATAAAACTGTGCATGCTCTGACAGGGTTGTGTCCATGCAATCATTGACTGAGAATGCAGAAGTGTTAATAAGCCATGGAATAGATTGAAAGCCTTTGCATCACACTATCACAGGAGTTTGGGGAGCTGGTCATGGAGGTTGCTCTAGATTTTTTTTTAATTATTGAAAATATATACTAGCAAATGTTAAAAATTGAAGTAGATTTCATTTATAAGAAACTGAGCCACTGAATTTTTATTTGAGAGAAATGAAGCTTTTAAAGCTACTTACAGCATTAATTGCTTATTTCTTTTCTGTCTTGCAGAGAGAGATATAAAACCATTCATGTGTTTGTTTTATTTTTCCAGGCATCATGTAAGAGAATAAAATCCACTTAGCATGACTTCAATCCCTCCCCACCTTATAACTATTTTTTATTATTAAAATGATTCTGATTTATGTCTCTGCATCAGGAAAAGTATAAAATAATAAAGAAAAATACATTTTATATATACTGGCAGAAACAAAAAATGATCATTGAAAAACTAATTTCTATTGCAGGATGAGGTGTTGTTCCTCTGAAATATGGGTTGTCATTATCATTTCTTTCTTGCAGCTAAACTCTAAACATGAGATCCATTACTTTTGAATGAAATTCAGCAACATGGAGATGTCAGATTGTTTGAAAGGATAGTGGGGGAGAAGAATCTTGAATCATCCTTCCCTATGTATATCCAATCTAAATATTTCAGGAACAGACCTTTGACAAACTATCTTATAATCTTATGCTTCATGAAATATAAGATACGGACTAGACAAAATTACAATTACATGTATTTAAAATTGGCTGAATCAAGAGTGCACATTCATGGTTCCATTTTAATTTAGAGTAAAGTATTAAGTGGCATGTCCTGGACTCTGTGCCATTCAACCTTTTTTATCAATGACTTGGATGAGTGAATCCTCAGGACATTTACAAGGGTATAGATACCACCAAGCAGAAATGGATGACTAATGTTTTAAATGAAGGAGAGATTTAACAAAATCTAGGCAAGTTTGAGCAGTGGGTTGAAGGGAATAGGTTGGAATTTAACAGAGAGAAATATCAAATTCTGTATGTGGATTGGGAAATATAAGGTACCACTATAGGATGTGCAACAGTACATGGGGATCCCATTCTTGTTGCTCATTAAAAAAAATGTGATGCTACTACCAAAAAGGAAAATGAATGTTACCATGGAGTGTTTTAACAGGAGCACTGAGTCCACATCATAGAAAGTTATTATTCCACTCTATTCCATCTTATTAAGACCCATTTGGAGTACCTTGTCCAGTCCTGACCACTGCAAGTGTGCCATCAAATTGTGTCAACTTTTAGCAATCACATAAATAATTTTTTGCCAGTAGAATCTGCTCAAAACCTGGTAAACCCATCACTGCTATAATAGAGTTCATCTAGCTTGCTGCTAGTCATCTTCATCTTCATTTTCCTTCCACTTTTCCAAGCATTAGAGCCCTCCCCTAGGTGCTAGGTCTTCACACAATGTATCTGAAGTAAAATAATTTTATGCTGGTCATTTGTATCTCAAATGAGAACTTTGGTTGATTTGTTCAATGATCCATTTGTCTATTATCTTGGCTATCCACAATATTCTCCAACACCAAAGTTCAAAAATATTAATGTTCTTTCTATCCTAAGTTCAGCTTTCATTTTCATAGGCAAAACCATTTCCTGCACAATTCTGATTCTGATCGGCATATCCCAGCATCTAAATATCATTTCCAAGGCCTACATTCCTTTCCCAGCTTGGAGCCAATTTGTTTCACAGTATTCTGCCTGTACTGCAGCTTCCTGTTCTTTGTATAGATTTCACAACAGGACAATGAGATGTTCTGGGATTCCCATTATCCTAAATATATTCCACAGCTTGACATGTTTGACACAATCAAAGGCTTTTCAGTAATCAAAGAAGCACAAATCAGCTTATTTTTGGTATTTTTTGGCTATCTCAATTATCTCAATACATCTGCAATAAACAGTTCAAAAAAGAACAATGAGATTTCAGAAGTGAATTACTAGAATATCTGAAAGAAAGCTTCAAGAAAGGTGGTTCAGACTAAACATCAGGAGGAATCTTTTGATTGACTAGATCTTACAAGTTGCCATCCTGTCAGCCCTTCATGGTAGACTGGACTAGAAAACCAAAATTATGAACACTTATGAACAGGAGGAAGAGCTGCAACTAAGACAATTGTAACATGAAATAAATTGAGTCCAAAGCAAAAGTGCAGTTTGAGAAAATATCTCAGACTAGACCCTGCCTAGTTTCCTAAAAGGGAAGGCATGGAAAGGGGATGTGGATTCAGACTTGCAAGACATCAATCAGTTAATATACTCATAAAGTAAAAATACAATTATTATTTGTAATTGTGGTTTCCTAGCCTGGTCTACCTCAGGGATGATACCCACTGCTTCACTTTTGTGAAAAGAGAACAATGTTAGCACTGCACCTCCAGAACCTAAAAAGGACACAATGCAACATCCCCCTGCGGCAGATCATTCCTCAAAGAATAACTGTCCTAACCAACAATTGGCTGGTAGAAGAATCTCTACAGTTAAGCTGAATAAATGTTGAGGAAACCGATGATAATGAAGCTAAAGTTGGTATGACCTACTACCATCTATTTTGGGGTATAACATCTGCCAGAAGAGGGAAATTACACATTGAATTAAAGTGTTTAATTCAAGAATTGTATGTAAATTTTAGTTAAACCATGAGCTTAACAATTATCATTAAGAACCTTTGAAGTACACCATAAACTTCCATGGAACAAATGTTTACTGGGGTCTTAGACACTTTCACTTCTAAAACATTATCGGAGAAAGAATGTTTTTGTTTTTAATAAAACATAAATCTGTTAGCTAAAACAAGCTATAATTACACCCAGAATTGCCATGCCAGAGCATGAACCTGATCTAATCATTTTGGTGTAGATATTTGAAGAAAATAACCACCAAATGCACAAAAAGAACCAAGTTGTCCTTTGAAATGGCTTCAGCATTCATTTTTAAAATGGTTTTCCTAGTTACTTAGAAAACTATTTACTACGTTTATGTCTATATTTGACACATAGGAATGAACATATCTGTCTATGAGATAACCTGACACATCATTATCTTCTTTTCCCCAGTGTAAAATATTATGTCAAATGCTTTTATTGATATATAGATTTCTGAGGTAGATTAATGTAGGTAATCTCTGTGCATTGTTTTCTATCATTTTTAACCACAGGTTATCACTTTCTAGAGGTGTGATAACTAAGCAGCACAAAATAAATTAATAATTTGACACACTATTTTTTATGATCAGTCTAGCTCTGGATTCACCAAAACCAGATGTCATGCAGAGGTATTAGAATGCTTTATCTCAAATTTGTTGCAACCTTCTTGCCAGCAATGTTTTCTGCATATCATTTGACCTATATGATAAAATATCTTGGAGATTATGTTTATTTAATTCAATAATAGTCTTTCTAAATAAAATGGTGCTTCTTTTGTCTCAACAAGGTAAGTTGAGCAGTTTTTTCTCTCTCCAGTCTTTTCTTGTCTGCATTGCAGACATAAAATTATTTTTATTTATTTATTTTATTATGTAAATTAGGGTCCACATATAGATGTAGGGCTGTCTGACAAAGACCAGGATGCAAAATTATGTAAAGCTAATCCTATATGGTGTGGGCAGCATTCTATTTGCATTCCCTGTACTGTTAAGTACTGTTAAGTATTCTGACTCCAACTGTTGTATATCCCCTTGCTGAGACCCCTGTGCCTGACCTGTATAAGTAGATATAATCACCGCTGACAGTCTTTATCAGATAGCTGAACTCACAAAATACCTTTTCTCATCCACGAAGATCTTTATTGCATGCAGGAGGTTTACGGCAGACAACAGGATGTGGTAGATAATGAAATGGATGGTATTTCAAGGTCAAAGACAGTAATGGTCCTACCATGAGAGCAGACCACATGTAATGGTGTCCACGAAGTGATACAATATTCAAGATTAACAAGAAGGAGGAAATACATCACAAAATTGGAGGGATTGACTGAACAGATTAACATGAACAGAACATATTGTAGTTCCCAAAATGATCACATGGTGGCAGCACAATACGATAATCCCTAGAGGAAATTAACCATGTAAATCTAACTCACTATAACACAAAATTAACCAACTATGCACTGCATAATACTTTTATAGCTGATGTAACAGCACATTAAGATTATATATTCATGTTCTGTATGTGAACAAAAAATCCCAAACATGTCTTAATAGATATAAGTACAAAATATTATGAAAAACAATATACCTTACATTTATGATTAGTATCTAATATCTATCTATAAGAAAGGTAGAATTTTTGTAGATGTACAGTACGATAGAGAAGGAAGAAATCTATATAATTCAGTTAATACAATTGATTGATGATTGATTGATTATGCATGATCAAATTAACTTTTAGCAACCACATAGGCAGATTTTCTCCATGATGATCTGCCCCTAATCTGGTATTTTTGGTCATCCAATGGTATACTCATTGCCACTGCAACTGAGTCCATCTTACTGCTTGTCAGTGACAGAAAAGTAATAGAAAATGAAGACACACTCTGGGATTTTAGAATTCAACATATAATCACCTGCCACATAACACCCTAGACCAGTGATGGAATTCAAATACCTGAACATCTGGTTGTCTGCATGGATGCAGGCCTGGGCCTCCGAGGCCAAGAATGGACTTCTAGAAGTGACATCCATTCACTTCCTGTGGGCTGTTCTAGGCCTGGGAGGCCTCCTCCAGGCCTCCGAGGCCTAGAATGGACTTCCAAAAGTGACATCCATTCACTTCCTGTGCACTGTTCTAGGCCTGGGAGGCCACCTCCAGGCCTCCGAGGCCTAGAATGGACTTCCAAAAGTGACATCCATGCACTTCCTGTGTGCTGTTCTAGGCCTGGGAGGCCTCCTCCAGGCCTCCCAGGCCTAGAACGGACTTCCAGAAGCAGCATGGGTTCAGCCAGTTCTCTGAACTCAACAAAATTTACCTACCAGTTCTACAGAACCGGATCAATCCCACCACTGCCCTAGACTTAACAATTTTTGTCAAGAAAGGCAAAAAGTCTAGATAGTGGACTGGACGATGCATGCTGACATTGGAGAAAAATCACAAAATATGAAGACCTGAAAACAGAAATAGAATGACTATAGCAAAAGAAAGCAAAGATAGTACCACTAGTAATAGGTGCCTTAGGTACAAACCCAGAACAACTGGAGCACTACTTGAACCCAAAAGGCAGAGCATCCATATCTTTAACATCATCAAACAAAATCTGCCATTCTCAGGTCCTTGGGAAGAACTTGTTAGGTGGATAAAAATGCCATATCCAATCTAAACATCTGACTGACTGCAATGAATCATAGTAATAATTTATTCAACTTGAATTGGGTGGCTCACAATAATCAAACAAACTGCAATAAAATAAATAAAACATAAAAATACATTATTTTTGTGTGGTTTGGGATGTTTTGCAGTGCAACATTTAATGATATTGAGCTAATCAAGACTACATAGTCTTACTTATTCAGTATGTTTTCACTATTAAAGATGCATGAACAAAGCAGAAATTTTTATTAAATGTTTATTAAACAGATTCTTAATTAATAAGACACAGTTTAATGTTTGCAAAATATTCTTTTAAAGAGAAAACAATTCAGTTGGGATGACTAACAGCCACTGGAAAGAGGCCACCATATACAGTTTAAAATATAAAATATAAATTGACAATGTTATTCTAACACATTTTCTAGCAGTTAAGAGGTATTTCAAAAATTGTAATCATAAAGAATACCTGTGAGTATAATTATTATTTTTTTTCATTTATTATTAGGATGAAATATTTCTGAACTGTTCATTTTCATTTCCAGGAATGATGAAAGGATAAGTCCTATGAAACCATTAATAACATTTGGTGGGTTTTTTCATTTTGATTTTTAAGGATATAGTTGCAAGTATTTTTGTTGTGATTCAGGGTCAGCCTGTGGGTTCGGCAGTTGGGTCGGATGACTCAGAGGAGGAGGGGGGTGTTGAAGACCTTGCTGAGGGGGTTGAAGATCTTGCTGATGATAGCCTTCAGGCAGGCCCCTCCCACTTGGTCACCATGGAGACCCAGCTGTGTGAGCCTGACAGTGTGGACGAAGATGACCCACAGCTGGCCCTGTTCAAGGACGCCCGACGCAGGAGGCAGTCAAGTAGGAGTAAACAGAGGAAGGCTGTGGGGCTTCTCGGAAGGAGGCAGAGAGAGGCCAAGCCTTGAACTCTTTATAAAGGGAATGTGTGGGGAGGGCTGGTTTGCTGAAAGCAACCGCTCAGATAGTGTTTCAAAGCTCCTGTATCTTGGTTCGTGTCTTGTTTATTTTTTGTAGTAATAAATTTGGCAGACGTAATTCCAGCCTCTTGCCGTTTATAAAGGGGTTGCCTTTTCTGCAGGGCCGGTAGCAGGCTGGTACAGAACAATTTTATAGAAAAATACCAATGTTTGTAATATGAACACTAAAGATTTCTAATTGAATTTGACTCTTGATGATTTTATGCCATGAACATGTTTTGGGGTTTGTTTGTTTTTTTGGCATCTTATAGAAGAGCTTTGCCACTGTCTTTTTCCAGAATGTTTTTCAGCTAACTCATAGTTTAGCCTAGATCTCTAATATGTTCTGCCAGTGCACACTCAAGTAGTAACCAGGCTTAGTCCCGCTTAGGTTTTGAGCTCGATGTACCTTAAAAAATAAAGACAAAGAAGAACAGATAGTACATAAGCAAGGTGTTGTGATTCAGGGTCAGCCTGTGGGTTCGGCAGTTGGGTCGGACGACTCAGAGGAGGAGGAGGGGGCTGTTGAAGAGCTTGCTGAGAATAATATTGAGGCTCCACAGAGCCCTCAGCAAGGCCCCTCCCACCTGGTCACGACGCAGACCCAGCTGTGTGAGCCTGACAGCGTGGATGAAGATGACCCACAGCTGGCCCTGTTCAAGGACACCCGACGCAGGAGGCAGTCAATCAGGAGTAAACAGAGGAAGGCAATGGGGCACCTCGGAAGGAGGCAGAGAGAAGCCACGCCCTGAACTGTATAAAAGGGGAATGCGTGGGAGGGCTGGTTTGCTGAAGGCAACCGCTTGAATAGCTCCTGTTTCATGGTTCGTGTCTTGTTCTGTTTGCTTTTGTATCCATAAATTTGGCAGGCTTAGTTCCAGCCTCTTGCCTTCTTGTAAAAGGGGTTGTCCCTGCCTTTTCTGCAGGGCTGGTAGCAGGCTGGTAGAGAACACAAGGAATGCAAAATTGCAAGTGTCAAATCATAGAGGGAAAATGATGTCATTGGTTTTAAAAATGAATGAACCCCTTTATGGAAATTGAATAGTTCTGCCTCGATAGTTATGCCGCTGTGATTTAATTTCACTTTGAAATTCAGGAATGAAGAGTTATGATGTATGATTCCATTAGGATGAAAGAGAAATAACTTGACTCTTATCCAAAGACCACTAAAGTCACAAATGCTGCTGCCATTGTATGTGACTTGGTGTTTGCATGTACATATCTGTGTGTTCATGTATGGATCAATTTGAAAGTGTGGGCTTTTTACCCTTATGCTAAAGTGAGATAAAATGTTGCCTTGGTAGGTTTTAGCAATCCAAAGGCCTTGCAATATGCAAGTACAATGCATATATGCAAGTAAAATGTATATATCTATTATATGCAATATGCATGTAGTAAAAATACTATATGTTCATCAATTACAAGGCAGTATTAAGAACTGCAATGAGAGTTCACTTTCTTAAATACATTCAGTGAAGAAACCAATAGATACAAGATAGAAATAGTTAAGAAGGAAAAGTAACATTCCCATGCTATTTCCATAATGCTAACTGTGCAAGACTGTGTATTTCATCTTTGGTCAGGAAAACATTCTGGCATTAACCAAAGTATTTATTATACATAATTATTGCATCTGTTTCAGAATAGGCAATGTGCAAAAAAGAATAAAATATAGTAAGCAAAAAAAAATCAGGGAGGTCAGAGTAAAAAAATGAAATCAAATGAAATCTGCTTTAGATCAACTATTTTTCTTAATACTTTTCCACCCTTGTAAGCCATCTTTGTTTCCACAAAATCTGTATCTCATTCAAACATTACCTTTAGATCTTTATACTTCTCTGTCTGCTCTATTTTTGAAGATCTCATTTCCACCCAACCATGACTTTCCCTCCCTCTCAATCTGTTCATACTCTCTTCACTTATTTATTTTGCAGTTCAATTTTTATTTCTTCTCTCTTTATGGCCAAATGGTCTTAATATATGCATTTTAACCTATCATTTTAAAATTTAATACACATTTATTTATTCCACATTTAGTTTCGAATCTAGTTCTTTTTGCTTTACTGCATATTGGGCTTATTTCCCCACCTTCTGGCATAACCTAGTTCTCACTTCATATATCACAGAAAGCAGACTTAAACATAATCATTTTCATTTTTTTAACATTCAATACTTGTAAAATGCACATGCTACCAAATTTCTATCTACCAGCATACCCATAATCTACATTTTTTCCATCTGTCTTTCCCATTTAAAGCTTATTTTACCTATAAAGATTTGGGGCACTTGTCTAAGAAAAAGCAATTGTCTATCAATTCACAGAAAAAATTACAAACTTTTACCAAGATTTATTAAGAAGAAAGAAATGAGGCTAGAAGAATTTTGGCAACTGAATTATTTTACTATTATTACATTGGTACAGAGATATTGTTATGTTCTTCCTAACTGCCCTATTGGAACCAGCAAAGTGGCAGTTCTCTTTACTGATAACATCCACATAGTTAGTTATATAATCATCAACAACCTGAGAACTAATCATTACACTACCAAAGTACACAAATTCATCAATTTTCTTTTTTTTTCATTGTTTATCTATAACTTACACAGTCTGCGAATCTGTCAAACACAACACTTGGTGTTCAGTCTATATTACATGGGAACATTTGCTACTGTGGTACTATTCCAAATACAATTAGCATTAATTTTGGGTTATTCAACTCTGTCAGTCAGAATTATTCTCAAACATGTATCATGGCCTATAGGCCAGAAAGCACAACAATGAAACAATAAACATGAGCCTGGAGTTATTATTAATAAACATTTCTAAAAAGTTATAAAATGCAATAAAATTACATAAAATGCATTATTATAGTAACTGTAATATAAATAGGAGTGACAATCACAAAAATGTTTGCTAAATGTCAACTGTAGGTTGGATGCATTCAACAAATGGTAGCACAACATTGGATAACCTGGAAAGATATCTTAGACAGATAAAAGCAGTAACAAATAGAGACTGTTCTCTCCACCAGAGTAGTTCTTTAAAATGGGATAAATATCTATTACCTTCCAAGATTCCATAAAGAGAACAAGAAAGGACCACAGAGACATCTTCACAAAATGACGATATAATTAGTATTAGACTTGGATTATTCAACCCTGACAGTCAAGAATTTTCTCACCAGAAAAAAAAACTATCTAAGTTGGTTCTTACATTACCATACATGTTAATATTTTCCATTGCCTTTATATGTTGAAATAACATTTATGTACTTGAAGACCCAGTTGAGATGGAGAAAAACCTGGTTGTCTCCAAATATTGAACATACCAGATGACAAAGTAGAGTGGAATAGGTTGTTTTCAACCTCCACAATTTTTCCAACTAAAGGTTTCTCCTTCTTCTAATATATGCTACTGACTTCCATGTCAAACTGGACAGTAGTCCATAAGAACTCCTAAGCAGGCATGAGAGTAAGCAAAACAATTTAAATTTAATAATTTCTCCTCCTTATGAAAGATTTGTATCATATTGAATTGATCAATGTATGCACACAATGTAGCAAATGTAGAATGTCCATATGTTCCTATTTTGTATGAATAGAATAGAATAGAGCTGGAAGGGACCTTGGAGGACTTCTAGTCCAGCCCCCTGCTCAAGCAGGAGAACCTATAATGTCTCAGACAGGTGGATGTTTAGTCTCTTCTTAAAAATCTCCAGTGATGGAGCACCCATGATTTCTGGGGGTAAGCTGTTCCACTGGTTGATTGTCCTCACTGTTAAGAAATTTCTCCTTAGTTCCAGGTTGCTTTTTTCTTTGGTCAGTTTCCAACCGTTGTTTCTTGTACTTCCATCTGGTGCTTTGGTGAACAACCTGACCCTCTCTGCCTTGTAGCAGGCCCTTAGATACTGGAACACTGCTATCATGTCTCCCCTATTTCTTCTTTTCCTTAGACTAGCCAGATCCAAATCCCATAGCCCTTCTTTGTATGGTTTAGTCTCCAGACCCCTGATCATCTTAGTTGCTCTTCTTTGAATTTTTTCCAAACTCTCAACATCTTTTTTGTGGTATGGTGACCAAAATTGGCTGCACTATTCTAGGTGTGGTCTTACTAGGGCTTTATAAAGTGGTAATACTGTAGTACTTCACATGATCTTAATTTTATGGCTCTGTTTATACAACCCAGGATTGTATTACCTTTTTTGGTTGCTGCTGCACACTGCTGGCTCATAATCAAGTGATCGTCCACTAGGGCTCCGAGGTCCCTCTCACAGTTACTGTTTTTGAGGCAGATCTCGCCAAATATGTATTTCTGATTTTGGTTTTTCCTGCCTAAATGTAAGACTTTGCTTTTCTCCACATTGAAACTCATTTTGTTGGATAGGGCCCATTGTTCAAGTTGCTCAAGATCTTTTTGGATCCTGTGTTTGTCTTCTGGAGTGTTGGCTACTCCTGCTAGTTTGGTGTCATCTGCAAATTTGATGAATTGCCCTTCTATTCTTTCATCTAAGACATTGATGAAGATAATGAAGAGTACTGGGCCTAAGACAGAACCTTGTGGTACCCCATTGCTTACTTCTCTCCATGTGAATGTAGTGCCATTACTTGTTGAGTATGGTTTCTTAGCCAGTTACAGATCCATCGGGTGGTGATGTTGTCTAACCCACCTTTTCTTGTTCACCAAGAGTAGGTTGTGGGCTATCTTGTCAAATGCCTTACTGAAGTCTAAGTATACTATGTCTACTGACTTTTGCTAGTCTACTAGTTTAGTCACTTTATTGAAGAATGAGATGAGATTGGTTTGGCATGATCTATTTTTGACAAACCTGTGCTAGCTACTAATTATGATTTTGTTTGCTTCTAGTTGTTCGCAGATCTGTTTTTTGATAATCTTTTCTAGGATTTTCCCAGGTATTGATGTTAAACTGATTGATCTGTAGTTTCCTGGGTACATTTTTTTTCCTTTCTTGAAGATGGGAATCACATCAGCCCTTTTCCAATTCTATGGTACTTCCCCGGTGCTCCAGGATTTATGGAGGATGTGGTGCAACGGTTCTGAAATAACTTCTGCCAGCTCTTTCAGAACTCTGGGATGTAGCCTGTCAGGTCCCGGTGATTTATATTCATCAAGGTTAGATAGGTGCTCCCTTACCACTTTCTTGCTTATTTTAATTTTTGTTTTGGTATTTGTCAGAATCCATTTATATCCCATTTCTAAATCCCTATCTGTATATCCCAAATCTCACCCCTCACTGGATTCTGCCATTCCCAAGGAGGAGAAGAGAAGATGTTAATTGGCCATCCCTATCCATTAGATGCAAGGTTGTTTATTCAGAGTGCCTGGAGGCCGTCATCAAAGACCAGGGAAAGAACCTTTGAACTGAGAAGAACAAAGAAAGGCAGGGGGGAATGATTCTGGTTTGTATCTCTGATTGGAATCTGAAGGGGAGGAAGTAAATGTCGTAAAGCCATGGAAGATCCCTTTTCCCATGGAAGGTTTTGACACCTGAACCTTAATTGATCCGGGACTGACCAAATGGACTGAGGGGAGGGTTTTTTTTTACTCGGGGACACTTTAAAAGTATCAATTTGCAACACAGTTTCCAGATCCTGTCTAGATTTTCCACTGACAATCATGTTTTAGTAAAAATACCTGCTTGGACAATCCTGTCTCCAAGAGTTCTTATTTCCTAAGACATGGATTGGGGTGGGTCCTGACATTTTAATTTTAATTTAATTTATTAATATTTCTATACCGCCCTTCTCCCGAAGGACTCAGGGCGGTGTACAGGGCAAGAATAAAACACAGAAATTTACAAAAGATAAAAGGTAATTAAATACATGCCCAATTAAAAAATACAGTTAATACATACTAAAAACCCCAATAAAAATAGTAAAAACCCCACCAATCCCCCCTAAGGCCAGGCCGGCTTGCTCGAACAAGTATGTTTTCAGATCGCGGTGAAAGGAGCGAAGATCGGGCGCCGTCCGGAGCTCAACCGGTAACTGGTTCCATAGCTCCGGGGCGCCCACAGAGAACGATCTCCCCCTGGGGGCCACCAGTCGACATTCTCTGACCGGTGGCACCCTGAGGAGGCCCTCTCTGTGGGAACGCACAGGGCGGAGGGAAGTAGATGCCGGCAGCAGGTGTTCCCTAAGGTACTCCGGACCCCTGCCATGTAGGGCTTTAAACACCATTACTAGCACCTTGAATCTCACCCGGAAGACAACTGGTAACCAATGCAGCTCACGGAGCAGAGGTGTGACATGGGAGTATCGGGAGACTCCCAACACAACTCTCGCGGCTGCATTCTGTACCAGTTGGAGCCTCCGGGTGGTCCTCAAGGGAAGCCCCATGTAGAGAGCGTTGCAGTAGTCTAGACGAGAGGTCACGAGCGCGTGAGTGACCGTGCATAAATCATCCCGGCTTAGATAGGGCCGCAACTGATGCACCAGGCGAACCTGGGCGAAAGCCCCCCCAGTCACAGCCACCATGTGATCTTCCAAGGTGAGCTGTGAATCTAGGAGGACTCCCAAGTTGCAAGCCCTATCTACGGGGGGTAATAATTCACCCCCCATAGAGAGAGATGGAATATCCGAATAGACCCGGGATGAAGGTATGCAAAGCCACTCGGTCTTGTCGGGGTTGAGTTGAAGTCTGTTCCTCCCCATCCAGACCCGAACCGCCTCCAGGCAACGGGACATCACGTTGAGGGCATCACTGGGGTGGTTTGGGGTCGAAAGGAAAAGCTGGGTATCATCAGCATACTGATGATACCCAACTCCAAAACCACGAATGATCTCACCCAGCGGTTTCATGTAGATGTTGAACAGGAGAGGCGAGAGGACCGACCCCTGATGAACTCCACAAACGAGAGACCTCGCGGTTGACCTCTGCCCTCCTGTCAACACCGACTGCGAGCGTCCCTGGAGATAGGAGGAGAACCACTGTAAGACCGTGCCTCCCACTCCCAATCCCCTGAGACGCCGCAGCAGGATACCATGGTCGATGGTATCGAAAGCCGCTGAGAGGTCTAATAAGACTAGAACAGAGGAATGACCCCTGTCCCGAGCCCTCCAGAGATCATTCACCAGCGCGACCAATGCCGTCTCCGTGCTGTGCCCGGGCCTGAAACCCGATTGGTACGGGTCTAGATAATCCGCTTCATCCAGGACCAAAGGGAGCTGATGCGCCACCACACTCTCAACAACCTTCGCAAGAAAGCGAAGGTTGGAGACCGGATGAAAGTTGTTCAATACAGCTGGGTCCAAGGCAGGCTTCTTGAGGAGAGGCCTCACCACCGCCTCTTTCAAGACGGCAGGGAAGCTACCCTCACTCAAAGAAGCTGATATAACTGCTTGGAACCAGCTGCGTGTCCTCTCCCGGGCTGCATAAACCAGCCAGGAAGGGCACGGGTCCAATAAACATGTGGTGGAGCTCAGCCTCCCCATAATCCTGTCCACTTCCTCTGGAGTCACAGAATCAAACTCCTCCCAGGTGATATCGACAAGACCGCCCGTGTCCTGATCGCCAGACTCTGCCCAGTCAGAGTCCAGACCGGTCCAAATCCGAGCGATTTTGTCCGACAGATAATGGTTAAACTCCTCGGCACGACCCTGCAAGGGTTCCTCCCTCACCTCTTGATTAAGGAGGGAGCGAGTCACCCTAAACAGGGCAGCCGGGCGATTATCTGCGGACGTGATAAGGGTAGCAAAGTGATTAGACCTCGCCACCCTTATCGCAGCGAGATAAGACCTAATATAGGTTCTTAGTCGCAATCGGTCGGATTCGGATCGGCTGGACCTCCAACCGCTCTCTAGGCCCCGTCTCCGACACTTCATCTCCCGGAGCTCCGCGGAGAACCATGGAGCTCAACGGGATCTGCATCGGGTCAGGGGCCGCAAGGGTACAACTCGGTCAAGAGCCTCAGTGGCTGCCCTTTCCCAGGCTTCCACTAAGGCATCTGCCGAGCTGTGAGCGGGGGAGGCAGGTGGGGACCCCAGCGCTGCCTGGAACCTCTCGGGATCCATTAAGCGTCTGGGGCGGTACCATCTAACTGGTTCCACACACCCACGGCGGGGGGTAGCAAAACAGAAGACCAGCCGCAGGAGATGATGATCGGTCCATGACAGGGGCATAATAATTGGGGAGCCCCCACCAAGATCATCTAACCACCGACCAGATAGAAAAACTAGGTCAAGGGTGTGGCCTCCCTCATGAGTCGGTCCTGAAATTACTTGCGTCAGGTCCATGGCCGTCATGGAAGCCATGAACTCCCGAGCTAACTCAGATGATCCTCCCAGAGATGGTAGATTGAAGTCCCCCAAAACTATAAGTTTTGGGAACTCAACCACCAACCCAGAGAGGACATCGAGAAGCTCAGGCAGGGCTGATGCTGCGTGACTAGGCGAAAGGTACACCAGCAGCAAGCCCAACTGCGCACCAGGGCCGCATCTCAAAAAGAGGGACTCACACCCGACTATCTGCGGAACGGTGGCCTCTCGCGGACCTAAGGTCTCCCTCATAACAACGGCCACTCCCCCACCCCTACCCTGAGCCCGAGGCTGGTGTAGCACCCGGAAACCTGGTGGGCAAAGATCAGCCAGAGGAATACCGCCCTCTGGGCCCAACCAAGTCTCCGTGATGCAAGCCAGGTCCGCCTGCTCACACTCGACCAAGTCACGGACGAGAGGAGCTTTATTGACGACAGACCTGGCATTCAAGTACACCAGCCGGAGCTCAGGAGGCTGCACATCCTCACTCCCGGGACCTCGGGGCAGAACAAGAGGGTCGGAACGCCTCACCGCTTGCAAGTAGCGGAGAGGCCTTCCCTGAGATCGATACGGCCCTCTGTTCCTACACCTGCTGCCATTCCCTAACGTCGTGGGAATGGGCAATCCCACGACTTGCCCTGGAGCCCCGGGGGCAACCGACCCCCGCTCCTCCCCTCCGCGATCAATCCCGGCCCTGGCCTGAACTACGGTTGCTGGACTGCCCCCCATATCTGAACAACCAAAAGAAGTTCCCACCCCCCTCCCTAACCTCCTAAAAAAATTAACCAAATAACTAACCAGGGGCCTCTTATTTGGCTTATATCGGAGGTCCCTACCCGTGCCCAACCATCTCTCAGGGTCCCAACAATCGGGCCCTTCATCAAGAGGAGGTGTAAAGAGTAAGGCGGGTCGCTCCCAGGATGGGGGGGGGCCCTGAGGGCATGTAAGACTGTGCTAGAATAAGTCAGACGCATGATCATTAAACAAGTCCGACAAAAAAGACAACATTAGACAGGATCTGCAGTAAGAGTCAACCTGGAAGGAAAAACCTTACCGGGGGACTTTGCAAAAAAAATACAATGTCTGACGACGAAGCAAGGGAGGAGGAAAGCCCCATGGAAAGGGAGTTTCCCCCCCAAACGAAACCCCACTAATGGTCGGAAGCTGAAGCATCATATTCCTCTGGGGAAGAGGTGGTGGAGACACATGACCACAAACCACAGTGGTCAATGGGCATTGGAAAGAAAAGCAAGTGGGAAAAGGCATCGAGGAAAGTGACCCTGAGTCAGGGCGGCCACGAAACCGAATAGAGGCAAGAGATGGAGAGCTCCCTGCATGTCAGTGAAGAGGAGTGGAACCTAGAGAGAGCTATTGACCTGATGAAGAAAACACTTAGCTCACTAAGAGAGAAGAAAGCTGAATACCGCGGCCACAGCAGCGCCTGGGGCCGCAACTGGAGAGACAGTGGGGGGGATCCGGTACCTGTAACACCAAGGCCGTCCACTGGAACAGGAGCTGCTGCCTCAATAGTACCCCCCCAGAACCACAGATGGGGATCAGAATGAGGGGCAATACCACCCGCTGTGCAGACAATGATCCATTCAAAGACTTCTGCCCCTGGAAGCAAAATTCAGGGGGGAGCCACCACACTTGGGGTTTTTCCTAACCCAAGTCCTCAGCTATATGGAAGAATATGGATGGGACATCCCCAGTGACAAAGCCCGCATCCGTATCGTGCAATCTGCCCTGCATGGACTGGCTGCAGACTGGATGGTGAACCTGCATGACTCCAATGCCCCAGAACTCAACAACTTCAACCGATTCATGTCATCCTTGAGGAGGCGGTTCGAGGATTCTATGGCTGATTGTAAGGCCCAGGAAAAAATCAAAATGGTGAGGCAGGGCAGACGGCCGGTGGCTGAATATACAGCAAGCTGAACTTGCCAGAAGACATCTTTCTCAGCCATTTCAAAGACGGGCTAAACTACGACCTGTATGATGCTTGCCTGCCTCGAGGAGACCCACACCATCTCTATGACTGGTATGTCCTGGCAGAGGAGGTGGAGATAGACCTACTGAAGAAGCACCACCAGGGGAAACCATGGGCCCGCCCGCCACCCAAGCAAACACGTGAGGGGGAAAAATCACCGTACACGGCTAAAAAAATCAACAGGCTGTTTCAAATGCGGGAGAGAGAGTCACCGCGCCACAGAATGCTGCTCAAAAGCCCGCCAGCATAAATCAGAGGCATCACCCTCCAAAAGACTAGGGAAGTCCCAAGGCAACCCAAAAGAATCTTCCATGAAGGGGACAGAGGCTGTAGAGTCCACAACCCTTGCCAAGAACTGGGATTGGATTCCGGCCTACACCACAGGGGTGGTGGACACCTCAGAAGACAGCTCTGAGGGAGAACCATTGGTAAGTGGATCCATTCCACCCATCCTTAAGACAGTGACTATATTTGCTTCCTCTATGCCTGAAGCCGTCAAAGTAAAAGCCCTAATAGACTCTGGTTGCACCCACTGCCTCATCAGCCCAACACTGGTGGGGAATTTGAGCATCCCAGTGAGGAGACTAAAACAACCAATCTCCTTTAGCCAATTGGATGGGTCAATAGCAGGGGGGGCAGCTACCCTAGCCACTTTACCAATTCACCTGTCCCTGGGGACTCATGAGGAAGACATAACGTTTGTAGTGGCCCCAGGCATGGAATGCCCAATGATTTTAGGACTGGAATGGCTGAAGAATGGAACCCCAGGATAAATTGGAGGACAGCAGAACTCAACTTCCCAGAGCGGGAGCATAGGAGCTTAAAACCACAAAGTATCCCCCCAACCCAAAGAGAGGAGTCAGCATCAGTGGGGGAAGAGAAGGGGTTACCAGAGATACCGGAGGAATACAGGGACCTTGCAGAAATTTTCAGTGAGGAACGGGCAGATGAGCTCCCCCCACCACCACCCCACAGACTGTGCTATAGAATTCAAACCCGGGGCAAAACTCCCAAAGCCCAGGATGTATGCCAGGAGCCCAAAGGAAATGGCGGAGATGGAAAGATTCATAAAGAAAAACTTAGAAAGAGGATTTATTGAGCCTGCCAAACCCAAAGTGGCCACCCTAGTCCTTTTCAGGGAGAAGGACAGCTCATTTCACTTGTGCGTCGATTACCATTCCCTTAATGCAATTAGTGAATGTAATCTGTATCCCCTAACCCTAATGAATGGTATGCTATCCCACCTATCGAAAGGAAGGATTTTTACCAATCTAGACCTGAGAGAAGCATATTACCGCATTAGGATTAAGGAAGGAGATGAATGCATTCAATTGCCCAATGGGTTACTACCAGTTCAAAGTACTGCCATTTGGACTGCAAGGGGCCCCCGCAGTCTTTATGCAATTAATTAATGAAGTGCTAAGAGAGGACCTATATAAGGGGTCCTGGTTTACCTAGATGACATCCTTATCTTCACTGAGACCAGAGAGGAACATATTAACCTAGTCAGAGCAGTCCTGAAAAGATTGCGGGCTGCCCACCTATATGCTAAACTATCGAAATGTGAATTCCACCAGGAAAGAATAGACTATCACATATCCCCAGAGGGCATCGAAATGGACCCTGAGAAAGTCAGGGCAGTATTAGAATGGGCACGCCCCCCCCCGCACATGGAAGCAATTGCAAAGTTTCCTGGGGTTTGCAAATTCATCCCTTCATTTGTCCAAATAGCCCTGCCCCTCACAAACTTGTTGAAAATGAGGGGGGGTCCCCAGTGAAACCCAGCCAGCCTCTGAAGTGGACAATGGAATGTCAAGCAGCATTTGAGAAGCTAAAGAGACTTTTTTCTGCTGAACCTGTCCTGAGACACCCAGATCCCAATAAACCTTTTGTAATACAGGCAGATGCTAGCGATGTGGTGGTGGGAGCCGTATTATTACAGGAAAATGAGGAGGGGGCATTGCAACCATGTGCAACCATGTGCATATACATCCAGACAGAACAACGTTGGCCCGTGTGGGAAAAGGAGGCTTATTCTGTGAGATGTTCATTACTTACATGGCGCCAGTTCCTGGAAGGAAATAAAATCCCCTACCAGGTCTGGACAGACCACAAAAATTTGAAAGCACTAAAAACACCCAGGAAACTCACTCCTAAGCAAGCCCGCTGGTCCGAACATTTTCACCGATTCAATTTCACTCTCAAACACTTACCGGGGGGGAAGAATTTCCTGGCGGATGCATTATCTCGCATGCCCCAATATAACAGCACACGGGCCACTGACTCTAAACCACTTGTGCCTGAACAACAACTGGCAGCACCAGTCACCACCAGGGCCCAAGCAAAAATGAAGCTGAAGGTGGATAGCCTAACTGGAATAGAATTCCGAAAGTATTTAGAAAGCGATGAATGGTTCCAGAAAAATAGACATATGTGCACAATTAAAGATGAACTACTCTGGGTGGGTAAGAAGTTATACATACCTGCCACCCAGAGGATCAATTTCATGCAACTGTGCCATGATACAAAATCAGCAGGACATTTCGGGTTTGTAAAAACCTTACACTTTACTAAAAGGCAATTTTGGTGGCCATCCATGAAAAGGGACATAGAAAGCTATGTGGGCAGCTGTCAAATTTGCACGATGGCTAAGAGGCTGCAAGGGAAATCGCCAGGACTGTTACAAACGGTGGCGAACCCTCAGTCCCATGCAAAGAAATAGCCATGGATGTTATAGTGGAATTACCAGAAAGCAACGGGAACACTGTAGTCTGGACTGTCACAGATCTGTTTTCCAAACAGGTGCATTTCATACCTTGCCAAAAGATCCCCACCGCAAAAGCCTTAGCAAAACTTTTCGTGCAGCATATTTACAGATTGCATGGGGCACCACAACGCATCATATCTGATAGGGGATGCAATTTATGTCGGCATTTTGGAAAGAATTTTTATCCCTTTTAGGAACCACTCAGGGACTGACATCTAGTCATCATCCTCAATCTAACGGTCAATGTGAAAAATCTAACTCAGTACTTGAGCAATATTTAAGATGCTTTATTAATTTCCAGCAAACAAACTGGACAGACCTACTGCCTTTCGCAGAAGTGGCATATAATAATGCAGTCCACTCCAGCACAGGTTACACTCCTTTTCAAGTAGCTACCAGTCAAAGTTTCAACCCCATGCCAGAACAAACCCCAAATGAACCGGCAATTCCCAAACTGAAGGAATGGATTGCTCAATTACAAAACATCTGGCCAATTGTTAGGAAAGCTTTAGATGAAGCTAGGCAAGCATACAAGACACAGGCAGACAAAAAAAGAGTCGATCCCATACCATTCAGGATGGGAGAGATGGTATATTTATCCACAAAATACCTTAAATCACTCGGACCAAAATATATTGGATTTTTTCCAATTAAAAGAATCATAAACCCAGTAACAGTTGAATTAGGACTACCCAAAAATCTTAGGCAGATACACCCAATTTTTCACTGCAGTCTAATAAAGAGAAAACAACAGTCACCCCTACGAACAAAAATCCCACCACCACCACCTGCCATCATGGTGGAAGGAGAACAACACTTTGAGGTGAAGGAAATCCTAGATTCCAGGAAACACCATGGAGCAATTCAATATCTAGTAGCTTGGAAACACCTCCCCTCCTCAGAAAATAAGTGGGTCAATAAACACCACATTAGAGCACCAAAGTTGCTTAAGAGGTTTCATACAGAATATCCTAACAAACTGAGCTAACATTTATATTTTATTTCCTCTACAGATGGACCTATCTTTCTTTTAAAGAGAGCAGATTGTCAGAATCCATTTATATCCCATTCCTAAATCCCTATCTGTATACCCCAAATCTCACCCCTCACTGGATTCTGCCATTCCCAAGGAGGAGAAGAGAAGATGTTAATTGGCCATCCCTATCCATTTGATGCAAGGTTGTTTATTCAGCGTGCCTGGAGGCCGTCATCAAAGACCAGGGAAAGAACCTTTGAACTGAGAAGAACAAAGAAAGGCAGGGGGAAATGATTCTGGTTTGTATCTCCGATTGGAATCTGAAGGGGAGGAAGTAAATGTCGTAAAGCCATGGAAGATCCCTTTTCCCATGGAAGGTTTTGACACCTGAACCTTAATTGATCTGGGACTGACCAAATGGACTGAGGGGAGGGGGGTTTTACTCAGGGACACTTTAAAAGTATCAATCTGCAACACAGTTTCCAGATCCTGTCTAGACTTGCCACTGACAATCATGTTTTAGTAAAAGTTCCTGCTTGGACAATCCTGTATCCAAGAGTTCTTTCCTAAGACGTGGATTGGGGTGGGTCCTGACATGGGAATCACATCAGCCCTTTTCCAATTCTATGGTACTTCCCCGGTGCTCCAGGATTTATGCAGGATGTGGTGCAACGTTTCTGAGATAACTTCTGCCAGCTCTTTCAGAACTCTGGGATGTAGCCTGTCAGGTCCCAGTGATTTATATTCATCAAGGTTAGATAGGTGCTCTGTTACCTTTTTCTTTCTTATTTTAATTTTTGTTTCTGGTATGTCTCTTGTACTGGTTTTTTTTTGGTATGTTGGGCTGTAGTTTCTTTCTGTGTGAAGACTGAAACAAACTATGAATTAAGCAGCTCTGCTTTATCCCTGTTGCCTGTAATTTCCTTGCCATCTTCTCCCTTTAGCAGGCCTATAGTTTCCTTCATCTTTTTCTTGTTGTTAATATGTTGGAAGAAGCTTTTTTATTGTCCTTGATTTCTGTTGCTAGCCTTTGTTCGTTCTGAGCCTTTGCTTTCCTGACTTTGTCTTTGCATGCTCTGGCTGTCTGCTGATAATCGGCTTTAGTTATGTGCCCCTCTTTCCATTTTTTGTATTTGTCCTTTTTGTCTTTTAGTTTGTTAGTGAGTTCTTTGTGCAGCCATGCTGGTTTCTTCTTGGATTTCTTGTTTTTCTTTCTCAGTGGTATTGTGCTGATATGGGCTTTTGTGATTACATTTTTCAGGGTTTCCCATGCTTCCTGAGTTATTTTCCCCTTTAGGATTTTCATCCATGGAATTTTTCCTAAGTTCTCTCTTAGTTTGAAGTTGATTGGTTGGATTGTTTTCTATTGCTGGTGTTTGCATTATATTAAATTCTAGTATGACATGGTCACTTTCAACCAAGTAATTTCAATTCCCTCTATCACTTCTTCTCTGTTTGTAAGGATTAAGTCCAGTATAGCTTTACGTCTAGTTCCCTCCTCCACCTTTTGAGTGATAAAGTTGTTGGCTAGGTTGGTTAAGAATCTGTTTGATCTCCCGCTCACTGCAGAGTTTGTCTCCCAGTTGGTATCTGGGTAGTTGAAGTCTTTTATTAAAACATTTATCAGATATTAAAGATTAATATAAACTAATATAAAGTTAAATTAGAGAAGACAAAAGAGAGAAAAATGTGAAATGAGAAAATAAGAAAGCTATAAAATAAAAATATAATTAGAAACAAGGAAAACATACTTATGCCCAGTACTCTTTAATATCTTCATAAATGACTTAGATGAGGGAATAGAAGGGGAACTCATCAAATTTGCAGATGACACTAAACTGACAAGAATAGCCAACACCCCAGAAGACAAGCTCAGGATCCAAAAAGATCTTGACAAACTCGAACAATGGGCCCTGTCCAACAAAATGAACTTTAATGTGGAGAAAAGCGAAGTTTTACATTTAGGCAGGAAAACACAAAGGTATAAGTACAGATTAGGCAAGACCTGGCTCAAAAACAATAACTATGAGAGAAACCTTGAAGTCTTAGTGGACGATCACTTGAATATGAGCTAGCAGTGTGCAGCAGCAGCCAATAAAGCTAATACAATCCTGGGTTGTATAAAGAGAGGCATAGAATCAAGATCAAGCAAAGTATTAGTACTGCTTTATAAAACCCTAGTAAGACCACACCTGGAATACTGCAATCAGTTTTGTTCACCATGCTATAAAAAAGATGTTGAGAGTTTGGAAAAAAATTCAAAGAAGAGCAACTAAGATGATCAATCCCTGGAGACTAAAACATATGAAGAACGGCTGCAGGAATTGGGTTGGCTAGTCCAGGGGTTGGCAACCTTAAACACTCAAAGAGCCACTCGGAGCCACTCACTTCCTGTGGAGACACAGCAAAGGCAGGAGCCCCACCCAATAAGCTTGTCAGCTTCTCAGAGAACAGCGTGAGGCCACTCTCTTTTTTACACACACACACACACGGAGAGAGAGAGAGAGAGAGAGAGAGAGAGAGAGAGAGAGAGAGAGAGAGAGAGAGAGAGAGAGAGAGAAGGGAAGTGCAAGTGCCTCTCTCTGTCTCTCTCTCTCTCTCTGCAAATGGTGGAGCATGACTGGGAGCCACAGGAGAAGGCTGAAAGAGCTACATGCGGCTCTAGAGCTGTGGGTTGCCGACCCGTGGGCTAGTCTAAAGAAAAGAAGAAATAGGGGTGACATGATAGCAGTATTCCAGTATTTGAGGGGCTGCCACAAAGAAGATGGGGTCAAATTATTTTCCAAAGCACCAGAAGGCAGGAAAAGAAACAATGGCTGGAAGCTGATCAAAGAGAGAAGCAACCTGGAATTAAGGAGAAACTTCCTGACAGTGAGGACAATCAACCAGCGGAACATGCCTTCAGAAATCGTGGGGGCTCCATTATTAGAGGTTTTTAAGAATAGACTAGACAGTCATTTGTCTGAGACGGTATAGGTTCTCCTGCTTGAGCGGCAGGCTGGATTAGAAGACCTCCAAAGTCCCTTCCAGCTCTATTCTATTCTGAACAGTTATATGATATATAGAGAAGCAACTCCCATTCATCTTTACAGCAGTTACAAGCAAACAAATTCACACCTCCTTTTAAAAAATTATATCATTTTTTTCCATATTCAACACTTTTTAATCAACAAATTCATAAATTACCAATTCATTTTTTCTGTTTTCAGTCAAAAGTAAACAACAGATGCCAGACTTATCCTTGATCAAACAGGTCAGTTTTGCCATTTCTGCAAATTCTGACATCTTCACAATCCATTTCCTTTGTAGGTATTTGAATATTTTGTTTGTGCATATAATAAACTCACTGCAGTCACCATATACAAAACCAATCATCCATAGATCCTTTATAATTGACTATCCACAAATACATCATCTACTGCATCATCTACTTCTTTGCTTTAATTACTTGAACTGTTTTGCACCACACACACAAACAAACACAAACACACACACACACACACACACACACAGACACACAAACAAGTCCTATTGACATTTTGTGAGAAACAGAAAATATAATGTTATGATATTATGATTATACGTTTTGAGGATTCGAATAAAAATAATAAATTATAGAGTATATATAAACAATGTTATCATCATAGAATAAGAGATTATTTTATATTTAAATTACTACTAAATTGCTGTAAAAGTAAATTTGGAAGTTACTTCTTTATCATACTTTTTTCTTTTCTTTGATTTCTGCATCTTTGTCTTTGTTCTTTCTTTGATTCATTCTTCTTTCATTCTAAGTATTAGTGCTTGATAGCTTTTTTTATTAAAAAGTTTTACAGTACATTTTATTTATAACAAAACAAAACAAAACCCCTCCCAACCCCCTCCCCTCTTCCCAACCCTCCCCAACACCTCCCTCCCTCCCCCTCCCCCCTCCCCGACTTCCCAGAGCTAAATACAAGGTATAAAAGTAAAAACAATCATAATCTACCGTATGCAAACAACAATAAACTATTAACTCTATCGCACTTTAACTCTTATAAGATGACTACAAGCAATATAAATATCACACCAGTACTTATTGAAATGCTAAATGATTCCCAGAGCTCAATACAAGATATAAAAGTAGAAACAATCATAATCTACCATATGCAAACAGCAATAAACTATTAAATCTATCACACTTTAACTCTTATAAAATAACTACAAGAAATGTAAATATCACATCAGTACTTATAGCTTGTAGTCCTTGTTCAAAAGTGATATTGGTCTATAATTTTTTGCTTGAGTGACATCCTAATCTTCCTTCGGTATCAAAGAAATAAAAGCAGTTTTTTCTTCCTCAATTATCAATTGATTCATCTCTTCCTTTTGTTCTTATGTAATAACTAAATTCCAGACTACATCTATGTTTATTATTCAAATATATTAACACACCTCTCATATAAGCTTTACTAGCATCCCAAACCATTTCAATAGTGGTACCCTTATACATATTAATTTCAAAAAAAAAATCCTTCATCTGTTTTTTACATTCATCCACATTTTCCTGATTTCTAAACAAAATCTCATTTAGACGCCAGGAGCGCCTATCTCTATTATCCTTATCTATCTCTAGCCAGACTGGGCTATGATCAGACATAGTTCTTGGAAAAATCTTAATCTTCTTAGCCCTGAAAATGAAATCATTGGTAATTAGTATAAAATCAATCCTAGAAAAAAATTAATATCTGTCGGGGGAAAAAAGTATAGTCCTTTTCTTGCAAATTTCTTTCTCTCCAAATATCTCACAGTTCCAAGTCATCCTTCATCTCAAAAAAGAATTTAAACAGTTTAGCATGACCTGGAATACTTTCAAAAAAACCACTCTTGTCCATTTGTACGTCCAAAACACCATTCCACTCTCCCATAAAAATAAGAGATTTATAATTCAGCTGAGTAATCTTGCTGTGTAGTAAACTATAAAAGTCTGCTTGTTGTTGATTAGGAGCATATAGTCCAACCAAAAGTATTTTTTGCCTTCTATTAACAGTTCTATTATAACATATCTTCCTTGTTTATCTGCTTCAATTAACTCCACTGTCAAGGTATTCTTAACATAAACAACCACTCCATTTTTCTTGTCTGTTGCAGAGACAATAAATTGTGCACCCAGTCTTGAATTTAATAAGTACTTTCGGTCCATGACTCTAATATGTGTTTCTTGTAAACAAATAACATCATTCTTAAATTGTTTTAAATATTGAAAAACTTTCTTTCTCTTCTACAGTAAATTTAAACCATTAACATTCCAAATTAGAAACTTTGTCGCCATCCTTCGCAACCCAAAGCTTTTGGAGCGCTTCTTCCAAGATCCCCTTTGCTTTCTTAGGTAGCGCCCTTCCCACAGCTTCGCTATAGGTACATTTTGGAGGTCCCATGACTTTCTGCTGGTCTTGTTCTTGCTCTCGTCTCATTCGTCTCGAAGCAGCACGCATCACCCGCTGATCTCTAGCCTCTTCCGATGATACTGAAATTTGATCCACTCCTGTAGCTTTTCCTCTATCTGCGTTGTTCCTTCAGCAGCTCGTAGATTCTCACTACGTAGTTGAGGCTCTCCCTCACCATTTTTCTTTGTAGATTCCAAAAGTGGTATGGGGGTTGCTTTTAAAACATTACTGTAAAAATCACGTGCCTGCATCACTGTAGTAAGACGATGTCTCGTACCTTCATGCATCACCACCATACCCACTGGTATCTCCCATCTGAACTTAATATCACGTCACCTTAATTCTTGTGCTAAAAAAGCAAACTCCTTCCTTCTCCTTAAGATTCTTGGAGGGATCTCTTTTAAAACCAAGACTTCTTGCTCCGCAATTGCAAATTTAGTATTGTAAGAGGCTTGAATGACCTCATTTCTAATTGCTCTCTTTGTAAAATAAACCACCACATCTCTGGGTAATTTCCTTTGTCTTGCAATCCACGAATTAGCACAGAAAATTTTATCTATATCTTCCATAATTACATCTGCTGGTCGCCCCAGCACCCCTTCCAAAGCCTCAGAAACTATTTCCTTCAAATTTTCTTTAGGATCCTCTTTTAAGCCTCTGATTCTGACGGCAAACTCCATCTCGTGATACTGTACCAGGATCAAATCACTATCAATTTTCTCCACCACATTCTCAGTCTCTAACATTTTTGCTTCTAATCTGATGTTATTTTGGCTGAGATCTTCCACTCTTTCATCCAAACGCTCAATACATATAGCCATGCCTTGAAATGCATGTAAGATGTCTGCCCTTATTTCTGAACTTCTCATCCAGCTTTTCATCCATAATCTCAGCTAGTTTTTCTGTTAACTTCTCATCCAGCTTTTCATCCATAATCTCAGCTAATTGTTGCAATTGCTTTTCCAAAGCCTCTTGCATTACATTCTGCAAATCTTTAACTGTAAAGGCTGATGCAGGTGCAGGTGCAGGTGCAGGGGGCAATAAAGCTTGCAACGAAGACTACTGCACTGGAGAAGCCCCCACGCTTCTAAGAACTTTAGAGGATTTAGCCACCATTTTCACCCACTATTGCCTGCTACGCACTTTCACTTTCAGACTCCACAAAGTCCATTGAGTTAAAGATCATAAATCCATTTTCACCTGAATCTCCTGCATCGCTCTGCCTGCGTCCAAGTTCTCCAAAGTTCTCTCTTGCTAGCAGGGATGGTTGCAGACGTCCTGTTCTGCTCCAAAAAAAAAAAAAACCGGAGCAGAAGCGCCTCGCAGTGCGGAGCAAGCCCAGGCTTCGGGGGGGCTCAATCCTTTAGCCGCCAAAACTTTAGGTTCTGGCGGCCCTGGAGAGCTCTACCCCTACCTGGGCGCTCACCCCCTCATCTTCTCCCGAGGAGGGGGCTTCTGAGCCACCGAAACAGCTGATTGGTGCTGTTTTCGGCGGCTCTATGGAGCCGCGGGGCTGACAGCCTAAGAATGGCTGCCTCCAGCGACGCCTTGCCATCCGGAAGTCAGTGCTTGATAGCTTTTATTCTGTATTAACTATTTAAAAATATTAAAAAAAAACCAACACACACTAACACTTCATTGTGGTAAAGTCATTTTGCTATTCCTGGACAATACATTCATAGTTTCTGGTCTGCTCAAATAAACAAATCTGCCTTAATCATAAGTTACAACACTTCACACAGAAGTCAAAAGATTGGTTTCATTTGTATACATCTAACTTAGCAGAATTCTGGCATTTCAGACTAAAAGAGCTCGACTTAAAAAAAAAAGATGCTTTTTGCTGCAAAGACCATGAATTTATTTACACAGAACTAGCTTACAGTCTTTCCGGAAAGCAAAATATATGTACACAAAGGACAATGAGACTCAATAACTGTAGAACAGAATCAGGCAGTCAAGAGTGTCCAAGAAAAGCTGCAAAGTTGTCTTGAGAATCTATCTTCATATTTTGCTATGATTCCTGTCTAATATAGCTGAACATATAAGTATATTTATGGACATCATTATAATCAGAATCATAAACCAAGTTCCAGATCAAGAATATCCTTTCAAAAAAAAAACTTGCAATAGAAAAGGTATTTTATGATGTGACACTGAACAGGTTGGGACTGGTAACTGCATGCAGAAATTATCAGTGCCCAGAGGTTGAGTCTGCCATAAATAGGCTATCAAAAATAAATTTCTTGGGAGTAAAAAGGAGTTGTATGACTATTATTCCACTATTTTGCCTATCAGTCACAATCCAATTATACTGGTTAACATCAGATAGGGAGAAATGATGCCAGAATATGTAACTCTATAGTAATTGCAATAGTAGTATACTCACTCCTTGGCATCCGGCTGTTCACCTAATGCCCATGTCTGTGTTGCATGATGTGTTCTCTGCAATGCTACAGTATTCCTTGATGGCTCTGCAGCATAAATGTGAAAACCCTAAGAGCCTGTTCTGTGTTCATATAATTGTGGCTACTTCATACTTTGTGATTCTTGAAATTTCATGAGTAATGACATTGACATTGCACCAATGTCACTGCTATCAACAATATTGGTTCAACATGCTCAGTCGTAATCAGTCCCAATGTCAAGATGTATGATATGTCAGCATTTAGACACCAAGTACAACTTTACACCAGAAGTTCAGCAATATCATTATACTGTCATGGACAAAATGGCAATATTTTTTTAAATAATTATATTATATACTAGACAACACTGTGACTTGCCTCAACTAGATCTCTGAAGAAAGCAAAACTCTTGAAACAGGCTTAGTCTCAATAGGAACTTTTTATTGAGAGTTAGTGATGGCAAGAGAGCAAAGCAAGGTCTGAGATTTGGCGCAGAAAGGATTACATCAAAAAGGCAATTCAAAACTCCTCCCCCCAGTGTCCAACCATCTGGCTGAAATCCAGCCAATCCACAGTTGCCACCTTGTTATGAGAAGCTGGAGATATAGCGCTGATCTCAAGGTCTCTCTCAGTTTTGTTTCCCAACGGTCCCAGGCTTCATTGTCTGCAGATTAGGCAGATGTTCTCAGGTTGCATTCCTCTCACCCAGAGGGAGGCCATCTCGTACAGAGCAGAGCAAAGCAAATAATAATCCCCATGGAAGCACCCTCCCCAAACAGTATGGCAAGCCCAGAAAATACATAGGCAAAAAAGCAAGAAAGGGAAAAATGGAAGGAGTAAAGGCAAATACATTTGAGGGGCTCTGACAGACCCATCGGGTCATACTTCGTTTGCTGTGACCAGAAAGAACATTAAATTTTAAACTGATCACTTTTTTTACTCCAATGCTAGATGGTCCCATGATCATTTTAAAAGTGTGTATGTGTTTCTGTGTGTGTGTAACAAAAATAATTGTAGTGGCAAATGACATTCAAGAATAAATCTGTATTTATTTACTTACCTAAACCTTTGGCAGGGAGTATTGGAAATCATGATTATGTGATTGCAGGAACAGTGTACAGGCCACCACTGTGTGAATAAAACTGGTCTGAACATCATGGAAATTTCAATTCCACAGGAATTATGTGTCCCTGATTTTTACATATTCTTTAAGTTAGCAGATTTTAGGCATTCAAAAATTGTTCCAATATAGTGTACAAATTTGAACTAATGTGAGGGTACAAACAACAGATGAACACCAGCATTTTAGTACTATAAAGATAGACTATAATATTATTGATTGATTGATCAATATTTGGGTAACAAAGGAAGAGCAATTTGATATTTTGATGAAAAATGAACTGCCTTTTAGAAGAACATGGTTTATTTTTATTATTCCCTCTTCATTTTTGAGTAGATTGAACACCACAAATTTTATACTACTTAATTAAAGTGAAAATTAATGGGTTTTATCTGTTGTGTATTGCCCCAGCAATTAGACTAGAATAGAGCTGGAAGGGACCTTGGAGGTCTTCTAGTCCAGCCTGCCGCTCAAGCAGGAGAATTACACCATCTCAGACAAGTGACTGTCTAGCCTCTTCTTAAAAATCTCCAGTGATGGAGTGCCCACAATTACTGGAGGCAAGCTGTTCCTCACTGCCAGGAATTTTTTCATTAATTCCAGGTTGCTTTTCTCTTTGTTCAGTTTCCAACCATTGTTTCTTGTCCTGCCCTTTGGTGCTTTGGAGAATAATGTGACCCCCTCTTCTTTGTGGCAGCGCCTCAAATACTGGAACACTGCTATCATGTCTTCCCTTATTTCTTTTCTTTAGACTAGCCAAACCCAAGTCCTGTAGCCATTCTTTGTATGTTTTAGTCTCCAGGTCTTTGATCATCTTAGTTGCTCTTCTCTGATTTTTTTTCCAAACTCTCAACATCTTTTTGTAATATGGTGACCAAAATTGGCTGCAGTATTCCAGGTGTAGTCTCACTAGGGTTTTATAGAGCAGTACTAATACTTCACGTGATCTTGATACTATGCCTCTGTTTATACAAGCTAGGATTGTATTAGCTTTTTTGGCTGCTGCTGCATACTGCTGGCTCGTAGTCAAGTGATCGTCCACTAAGATTCCAAGGTTCCTCTCACAGTTCCTGTTTTTGAGTCAGGTCTCACCTAATCTGTACTTGTACCTTTGCTTTTCTCCACATTGAAACTCATTTTGTTGGATAGAGCCCATCCACAATCATGCATATCAATGGTGTGTCTCCACTACACATAATATGAGGCAAGACTCCATATACTATTTTTACTCACTATTTTCATTTTCATTTAAAAAACAAACAAACTGATTTTAAAGCTGGAATTAGAATGGATTTCTCACTTTAAATATTCAAGCTAACTATAATCAACTACAATGAATTGTCCATACAAGCAAATTCCTTACATTATAAATTAAATGAATTCATTCCTTTACTTTTAGAGTTTCACAGATATGAAACACAAATTCTACTATATAGCATGTCTTTTCCATTATAGAGGCCCTTGGAAGGAGATCCACTCTGCTGGTGTTTTGAAGGGTCTTGGAGGGCTGGCTCTTCTCCCAGGCTTTTGGTGAGGATGAGTGAAGCCCCCTTTAGAGTGTTTGTGTGACAGGAACTTTTTATTCCCGTCTGGGGTATTTTTGTCATCCCTACCATCTTTTATTCTTTATTTTTGTTTACAGTATCATTATATTTTTTCTTGTTTTTAATGTTTTTATTTGCAAAATGAAAAATGTTGGTAGGAGTCATGTAGCATGTAAATTTAAATAAATAATAATAGATATAACTTTACTAAGCCTCATGTTTTAAAATTCAGGCATTAGGCATGTCATTGACAGAAAGCCAAGCACCTCTGCTAAACATGGAATAGCCCTTGATTCAGAAAGTTCAGTAAGTTTTCTTTTTCTTAACTTACAGGGACAAAAGTGCTCAATTGCTAATTGGACATCACAGGTCTATTGCTTTTCAAATCAATCAGGTCATACCAAAAGTTATCCCTAGATACAAATATGACAGTCTGCCTTTGGTTTCTAAGTTTTTGGGTGAAATACAGATTTGTTGATGCAAAAGCTAGAAATCCTGCTTACTTGCCAGGATTACATTTTGTTTACTGTAATGTTTTTTGTATCTGATTCTCTGGGCATAAATTGTTTGGAGCATTCTTATTTTCAAAATTAAAAGTAAGCTCCCTGTTATCATCCATAATCAGAAGACAGTGACAAAGACTATCTATAAAGATATTACATACTGTACATCAGGACTATATGCTACCTCCATAAAAGGCATGTGCTTCTGGCAGGTATTGGCTTAATTCCATAACTTACCTTTTCCCTCATGGTTAAAATAACTTAGCTCAATATTATGGAAAGCTCCCCTTCCCTTCCTGTCATATTTATCTTATGACAAAGATTGGTTGCCAGTTCAATTATGGCTACAGAATGTAACTAATAATGACAAATATTTAACATATATCAGGGATAAGGCTGGCTCACAAGCAACAGCAGCATCTAGTGGCTCTGAGCTGAAGAAATGTACTAGCATATGTAATATTCAATCAGGTCCCTCTTCTGCCTTACATTAATGCTGATGATTATTATTTACATTGTACTCTATGGCACATACAAAATGTGTGATATTAAGCATACGACACCAAGGTTCTGCTCAATCACACATAGCTTAATGACTTGTTCAGTAATAAAAAGATCTCGATTACCTTTAATTAGCCCAAACATTCAGTTGAATGATATCCAGGGCACATATTCTTTATCAGCAGAACAATTGAGACTATAAACTGACTTCCACATTTCCCAAAAGCAGTGAAATGAATTTTAAAAAACTGAAACAGGAGCAGTCAATGTTGAAGGTGCCTTTCCAGGGAAATTTTTTAAAAAAATACATAGATGCAGTGGTGGGATTCAGCCAGTTCGCACCATTTTGGCAGAAATAGGAGCTAATTTTTGTTGCCCAGGTCCAGAATGGACTTCTGGAAGTGGCATTCACACAGAGAACCAATTGTTCATATATTTGAATCCCACCACTGCATAGATGAAAGAATTATTTGAGGGAAGGGACCATCGTTCAGTTGCATAGCTTGTGCTTTGTAGGCAAGGAGTCCCAGCTTCAGTTCTTAGAATTTACAGTTAAAAGCAGATCAAGTAGTAGATGACAGGAAAGACCTCTGCTCATGACTCTGGAAAACTGCTTCAAGGATGGACAATCCAAGGCAACAAAGATAAATGTCCTAACATTAGTGCACAAGGCATCTTGCTATTCTATCAACAAATATCATCATGGACTGAACCAGCCTTTGTGTTCCTCTGCATAAATCTTCTCAAAGGAGTTTCAGAGAATGTCTTTACTCTGGAATTTTCTATTATAATGATATATGACCTCTTGCTTCCTCCTGGGAGGCGATGATTTATAACTGTTTTCAGTTACCTATGTAAAAGCTTTAAGAACGTTAATAGATTTTCTGAATGCCTACCATCATAGTCAGCCCAGCCATTAGGCACAAGGCAGTAAATGCCTCAAGAAAAAAATGGGGAGGCAGAAATGAACTGTTGCATGGTAAATCTACAAACCCCTTGCAGCTTGCAACAGGAGTAATGGAGGAAATATCCAGTTGCCAGTGTTGAAGCAAGAGAACTTTGGTCAGCATTTAATTCTGAATGGGAGCAGAGGAGAATTTTATATTTCGCTGCTTTGGATTAGATCCATTTGATGTAGGAAAACCCATTTCTGTGCTTCAGTGCTAAACGTATTTTTCAAAAGCACTCTCAATCTACCTTTACTGATACTGTAGTATATATATACTGTAGTATATACGTTGGATAAAGACAGAGCCTCACTATTACCAATATAAACATCTGATTTTGTATCTCTACTGGGAAGCATACCACAATGTTGGAGTATATCAGAGCTGCATCTGCGTGCAAATTCACACTCACAGATTGTCTTGTCTTGTCTTGTCTTGTCTTGTCTTGTCTTGTCTTGTCTTGTCTTGTCTTGTCTTGTCTTTTCTTGCCTTGCCTTGCCTTGCCTTGCCTTGCCTTGCCTTGCCTTGCCTTGCCTTGCCTTGCCTTGCCTTGCCTTGCCTTGCCTTCCTATCTTAATTTAGCTTAGCTTAGCTTACATGAGACACTTAACATCAAAGTCATGAGATAATTTTATTTTTTTATTAAATTAAATCCTTTTATTTTCTTAATCAAGACCCAAACCAATACAATTCTTCACAATTAGAAGACGCTTCTGTTCATGTTGTTGGAAGAAAAATCTGGTCCTGTTCCAATCTGGGAGGATGGTCTAAATAAAATGGAGGCTGACTGCTTGGGAAAGAAGGTTTCTGTTTATTGATGAGCAGAACCAGTTCTGGGACAGCAGACAAAATGAAGTTGAGAGTAGGTTTTTATACATTCTTTGGGGATTTGGGTTTGAGATGCCTATTCCTGTTGAAATTTACTTTAATCTGTGCTTGAGTGTGCCCTTTTGGTATTCTAATTATGGTTGCCTGACTCCCATTATGGCTGGAAAGTCCTGTCCTGTCCTTGGACCTGGGTGGGGAATTTAGATTTTAGGAGTCTTTGTTTTTTCTAATCATATTTGCTCCAGCCTTCTGTGGGAACTGTGGGTGAAAGCATTTTGCTTATGAATAGTATGGTCCAGTCTTTCTGAATGGATTACAAGATTTCCATTTCTAAAGATTGGCGTACTCAGGTTTCTGCTTGAGGCTGGAAGACTGAGGCTGTTTCTGCCTTTTTAAAGATGCTTTATCAATTTATCCTTTAAGGGAAATATTCTATCCTCCCTCTTTTAATATCCTCCAAAATATTTCATTCTGTGTGGGGGGGGGGTGTTGACTTCCTACAATGTGGAGATATCTTTTTCATAAATCTTTTCACACAAACACACACACAAATGGGGATGCTTAAATGTGTATGGAATAATACTGCATCCTTGTTTATCTTCTATCATAAATATTACTAAAAAGCTTATTTTTTTATTTTATTTTACAAGATCTCACACTTTCTTCTTCCCAAAACTGTGAACCCTTTGACTCACCTCCAAAAATTTTGGTCAGGAATCAATGGAAATGTTGTAATATGTGGCAAAGAACATACCTGTTTCTTATGAAGGGAAAATATCAAGTATTTTTAGGACTCACCAATATCAGCACTGATAGGGAAGCCATTATTCAGTGTTTTGAGAAGGTAGCAAATTAGGTTTAATAGCTGTTGTACTTGATTAGCAAAATTGGGGCAGAGACAAATAGGGATTTTCTACCTTAGTGGCCAAAAGAATTTTTCTGACTTGGGGATTATGCACTTAGACATTATTTTAGCTCTATTTTCTGCAACTTTTCAGAAAACTCTTAAACTATCATAGCCAGATTAAGTTTCACCATAATTCTGCATCAACCAAATATAACCTAGAAACAAAACAAATACTCCTTGTCTGTTTGCTGCTTGTATGATAAGAAGGTGGATAATGTGTTCAAGGTGCATATTTTAAGACATGCTCTGTTGCGAGTTTGGAAAAAGTATAGACATAAGCTAAATTATAAGATACCTTTATGGGCAATACCGAAACATGCAATAGAAAACATAAGTGTTGGGTTTAAACATGATGTGACTACATATAAGGAAATTTTAAGTTTGGAAACGAATGTATGGTATTTGAAGCCGTATAATATCTTACGAGAAGGAAAGATTGTTCAAACTTGGTTTCCGTATGGGCAATTACAGGCCAGGTGGAAAGAAGATCAGAAAATTGGTTTTTCAATGACTGATGAAAATTTGGTAAAGCAAATTAGAGATCAAGGTCAAGCACATATCAAACGGATATATCTTGCACTGATAGAAATTGATTCAGAGACAGAACTTGTTAAAGACTGTATGATAAAGTGGGCTCAGAATTTTCAAGAAGTTATTACAATGGATACTTGGGAAAAGATTTGGGTGAGAAATGTAAAATTCACGCAAGCTCAAAATTTAAGAGAGAACTTTTATAAAATGTTTTATAGGTGGCATTTAGATCCTAAAAAACTAGCAAGTATGTATCCGAACTGCCAGCCTAAATGTTGGAGGTGTGGTGGTGAAGATGCAACGTATTTTCATATATGGTGGACCTGTAAAAAGGTTAAAGCATTTTGGATTAAAATTTGGTGGAATATGCAGAAGATATTTAAGAAAAGGATAAAGTTTTGTCCGCAATTGTTTTTACTGGGCATTACTACTGATACTACTGTTGTGGACACTAAGTTGATGTTGAATTTAATTACGGCAGCAAGACTTTTAGTAGGGCAATATTGGAAGAAGGAAGAACTGCCGACTATAGAAGAATGGACTTTAAAAGTTTCCAACCTGGCGGAAATGGCAAAGATCTCAGCGTACTTGAAACACCATTCGCAACAGAGGTATATTGTGGAGTGGAAAAAATGGATTGATTATATCCAGAATAAATATGGGACTAAAAAGTTTCACTTAGCATTTGAATAAGTATTGATGTGATATTTATATTGCTTGTAGTTATTTTATAAGAGTTAAAGTGCGACAGATTTAATAGTTATTGTTGTTTGCATATGGTAGATTATGATTGTTTTTACTGTTATACCTTGTATTTAGCTCTGGGAAATCGGGGAGGGGGGAGGGGGAGGGAGGGAGGTGTTGGGGAGGGTTGGGAAGAGGGGAGGGGGTTGGGAGGGGTTTTGTTTTGTTTTGTTGAAAATAAAATGTACTGTAAAACTTTTCAATAAAAAAAATACTCCTTGGTACTCCTCTACTCAGCCCTCTGTCTTCAGTCTGTCACCCTCCTGTAATTTCTTAGCCTCCAGGGTCGTTTGGAAGGTTGCCCTTATTTGTAAGAAAGATTTATAGTAGTTAACAAGCTGTTTTGGAGGGTTATTCTTACCGAGTAATCTCTGATAGGTGTCTAAGGGATTGTAATGTTCCCTAGAAGACAGCCTTTAAAACATCTGGTTTATATGATCAAGCCAAAAATCTAAGTAGTTTACTTTCTTTTTAAGCCAGTATCAGTCCTGTAACGCATACTATATCAGGGGGGAAATTTCGTTCTATTTTATAACCTCATAAAATTACTGAAAAATTCCAAGTAGAAGAAGAAAGTGGTAAATAAAATATTTAGAGTCCTAAATCTCCTCATTACTTCTTGGCTACTTTGGGTAGTGAAAATCCATAGTTACTAAAAGAAAAAGAATGACAAATCCCTAATAAATGTTTTGGCTTTCTCAGCCAAGTGAAGTCCTGAGGCAAGCCTAAATGTAACATCTAAATGGCCTTCTGGGAAATATTTTGAAGAACTGAGGCAGTCATGTAGAGGGCAAAATGACCATCATTTGCATCGTGCTTCATGATATATTAATTTCAGCCTGTTACTCATAACTCTAAGGAAATTAATCATTTTGGAAACTACAAACTTCCAGAAGAAATATTCATGAGAATTTTAACTTAAACGAACACTTCACTTGTCATCTCTCAAAACAAATGTTGATGTTTTCCTTATCTAGAAAATATTGAAAAACTGAATGTACAGCATAGTAGGAAAGTGAATAAAGTAACCATGTAAAGCACATTGTTAACATAAAAGAAATTTAATTGTTTCCAACATAGGTGTTAATTTTTAACTCAAGCATAAGATTCACAGACTAAAACAGAAAAAAGGTTGAACTATAGCCTAAAAGAATGAGCATAAAGATAAAAGAGAAATACACCATGCATATTCTTTAAAAGTTTCAAAGCTTCCCATATTTTATTATTATTATTATTATTATTATTATTATTATTATTATTATTATTATTATTATTATTATTATTATTATTATTATTATTATTATTATTATTATTATTATTAGATTATTATTCTCAGAATTTTATCCCACCTTTTATATATCTGGTCAGCTCAAGACAGCAAACTCATTTAATACTCCTGCCTCCTATTTTTCCCACAACAAGCCTATTAGCTGGGTTGTCTGAAAGAGTGTGTGATTGACCCAAAATCAGCCACCTGGATTTCATGCCTAAGGAAAACCTAGAACTTACAGACACCCAGTTTCAGATTCACTCCTTAATTACTACACCAACTTCACTGTTGGGGTAAGTCTTAGTTTGTTTTAACCTTGCCTTTTTGACAAAATTGATACCTAACTTCGCACATCATACTCTAAAACCATGGTTTCCAAATAAATAAACAACAGAATGGCATACCAGCACCCAGTAAAATTATGAATCAAGAATAAAAACATATACTAAAAATTATTGCTATCTAGTTTAGCATAATTACCAAGTACACCTACCACAATAGACCATTGCTACTGATGCTATCAAGGACCCTCCAAACTTGGAGAAATGAGCTGAGATAAGACATTCTGCTTTAGGTGTTATGAAACACCTGTAGGGCCCATTGAAAAGTCAGAATGGTGATAGTGTTATGTGCATGGTTGCCATCTTGACTTTTTGATTTTGCCAATCATAAGAAAAATTCCTCATGTTTGCTGCTAACTTTTGTGCCTTGTTTGGAGGAACTGTTAATACGATGCAGCAAGAAAGGATGTCTTTTAAACATGCATTTGATCACTCCTAATTTTTCCAAAAATATTTTAGAAGAAAAAAGATGATGAGTCACCAATAATTTTCAAAATTTCATTTGGCAGAAATCTGCTGTGAAATTCACACCAACCCTCAGAACATCAATTTAGGGTAAAAGAGGAAGGAAGTACAAGTAGATATTGTATCCTTTCCAAACAAAGCCAGAATTTAAAAAATGCTGTGATAGTAAAGTATACCACAGAGAAAGCAAATTAAGTTTTCCTTGGCACAGGTTGCATGAATCTGTAATACTTCTGAAGATATCTAATCAGTGCAATCTCATAAACAGAGATGCTGAAATGCTTTCCAAATTCATTAAGAGATTCTCTTTCTCCTTTTCTTTCAGATGCTACAATATATTTTGCAAGTACTAACAATCTTTTTTATCAGTATTGTTACTTTGAGTACCCCTATTTACTGACTGACTTCACCATATGCTGGCCTAGCAGGGGTATCTTTGGGAAAGGTCAAAAGGTTAAGATAGCAATCACAACTGTGGGATCAAAGCCCTGTCTTTTTTTATACACATTGCATGTAGATACTCTGTCACTAGTAAATTTTTGTAGTTTTTCCCATGGACATGGTAGATGCTGATATTATGTTTCCATACCATATAAAGAACATATTTATCTTCTGAATTCAATTTAAAGATGACATAGAGGCCTCTTTACATATGGATGGGATACTCACATTTCATGCTATCTGCTCTATCGGCTTGAAAAAGCAGGCGAGACAGCTGGCTAACGAAAACCTTTTATTTTAGAACCGGGCAACGAACAGACTTACAGTTCTTCTATTTATACTCCAGCTGGTCGGTCGGCGACCAATCAGGGCTGTGCCGGTTTCCCGCTTGTTCAAGCGGGCCAATCGGCGAAGGAGAGCTTTGACAGCCCGGAGCTGTCAAGCTAGCTCGCGACTGCGCAGTAACCGGTGGTCCTTGACAGCCGAGAGCTGTCAAGCGGTTGCGCTTGCGCAGTAGCATTCCGGCAGCTTTTGACAGCTGTCAAAAGCTGCCGAAGGTTTACCTCATAACAGGAACTTGGTAACATAATGTTAATGTGTGAATACACAACACCCCTTACCCCTCCCCCAAACTGGTGTGGAGATTTTTCCGGTTGTTTTTCCGTGAGGTCCCCCATTCGAAGTCTTTTAAGTATGCGGGGGGTTTTCTTGTTCTTTCTGAGTGTCGGAGGGGCCTTGCTCCAGGAGGTTCTGTTTCCGCTGGTTCGGGGAGTGATGATTCTGGATTGGGGGTCGGTTCCAGAGCTTCCTGGGCCTCTTCGTTAGAAGTGTATGGTGGGGGGGATGTGCTGGTTTCAGGGGGGATGTGGCGCGTTGGATTTTCCTCGCTACCCCTTTCCCCCCAGTTTTGAGGGCTGCGTTGTCGTAATTGATCGATGTGATGGCATAGGTGGCAGTCGTTCCCGGCATCAATTATGTACGACAAGGGTCCAGTCTGTTCAATTACAACCCCCTGAATCCATTTGTTCCCTCCCCCGTAGTTCCTAGCCCAGATGGCTTGACCATTAGTCAAAGTTCTATGATGGATGGGTTGGTCTGGTTCTGCCGTGGTTCTATCCGGGTGCAATCTCTCCAGTCTGGTCATGAGCCGTCTCCCCCAGCGTAGTTCTGCTGGTGACTTTCCGGTGCTTGTGCAAGGGGTTGTGTGTTGTGCCAGTAAGAATTGCGCTAACCTGCGGTGCCAGTTTCCAGTGACGATTTTCCACAGTGCCTCCTTAGTGGATTTTACCATAACCTCAGCCAAGCCATTCGACGAGGGGTGGAACGGAGCCGACGTGGCATGTCTAATAGAGTTCTCCATGGTGAAAGTCTGGAATTCATGGGAAGTAAATTGGGGGCCGTTATCGGAGACTAAGACATCTGGCAGTCCGTGTGTGGCAAAAAGCCCCCTTAGTACCTGTACCGTGGCAGCTGTAGTCATGCTACTGACTGGCACAACTTCTAGCCACCTGGAGTAGCTATCTACTACGATTAAAAACACCTGTCCCTGAAAGGGTCCTGCAAAGTCTAAGTGTATTCGGGACCAGGGGTTTTTTGTTATCTCCCATTTGTGGACGGGTGCTTGCGGTTGTGCAGCTCTGACAACTTGGTAGGGGTAGCAGCTGGCTACATATGCTTCAATTTGTTTATCTATGCCAGGCCACCATACATAGCTTCTGGCTAATGCCTTCATTTTAACGGTCCCTGGGTGTCCCTCATGCAATGTCTCCAGAACCTTGGTTCTATGTTTTTCAGGGACTACTACTCTATTCCCCCATAGAATGCATCCCAGGTGGGACGACAATTCTGTTTTTCTTGAAAAGTATGGTTGGAAGTCTGGTCCAGGGGGTTTAGATTGTCACCCCGAGGTGATGCAGCTAAGGATTCTGCCCAGGGTTTTGTCGGAGGTTGAAGCGGTTGCGATGTCTTTGACAGATAAGGGGCATTCAGGTAGTTCTGCAATGGCTAGGATATTACCAGCAGGGGCGGGGTCAGGGTCTATTATGAGCAGGGGAAGTCTACTTAAGCCGTCAGCGTGCCCCATTTCCTTCCCTGGTTTGTGTATCAATTTGAAGGAATAAGTGGATAAATAGGTAGACCATCTGAGAATGCGGGGGGATAGAATTTGGGGTGTCTGCTTATCCCAAGTAAAAATCCCCAGTAGCGGCTTGTGGTCCGTGAAAATAGTGAAGTGCCGTCCGTAGAGGTAGTCGTGAAATTTTTTCACGCTGGCAACTATCGCTAACGCCTCCTTGTCAATTTGAGCGTAATTGCGCTCTGGCTTTGCCAGCGTTCTGGAGTAAAACACTATTGGCGTTTGGGTTCCATTAGGAGTTAAATGACTTAGAACCGCCCCGATCCCATAAGGGGAAGCATCGCATGCTAGGCATAGGGGCAGTTCCTCTTTGAAAAGTGTAACGGTTGAATTACTGGTGAGCAGGTTTTTTAGGAGCTTGAAACTGAAGTCATGCTGAGGGGACCAGGACCAAGGTGTACCCTTGTCCAGTAGCCTGTGCAGGGGTTCTGCGATGGTTGCCTTGTGGGGCAGGAAGGCATGATAAAAATTTAGTAGCCCCAGAAAGGCTTGAAGTTCCTGCTTGTTTTTTGGAGTGGGTGCCGTCTTGATGGCATTGATTTTTGAGTCAGTGGGGTGAATTCCCCCTGCGTCAATTTTGTAACCTAGAAATTCTGTGGATGGAACCCCAATGGAGCATTTATGTCTTTTTAATTTTAGACCTGGTGCCCTGAACCTGCTAAGAACTTCCCGTAATTTGTTTGCCAAATCAACTTTACATTCCCCTGCAATAAGGACATCGTCAAAATATGGGCAGACCCCAGGGATTCCTTTAAGTGTCTTTTCCATAATTTCTTGAAATATCCCTGGGGCTGCGGATATGCCAAATTGTAAGCGGTTTATTTTGAAGGCTCCGCGGTGCGTGACGATTGTCTGTGCCATGGCAGTGTCAGGGGTGACAGGTAGTTGTAAATACGCCTGCACCAAATCCAATTTTGCGAAAATGGCGCCGGATCTAATGGCTGCGAGGACGTCTTTTACTGCTGGGATGGGGTAAGCGTGCGAATTTAATGCTCGGTTCAGGGTGGCCTTATAATTGGCGCAAAGTCTTATTTGGCCGTTTGATTTAATTGGGGTTACAATTGGTGTCTCTCACTCGCCCCCCTCGACTGGTTCTAATACTCCTAGATTGACAAGTCGGTCCAGTTCATTTTCAATTTTGTTTTTTTAGTGCGAACGGGACTCTTCTAGCTTTAATTCGTATGGGCGGTACATTGGGGTTTAATTTTAGTGACCCTGGAGGGCCAGTATACTTTCCTAAGGAGCCATCGAAGACGTCTGCGAACTGCTGGCAGACAGCTTCTAGGCTTGTGGACTGAGTTGAATTAATTCCTGTTAACGCAATTCCTAAAGCTTCGAACCAGTCAAGACCTAGTAGACTGGTTCGGTTTTCCTGCATAACTAGAATCGTGAGGAGACCCTTAAACTGCCTAAATTCCATCAGAATTTTGGCTTTTCCCTTGAGTCGGATGGGGTTTTTTTGGAAGTCAGCAAGGCGTAAATTGGTAGGTTGTAGGGAGGTTTGCTGCCGGCTACGGCTGCAAATGTTTCTATAAGTATTCCAAGAAATGAGGGAGACCAAGGATCCCGAATCGACCTCCATCTCACAGGGAACCCCGTGGAGCAGGACGTTAACCTTAACCTTAGGTTTTAACACTAGATGGACTGCTCCCTCCCCCTTACTTCTTCTGACAGTTTGTACTAGGAACCTAGAGGGCTTTTCCCCGTTGGACGTTGTCGGACTTGTACCTGCAGATGTCACCTCCATGTTGTGATTCAGGGTCAGCCTGTGGGTTCGGCAGTTGGGTCGGACGACTCAGAGGAGGAGGGGGGTGTTGAAGACCTTGCTGAGGGGGTTGAAGATCTTGCTGATGATAGCCCTCAGGCAGGCCCCTCCCACTTGGTCACCATGGAGACCCAGCTGTGTGAGCCTGACAGTGTGGATGAAGATGACCCACAGCTGGCCCTGTTCAAGCACGCCCGATGCAGGAGGCAGTCAAGTAGGAGTAAACAGAGGAAGGCAATGGGGCTTCTCGGAAGGAGGCAGAGAGAAGCCACGCCCTGAACTCTTTATAAGGGGAATGTGTGGGGAGGGCTGGTTTGCTGAAAGCAACCGCTCAGATAGTGTTTCAAAGCTCCTGTATCTTGGTTCGTGTCTTGTTTGTTTTTGTAGTAATAAATTTGGCAGACGTAATTCCAGCCTCTTGCCATTTGTAAAGGGGTTGCCTTTTCTGCAGGGCCGGTAGCAGGCTGGTACAGAACAGTTTGCTTTCAGCCTCCCACCCCTTACTAATATTATGGAGCAGCTACGTGCTGAGAATGCCCAGCTCACCCAGCAACTCACTTTGCTGGCAGCTCAGGTGGCTCAACTGCAAGCTCAGGTTCATGCTGCACCCCCACCATCACCCCCACCCAGGAGAAAATGCCAAGTTGCAATGCCGGATAAATTTACAGGCACTCCAGAACTGTTTCCTGCTTTCCTGGGACAATGCCAACTCTTTATCAGCGTGAGAGCAGCTGATTTCTCCACTGACCGGGATAAGGTGGGGTATGTGTTAAGCCTTCTTTCGGGTGATGCAGCTCGTTGGGGCACGCCTCTGCTGGCTCAACCTAGCCCATTGTTGGACAACTTTGTGGGGTTTTGTGATCATATGTGTCTGATGTATGAGGACCCTATTAAGACGCAGACTGCTACTCGACGCCTGAAAGCTCTGAGGCAGGGTCAACGCCCCCTACAGGGCTATATCAGCGATTTTCGGCTGCTTAGCCAGGATTCCGCCTGGAATGAGGCTGCGCTTGTGGATGCCTTCCAGGATGGATTGTCGGAGGAGATGTTGGATGAGCTGGCCCGTGTGGATATTCCCTCAGACCTGAATGGGCTGATCCATCTCTGCCTGCGGATCGATGCTCGGTTGCAGCTGCGAAGGAGTTGCCGTGCCACCCCACAGACCCCTGCAGCCCCTGTTGTGCGTGAGCCCCCAGTTCAAAGGGAGGAGCCAATGGAGCTGGGTGCCGCCAGGTCTCGTCTATCGGTGATTGAAATGAACAGATGACGATCGGGGGGGGTTGTGTTTTTACTGTGGGGACCCTGGGCATTTGGCTGCTTTTTGCCCAAAGAAGCGACAGCGGGCATCAGTGACCGAGCCTGCCCCGATAAAGTCCCATACTTTTCTGTCGGGAAACGCCCAGAGCCCGATCTAGACGGTGTGATAGATCGGGCATCCCACAACAACACTGAGCGACGTCTTTCCGATGCTGCCTGTGGACCTCCACGGCATTTGATTTTGGAGGCACGTCTGATCCTTCCTGGCAAGCCAGAGGGGATTCCAGTCCATGCCTTAATTGACTCTGGGGCCACCACAAATTTTATGGACTCAGCATTTGTGGCCAAATGGGCTGTTCCCCAGTGCCCGGTGGATCCGCCCATGTTAGTGGAGACTATCGATGGTCGAGTGCTCCTGTCTGCGCCTATTACGGCCGCCACGCAACCATTATGTATGGCCATCAGTTCCCATGTGGAGGCCATCCAGTTCTATATCACCTCAGATCTGCACTTCCCCGTGGTCTTGGGACTGGCGTGGCTCCGGGCGCATGACCCACAGATCTATTGGTCACAGAACTTGGTCACCTTCCCAAGCTTGCAGTGCGTGGACCACTCCCGCCATATCTGTGCCGGCCAGGTGGAGGGTTTCCCAGGGGTTTCCTTGCCTCCCGAACTGTCCGACTTTGCTGATGTGTTCAGCGAGACAGAGGCGGATCAATTACCCCCGCACAGGCCCTATGACTGCCCCATTGATTTAGTCCCTGATGCGCCTCTCCCAGTGGGGCGTTTGTACTCCATGTCGGACCCCGAGTTGGCTGCATTGTGGGACTTTCTGGAGAAGAATTTGGCTCGCGGTTTCATCCGGCCCTCATCCTCGCCAGTGTCTGCACCCATGCTCTTCGTCAAAAAGAAGTCGGGCGAATTGCAGCTTTGCTGCGATTATAGGAAACTCAACGCCATCACGGTGCGCAACCGTTACCCGCTGCCCCTCATCCCCGAACTCTTGGACCGACTCCGGGAGGCTAAGATCTTCACGAAACTGGACCTGCGTGGAGCTTACAACCTCGTCAGGGTTCGGCCGGGTGATGAGTGGAAGATGGCGTTTGGTACTCGCTATGGACATTTTGAGTACATGGTGATGCCATTTGGCATGACCAACGCCCCCGCTGTGTTTCAGCATTTCATGAATGACATTTTCCGGGATTTGTTGGATCAGTTTGTCGTGATCTAGTTGGACGACATCCTGATCTACTCCCCGTCGCGTGAGGTGCACCATCAGCATCTCCATCAGGTCCTGCAGCGACTCCGAGAACATCGGCTGTTTGCCAAGTTGGAGAAGTGCCAGTTCTACCGGGTGACCATCGATTTCCTGGGTCACCGCATTTCTCCTGAGGGCATCGCCATGGAGCCGAGTAAGGTTGAGTCTTTGCAGAGTTGGCAACCCCCGCGTCGCGTGAAGGATGTTCAGCGACTTCTTGGGTTCGCCAACTATTACCGAACTTTCATCCCTGGGTTTGCTGCCTTGACAGCCCCCCTCACCCGGCTCCTGCAGAAGAAGACTCGGTTCCAGTGGAACGCTCCAGAACAACAGGCTTTCCAGACTTTGAAGGAAGCCTTCATGAAGGAGCCCATCTTGAAGCATCCTGACCCACAACGGCCGTTTGTTGTGGAGGCGGACGCCTCCGACATTGCCATTGGGGTGGTGTTACTCCAGGCAACGACGCCCAGCGGTACCCTCTTCCCTTGCATGTACCATTCACGAAAACTGAACGCTTCGGAGCGCAATTATACAATCTGGGAGAAGGAGCTGCTGGCCATCAAAGTGGCGTTCGAGGCCTGGAGGCATCATCTGGAGGGAGCGCGGCATCAAATCGAGGTCCGGACGGACCATAAGAATTTGGAAAGCCTGCAGACCGCTCGGAATTTGAACCAACGCCAGATCCGGTGGTCTCTTTTCTTTGCGAGGTTTGACTTCCGGGTTCAGTACATACCTAGCGGGCACAATCAAAGAGCGGATGCTCTGTCCAGGAAGCCCAAATATTCCTGAGTGGAAGACAAGCTTCTGCCCAGGACAGTGATCCCCGTCGAGTCTTTTGCTGCGGTGCGGGAGCCGGTTGATATACGGGCTCGGATCCGGGAGGCACAGCAGCAGGAGGTGTGGGTGGCTCAGCGGAAGGAGGAGGTGGGGCCAGATTATCCTTGGACGGTCACGGATGGACTCTTTTATTATCGTGACCGGCTCTACGTTCCGGGAGGGCCACTCAGGGGACTCATCCTCAGCCAGTGTCACGATAACCCGGCGGCGGGGCATTTTGGCCTGTTCAAGACCCTGAACCTGGTCTCCTGTACCTTCTGGTGGCCCCGAGTCCGACACGATGTCCAGTCCTATGTTACCTCCTGCATCCCATGCAGGCAGGCCAAGTCAGCGACAGGGGCCCCGCCTGGATTACTGCAGCCTTTGCCGACACCCAAAAGACCCTTGGGGGCTGTGTCCATGGACTTTCTGACGGATTTACCCCCATCCTCTGGTTTTACGACAGTGTATGTGGTGGTGGACATGCTGACCAAGATGGCGCACTTCATCCCCTGTCGCGGCTTACCGTCAGCCCACACCACTAGTCGTATGTTCGTTCAGCAGGTATTTCGGCTGCACGGCCTCCCTGATAGAGTCGTCTCTGATAGGGGGGGCCAGTTTACAGCCCGCTTCTGGCAGGAGTTGATGCATGCATTGGATATCAAGATTTGCCTCTCGTCCGTGCATCATCCTCAAACTGACGGGGGAACCGAGAAGGTCATCGGTATCCTGGAACAATATCTGCGCTGCTACGTCAATCTGCAGCAAAACAATTGGGTGGACTATCTGGCCATAGCTGAATTTGCATTTAACAATTCGCAGCACACCTCCACACAGATGACACCGTTCTTGGCCAATGTGGGATATCACCCCCGGTTTTTCCCCCTTTCTCCCATGGACTCACCGGAGCCGGCAGTGAACAACTTCATGGCAGAGTTACAGGCGATCCATCGATTGGTGCGACGTCAGTTAGAGAAGGCCAAGGCCGATTACAAAAGGTTTGCTGATCGGTCAAGACGGGATACGCCTCCACTATCGGTGGGAGATCGGGTCTGGTTGTCCACCAGGAACCTACCATCAACACGGCCGGTGAGAAAGTTAGATCACCGATATTTAGGACCGTTCCCAGTCGAGGCTGTCATCAATCCGGTCGCCTATCGCTTAACTCTGCCACGTTCCCTGCGTGTGCACCCAGTCTTTCAGCGGTCTCTGTTGGTCCCCGAGCAACCGGCCTGTCCACTCCGCCGAGCAGAACCTCCCCCATCAGGACCTCGTGATGGAGGCAGCACCCCCGAGTACGAGGTCGCCAGCATCAGGGATTCCCGTTGGCTGAAAGATTGTTTCCAGTACCTGATTGAATGGAAAGGTTACGGACCAGAGGACTTCACATGGGAAGACCCGACCGCCGTTCATGCCCCTGCGTTGGTGACCGCTTTTCATGAACAATTTCCATCCCGACCGCATCCGGATCGGCAGACCCGGGGGAAGGGCCCTGCGGTGCGGGATAGTACTGTGATTCAGGGTCAGCCTGTGGGTTCGGCAGTTGGGTCGGACGACTCAGAGGAGGAGGGGGGTGTTGAAGACCTTGCTGAGGGGGTTGAAGATCTTGCTGATGATAGCCCTCAGGCAGGCCCCTCCCACTTGGTCACCATGGAGACCCAGCTGTGTGAGCCTGACAGTGTGGATGAAGATGACCCACAGCTGGCCCTGTTCAAGGATGCCCGACGCAGGAGGCAGTCAAGTAGGAGTAAACAGAGGAAGGCAATGGGGCTTCTCGGAAGGAGGCAGAGAGAAGCCACGCCCTGAACTCTTTATAAGGGGAATGTGTGGGGAGGGCTGGTTTGCTGAAAGCAACCGCTCGGATAGTGTTTCAAAGCTCCTGTATCTTGGTTCGTGTCTTGTTTGTTTTTGTAGTAATAAATTTGGCAGACATAATTCCAGCCTCTTGCCGTTTGTAAAGGGGTTGCCTTTTCTGCAGGGCCGGTAGCAGGCTGGTACAGAACACTCCAATTCGTGTAGGTTCTCCCGGCTCTGGCTGTGGCATACGGCTCTGAGGTGTCCCGTTTTGCCACAGCCGTGGCATTTGGCACTGCGGAAATGGCACGATGCTCTTGAGTGGTTTCCCCCGCAGCTGGCGCATTTGGCTCTGATGCCCTGCTGGTTAGTGCTTTTGTTGTTTGGCAGGCCCCCTCGGTTGTCGCGTTGCATCTTAAGCTTCTCAAACCTTCGTTGGATGGCGTCGATGTCGGTGGAGACGTCGTTCTCCCCTATGACACTGTGGGCGATGTCCTCTTGGTGCACGGACCCATATGGTCCGCTGTCAGGAGGTCTGGGGTTTTCACTGTGGCTGTCTTCATAAGCCACGACTTCCATGGAGACTTCGGCTAAGGTCAAGGTGGGTTTGGCGATTAGCTTCTTTCGTAGGCGCTCGTCCTTCAGCCCGATGACTACCTGGTCATGGATCCGGTCCTCCAGATCAGGGAACCAGCATCGGCGTGCGGCATGCCTGACTTGTGCTATGAAGTTAGTGGCGGATTCATCGGGGAGTTGGGAACGCCGCGCAAAGTTCACTCGCCAGAACAGTTCAGACTTGGTAGGCATGAAATGCTTACTCAGTCCTTCTGTGAGTTCAGCGTATGGAATGGTGGCGATGGGCTCTAGGCTGAACAGTTCTATGGCCACATCATAAATGGCTGGTCCACTGAGGCAAAGGAGTGCAGCTGCCTTGGCCCGGTCGTCCGTGATCTTATTCACCAGCAGGAATCCTTCTACCTGACCCCAGTGCGATTCCCAGCACTCAAGGTGGCGTATATTGAACTCGCGGATGTGGCCGAGGTTGGTCATACTGTCCCGGTTGTGGGTACTGCTTCGCGTGAGTTGGGGAAGTTGAACTTCCCACAGGTGACTTCAGCTGTGTCTTAGCTCTGAGCCGAGGAAAAAATCTCTTCTTCCCCTTGGCTAGTGACTTCAGCAGTGCGAAGCAGCAGATCCCATCCTCGTCGCCAGTGCTCTATCGGCTTGAAAAAGCAGGCTAGACAGCTGGCTAACAAAAACCTTTTATTTTAGAACCGGGCAATGAACAGATTTACAGTGCTTCTATTTATACTCCAGCTGGTCGATCGGCGACCAATCAGGGCTGTGCCAGTTTCCCGCTTGTTCAAGCGGGCCAATCGGCGAAGGAGAGCTTTGACAGCCCGGAGCTGTCAAGCTAGCTCGTGACTGCACAGTAACCGGTGGTTCTTGACAGCCGAGAGCTGTCAAGCGGTTGCGCTTGCGCAGTAGCATTCCGGCAGCTTTTGACAGCTGTCAAAAGCTGCCGAAGGTTTACCTCATAACAGGAACTTGGTAACATAACGTTAATGTGTGAATACACAACACTATCTCTGTATCAGGAAGAGTTAATACTGTATCATTGCCATGGCAAGCTTAGATTATTTTTTTGCCTCTGGCTGATATATTTAGATTCTGGGGGCTATGCAGAAATGGAGAAAAATAAGTCACAAGGTAAGAACTTTATGAGGAGATATTGGCTGCTTTCCATCCTAACTCCTACCTCTCGTTTTTATATTTATCATTTGCACCAATAAAGAATCAGTGTCATGCTCTTGTATTCTCATAGTTCTTCAGCAGCTCTTGTAAACTTCTGGTCCAGAAGTGACATAGGAGGAAATCCTACAAAAGTAATTTAACACTGGGGTATTATCCCTGGAACTGTAAGCAGGCAGCTTTCCATTGAGAACAGCTTCTGCTCATGCCACTTCAAGTGCCTTTTGACTTTTTCCATCTTACCTAAAATCAAGCCACCATGACACCTTATGCTCCATGCCTGTTAAACTGAAGCCCTTAAAATTAGATGTGGTGAAGTGTATGTCAAACAAACTTTCCTTCCCTCTCTTAAGAACAGAGCATCATTCTTTGGTGGAAGATGCAAAACAAAAGGGGGAAAAAACCACTTCTCTTTATATGATAGGTATTAAAACTATAGAATCTGGAAACAACAAGATAATAGCAGTTAGCCTCTGGCAAGTTGTGGGAGAAAAGAAGCAGGAAAAGTACCATTTGTATTATGCTCATGTCTTGTTTTTCATAAATATTTGGCTAACCATTCTGGGAACAAACACATGGTGAGTTAGGACTTTTGGTTGTTCCAGCAAAGGCCTTGAGATGAATTGGTTAGTATATTATTATGGTTGATCACACTGTCAGAAAGATGTTTAGACTGGATTTAGCATTTTATATACCTATTGAGTCCTTCCCAGGACCAGTGATAGGTTAATGTTGTTTAATAATATAAAATTATTGTCAATTATTGTTATGATATCAATAATCTTCTTATGCTGTGAAATTTGATATGCAGTTCTCAAAGAGCACCACCATTCTTCAGATTACCAAATGTTTCTTAACTTTTCTCCATGTAATGTAGTAAGCAAGCTATTAATGTTCCCTCCTTCCTCCCACACTGCCTCAGATACTGCCTTTACATATTAGATGTTCCAAATCATTTCATTCACTAAAAGGGGAATCAGACAGCAATTTTAATTTTCCAATATGTCAGCAGTTTTGGGACAGATATCTCATATCTAAATTCATTTAGGCAAATCCTTTTCTCTCCAGTGATGCTGAAAAACTAAGAAAGGCAGTTAGCCGACTAGGAGTCTGGGTTTTTTTTTCCTCATCAAAACTGAGAGAATTATTTTGATTGCTTCAGCAAAACTATTATTGTCATAGTCAGACTAGATGAAACTGCAGACTTATACAGTATATTATCATATTGAAAGGTAGTTTAGTTGCATATACCTTTAAACAGAATATCATTTGTTATTACTTGAAATGAACTTTTGTTTTAAAAATAAAAGTTATATTAGTATGGAACACTTACTTTATGTCAAATGATTTTTCCCCCTACAAATCCAAACAGATTTTATTTTTTTCAAAAAATAAATATACTGTGAGTTGGCAAAAAGAAATGAGAAACCTTATTCTGCTTGAAATGTGACAAAGGCAACCCTATATAGCCACTAGATCTGCTTTGAATCAACATGGTTTTCCCAACTGCAACAAATTACAGATCAATTGTCATTCAGCTAGCTTTTGTGTTTGCTTCACTGTAGGAGGCTACTGCTTTGAAAAACAGAGGTTTCACAGTAAAATATAATGATATTTCAAGTTTCTTGCTGGTTTCATTTGAAAAAAAAATAGGGTAGACTTTGCAACTTGAAAAATTTTACCAGTTGCCAATGAGTATTGAAATGACACATTCTTAATACAAACGCAACATGAGTCATCCTCCACACATACTTATTACCCCATACATATACCCTCAAGCCCACAATTACATTTTGAAGGTGTGATTGCAATCATATGACAAATTTAACATGCATTCATATAGTAAAATACAGTTGTTAAGTGAATCACTGCAATTGTTAAGTTAGTAACACAATTGTTAAATAAATCTGGCTTTCCCATTGACTTTGTTTATCAGAAGGTCACAAAAGTCAATCACATGACCCCGGGACACTGCAACCATTATAAATATATGCCAGTCAGATATAATTGAATCCAGTCCTTTATTTGCTTACATCTACTAGGCAGAAATTTACCAAATTAAAGCTACTGTAAATTTACCAAATTAAAGCTACTGTAAGCTACTAGATACTGTATTTCCTGAGAGATTCTAGGATACGTATGACTACCCTTAACCTTTTCCCCCTACTTCAGCTTGGGACTGCATAGACTCTTGATATGGGTCACATTCTGGGAAGGCTCTAAGTTGTCCAAATTCTGCCCCTTCTGCTGCTGCAGGTGCGCATTTCATCACATGCCCTCACAAATTATATAACCAGTTAGCTACTGTAAAAAGCAGCTGAACCCTCCTCCCCTGCATTCTTCTCAGTTGCATTATTGGAATATTTTTAAAGAATTAGATGCACTCCAAAATTGTATAGGTATTCCGCTGATAGGAGACTACTAGGTTTATTCTATTGCAGTGGGTTTTCCAACCTTCACAAATTGTAAGATGCAGTACTAGATCAATAATTCAAGAATGTAGTAAAGGACCTTAAATCTTGTCTGCTCTGCCTCCAACATACATTCTACAAACATTTGTCCTAAACCAGCTACTTGTTTAAGATGTGATTTCTAGAGGAATAAATGCCACTTCTGCCCTAGGACTTTATATGTTCATAAAAACAGTTAAGACATGTTAAACCAAATTGTGTGAATAGATCCACTTGCAGACATTAGTCATAACATTGAATCAATTTGTTGGGAATAAGTTGTTTTAAAATTTGCAGTATATTTTCTTTTGTAACAGTGAAGGAAAAGAAAACAAAACCTTACAATCCCATCTTTATTTGGGAGTAAATTCAATTTACTTTTGAGATGGTACATACAGAATCACACTGTTGAAACTTAGAAAAGTATACATAGTTGGACAGTGCAAAACCCCTAGAAAGGGCATTTCATAAAATTCTCCTCCAAATCTGCAGAAAGGTAAAGATATGATGAACCCTATTCTGTGGCCATCTCCACATACGAGTAGGTTTGTATGTGCATGGTATATAGACATGTTGAGGGTCTATATAAAAAAATTCCATATGAGCTGAGACTGTGTCCCTGTGGACAAAGGGTTATCAAAACTACTGCTCATGTCAAGGACTTCCATGTGGCAAGGCTCCATCGATGGTGGCCATTCCGGCCGTCAGCCCCATTGTTTTCCATGGAGCCACTAAAAAAAGCGACGATCAGCTGTTTGGCGGCTCGGAAACCCTCTCCTTGGGAGAAGAGGGGGGGTGAGCGTTTAGGTAGGGGTAGAGCTCCCCTAGACCACCAGAGCTTAAATTCTGGTGGTTGAAGGGTGTGAGCTCCCCCAAAGCCTGAATTTGCTCTGGGCTCCAGGACTCCTCTGTTCCAAGGCTTTGGAGCAGAGCAGGACAATGCAACCATCCCTGCTATCAATAATTAATTGTGGATTACCTGGATGCAGGCAGAGCTGTGCAGGAGAATACTGTAATAGCAAGTATTTGAACTTTAACTCTGAATACTTTGAGAGAAAAAGCTGCAAGCGGTATGGAAAGTGAAAGTGCGTAATACAAATTAACTGGGAGTTAAGATGGCTTCTAAACTAACTAAAGTTCCTAGAAGTGCTGGTGCTTCGCCAGTTCAGCATTCTTCGTTACAGGCTTTGATACCTCCTCCTGTGGCACCTGCACCCGCACCAGCATTAACAATAAAAGATTTACAATATGCTTTACAAGATGCTTTAAAAACACAATCCCAACAAATAGCTGAACTTATTGAGGAGAAGAATACTGAAATAAGAGCAGACATTTTGGCTGCATTTCAAGGGCTTGCAGTTTGTATTGAGCTTCTGGATGATCGCGTGGAAGAGCTCAGTCAAAACAATGTGAGATTAGATGCTAAAATGTTGGATGCTGAAATTGTGATGGAAAAGATTGATGATGATGTAGTTATGATACAATATAGAGATATGGAGTTTGCTGCGAGGATCAGAGGTTTGAAAGAAGATCCTAAGGAAGATTTGAAAGAATTATTGGCACAAGCCCTTTAACCGGTTTTGGAGCGTCCAGCAGAAGATATTATGGGGGATATAGACAAAATATTTCATGTTAATTCTTGGATTGCAAGACAAAGAAAGTTACCTAGAGATGTGGTGGTTTATTTTACAAAGAGATCAATTAGAAATGTGGTCATCCAAGCCTTCTATAACAACAGATTTACAGTTGCTGAGCAAGAAGTTTTAATTCTGAAAGAGATTCCTCCAAGAATTTTAAGGAAAAGAAAAGAATTTGCTTTCTTGGCAGATGAATTAAAGAAATGGCAGCTTCAGTTTAGATGGGAGATTCCAGCAGGCATGGCGGTGATGTATGCAGGCACAAGATATCGTCTTAATACAGTTTTGCAGGCACGAGATTTTTATTCTAATATTTTGAAGGCAGGTTCTCCACCATCTTCAGAATTTAAAGGAAGGAATGGTGAAGGAGAGCGTCAGTCGCGAATGGAGAGTAAACAAGGAGCTGAAGGAGCTACTCTGCAGAAGGATAAAGAATCCCAGCAAATTACAGAGGTTCAGTCCCAGGTGCCAACAGAAGAGGTTAGAGAACAAAGAATGACACGGGCCGCAATTAGACGAATGAGACAAGAACAAGAACAACAGAAAGCTACAATTATATCTCAAAAACCTACTTACAGTGAAGCAGTGGGAGGAGCGAAACCGAAGAGAGTGCAGGTGGTCTTGGAAGAGGCGCTCCGAAAGCTTCAGGTCGCAAAAGATGGCGACAAAGTTTCTAACTTGGAATGTTAACGGATTAAATTCCCTGCACAAGAGAAAGAAAGTATTTCAGTATTTAAAACAATTTAGAAATGATGTTATTTGTCTACAGGAAACGCATATTCGAGCAGCTGATCAAAAATATTTGATAAATTTTAGGCTGGGTACACAGTTTATTGCGTCTGCTCCAGACAAGAAAAATGGAGTAGTTATTTATGTCAAGAATAACTTAACAGCTAATTTAATTGAAACAGATAAACAAGGAAGATATATTATAATTGAACTATTAATAGAAGGCAAGAAAATACTTTTGGTTGGATTATACACTCCTAATCAACAGCAAAGAGAATTTTATAAACTATTACATAGCAAGATAACTCAATGGGATTATAAAAACTGTATTTTTATGGGAGACTGGAATGGTGTTTTGGATGTACAAAAGGACAAAAAAGGTCTTTTTAGAAGTATAACAAATCATGCTAGATTGCCTAAATCTTTTTTTGAGATGAAAGACGATTTGGAACTGAAAGATGTGTGGAGAGAAAGAAATTTGCAAGAAAAAGACTTTACCTTTTTTCCGATAGGCATCAATCTTTTTCCAGGATTGATTTTGTATTAATTACTAATGATTTTTTTCTAGGATTAAGAAGATTAAGATATGTCCAAGAACTATATCAGATATTTCCAGTATGGATGGAAATAGAAAAAGACAATGGAGACAAGCGGTCTTGGAGACTAAATGAAAATTTGTTTAGATATCAAGAAAATGTGGAAGAGTGTAAAAAACAGATGAAAGAATTTTTTAATATCAATATGTACAAGGGTACTTCTATTGAAATGGTTTGGGATGCAAGCAAAACTTATATGAGAGGAGTGTTAATATATTTGAACAATAAACATAGACGTAAACTGGAACATAAGCGAAAAGAATTAGAGGAGGAAATTAAGAGGAAAGAGAAGGCTTTAATTTTGAATTCATCTGATAGGAAGATTAAAGAGGTAATTACTTTATTAAGATGGCAGATCAAGTGGCAACTAATTTACGGTATGTTAAACACAATACTTTTTGTAATGCTAATAAGCCGGGTAGGTGGTTAGCTTACTTGTTAAGGAAAAAACAAAGGTCACGTAATATAGATAGAATAGATTACAAGGGTAAAGTGGTGTTTCAGCAGAATCTTATTAAAAAGGCTTTTGTTGATTTTTATTCTAAGTTGTATGTCAGGGACAAGATTCAAGATGTAGATATAGATAGATATTTACGAGAAGTTAATATCCCTGTTCTTACACAAGAGCAAAGGGAAGGGATGAATCAATTGATAAATGATGAAGAAATTATTTTAGCAATTAAGCAATTAAAGGTGGGGAAAGCACCAGGAACAGATGGTTTGACTGCCGTCTATTATAAAGATTTACAGTTAGAAATGGTGAAATCTTTAAGAGAACTGTTTAGGACAATTCAATTGGGAGGAGAAGTGCCTACATCGTGGAAAACAGCTTTTATATCATTGATTCCGAAGGAAGATCAAGATATTACCCAAGCCAAAAATTATAGGCCAATATCGCTTTTAAACACTGATTATAAGATATTTGCAAAAATCTTAGCAAATAGATTAATGAAGGTAATGCAGCAAATGATTCATAGTGACCAAGCTGGATTTATAAGTGGTAGACAAATGAATAATGTGAGATATTGTAGACTTATTGGAAGTTTTGGATAGAAATAACCAGGTTTCTGCAGCGCTGATCTTTTTGGATGCTGAAAAAGCCTTTGATCAATTGGACTGGCAATTTTTATTTAAGGCATTGGAGAAAATGGAGTTTGGGGATAATTTTTTACAACCTATTATTTATTTATTATTTATTTATTAATTTAATTTATATACCGCCCTTCTCTCAAGAGACTCAGGGCGGTGAACAGGGCAATACATAAAAATTAGATACAAAAATTAAAATTAAATTATTAAAACATAATTAAACAATGCCCAAGGATAATACAAATTTAAAATTGAAGTCATTAATAAAAATCCCACCCCGTCCCATCAGGCCAGGCCAGCTTGTTTAAAGAGATAGGTTTTAAGGTCGCGCCGGAAGGAGCGGAGATCGGGCGCCATCCGGAGCTCAACCGGAAGATGGTTCCATAAATCCGGTGCACCCACAGAGAACGCTCTCCCCCTGGGGGCCACCAGTCGGCATTCTTTGACCGGTGGCACCCTGAGGAGGCCCTCTCTGTGGGAGCGTACTGGGCGGAGGGAAGTTGACGCCGGCTGCAGGTGCTCCCCAAGGTATTCTGGACCCATGCCATGGAGGGCTTTGTAGGTCATTACCAACACCTTGAACCTCACCCGGAAGACAACTGGTAACCAATGCAGCTCGCGGAGCAAAGGTGTAACACGGGAGTATCGGGAGACTCCCAATACAACTCTCGCGGCTGCATTCTGTACCAGTTGGAGCCTCCGAGTGGTCTTCAAGGGTAGCCCCATGTAGAGAGCGTTGCAGTAATCAAGACGAGAGGTCACGAGCGCATGAGTGACCGTGCGCAAGGCATCCCGGTCTAGATAGGGCCGCAACTGGCGCACCAGGCGAACCTGGGCGAACGCCCCCCTAGTCACAGCTACAATATGATCTTCTAAGGAGAGTTGTGAGTCTAGGAGGACTCCCAAGTTGCGAGCCCTATCTACAGGAGGTAAAGACTCACCCCCCATAATGAGGGGTGGGATATCCTGAATATCCCGAGATGCCGGTACGCACAGCCACTCCGTCTTGTCAGGGTTGAGACGAAGCCTGTTCCTCCCCATCCAGACCCGGACCGCCTCCAGGCACCGGGACATCACGTCGAGGGCATCACTGGGGTGGTTTGGGGTCGAAATGAAAAGCTGGGTATCATCAGCATACTGATGATACCCAACTCCAAAACCACGAATGATCTCACCCAGCGGTTTCATGTAGATGTTGAACAGAAGGGGCGAGAGGACCGACCCCTGAGGGACTCCACAAGCGAGAGGCCTCGCGGTCGACCTCTGCCCCCCTGCCAACACCGACTGCGAGCGTCCCAGGAGATAGGAGGAGAACCACTGAAAAACCGTGCCTCCCACTCCCAATCCCCTGAGACGCCGCAGCAAGATACCATGGTCGATGGTATCGAAAGCCGCTGAGAGGTCTAATAGGACTAGAACAGAGGAGTATCCTCTGTCCCGAGCCCTCCAGAGATCATTCACCAGCGCGACCAATGCCGTCTCCGTGCTGTACCCGGGTCTGAAGCCCGATTGGTACGGGTCTAGATAATCCGCTTCATCCAGGACCAGAGGGAGCTGATGCGCCACCACACTCTCAACAACCTTCGCAAGAAAGCGAAGGTTGGAGACCGGACGAAAGTTATTCAAAACAGCCGGGTCCAAGGCAGGCTTCTTGAGGAGAGGTCTCACCACCGCCTCTTTCAAGGCGGCGGGAAAACTACCCTCACTCAAAGAAGCAGATATAACCGCCTGGAACCAGCCTCGTGTCCCCTCCCGGGCTGCATAAACCAGCCAGGAAGGGCACGGGTCCAATAAACATGTGGTGGAGCTCAGCCTCCCCATGATCCTGTCCACTTCCTCCGGAGTCACAGGATCGAACTCCTCCCAGGTGACATTGACAAGACCGCTCGTGTCCTGATCGTCCGATACTGCCCAGTCGGAGTCCAAACCGGTCCGAATCCGAGCGATTTTGTCCGACAGATGTTGACTAAATTCCTCGGCCCGCCCCTGCAAGGGTTCCCCACTAACCTTCTGATTAAGGAGGGAGCGGGTCACCCTAAACAGGGCGGCCGGGCGATTATCTGCGGACGCGATGAGGGCAGTGAAGTAGTTAGATCTCGCTACCCTCATCGCTGCGAGATAAGACCTAATATGGGTTCTTAGTCGCAATCGGTCGGATTCAGATCGGGTGGACCTCCAAATGCTCTCTAGGCCCCGTCTCCGACGCTTCATCTCCCGGAGCTCCGCGGAGAACCATGGAGCCCATTGGGATCTGCGCCGGGTCAGGGGCCGCAAGGGTACAACTCGGTCAAGTGCCTCCGTGGCCGTCCTTTCCCAGGCTTCCACTAAGGCATCTGCCGAGCTGTGAGCTGAGGAGGCAGGTGGGGACCCCAGCGCTGCCTGAAACCTCTCAGGGTCCATTAAGCGTCTGGGGCGGAACCATCTAGTTGGCTCAACAACCCCACGGTGGGGAGTGGCAAAACGGAAGACCAGCCGCAGGAGATGATGATCGGTCCATGACAGCTGGGTAGACCGGGGACCGTTCACTCCGCATCTGTACTCCTGGGCTCTCTCGTCCGCTGTGGCTGGTCTCGGTTCCCTCCCGTTGTCTCTGTTGGGGTTGAAGGGTCGCTGTGTCCTGTTGATGGCATCCACTTCCAGCTCTGCCTCATCTGCGTCGCTGTACCCTCTCAGCTGGTGAATGGACCTGCCTTCCCTCGCATCGGACTCCTCAGCTGCGTCCCATGCTAGGAATTCTTCTTGGACATCCCTCAGGGTCAGTTTCTGTTTGGCAAAAATTTTCTGGCGCAGCTTCCTGTCCCTCAACCCACAGACAATCCGATCCCGTAGTCGGATTTCTAAGTTTTCAAAATTGCAGAGGCGAGCTGCCAGCCTCAGAGCTGCCATGTATTGTTTGGCAGACTCACCTGGCCGCTGGTCCCGCTTCTCGAACCGGTACCTCCAGGCAATCTCGGACATCTCGGGCTTGAAGTGTTCAGACAGCTTCTCCAGCAACTCGTAGTACCCGACGGAGTGGATGTCATCGGGAGCGCAGAGACCGACTGCCAGCTGGTATGTTTCTGTGCCACAGCTGCAGAGTAGCACCGCCACTCTCTGCCGGTCTTCCTTCACCCCGTTCGCTCATAGGTAGCATTCAAGCTGCCCCACGAACGCTTCCCACTCCTCAGGGCGGCCGCTATTGAAAAGGGGATACTGACCCAGTTGTGTCATTCTGCCGTCTCGGTCGTCCTGCGTCTGGATCCGGGGCTGCCGATTGGATTCCTTCCACGGCTAGCGTTGTCCGGTGCAGGATCCCATCCTCGTCGCCAGTGCAAAGTCGCGTGGTCACACAGAGAGACGGACACTTGAGCTGGGTAGTACTTCTTTATTTGGATCCGGGAATGAAGCTAGGGACAAAGGGGTTACCTGGTGTTTCTTATACCTGCCCAGGTGAATGGTGACCAATAGATTTGAACCTGGGCTTCTCGCCAGTGCAGGTGGCCAATAGGTTTAAACCCTGGCTTCCCGCCAGAGCTGACCATGCCTGGGCTGTCAATCACTCACTCTGTTCAGGCTTTCCCGCCTAAGCAGTTATTGCCTGGAGCTGTCCAGCCCCCTGCTGCGCTGGCATTTCCTGTGTATGCTTAACAGCATACACTACAGGCAGCAAGACTTTTAGTAGCGCAATATTGGAAGAAGGAGGAACTGCCTACTATAGAAGAGTGGACTTTGAAAGTTTCCAACCTGGCGGAAATGGCAAAGATTTCAGCATATTTGAAAGAACAATCGCAACAGAGATACATTCTGGAATGGAAAAGATGGATTGAATATATTCAGAATAAATATGGGACTAAAAAGTTTCATTTAGCATTTGAATAAGTATTAGTTTTATATGATGTATTATTAGTTATTTTTTATTTGTTAGTAATTTAGTTATGTTTAAGGGGAGTTAAAGTGCGATAGATTTTAATGTGTTTTTTTAGCTTGTTAGCATATTTTAGCTTAAGTTTGTAAAGTTTATACCCTGTATTCAGCTCCAGGAAGTCGGGGGGGGGGGGAGGGGAGGGTAAGGGAGGGTAAGGAGGAGGGGAGGGGGAGGGAGGGAGTTTATCTTTTTAAAAAATGTATTGTATAACTTTTCAATTAAAAAAAAAACTACTGCTCATGTCCTAGTATACCATATCTTCTATAACAGTGCCCCCAACCTTTTGGGCACCAGGGACCAGTTCTATGAAGAAAGGGGGTGAGGTTTTGCATGCTCCCTTCATCCTCCAAATGGGGCTTCACTTGTTTGTGTGGGCCAGTTGCTGGCATGCTGCAGACCAGGGGTTGGAGACCCCCATTCTAAAAGGACTCATGGACCCATTGCATAACAGCTCACCTGATAAAATAATTGGGAAACACTTTTCTATGTACAATTGCTGTTATCAGATCAGTATGATATAGTTTCTTTGAATGTAGCTAAATTTTGATATACTGCTTGCAAAATTAAGCAGACTTTGACTGCCTACTGACAATCCATCATTAATTATAATATGTATAAAAATATATTATCTTGTCTTTTATTATTACTATTATTTTTAATTCTTCATATTTGTAGTCTGTGACCATAATAAAAGTTATTATTATCATTATAGACATGTCTTTATATCTATACTATCAATAGATATTGATATGCTATATATACTGCTCAAAAAAATAAAGGGAACACAAAGTAAGACATCCTACTATTAAATACAGTACATTGTGTTGTTTAAGTGTTCCCTTTATTTTTTTGAGCAGAGTGTATCCAAATTTTATTTTGCACTGAATATAGCTCTGCAAATGACTTCAATATTAGTATAATGTAATTGAATCTAAGGTTTAAAAGTAGAAAAATAGAATTTAATGAAGTACTGCATAAATGTAATGGCAGTCAGATAATGTGAGTGTAATGAGGGTGAAGCACTCTCTGTAGCACAGTGTGGACCTTCTAAAAGAATAATACCAGTCCAAAGTACAAGGTGGACAAAGGCATTATAATTTTGACTACTTTTGAAATTACCCAACCTCAACTAAAAGCTGAATATAGACTCTTTCAGACACATCTGAGGAAAGGCAGTCATTATCATATTATCACCATCAAAGTGTTCTTATTGTTAGGATTTTTTTAAAAAAATCACTTGAAATCTGTCTTCCTCTGACATAATTCCATTATATGAAACACTCGTCCTGTATTTCTGGCTGGCAAGTTTTTGTTACAACAAATACACTCGCTAAGTAAACATGTTCACCAAGCTACCTATTGTCAAAGCTGACTCAACTCCATAGTTGCACCTGCTGTCACTCGCAGTTTGCCAAACAGCAATGGATGGATGGGTGGGTGAATTCCTAAGGATGGAGGGAAACTCCAGAATGCAAGGGTGCCTTCTATTGCTGGCGAGATATTATCCACCAAGGTCAAGTTATGAAATCTTTGAGTGGCACAGTCTTTTCCTAAAACAAAAGAACTGAACCCAGTTGGTGAACTTTGCCCTGTGGGTGGCCCAGAGGGGGGGAAAGGGGCTTTACCTATGGGGCTTTCACAGGAAAAATCCCAGAACTGACTTTGCTTCTGCTGTACCTAGATGGATCTTTCAAGAAAGCTATACTCTTGGTAATGTAAAAGAGCCGAGAGTTTCTTTGGTTGAATGTGCCAAATGGGACAGTGACACCTATATTCATATCCATTTGTTCTAATGGCAGCAGGTTCCCTCTATCATGCCATGCCAGGTTTAGCAAAGCTTCTAAGGTATGCCAGTGAAGAGTATACAGTATATGGAGGCATTTATAATGGGGGAAAAAGGCCAATTCTTCTGTAAAGTGAAGATGAAACTATTTCATTACTAAAATACCCCTATTTTCCCAGAAGACATGAGCATCATAATTTCTGAATTTTATACAAAATATCCTAGAATGTTCTGTATTGGTTGACCTTTGGCCTTGGGAAAAGTTATGAACTGTAAACATATTTTACTTTCTAGCACCAAAATCTGTCCATGTGCATATCAAAAGTCACAACCAAATGATCCAAATGCTGCAAAAAAACCCACCAAACACCTGAGTCCTTTGGCAGCATATAAACAGTCCAGGGAAAATAGGACTAAATCAGACCTGCTTCTGAGCACTACCAACACTGATATGTTTCCAACAAAATTCTGCAAAAACGGCACCAACTGCTTCATATTCAATAGAAGAGACTATTTGTAGCTGAGTGTTGAACTGTCTGTATATACAGTATAGCCAAGATATTGCAACGGAGTTTGGCTTGGACAAATGTGCCACACTTACTATCAAACAAGAAAAAATAGTGAAAATTGAAGGAATCAAGATGCCCCATGAAAATAACATTAAGAGTCTGGATGAGGAAGTTTACTACAAATACTTCAGGATCCTTCAAGCTGACAGCATCAAGCACACTGAAGTCAAGAGAAAGATTAGAGGTGAATACATCAAGAGAGTGAAGAAGATCTTAAAGTCCAAACTCAGTGGAGGAAATACCAAGGCAATCAACACTTGGGCAATTCTAGTCCTTAGATACAAAGCTGAAATAGTGGACTGGACTCAAGCAGAACTAAATGGATAGGAAAACCAGAAAAATAATAACAATGAATCATGCCCTTCATCCACACAGTGACACTGACAGACTGTATCTACCAAGGCAAATAGGTGGGCATGCACTGTTGCAAGTACATCAGATGGTTGAAGAAGAAAAATGTCTTTGGAAGAATATCTGAAGGACAATGATGAAGATGCACTGAAGTTAGTATGTCAGGAAGGCTTACTGACTACTGGAGAGACCAAACTGGTCTACAAGAAAGACCAAATGAAGAAAGGAATAGAGGCATGGGAAGACAAAGCACTACATGGCCAGTACATTAAAAAAATAGTTGGGAAAGCAGATAACAACAAGACCTGGCAATGCCTAAGAGCAGGAAAATTGAAGAAAGAGACCGAGGGACTAATTCTGGCTGCACAAGACCAACGCTTAAGGACAAATGCATACAATGTCAAAATTGAGAAGACAGCAACAGAAGTAAGTGCCGCCTATGCAAAGAAGCTGAAGAAACAGTGGACCACCTAGTAAGGTGCTGCAAGAAGATCGCACAGACTGACTACAAGCAGCAGCATAATAAAGTAGCAACAATGATGCATTGGAAGATCTGCAAGAAATATCATTTGCCCTATTCTGATCCAATGCAGGAACCAATGTTTAACCTGTAGCTTCTGGACAGTTGGAATTTTTCAGCTTGTTTCAGTCCAATAAATGCCTTACATTTGCAGACATCAGGTAAACATTATCTTGGTATGCCCAGATCAGCATAAAATTATACAACACTGTATAATCAGCATATTGATGAAACCTGACCCCACACTGATAGATGGCTTATGCTAGGAGTTTCCTAAAGATGCTGGAAAGCTTGAAGGAGAAAAACACACATGCCATATAAAGAAGTGGCCAAAGGCTCAATTCCCCATCAATACTGATCGGAAGCATCCACTCAGAAAGAAGTGTAACCACTGAAAAACTGCCTTTTGGACTGTTGCAAGCCCAAACTCTTGAAGGTAGTCCAAAAGGATAACATGGTCAATGATGTCAAACACAACTGAGAGATTTGATAGGGCCAGGAGAATAACACTCTTTCTATCCAAATTCTGGTGGCAATCATTCACAGATCAATGCAGATTTTTTCCCCACACCCAAGATGATGATGATGATGATGACGATTGATCATCACACAGTCAGCCAGATGTTCAGATTGGATTTGGCATTTTTGTCTACCTATCGAGTCCTTACCAAGGACCTGGGATAGGCAGATGTGGATGTTTGATGGTATTACAGATATCGTTGCAGGATGGAAGCAGTTCCTAGTAAGGCCGCCTTTTGCAATTGACTAATGGTGAATTTGTCAATGCCAATGGTGTTCAACAGACACCCATTCCATGTGATTTGCCACTAAGATCAAAACTCTGGCCCAGCCGAAATGTTGAAAATCTCATCAAGCTAATAGCACTATCTGAGACAGAGGGCTTTAACCAAATATCTGTTGCAATGGTGACACAGTGGTTTCTCACCTCCTGGTTTGTTTTTAAATCTAGCCTAAAATAATCCATTTTTGGCTCTAAGAAGTGAGCACTTGAAAATAAAATAGATGGAAGTGACACCCTGTATGGTTTAGCTTTTTGCCTAGATGTTAGACCTCTGCATTTGCCATGTTTCCTCTTTCAGTCACAACACCTCCTCTTCTGAAGATGGTCAGCACTGGAGGGAAACTTCCCAGCTGCAATGGCTGCCTCCCCACTCTGCCTCTGCTGCCCAACATGCTGCCTTCACTGCCCAAAATGCTGAACACAATGCTGACTCCACCTCCAGTAATTCCCTTTCTTTCTCCCCTCTCCTCCAGACATTTTTAGCTGGTTTCTCACCCTCTGTGTGAACTGCCGGCACTTCCACTGTTGACTCCTTGCACCGAAGCAATCCAAGGCCATGAAGACTCTCTAGAACACTTCTCTTGACAGTTCCTTTCTCACTGAATATCTCCATATCCAATATGGACTGACGATCAAATGGCAGTTTAGTGTTTGAATTCTGCTTTCTTGTCTCTATTTTTAAAAAGTCATTCAATCTGGATCTCTCATTCCCCTCCGGCATTTTCTATGTTGCATGAGAAAAGCACATCTTCCTTCCCCTGTCCTTATAACTATCTACAGGTGGACAGTCAAGAGCATCCTGTCATATGGCATTATAGTCTGGTTTGGAAGCATCACTGGTTCAGACAGGAAGGTGGTGCAGAGAGTGGTGAGATGATAGAAAAGATTATTGGCAGTTCCCTCCCTTCCATCCAGGACATAGCATATAAACTTTGTTTGAGCAGATTCCGGGACAGTGGGACAGTACACACCCTCTTCATGACCTCTCTTCCTTGTTATCTTCTGGGAGGAGGCTTTGTGGTATCCAAAACAGAACATCCAGATTCAGTCATAGTTTCATTCCATACAGTGTTAACCTTGTGAACTCTAAAGCTTCCTCTTTCTGTAATGTATTCAAGATGGGTAGTGATTAATATTTATATGTTATTTACTGTATATGTAAGAGTGAAGGTTTATACATACAGTATGTTGAATATAGCATGTTTAAATGTGTTATGTATGTGTACACTTTTGAGAGCAAGCAACTAAATTTCACCCACAGTAAAAAATGACAGTAAAGGTTATCTTACCTTACGTTACCTTACCTTATCTTAATATGCTGCATACTTTTCCTGCTTAGTAACACAATGTAAGCACATGGAGGACAAAAAGAAAATCTAGGGAAAATATGGAAAAAGGATTCTCAATAAACTTCAAAGTCTGCTGTCTCATTATTATACTTAATTTTAAGTAGAGATAGTTTTGTTGAGGAATAATTATAATTCCTTGAAACCAGTATATATGATGGATACCTATTTCACTTTAAGAAATTAGTTTTATGGTCAGCCTTGATCAACTTCCTATAGGTCACTTATTGAAGGGAGACTATAGGGCAGGCATCTCAAATTGCCAGCCTGTAGGCTGGATGTGTCACGCCAAAACCACATCCACCCCATTGCCGGAAATGGGGGGAAAGTCATGATACGTCACATGACGTCATAGATATAATTAATTCCCTTTCATTCAGAAATGGTGAATTTGTATCCCTCCAGATGATGCTGATTTATGTGTCCCAAACTGTTCAGTATTAGCTATACTATCTGGAGCTGTTGCAAAATAGAATTGTGACACCTGGAATCACTACAGGTTGCTTGAGTACTTTTATTGATATTTTTATAATTTTAAAATCATCCTTTATCTTTTTTGATCATGTAAAATTACCTCACACAGATAGTCCAGGACTTATTGTCACAATTGGGAGTGAAAATTCAATTATAAATCATTGTTGTAAGTTGAGCCAGACCCAGTTTTATGACAATTTATACCATGGTTGTTAAGTGAATCCAGCTTCCCCAATGGTGTTTTTTGCTTGCACAAAAAGTTCCAAATCATTATTCTGTAACTGCAGGAGGCTTCAATTAGTCATAAATGCGAGCTGGTTACCAAATGTCCAAATTAAAATCATGTGACCACGGGGATGGTGCAATGGTCATAAGTGCGAACACAGGTCATAAGTCACTTTTTCCAAGGTTGTTGTAACTTTGATCCATCACTAAATGAATGGTCATAAGTCAAAGACTAACCATAATCTAATTTTAACTAAATGTGCAAATACTGTGTATTACTTTTAGAAGAAATCCTATTTCTGACAGCTGTTAATTCTTAGGTAAAATAGTTATATAATTCTGCAGAAACTGTCTAAAAAGCTTTGCCCTCTGAAGAGATGAAGTGTAATAGATACTTCTCATAGATACTTCAGTGTGACAGGAATTTGAAAATAAAATGAACCTAAATTCTAAAGGTTGGCAGAAAAATGTAAATCTAAAAACTGAAGGGAACCAAGGAACATTAGAATCATCAACAATCCATTTGGAAGCAGTACATCTCTTATTCTTTCTTGTGAGATGCTTGTTGTTCTTTCATAGCATATAAAGCTTCATGTATACTGTTGGAAACATTGACTGGAAATATGTCTGAATTTAATGGAATGATTCAGGAGATCACTTCAGAAACAATATTAAAAGAGTTGGTACTTCTGAACATTATAAAAGTTTGCCTCATTTTAACAATGTAACACTATGTGTATATGGAAATTCTCAGTCATCCAGGTCATGGTTGTCCCAAAGGTGCTTTTTCAGGTGCTTCAAAGAAAAACAAGTCCAGTTACCTCCTGAAAAGCACCTTTGGGACAAGGTAAAACTATGCATTGTAACCATGTACTGATTTTCACTACTAGAAAGTCAGCTGCAGTGAATGAAAAAAAAGCATTTCAGTTATTCTCTTGACACTGTCCATCATTATACCAAATACCCCATTCACCAAATACTAGGACTTCTTCTGTGACAAAAGATCTAAGCCTCTGCATTATGTATCATCTGTCTGTTAGAACTTAATAGCTGGGCACAAATTACACATTAAGTCCTAAACCAGATTGACAAAAAACAAGTGCTCTGTTCACATAACTGATTTTACCCAATCAATTAAACCTAAGAAGCATTTCCTGATAGTGAGAACAATTAACTAATGGATCCCCCTGGAGTTGTGGGTGCTCCATCACTGGAGATTTTCAAAAAGAGATTGAATATTCATTTATCTAGAATGATATAAGAACTCCTGCCTTGTGCAGAGGTTAAACTAGTAGATCTCCAAAGTTCTTTCCAGTTCTATGATTCTTTGATTCTATGATTCATTCATGCTGAGACAAAATACATTCTGACAGCTCTCAAAATAGATTCCCTTAATCCATGTTTATTTCTTGTTTGTTTGTCTACAGAACATATAAACTTCCTCTGTTATTGTTCTGTCCCAGCCTACGTACGTCTTTGTTACTTCACAAAGACAAACCCCTCTTTTAACCAGTAGGCTGGAAAACCAACCCCTTTTATTTGGTTACAGACCTGATAATTGTCCCAAAAGCAAAACAGAGTATGAGTCAAACAGGAAATATTTCACAGGCAAAGCAAACTGGAATCCTTTGCAAATGGTTGCCTTCAGCAACCAGCACTGCCCACACCTTCCCTTTTTATTATGCAGCCCCAAGGCGTGGCTTCTCAATGCCTTCTCCTCTTCCCCTGGAGCTACCCATTGCCTCCCTCTGTCCTGCTCTTGTAACCTGTCGGCATTTGCGAGCCTCTATAATGTCTTCTAGCTGTGCATCCTCAAAGTCTGACTCAGCTTTCCAGCACATCTGAGTTTCATCCTGAGCACGAGTGGAGGGGCCAGGTTCTTCATCTGATTGTACATCTGGGGGCTCATCAGAGCCTTTCTCCGACTCTGATGGCTCCCCAGACCCCTCTTCCTCCTCTGATTCCCTGGACTCAACTGCCGGGATCATAGGCTGGCACGGAATCACAACAGTTATGTTGATAGCTTAGAGAATATAGTAAAAGCAAAAGATTAAAAGAAAGAATCTACATAATAATTAAAAAAGTGGACAGAAAAAAGAATAACAGTTCAAAAGGACAAAATATTACACAAGAGACCCATTACCACTAGGATCCTGGGCCTGGGGCAGAGCTAGGTTTAAGGACTTATTTAAATACTGCCAGAATACTGCAAGTCCCTTCAGATACTATAAGAAAAACTGGAAAAGAAATCTTGAAAACAGAATCTCTAAATCAGGGGTGTCAAACTCAATTTCACTGAGGGCCACATCAGGTTTGTGGCTGACCTCAGAGGGCTGGGTGGCGTGGTCAGGGTGGGAGTGGCCAGCTCGACGTTGCTTGTGTTGGGGGCACCTGTGTGATCCAGCAGGGCTGGGGGGATCCACTGTCTCCAGTGGAGAAAGGTGAGACAAGGGAGAGCGCCAAACTCTTGTCCGCCAGAGGAGCATTGCTGTCCCCCTCAAGCCATGAGGAGGGCCCCCAGGACAGCAGTGCAGGCTGGCCGGAGTCCTGGGCAGTGGAGGTCAAGCGCCCAACCTGGTCCTTGAGCATCCAGGGCACCGGGACCCCACATCCCAGCCCAGCCCTGCTTTCCCAAGGGGGCGCCGTGGTGCACTTACCTCCTCCTCGAAGCTGCTGCTGCTGCTGTTCTTGCTCTCCTTATCCAGGTTGCTCATGATGTGTGTGGGAGAGCAAAGTATGTGGGTCAGAGGGAGGCCCACTGTTTCTCCATGTGAGGAAACTAAAGCATCCTCAGTGATAGGATGGGAGATCACCAGGAGAGATCAGGAATAGGAGACAAGGGGATGGTGAAAGGGCAGCAGGGCAGCAGAGCAGCTGGTGGCCAAGTACTTCCCTCAGACCCTCCCTCTTTCTCATTATAATCCCCTTCCTTCCTTCCTTCCTTCCTTCCTTCCTTCCTTCCTTCCTTCCTTCCTTCCTTCCTTCCTTCTTTCCTTCCTTCCTTCCTTCCTTCCTTCCTTCCTTCCTTCTTCCCTTTTCTTCTTTTTCCTTCCCATTTTATTCTTTCTTTCTTCTTCCTTCCCCTTTCCTTCTCTTTCCTTCCTTACTCTCTTCCCCTCTTTCCTTCTTTTTTCTTGTCTTTCCTCTTTCCCTTTCTCCTTTCTTGTCTCTTCTTGGATGCTCAAATGCAAGAGGAAACATTTCTTGATGCCTCCTTGCCTTGTGATCAAATGCCACTTTTGCTAGTAGTTCATGGCCACTTAAAAGACAGAGAAGAAACCAGGCTCACTTTATCCTGTGCTTGCTTTTAGTGGGGGTGTCCACAGACAACAGTACAGCAAAACTGTCAAAATAGTAGCTGTGATAGTTAATCAGAGGTCCTCTGTTTTTTATGTGCAACAGCTTTAGCTTTAATGAGCAGAGGTAGTTTAGTTTCTTTTCTATTAATGCATAGCCCTTAAAAGGGCTTTCTTGTAGGGACCCTGCTTTGGTCTACAGTAATTCAGACTAGATTTATAGCAAAGGAAAATATTTTACCCTACTCTGCTTTGTCCTGTTTTCCCCACTGGAAATGGCTTTTAACAACACACAAGGAGGGGATACTTTCCTAAGAGCTCACAATTCAAGAATACCAATGTTAACTTGGATTGCCAACAAAGTTCTGTCTGTGACAAAACAGAACACAAAATTGCTTTCTCCTTTGAACTGGGGCATCTCCAAACAAGTTGCCTCTCCTTCCTTCCTCTTTCCCCCCATCCCTGACTCCTTCCTTCCTTCCTTCCTTCCTTCCTTCCTTCCTTCCTTCCTTCCTTCCTTCCTTCCCTCCTTCCTTCCTTCCTTCCTTCCTTCCCTGCTTTTTTATAAGCTGCCAGAGGATCCAGGCAGAGGTGGCAACAGGCAGCCAGCAGTAGGCAAACGCTTCCCCTCCCTCGTCATTGTCTCTGCGTGGCTCAGCTCAGCTCAGCTCAGCTCTCCCAGACCCACACACCTCTGTGTGGGTGTGTGTGGGTGTGTGTGTGTGTGTGTGAGAGAGAGAGAGAGAGAGAGACAGAGAGAGAGAGAGAGAGAGAGAGAGAGAGAGAGAGAGAGAGAGAGAGAGACAGAGAGAGAGAGACAGAGACAGAGACAGAGACAGAGACAGAGAGACAGAGAGAGCATGGTGTGTGCGTTTGTGTGATCCCTTGTAGCCCTGCACCCTCAACAGAAACCTTCTGTGATGGCAGGCTGCAAAGTAATGAAAACTGGTGGGGGGGGGGGTTTGAGTACTTGTTTCTTTTTCTCAATGTGCCACAGATTGTATCATGCCCTGACCCACTCAGCTCTCACCCCCACCCCCATGGAAGGATGCAAAAAGCTCCCATTGCAGCTTCTCATATCTCACCTGTTCTTTTCCTTCCCAATGTCACAGCATGGGACTGCAGGAGGTGAGACACCCCCCCACACACACGCACATTCACACAAACACGTGCACAGGTTCTAGGAGAGGTGAGCTGAGAGCCACACAGAGGACCTTCAGGAGCAAATGCGATAGGTGGAAGGGTTGAAATGGGAAACCTCTGCCTGCAGCCTCTGGCAGCTTAAAAAAGCAGTGGCTTCCCTTTTTGTCTACCCTCCCCTTCATTGCCTCCACGCCAGGATTAACTCTGCACCTGCCAAAAGGGCAGTTTTGCTTCTGACCCCCCTCCCAATACCAGAAAGCACACACTGCAGCTGTTCATCTGCCCCAACAGCCCCTGCGATCACCTATCACATGCTGGCAGGCAGAAGGCCTGTTAAATAGCAGGTTCTTTGGTGCAGGAATGAAGACGCGGAATGGAGTACAGGGTAACTCATCGTTTATTTCGTGCAATAACTGTACTGGGGAAATGGCTGAAACTAGCTGCAATATATAGTCTAGCCCCTAGGCAGCAGCCAATAGGTTTGAATCAACCATTGCCACCTGGAGATAGCCAATTGCAGCACAGGAGATTTGTAGCCTGGGTTGCTGGAGAGCAGTTAGCTGCTCCAGCAACCGACGTGGTATTTCACAAGAGCCCAGTACATAACAAGGCCCATGGCCTAAAGGTCCCATTCTGTCTCCTCCATGGTCAGCAAGAGGCAAGCAGAGGGGGAGAGATTGGCAGGGTTGCCCATGGACATGCAGCCTCTGGCCATGGCTTTCCCACTCAAGGCAGGGCAGTCCCAGTAAAAGGTAACCCTTTCAGGCTGTGAGACCAGGCTGGTGAGCAAGGCATGGAGGCACTAGTGCAGAGGAAGGTGAGCAGCAGCCCCAGTGGCAAGAAGGGTTGCTGAAAAGAGCAGAGTCTGTGTGTGCACCTGCTACAAGCTCATCTGTCAGCCATGATCTCCATGCTTGGATCAATTTTAGTGCACCATAGACAGCATGGCTGATGCAGGCAAGGCAGACGTGCACACAGACTTCACTGTTTTCAGCGGGGCTTTGGTGCCTGGCCCAGAAAAGTGGAGCTGGATGTGATGGGGTGAGGCCAGGAGGGGTGGGATGGGGTAAGGCAAATGAGCTGCAACTGCTGTTGCACATCACCAGCTCCTGAGCACTTGCCATTTCCTGTACGTGCACCAGGAGGGGGCCCAGCTGGGTTGGGGTTGGCCAGAGCTGGGGTAGCAGGGGATGGTCTTTTGCCATTTCTGGAACAGCTCTGTGGCCAAATCTGGGCTCTTGGTGGGCCAGAATCTGCCTGCGGGCCTCTGTTCTAAATGATCTTCAAAAAAAACCTTACTGTATGAAGACAGTTCTTAATAAGTGGAAAGTTCATCTACCAGTACTTCTTTTTGATGTTAATTAAGAGTCAGTCTTGCTACTTGTCTTTCTATTCCTGGCTGCTGGAATTTCAGAAAACCTTTTAGCCACATACTTGCTATCCCCTTTTTGAAATGTTAGCAATAAATACTTAAGATCCTAAGCAAAGCTGTGCAAACAGTCATCTGAATCAGTATTACAGTAGATGCAAATTAATAATGTATTATACTTCATTACAGAAGGAAAGTCATGGTGACATCTGGTGGCCTATTAAATATTTCCCAGCTAGTTGCAATAGGTAATAAATTAAGAGGGAATGGCAATCCCATCCGAGCAACATAGTTATCCTTTCATATTTGTTCTCTTATATATTTAGTAAGGATTAATCAAAGCCTTATCAAAGGAACCAGAAATGAATATACTATCCCAAAGACTTGCTTTAGTACAGTAGCTTAATTAGCCATCATCATCATTATTATTATTATTATTATTATTATTATTATTATTATTATTATTATTATTATTATTATTATTAATTAAATTTGTATACCGCCCTTCTCCCGAAGGACTCAGGGCGGCGAACAGGGCACATATAAATAGCAATACAAAAATTAAAAGAGAATTAAATAATTGCCCAGATAAAACAGTAACAATATAAAACCCATTAAAAACCCTAACATCCCCCATCAGGCCAGGCCAGCCTGTTCAAATAAATGGGTCTTCAGACCGCGCCAGAAAGAGCGAAGGTCCGGTGCCGTCCAGAGCTCAACCGGCAGCTGGTTCCATAAAGCCGGAGCGCCCACAGAGAAGGCCCTCCCCCTGGGGGCCACCAGCCGACATTCTCTGACTGAAGGCACCCTGAGGAGGCCCTCTCTGTGGGAGCGCACTGGGCAGAGGGAAGTTGACGCCGGCAGCAGGTGGTCCCCGAGGTACTCCAGACCCATGCCATGTAGGGACTTGAAGATCATAACCAAAACCTTGAATCTCACCCGGAAGACAACAGGTAACCAATGTAGCTCGCGGAGCAAAGGTGTAACATGGGAGTAAGGGGAAACTCCCAAGACAACTCTCGCGGCCGCAAAGAGCCAAGAAAGGCATGGGTCCAATAAACATGTGGTGGAGCTCAACCTCCCCATAATCCTGTCCACTTCCTCAGGGGTCACAGAATCAAACTCCTCCCAGATAACATCGCCAAGACCGCCTGTGTCCTGATCGTCGGACTCTGCCCAGTTGGAGTCCAGACCTCTCCGAATCCGAGTGATTTTATCCAACAGATATTGACCAAACTCCTCGGCACAACCCTGCAAGGGTTCCTCCCTCACCTCCTGATAAAGGAGGGAGCAGGTCACCCTAAACAGGGCGGCCGGGCAATTATCTGCGGACGCAATGAGGGCAGAGAAGTAATTGCACCTCGCCGTCCTCATTGCTGCGAGATAAGACCTAACGTAGGTTCTTAGTCGCAACCGGTCGGATTCGGATCGGCTGGACCTCCAACAGCTCTCTAGGCCCCGTTTCCGACGCTTCATCTCCCGGAGCTCCGTGGAGAACCATGGAGCTCGTTGGGATCTGCGCCGGGTCAGGGGCCGCAAGGGTACAACTCGGTCAAGTGCCTCAGTGGCCGCCCTTTCCCAGGCTTCCACTAGGGCATCCGCCGAGTTGTGAGCAACGGAGGCAGGTGGGGACCACAGTGCTGCCTGGAACCTGTCAGGATCCATTAAGCGCCTGGGGCGGTACCATCTAATTGGCTCCATACCCCCACGGCGGGGGGTGTCAAGATGGAAGACCAGCCGCAGGAGGTAATGATCGGTCCATGACAGGGGCATAATAAATGGAGAGCCCCCACCAAGATCATCAAACCACCGTCCAGATAAGAAAACCAGGTCAAGGGTGTGGCCTCCCTCATGAGTTGGTTCAGAAATTACTTGTGTCAGGTCCATGGCTGTCATGGAAGCCATGAACTCCCGAGCTAACTCAGATGAACCTCCCAGGGATGGTAGATTGAAGTGTCCCAAAACTATGAGTTTGGGGAACTCAATCACCAACCCAGAGAGGACATCGAGTAGCTCAGGCAGGGCTGCCGCTGCACGACTGGGCAAAAAGTACACCAGCAGCAAGCCCAACTGTGCCCCCGGACCAAATCTCAAAAAGAGAGACTCACACCCGACTATCTGAGGAATGGTGGTCTCCCGCGGACGTAAGGTCTACCTAATAGCTACCGCCACACCCCCACCCCTACCTTGAGCCCGAGGCCGGTGTAGCACCCGGAAACCTGGCGGGCAAAGATCGACCAAAGCGACACCACCCTCTGGGCCCAGCCAAGTCTCCGTGATGCAAGCCAGGTCCGCATGCTCACCCTCAACTAAATCCCGAATAAGGGGAGTTTTATTAACCACGGACCTGGCATTCAGGTAAACCAGCTGGAGCTCAGGAGGCTGCACATTCTCGCTCCCGGAACCTCGGGGAAGAAACAGAGGGTCGGAGCGCCTCACCGCTTGTAGGTAGCGGAGACGACCCCCCCCCGGTAATGATACGGCCCTCTGTTCATGCACCTGCTGCCATTCCCCAACGTCGTGGGAATCGGTAGTCCCACGACCCGCTCCCGAGCCCCGGAGGCAGCCACACCCCGCTCTCCCCCCACGCGATCAGACCCAGGCCTGGCCTGAGCGATGGTTGATTGACCACCCCCCATAGCCAAACAACCACAACCCACTCCCGCCCTCCTCCCTAATCCCTTAAAAATTTTTACTAAAAAGTTAACCAGGGGCCTCTTATTAAATTTATATTGAAGGCCCCTGCCCCTGCCCAGCCATCTCTCAGGGTCCCAGTAATCAGGCCCTTCATCGAGGTTGGAGGTGGTAAAAAAGGCGGGTCGCACCCAGGAGAGGGGGGCACCCCTGAAGGCGAACAAGTCCGTGCTAGTGTAATGGTACATACAAGTCCATAAGAGTCCAGGAAAGGTGATCCCATAATTGATAGATTCGATAGGAGGATCGAAACATACTTTTACTTTTTTTTACTTTTTTTACTTTTATTAAATTTGTATACCGCCCTTCTCCCGAAGGACTCAGGGCGGTTAACAGGGCATATATAAATAACAATACAAAAATTAAAAAGGAATTAAACAAGTGCCCAATTAAAAATTACAATAACAATAAAAGACCCATTAAAAACCCTAACGTTCCCCATCAGGCCAGACCAGCTAGTTCAAATAAGTGGGTCTTCAGACCGCGCCAGAAGGAGCGAAGGTCCGATGCCATCCGGAGCTCAACCGGCAGTTGGTTCCATAGCGCAGGAGCGCCCACAGAGAAGGCCCTCCCCCTGGGGGCCACCAGCCGACATTCCCTGACCGGAGGCACCCTGAGGAGGCCCTCTCTGTGGGAGCGCACAGGGCGGAGGGGAGTTGACGCCGGCAGCAGGTGGTCCTCGAGGTACCCCGGACCCATGCCATGTAAGGACTTGAAGATCATAACCAAAACCTTGAATCTCACCCGGAAGACAACTGGTAACCAATGTAGCTCGCGGAGCAAAGGTGTAACATGGGAGTACCGGGAAATTCCCAAGACAACTCTCGCGGCTGCATTCTGTACCAGTTGGAGCCTCCGAGTGGTCTTCAAGGGAAGCCCCATGTAAAGAGCATTGCAGTAGTCCAGGCTAGAGGTCACGAGCGCATGAGTGACCGTACACAGGGCATCCAGGTCCAGATAGGGCCGCAACTGGCGCACCAGGCGAACCTGGGCAAAAGCCCCCCTAGTCACGGCTACTATATGATCTTCCAGAGTAAGCCGTGAATCTAGGAGGACTCCCAAGTTGTGAGCCCTATCCACGGGGGGTAAGGACTCACCCCCTATAAGAAGAGGTGGAATATTTTGAATGTCCCAGGATGCCGGAATGCACAGCCACTCAGTCTTGTCAGGGTTGAGCTGAAGTCTGTTCCTCCCCATCCAGGCCCGAACCACCTCCAGGCAACGGGACATCACATCGAGGGCATCACTGGGGTGGTTTGGGGTCGAAATGAAAAGTTGGGTATCATCGGCATACTGATGATACCCAACTCCAAAACCACGAATGATCTCACCCAGCGGTTTCATGTAGATGTTGAACAGGAGAGGCGAGAGGACCAACCCCTGAGGAACTCCACAAATGAGAGTCCTAGGGGTCGACCTCTGCCCCCCTGCCAACACCGACTGCGAGCATCCCAGGAGATAGGAGGAGAACCACTGAAGAACTGTGCCTCCCACTCTCAATCCCCTGAGACACCGCAGCAGGATACCATGGTCGATGGTATCGAAAGCCGCCGAGAGGTCTAATAGGACAAGGACAGAGGAATATCCTCTGTCCCGAGCCCTCCAGAGATCATTCACCAGAGCGACCAATGCCGTCTCCGTGCTGTACCCGGGCCTGAAACCCGATTGGTACGGGTCTAGATAATCCGCTTCATCCAGGACCAGGGGAAGCTGATGCACCACCACACTCTCAACAACCTTCGCAAGAAAGCGAAGGTTGGAGACCGGACGAAAGTTATTCAAAACAGCTGGATCCAGAGCAGGCTTCTTGAGGAGAGGTCTCACCACCGCCTCCTTCAAGACGGCGGGGAAATTACCCTCACTCAAGGAAGCAGATATAACTGCCTGGAACCAGCCTCGTGTCCTCTCCCGAGCTGCATAAACCAGCCAAGAAGGGCATGGGTCCAATAAACATGTGGTGGAGCTCAGCCTCCCCATAATCCTGTCCACTTCCTCAGGGGTTACAGAATCAAACTCCTCCCAGATAACATCGACAAGACCGCCCGTGTCCTGATCGTCGGACTCTGCCCAGTCGGAGTCCAGACCGGTCCGAATCCGAGCGATTTTATCCAGCAGATGTTGACCAAACTCCTCGGCACGACCCTGCAAGGGTTCCTCCCTCACCTCCTGATTAAGGAGGGAGCGGGTCACCCTAAACAGGGCGACCGGGCGATTATCTGCGGACGCGATGAGGGCAGAGAAGTAATTACACCTCGCCGTCCTAATCGCTGCGAGATAAGACCTAACGTAGGTTCTTAGTCGCAACCGGTCGGATTCGGATCGGCTGGACCTCCAACAGCTCTCTAGGCCCCATTTCCGACGCTTCATCTCCCGGAGCTCCGTGGAGAACCATGGAGCTCGTTGGGATCTGCGCCGGGTCAGGGGCCGCAAGGGTACAACTCGGTCAAGTGCCCCAGTGGCCGCCCTTTCCCAGGCTTCCACTAGGGCATCCGCCGAGTTGTGAGCAACGGAGGCAGGTGGGGACCCCAGCGCTGCCTGGAACCTATCAGGATCCATTAAGCGTCTGGGGCGGTACCATCTAATTGGCTCCGTATCCCCACGGCGGGGGGTGGCAAAACGGAAGACCAGCCACAGGAGGTGATGATTGGTCCATGACAGGGGCATAATGAATGGAGAGCCCCCACCAAGATCATCAAACCACCGTCCAGATAAGAAAACCAGGTCAAGGGTGTGGCCTCCCTCATGAGTTGGTTCAGAAATTACTTGCGTCAGATCCATGGCCGTCATGGAAGCCATGAACTCCCGAGCTAACTCAGATGAACCTCCCAGGGATGGTAGATTGAAGTCACCCAAAACTATAAGTTTGGGGAACTCAATCACCAACCCAGAGAGGACATCGAGTAGCTCGGGCAGGGCTGCCGCTGCGCGACTAGGCGAAAAGTACACCAGCAGCAAGACCAACTGCGCCCCCGGACCAAATCTCAGAAAGAGAGACTCACACTCGACTATCTGAGGAACGGTGGTCTCCCGCGGACATAAGGTCTCCCTAATAGCTACCGCCACACCCCCACCCCTACCTTGAGCTCGAGGCCGGTGTAGCACCCAGAAACCTGGTGGGCAGAGGTCAACCAAAGGGACCCCACCCTCTGGGCCCAACCAAGTCTCCGTGATGCGAGCCAGGTCCGCATGCTCACCCTCAACTAAATCCCGAACGAGGGGAGCTTTATTAACCACGGACCTGGCATTCAGGTACACCAGCCGGAGCTCAGGAGGCTGCACATCCTCGCTCCCGGAACCTCGGGGAAGAAACAGAGGGTCGGGGCGCCTCACCGCTTGCAAGTAGCAGAGACGACCCCCCGGTAACGATACGGCCCTCTGTTTATGCACCTGCTGCCATTCCCCAACGTCGTGGGAATCAGTAGTCCCACGACCCGCTCCAGAGCCCCGGAGGCAACCACACCCTGTTCTCCCCCCGCGCGGCCAGACCCAGTCCTGGTCTGAGCCACGGTTGATTGACCACCCCCCATAGCCAAACAGCCCCCACCCACTCCCACCCCTCTCCCTAACCCCATAAAAATTTTGCTAAAAAATTAACCAGGAAGTGAGTATCTGGACCATCACCCAGGTTCACTGCCACTCAGTTGGGTGCCCCCAGAAACAGGCCACCCCCCCATCCTCTCACGACGGGTTGCAACTCTGTTCCCGGGGGTGGTCCAAGATATGCACCCTGGGTAGGGCATACCCCATAGAGCTCCCACGTCTATGGGGCTGCAGATGTAAATCCAAGCCACTCTCCCACCATGGCTTGTACCCAGGTCCATCCGAGTCCAATGGGGGAAAGGGAGGCAGGCAAAAAGTTTGTAAACAAGTAGATATATATCCAGGGCAGAGGGGCTAGCCAGGCCAGGATGGTAAATCACTGTCTAGTAATGGCTGGCGACTCCAGTTGCCCCCATAGTTCCTTCGCACATTGTCATTTTGGATGTCGTTCCCAGCCGCAATTCCATAGGCCCCCAAAATAGGGCCATCCAGAGTGCAGCCCCCCAAAGTACAGGAGCCCCAAGTCTTCAAGGGGGGGAGGAGGAGCGAGGAGCCGGGGCAAGCGGAGGGCCTCACCGTTACAGGACCCGCTGCTCGAACTGCTGCAGCTGCCACTGACCAACAAAAACGCCAGCCGCCGCAACGCTGCTGCCGCCATCGCCAGAGATACCGTCGCTGCCGGTGGAACGGGCCAAAAGGAAATGCAGAAAATGCCGTCGACTACCAAAAGCGGCCCCAGCAAGGAGCGAAGACGCCGTCGCCACTGCTGCCGAAAGCGGCACAAAAGCGGCACAAAAAACGCCGATGCCGCCGTCGCTGCCGCCGAGATGATCTGCGGTCGTCCTCTCCACCGCCGAACGGCCCGAAGATGCCGTCGCCGCCGCCGAAAGCAGCCCGAAAACGGCACGAGAAATACCGCCGCCACCGTCACCGCCGCCAAGATGACCCGCAGTCGTCCTCTCCGCCGCCGAAACGGCCCGAAGACGACGACGACGCCGAGAGCGGCCCGAGGCGGCCTGAAGCAAGATGAAAACGCCACCACTGCCGCCATGATGACCCGCAGACGTCTCCTTCATCGTCAAAAAATGTTCATACAAACAAGATGCAGTGACACAAGATGCAGTGCTCAGAAGGATTTTTAATTCACAAGCTTTCATAAATAAGCAATTTATGTTCAACATCTATATGAAGCCGCTGGGTGAGATCATTCGTGGTTTCGAGGTGGGGTGTCATCAGTACTTTTTATTTCCACCCCTAACCAACCCAGCGATGCCCTCGCCATGTTGTCCTGTTGCCTGGAGGCGGTCCAGGTCTGGATGGGGAGAAACAGGCTTCATCTCAATCCCGCCAAGACTGAGTGGCTGTGCATATCGGCATCTCGGGCTAACCAGACTATTCCATCTCTAACGATGGGGGGTGAGGTATTACCCCCCGTTGATAGGGCTCGCAACTTGGGCGTCCTCCTGGATTCATGACTCAATTTTGAAGACCATATAGGAGCCGTGACCAGGGGGGCTTTTGCCCAGGTTCGCCTGGTGCGCCAGTTGCGACCCTATCTGGACCGAGATGCCCTACGCACAGTCACTCATGCACTCGTGACCTCCCGTTTAGACTACTGCAACACTCTCTACATGGGGCTGCCCTTGAGGACCACTCAGAGGCTTCAGCTGGTGCAGAATGCGGCCGCACGAGTTGTGATGGGGGTCTCCCGATACTCCCATGTAACACCTCTACTCTGCGAGCTGCATTGGTTCCCGGTTGCCCTCCGGGTGAGATTCAAGGTGCTGGTGATGACCTATAAAGCCCTAAATGGCTTGGGTCCGGGATATTTGAGGGAACACCTGCTGCCGGCATCAAGTTCCCTTTGTCCAGTGCGCTCCCACAGGGAGGGTCTTCTCAGGGTGCCACCGGTAAGAGATTGCCGGCGGACGACACCCAGGGATAGGGCCTTCTCAGTGGGTGCGCCTGCCCTTTGGAACCAGCTGCCAGTGGAGCTTAGGACCGACCCCGACCTCCGTTCATTCCGCTGGGACCTGAAGACATGGCTCTTCGAGCTCTCTGGCCCAGGCTGAGAATTTTAATTTTAATTTTAACTGGGGTTTTATTTATTCAGGGACGGATATAATTTTTTTTAATTTGTTTTTAACTTTTGTATTTTTGTTTTTAATCACCCTGTAAACCGCCCTGAGTCCTTCGGGAAAGGGCGGTATATAAATGTAATAAAATTAATTAATTAATTAATTAATTAATTAATGCTGATACAGCTAGCACTGTAATTGCACCATTACCATGGGAGAGAGCATAGAAGTATCAACAAGAAATTGCTTTAGTAATGCATGCAGTACCATTCCGATAAATAAGGAAAAAAGTAACTATATTTTGATTAAAGGATAGCAATATTTTTTAATCGAGGGTTGTAACCTATTCTACATTTACCTAGTGGCAAAGCAGACCTGGAAGAAAGTGTTTCAATCTTTTCTTGCTGAACCTGGAATAGCAACATGATTGTTCCCAATATGTAAGAAGAATGGCTGAGCTGTTTCTACATATTTAGAGAACTGTACTTTCAAAGATACAGAAACATGAGTGACATGTCTCTGTTATGTCCAAATCACAAGAATCTTGTACATACTACAATCAGAATAAATGTTTTACAGGAAACTAACTTGTATTGCATAAATATTTAGTTAGCAAAATCTATCCATAGGTGGAGAAGGGTGAATATTTAGAGACAACATGAATGAGGCATATGTGCATGTTTTATTTTAACATGTCTACATTTTTCATTCATAAAATAGGTTTCAGGAAGTTATACAATATAATAATACTATTTAATCTATTGATATCCTATATTGTCATAATGAAGCAAAATAGGACATTATGCAATAAAATGAGAGAAGTTAATAACAATACTTGGACTATATTTAAAAATATATAAATAGACAAAATAAAACCATAAAGCAAATAAAATAGTTGCTATCCTAGCAATCAAGAATATAGCTTTGTTGTATAGTATCTTCTTATGAAAGTCTTCCAAGTCAGTCAACATCTAAAGAAGAGAAAAAAATCTGGTTCTATTGTACCTTCAGGACAGGAAGGCCTGGAGGAACGTTATCCATGGGGTCGCGATGGGTCAGACACAACTTCACAGCTAACAACAATTGTATCTTCTTAATGTAATTTTCTTTTTTTCCCCCAATTTTGTTTATTTGTGTATCAAGCAAACATTAAGTCAATAGCGGTTTACATCACATTACGAGGAGGAAATATGGTTGTCCTGTTACATATAAGAAAGCAACCACAAAGAAAGGGAAAATCATTGCATATAACAAGTAATAAGATTCAATTAATAACTCTTTTTGACATCCAATTGTACCATTGACTCCAAGACAAATAATAATCTGTGTCCCCTCATCCCCTTAACATCATAGTAAGCCGATCTGATTCTGCACAGTTCAATATTTTCTGAATTACTATTTGGTCGGGTGGGCTAATTTTCAAATGATAGACATCCAGTGAATGGATTTATCTCACCATCTTAACATACTGTATGTGTAGATTGGTAGGAGAGTCTCAACAATTTGTATTTAGCTAACAAGTAAATAGGCAATAAATGCAATCAATTTGAATTGATATAATTTAGCTACACTTACACGAATTGGTCAGAATTTGAGCAGAATGATTTTATAAATGGATAAATAATATGGACAGATTTTCCCTATCCAAGAAGACTTATGGCAAACTATGCAAAGATAATAAAATATATTCTATGCTACCAAAGTCATTTTAGATAATTTGAGTATTATGTGATGCCACAAAATTTCAGTTTGCTTTTTTAGAGTTGAATGTTTATTTTCTAGACTTAGAACTACATAGAATACAAGATTTGGCTCAGTTTACTAGCTTTCATCCAATCCATTATGTCTAGAAACTGAACAAAGAATAGTGAGAAATAGAACACAAGCTATTCCATTCTATATTCTAAATTATTTATATCTCGATCTAAGATTTATTTAAGAATACTTTTTGCACATCTTTTTTATTTTTCTACCCATTATTACTCATTCAATCTATATCACTTTCAAACATGCATTATATGATTCCTATTGATGAACAATACAGTAGAAGAATATTCTTGCTAGTCTCTGGAGTCAGGTAATGTTAACAAATCTGCAAAGCCTGCAAATTAAGAGTATTAAGAATATCCTGATTAATTAATCAAGAAAATTTTAGAATGCACAGAAATGGATAAACTGACTTTAGAGATTAAAGGGAAAGAAAATTCAGTTTACTTCAGAACATGGGATAAGTTTTATCAATGGCTAGAAAAATGAATTAGAGAGAAAGGAATGTGATATGTAATTTTGAATACATATTAGTAAGAAGAATGTCATGGATTGATTAATTAATACTGTTTATGATAATTAACCATATTTATTATTGTTATCTATTACTATATCTATTACTGTTATTTAAACATATGTACCTAGACAATATGCTGTTTGCTAAATATTGAAAATGTTACCTGGGGAAACCCTAGTCCCAACCTAAACCCTAATCCTAACCCTGACCCCATTCTATCCCTAATTATTAAGATAAATTCACGCCACCTTACACAAGCAAACTTAAGTCATATAAATCTATGATCTTTTGTGGATTAAAACAAGTATTGCTACACAACAAAGACTCATGCATGCTAATTATCTGGATACTTCACAAATACATACTCACCTAGACAAAGATTAATTTTAGGCTTTAATTATGCTTTGCTATTCTCATTATTCTAAGTCATAACTCTTACAGCAATTCTCAATTACTTCTACCACTACAAAAGTAAGAATGCTAAATACTAACATATATAACCCTTTGTAGTTCATCTTCTTATGAATGAACCTTTATTGTCAAAGTACAACCATGTATACATTGAGATTGGCTGAGCCTCCCTTCATTCCCCCCCACCCCAACTTACAGTGACAACAAACCCGCCATCTTGTTACACCATGTGAGCTAATTGCACAACACACCCTATTACAGATCAAGTTAAAAAGGTATGCAATGATGTGGTTCAGATAATCTGAATACACTGCACATGTTCACTAAGCAACACTACAATTTGATGGAATTCATAATAGTATTTGAATGTTCACATATTAATTGTTTTATATGAGATCTCTTTTTCAATGTTTGACAATGTCATGCTATTTGCTTGCTTATTTATTAACCACAGCATTTAACAAAACATATACACACAAACTCAAACACACACCAAAGAAGAGCAGACTGCAGTCATTAAGGAGCCCTTAATTCTCATCCCAGGAAGACTGGTATAAAAAGATAGCACATATAGAGATATTAAAAGATATTTTAAAAGATTTTAAAAGATATTAAAAAAATCTTTCAGACCCACTGAAGTATATAATATGGAATAATATTATATAGCTACAGTTATGAAAATTTTGATGAATATTAGAAAATACTTCATAATATTGAGAAAAATCTGACAATTATCCAGAAATGTAATATACTCCCTTTCTTTATTTATTTATTTATTTAATAATATTTCTATACTGCCCTTCTCCCGAAGGACTCAGGGCGGTGAACAGGGCAAGAATAAAAATACAGAATTACAAAAATTAAAAAAGGATTAAATACATGCCCACTAAAAACAATCAATACTATATTAAAACCCCAATAAAACAACCGTAAAAAACCCCGCCAATCCCCCCTCAGGCCAGGCCAGCTTGTTCGAATAAGAATGTTTTTAGATCACGGCGAAAGGAGCGAAGATCGGGCGCCATCCGGAGCTCAACCGGTAGCTGATTCCATAGCTCCGGGGTGCCCACAGAGAAGGATCTCCCCCTGGGGGCCACCAGTCAACATTCTCTGATCGGTGGCACCCTGAGGAGGCCCTCTCTGTGGGAACGCACAGGGCGAAGGGAGGTTGATGCCGGCAGCAGGTGTTCCCTAAGGTACTCCGGACCCCTGCCATGTAGGGCTTTAAACACCATTACTAGTACCTTGAATCTCACCTGGAAGACAACTGGTAACCAATGCAGCTCACGGAGCAGAGGTGTAACATGGGAGTATCGGGAGACTCCGAACACAACTCTCGTGGCTGCATTCTGTACCAGTTGGAGCCTCCGGGTGGTCCTCAAGGGCAGCCCCATGTAGAGAGTGTTGCAGTAGTCCAGACGAGAGGTCACGAGTGCATGAGTGACCGTGCATAAGTCATCCCGGCCTAGATAGGGCCGCAACTGGCGCACCAGACGAACCTGGGCGAAAGCCCCCCTAGTCACAGCCACTATGTAATCTTCCAAGGTGAGCCGTGAATCTAGGAGGACTCCCAAGTTGCGAGCCCTATCTACGGGGGGTAATAGTTCACCCCCCATAGAGAGAGATGGAATATCTGAATTGACCCGGGATGAAGGTATGCAAAGCCACTCAGTCTTGTCAGGGTTGAGTTGAAGTCTGTTCCTCCCCATCCAGACCCGAACCGCCTCCAGGCAACGGGACATCACGTTGAGGGCATCACTGGGGTGGTTTGGGGTCGAAAGAAAAAGCTGGGTATCATCAGCGTACTGATGATACCCAACTCCAAAACCACGAATGATCTCACCCAGCGGTTTCATATAGATGTTGAACAGGAGAGGCGAGAGGACCGACCCCTGATGAACTCCACAAACGAGAGACCTCGCGGTCGACCTCTGCCCTCCTGTCAACACCGACTGCAAACGTCCCTGGAGATAGGAGGAGAACCACTGTAAAACCGTGCCTCCCACTCCCAATCCCCTGAGACGCCGCAGCAAGATACCATGGTCGATGGTATCGAAAGCCGCTGAGAGGTCTAATAGGACAAGAACAGAGGAATGTCCCCTGTCCCGAGCCCTCCAGAGATCATTCACCAGCGCGACCAATGCCGTCTCCGTGCTGTACCCGGGCCTGAAACCCGCTTGGTACGGGTCTAGATAATCCGCTTCATCCAGGACCAGAGGGAGCTGATGCGCCACCACACTCTCAACAACCTTCACAAGAAAGCGAAGGTTGGAGACCGGACGAAAGTTGTTCAACACAGCTGGGTCCAAGGCAGGCTTCTTGAGGAGAGGCCTCACCACCGCCTCTTTCAAGATGGCGGGGAAGCTACCCTCACTCAAAGAGGCCGATATAACTGCCTGGAACCAGCTTCATGTCCTCTCCCGGGCTGCATAGACCAGCCAGGAAGGGCACGGGTCCAATAAACATGTGGTGTAGCTCAGCCTCCCCATAATCCTGTCCACTTCCTCCGGAGTCACAGAATCAAACTCCTCCCAGGTAATATCGACAAGACCGCCCGTGTCCTGATCGTCAGACTCTGCCCAGTCAGAGTCCAGACCGGTCCAAATCCGAGCAATTTTGTCCGACAGATGTTGGTTAAACTCCTCGGCACGACCCTGCAAGGGTTCCTCCCTCAACTGTTGATTAAGGAGGGAGCGAGTCACCCTAAACAGGGTGGCCGGGCGATTATCTGCGGACGCGATAAGGGTAGCAAAGTGATTCGACTTCGCCACCCTTATCGCAGCGAGATAAGACCTAATATAGGCTCTTAGTCGCAATCGGTCGGATTCGGATCGGCTGGATCTCCAACCGCTCTCTAGGCCCTGTCTCCGACGCTTCATCTCCCGGAGCTCCGCAGAAAACAATGGAGCTCGACGGGATCTGCACCGGGTCAGGGGCCGCGAGGGTACAACTCGGTCAAGAGCCTCAGTGGCTGCCCTTTCCCAGGCTTCCACTAAGGCATCTGCCGAGCTGTGAGCTGAGGAGGCAGGTGGGGACCCCAGCGCTGCCTGAAACCTCTCAGGGTCCATTAAGCGTCTGGGGCGGAACCATCTAGTTGGCTCAACAACCCCACGGCGGGGGGTAGCAAAACGGAAGACCAGCCGCAGGAGATGATGATCGGTCCATGACAGGGGCATAACAATTGGGGAGCCCCCACCAAGATCATCTAGCCACCGTCCAGATAAGAAAATCAGGTCAAGGGTGTGGCCTCCCACATGAGTCGGTCCCGAAATTACTTGCGTCAGGTCCATGGCCGTCATGGAAGCCATGAACTCCCAAGCTAACTCAGATGATCCTCCCAGAGATGGTAGATTGAAGTCCCCCAAAACTATAAGTTTCGGGAACTCAATCACCAACCCAGAGAGGACATCGAGAAGCTCAGGCAGGGCTGCTGCTGTGTGACTAGGCGAAAGGTACACCAGCAGCAAGCCCAACTGTGCACCAGGGCCGCATCTCAGTAAGAGAGACTCACACCTGACTATCTGGGGAACGGTGGCCTCCCGCGGGCACAAGGTCTCCCTTATAACAACAGCCACTCCCCCACCCCTACCCTGAGCCTGAGGCCGGTGTAGCACCCGTAAACCTGGTGGGCAAAGATCAACCAGAGGAATACCGCCCTCTGGGCCCAACCAAGTCTCCGTGATGCAAGCCAGGTCCGCCTGCTCACCCTCGACCAAGTCACGGACGAGAGGAGCTTTGTTAGCAACAGACCTGGCATTCAAGTACACCAGCCGGAGCACAGGAGGCTGCACATCCTCACTCCCAGGACCTCAGGGCGGAACCAGAGGGTCGGAGTGCCTCACCGCTTGCAAGCAGCGGAGAGGCCTTCCCTGAGATCAATACGGCCCTCTGTTCCTACACCTGCTGCCATTCCCTAACGTCGTGGGAATGGGTAATCCCACGACCAGCTCTGGAGCCCCAGAGGCAACCGACCCCTGCTCCTCCCCCCCGCGATCTACCTCGGAGCTGGCCTGAACAGAGGTTGTTGGACTGCCCCCCTTGTCCAAACAACCAAAAGAAGTACCCTCCCCCCTCCCTAACCCCCCAAAAAATTTAGACAAAAAACTAACCAGGGGCCTCTTGTTGGGTTTACGTCGGAGGCCCCTATCCGTGCACAGCTGGATATGTTCAGACAGAAACTAGAAGGCTATCTTTTGGGGATATTTTGGATACTTACAATTGAGTTTGGCTTTAATAAAACTTTTTCCAATTCAGTGATTCTACAATCTGAATCATACTGTCACAGAGCTTCTCAAGTTTTCAAAGAGATTGAGAACTTAAGTTGAAATGGGTCTAGAAATGCCTGAAATTGGCCAACCAAGTCTATTTGAAAATTTTCCTCCAAAAAAGTCCTGGCTCAAAGTCATAAACTGAAGGGCTTTTCACAATAATTCTTTAAGCTTTTAAGTATTAGCTATTTGGCTCCACTGACTGCTCCTAATTCAGGGTCACCTTCTTTTCATAATTGGTCCTCATTGAATAGTCATGAAGAGCAAAGTGGTTGTGATCTTCTATGTTGACATAATTTTTAGACTGTAAATGAAATTCACCCAAGATCATTTCCTTACAAAGATTGTACTAATGCTATATTCTTTCCAAAGCAATTATGAACAGATGACAATAACATTATTTGGAAAACAATACCACAGAAACTTGGCATGGCATGATGATATACATAGCATAAGTACATGCATGCATTTAACTTTATCTGGAAAATACAGCTAGCAAGCTATTGAAAATGAGCTATTTTATTTTCAGATTCTTTTGATCTGTTATAAAGTGGCTGAGTAAAGAGGTAATCCACATCTTATAGTCACATATTTTGCACCTTGACCACTGATTTTTTTTCCTCTGCAGGGATTCAGTTGATCCTCAGATGTTCTTGTTCACCCAGCTTAAAAAGGAAAAAAAAGCCACTTGACAAATCCTTTAACAGTGCTCTTAATTAATATTAACTTCTGTTTTGGTGCTCACATGTACTATACTGTACTTTGGCTTTCTGGATGGTTTAGAGTTGGATGATAAGTTATGTTCACCCATTCTAATCATCTATCTGCCTTGCCATGCCCACATGTAAAGCATGCTGTAGGATCTGTTGGGAGCCAGCCCTGCTGAGTGGTCCAGAGGAGATTGAAGAGCAGGTCAGAGTGGCCACCTACTCTTTAAATCCTGTCCTAGTTTGTCAAAGGGACCTGAGGGGGTGTCGTGTGAGTGGATCCTACTGTAGCTACTTCTTTTCTGAGTGATGGGTTGTTCACCTCTTAAGGAAGCTTTGTTTAGCCCCCTCCTCAACAACTCATCACTAGAGCCCTTGATACTGGACAACTTTCACACAATTATCTAACCTCCCTTTTTGGTGATCAAGAAGGTGGCTGTGCAACAGATTCAGACAACTTTGCATGAAGTCATGTTATGGTTCCATTGACTAAAGAACCACATTTGGCAAGTCTTGTTCAACAGGTTTTTTCTGCTGTGACCCTATGCAATGTCGCGTGGTTGAATGGAGAGACGGACACTTAAGCTGAGTAGTATTTCTTTATTGAGTCAGAAATGAAGCTGGAGCAAAGGGGTTACCTGGCGTCTCTTTATACCTGCCCAGGTGAAATGGTGACCAATAGATTTAAACCTGGGCTTCCCGCCAGTGCAGGCGGCCAATGGATTTAAACCCTGGCTTCCCGCCAGAGCTGACCATGCCCTGGGGCTGTCAACGACTCGCCCTATTCAGGCTTTCCCGCCAAAGAGGTTATAGCCTGGAGCTGTCCAGCCCCCTGCTGTGCTGACATTTCCGTGTATGTTTTAAAGGCATACACTACACACTAGCATTGTGGAATCTTCTATTCCTTGAGATGAGGTTGGCCTCAACAGTCCTGAGCTTTTGAAGGTCCCTTACAACAGTTTATAGCAGCAGATACCAGAAGACAGGTAAATTCATGAGGTCGCAGCTTAATTATTATATCCCTCTGGCTATTATTTTCCTTTTCTTCTTTAGTTTTGCTTTTATAGTTTTTAAAATTTCTGCATAATCATTTATAAATGCTCTAAGTTTAGGTAAGGATTGTTTTATATTTATTGTTTTATTGGATTATTGTACTTCATCCAGAGTCACTTTATGTGAATGGGCAGCCATTTAATTAATAAATAGATAAAATATAAATAGCCCCCCCACCCCCCAATCTCACTTGCATGTCACTCTGGACATGTACATAATTAAAATAAATACTAAACTATCGGCATTTATCTATTAAAGTAATTAAAAACAATTTAAAAGCTATAATAATAAAAAGATGGGAAAGAATGCAATCTAAACTTATACCTGTCATTTAATGGGCTCTATGCTTCCATAGGAATTGTGCCATTTTACTAGAAAGTATAACTTGGGGAAAATGCTCTAATAAATTATGATTTTTCATCATAACATTATAGACTACATAGATCCCTCAAAATTATGACTGTATTCAATAGATTGCAATATATGTCTTAAGGCTTCAGATTGAAAGAAGCTGATTTACTATATTTTCCTTGATTAAAAGGTTTTTATGTGTGGCTCTATTTAAATATTTATGTTGTGCTACTATACTTTGAGAACTGATACAGCAAAACAGTACCAAAGTTAATAAATCATATAAAAAGGCAGTTGTCTTATTTTCTAATAATTGGAAATAAAAAACAAAAAAATGTTTATTCTAAAAAATTTACACCAATTCCTTAACAATCACATTTTGACATTGTACTAAGACATTACTTGGGCTGCACTTATCATTCTAGGACAATCAGATATTCTAGTTATAAACCACTGTTTTTGTTTAACACTGGAATCTCCAATGTGAAACCTGTAGACACAAAAGTATCCAAAATGTAGTTGCTTATTGCATTCCTACATTTTTTTTAAAAAAGCTAGAAAACACTATCTTTAAATGTAAATATTATTTGCAAGGAGGCACTTAGATTCCATGTATTCTCAAAAGACTACTTAGAAAATTAAAAAATGAATTGCTTTGTTTGTCTGTATACAATAATTCAAAATGGCATTTAGATTAACTATTTCCCTTATTTCCCATTTTCACAGAGCTTCTATCCATAATTGAATATGTTTCAACATAATGACCTTATTGAAAACCATTAATCTGAACTGCAAAGTTGCATTTTTCAATATTGCAAAAAATTAAGTGAAAAAATACATTTCCATTTATATATTTATCACAAATGTTGGTAAACAATTATATTTCCATTATCAAACTCAATGCGTCTAAATGTCTCCTTCTTGCAAAAAATATCAATAAGGAGTAAATGTTCTTAAAGGCTATACATTCTGATTCATCTGTATTTTATTTTTTAAATAATAAGATCCATAAAATGTTTAAATAATTTATGTATATGTTTCTAGCTTATGAGAGTTCTGCTGAACATTTATTATAAGATTTTTGTGCAAAATAATTTTCTGTTCTAAAAAAAGAATATACAGTTTCAGGAAAGATTAATATTCCCTGAAAAAATCAAACCATTGCCTTTTTTATACTAAGAAATTTGCTTTTGATCTACACAGAAGACTCCAAGTTCTAGTTTGGAAAAAATGTTAATATAAAATGTATTTTTTTTAATATCCCAGATAACGTTGAATAGAATATACACATTATACACATTATACACACACACACACACACACACACACACACACACACACACACACATATATATATATATATATATATATATATATATATATATATATATATATATATATTGCAACCAATGCATTTATACATCTTTAATAAATAGGTAGTTATCTTTCACCATCAATAAAAGTTATAATCAACTTTTATATTTGCAGTAGGACAAACTAGGCTTTTAAAATTGGCTTAAAAGCATGAAACACCCTTTGAAATTTCTGCCTAAATTACTGTTTTAACAGTAGCAGAGTAATATATTGTTTGACTACCACACTCCCTCAAGAAACAAATAAATATCAGTTTCTTACTGAAAAAAGGAGTCCGGCAAGGCTGTATACTGTCGCCTTGCCTATTTAACTTATATGCAGAGCACATCATGAGAAAGGCAGGGCTAGATGAATCAAAAGTTGGAATTAAGATTGCCGGAAGAAACATCAACAACCTAAGATATGCAGATGATACCACTCTAATGGCAGAATGTGAAGAAGAACTAAAGAGCCTCTTGTTGCGGGTGAAGAAGGAGAGTGCAAAAGTTTATTTATTTATTTATTTGTTTGTTTTATATACCACCCTTCTCCCTGAGGACTCAGGGCAGTGTACAGAGAAATAGAGTGGGAATACAATAAAGTAACAGAGTGAGAAAATTGTAAAACCCAAATCCCTCAGGCCAGGCCGGCTTGTTGGAATAGATAAGTTTTTAGATCACGCCGGAAGGAGCGAAGGTCGGGGGCCATCCGGATTTCAGCTGGTAAGCGGTTCCAAAGGATTGGCGCACCCACCGAGAATGCTCTCCCCCTGGGGGTCACTAGCCAACATTCTCTGACCGGTGGCACCCTGAGGAGGCCCTCTCTGTGGGAGCGCACAGGACGGAGGGATGTTGACGTTGGCAGCAGGTGGTCCCGTAGGTAATCCGGACCCATGCCATGTAGGGCTTTGTATGTCATCACTAGCACCTTGAATTTCACCCGGAAGGCAACTGGAAGCCAGTGCAGCTCACGGAGCAGAGGTGTAATATGGGAGTATCGGGAAACCCCCAAAAGCATTCGTGCAGCTGCACTCTGCACCAGCTGAAGCTTCCGAGTGGTTCTCAAGGGCAGCCCCATGTAAAGAGTGTTGCAGTAGTCAAGACGAGAGGTCATAAGTGCATGGGTGACTGTATGCAAGGCATCCAGGTCCAGATAGGGTCGCAGCTGGCGCACCAGACGAACCTGAGCGAAGGCCCCTCTAGTCACAGCTCCTATATGATCTTCTAAGGAGAGCTGTGAATCTAAGAGGACACCCAGATTGCGAGCCTTATCTACGGGGGGTAATAACTCGCCCCCGATATTAAGAGATGGAATACTCTGAATATCCTGACATGCCGGTATGTACAGCCATTCAGTCTTGTCCGGGTTGAGTTGAAGCCTGTTCCTCCCCATCCATTCCCGGACCGCTTCCAGGCAACGGGACATCACGTCGAGGGCATCACTGATGTGGTTTGGGGTCGAGATGAAAAGCTGGCTGTCATCAGCATACTGGTGATAACCCACTCCAAAACCACGAATGATCTCACCCAGCGGTTTCATGTAGATGTTGAACAGGAGAGGCGAGAGGACCGACCCCTGAGGAACTCCACAAACGAGAGACCTTGGGGTCGACCTCTGCCCCCCTGCCAACACCGACTGCGAACGTCCCAGGAGATAGGAGGAGAACCACCGAAGAACTGTGCCTCCCACTCCCAATCCCCTGAGACGCCGCAGCAGGATACCATGGTCGATGGTATCGAAAGCCGCCGAGAGGTCTAATAGGACTAGGACAGAGGAACATACCCTGTCCCGAGCCCGCCAGAGATCATTCACCAGGGCAGGCTTCTTGAGGAGGGAAGCACCACCACCTCTTTCAAGGTGGCGGGGAAATTACCCTCACTCAAAGAAGCAGATATAACCGCCTGGAACCAGCCTCGTGTCCTCTCCCGTGCTGCATAAACCAGCCAGGAAGGGCATGGGTCCAGTAAACATGTGGTGGAGCTCAATTTCCTCATAATCCTGTCCACTTCCTTCAGAGTCACAGGATCAAACTCCTCCCAGATGACCCTCCCGGTATCAATATGGCCCTCTGTTCATACACCTGCTGCCGTTCCCCAACGTCCTGGGAATTGGTAGTCCCACGACCCGCTCCCGAGCCTCGGAGGCAACCGCACCCTGCTCTCCCCCTTCGTGATCAATCCTAGGCCTGGCCTTAGCAACGGTTGTTGGACCACCCCCCTTAGCCAAACAACCACAGCCCACTCCCACCCCCCTCCCTAACCCCACAAAAAATTTTACTAAAAAATTAACCAGGGGCCTCTTATTAAATTTATTCTGGAGGCCCCTGCCCCTGCCCGGCCATCTCGCAGGGTCCCAATAGTCGGGCCCTTCATCGAGGTTGGAGGTAGTAAAAAAGGCGGGTTGCACCCAGGAGAGGGGGGCACCCCTGAGGGCGAACAGGTCCGTGCTGGAGTAACGTAGGTGCATGAAAGTCCAGGAGGATCCAGGGAAGGCAGTCCCATAGATAGTAGTTCAGTAGGAGGGTCGAGTCAGAGGGTAGGTGAGTATCTGGACCATCACCCAGCTTCACTGCCACTTAGCCAGGTGAACCCCAGAAACAGGCCACCCCCCATCCTCTCACGATGGGTTGCGACTCTGTTCCCGGGGATGGTCCAGAAAACGCACTGTGGGCAAGGCACACCCCATAGAGCTCCCACCTCTATGGGGCTGCAGATGTAGGACCAAGCCACTCTCCCACCGTGGCTTGCACCCAGGCCCATCTGGTCCTATGGGGAAAGGAGGGCAAGCAAGAGAGTTTATATGCAGGCAGAAATATGTGAGGGGCAGGAAGTCTAGCTAGGCCGCATGATGGTGAGTTCCCGTCTGGTACCGGCTGGCCAGTCCCGTCACCCCCACAGTTCCCTCGCCGCACTGTTATTCTGGGTGTTGTTCCCAGCTGCAACTCCATAGGCCCCCAGCCACTAGTTGGGGCCGTCCAGAGCACGGCCTCCCAGAGGTACGGGAGTCCCAGGTCTTCAAAGGGGGGGGATGAGGAGTCGGGAAGCGGAGGGCCTCGCCGTCGCAGGAACCACTGCAAGAGTCACTACCGCTGCCGCTACCAAAAAAGGGGCACTGTCCGCTGTAACGTCGCTGCCACCATCGCCGTTGCCGAAGACGCCGCCGCCGCCACTCGGTCCAAAAACGGGTCAGAGGAGCGCTGTCAGCGAAACGGGCCAAAGGCCCAAAAAATGCCATCGCTGATCCCCGAAGCGGGCCGAGCAAGGCCTGAAGACGCCGCCATCGCCACAGCCGAAAGCGGTCCGAGAGCGGCCCGAAGACGTCGTCGCCGCCGCCGCCGCCATCTCCTTCTCCGCTGCCCAGATGATCCGCGGACGTCTCCTCCGCCGAAAACAGCTTGAAGATGCCGACGCCGCCAAGAGCGGCCCGAGACGGCCCAAAGCAGCAAGAGAACGCCGGCATCAGTTACAAACGGCCGCCGCCGAAAGCGGCCCGAAAACGGCCCGGGAGCGGCCCGAAGACGTCGTCGCCGCCGCTGCCGTCTCCTCCTCTGCCGCCCAGATGATCCGTGGACGTCTCCTCTGCCGAAAACAGCTCGAAGACGCCGACGCCGCCAAGAGCGGCCCGAGACGGCCCAAAGCAGCAAGAGAATGCCGGCATCGGTTACAAACGGCTGCAAACGGCCCGGGAACGGCCCGGAGGCGCCCCGGCGATGCCAAGGACGGCCCGGAGACGCCACGGATGGCACATTGCCTGCTTCGTTGCCTGTCCACCCTGAACCCCAACACAGGGGGCTCAAAGGCACCCCTGAGGGGCTCCTGGGGGACGCCTAACCACTGGAGTTCACAGAGTTCACCTCAGCACGTCCGCCATCTTGGGAGCAGGAAAAAAAAAGTTGGGTTGAAACTAAACATTAAGAAAACCAAGATCATGGCATCCAGCCCTCTCAATTCCTGGCAAATAGATGGGGAAGAAATGGAGGTAGTGACAGATTTTATTTTCCTGGGCTCCAAGATCACTGCAGATGGGGACTGTAGCCAAGAAATTAAAAGATGCTTGCTCCTGGGGAGGAAAGCCATGGCAAATCTAGACAGCACACTAAAAAGCAGACATCACCCTGTCAACAAAAGTGCATATAGTCAAGGCTATGGTCTTCCCAGTTGCAATGTATGGCAGTGAAAGTTGGACCATAAGAAAGGCTGAGCACCAAAGAATTGAGGCCTTTGAACTATGGTGCTGGAGAAGACTACTGCGAGTCCCTTGGACTGCAAGGCGATCAAACCGGTCAGTCCTAGAGGAGATCAACCCTGACTGCTCTTTAGAAGGCCAGATCCTGAAGCTAAAACTCAAATACTTTGGCCAGCTAATGAGAAGGAAGGACTCACTGGAGAAGAGCCTAATGCTGGGAAAGATTGAGGGCAATAGAAGAAGGGGACGACAGAGAATGAGGTGGCTGGATGGAGTCACTGAAGCAGTAGGCATGAGCCTAGATGGACTCCAGAAGATGGTAGAGGACAGGAAGGCCTGGAGGAACATTGTCCATAGGGTCGCGATGGGTCGGACACGACTTTGCAACTAACAACAACAACAACTGAAAAAAATTGCCCAGTTTAGAACCTGTAATCCCTAGATTTTTTTTCAGATTTCTGAAAAATAATTTTTAACATCTCTTCTATTGTTTTGTATTAATTTGATTTGGTGCTGTTTAATATTTCTATATGAACTTTAGAACCAACATTCTGTTGGTTAACAAGGCTACTCCTTGGTTTGTTCTTATTTTCCACACCAAGATTATGTAGGGATGTACGGAATAAGGAAAACTGTTGCTGTATGGACAAAACAATGAATATCCCTTCCTGGAACCAATATCCAGCTGTTTCAATCTAAAAATATTTTTTTCTTTCTGTGTTGCTGTCCTTTCTATTTGTTTACTCAAGCTGTTCTCGGGAAATTTGCACATCTAATTTGTCTCAAAAGTTCCAAATTTTGTCATTTGTGGGGAATGTATCTAAACACATGGAATATAATTGTATATTTTTGGTAATACATAGCTTAGTCATTTAATTAAGCTTTTTAAAATTATAGACCAATGTATGTGTATATTTTTACTGCAAGTGATTGCATTATGAGATTATAGGCAACACTATATTATGTACAAAAAAGAGGAGTGGTTCTTTTTATTCATAATATAATTCATAATCAGGAATGTGGCATATAATTTGACATTTAAAATCAAATACATCTTTACTTAATTTTTAATGCAAGTTGTTGATGTTTTCTATTGAAAATCAGAAATGAAGCATAGAAAATCTCACAGAAGCAGCCTGACCAATTTAAGGGGAATTATAATCTTCTAACTCTTCTTTCTTATATCATAGTCTACTCATTCCCATCATCTCTCAACTCTATTTATAACTTTGGGTGTTAGTCTGTATGTGAGAAAGAAGCAAGAGGCCAAAAAAAAATCCATTGCTACAAATCCTAATTTTACAAGCTCTTAAAACTTGGTCCAGTCTACTGCCAATATCAAAAGTTATGTTTCAGTGCTATAGACACGCATAACACAAGGAAAAAATGGCTGGAATAGCTCTCTGCAAATCTCATGGCAAACCTGTTAGGTCACGTGAAGTGCCTCTGAAAAAGCTTACATTCTGACTGTTCACTAGCTTTCTGTGTTAAGACATTACTTTCATGATGAAGTCAGTTAAGTAGCACGCTAAAATTTTTGAAGCCATAATCTGAGCAGTATTTATTTAGCTGATTGGTAGCAAAAACAAATACCTGGGAAGTATTCTTCTGAAGTGTGCCTGTCCTTCCTTTCACCTCTTCTCCTGTAAAACTCTTTAAAGGAAGTAGCTGCCTTTCCCTTGATATCCTGGATATATACCTCACAATTACTTCCTTCAAGGCAGATTTTTCTTGGCTAGTTGTTAGAATTTTAAAGCAGTTTCTAATATTATTTATTTATTTATTTATTTATTTATTTATTTATTTATTTATTTAAATTTATATACCGCCCTATTCCCATAGGACTCAGGGCGGTTTACAGGGAAAATTAAAATACATAGCATACAAAATTAAAATCAGTTAAAACTATTAATTAAATTACAGTCCGTGAAGTTAAACTAAAACCCAATTAAATTAAATTAAATTAAAACCCCTCAGTCTGGGCCAAACAGCTCGAAGAACCAGGTTTTCAAGTCCCGGCGAAATGAGCGAAGGTCAGGGGCAGTCCTGAGTTCTGTGGGAAGTTGGTTCCATAGGGCCGGCATGCCCACAGAGAACGCCCTTCCCCTGGGAATAACCCGCCAGCATTCCTTAACCGGCGGCACCCTGAGAAGGCCCTCCCTGTGGGAGCACACAGGATGAAGGGAAGATGACGCCGGCAGCAGGTGTTCCCTTAGATAATCTGGACCCAAGCCATTTAGGGCTTTATAGGTCATTACCAGCACCTTGAATCTCACCCGGAGTGCAACCGGAAGCCAATGCAGCTCACGGAGAAGAGGTGTTACACGGGAGTATCGGGAAACTCCCATAACAACTCATGCAGCTGCATTCTGCACCAGTTGAAGCCTCCGAGTGGTCCTCAAGGGCAGCCCCATGTAGAGAGCGTTGCAGTATTCTAGCTGGGAGGTCACAAGTGCATGGGTGACTGTGCGTAGGGCATCTCGGTCCAGATAGGGCTGCAACTGGCACACCAGGCGAAGCTGGGCAAAAGCCCCCCTGGTCACGGCTCCTATATGGTCTTCAAAATTGAGCTGTGAATCCAAGAGGACGCCCAAGTTGCGAGCCCTATCGACGGGGGGTAACACCTCACCCCCCATCATTAATGATGGAACGGCCTGGCTAACCCGAGATGCCGGTATGCACAGCCACTCAGTCTTGACAGGATTGAGACGAAGCCTGTTTCTCCCCATCCAAACCCGGACCACCTCCAGGCAACAGGACATCACGTCGAGTGCATCACTGGGTTGGTTCGGGTGGAAAGAAAAAGTTGGGTATCATCAGCGTACTGATGATACCCTACCCTGAAACCATGAATGAGCTCGCCCAGCGGTTTCATGTAGATGTTGAACAGGGGAGAGAGGACCGACCCCTGAGGGACTCCACAAATGAGAGACCTCGGGGCGGACCTCTGCCCTCCCATCACCGACTGCGAGCGGCCCAGGAGGTAGGAGGAGAACCACCATAAAACAGTGCCTCCCACTCCCAACCCCCTGAGACGCCGCAGTAGGATACCATGGTCGATGGTATCGAAAGCCGCTAAGAGGTCTAAAAGGACTAGGACAGAGGAACATACCCTGTCCCGAGCCCGCCAGAGATCATTCACCAGTGCGACCAATGCCGTCTCCATGCTGTACCCAGGCCTGAAACCCAATTGGTACAGGTCAAGATAATCAGTTTCCTCCAGGAACAGAGGAAGCTGATGCGCCACCACACTCTCAACAACCTTCACCAAGAAGCGAAGGTTGGAGACCGGACGGTAGTTATTTAAAACAGCCAGGTCCAGGGCAGGCTTCTTGAGGAGGGAAGCACCACCACCTCCTTCAAGGTGGCGGGAAAGATACCCTCCTTCAAGGAAGCAGTTATTACTGCCTGGAACCAGCCTTGTGTCTCCTCCCGGGCCACATAAACCAGCCAGGAGGGGCACGGGTCCAGTAAACAAGTGGTGGAGCTCAGTCTCCTCATGATCCTGTCCACGTCATCGGGGGAAACAGGGTCGAACTCAGTCCAGATGACATGCTTAAGACTGCTCGATTCCTCCATGTCAGACTCTGCCCAGTTAGAGTCCAAACCGGTCCAGATCTGAGCGATTTTGTCCACCAGATGATGACTAAACTCCTCAGACTGCCCCTGTAAGGGTTCCTCCCTTGTCTCCCGATCAAGGAGAGAGCGAGTCACCCTAAACAGGGTGGCTGGGCGATTATCTGTGGACGCAATGAGGGCAGCGAAGTAATTAGACTTCGCCATCCTCATCGCTGTGAGGTAAGACCTTGTGAAGGCTCTTAGCTGCAATCGGTCAGAATCAGACCGGGTGGCCCTCCAACCACACTCTAGACCCCGTCTCCGACGCTTCATCTCCCGGAGCTCCACAGAAAACCATGGGGCCCAACGGGATCTGTGCCGGGTCTGGGGTCAGCCGGTTGATGAAACACACCCCAATTTCCTCCCCTCCCTCCCATTCCCCCCCTCCCTAACCCTTTAAAACAACCGGCTAAAAACATACCAGGGGCCTCTTAATGCATTTCCACCAGAGGCCCCTATCTAAGCCCAGCCACCTCTCGGGGTCCCAACAATTGGGCCTGTCCTTAAGGGAAGTAAGGGACATGGAAACAGGTCATATCCAGGAGGGAGAAGCCCCCCTGAGAGTGTACAAGTCCGTGATAGAATATTGAATATGGGCCATAACATAATAAAAACTGCATAGGGCAATAAACCAAATGAACAATTAGATGACTATGATGATGTTATAGGGCCAGAATATATATCTCAGTCCCCAACTCAGTTCAACTCGGTTCTCACCCGAGTCAACCAGGTGGAGCAACCGCAGCCACTCTCTCACCGCCGCTGAGGGAATCCCACCTAGGGTGGACTGAGACCAGAGTGCCAGGGAAACCCATCCCACTGATCTCTCACATCAGTGGGTGGTTGATGAACAATCCAGACCGCCCTCTCACCACGGCCTGATCCCGGTACCATATCAACTGGCAATAGGAAGCCTTAGGAGTAGGGACAAATGTTCATATTCCACCCTGCTCCAACCAACTGGGCGTTAAGAAGGCAGTCCTTCGTGCCAAAAACAGTATACATCAGCCAATCCAGGGGGCTCGAAACAGGCTAAAATGCAAGTAAGACAAGTAGAAAAAGAATGAGAATGCCCCATTTCTTCAATAATTGTATCCACTTAACCCTTCTAATAATTGTTTTATTTGGTTCTCTGTTGTTTTCCAGTTTGCTGAGACATTGGCAAATTCTTTGCAGTGCTAGAAGACCTATATACCCTTTCCCTGCACTGAGGGGTAGGGAGAGAGAAAAGAAGAAAAAAGAAAGAGAATTTCAAAATCCACAGTCAAAAGCTGATTATCTTTTTTTCATAGGGGAAAGAGAGCAGGATTTGTATATTTATAGCAGTTCTGTATATAAATGTAATCTTTTCAATCCCACAAACTACTTCATAAAGCATTGTTTTCCTAAATAGTGCCAACTTGAAAAAGCTGTGCTACAGAGCAAATGTTCTCCCTACTCCTATATTATGAGCTCTTCCAAATTTGATTAGCAAAGAAGACATATTTATTATTTGTGAATTATTACAGAGGCAGCATTTTCTAGTCTCCACTTTCATCAGACATGATATGGATCCAAATGATCAAAGCTGGAGAGTCCTATTCCATATACAGTAAGACTTTTCCAATCTAATATTTTCCAGATGTCATGGATAAAACTCTAACATCCACAACTAAAGGTAAAGGTTCCCCCGCACATGCGTGCTAGTCGTTTCCGACTCTAGGGGGCGGTGCTCATCTCCGTTTCAAAGCCGAAGAGCCAGCGTTTGTCCGAGGACATCTCCGTGGTCATGTGGCTGGCATGACTAGACGCCAAAGGCGCACGGAACGCTGTTACCTTCCCACCGTAGTGGTCCCTATTTTTCTACTTGCATTTTTACATGCTTTTGAACTGCTAGGTGGGCAGAAGCTGGGACGAGTAACAGGCGCTCACTCTGTTACGCGGCACTCGGGATTCGACCCGCCAAACTGCCGACCTTCTGATCGACAAGCTCAGCGTCCTAACCCACTGAGCCACCGCGTTCCCCCACATCCACAACTACTATGGCTTATAACATCCTGAGCTAGTAACCTATAAAGCTTATATATATATATATATGTATGTGTGTGTGCTGTCTATCCAATATCTTAAGAAATCCTACCCATGAATAGCTGTTTTCAGAATCCAGCAATATAAATTCATGCTGTTTATATAAATGTAGTCTCACTTATTCTGTCCTTATAAAGTTCAGGATGTGTTTTCAGTCTTCTTTTTCAAGAGGCAACTAGACTTTCTTGTTTTTCTTTGAAGACGTTTCACTTCTCATCCAAGAAGCTTCTTCAGCTCTGACTGGATGTGTTGTCAAGTTAGACTTCCAGCAGTTTCTGACCTTGGACGGATGAAAAGCTGAGTCAATTTAGAGCCACTGAGAATCAAATTGCTGGCAGTTGGCAAAATTAGCCTGCAATACTGCATTCTAACCACTGTGCCACCATGGCTCTAGGAGATTTGTCAGGGGACAACTACCTGCTATCCATTTTTCCCCTCCCTCAACCCTGATATTGCAGTCCTGCTGTCATAGGCATTTGAAGACTGGATGCAGTACTATATGTTAAACATATTTAAGATATATAGTAAGAACATCGTAACTGTTCTTTATATAAACCCAAGGATAACTTTTTCTTTTTGCAGTAACTACCATATAAGCCTATGTGATTTATTTAAGAGAAAATTTCACTGAATTCAACAGCTATTATAAACAACCCTTGAATGTGGCCTTTTTGGGTTTCAAATACATGCTGGTTATTATTTTCTTTAAAAAAAATCCTACAGGATTTAAAGTCACCTACAATTTGGCTTTTGGACTTTTATTCTATGAGCAAGATAGTCAAAGATAATAAAAAATTAACCTACTCAAAAGCAGCAAGGCATAGACATATTTTCCTGGATTCCAAGCAGTATGTCTTTGTTTTTAAGCAAATATTTTGACAGGTACATTCAAATGCTTGGGATATTGCTGAATTATCACATTTCAAGCAGCAAAATAGTAAGTACTAATCACATTTACAGAATGGAAAATACGCCACCACACTGTCAAGTTTTCTTGTATTCTTTCTTTTTCTCCCTTTGCATACACACTAAAAATAAGACAAAAATGCTACACCAAAGGTTGCCAAACCCTGTTCCATGTTAGAGAGGCAAATAAATAATTTACACAGAATAACTGCAAATTTATTCAAATATATCACAATTTGATTTGCAGCACCCAGCTCCACATTAGTTGTTAGTTCCCAAAATCCGTGGCTTCATAAACAGCTTTTCTTACAATAATGGTTATTTACCCAAATAAGAAAATAACCTAAAATAACAGGCGATTGCTACAGCAAAGGTTTCATCCACTGTTATGAAAAAATATATGTCATAACAGATGAGCAGATTGCTTCTTTGAATTTTCTTTTATGGCAGATAGATGTTCTGTTCTTCTGGAATGGAAAATACGAACATTCATCCCAATTTTAAATAACTGACTTTTTTAATTTACTCAGCGTCAGTCTTTGGAAAGCAGCTTCCCAGAGAACCTATTTGTAAAGAAAGAGAAAGTTTTATCTGTATCCCTTTTATTCAGCATCTCTTCAACTTTTGGCTAGAATCAAAAGGTGACTTTGGGCAAGTCATTCTCTTTCAGCCCTAGGAAGCAGACAATAGAAAATCACTTCTAAAATCTTGCCAAAAAAACCCTTCAGGGACTACTCTCGGCAATTGCCAAGAATCAAAAACAGTCTTGAAGGCATACACACAGAGAGACAAACAGAGAGTCAAAAGAGGTCAGAGCTCTTACTCTTTAAATAATTGCATAGAAGAGACAATTTGAGGTATGGTTTGCATGTGCCAAAATGTTCTTTTCTGTCTAAACATTAAAGGTGGAAGAGCTTTGTTATTTGATTACTCAACTTTAGAGGTGTGCAAAACATATGGAGATGAAACATTCTGACCTAAACATCTTACTCTGACTGCACAAGATGTCTTTCAGTACTCTTTCAACTCAGTGAAAAATTCTGACTGTTGTGTAGCCGGTTCTTTTCAGGCATTGAGCGAGATGGAAGGTTTCAAACAGGAACATGCTTTATTGAAGTTAAACAGAGCAGAACTGAAACAGTGGCTGCTGTGCAGCTATTTACATGGTTGGCCACTAAGTGGCGGCCAATAGATTTGAGGGAAGCCATTCCCACCCCAAATCTACCAATGATAGCCCTGGAGACAACAAGTATGGCTTAGTCAGTAGCCGTTACACATACACCATTGAGCAACGTTAATGCACCATTTAAACAGACACGTGAATCAGTACAAGCAAAAAAACCCAATACATTACACTGACTTTGAAATACAGCTAACATAATGGAGAAAGCTAGATAATCTAAAGAGGGTGTTTCTCTTGCTTTATTGACTGCAACAAGGAATATTGTTCCTCCATCTGTTTAATAGTTATAACCAGGGCTTTTTTTCTCATAGAACGCTCAGAACGGAGTTCCGGCACCTTTTTTGGATGGAACCTTGTAGGGTAGGCAAGGCAGGTTGTATGACATGTGTGAGTTCCGGCACCTTTTTCTTTTACAAAAAAAGCACTGGTTATAACAAATATAAAAATGGCAGTCTTAGAAGAAATGACAGCAGAAATCAAATCCAAGGTTGAAATGCTAACAGATATCTAAATACTTTTTCACTTTCTTAGCTGAAGGGACAGTAGGTTTAGAAGACCTCATTATAAATAAAAATGGAAATTGAAAAAGCTCTATGAATATTAATAAGACAAAGATGATGTCAACCTTCATGATTTGGGAACATATACTTTAAGTTAACAAGGGAAAGCAATAGATAGTTTGCTTTTCTTGGGCTGAAGAATAGAAAAAGATAAAGTAATAGAGAAGTAAAGTGGAAATTAACATGTACTAGAGAAATAATGACGAAGGCAGTGAGAAACTAGACATGTTCATGAAAGTTAAGACTATTTCTATGCAGCAAAACAGAATCATTAAAGCAATAATGTTCAGAAATGTGGCACTACAAATGATAAAGTGTCTCATGACCAGAAAGCTTTTACAAATCAAAAGAAAAAATGGAAAATACATTAAACTAAGCATAAAAAGTATTTAAAGATGACATAAGGAAGACTCTAAAATGTATAAAAACATTGATGAGATTAGCTAAGAGTTCAGTCCAGATTTGAGAACATGAGATTCTTTTTTCATAGTATTTGTGCAACAATATACATTTTCCAAAGTAATCTGTTCCAGTATATACACTGTATACACACACACACACACACACACACACACATATATATATATAAAGGTAAAGGTTCCCCCGCACATGTGTGCTAGTTGTTTCCAACTCTAGGGGCCGGTGCTCATCTCCATTTCAAAGCCGAAGAGCCAGCGCTTGTCCGAGGACGTCTCCGTGGTGATGTGGCCGGCATGACTAGACACCAAAAGCGTACAGAACGCTGTTACCTTCCCACCGTAGTGGTCCCTATTTTACTACTTCCATTTTTACGTGCTTTTGAACTGCTAGGTTGGCAGAAGCTGGGACAAGTAACAGGTGCTCACTCTGTTACACGGCAGGGTCAGGGGCCTCCAACACAAGTCCAACAAGAGGCCCCTGGTTAAGTTCCTAATTAAGTTCTTTGTCAGGTTAGGGAGGGGGGCGGGAAAAGACTATGGTTGTTCAGGGAAGGCAGGCCTTCCAGCTACCATAGCGCAGGTCAGGCCTACGACCATTCGCGAAGGTGGAGAACGAGGACCAGTCGCCGACAAAGCCCAATGGCGAGCTGACAAACAGCCAATTCCCAGGATGGTGGGGAACGGCAGAAGGTGCACAAGCAGAGGGCCGTATCGTCACCGGGAGAGTCATCTCCGCTCTGTACAAGTGGTGAGACGCTCCGACCCTCTGTACTTCCCCCGAGGACCCGGGAGCGAAGGTCTGCAGCCTCCTAGCTCAGGCTGGTCTACCTAAATGCCAGGTCCGTAGCTAACAAGGCTCACCTCGTTCGTGACCTATTGGAGAGCGAGCACGCGGACCTGGCTTGCATCACGGAAACCTGGCTGGGCCCAGAGGGTGGTGTCCCTCTAGTTGACCTCTGCCCGCCAGGTTTCCAGGTGCTGCACCAGCCTAGGGCCCATGGGAGGGGCGGGGGAGTGGCAGTTATCATCAGGGAGTCCCTTAGCCCACGAGAGACCACCGTCCCTCAGAAAGTCGGGTGTGAGTCTCTCCTTCTGAGATACGGCCCGGGGGCGCAGTTGGGCCTGCTGCTGACGTACCTACCACCTAATCGTGCAGCAGCAGCCCTGCCCAAGCTACTCGATGTCCTCTCAGGGTTGGTGGTTGAATTCCCAAAACTCATAGTCTTGGGCGACTTTAACCTACCGTCCCTGGGAGGATCGTCCGAACTAGCTCGGGAGTTCATGGCTTCCATGGCGGCCATGGACCTGTCGCAAATAATTTCTGGACCGACTCATGAGGGAGGCCACACCCCCGACTTGGTGTTCTTGTCTGGACGGTGGCGTGATGATATTGGTGGGGGCGCCACGACCGTTATGCCCCTGTCATGGACCGATCATCACCTCCTACGGCTAGACTTCCCCTTTGCCACCCCCCACCGTGGGTGCACGGTGCCGACCAGATGGTACCGCCCTAGACGCCTAATGGACCCTGATAGGTTCCAGGCAGCGCTTGGGGACCCACATGCACTCCATGCTCACAGCTCGGCAGATGCCTTAGTGGAAGCCTGGGAAAAGGCAGCCACGGAGGCTCTGGACCGAGTTGTACCCCTGCGGCCTCTGACCTGGCGCAGATCCCAGCGAGCCCCATGGTTCACCGCGGAGCTCCGGGAGATGAAGCGTCGGAGACGGGGCCTAGAGAGCCGTTGGAGATCCAGTCGATCCGAATCCGACCGATTGTGACTAAGAATCCTCACCAGGTCTTATCTCGCAGCGATAAGGGTGGCAAAATCCAACTACTTTTCCACCCTCATCGCGTCCGCAGATAATCGCCCGGCTGCCTTGTTCAGAGTGATTCGCTCCCTACTGAACCAAGAGGTGAGGGAGGAACCCTTGCAGGGTCGAGCCGAGGAATTCGGTCAATATCTGTTGGATAAAATCGCTCGGATTCGAACCAGCCTGGACTCCAACTGGGCAGAGTTGGAATAACAGGACATGGACAGTCTTGTTGACGTCATCTGGGAAGAATTTGATCCTGTGACTCCTAAGGAAGTGGACAGGATTATGAGGAGGTTGAGCTCCTCCACATGCTTACTGGACCCGTGCCCTTCCTGGCTGGCTTATGCGGCTCGAGAGGGGACACGAGGCTGATTTCTGGCGGTCATCTCTGCTTCTCTGAGTGAGGGTCACTTCCCCACCGCCTTGAAGGAGGCGGTGGTGAGACCTCTCCTCAAGAAGCCCACCTTGGACCCATCCTCATTGAATAACTTTCGTCCAGTCTCCAATCTTCGCTTCCTTGCGAAGGTTGTTGAGAGCGTGGTGGCGCATCAACTTCCTCAGGTCCTGGATGAAGCGGTTTATCTAGACCCGTGCCAATCGGGCTTCAGGCCGGGCTACAGCACGGAGACAGCATTGGTCGCTCTGATGAATGATCTCTGGAGAGCCCGGGACAGGGGCCATTCCTCTGTCCTAGTCTTATTAGACCTTTCGGCGGCTTTCGATACCATCGACCATGGTATCTTGCTGCGGCGCCTCAGGGGACTGGGAGTGGAAGGCACGGTTCTGCGTTGGTTCTCCTCCTTTCTCCAGGGTCGCTCGCAGTCGGTGCTGGCAGGGGGACAGAGGTCGACCCCGAGGCCTCTCGTTTGCAGAGTCCCTCAGGGGTCGGTCCTCTCGCCTCTCCTGTTCAACATCTACATGAAACCGCTGGGTGAGATCATTCGTAACTTTGGAGTAGGGTACCATCAGTATGCTGATGACACCCAGCTTTTCATCTCAACTCCAAACAGCATCAGTGATGCCCTCGACGTGATGTCCCGCTGCCTGAAAGCGGTCCAGGAATGGATGGGGAGGAACAGGCTTCAACTCAACCCGGACAAGACTGAATGGCTGTACGTACCGGCAAGCCAGGATACTCAGATCATTCCACTCCTTAACATCGGGGATGAGTTACTACCCCCTGTTGATAGGGCCCGCAACCTGGGTGTCCTCCTAGATTTGCAGCTATCCCTGGAAGATCACATAGGAGCTGTGACCAAGGGGGCCTTCTCCCGGGTTCGACTAGTGCGCCAACTACGACCTTATCTGGACCTGGATGCCTTACGTACAGTCACCCATGCCCTTGTGACCTCTCGCCTAGACTACTGTAACGCTCTCTACATGGGGCTGCCCTTGAGATCCACTCGGAAGCTTCAACTGGTGCAAAGTGCAGCGGCACGGACACTTTTGGGGGCCTCCCGATACTCCCATATCACTCCTCTCCTCCGTGAGCTGCACTGGCTTCCGGTTACCTTCCGAGTGAAATTCAAGGTGCTAACCATGACATACAAAGCCCTACATGGCATGGGTCCAGACTACCTACGGGAGCACCTTCTGCCAATGTCAACACCCCACCGTCCTGTGCGCTCCCACAGAGAGGGCCTCCTCAGGGTGCCACCGCTCAAGGAATGTCGTCTGGTGGCCCCCAGGGGGAGGGCATTCTCAGTGGGTGCGCCAGCCCTCTGGAACTGCTTGCCAACCGAAATCCAGATGGCCCCCGACCTCCGCACCTTCCGGCGCGACTTAAAAACTTACCTGTTCCAACAGTCCGGCCTGGCCTGATAGCTCTAATTGGGGTCCCAATTTGTTTTGACTATTGTTTTTCACTATTGTTCAATCTGCATACCTACCTTACTCTGTACACCGCCCCGAGTTATAAAAACAAATATATATATATATATATATATATATATATATATATATATATATATATATATATATATATATATATATATATATATATGTATATATATATATACACACACACACACACATATATATATGTTTTCTGAGGTTTTCGCGGGTGTTTGTATGTGGATCTTTGGTCATTTGGGTTTTTTCCCGCGTAGAATTGAAGGTGTAGCAGCAACGTTTCGACGGAATCCCATCCGTCATCCTCAGGCTGGTGGCTTCAGCTTCCTTCTTCAACCTTCTTCAACCTTTTTCAACGCGGGAAAAAACCTGAATGACCAAAGATCCATATATATATATATATATATATATATATATATATATATATATATATATATATATATATATATATATATATATATATATATATATGTAGATCTTTGGTCATTCGGGTTTTTTCCCACGTAGAATTGAATTGAATTATTGCTCAAAAAAATAAAGGGAACACAAGATAAGATATTCTACTATTAAATACAGTACATTGTGTTGTTTAAGTGTTCCTTTTATTTTTTTGAGCAGTATATATATATATATATATATATATATATATATATATATATATATATATATATATATATATATATATATATATATATATATATATATATATATATATATATATATATATATATATATATTTATTCGATTTATATACTGCCCTTTTCCCAAAGGACTCAGGGCGGTTTACAGGGCAAATTAAAAAGAAATACAATATACAGATTAAAATAATTAAATTAGCAGCCCTAACAATATAAAAATTGATTTAAAAGTCTTAAAAACCCCTCAGTCCAGGCCGGCCAGCTCAAATAACCAGGTTTTTAGGTCCCGGCAAAACGAACGAAGGTCAGGGGCAATCCAGAGTTCCACTGGCAGCTGATTCCAAAGGGCAGGCGCACCCACCGAGAATGCTCTCCCCCTGGGAATCACCCGCCGGCACTATATATGTATGTGTTTCCATGAATATGTTTGTATTAAGCATATATGTATTTATATACATGTATGTAATGGTGCTTATGGGGGAAGTAATGCAAGCAGCATTGCCACATCATAAGATAAGCCCCACCTTTTCTATGTGCATCACAACACCCAGTTTAATGCTATCCCTGGCCTTCTGATTGGCCAAGGGATCTTCGAATCTCCATCTCAGCGCTGCCATGAATTGATCGAAGTTGCAAAGCTCAGGAGCATCAGCATTGTGTAGGGTGACCATCTAGTGAGCCACTGCACCTTATAGGGCCATGGTGACAACTCGGACCCGGGTGCTCTCATTGGGGATCTCCCAGCCATACTCCTGCATGTAGCTCAGGACTTGAGCCACGAAGAAGCCTGGTTAATGAGGATCCTCAACATACTTCATGCCAAGGGGGGGAGTTTTACAGTCCCTCTCCTTCTATCTCTGCATCCATCGCCCCCGGCTGATGTGGCTCAAGCTGGGGTTGCTGCTGCAGTTATGGCTCTGGCAGTGTCTGTGGCACTGATAGAGGTGCCTAGTTTGGCAGATTCACTCTCCCCCCTTTCCTGTTCCTCCTCCAGCCTTCCCTTGACCCTGCTTCAGCAGGGGACCTCCTCTTTGAGATTTTTAAAAGCTCTCACCATCTGATTTATAGCTTGCTTAAGGAAGCAGTCGGATCAGGTCAGTCTTTCATCCTCTTCCTTGCTGAGGTTGAGTGACTGTTCCATTTCACGTTTCCAGCCCAGCTGGTGGCCGCCACAGTGGATAGTTACTTTCCATGATCTTCCTTCCCAATCCTCCTTTTTCCAGATCCTGATTGTTAGGCATATGGTTATAGCCTACCTGGTTGGGTTGGAAATATATAAACCATGATGTTATAACCTTAAGGTGCTAATTGGCCAATGGGTGTGTAAGTTTTTCCAACGGCCATAAGAGGGAGTTAGAAACGTGGCTTCTCTCTCTCTCTCTCTTTGCTCTCATTGTTTTTGTTTTTGGCTTACTACTGTGTTAAACCTTAGGAACTGTGTACTTGACCTTCAGACCAGTAAGAAGACATTATATTTTGGATACTCCCTGGACCGTTGCTGTTGCTTATCTGTTGTTATTTGTGTATGACCTGGACTGTTTATTCGGATTGTGTTTTTGTTTTTACACCTAATAGTAAAGTATTTTTCTGTTTATCACAACTCAGTGTATCAGTGTGGTTACTGTGTGACTCTTACTATTCTCAGTACGCTTTTCCCTGTGTAGGTTCCTGATAACTCAAGAAGCACTTTGCTAACATTGGTTATGGGCCCAGATACGTACTGAGAGTTAGTACACACAGTATCATAGCTGAGTTTGTGTTAGCTATCCGGTGTAAAAATGGCACAAGAACAGTTGTCAGGCATCTCCTGGATAACCCGGTTATTTATTTATTTATTTATTTTATTAAATTTATATACCGCCCTATTCCCATAGGACTCAGGGCGGTTTACAGGGAAAATTAAAAGCATAACATACAAAAATTAAAATCAGTTAAAACAATTAATTAATTCAAGTACCCAAAATTTAAAACTAAAACCCAATTAAAAATTAAAACCCCTCAGTATAAAACCTCTCAGACTACGTTATATGGTCGACAAAGTGTTGCTTGCTGCTGCACAAGGAAGGACTATGACCCTCCAGATGTGACTGCTTGGGATCCAGAAGATGAGGATGATGCACAGAAGATAGCCAAGTTTAACTGTGACAATGAAAAGGTTCTATGCATAATTGGACTAACACTGAATGACCAGTAGCTTGTCCATATTCGTGGTGAGGTGTCTGCTGCTAGGTGTTGGGCCACTTTGCGACATATCTATGTTCGTGATAGTGTGGGCGCACACATACACCTCACACATAAACTGTTTAGGGCTCATCTTCAAAAGAATGGGGATATGTTAGCCCATTTGAACTTCATGAAGACAACTGTACAAGAGCTACATGAGAAAGAACTGATTTTTTCAGAGCTGCATCAGGTTTATATCATCCTGTCCTCGTTAGACGACAGTTATGATGCATACGTATCTTCTTTGGAAGTCCTGTCCAAAGATGAGATGACACTGTCAGGGATAACCGGAAGATTGCTGGAGGAGTCCAGAAGGAGGCAAGACAGAGACCAGCAGAGAGAGCCATCTCCACAAGAGGAACATCAGTATACTACTGTTTATACTGTTAAGAAATGCTATTCTTGTGGGGCTAAAGGGCATATAGCTAGGTTCTGTAGGAAGGGTAGAAAACAGAATGCAGATAGCAGTAGGAAGACAAAGAAGGACATTGGTTTGGCTGTTTCTGGTGAACCAACAACCAGATATAATGATCTGTGGGTGGTTGATAGTGGGGCTTCTCAATGTATCACCAAAGTCAAAGAGGGTTTTGTCCATATGAAACACAGCAATCAACATGTTTCACTGGCCAATGGTTGGAGGATGAAGGCCTCTGGTGAAGGTAATGCATACTGTCCATATATTGACGAACGTTTACCAATGCTGTACGTGCCAAAACTACGATTTAACCTTTTATCTGTAAAGGCATTGGTTAAGGCTGGTTTTGTGGTGACGTTCAAGGGGGAGAAATATATTATGGAGAGGAATGGAACCTGTGTTACTGCCAACCTAAAAAATGGTTTGTTTGTTCTCACTGGCAACCCAGTTAAAATGACTAATGCTAACTCTATATGTGAGAACAAGAAGCCGCATGATGAGTGCATACATTTGCTTCATCGACGGTTAGGGCATGTGCACTTTACCGCACTACGTAGGACTATTGAATTAGTGAAGGGAATAAGACTGCAGCTGTGTAAGAGAAACCTGAATTGCAATGCATGTAATCAGGAAAAGAGCAAGGCAAACAGGTTAAATGGTTTCAAGACCACTGTCCCTTTGGAAATTGTATTTGCAGATCTTACTGGCCCCATGAAGCCTAGTTTAGGGGGATCATATTTTGTCCTGAGCATCATGGATCATTATTCTCGTTATGGGTTTTGTTACCTACTTAAATCAAAGGCAGACACGTTCCAACATTTTTCAAACTGGCTTAAGTTTGTAGAGAGAAAAACAAAGCGAAAGGTTCAGTGTATAATAACTGATAATGGCACTGAATTTACTAACAGGCATTTTGTAGCTATGCTACAATCAGCCGGCATTGAGCACAAGCGTTCAGCCCCTTACAGGCCTCAACACAATGCATTTGTTGAGAGACGTACAAGCTATGATAAGGACTATGTTAACAGATTCTGGCTTAACAGATAGACTATGGGGGGAGGCGGTAAAATGTGCAAACCATGTCCTAAATGTCGTGGTGAACTCTTCTACTAGTAAAATACCATACACATTATGGCATGGCAGAAAACCAGACCTGGGTTACCTGCACACATTTGGCACCCCAGCATGGGTTCACATTCCTGCACAACTCAGGAGTAAAGGCCAGCATAGGGCAAGGCAATTGTTTTTTGTGGGATATGAATCCAACCATAAATCTTATTGTTTTTGGGAACAAGGCACCACTAATATACATTGTAGTGCAAGTGCCATATTCCTTGAGCACATTGGTTGGGATAGGCTAGAGCAGGGGTTGGCAACCTGAAAAAGGAAAAGAGCCACTGGGAACCGGTTCCATCACACATAAAAAAAGTGGGAGCCGCGTGCGTGCGTCCATGCACGCGCATGCGCAAAAAATGTTTTGCGCATGCACAAGCGGTTTTTTCTTGCGCATGCATGGACGCGCGCGGTTGCCATTATTTATGTGTGATGGAACCGGTTCCCAGTTGCGCGACGGCGATGGCCCGTTTGCAGAGCTACCACCTTCGGCAGCCTGCAAACGTGCCGCGGCAGCTTTCTCAAAGAGCGGCGCCACTGCCCGTTCGCGCGGAGGTATGCACGCACCTCTCCAAAGGTTTGGGGAGGTGCGCACGCACCTACGGTCGTTCGGAGAGGTGCGCATGCACCTCTCGGAATGGGCAGTGGCGCCGCTTGTGGGAAAGCTGCCGCGGCCCCTCTGCAGAGCTGCCGCTTTCGACAGCCTGCAAACGTGCCGCGGCAGCTTTCCCAAAGGTTTGGGGAGGTGCGCGTGCACCTCCGCCCATTCGGAGAGGTGCGCGCGCACCTCTCCAAACGGGCAGTGCCACTCTCCATTTGGAGAGGTGCGCGCGCACCACTGCCCGTTCGAAGAGGTGCGCGCGCATCGGGCGGCTGGGAGCCGCAGGAGATGGCTCAAAGAGCCACATGCAGCTCCGGAGCCGTGGGTTGCCAACCCGTGGGCTAGAGCAAGAAAATGTTAATACTGATAACATAACTAGAAATAATAATACATCTTCTGTACCTGTAAAAGATCAAGATTCGATAGGGGAGATAAAGGAGGAAGAAGAGGAGACATCAATACAAAGCCCTGTACAACTTAGGTGTTCAACGTGCAACCTGATTGCTATGAGGCCAGTGTGATATGCCAAATTGACTTAGAGCCTTCTAATTATGATGAAATTAGGATGTATCCTGAAAAGGAACAGAAAGCATGGAAGGATGCGATGGAGTTAAAGTCTTTGCAGGATATAAAGGTCTGCAAAAAAGCAAAACTGCCACCTGGTGAGCATGCAATAGGTTGCAAATGGATATACAAGGTCAAGAAGGGTGTAGATGGGACTGTTACCCATAAGGCACGATTAGTAGCACAAGGTTTTGCTCAAACCACCAAGGACTATGATGAGGTGTTTGCACCTAGTCTGAGGGCAACTACTTTAAGAGCAGCTTTAGTGTGGGCGGCTAAAAACCGATATACAGTAAATCATGTAGACGTGGAAACTGCATACCTACATGCTCCATTACAACACACCATTTATTTAAGAACACCACCAGGAGTGACCAAGGATATAGAAAACAATTGTTGGAAGTTAAAGAAAAGCCTCTATGGCTTAAAACAATTGGGGTTTGAGTGGAATAAGTGTATAGTCAATGAGTTGGATGCGATAGGTTTTGTAGCCAGTAATGCTGATCCATGTTTGTTTAGGAGAAAATATAACGGAGTATTGTCTTTACTTCTGCTGTTTACTGATGACATTGCAATAATAACAAAAACTGAGTAAGAAGCACAAAACATCATTTCAAGTTTGCAAAAGAAATTTACAATTAGAAACCTAGGGGAAATAAGCCACTATTTGGGGCTAGATATTGTAAAGACAAATAGAGGTTTCAAGGTTTCACAAGCCAGTAAAATAACTCAGTTGTTAAAAAGATATAACATGGAGCTTTGTAAACCAACAAAGACTCCGATGGCTCTGGATTTTAAGGACACTAATATTGAAAGTCCTGTTTTTGATAAAACTATATACCAATCCTTAATAGGTAGTCTTATGTACAGTATCTGAGTAATTGGACAAGACCAGACATTTCTTACAGTGTCAACCAATTAGCAAGATACAATAATGAACCGAATGTCAGTTACTGGCAAGCGGCTAAACGGGTATTGAGATATTTGAAGCAGTCTATTCACTACTCGTTATATTTAGAGCCAAATTGTGAGTTAATTCTCACAGCCTATGCAGATGCAAGTTTTGCCTCTGATACAAGCACTCATAAATCAACTTCAGGGTTGGCTATAATGTTGGGTCATTCTATAATTGGATGGAAGTCCATCAGACAGAAGCACATAATCCTGTCTACGATGGAAGCCGAATTTTCATGTTTATCGGTTTTATGTACGGAATTGCTGGCGTACAAACAGTTATTGTTGGACATGGGCTTAACTGTAAAGGATCCATTTATTGTATATGAGGACAACCAAGCTGCGATAAAGATGGCAATTAACGCTGCCGTCAGAACAAGATCCAAACATACAGATCTTCGTTACTTAAATGTCAGACAATGTGTCAAGGACAAACTAATACAACTAGAATATTGTTCAACTGATATGAATATCGCAGACCATTTCACTAAGGTTCAAAGTGCTGTTAAACACAAGGCTAGTTGTGAAAAGATTGGCCTAAGATTATAAGAAGTTATATATTATCCTACCCAAAGAGGAGAATGTTAGGCATATGGTTATAGCCTACCTGGTTGGGTTGGAAATATATAAACCATGATGTTATAACCTTAAGGTGCTAATTGGCCAATGGGTGTGTAAGTTTTTCCAACGGCCATAAGAGGGAGCTAGAAACGGGGCTTCTCTCTCTCTTTGCTCTCATTGTTTTTGCTTTTTGGCTTACTACTGTGTTAAACCTTAGGAACTGTGTACTTGACCTTCAGACCGGTAAGAAGACATTGTATTTTGGATACTCCCTGGACTGTTGCTGTTGCTTATCTGTTGTTATTCATGTATGACCTGGACTGTTTATTCTGACTGTGTTTTTGTTTTTACACCTAATGGTAAAGTATTTTTCTGTTTATCACAACTCAGTGTATCAGTGTGGTTACTGTGTGACTCTTACTATTCTCAGTACGCTTTCGCCTGTGTAGGTTCCTGATAACTCAAGAAGCACTTTGCTAACACTGATCAACCACCTCAGCTTCGAGAGGTTCTATCCGGTTTCTGCCTCATCTGCTGAGCCAGAGGAGTCAGAGCAGTTGTCACTTGGGCAAGCCTTCGGGGGTCCCTCTGTCCAGAGGTCACTCTCTTCCCTCTCACCACTGTGATTAGACATCATTTGCATGGTTCCCATGGTAGGGGTTTTCTTCCTTCTGGGTTGACCACTTTGTAGATCCTGCCTAATGTAAGGACCTGCCACAGTTAAATCTCCCAAGAAAGCAGAACTCTTGAAACTTGCATTGTCTCAACAGGAATTTTTATTGGAAGGTATTGATAGCAGGATAGTAAGGCAGGATCTGAGGATTTCCTGCATGAAATGTTACATTAAAAGAAACCTTTCAAAACCCCACCCCAACGGTCCATCCAGCTGGTTTAAATTGAGCCAATCCATAGGTGTCAAATTGTTGTGGGAAAGAACTGATAAGGTGCCATTCTCAAGGTTGTCAGGTTTCTCCACAGCTTCTTCCCTCCGCCTGCAGATAAGGCAGATGGCCAGAGGCACATTCCTCTCTCACCCCAAGAAAGATACTTTAAAGAGGATAGAATAAAGCAAAGGAAGTATACTGCAAAATACCCTTAGGTCCCCCCTCCCACCATTTGAATGGCAGAGCCTGAAAACAAAGGCATAAGAAGGAAATGCAAAATAGATAGGGGTTCTGACAGAGTATTTATGTTTTCTTGTATATGTACCCATTCCATCCCATGGTTTATAGTTTCTGTCCTGTAATATTCACACTGCTTTTGAAAATTTGTTTGTTATTCATTTCTATTGCACTGTATTACTGATAATTATAAACACTATTCAATTTACCTAACAGTGGATTTCAACCTTGTTTTCCCATATTTGATTGGGGCAGCATTCCCAGATGACATAGCTCTTGTGAACGCTATCGCAGAAAACCTGGAAGGGGATGCTGCTGAATGGATGGTGGTGCTCCATGATGAAGGGGCTCCAGAGTTGGGAGATGCTGACACTTCCCTGGACACCTCTGGGCAAGGTTCGGGAACCTCTCCCAAGACTGCCTGGCAGAATCCAACATCCGCTCCATAAGACAAGGGAACCAATCTGTGGCTGAGCCACTTGAGTTTTTCAAAAGCTGCTTGACAGTCCATGGTCTAATTGAGCAGCTGGCTTGCCTTGGGCTTCAGGCCTCCCCCTCCTGTTTTAACAGCTCAGTAATAGGCAAGACTATCTGTGCAAAGAAGGGGATAAATTGTCAGTAGAAATTAGCAAACCACAAAAAGCTCTGAAGCTGCCTCTGGGTTTGGGGAGCTTCCCACTCTACTATAGCTTTCACTTTCCTAGGGTCCATTTCCATCCCCTTGCTTGATATGCGGTACCCTAAATAGTCCAAACCTTTCTTGTGGAATTCACACTTGGTTAGTTTGGCATGGAATTTGGCTTTAAGCAGTTTTTGCAACACCTCCCTCACTAATTTCATGTGTTCTTCCATTGTCTCTGAGTAAAGGAGAATGTCATTGAGGTAGACCAGCACCCCCTTGTATAGATAATTGTGCAGCACCTTATTAATTATCAGCATGAACACTGCTGGTGCCCCCTGCAGTCCAAAAGGCATCATCCTGAACTGGTAGTATCCCAAGCCGCAGTTAAAAGCAGTCTTCCATTCATGTCCCTTCTTTTTTATATATATCAAATTTTATTGGTTTTCCAGTTTTACATTTAAGTACTTGGAAATCAGCATGGAGATTGGGTAGTCAATAGTTCAATAACAAAATCTTTAGTACATATCTCAGGTTACATCATCAAAAATTCTTTCTCTATTTCCCTTAACATTTGCTATATCATATTTAAGCTAGTAAATTTCTAATCATAACATGCTCAGTTAAAACATTTATCAATATACTTTTGCTTATACATATCCATATCCTGTTTTTAAGTTTTACCTAATTTTCAATTTTTAATTACAGTATTCCAATTTAACCTTTAATATCCACAATATTTAAGTTTTGGGTAACCCAAATTTCCTTTATTTCACTACATAAAAATTATCATATCTAAAATACACATATTACTTACTTAAATATATTCTTATTTTATTTCATAAACATTTTCTATTTCTCATCCTAGTACCTCACCACTTACTTATAAAGTGTTCTTTATTGTCTCAAGTACATCTTCTATATTATCTGGGCTAGACAATAATTCAAATCTATTTCCTAATAATTAATTTCCATTTCTCTTATAAATCTAAATCCTAAATATTAAGCCAATTAATCCCTTATTTTTTAACCTTTTTCACAATATTTAAATCTATATTCATATTTCCCTTCATCTCAAAATCTCCCTTTAGCCTAATAGTTGAGACTTTAGGATCTTCTGTCATAAATCAAAGAACCCCATTTTTTAAATCTAGCTTTCTTTTTATGCCAACCAGGCTTCCATACCAGTGCCTTTAAATCATCAGATAGATCTCCCTTCATTATCGTACATGATACTTCAATCAAAGGAGACCATCTAATTATCAATTTTCCAAAGGAACTGGCCCATTTATAATGATTAAATTGCTGCCCTGGTGGCTCAAATCTCAATATTTGCTCTAGTATATTTATCTTCAATTTGGTCTGGTCTTCTTCCTCAGTTTCTTCTGGTTTAAGTAAAAAGTCATGTCCAATGTTGTGGTAGTTGTTTGGTTGTCTAGGTTTTCAGTATGCTGCACTTGTTGATCTTTAACACCCTCCGTCTTAGTATTACTTTCTTCCGCTTCTGTTGCTTTTTGGGTTGTAAGTTCTTTAGTTGCAGTCAGGGTTTGGTTGTCAAAATTCTCAGTACATTGTACTTGTTGTTCTTTGAAATTCTCTGTCTTGGTATTAATTTCTTCTGCTTCTGTTGTTTTTTGAATTGTAAGTTCTTTAGTTGGAGTCAAGGTTTCATTTTGTAGATTTGAACTGGCACCTTTGTCTTTCAGTCTGGATTTAATTATCTCAGTAGCTTCAAGAATTTTTTCAAATATAAGTTTATAATTAGCTGAAATTTGTTGCTGGTACTTCTCCATTTCTAGGATGGTTATAAATGGTCCTTTAGTGGAGGCTATTTTTTAAAACAAGAGTCAGTAAGTGTTCACCTCTACAGTTCCTAAAAGGCAATTTCACCACCCAGCTGTTCTCTCAGCTTTTTATCTCTTTTAGATAATACCAAGGACAGGTCTGGGCTGTAAGCAGGTCTCTTAGTCAGGAGTATTTACTTGCTGTACCAAGCTTCACCACAAGATGTCCCCGATAGCATTTAAAGTCTTTTTCAAGATCCAAGCTAGGATTTTATCCAATTTAAATTCTTTTTCAACTTTTTTACAAGTAGATAAGGTAACAGGTCCCCAAGGAAGTAGGAATTTTTTGGGTCCCCAAATGTCAAAAAGATGCAAATCCAATTATTTAGTTGTTCTTTTCAAGGCTTTATTTCCCCTAGGTAGTCAGACGCCAACATTTTAGAGGGTGGAAAAAGACATTCCCTTCCCTCCTCACATGGGGAAGAAGTTTCAAGAAGCTTTTACAGGAAAATACTTGGGATACAAAGAAGGTAGGATCTCACCCAATTCCTCCACAGTGCTTTCAATGTGCTTGAAGGTAATTTTGACCTCGGCTAGTAGTGGCTTAAGGGACATGGTGGCTCAGTGAGTTAGGATGCTGAGCTTGTTGATCAGAAGGTCGGCAGTTTGGCGGATCAAATCCCGAGTGCCGTGTAACAGAGTGAGCGCCTGTTACTCGTCCCAGCTTCTGCCAACCTAGCAGTTCAAAAGCATGTAAAAGTCTTTGATTGCACAGTTGTGGCAACCATCTTGACACTTTATACATTTTCTGTACTCTCCACAATGGATACCACCACCTATCATCATGAGAGGGATTTATTAAACATTTACACAACATTTGTTAAAATGTATAATTACTGAGTATTCTCAGCTGCTACATCCAGATCTTTTTCATGTATCTAAAACTCTTTAAAGCAATAAAAATATACTTAGGACATGTCTCACAAAATAGACTCTCTTTGTTTCTACCTGAACGTGGCTAATCTAGAGAATAAAGCAATATCAGCCCCACTTAATACTTGGTTGAGGGTCCATGTGGAAGCCCAATACATATAGCCCAAATTAGGAAACTGAAAAACACTTCAGAAGAAAGCACAACCACTTCTGCATCAGGATGTGAAAACTGCCTGGCTATGCCAACATATGTTATCAGTAGAGGTCAGTTCCAAAGTGACTTTATTATTATTTTTTAAATAGCCTCCTGCATATAAGAATAATTATGTCCAGAGGGTTGTTACACTCCGTGGTAGCTTTTCAGTTCTGAATAATAATTTAAGAATTACAAAGTTACCAAAAGCATGAAGGATGTGTGAGAAGAACATTTGAGGCATCTAATTCATTCAAAGTAATTGAAATATAGTCCTTGCCTTCTCTACTTGCCTGCCATATTGTAAATTCCTTGTCCAGAGATATATCCAGCAATATCAGAAAGATATTAGCTTGAATAGTGAAGCGTGCTGAATGATTTCAATAATCACAGTTATTGCTTCCAGGTTACTATTCATCATTGTCACAGTTATACAAATGAAATGAGACTCTAAATTTACTATCAATTTACTATCTAGCCCAAATACTCAAAATATATTGCTTCTGAGTTGCCTAAAACAAAAATCTAAATGTTATTGCAATTAACAAAATCAAAATTTATTATGCAATATTAACACAGAAAATTGTGTTTTATACCACATTTTTAATCACTCTCCAGTAGTACCTCTATATGCTGCATTGGTTAGATTATATCTAGAATGCTGTGTCCAATTTTGTTTGCCATAATACAAGATGCCTGAAGAATCAGAAAGAATACAAAGAAGAGTGATTCAGATGGTAAAAGGTTGGAGGCTAATTCCTATGAACAATTAAAGGAATCCACTTGTTTAGCCAAAAGAAGAGAAAGCTGAAAAAAGACACAATAGCAGTTTTCAGATACTTGTAGAGATACCACAAGGGAAGAGGGTGTGAATTTATTCTCCATAGTTCCCAAGGCTAGGACAAAACCAATAGTGCAGAGACAGATCTAAACTTAAAGAAAGGACACATTTTCTGACTATGAGAGCTATTAACTAGATTATTAAGCAAATGTTGGATAGTTATTTGTCTAGGGTGCTATAAGGATTCTTGCCTTGGACAGGGATTAGACCAGAAGACCTCTAAAGTGTCTTGCATACCAGTGATTCTATGATTTATTAGAATTTGTTTCACACTAATAAAATTGAAATATCAAAGGCTCTTTGTTCTTTACCTCCAGAGAAAATAATGTTGCAATTTATATGCATTACCACTTCTGCAGAAGAACAACTTCATCAATAGGGTGCATACATTAGTTACAGATATCTAAAGATCTCATTTTAACTGCTCTATAATTAACACAGAAGCTTTGCTATACTACTGTAGATACTCTAGCATTAAGAGACTCAAACTCATAGCACACCAAACACATGAAAGTCAGTTTCTGAGGTCTGCAATATTTATAAGCACTGAAGATGCTGCTTAGCAAAGCCAGGCTGCTGGACATCAGGAAGACACACACACACTATGGAAAGTGCTACAGGAAGAGAAGCTTCATGATCTTGCCTAGCAAACAGATTGCTTGGCAATCACAGAAACTGATTAGCTGGCCTGTGCAGTTTTTGCCCAAAGCTTCTCATGCAGGGCAACATTGCCTTCTGTGAATCTCCACCACCCTTTTATTTTGTTCTGTGGGAGAAGGGAGGAGGGCAGTGTTCCTGAGGTGGTGCCAAGACCTAGGCACCTAGGCAGCAAAAGTGACAGAATTCTTGGTGAGAAAAGATGGGTTGGAAAGGTAGGGCTACCTAAGGAAGGGCAGGAGGAGATGTCCAAAGAAAGCAAGTGAGCTGGACTTGGCCACCTACCTTTGTGTCTCTGCCAGCCAAGAATTGGAATCAAATCAAGAGGGCACTACTTAACAAGTGGGAGGGGGGAGAGAAGCAGGGGTTGGGCAGTTTTTAATTATGATTTCCTATCATTCTATCAGCATGGGTATCTTAAAAAACTAATATATATCAATAATAGTCAAATAGTGGTGTTAATGAAAAATGTCAGATAAGTGTCCAAAGTGAATTTTCTCTTTCATAGCTCTATTTAATGTATTACTATTTCACAGTAACTTTCCATTGGTTTTAAACATTTTGTTAGATGGCATTCCATCAATATTACAAGGAGAAATGTCTCCACATTCTTCTCACTCTGATAAAGCTAGTAGCAAATTCTTCACTGAGGTAGTCAGCAAGAATATCAAAGAAACCCAACTCTGACAGACTTTCTGATTAATAAAGAAATAAGTACACAAATCCAATTTCCAAAAATCTCTATCCTTATGTTTTCTGATCTTTTCAGTAAAACTATTACTACTATGAGAATCTAGCCTTCTTGATTGTGAGAAGCTACAAGAGGCCAGAGAGATTTTGACTCATAAGACACTTTTATACTTAAGTATCCAAAGATTTAAATATTACTGTATGACTTTTTGGTTGCTGAACTAGTTAGCATTCATGATTTGAGCTTGAGACTGCCAGTACATAGTATTAGGGCTAATCTATCTCATATTCAAGAATTTACCTGACCCATAGCTGGCAGTGAAGAAATATAGGAAAGCACTGACTAGCACTGATGATGCTAACAATTTGGGTAATGAAACACCTGCACATAAACAATCAAGCTCAGAGAGCACCAAGGGCCCCACATTTCAACCCTGAGCTACAAATGTTCTCCTTTATTGGCTCTTCAGCATCTTCATAAATGACTTAGATGAGGGGATTAAAGGGGCACTTATCAAATATGAAGATGCTTTATACTGAACTAGTGAGGCCAACTGGGAATACTGCATCCAGTTCTGGTTACCATTGTTAGGTATACACCTGTCCGGCCACCTGATTGGCCCAACCGCGCGGTGGGAATCCCTGGACACTGGGTTGGGTGACCAGGGCTAGCGTGGGAAACCTGAGCCTGTGGGTTGGCCAGCGCCAGGCACACCTGGCATATATATACAGGCGACGGGGCAGGTAAGGCCAGTTCGGCCACGTGTACCTCAGTAAACAGTTAATCGCAGTCCGGCTCCGCGTGTTCACTCGCCCGACCGACAAGACACAACAGTGGCGACGAAGGTGGGATCGGCAACGGCAGAGACAGAAGCGCGAGACGAGCAGACGCGAAGTGGGAAATTCAAAGAGCCGTCAGCAGCGACAACTCCGAAACAAACGAGAGAGAATGGCGCAAGTCGGCTCAATCAGAGAATTCGACCCCAGGTACCCAGAAGACTGGGAGGAATATGTGGGCCAGGTCGAGGGGTACATGCTGGTGAACGGTATCACAGACGATCGGAAGAAAGCCGCCGCGTTGCTGACGATCAGCGGGACGCCAGTTTACCGGGTCACCGTGGGATTATGCCAGCCAGCAACGGTCGCTAGCGTCTCTTACACCAAACTCCTAGGGAAACTTCGCGAACACTTCACCCCGAAGAGATCTGAACTATTCTGGAGGAGAATCTTCGAAAGGCGAAACCAGAAACCAGGTGAATCGATAACGCAGTTCGTGGCAGCAGTGAGAGAAGCCGCACTCCGCTGCAAGTATGATAACCTGGAGGTGCGCATTCGAGACCGAGTGGTCCTGGGCTTACGCGACGAACAACTTCAGAATAGAATCATAGCCAAGCCCACGGGGAACTTACAAAAAGTCCTCGATGAACTGCTCACCTACGAAGTCACCGGGCAACGCGAAACCCCCCCCACAACAGCAACGGCGCGACTGGATCCATCCACCAAGAGTGCCTTGTGGACGGTGGGGTGGAGGACTACCCATGGGAGGCAGACATCAACGAAGTCACCCGACGCTTCGGAAAGGCCACCGTGAAAACCCTGCGAGCAGACGACACCGATCGAAGCAGAAGACCACCCCCCAGCAAGCAAGACCACCGAGGGAAGGCCTGAACAGGCACAGGGACTCGGAACCCAAATGCGGAAGCTGCGGCGGCAACCACCCCCGCGCGAGTTGCCGGTTCAGAAATGCTAAGTGCAGGAATTGCGGGAAAACCGGCCACATTCAGAGCATCTGCAGAAGCAAACCGCGGGAAAACCTGAACGACATTGACGCCTGGGCCACAGGTAAGGTAACCCCCTGGAACGGTGGCAAAGGGTCCCTTAGGCCGTGGGCACAAACCCATAACTGAGGGGGGGTCAAGGCCGTCAACCAAGTACTTAGGCCGAAACTCCAAATTGAGGTCTGTTTACAGGGCACCCCCTGCAAGATGGAGCGGCAGTGTCCATAATCTCTAGAGAGACACTGGCTCGCATCGAGGCCAGAAGCGGTCACCGGGTCCCCATTAAACACTCACACATACAACTGGCAGACTTCCAAAAGTCACCCATTAAGGTACAAGGGACGGTCACAATAGAAGTCAGTTTCAAGGGGTTTAAGGGACCCCTCAAACTATTAGTCACCGAAGGCCGGAGGACCAGCCTGATTGGCCTCAACTGGTTCGAGCCGCTAGGTATATGGGTCGGGGGAATCAATTCAATCCAAACCCAAACCCTGCAGTCCGTCTGCGATAGCTACGCAGACGTCTTCGATGGCACCTTAGGGAAATACAAAGGGCCGCCGATCAGCTTTAAATTAGACCCCACAGGACAGCCCATTCGAATAAAAGCCAGGAGAGTGCCATTTGCACTCAAGCAAAAAATAGAAAATGAGCTAGACAAACTAGTAGGCCAGGGAGTGCTAGAACCAGTACATGGGGGCCCCTGGGAAACTCCTATCGTCACGGGGACGTGAGGATTTTCGTGGACTATAAAGCCACGCTAAACCGCGGATTAAAGCAGCATGCCTACCCGGTTCCAACGGTGAAGCAGGTCCTCGCAACCATCCAGGACGGTGCCGTCTTCACTAAACTCGATTTGGTGCAGGCGTATTTGCAACTAACAGTCACCAGGGAAGTGGCAGATGCTCAAATGATAGTTACCCACAAGGGGGCGTTCCGAGTCAACAGGCTGCAATTTGGAATAGCTACAGCCCCAGGTATCTTCCAAGAAGTGATGGAGAAGACATTGAAAGGTATACCTGGGTTGTGCCCCTATTTTGATGACGTGTTGATTGCAGGAAAAAATGAGGGGGCATTAGCTGAAAGGCTGGAAAGGGTTTTAGAAAGGTTTAGGAAGGCTGGGCTCAAATTAAAGAGGGGGAGGTGCTCCATTGGAGTAACATCCACTGAGTTTTTGGGATACAGGATAGATGCACAGGGCATACATCCAACAGAGGGGAAGATAAGGGCAATCAAGGCAGCCCCAGAACCCAAGAATAAGGCTGAGCTCCAAGCATTCCTAGGCCTGATAAACTTCTACCATGCATTCATTCCTCTCAAGGCTGCCATAGCTGAACCACTGCACAGGCTATTGGACAGCAAAACACCCTGGCACTGGCAGGAGCAACACAAGAAAAGCTTCCAAACCCTTAAAGACATACTATCCAGTAGACCCACAGTAACCCACTTCATTGAAGGGAAACCAATCTGTTTGGCATGCGATGCTTCACCATACGGAGTAGGAGCAGTGATCAGCCATTGGGATAGTAACAAGGATCAAAGACCCATAGCATACTATTCCAGAACCCTAACCAAGGCTGAGCGCAACTATGCTCAAATAGACCGGGAGGCACTAGCAATAGTGGCAGGTGTAAGGAAATTCCACGATTACTTATACGGAAGGGAATTCACAATACTCACTGACCACAAACCACTATTAGGATTATTCACCACGGACAAACAAACTCCGCAAATAATGTCACCAAGGATGTTGAGGTGGTCCATATTCCTGTCAGCCTACACATTTTCCTTACAATACAGACCCGGAAAGGACATGGGCCACGCAGATGCACTAAGTAGATTACCTCTCCCAGACACCGACACTGACCCAGCCCCAGCGAGCCAAATCCTAACAATAGAAGAACTCCCAGAATGCCCATTGATGGCCAAAGATATCGCCCATGCCACCAGTAAGGACCCAGTGCTAAGCAGGGTGGCGACATGGGTCCTAGGGGGGTGGAACCAAGGGAGCCAGGAACCACAGTTCCAGGCTTACCTAAGGAGAAGGGACGAAATATCAGCACACCGAGGCTGCCTATTGTGGGGAAACAGGGTAATAATCCCAGAAGAACTAAGGGAGAGGGTTATCAGCGACTTACATGAGGGACACCAGGGAATAGTATGCATGAAAGCCCTAGCCAGGAGTCATCTTTGGGGGCCAGGGTTAGACAAGGCCATCGAAGAAAGGGTAGCGGGGTGCTACCTCTGCCAGAGGTCTAGGCCAGAGCAAGCCCATGCACCTGTTCACAGGTGGGAGGCCACACACAACCCATGGTCACGCATACATATTGACTGTGCAGGGCCATTTCAAGGCAAAACCTTCTTAATAGTGGTCGATAGCTACTCCCGGTGGTTAGAGGTAGTGCCTGTCAAACACACAACATCAGCCAAGACCATACAGGTCCTGAGGGGACTCTTTGCCACCCATGGGTTACCTGACGTGATTGTGTCTGACAACGGCCCCCAATTCACATCTAATGAATTTCAGGGCTTCCTCAAGGCCAATTGGATTAGACACGCGACGTCGGCCCACTTCCACCCCTCCAGCAACGGCTTGGCAGAAAGGAACGTAAGGACCACAAAAGACGCACTACGTCGGATCATCACCGGTGATTGGCCTCAGAGACTGGCTCAGTTCCTGCTGGCACAGCACACCACTCCGTGCACAGCAACTGGGAAAAGTCCGGCAGAAATGAGGTGGGGCAAGAAACTCACGACAAAACTAGACAGACTCCATCCTGACAAGGCAACAGCAGAAATGGAACAAGAGTGCACAGCCAGGACTCTGAACGTTGGGGACTTAGTGTGGGCCAGGAACTACAGTCAAGGGGACAAGTGGTTACCGGGGGTGGTGGTGGACAAGCTGGGCCCACTCTCATACATTATTGAGGGGGAACGGGAACGCCAGGTCAGGAGACACATTGACCAACTAAGGAAAAGGGCCCCAGAAATCACCACACATAATCAGACCCAGCAGCCACCAAACACCCCACACTGGGGAACAGCCACACTCCCAATTGCCCCACAACAGGCCAACACATGGGTTGCGACCAGGGCGCCAGAAATGGAGGGAGCCAGGGACGTCACAACCGAACCGGGGACACCAGAGCCAAACACTGACAATGGGCAAAGGGAACACACTGGGTCCTTACTGCCAATGGGGCATGACCAGGGGAGGAACCAGTCAGGGCCATCAGGACCGACCCAGGAGAGGGGGGCTGAACCAGCCAGGCCAACGGGAAGATACCCTACCAGGGTGCACAAGGCCCCAGCTTACCTAAAAGATTACATAAGACAATAACAGATCCAATTGGGGGGAAAGGGGTGTTAGGTATACACCTGTCCGGCCACCTGATTGGCCCAACCGCGCAGCAGGAATCCCTGGACACTGGGTTGGGTGACCAGGGCTAGCGCGGGAAACCTGAGCCTGCGGGTTGGCCAGCGCCAGGCACGCCTGGCATATATATACAGGTGACGGGGCAGGTAAGGCCAGTTCGGCCACGTGTACCTCAATAAACAGTTAATCGCAGTCCGGCTCTGCGTGTTCACTCGCCCAACCGACAAGACACAACAACCATGATACAAAAAAATGCTGAGGCCCTAGAAAGAGTACAGAAAAGAGCAACAAAGATGATAAAGGGTCTGTAGACTAAATCGTATGATGAATAGCTGTAGAATAAATTGTATGATGAATAGATGAATAGCACAAAGAGAAGGCTTAACGATGACACAACCACAGTTTTCCAATACTTGAAGGGATGTCACAGGGAAGAGGACATTGATTTATTCTGCACAGCACATGAAGGCAGGACAAGCAATGGGTGGAAGCTTGTCAGAGAAAGATTCAAACTGGAAATAAGGAGGAATTTCCTGACAGTGAGAATAATTAATCAATAGAACTGCTTGCCTTCCAGAGATATGGATGCTCCATCACCAGAGATCTTCAAGAAAAGACTGGACAGCCATTTGTCTGGAATGATATAAGGACTCCTGCCTTGGGCAGGGGCCCGGACTAGAAGAACTTCAAAGTGTCTTCCAGCCCTATGATTCTGTAACTCTAAAGTGCAATTGTCCAATGCTGACAATGCTGTAGGGTGGAGAACAGGAAAGAATATTAATATTTCCAGCACTGCTGCCTGGACCATTTTTTTAAAAAAAGTCTGCTATGCCCCATTTTTCATGCACTCCAACAAACACCAGTTGATACTAATCATTAGCAACATATATGGTGAACTGAATCATTCCAAGCCAATTCTGCTTTATCCCATTTTTCCTGTGTAAGGGTAACTGATGCAAAAATTGAGAGAATACTAGGTTTGCATTTCTGTTTTCTGTTCTGAGGCCTCCATGATTATACTGTACATTGCAGCCAGAAAAGCAGATGTTATCATCAGCCTGCTGATTAATAAGCAAATCAGGATGAGCGGGCAAGCAGACATTGTTCTCAGAATTCCAGGGAACTGATGTACTTTTTTTTTGTCAAGTGCCAAAGTTCAAATCACTTTAACAGTCATCACTTCTAACCTAGACATTCTGCTCACTAATACTAAATAAAGCTAGGCATGGTATTAAATTAATCTGAAATGCCACGATGTCTTTATAAGAAAGAGCAGGGGGAGAGGGTGATAAGGCAGGTTACGAGGGAAGGTTTTAATTACTGAACTCTTATCTTTTTAATAGCTATATTGCTAGGAATCAAAAAAGGGAGAAAATCAACTGTCCATCCTTGATGGGGAAAAAAAACTGACACTGGGATAATTTTATGAGGTCAGTCAGAGGATATTCATCTCTCATCCTAGACCAGGACAAACAGCAGGATGTTAAGTGGAGTGATTTTGCAAACAGGATATAAATTAGCATTAGAAAGATTTTACTAAATGGAACCTTCATGTGGGTGAATAACACAGAATATTAGTTAATGCTGTAAATAAAACACTTTCTTAAATTCCCTACAAAATCTCTGTTTTAATGCCACCTTCTCCTAATTACAGAAAAACAAGGATTAAACTGTTCAAAATACTAGATTATCCCAGGCTAGTTGCCTTCAAATGTTGAGGGCATTTTAAATATCAGTGATTGTTTCCTATCACTGGCTCTATTTCTGCTAATAAAATGTTTGAATATAAATCCCATTTACTGGCCACCTACGTAGACAACAAAATTGCCACTTCTATTATTATTTTATTTTCTGAAATGTGGGCATATCTATTCCATGATATGTTGTGCTTTTAAGTTGCTTCTGTCTTATTGAATAGTTTATCACTGTTAATGTTATAATTCATTTAGCACTGCAGTAATTTATGTGTGCATGGATATGTTTTAAGAATACCTAAGAAAGTTAACTATTGATAATAATTATATTGTGCATTTTCCTCCATTGTCTTGCTTCCATATCTCCTGAGTAATAAAACAGTGCATCAGTTTCATTTCCTATACTTATGCCACACTCAAGATGCAAAGGTCTACATCAAGCAACTCTTACAATTCAACCAATACAATAATCCATAAAAATGGGAAACAAATAATATGAAGTAAACAAAAAAAATATTTAAGAGATGTTAGCATTTTATAGAAAAAATAGTGAAAAAACATATGCTATAAAAAACCCAATACAGTGAGGAAATAGAGAACTGACCAAGAATCATAAAGATATAAAAAAGGGAAAATATTTAAGTTTTGAAGTTTGCAAATAAAACTCAGGATTGGGAGGCATTGAAAATATGGACTTGGGCCTTTAATTCATGCTGCAGCAATCACAGAGCCCTCTGTCATTTGATGTGGGCACCTTTAAATTAAGTGTGCCATAAAACTCCACAGTCATGCACAATGATTTAAGTCATTCTTGGATGTCAGATATTACTCTAATTTAATATTGAGTCCATCTACAGCAGAGGAGTCAAATTTGATTTCATTGAGGGCCGCATCAGGGTTGAAGTTGAGATTGGGGGGCCAGGTGGGCATGGCCAGGGTGGGCGTGCCTTAACTCCGTGTTGCTCATGTCAGGGAACACCTCTGGTGGCCCGGGCGGGACTGGGGGTGCTCCATTGTCTCCAGCTGAGGAGGGCGAGCCTTGTCCACCAGAGGAGCTTCTCAGGCCATGCAGAGGACCCCCAGTGATGTAGGCTGCCCAGAGCCCTGGGCAGTGGAGGGCAAGCACCCAGTCCAGCCTTTCCCAAGGGGACACCCAGCTGCACTTACCTCTTCCTCAAGACTGCTTCTGATTGGCTTGTTCTCTTTGGCCAAGTTGCTCATGGTGTGTGCGGGAGGGCAAAATGTGTGGGTCAGAGGGAGACCCATTCCCTCTCCCTTCAAGGAGACCCAGCTTTGTAACCAAAGCATCCTCAGCAATAGGATGGGAGACCACCAGGAGAGGTCAGGAAGAGGGGACAAGGGGATAGCGAAAGGACAGCAGAGCTGCTCGTGGTCAAGTGCTAAGGCAGGATTTCCCTCAGACCTTTCCTCCCTCTCATTATAACCTTCCTTCCTTCCTTCCTTCCTTCCTTCCTTCCTTCCTTCCTTCCTTCCTTCCTTCCTTCCTTCCTTTCCCTTTTCTTCTTTTTCCTTCCCTCTCCATTCTCCTTTCCTTCTTCTTCCTTCCCCTCTTTCCTTCTTATTGTTTCTTTCCTCTTTCCCTTTCTCCTTTCCTGTCCCTTCTTGGATGCTCAAATGCAAAAGGAGAAACATTTCTCTATGCCTCCTTGCCTTGTGATCAAATGCCACATTTGCTAGTAGTTTGTGGCCACTTAAAAGACTGAGAACAAACCAGGCTCAGTTTATCCCGTGCTTGCATTTAGTGTCAAAATGGTGGCTGTGATAGTTGATCAGAGCTCCTCTGGTTTTTATGTGCAACAGCTTTAGCATTTAGGAACAGAGGTAAGTTAGTTGCTTTTCTATTAATACATAATCTTTAAAATAGTTCTCCTGTAGGGACCCTGCCATGGTCTAATTCAGACTGGAAATATAGCAAAGGAAAATATTTTTCCCCACTCTGCTTTGTCCTGTTTTCCCCACTGGAAATGGCTGTTTGCAACACACAAGGAGGGGATACTTTCCTAAGAGTTCACTATTCAAGAATACCAGTGTTAACTTGGATTGCCAATAAAGTCCTGTCTGGGACAAAAGAGAACACAACATTCCTTTCTCCTTTGAGCCCAAGTCTCAATGGAACCAGAATTGAAGCAGAACTGCGTGAACTGGGTAATCTCCAGCCAAGTTGCCTCTCCTTCCTTCCTTCCTTCCTTCCTTCCTTCCTTCCTTCCTTCCTTCCTTCCTTCCTTCCTCCCTCCCTCCCTCCCTCCCTCCCTCCCTCCCTTCCTCTCTCCCTCCTTGCCACCCTCCTTTCCTTCCTCTGTTCTTCCTTCCTCCATTCCTTCCTTCCTGTTCCTTCCTTTCTCTGTTCCTTTCTTCTTTTCCCTCCTTCTCACTCTCCCTTCCTTCATCCCTCTGTTCGTTCCTTCGTTCCTTCCTCCCTCCCTTTTTTCTCTCCCTTCCTCCACCTTCCCTCCCTTCTTTCCACCTTTTCACTCCCTCCCACCCTCCCTTCCTCCCTCCATTCCTTCCTTCCTTTCTCCATCCCTTCCTCCCTCCGTTCCTTCCTTCCTGTAGTGTATGCTGTTAAGCACACATGGAAATGTCAGCACAGGAGGGGGCTGGACAGCTCCAGGCTATAACCACTTTGGCGGGAAAGCCTGAATAGAGCGAGTTGTTGACCCCCCCAGGGCATGGTCAGCTCTGGCGGGAAGCCAGGGTTTAAATCCATTGGCCACCTGTACTGGCGGGAAGCCCAGGTTTCAATCTATTGGTCACCATTCACCTGGGCAGGTATAAGAAACGCCCGGTAACCCCTTTGCTCCAGCTTCATTCCTGATCCAAATAAAGAAGTATTACCCAGCTCAAGTGTCCGTCTCTCTGTGCGACCACGCGACTTTGCACTGGCGACGAGGATGGGATCCTGCACCGGACAATGCTAGCCACGGACGGAATCCCATTGGCAGCCCCGGATCAAGACGCAGGACGACCGAGACGGCGGAATGGCACAACTGGGTCAGTATCCCCTTTTCAATAGCAACCGCCCAGAGGAGTGGGAAGCCTTTGTGGGGCAGCTCGAGTGCTACCTATGGGCGAACGGGGTGAAAGAAGACCGGCAGAGAGCAGCGGCGCTACTCTGCAGCTGTGGCACGGAAACGTATCACCCTGCCAGTAACGGATTGGCAGAACAATTCGTGCGGACAACAAAGGATGCTCTCAAGCAGATAGTACAGGGAAATTGGAAGCAAAGACTAGCCACATTCCTCCTATGGCAACATGCAACACCCTGCACCGCCACAGGCAAAAGTCCAGCGGAACTCAGAAGGGGGAGACGCCTGATAACAACATTAGACAGACTTCACCCAGACAGGGTAGCAGCAGATGCCGGGAACCCCAACATCAAAACAACTTTCAACATAGGAGACACCATCTGGACCAGGAACTACAGCACAGGTCACCCATGAGTGCCAGGGGAGATATTAGAACAGACAGGACCCCTTTCCTACAGAGTAAGGGTGGAGGGGGGACTCCTTTGGAAGAAGCACCTGGACCAGCTGAGGAAAAGGGCTCCTGAAATGGTGATAGAGGACACACTGGGGGCTGAGGAGGAAGAGCCAACACAAACACAAACACATTCACCCAGGAAGGTTACCAGAGGGGCACAGTGGCAACCCCACCCCAGGCAGGAGGCAGACAGAGATACCAGGCAATCACCAGAACCCAGAAGAACACACACACAGAAACATCACAATCCACCACAACAGGAACAACAAGGAAGAGAACCTAGACACAAAACCACACCACCAGGAGACCCAGTCCCAAGAAGATCAAGCAGGCCGCACAAGGCTCCAAGCTACCTGGCAGACCATGTGTGTTCTTAGGGGGGTGGAGAAGAAACCAAGGATTGACAAATGTAACCCCGTGTATGTAAATATTGTACAGTGTAAATAAGTGTATATAGTTATGGAGACAGAATGACAGAGGGAGGTCCTCACTATGGGGGAAGGGGTGTACTGTATGCTGTTAAGCACACACGGAAATGTCAGCACAGCAGGGGGCTGGACAGCTCCAGGCTATAACCGCTTTGGAGGGAAAGCCTGAATAGAGTGAGTCGTTGACAGCCCCAGGGCATGATCAGCTCTGGCGGGAAGCCAGGGTTTAAATCCATTGGCCACCTGTACTGGCGGGAAGCCCAGGTTTAAATCTATTGGTCACCATTCACCTGGGCAGGTATAAGAAACGCCAGGTAACCCCTTTGCTCCAGCTTCATTCCTGATCCAAATAAAGAAGTACTACCCAGCTCAAGTGTCCGTCTCTCTGTGCGACCATGCGACTTTGCACTTCCTTTCTCCATCCCTTCCTTCCTTCTCATCTCTTTCCTTCCTCTGCACTTAGGAAGGGGTGATGAGAGGGAAAGAGATTGCCAGCACTGCCGGTATCCATGCTACCACCAGCTGTCACTATCCCACACAGGTGGGCGGGGCTGGTCTCTGTGAAAGGGAAGCCTTGTGGCTGCAAGGCTAGGTCAGTGAGTGGGCCATGGAGGTGCTGGTGGGAGGGTGGGGTGGTGCTGATCTACAACCTGGTTCTGTTCATCAAAGCCAGAATGCCCTCAGCCTTAGATCCACAGGGCAGCCCTGGAACGAGCAAGGAGCCACCCCGCCACCTCTGCCCCACCCCCTGGGTGCACACACAGGAGATGGCCAGCTCTGGCATCCTGGATGAAGTCAGCCTACACGGCAAGACAGCCAGCAGGGATACCAGACTCTGCTTGAGCATGTACCCAGGGGGCAGTGGTGCCCAGGGGGCAGGGGCGCTGATTCTAAGACTGAGCACATTCTGGCTTTGAAGGACACAACCAGGTTGTAGATCAGTGCCCGGTCAGCCTGGACCAGGCCAAGGTGCTGCGGGCCAGTTCTTCACTGTTTCCATAGCATTTCCCCAGGCCAGATGGAGCCAGATGGCAGGCCAGATCTGGCCCATGGACCTTGTGTTTGACATGTCTGATCTACAGAGACTCAAGTGTATAATCAGAGATTTTGCTCTGAGTTGCTCTCTTCAGTTTTATAGTATATATGAATCTTCACTTCATTTTTTTTCCTTTCCCCAATGAACAATACACTATTAACAAGCCAAATACCTGGCATTTCACAGGATGAGGTCTTTATGGGTCTATGAGCCCTTAAAGCATGTTGTGAGACAATACCTTTAAGAAGAGAGAGAGATTAGTTCAAATTAATATTGAGATTCCCACCTGACCAGGCAAATGAGGTAATATTTTCAGGATCTCCATGATGTGCATATTTTTCAAAGACTGCCAGAGAAATAACAGAAAAACACAAGCATCAAAAGCAAGAGAAACAAATAAGAGAAAAATAAGACAACTGCTTAAAAATAAGATCAAAAAGTCAGGGTTGGGCAAGGACTGACTAACCTGCCTTGTCTAACATAAAGTTGCATGATTCACCTAGTGGTAGGACTCAATCTCAGTTCCAGAGTATGAACAAAAACATAGAAATGTTCTATCCTATTAGAGGGGAAGGGAAGTATCTATACTTTTTTTTAAAAAAGTATCACATTGGGATGAAAGCTGCATGAAAGTATTGTGAAGTTTTTCATAGTTTTTGTAGAAACCAGTATAGAGGTTTTCAAGTAGCATGGGTTTTAGCTTCAACAATTGTATGCTCATTCCATTTTCATTGCATTCTTACAGCTCCCAATAAGCCATTCACAATTGAGATCTACCAACCCTACAAATGGTTAAGATACTGTGTGCACATTTTTTCCTTATAATGAGTTTTAAAGCAATTAGAGAATTGTTCAGTTTAAATTAAACTTAGATTCCAAGGTTATTGACCCATTACTTCAAAAATGTAGAGCTTATACTGAATGTCTATGCTAGTCTATGATTGTAATAAAGATTTGATTTAATACTGAATGTTCATAAACAGACATGCAAAGCACTTTTGTTGCATCTACTGTATAGGACCAGCTTTTCTATCTTACTTCGCATTATACTGCCAGCATCAATCTCCCATCGTCCTGTGCGCTCCCACAGGGAGGGCCTCCTTAGGGTGCTGCCGGTCAGTGAGTGCCGGCAGGTTATCCCTAGGGGGAGGGCGTTCTCTGTGCGTGCGCCTGCCCTGTGGAACGACCTGCCTGTGGAACTCCGGACTGCCCCCGACCTTCGTTCGTTTCGCCGGGACCTAAAAACCTGGTTGTTTGATTTAGCTGGCCTGGACTGACGGGTTTTAAATTTTTAAATTTTAAATTAAATTTTAAATTTGGGCTAACGTTATTTAATTCTATTTTAATTTTAACTGTCAGGACCCACCCCAAACCACGTCTTAGGAAGACAAAATTCTTGGAGTCAAATCTATTCCAAAAAGAATATTTAGTATGACATGCTTGGTTGTAGGAAACGAGACAGGACTTAATATTATTCCACAAAGTAAACCCTTATAAAGAGTTCCCGGTTTAACCCCCCTTAACCCCATTTGGTCAGTCCCCCATCCTTTATCTCATATCATCCCTCTCATGGGAAAAAGGAATTTAGGACCCTTCATGTTTATTGCTCTCTTCCGTGACAAAAGCCAGATGCTAGCCCCCCCTTTTGTTTCCCCAGTTCAAAAGGCTTCTCCTTTCCTTTGAAATGCCTAATACCAGTTCAATACACATCTATTCTCTTCTCTTCGGGAGATGGCAGAGTCCATGGAATAATGTTTGAAACATTCCATTTATGAATATGATATAAAAAACTTTTGTACTGTTTTAACTGTTTTTAACTTTGCCCTGTAAACCACCCTGAGTCCTTCGGGAATCTAATAAATCTAATCTAATCTAATCTAATAAATAAATAAATACTTACTGTCGAGCCCCGTGGGCCTGACATTCGGTGGGGGAGGCGGCCTCTCACGCCGGCCCCTCACCCCCAGGTCTTTCACAGCAGCCTGCTAAAGCCGGCCGGGGTATCACCCCATGGACCAGAGGAGGAGGGTCCAGGACCTATACATGATGGTCACTTTGAGGTACAGGAGATCCTCAACTCTAGGGTGCGGAGGGGGAAGTTGCAATTTTAATATTGTGGAAGGGTTATCCCATGACAGAAGCCTCATGAGTGAAGGAGGTGGATGTCCATGCACCCTCTGCCTTCCTCCCCGTGGGGCCTACCGCCAGGTGGCCGTGTCCATCTCCCTGCTCTACAGATGCTGCCTCTTCAGCCGACTGCCAGCTGCTCCCTGCCTCTTCAGCCAACTGCCGACTGCTTCCGGGAATGCCAGGAGGTGCGCACATGGGCCTCCCTGCCAGGTCTGCCACCAACCAGCTGGTTCGGGAGACATTGTATGGTGCTGCCGCCGAACAGCTGGTCCAGGAGGCGTCAGAGAGGACTGAGGTATCCTGGTGGCTCTGCTGCTGACCGGTTAGGCATGGGGACCTTGGGGGAAGCAGCGGAGCATTTGGAGCTCCCTGCCAGGATGGCTGCCAGACAGAAGAGCCCAGGAACAGGCGTCCCCGGATTTGCAGAGGGTAGTGTGGGCTGTGGCATGCCTTGTGTAGCTGGGCACAGTGGGGCCGGGTGTTTAGGGATATGGGTGGGGGTTACCTGGTTGGGGATGGGCTACTGGACAGGGGGGAGATGGGCTGACGAATGCACGTGAGGCTGGCATCTGGAGACAGCAGCAAATGGAGCTGCAGAGGGGAGGAGGGATTATATGGATGCAGGGGCAGATGTTGGTCTGTGGCTTGAAAGCGGAGCCCGGTACCTGGCGGCTATGTAAGCGTTGGGAGCGATGTGCTACCAACGCTGAATTTGTTTTCACTTTATGTGCATTGGAGCTGAATAAAGCAACCTCTGTTTTGTCACACGTTCCTGCTGGAGATTTGTGTTTGCTTCCATTCAAGGACGTGTATTGATACTTACTATGTAAGTATAAATATGCTTATTTTGCACTATACTAATATTTTTCTATCCTTAATTACGCTAAAATATTTTTCTGCCCATGTTTCAACTTTAACTGATATTATGATGTAAATAAATGAATAAAAACATTTTAATGATGTTATCTATATAAATATATTTATGTTAAAGTAATTATTAACATAGAAGTAGGATCTTTAAAACATAAGTTAAATCACTCTTTCCATTGTTAATCTGCTACAGTGTCTGCTCTTTGGAATGAAGTCCCTCCTGTGATCCACATGACTCTCACTTTGATAGCATTTTGTAATGTTCTAAAGACCTGTATGTTTTCCCAGGCCAGAAGTCGGAATGGCGGGGGGGGGGGGCTTGTTGAGTATGTTTAAGGATTGGGTATTGTTAGGATTCACCATCTGTTCTTGTCATTTATTCCCTTTTAAAATTCATCTGTTACTATATTTTATTTTTTTGTATTTAGTTTTATTGTATACCACCCAGAGTCAGTTTGGAGTCAGGAAGTGCCCAAGTAAATATGTTAATTAAATTAATCTTTAATGGTTACTTGAACAAATGTATAGTTCACATAAACATACTTCTTTTAATTCCATCTAGTCACTCTATTTGTTTAGTTAGTTCCAAGAAACTGCTTTGGCAAACTAATTCTCCAGAAAATTTTCCAGCAACTGTAAAGTTAACTCATGTTTTCATAATGGACTGGTCTCCAGGTGTAGTGTATGCAGTTAAGCATACACAGGATGTCAGCACAGCAGGGGGCTGGACAGCTCCAGGCTATAACCGCATTTGGTGGGAAAGCTTTGTTATGCTAAGCTGACAGCCCGGGGCATGGTCAGCTCTGGCGGGAAGCCAGGGTTTAAACCTATTGGTCGCCTGCACTGGCGGGAAGCCCAGGTTTGAATCCATTGGATGGCATTCACCTGGACAGGTATAAAGATACGCCAGGAAAACCCTTTTCCCCCAGCTTCGTTCCTGACCTGAATAAAGATGTGTCAAACCCAGCTGAAGTGTCCGTCTCTGATTACGACCATGCTACACTGCACTGGGGACGAAGGTGGGATCCTGCTCTGGACATCACTAGCGAAGCTGACCGAGCACTTCCACCCAGACACGTCCAAAATTGCATGGAGGTACCAGTTCGAGAAGCGGGACCAACGGCCAGGTGAGTCTGCTAAACAATACATGGCCGCGTTAAGGCAAGTAGCCCGCCTGTGTAATTTTGAAAATTTGGAGATCAGGCTCGGGGACCGCATCATCTGTGGGCTGCGAGATCGGAAGCTATGGCAGAAGATGTTCGCTAAGCAAAAGCTGACCCTGAGGGACGTGCAGGAGGAGTTCCTAGCCTGGGACGTGGCCGAAGAATCGGACCTGAGGGCAAGCGGATCGGTCCACCAACTAAGTGAGTACGGCGGAATCGAAGGGTCAGAAGCAGAAGTGGATGCCATACGTCGGGCACCTCAACCTGCCGCCCTGACCCGAGACATCCCGAGGGAGGCAAGACCAGCCGCAATGGATCTAAAACACCAGGAGTGCAGGTGCGGAGTGAATGTTTCCCGGTCTACCCAACTCCCCGGCTACAGCGCAAACCGCCCCCGGTCTACCCAGCATTGCGGTTGCGGCTCCCGATCTACCCAGCACTGCGGCTGCGACTCCCGGTCTACCCAGCATGGCGGCTGCAGACAACCCCGGTCTACCCAGTGCTCCGGCTGCGGCGCAAACAGCTCCCGGTCTACCCGCTGTGCGAGCTGCGGAGGACAGCATCCCCGGTCTACCTGCCGTTTCAAGTCAGCGAAGTGTCAGGCGTGCGGGAAGACCGGACACATCGCGGCGGTCTGCAGGAGCAAACAACAAGACAGCCTGCACAAAGTGGAAGCGGAGTTCCAGTCTGCTACAGGTACTGGGGAGTGTTTGCAGAGACTAACAGCCACACGAAGGGATGGGCAGCTGTTCACTCAACAGGGGGCCCACAGACACTCACCCCAAAAATAAAATTAAGGGTGAAACTACAAGGGGTTCCCTGCACGATGGAACTGGACTCAGGCTCAGCCGTGTCAATAATCTCCGCCGGGACCTTTAAAGAAATTTGCGAGCGGAGCGGCCAGCGGGTTCCCTTGAGGTCATCCAGACTGACCCTCTCAGATTTCCAAAATTCACCGATTAACATCCAGGGGAGGCATCGGTGTTGGTTCAGTACAAGGGGTTCTCGGGAATACTAAATGTGCTGGTCGTGGAAGGGCAGAGAACCAGCCTCGTGGGGTTAGGGTGGTTCAAGGCGCTGGGCATTGGAATCACTGGGATTCACCAGACGCGGACCTGTCGTTCTCTTGAAATGGTCTGCGAAGATTTTGCAGAGGTATTCGACGACCAGTTAGGGAAGTACACCGGTTCCCCAATTTCTTTTAAACTAAACCCTCTGGTCCAGCCCATCAGAATGAAGGCTAGGAGAGTTCCGTTTGCGCTAAAGCATAAGATAGAGAAGGAACTAGACAAGCTGGTAGACCAGGGGGTGTTAACGCCGGTTGATGGGGCGGAATGGGAAACTCCCATAGTGACACCCCTCAAGTCCAATGGTGAGGTCCGCATATGTGCGGACTATAAGGGGACCATAAACCGAGCCCTGAGTGCCCACTCCTACCCGGTCCCCGCGGTCAGCAGCATTCTCGCATCCTTACAAGGTGGGTCAGTATTCACAAAGCTGGATCTCGCCCAAGCTTATCAACAGCTACCGGTCGACCCAGAGGCTGCTAAAGCGCAGACGATAGTGACCCACAAGGGGGCGTTCTGGGTAGACCGGCTGCAGTTCGGAGTAAGTGTGGCTCCTGGAATCTTCCAGGAGGTGATGGAGAAAACTCTAAATGGAATACCAGGGGTTTGCCCGTACTTCGACGACGTTCTCATTGCAGGAAGCTCTGAGGACATCCTAGCAGAACGCCTGCAAGCTGTATTGGGGAGGTTCAGGGCTGCAGGGTTGAAACTAAAAAAGGAGAAGTGCAGGATTGGGGTGGCTGAGACTGAATTCTTAGGGTTCAGGATAGATGCTCAAGGCATCCATCCATCACCATCCAAGGTCAGAGCAATCAAGGAAGCCCCAATCCCACAAAGCAAAGCAGAGCTACAGGCATTCCTGGGCCTGCTCAACTTTTATCATTCATTTCTGCCACACAAGGCAACCATAGCAGAGCCCCTCCACAGACTGCTGGACAAGCAAGCACCCTGGACTTGGTCTGCCACACACACAAACGTGTTTAACACCTTGAAAAATCTATTAGCTAGGAATGCCACAGTCACACACTTCAGTGAAAGCAAGCCAATTTGCATTGCATGTGATGCATCCCCTTATGGGATTGGGGCAGTCCTCAGCCATTTAGAAGAGGATGGAACTCAAACCCCCATTGCCTACTACTCCAGGACCCTGTCAGCTGCAGAGCAGAACTACACCCAGATAGACAAGGAGGCACTGGCAGTGGTCGCTGGAGTAAAGAAGTTCCACGATTACCTATATGGTAGGAACTTCCAAATTTACACAGACCATAAACCACTACTAGGTCTGTTTACAACAGACAAACAGACACCACAAATCCTGTCACCCAGGATGTTACACTGGTCCATATTTCTTTCAGCATACACCTGCAAGTTGGTACACAGGCCAGGCAAAGAGATGGGGCATGCTGACGGCCTAAGGGATTCTGAGCCAGACCCCGCACCTGCTGCTCAAATACTGGCAATACAGGAATTGCCAGAATGCCCCCTCAACGCTAAAGATGTAGCTGCAGAGACCCCCAAGGACAAAATCGTGAGCAGAGTAAAATCTTGGGTAAGCAGCGGGTGGCAAGACAAGTCACCTGGGCAAGAGTTCACAGCATACTTCTCCAGGAGGCATGAGTTATCTATGCACAAGGGGTGCCTGTTGTGGAGAAGTAGAGTAATCATTCCCCAAACCCTGAGAGAAAGAGTCCTTCAGTCATTGCACAAGGGCCACCCTGGAATAGTAAGAATGAAGGCCCTGGCAAGGAGTTACCTGTGGTGGCCAGGGCTTGACAAAGAGATAGAAGGGCTAGTAGCAGGGTGTTACATGTGCCAGAGGTCATGGCCTGAACAACCACATGCTCCAGTACAAAAATGGGAGGAGACACACACACCGTGGTCCAGGGTACACATAGACTACGCGGGGCCTTTCCAGGGACACACCTTCCTAGTAGTAGTAGATAGCCATTCTAAATGGTTGGAGGTGGTACCTGTGGGCAGCATGACCTCAGCAGGAACCATTCAGGCATTAAGGGGGCTATTCGCAACCCATGGTGTCCCAGACGTAATTGTGTCAGATAATGGAACGCAATTTACTTCGTTGGATTTTCAGGTGTTCCTGAGGACCTTGGGGATTAGACACGCCACCTCAGCCCCCTTCCATCCAGCCAGTAACGGGTTGGCAGAACGTTTTGTAAGAACAACCAAAGACACACTCAAACGCATAGTCCAAGGGGAATGGAAGCAACGACTAGCCACATTCCTCCTGCACCAACACGCAACGCCCTGCTCAGCAACCGGCAAGAGCCCAGCAGAACTCAGATGGGGCAGACGCCTGATAACAACCCTGGACAGGCTTCACCCTGACAGAGTAGCAGCAGATGCCGGAACCACAAATATCACAACAATTTTGAACACTGGAGATGCAATCTGGGCTAGGAACTATAGCTCAGGTCACCCATGGGTGCCCGGAGAAGTAATAGAACAAACAGGGCCCCTGTCCTACAAGGTAAGGGTGGAGGGGGGACTCCTGTGGAGAAGGCACCTGGACCAATTAAGAAAAAAGGCTCCAGAAAGGGTTTTGGAAGAGACACTGGGGCCTGACGAGAAAGAAGATGCATTCACACAAGCATCCAGGAGGGCTACCAGAGGGTCACAAGGGAAACCCTGCTCCAGGCAGGAGACCGGCAGTGGTAACTGGGAAGCACCTGGTTCCAACGGAAGTAGGGCACAGCAAGGCCAGCAAAACAGCCAACCAAACCCTAACATCACACAATCCCCTGGGACATCAGCAAACACACACACACATCAGGATCCACTACCACTACATCAACCCAAGGAGGCAGGGAACCACAACACACCACAGGGAGAGACGGGGTTAAGAAGGTCAAACAGGACCCACAAGGCTCCAAGCTATCTCTCAGACTATGTGCGTTCCTAAGAGTGGGTGGATGGTGGAGTCCCAAATACAATCTGGATGGAAACACCTGTACATAGTTATAGTTGTAATTGTATATAGTTAGCAGAAGGAATGAACGGGGGCAACCCTCACTAAGGGGGAAGGGGTGTAGTGTATGCAGTTAAGCATACACAGAATGTCAGCACAGCAGGGGGCTGGACAGCTCCAGGCTATAACCACATTTGGCGGGAAAGCTTTGTTATGCTAAGCTGACAGCCTGGGGCATGGTCAGCTCTGGCTGAAAGCCAGGGTTTAAACCTATTGGTCGCCTGCACTGGCGGGAAGCCCAGGTTTGAATCCATTGGATGGCATTCACCTGGACAGGTATAAAGATACGCCAGGAAAGCCCTTTTCCCCCAGCTTCGTTCCTGACCTGAATAAAGATGTGTCAAACCCAGCTGAAGTGTCTGTCTCTGATTACGACCATGCTACACTGCACCAAGGTACATAATTTTAACTCATTAACTGAATTCAGTCTGTCTAAGAGTTAGCTCAACCATCAGCCTCAAAACCCAGAAGCTGGGTTGGCTGTTATTAAATTATTTCACCTTGCAAAATATGCAAACATCATTAAAAGGAATCCTGGAGTTAAATCTGAGTCTTGAGGTAACTAGATTCAGGTTGATCAGCATTTTATCCAATGTGATCATTCAGAGGGACCCTCATATCTAATTATTAAATTATTAATCATAGCTACCAAGAAAATGTTCTAGAGTTGTAATTATGTTAATTTGTTACAGCAACAACAGTAACAAGACAAAGTAATTTATTATAGCATACATTTTCGTAGATTAGAATTAGCATAATCCAATATATATGGAACTTAATCCTAACTAGCATTTATATGATCTGGATAGAAGAAAACAAAGAAAAATGGGATTAAAAGAAGAGATGACGACGATGATGATGATGATGGTGATATAAATAAAAAACATTTATTAACTATTAACAGCAGTGTTGGTAAATATGTCAACTCCTTATTGGCTTGGAAATTTTACAATAACTGAGACTATCTTAATAGAAAACTTCTGTACTGGTGGCAGGTGAATCTCTGAGGATGAAACACTGTACTTTAAACTCCCTTCCTTGCTTCCTATTAGTTTCAGTGGAAGGGAAATTGTAGGCACCTATGCTTAAGTTTTCTCCCTTTATGCTCCCTATGGGACATAAAGTTCAGTAGCATCAGCATCTATTATTTGATGTCCTCTTTTCCTGTACCATTACAAACACATCATCCAGGAATAGCAGAATTTCCCACCATCTATTACAACCTATTTTTTCCATTCATAGAGGATGATGTCCAGAGTACCCTACTCTTTATAATCTTCAATGTTCATTCACGGTTCTCCAAGACTGAATTAGTATCTTCTGAGACAGAAAAGTTTTCTTTTGATTATATAGCTTTTTCACTAAAATAATACCAACATTTTGGTTCTAGTTTCATTGATTTTTCCCTAATACCACAGTTGTGAGGTAACAGCATGCCTGTCAGCTTACTGCTTCATGGTAGGCTATTGATGACACAGAAGAATTGTCTAAATTAGTCTACATTTTTCAAAGAATAATTGCCTGTCAAGTGGTTAGATCATCTTTCTGGAAACACATTTCCCAAAGCTGCAATTGAAATTACAGATACCATGTGAATCCTTGATCGTACAAATCTAACTAAAGACTCTGTCTCAGCTCTATTGTTTTATACAAAAATGTCTAAAATCATTTTATATTGAAACTACAGACAATAAAATTATGGGGGGAATGAATACATTCAAAGGCTTTCAGGCCTCAAGAAGAAATGCTGTGTAAGCTATGTACAGTAGCAAATTTCAATTAACAAGGCCAATGATTTGTTAATGGCAGATGGCAAATGTTTCCCATTTAGAATGGTCTAAAACCCAGCTATTACAAATGCTTTTTTCCACCCTGTAGTGCCATTGGCACAAATACAATACAGTCAGGTTGAAGAGGAAGGCACTGAATATTAATGCTGACACCCAAGATAAAATGAAAGCTATTTTTAGTGCTTCTTTTTCAGTTTTGGTGAAAGTAATAATTTATTCATTACCAGATTATATAGGGAATTTTACTCAGTTAAACCTATCTGCAGTAAAAACAAAGGATGGGGAAGGAAGTACCTCAAAAATCATAAAGTATGTTTCAATAAATATTAGTATATTTAGCATAGCTTTAAGGTGAGGATTTACATTAGTTGATTATTTCTATGCTTGGGGTTTTTAATGATACTAAAATAGGATGGCCAGTGTGGAAGAGCTATCTTAGATGTACCGTTTTCCTCATGTTCCATCTGTGCTGTTGTCCCAGAAATTCAACCCAGAATGATGCAAACAAGAACTGACAAAACAATTTGCATAAATGTTCTATAGATTTTAGGAAAAAACAAAAACAAAAAATTGCTATTCTAATGCTCTTCATAAGCAAATATATAATTATTTTCTTTAAAATGCTGCTATATGAAGTGGCTGTTTATGGGACTGGTTTTTGTTTTCATTTTTTATGCCTGGAAGTTTTGTTGGTGCTGAGAGATTTGGGGGTAAAGTGGATGGTATACGAAGGCTTTGGTTTAATAATGAATAACCAGATAAAGAGGAATGGATGGAGTTCAGTGTAATCTTAGAAAGAAGGGAAGGTTTGGTATGCTGGTCTGACAGCCGCGGACAGGAAAGTATTACAGAGGGTAGTGAGCACAGCACAAGACATTGTGAGCTGTCCCCTGACACCACTGGATGACATCGCCAGGGCTCGTTGCCTTGGAAGAGTGAGGAAGATTCTCAGGGATGACTCACACCCTGGACGGTATCTCTTTACTCTCCTACCATCCGGTAGGAGATATAGGAGTATAGCCAGCCATACCAACAGGCTGAAAAATAGCTTTTATCCGTGGGCTGTTAGGCTTTTAAATGGGATATAATCTCTGTGAACTTATGCAGAATTGACTTGGGAGGCCGGTGTGTGGTGTAGTTGGTTCACATAGTGTGGTAGGATGGAGGGTTTGTTGTCACTGTGTGTTGGGGGGAGAGAGCACGGGGGGGGGGAGGCTCAGCTAATCTCAATGTACACATGTTGTACTTTGACAATAAAGGTTTATTATTATTAGTTGGAGACAGAGGAGAGGATGGAAAAGAGGAAGAGAATGACTGGGAGTGCAAAAGAATGTTTGGTCCATTACTAGACATCAATGACTGAGGTGGGGCAGGACTGGAAATGGAAATTGCTTGTTCCTGTTTCACTTGCAGCTGCTGGGGATCTGCATAAAAATGTAAATTGGAAATAAACACTGCACGGCTGGATCTCTCTATAGAGAAGATCATGAGGGGAAAAGAAAGCAAGTGACAGCAATGAGAAACTGTCAGTCTATTAACTGCAGTTAGGAAGTGTCTTGAGGGGAGAACCTGGAATTTTATTCTATATCTAAATTAGGATTTTCCCCTTATTATTTTTTTCCCTAAAGGCAGTCCTTAACTTATGACCATTCATTTATCAACCATCTGAAGTTAAAACAGCACTGAAAAAAGTTACTTATGACCAGTCCCTACAACTATGACTATTACAATACCACTACAATTGAGTGATTGAAATTCAGGCCCTTAGCAAACGGCATGTATTTACGATAGTTGCAACATTCCAGGGTCATGATTGCCATTTGCAAGTTTCCCAGGGGCTTCTGAGACTCAATTAATGGGGGAAGGTGGATTTGCTCAATGACCACAATGATCTGCTTAATGACTGTGGTAAAAAAAAAGTAGTAAAATCAGGCGTGACTCACTTAATGACATTGTTTATTAATGTCTCCTAATTGTGGTCATAAGTTGAGAACTACTTATATAGCATTTCTTCAAGAGAAAACTGAGCCAAATCAGAAATGTAAAATGCCCATTACCTCTAAAAAGACCCTCTGAATGACCCTGTCACACTTGATTTGAATTTGGATCAACACTAACACTAACAATAGCAGGTAATGATTTCCCATGATTTCTTCCAGTAGATTTTTTACATGACCCAATGTGAGCAGAGATATGCATATAGCAGGATTATGGCAATCATCAATACAAATTATTTTTGTGACTATTTTAACATCTTACTGTGTGTAATTTTAATAATCTTTATTCTATATAATTAACTCTGAGATTAACATCTGTTATAAGTAAACTACAGCATGCACTGTCAAATAAAAAGAAATATAAAATCAAAGCTATTTCTGTTCTTAATAACCCAGCTGTCAATTTTGTCTGTATTTATTATATATACAACTTAATAATTCTTATATTTGGCAATTTCCTTCAGAAAATTATTTTCTATAAAAAGTTATTTCTATAAATGATTTCTGAATAAATTACTGAATCTAGATCACACTCTACATCAAATTTGTATTATACTGCTTTACTTCTATTTGTTAGTTTGCTTTCTTTATTAACTTGCAAGCACACTATAGTCCTTTCCTGATTGCAATCATTCTGTGGAGAACAGTGATAAAAAATCCTTCACTCGGTTACTTTTTAAGGAAAAATATCACAGAGAAACATGTAGGAGTGGGATTAAATAATATTTCCATGAGCATTGGAATCTAATTCAGCAGATAGATTCCATATCTGCTGAATTATTTTAAAAAGCTGTGGGGACGTATTAGGTTTTTCCCCCATTATAAATAGATAATTTCAGTTCAGAACAGGCCATTGTGTGCTTATGATTAAGTTAAGTAAAACTGGAAGTAGAGAACACTAATATGAATTGTCTATCTCATCCCTCAGGCAGAGGGTCCTGATGAAAAAGAAGTTGTCTCCTTCTTGGCCAAATAAGGTTTGGGTTTTTGTTTTGTTTTATACTAACTTATTTATGGAATTTTACTATAAATCCATATAATGTTTTTTTCCCCCATGTGTAACCTCTGATGTTTCTCATTTCTCTTTCTTTCCTGTCAAGAAAACCCATGTTGAGTGAAAAATCTTCATCAGGGTTTAGTCCAAGCCAGGAATAATCAAAATGGAGACTGCTTTAGAAAGAAGGTTGTAGTTTATTGAAAAGCAGAGCCAGACAGAAAGGTGGCTCTGGGAAAGCTGATCACATGTAGCTGGGAGTGGTGGGCTTTTATACCTTCTTGGGCTTTTGAGGTTATTTCCTGTTCCTGTGGTATGAACTTTGACCTGAGCTATTGAGCATGTCCTTTTAAGTTTAAGTTTAAGTTTTATTTAATTTGTATACCGCCCTTCTCCTTGGTAGGGACTCAGGGCGGTTCACAGGGCATATATAAAAAAGACAATACAAAAATTAAAAAAGATTAAACCCATGCCCAATTAAAACACTTTTGGTGGTGGGTTAATCCTATTGTGTCCTAATGGTCATGTTTTTAGAGTTTGGGTGGGGGGTGTAGATTTGGGGGTCTTTGTCTTTCTAATCTCATCAGCTTCTAGCTTACTGGCTCCAACCTTTCTGAAAGGATTATTGAATTTGCATTTCTATAGACCTGGTTTCTGCTGAGTTTCTGGCTGGGGGGAGGAAGAAGTTTCTGCCTTTTTTAAAAAGATCCTCTCCATTATTCCTTTGGAGAAATATATTCTGCCTTTTAATATTCCCCAAAATATTTCTTTCTCAGAGGTGGGGGAGATGACTTCACACACCCACTAAGAACAGATAGATAGAAACTAGCACAAAATCATTTTTGAGCATTGTTTGGAGCTTTCAAATCTAAATACCTTGAGAGGCTAAATAGAGAGTGATTTTGAGAGGAAAATAATCCATGAATTTATTTATAATGGTGCTGCCCTGTCCTGAGAAAGACCCAATGGCACCTAAAAATTATTCTTTCTGAACTAGTCCTAAGACCAATTTCTTTACCTTTTCAAGCAACTGATTGGGTAGATCATGATGGACCCCAGTATGTAGCTGATTGTTTGTACTATACTACACCAAGTAATGCTGTCACATACAGTGATTAAACAGACAAAAACAGACACTTGACATTCCCCCTTTTTTTCACAGCATGATACCTATAAATAATTCAGTTTGTACATGTTTTGACATATTTACCATACTCAGCTGCCAAACATACTGTAAGCTTTTTTTTTTTTTGCCCAAGATGGCGGCGACCACGGGCGGCGTTCGCTGAGCTCTGCGGTGAGCCAACACAATGGGGGACTGGGAGGCTCACGAAAGCTCAGCCGAGGGGCATATTCAGAGGGGGGGTGTAGGAACAACAGGCTAGCACCGTTTCACGGTGTGGAGCCTTTCCCCCCCCCCCAGAGAAGTAGCAGCGGCAGCGGCCAGGCGGCCTGTAACCTGCCGCCGATCAGCTGGTGCTCTGGATCAGCTGTCGGGCGCTGTGCTGGCTAGAATTGATTGCTTGCTTCCATTTACCTTGGGCGCTGGGGAGCATCATCAGACTGAAATGACTTCGGCAGCCTAGGATCCTGCTGCGGACCCCTGGATGGATTATCAGGCGCCTGAATTCAATTGGAGGGCGCCGTTTGCAGCAGCATGGATCTCTATACTCCTGACTGTTACTCCTGGCCTTTCTGCTTATAAAATGGCCGCGGATTCCCGTTTTGGCGTGGAGGCTATGGGGGAGACTTTTCTGTCTCCTTCTTTTTCTCAGAGGATGATGGAGATTTGGCTGCTTGAATCTGAGCACTTGACATTTATGACTGAGTTCCCTGCTGCCCTAGGAATGGATTTAGCGTGTTTGGATGGTCTTTGCTTGTTACTTTCCAAGATGGATTGGAGGCTGGAACAGGATTTGGGACATTTTTTCTCCTGTTCCCGTGACCTCCCTATGATGTTCCGGAAGGAGTCTAGGACAGGCCATGGTGAGAGGGCGGCCCTGGACTGGCTATCAATCCCCTGCTGGTGTGAGAGACTAGCAGGGGGGATTTCTGCTCCCCCAGCAATGCTGCCCTTATCCATCCCAGGCTGGATCTCATGGCTAGGTGAGAGGACAGTCATGGGCTCTTGTCTGGACCGGATCAGGTGAGAGCAGAGCCGGATTGGCGGATTGCTGGATGAAGACATGTTCCGGACTTAATGTTTTTACATCTTAACTAACATCTTATCATCTTAATAACATCTGACCCCATTTGTGAACAATGGCTCATATGGACAGTTCTATCTCATGGCTCGAGTACAATACTCTAGATCGGACTTGTACGCCCTCAGGGGGGTTTCTCCCTCCTGGATACGACCAGCCTCCCTTTCTAACATTTCCTTTGATGACGGGCCCAATTGCTGGGACCCCGAGAGGTGGCTGGGCTTAACTAGGGGCCTCTGGTGGAGACGCATTAAGAGGCCCCTGATATATATTTTAGCTAGGTATTTTAAAGGGTTAGGGATGGGGAGGGACAGTAGGGTGAGGAGGGACTTTTTAATTGGTACCCAGTCTGGGCCTATGAAGGGTTCCGGCGAGATAGGGTTGGGGGCGGAGATTGCTGGTACTGTGTGTGCTGGGGTGGGGCTGCAAATCCCCACAACGATAGGGAATGGTGGCAGGTGTTTGCACAGAGGGCCATATCAACATCTGGGATCACGCCCCCACTGTCTTCGAGCGGTGGTGCACTCCGACCCTCCGGTTAGCACCCTCTTGCCCGGGGGTGAGGGTGATCAGGTCCCTGAGCTTAGGCTGGTTTATTTTAACACCAGATCCATTGTTAACAAGGCTCCCCTCATTCGTGACTTGATCGAGGAGGAACGCGCGGATCTGGCGTGCATTACGGAAACTTGGGTGGGCTCGGAGGGAGGGGTCCCTCTGACTGAATTATGTCCCCCAGGTTTCTGTGTGCTACACCGGCTGCGGGCTCAGGGTAGGGGTGGAGGGGTGGCGGTGGTTATCAGGGAGACTTTATGTCCGCGGGAAACCACCATTGTCCAGACTGGCGGGAGTGAGACCCTCCTCCTGAGATGTGGCCCTCGGGTTCAGATGGGCTTGTTGCTCACATACCTGGTGCCCAGCTGTGTGGCAACAGCCCTGCCCGAGCTGCTCGACACCCTCTCAGGGTTGGCGGTGGAGTTCCCCAGGCTTACAGTACTGGGTGACTTCAACCTGCCTTCACTGGGAGGGTCGTCTGAGTTGGCTCGGGAGTTCATGGCTTCCATGACAGCCATGGGCCTGACCCAAGTAATTCAGGGCCCGACTCATGCGGGGGGTCACACTCTCGACCTGGTGTTCCTGTCCAGACAGTGGTTGGATGTTCTAGGAGGGGGTTCACCGGTCATTGTTCCCCTGTCATGGTCCGACCATTATCTCCTGCGGCTGGTCTTCCATTATGCTACCCCCCACTGCTGGGCAGCGGAACCGACCAGGTGGTTCCGCCCCAGGCGACTAATGGACCCGGAACGGTTCCAGATGGCGCTTGGGTCTATACCCATCGCCCTCACCCACAGCCCAGTTGAGGCCTTGGTTGATGCCTGGGATAAGGTAGCTGCTGAGGCACTCAACTGTGTTGTACCCTTGCGACCCCTGACCCGGCGCAGATCCCGTTGGGCTCCATGGTTTTCTGTGGAGCTCCGGGAGATGAAGCGTCGGAGACAGGGTCTAGAGAGCTGTTGGAGATCCACCCGATCCGAATCTGACCGATTGCAGTTAAGAACCTTTATAAGGTCTTATCTTGCGGCGATGAGGACGGCAAAGGCTAATTACTTCTCTGCCCTTATCGCGTCCGCAGATAATCGCCTGGCTGCCCTGTTTAGGGTGACTCACTCCCTTATTAACCAGGAAGTGAGGGAGGATCCCTTGCAGGGGCAGGCCGAGGAGTTTAGTCATCATCTGACGGACAAAATCGCTCACATCTGGGCCGGTTTGGACTCTGACTGGGCAGAGTCTGACGTGGAGGAATCGGACGGTCTTGAGCATGTTATCTGGACTGAGTTCGATCCTGTTTCCCCTGATGATGTGGACAGGATGATGAGGAGGCTGAGCTCCACCACCTGTTTGTTGGACCAATGCCCCTCCTGGCTGGTTTATGCGGCTCGGGAGGAGACATGAGGCTGGTTCCAGGCAGTAATAACTGCTTCCTTGAAGGAGGGTGTCTTCCCCGCCTCCCTGAAGGAGGCGGTGGTGAGACCCCTCCTCAAGAAGCCTGCCCTGGACCCAGCTGTTTTAAATAACTATCGTCCGGTCTCCAACCTCCGCTTTCTGGCGAAGGTTGTTGAGAGTGTGGTGGCCCATCAGCTTCCTCTGTTCCTGGATGAAACTGATTATCTGGACCCATACCAATTGGGTTTCAGGCCTGGGCACAGCACGGAGACGGCATTGGTTGCGCTGGTGAATGATCTCTGGCGGGCTCGGGACAGGGGTTGTTCCTCTGTCCTAGTCCTATTAGACCTCTCAGCGGCTTTCGATACCATCGACCATGGTATCCTACTGCGGCGTCTCAGGGGGTTGGGAGTGGGAGGCACTGTTTTGCGGTGGTTCTCCTCCTATCTCCTGGGCCACTCACAGTCGGTGTTGACAGGAGGGCAGAGGTCTGCCCCGAGGCCTCTTGCTTGTGGAGTTCCTCAGGGGTCGGTTCTCTCGCCCCTCCTGTTCAACATCTATATGAAGTCACTGGGCAAGATCATTCGTGGTTTTGGGGTGGGGTATCATCAGTATGCTGATGATACCCAACTTTTTTTCTCCACCCCAAACCAACCCAGCGATGCCCTCGCCATGTTGTCCCGTTGCCTGGAAGCGGTCCGGGTCTGGATGGGGAGAAACAGGCTTCGTCTCAATCCTGCCAAGACTGAGTGGCTGTGCATACCGGCATCTCGGGTCAACCAGACTATTCCATCTCTAACGATGGGGGGGTGAGGTGTTACCCCCCGTTGATAGGGCTCGCAACTTGGGCGTCCTCCTGGATTCGTAGCTCACTTTTGAAGACCATATAGGAGCTGTGACCAGGGGGGCTTTTGCCCAGGTTCGCCTGGTGCACCAGTTGCGACCCTACCTGGACCGAGATGCCCTACGCACAGTCACTCATGTGCTCGTGACCTCCCGTTTAGACTACTGCAACGCTCTCTACATGGGGCTGCCCTTGAGGACCACCCGGAGGCTTAATTTGTTTTAACGTTTGTATTGACTGTTTTTTAAATGCCCTGTAAACCGCCCTGAGTCCTTCGGGAAAGGGCGGTATATAAATCTAAATAAAATAAATAAATAATGTAATTCAACAGAAACAGAGGGCCTTCCCAGTTCTTCCCATTTTAATGTGTTCTTTAAGAAGAAAATTTCAGCACAAGCGAGTTGCAGAAGTAAAAGACACCTTTAAAAATCATGCTTTGTTATGCCTCACTTTACAAATTTTGCATATAATGAAATCATAATCCTTAATCTGCAAGAGTCACCATGTAGATGTAAAAAATGGGAATAAGGGAAGAAGTTCTGTTTTGCTATTCTTTTCCCCAAAAGGTCTTTGTTTTATCAGGAAAAATACCTATGTGTGAATTAATATGGAACAGAAAATAAGGAGAAAAATAAAGATTTCCAAAGAGAAAAATTAAATTAAATATCAGTATAATAAAATATCAGTATAATTATACAGAAGATTAAAACCAACAATAAAACCATAAAAGGTTGTGTTGTAAGTGACAAAATGACATACTGTACTTTGAAGAGACAGTGCATACATTTGCAAGAGAGTAATGTTTCAAGGTCAAGAAAATAATAGACTAAGATTAATACGCTGATTCTTATAATTACATAATTATCAAGAATAGTCATAATATCATTGTCAAATAAGAACAATTTGTCAAGTAGAAGTGTTGAGTGCCACCATGCCTTTACTATTTTGAGACTATCTAATAGATTAACCAATGGTTCAAGAGCTAAATTAAAGATTAAGGGAGACAAGGGACATCCTTCTCAACTGCCATAATATAGTATAATGGGATAAGAGACAAATCCATTGGTCTCTTATATGAATAAAGGATGAAGAAATTGTAAACCCATGAACCAATGGTAATAGAACCCTGTTATGGAATTTAGAGCTAATGGAAATTCAGCTTACTTGTCTATCTTTCTATGTATGGGTATACGTTTCTCTCTCTCTCTCTCTCTCTCTCTCTCTCTCTCTCTCTCTCTCTCTCTCTCTCTCTCTCTCTCTCTCTCTCTCTCTCTCTCTCTCTCTCTCTGTGTGTGTGTGTGTGTGTGTGTGTGTGTACACATATACATACATACATTGCTTGAGTAGGGATGTACAGTATATTTGTGCATGAATCTCTCTGGGTTTTTTCCTTTAAAATAAAAAGTGGGCTGGTGGTGAACTCTCACCTTTTGATAGCTTAACTTCACACTTCCTGCCTTGGGGTTTGGGTCTAGAAATGGTAATGTTCTTAGACATTTGAGTCTACACAATGGCAATAAGAGAGGGAAGTCAAGATACTTTCCTCTTGCTGCATCAATGGACCATTGTCCACTGGCCAGTTTAATGTTATTAACTCTATTTTAAGAATTCATTGCAAAGAACTTCTGTTCAGCCCTTGCAATGGTCATTGAAACATCTTGCCCTGTTATGGCTTTTATTTTTGTCTGTAAGGATTGAATATGTGAATAGGCTTCTTTCTAGGCTATCCTCTACCACATATTGGTTGTACTTCTGTCCATCCTGACTGTTAAAGGGAGTGGATCAATGAGTGATCTTTTGGATCTATGAGTGTCAATGCTTCTATGGGAAGATACTACCAGTTGTGTTGAAGGACAATGTGGTGCACCCCTTGCTGAAATGGGTGTATATTAAATCTGTGGCTAATTATTGTCTGGTCTCTGTTTTGCCCTTTTGAGGGAAGACTGTTGAGATAGTGGTAGCAGATCAGTTACACACATCTTAGAGAAAACAGATTGTCTGAATACTTTTCAGTTAGGGCTCAGGTCTAGGTATGGTACTGAGACAGTATATGTTTTTTTTTAATTCCATTTATATCCCGCCCTTCTCCAAAGACTCAGGGCGGTTCCCTTCGATGACATATTAAATTTTTTTTTTTAATTCTATTTATATCCCGCCCTTCTCCGAAGACTCAGGGCGGCTTGCAAGCTTAGCAGTAGCCTTCATTCTATGTATATGCCTGCTTATTAGGGCTTTCACACACACCCCAAGCGGCATTATTACAAAGTCAGCTTATTGCCCCCAACAATCTGGGTCCTCATTTTACCTACCTCGGAAGGATGGAAGGCTGAGTCAACCTTGAGCCTGGTGGGACTCGAACCTGCACTAATTGCAGGCAGCTGGTGTTACTTAAGGAGGCATTAGTGATAAAATACTTAAGGAGGCATTGGTGATAAAATAACTCTTGAATGTGTATGGAGATTCTCAGTCATCCAGGTCAACTGGACTTTCTTGTTTTTCTTTGAAAACATTTAGCTCCTGCTAGGAAAGCTATGCCCCATCCTGATGAGCAAGTGCTTAGCTTTGATGTAACCTCTGTCCGGAAAACTCTGAAGAAAGTAAACATTTGGAAAGCAGCAGCCCCAGATAATATCCCTGGATGTGTTCTTAGGGAAAGTGCAGATGAGCTGGCTTGTGTTCTCACAGATATTTTCAATCTCTCATTGCAGCAAGCAGTGATCCCATCGTGTTTTAAGATGGCTATCATTTTACCAGTGACAAAAAAGTCCACAATTACAGGCGTCAATGATTACCATCTGGTTGCACTGACATCCATCGTTATGAAATGCTTTGAGAAGCTGATAAAGGACATTATTGTATCTAGCCTCTCGCCAGCATTTGACCTGCTTCAGTTTCCTTACTGACCAAATCACTCTATGGAGGGTGCTATTTCTTCTGTTCTCCATCTGAGCTTGAAGCACTTAGAGGAAAGAAACACTAATGTGTGTTTGTTGACTTCCGTTCAGCATTTAACACAATCATTCCCCAGCATCTAGTAGATAAACTGGTCTTAAACACTCCTTTGTGCAACTGGATTCTTGATTTTCTTACTAACAGGCCCCAATATGTGCGAGCTGGAACAAATATTTCTAACACTATTTTCTTGAGCACAGGTTCTCCTCAGGGCTGCATCCTAAGTCCACTGCTGTTCATCCTGTTGACCCATGACTGTTCTAGGTTTGCCACCAACCATATTGTGAAGTTTGCAGATGATACAACAGTAGTGGGCCTTATTCAGGATGACAATGGTGCTTACCGCAAGGAAGTGGAGGGTTTGGGGAACTGGTGTAAGGAAAACAGCCTAGTTTTAAATACTGGAAAAACCAAAGAGATTATTGTCAATTTCAGAAAAGGCAGGCATAGCCACACTTCTCTCTGCATTAAAGATTCACCTGTGGAGATGGTTACCAGCATCAAATTCCTGGGTGTGCAGCTAACGGGTAGGCTGGCTTGGTCGCTCAACAGTGAGACACTGGTGAAGCGGGCACAGCAGCACCTACATTTTCTGTGTCACATGAGAAAAGCTCATTTTCCTTCCCCTATCCTTACCAATTTCTACAGAGGGACAATTGAGAACATCCTGTCATACAGCATCACAGTCTGGTTTAGAAGCACCACTGCTTCAGACAGGAAGACAGTGCAGAGACTGGTGAGGATGGCTGAAAAGATTATTGGCAGTTCCCTCCCTTCAATCCAGGACACAGCACATAAGCGTTGCTTGAGCAGGGTCCATAAGATTGTCTGGGACACGACACATACTCTTCACAACCTGTTTTCCTTGTTATCTTCTGGGAAGAGGTGGTATCCGAAGCAGAACATCCAGATTCAGTGACAGTTCTGTTCCATACAGTATTAACCTTGTGAACTCTAAAGCTTCCTCCTTCGGTTATGTATTCAAGATGAACAGTGATTAATATTTATATGCAGGGCTTTTTTTCCCATAGAATGCTCAGAATGGCGTTCCAGCACCTTTTTTGCACACACAAAAAAAACACTTTTGTACTAGCTGTGCTACTCTCTCTATTGGCTTTCGAAAGCCAATAGGAATTGCTGCTGAGCACGCCAAAAGACCTGGCTGGCAAACGTTGCACAAACAAGTTATCTGCAGCGAAGGTGAGTTGGCAGGAACTTTGGACGCCTCCCTGCTGCCCAACTACACCATCTCAACTAGGTAAGAGAGGACAAGGAGTGGGAGGTGGTTTCCGCAGAGTCCATGTGCACTCCTTCCTTGTGCTCACCCATGTAAGCCAGGTTGGTGGCCTACCTGGTGATGGACCTACGCCACCATCGCCTTGTCCTGCATGCCTATGTGGCCACCCTGCAGAGCCTGGCCCACACTGCCTCCAACTGCCTGCACCGTGCAGCCCCACCATGTACAGCGGGCCCCACTGGTCCCACAGCACCAGCTGCACCAGCTCCGGGCCCAGGGGGCAGCCCACTACCAACACCGCTCATGCCCATGACCACAGCAGTGCCACTGCCCTCGCCTCCTGCGCCCACCAAGATGAGAGTTCCAGCACCTTTTTCTTTTTAGAAAAAAAACACTGTTTATATACTACTTATATGTAAGGGTGTAGGTCTATACATATGTTGTATATAGTATGTTTAAATGTGTGTTATGTATGTATACCCTTTGAGAGCAAGCAACTAAATTTCATTTTTAGTGTGTTCCATTGTGCCCATAGTAAAAATTGACAATAAAGTTTATCTAATCTTCTCATACAAAAAGCTTCTTCAGCTCTGACTGGATGGTGGGGAATGAAAAGATTTATATTCTTGCAAACAGCTGTTCATTTGCATTCTTTTACCAAGTCATTAAAGCTACCTGGAGGCTTATCTGTGTCTTCAGGGTCACCTGAGTAGTGCAAATGGGTGTAGAGCCTTCTTGGAACTGTTGAAAGGACTGTGTTGTAGACTGGAGATAAATGATGATGGATCCCTCCCACTCTGTTGAGAGAGGGCTGTTCAGTTTTGACATAGATGGCCTCTTTGACCCCCCTTTCAAACCAGAAGTCCTCTCTGTCTTTCCATTCCCCACCATTCAGTCAGAGATGAAGAGGTTTCTTGGATGAGAAGCGAAACATCTTCAAAGAAAAACAAGAAAGTCCAGTTGCCTCAGGAAAAAGCATCTTTGGGATAACTCTTGAATGGTGATAGAGTAACCTGTTAGACCTATCAGCAGCATTTGAATCCATCAGTCATGGTATCTAACTGGAAAAGTTACAGAGATTGGAGACTCGGGTTGGTTCTCATCCCCTTTTTAACATTTGTATGAAACTACTAAGGGAGCATTGCTACCCCAAATTGTGTGGAAATGCTATTACCGTGATTTACCCCAATGCCTGGAGGTTTTGAGGGCCTCTAGATGGAAGAGAATGGACTCAAAAAGAATCCAAGCAATATGAATTTGCTCTTTGTAAAACAGGATTGTTCCCTGGGGACAACATTATTCCTTGATGAACAGGCACCACCTGTCCAAGAACAAGTTCGTGATTTGGAGGCCTTTCAAGGCACCTATTTGAAAAGAAAGTGAAGGCTGTGGCAAAGGGTCTTTGCCCAGCTTCAGCTGGTATGACAATTTCCTCCTTACCTGATGCAAGGAGTCCTAGTGGAAGTAAATCATGCTCTTATCATCACCTGCATACAGTAGGCTATTGCACTGTATTTTGCATAGCACTCATTTAAAATATACAATTAATTTAGAATATGGCAGCCCATGTCTTAACAGTTTCCCAATGTTGGGTGGATATTATACTTATTTTATAGATCTTGCACTGAATACCAGTTCAGTTTAAAGTACAATTTAAAGTTCTGAGGTTCACCTATGAGGCCCTTCATGGCTTGCTACCAATATAGCTACAGAAAAATATAATCTAACTGGATTCAGCTTGGCCCTTACGTCATATAGTGAGTCTCTTCCTTGTTGTCCCACATTTCTAGGATATAAGGGAAGCTAGAAGGTGCTGTTTTTATGCAGCAGTTTCATCCTTCTAGAATGAGCTTTCCAATGAGATTAGACAAAGCCCCCCTTCTTAGCTTTTAGTAAGTTCTTAAAAGCCAAGCTTTTAAACCGAAGGTCTTGTGGTAATATAACTTGCAGCACTTATTATTTTTCTTTCCTATTTCAGTTTTCCTTTTGCAATTTTGTGAAGAATAAAAATAAAGACTTTGATGTAGAGAGGGAAGATTTGTTACTAAAGTAACAAAAAGTGAAGTAATGCTTGAGTCCAAATGGTGGAATAAAATTATAAAAATATCTGTCAGAATCCATTTATATCATATTCATAAATGGAATGTTTCAAACATTATTCCATGGATTCTGCCATCTCCCGAAGAGAAGAGAATAGATGTGTATTGAACCGGCAATAGGCATTTCAAAGGAAAGGAGAAGCCTTTTGAACTGGGGAAACAAAAGGGGGGGCTAGCATCTGGCTTTTGTCACGGAAGACAGCAATAAACATGATGGGTCCTAATTTTCCTTTTCCCACGAGATGGATGATACGAGAGAAAGGATGGGGGACTGACCAAATGGGGTTAAGGGGGGGTTAAACCGGGAACTCTTTATAAGGGTTTACTTTGTGGAATAATATTAAGTCCTGTCTCGTTCCTACAACCAAGCATGTCATAGTAAAGATTCTTTTTTGGAATAGATTTGACTCCAAGAATTTTGTCTTCCTAAGACGTGGTTTGGGGTGGGTCCTGACAATATCTCAGAATCACACTAATTCACATGAATATAAAAATTAGAGGATGGGAAGCACAATCAGATTTACAAAATTGTACTATTTTAACCAGTCTAAATAAAAATAGTGTTTTGGCTACCCTGGAGTAAATTTCTTGGTCTGATCTGCCTCTTAGGGCTAACAAATTTGGATTCTATGTGTGTTTTAATTCTTGTTTTCACTGTGATGTAACTGCTGAGAGATTGCAGCAGGACAAAAATCAAATCAATAAATAAATATCATCTTAAAATTCATTTTATAAATTTTACCTGGATCACACTGGAGGCTTTGTTAGTGTCCAATGAAATTAGAACAGTTTACCTGCAGCTGTGTCCATAACATCAATTACAAAGCGAATATTTTCAGATACTTGCCTGTATTTTGTAAATCTGGGTAGAGATGTGTAAATTTTAGGTACAATTTTCTACAGGCTTCTATCTAGTGTTATCAATATTTTAACACCCGCATTAAGGAAAGACACTGCTCTCTAGCTTGCACATTTTATAGGCTGTTTCTCAGTCTTTAATATTACAGTCATATTATCCTCATAGAATGATGAAGGAAATGTACTGTTTAACAGGAAATTAATTAGGCTTTTCCCAATTTCATAGGTTGCAATGTCTTTGTAACATCAAAGTCTGTGCCAGTATATTTTTGTTTTGAGAATTTTTTCCATTTCAGGAAATTAATAATTTGCTGCTCTGTTCCAAAAGTCTCTAAACAATATAACAGTATAAAAATCATAAAGCTATTGATGAATAGATTCTGTTTTGGTAAATAAATGTACATTATTAAATTAAAATTCAGGTACAAAGTTCCATCATTTCTGTTGTTTTAAACAATAGGTCAATAATGTGCCAGCTTTCTCTTGTGTTTCTAACATTTCTGGTTAATACATTTGTAAAGGATTAAAGTTTTTCTAGTGTATAAGATCTAATTTAAACTTTCTTGCTGACTGTATTTCTGACATATAACAAGAATCAGTCTATAACCATCTGTTCCAATTATATAAAAGTAGACTTTCTACTGACATTATGAACACTTGTTAAAGTAATGTAATTTATATTCTGGACATACTGTTAATTGAAATAAATCTAATTCATTGCCTTTGGGATCTACCATATCTACAGATTATTCAGAGATTAGGATTTGCCATTTGTTCAGATTCAATAAATGTCCTGGTTTTGCATCTTTCTTGAAGCATATCACTATATGTTGAATTAAACATGTCTAAATGTATCCATGCAATTTCAATAGATATACAGGTGGCCCCTCATTAGTAACCACAAGTGGGGTTGACAAATTGGTTGCTAGGCAAAGTGTTTGTTAAAGATAAAATCACATGATGTGAGGGCTTCCGGATGGCAAGGCGACGCCGGAGGCAGCCATTTCTTGGCTGTCAGCCTCGCGGCTCCATAGAGCCACCGAAAACAGCACTGATCAGCTGTTCGGCGGCTTGGAAGCCCCCAACTCGGGAGAAGAGGAGGGGGTGAGCATCCAGGTAGGGGTAGAGCTCTCCGGGGCCGCCAGAACTTAGAGTTTTGGTGGCGGAAGGATTGAGCCCCCCCCGAAGCCTGGGCATGCTCCGGACTGCGAGGCGTCTCTGCTCCGGGTTTTTTGGAGCAGAACAGGGTGTTCGCAACCATCCCTGCTAGCAAGGAAGAGCTTATGAGAACGAGGACGCAGGCAGAGCGATGCAGGAGATTTTGGTGAAGATGATGTTTTGATCTTTAACTCAATGGACTTTGCTGAATCTGCATGTGAAAGTGAGTAGTTAACAATAGAGGGTGAAAATGGCGACTATATCTTCTAAAGTTCCTGCCCTGAGGCAGCAGTCTTCAGCGAAAACTTTATTGTCCTCTGCATCTGAATCTGTATCAGCTTTTACAGTAAAAGATTTTCAGAATTTGCTCCAAGAAACTATGGAAAAGCAAATGCAACAATTTGTTGAGATAATGGAGAAAAAGTTGGAGGAGAAGTTTACAGAGAAATTAGCAGAAATGAGAGCAGACATCACATCTGCAACGTTAAATATGGCTAAAAGCATTGAGATTTTGGATGAAAAAGTGGAAGATCTTGTTCAAAATGATACTAGAATGGAAGCCAAAATGACAGAAACTGAAAATATGATAGCGAAAATGGATTATGATTTGATTTCGACACAGTATTTTCAGATGGAGCTTGCTTTGAGAATCAGAGGCCTAAAAGAAAATCCTAAGGAAAATTTGACGAAAATGGTTTCTGAGGTTTTGGAAGGGGTGTTGGAGCGACCAGCAGATGAAATAATGGAAGATATAGATAAAATCTTCCGTGTTAATTCGTGGATTGCAAGACAAAGGAAACTACCCAGAGATGTGGTGGTTTATTTCACAAAGAGAAAGATTAGAAATGAAGTTATCCAGGCCTCCTATAATATTGATTTTGTAATGGATGAGCAAAAAGTTTTGATTTTAAAAGAGATTCCTGCAAGAATTTTAAGAAAAAGGAGGGAATTTGCTTTTTTGACGCAAGAATTGAGACGACGTGATATTAAGTTTAGATGGCAAATACCAGAGGGTATGGTGGTGACTTATGAAGGTACGAGGCATTGTCTTACCACGGTGGTTCAGGCACGTGACTTTTACAGTAATGTTTTAAAAGCAGTCCCCATATCGTCTTTGGAGTCTACAAAGAAAAAAGGTGACAGAGAGCCTCAACGTTCCAGAGAGAATCCACAAGATGTTGAAGGGTTAACGCAGACAGATGTGAAAGTTACAGGAGTGGGTCAAATTTCATCATCACGGGAGAAGGCCAGAAATTGGAAGAGGTGTGCTGCTTCTGGAAGAATGAAGCAAACCTGAGGATTTAGTTGCATAATTGCAAGAGATAATAATGTTATAAGGATGCTAGAAGGATTAAGTATGTGGGGATTCATTTTTCACCCTTATAAAATAATTATATAATATTTTGTGTTGCTTTAGTTTTAAGATGATTATGAAAATTTAATTGGGAAGATTTGTAGTAGTGTTTATTGATATTCTGTAGGTTATGCTTTGTTATTTGGATGGAAAGTTTTAAGCCTGGAAGGTAGTGTATGGTATTTTAAGTTGTATAATATATTAGGATAAGGAAAGGTTGTATTAATTTGGTTTTAGTATGTTAAAGTTTAGTTGGATAGAAGAATAGTTTTATAAAACTGATATAAATTGTTTTATGTGTGATTGAAATTAATTTGTAATACTTTTATGGGTAATATTGGAGTAGGTAATAGAATATAAGAATATAAGAATGATGTGATTATATAAAAAAAAATTAAGTTTGGAAGTAATCTATGGTATTTTAATTTGTATAATATATCAGGATAATATGAATTTAAAGCTTAGTTGGGAAGAAGAACAGCGTTAGACAATTGATATAAATTGTTTTATTTGTGATTGTTTTTATTGGGTAGATTGAAAAGTATTATATTGTTTTAGAATAATTATTGATATGATATATATATATATATATTTGGAGTTTATCTATATGAGTTAAAGTTCGATATAGTTCAGGATTGTTTGCGTAAGCTAGATTATGATTGTTTGTATTTTTATACCCTGTATTCTGCTCTGGGAAGTGGGGGGGGAGGGGAAAGGGAGGGTGGGGTTGGGGAGGGTTGGGGAGGGTGGGAGGGAAGGGGGCTGGGCGGGTTCTTTTTTTCCTTTTTTTGTTTTGTTCTTGTTGTTTGTTAAAGCTAAAATGTATTCTAAAACTTTTTAATAAAAAAAAATCACATGATGTGAGAGGCTTATGACCTCATTTTTCCTTCACTCATTAAGCAAAGCACCACAGTTGCGAAGCAAAAACAAAACTATCCTGTCACCCTAATGATTTTAGTTCCAGTTTCTAACACACAAACACACACACACACATACACACACACACCAACAACAACATACTGAAGCTAGTAAAAAATTGATGAGGGGAAGATACAAATAATTAAGTTTAAATCTTTCTCTACATCCCCCAAAGGAGGCAGAGATAGCCCCCCCAAAAAATGAATGAAATCATTCTCTGAGATTTATCTCACAGAAGGTGGAGAGAGAAATCTCCAAAACCATAAGAGAGTGTGTGAAGTTTGTGAGATGGAGTGCTCTTATGTGTAAAACTGCAGTAAGCTAAAATATACTTAAAGAAGATTGCTCCATTACAAAACCAGGACAAAAATCTCACTCCAGCCAACATGTCCCTCTTGAAAATAGAAACTTTGAAAACGGATACACTGAAGGCTACTATCATGAAATGGTATATGTCTCTGTAAAAAGCTTTTCTGCCATGATCCCTGTTATCCATATCGTACGTGGCACCCTGCCTGCCACTGCATTTACAATGTTTATTTGCAGAAACTTTTACCTCGCCAGCCTTTGTGAAATCCTTAGAAATGTACGTCAGGTTGACCATCTGTATTAACTCTGCTTGTCACAAGTGAATGCATGCATGCAAATTACAATCTCATGATGGGGACACTGGTACAATCACAAATGCTCACTGGTTGTGAAGCACCCACATGGCAATCACATACCATGGGGCACTATAATGGCCGTAACTGTGAAAATTTGTCACATAGTTGTTTTCTTCAACTATCATTACTTTAAACAGTCACTATACAAAGATCTACCTTAATGCAGTGGTTAAAATTCTCATAAAAATGAGCTGCTATATGAATTTAATAAATAAATAAAATAATCAATCAATATCAATCAATCTTTGTGGTATGATTGATGCTATTAAAATGAATATTATATCAAGATTAATGTATATGTTAAGAGGGATTGCAGTGTTAACTCCTATTAGATACCACACATTTATATAAAGTCCCTAGAATCTATCTGGTTAAACTGGATTTAGCTTACAAGGATAACAGCTTTAACTATCATATTTCCAATTATATCACTGCACTTTTATTGTATCTATCTATCTATCTATCTATCTATCTATCTATCTATCTATCTATCTATCTATCATCTAGCTATCTAGCTATCTAGCTATCTATCTAGAAAGAGAGAGAGAGAGAGAATCTATTTGGAAATCAAGTTTTCAAGTATGCTAATCCAGCTTCTTCATTCCCTGGTTTGAAAGGTGCTAAATATCTTTAATTATTAATAGACAAGCAATGTAGCAATAGCAATAGCAACAGCACTTAAACTTACATACAGATTTTAAAAAAAACATTATTGGACCTGGTTAGTCACTGAATGGCAGACTACCAAGACGTTTTGCTTTGAAAGAGAGTTATTTTAGTTTTAGCAGATTCCAGCACTTGGCAGATCCTTTTGGGATTGAGAAATTGAAATATGTTTGGGTTGGTTTATGGAGACATGGAAGACCACTATTGAATATCAGGGCATCTATTAGATTGGGAAGCTAAAAAAAAAATACCTTGGAATAAGACAATAGCAAATTACCACTTCTGTATTGTTCCCAAAAACATGGACTCTAAGTGAAATCAGCAGGTAAAAGTCCAACTGCAAGAGGTTGGTGTTAAGTATTGCATTGGTTCGAAGCACAAGGCGAGACGAGTAGGTGAAAACAGAAAAATGCTTTATTGAGCTGCTGGAACAGAAGTGAAGTGCGCATGCGTCCGCATTGCTATTTATCTGGTTGGCCACTAGATGGCAGCCAATAGATTTAAAGTAATGCAGTTCCCGCATAAATCAGCCAATGGCTGAGCAGGAGACTCTACGTCTGGCTAAAAACCCCAAGCTGTTACACAGGCAACCGTTAGCAGCAATCACAGACACGTGAAATTTACATTACACCCCTCCCCCCTAGAATGTACACACATTCTACAAATCACTTAAGCACAAAATCTTGCAAATATGGTGGTGGTCTGCACGACCTTGTAGAACGCCTGGGAGATCCAGGCACATTGTGGTCTACCAGCTTGCCTGTCAGGCTGGGTAGACCAGTAGTCAGGAATACACAAGAGTCGGACTGACTCAAGTACCTTTGGTTGACCCTTCCAGGTTGGCCCAGACCAAAGTCCAAAGCAGGAGCAGAGTTAGCACAGTGGCTGTCTTGTTCTGGTTGGCTTTCCCCATCAGGGGACCCATGTTGCACTCCCGGGCTGTGCCCACTCACAACCACCTCCCCATTGAATTGACTGCAAGAGTCCTCAGAGCATGTGAACTGCTCTGTACCAATGCTGGATTCTGTCTCTGGGGACGGGCCTGATGCAAGGTCCTTGTTTTGTGGCCGTTCTGTATAACTCTTACGCAGCTGATCAATATGGCAGTGGATGATTCTCTCCCCATCCATAGCCACCTCGTAGGAGAGGAGGCCAGTAGTTTTGACAATTTTGGCCGGCACCCAAAAGTTCCCATGCCCATACTTCCTGGCCCACATCCCCTCACCCACTTGCAACCCCCTTGGAGCTTTCGGGCATGAGGTGTCTGCTGCCACCAAGTCAGGGTGCAGCCTGTCCAGTTTCGTGATTAGTCTTTTTCCACAGCGAAGTTCTGCTGGCCTCTTCACGGTCGCTGTGCAAGGCATAGTATGCTGGCTCAGCAAGAAGTCAGCAAGCCTATGGTGCCAATCTCCAGTCACTATGCGCTTCAGTGACTCTTTTGTTGTGCAGACCATGCATTCAGCTTGCCCATTAGAGGACGGGTGAAAAGGGGCTGAAGTGGCATGCCTTATGACAGAGGTCTTCAAACTCGGCCCTTTTATGACTCATGGACTTCAACTCCCAGAATTCCTCAGCCAGTGTGCCTGGCTGAGGAATTCTGGGAGTTGAAGTCCATGAGTCATAAAAGGGCCGAGTTTGAAGACCCCTGCCTTATGAGGTTTGCCCTCAAGAAGGCCTGGAACTCTGTTGCTGTGAACTAGGCCCCATTGTCTGAGACCATGATGTCCGGCAGCCCGTGTATTGCAAAAAGCTTTCTAAGCACCCGGATGGTCCTAGCAGTAGTCATAGTTGATGTGGGAATTACAGTACTTCCAGCCATTTGGAGTAGCTGTCAACCACTATCAGAAATAGTTGCCCTTGAAAAGGGCCAGCGAAGTCAGTATGAATCCTTGACCACAGTGTATGAGTCTCCTCCCATCTGTGGACTGGAGCCTGTGGCATTTCTGGTCTGGACTGTTGACACATGTAACACTCTTGTACATGGGACTTGATAGCCTTATCTAACCCAGGCCACCAAAGGAAGCTCCTTGCCAATGACCCACATGGGAAGACTGCAGTACCCGCTGCCTTAATGAAGTGGGGACAACGACCTTGCTCCCCCACAGGATGCATCCCTTATGAGCTGAAAGCTCATGTCTGCAAGTAAAATAACTCTGGAATTCAGGTCCACAGCTATTTTCTAGCCACCCTGAACCCATGCCAGAACCCTGCTCACAACTTTGCAGCAGTTTCTGCAGCCACATCCCCCGCATGTAGAGGAAACTCAGGCAAATCTTGGATTGACAAGATGCAAGAGGCTGGAGCCAGATTTGGCTCCATGTGTGGTAATGGTAGCCTGCTTAGGCCATCAGCATGGCCCATGTCCTTGCCAGGTTTAAATGTCAGCCTATAGCTATAGGCAGACAGGAAAATGGACCACCTTAGTATTCTAGGTGAAAGGATTTGGGGGGTCTGTCTGTCAGTAGTGAACAACCCCAATAATGGTTTGTGATCCGTGAATATTGTGAATTCCCTGCCATACAAGTAATCATGGATTTTTTTCACCCCGGCCACGATGGCCAGAGCCTCTTTGTCAATTTGAGCATAATTTTGCTCAGCAGCTGACAGGGTGCGTGAATAGTATGCAATTGGGACTTGAGTCCCATCTCTGGACAAATGGCTTAGAACAGCCCCCACCCCATAAGGGGATGCATCACAGGCCAGGCAGACTGGCAAATTCTCATTGAAATGAGTGAGCACTGAATTAGAAGACAGTAATGCCTTTACTGCCTTGAAACTGCTTTTGTGAACCTTGGTCCACTTCCATGGGACGTTCTTATCCAAGAGCCGGTGTAATGGCTCTGCCACTGTGGCCTTGTTAGGTAGGAATGCATGGTAAAAGTTCAGGAGGCCCAGGAATGCCTGGAGCTCTCCTTTTGACTTGGGGGAAGGTGCCATCTGAATGGCTCTCAATTTGTATTTGGCAGGGTGGATGCCATCGGCATCGATGTGGAAACCCAGGAACTCAATAGAAGGACCCCAATTTTGTCCCTTCTGAGTTTATATCCCTCAGAGTGGAACCATTGGAGGACGGCCTTCAGCCTCCCGGCAAGCTCCTCAGTGGACTCACCGGCAATAAGTACATTGTGAAAATAGGGGCAAACCCCTGGAATGCCCTTTAACATGCACTCCATTACTCCCTGGAATATTCCTGGGGCCACGCTAACCCCAAACTGGAGGCGTTTGACTTTGAATGACCCCCCCTGTGTGTTATGATTGTTTGCGTGGCTGCAGTGGCCTCATCAACCAGTAGCTGTTGATAAGCCTGAGCCAAATCTAATTTTGCAAACACGGTACCCCCTTGCAGTGATGCCAGGATGTGGTTCACAACTGGCACCAGGTATGTGTGCTGCTGCAAGGCTCTGTTAAGGGTACATTTATAATCAGCACAGATTCTGATTTCCCATTGGCCTTAAGTGGCATGACAATGGGAGTTTCCCACTCCCCCCCCCATCTACAGGCTGTAAGATTCCCTGGTTTACTAGCTTGTCCAGCTCTGCATCAATCTTATGCTTAAGCGTGAATGGCACTCTGTGGGGCTTGATCCTTATGGGCATTACAGCAGGATCAAGCTTGAAAGCTATCGGAGGACCCTTGTACTGACCCAGGCTAGAGTCAAACATGTCCGTGAACTCCTCGCATACTGACACCAAGTTTGCCACTTGTGTCTGGTTGATCCCTGTAACTTGGATTGCCAGGGCATCAAACCAATCAAGGCCTATGAGACTTTTTCTCTGGCCCTCCACCACGACCACATCCAGGAGCCCCATAAACCCCTTGAACCTGACGGCCAATGTGGCCTCACCCTTGACGGTGACCAGGGAATTCTGGAAATCGTTAAGGAGTATGTCAGATGGCCTGAGCTTGGCCCACCTCTTGCTGTGTCTACAGACTTGCCTGAAGGTATTCAGAGACACTGCCGAGTCAGTATCCAGCTCCATCCTGCAAGGAATGCCTTGCAGTTTGACCTGAAGTCAGAATTTGGGTTTGAGGGGCCTTTGAGCTCCCGTGTGGCAGACACTTCTGCGACTGGAGAAGAACCCTATTCTGAATTGCCCCGGGGCCCTGGTACTTCTTCTTGGACTGTCATGCTGCTTGTGGTCCTGTTGGCAACCCTGACAGACAGATGTGATATGGCCTGTCTTCCCACAGGCCCAACACGTGGCCATTTGGAATTTGCAGTCTGCTAGAAGATGGCGGCCTCCGCAGCCCAGGCACTGAAGAGAGGGAACTGCCTTATCAAGAGTGCTCGTGTCCTTGCTGTGGTGCTTCTGGACCATGTCAACTTCTTGGTTGAGGTCGTCTTCTTCCATTAGTTCAGCGTCCTCATGGTGGACTGCTTCCTCATGCGTTGTGCTTTTGGCGGGCTGCATAGCCTTCACAGCACCTCAGGCAGCTTCATCTGCCATGACTTCTTTGAGAGCTTCTTGGAGCGAGAGAGTTTTTTTGGCAAAGAGTTTCTGTTGCAACTCTGCTCCGAATGCCGCAAACTAGCCTGTCCCGAAGCCTCTCCTCCAGGTCCAAAAATTGGCACAAACGCGAAGCTCATCTCAACGCCGCGATGAATTTGGTGGCTGTTTCACCCGGTTGCTGAACATACTGTTTGAATGCGTGTCACCATGCTATCACCGATAGCTTTGGCTAGAAGTGCTCACCGAGTCTTTTCTTCAAGTCCATGAATGATACGGACTCTATCTGGGCTGGCGCGACGAGATTCTCCACAATATCGAAGGTGGCTGGGCCACCCTCCACAAAGGAGGGTTGCAGCCTTAAGGCCATCTTCGGAAACCTGGTTTGCTCTCAAGTAATTCTTGACACGTGTGATGTATGACAACCATCTCTCTGGGTGAGTGACGTCAAATTCTTCTAGTTTTCCGACCTTGGCCATTGCAGCAGGTCTTTGCGACTAGAGAGTCGTTTCTTCTGTCCTGCTTCCCAGTTGGCCCTGGAGCTGGTCCACAGGGCCACGTGGTCGCTAGCGTGGGGACTAGCCAACCGGAGGGTGGGGAACCGCATTCCCAGCCAGGCGTGTCGCTGGCCTCACCCTAGTGACTTGTTGCAGCTCTTCGCAGGAAGCAGGATCCCACCTTCATTGCCAGTGTTAAGCATTGCGTTGGTTTGAACAATGAGGCGAGACGAGTAGGTGAAAACAGGAACATGCTTTATTGAGCTGCTGGAACAGAAGTGAAGTGCGCATGCGTCCACACCACTATTTATCCAGTTGGCCACTAGATGGCAGCCAATAGATTTAAAGTAATACAATTCCCACATAAATCAGCCAATGGCCGAGCAGGAGACTCTAAGTCTGGCTAAAAACCCCAAGCTGTTACACAGGCAACCGTTAGCAGCAATCACAGACATGTGAACTTTACAACAAGAAAACCCTCAATACATTACAGTTGGTCTATAAGATAACTCTCATTACCATTCCAACAGTACATCTACAAAAAGACTTTCCTTTCCACTCAAATAAACCTGGTTACTTCCCCCCCCCCTTCTTCTGGATGAATATGATTAATTTAAATGAACTTTACCATGGAGGCAGTGACCTCACATTTGGCAAAATAAATACAGTCTGTATCTCACACCAGGAATTAATTAAAAGTAGTAAACATTTGACTGAATTTCTCCAAGCATTCAGATTCCTGAAGCACTTATTCTCAAAATATGTCTGCAGATGAATTTTCTGTCATCACAAAAAATAATGAATGCTTGTTCTCTCTCAGCTACCAATTGTATCATTTGAATAATAAACAACAGTCTTCTTTCACATGTTCAGGAAATCTATGTATCTTGCAATAGATAAAAAAATAGTATGGCTACAATAGGTATCGCTTTATGGTTGTGGCAGATCAGAATAAGAACTCAGATTGATTCAATTAGATCTTTATTTATATGAAGGTGCACACAATGCATTCAGAAAGTAGTGAGACCCCCTTCACTTTTTTTAATTTTGTTCTGCTGCAGCCTGATTCTACAGTTGTTGAAATTCAACTCAATACCCCATAATAACAAAGTGAAAAAAGAATTTTAGAAATGTCTGTAAATTTATTAAAAAGAAAAAAACTGAAATATCACATTGGCATATGTATTCAGACCCTTCACTCAGAACTTTGTTGAAGCACCTTTGGCAGCAATTACAGTCTCGAGTCTTTCTGTGTATGATGCAACAAGCTTTGCACACCTGGATTGGAGGATTTTGTGCCATTCTTCCTTGCAAATCTTCTCAAGCTTAGTCAGGTTGGATGTTGACAGTTGGTGGACAGCCATTTTCAGGTACCTTCAGAGATGTTCAATAGGGTTCAAGTCAGGGCTCTAGCAGGGCCACTCTAGGATATTCACAGAGTTGCTCCTCAGCCACTCCTGTGTTGTCTTGGCTATGTGCTAGGATCATTGTCATGTTGAAAAGTGAACCTTCAGCCCAGTCTGAGCTCCTGAGTGCTGTAGAACAGGTTTTCATTGAGGATATCCCTGTACTTTGCTCCATTCAGCTTTCCCTCAACCCTGACCAGTCTCCCAGGCTCTGCTGCTGAAAAATACCACACAGCATGATGCTGCCACCACCAACCTTCATTGCTGGAATGACATTAGGCAGGTGATGAGTGGTGCTTGGTTTCCTCCAAACATAACATTTAGAATTGAGGCCAAACAGTTCAATCTTGGTTTCATCAGATCAGAGAATCTTGTTCCTCACAGTCTGAGAGTCCTTCAGGTGCTTTTTTTTTTACAAATTCCAAGGGGCCTTTCATGTGCTTTGCACTGAGGAGAGGCTTCTGTCTAGCCACTCTGCCATAAAGCCCAGATCAGTGGAGGGCTATAGTGATGATTGTTCTTCTGGAATTCTGTCCCATCTCCACACAGTCAGAGTGACTATCTGGTTCTTGGACACCTCTCTTACTGTAAGGACCTGCCTCAATTAAGCCTCCCAAGAAAGCACAACTCTTGAAACTTGCATTGTTTCAACAGGAACATTTATTGGAAGGTACTGACAGCAGGATAGTAAGGCAGGATCTGAGGATTTCCTGCATGAAATGTTACATTAAAAGAACCCTTTCAAACCCCACCCCAACTGTCCATATGGCCAGTTCAAATTGTAGGATTTTTTAAAAAGAAAATAATAACAAGCATGTATTTGAAACCCAAAAAGGCCACATTCAAGGGTTGTTTATAATAGCTGTTGAATTCAGTGAAATTTTCTCTTAAATAAATCACATAGGCTTATATGGTAGTTACTGCAAAAAGAAAAAGTTATCCTTGAGTTTATATAAAGAACAGTTATGATGTTCTTACTGTATATCTTATATATCTTTAACATATAGTACTGCATCCAATCTTCAAATGCCTATGACAGCAGGACTGGAATATCAGGATTGAGTGAGGGGAAAAATGGATAGCAGGTAGTTGTCCCCTGACAAATCTCCTAGAGCAGGGGTGTCAAACTCAATTTCATTGAGGGCCGCATAAGCATTACGGTTGCCCTCAGAGGGCCAGGTTGGTGTGGCCTGGGTGGGTGTGGCCTACTGGGTGGGCATGTCTAAAGTGTATACGGCCTACTGGGTGGGCGTGGCCAGCTCTACATCGTTCGCATCAAGGGGCCTGGGCAGCAGTGGGACAGATCTGAGGGTCTCTGGGCCAGGGCCAAGGCAGTGGGGGCCGTTCCCTCACTGTTTCCAGGATGGCTTCGTGGGCCGGATGAAACCACTTTGCGGGCCAGATCCGGCCCCCGGGCCTTGTGTTTGACATGTCTGTCCTAGAGCCATAGTGGCGAACCTATGGCACGCGTGCCACAGGTGGCACACAGAGCCCTCTCTGTGGGCATACGCGCCATCGCCCCAGTCCTAGGCCTTCAGCTGGGTTTTATAAAACTTTTTCACTTTAGGCCTCCACCGCCGTGTGCAAAAAAAAAAAGTTTCAATCAATCAATTTCAACTTCTCATGGGAAAAAAAAGATCTCAAAAAGTTGGAATTGATTTTTAGTCCCACCCAGTCTGCCATTACCACCACAGCCACACCCACCCAATGGGCCACACCCACCCAATTGGCCACACCTACCCAATTGGCCACACCCACCTGGCACCCAATGATACATAAGTAGGTTTTGGGTTGCAGTTTGGACACTCGGTCTCTAAAAGGTTCACCATCACTGTCCTAGAGCCATGGTGGCACAGTGGTTAGAATGCAGTATTGTAGGCTAATTTTGCTAACTGCCAGCTATTTGATTCTCACTGGCTCTAAATTGACTCAGCTTTTCATCCTTCCAAGGTCAGTAAAATGGGGACCCAGGTTGTTGGGGGCAATATGCTGACTCTGTAAGCCACTTAGAGAGGACTGTGAAGTGCTGTGAAGTGCTATTGCTATTTTAAATTCTGTGACACAGTAAATTTATTACACTTGAACAAGGCATTCAGTTATGAAAATCATATATAAATCCAGTGTCGAATTTGTATCCTACAGCCTCTTGATTGACCTTTAATCTGGATATCTTTTGGGTATTCAATTATTCTAAATATAGTGATCAATGATCAACAAACATGCAACTCAGAAGCATTCAGCACAATAAGTCTGCACTGTTTCCAGTTTGAAAAGAGCAAGGTATTGTTTCTTTGTTGTTTTCCAATTCTTTCCATTTGTAATTTTGTAGACATAGTAATTATTCATAATTATAATTATGAATAACAAAGAGAAATCTTTTTTAGGTTTTCATAATAGTCTGTGAAATATTTCCAATATTTGATTCCATAAGCAACAATTGAAACATAATAATTTAATTCTCTGATAGAAAATGTTTTTTCCCCTCTTCTATAACTTTTTAATTAAAGGCCTTCTGAAAATATTTTGCTGCTTGAAGCAGAACATTTAATTCTTTTTTTTGTGCCCTATCATGACAAGGTTCACAGTTTTCAAGGAAAGTCAAGTTATTTTGATACCTGAAGGTGGTATCTTGTTTCTTATTGGTTAATAAAAAGGCAGCAATAATAATACAAACTACTTTACTATTCTTTCAAGGCAGCTATAATCAGTTGCCTGAAGAAGTTGCTTCAGTCTTTCCCATGCTTGAAATCTGCTTCTAGTGCTACATGCCTGTTCTGAAAGAATTTCGCAGAAAACTTTTCACTGGCAAAAAAACAGAGCACAAATGTATTATTTGTGGTAACAGAAGAATGAAGCCAAAACATCTTCTCATTTACATTTTGAAATCAACTCTAATGCTCTATATTTCTCATTGCTGAGATAATGAACATTGCCACGATAACTATGTAGAAATTCTACATTCCTCCACCAAAATTAATTGTTTTTATAATATGTCACTTTACCTATACTATATCTGTGCATTTGGTTTTTCTTGCCTAAATGTAGAAGCTTATTTTTTTCACCATTGAATTTCATTTTATTAGATAGCACCTAATGTTCAAGTCTGTCAAGATCCTTCTGTATCTTAAGCCTATCTTCTGGAGTGTTGGCTATTCCTGCCAGCTTAGTGTCATCTACAAATTTTATGAGTTTCCCATCTATCCTCTCATCCAAATCATTGATGAAGATGTTGAAGAGCACTGGGCCCAGAGCAGAGCCCTGGGGCACCCCACTACACACTTTCCTCCATGTAGATGCAGTTTTATTTTATTTTTTATTAAAGAGTTTTACAAAAACAAAGTTTTACAATATATCCCCAAATCCCTCCCACCCCAAACCCACCCAATTCCCCCCCACTTCCCATAGCTAAATACAGGATTATAGTTACAATAATCATATTCTAAATAAAAATTATGCATAATATACAATTAACCAAATTCATAATGTGCTTTAACTCCCCTTTAACATAACTACAAACAACGTACCAATAACAATATCCCACTAAGATCTACTCATAAGCTAGTAGATGCAGTTTTATTGAGGACCACATGCTAAGTACAGCCAGTCAGCCAGCTATGAATCCATCTGGTGGTGATGCTGTCTAACCCACATTTTTGTATCTTATCAAGTAGTAGGTTGTGGTCTACTTTTTCAAATGCCTTACTGAAGTCCAAGTAAATTATATCCACAGCATTCCTCTGGTCCACTAATTTTGTCAGCTGGTCAAAGAATGCAATAAGATTTGTCAGTCATGATCTGTTTTTGACAAACCCATGTTGGCTTTTAGTAATGACTTTGTTTGCCTCTAGGTGTTTGCTGATTCATTGCTTGATTATCTTTTCCAAGATCCTCCCAGGTATTGAGGTCAGGCTGATAGGTCTGTAGTTTCCTGGATCCATTTTTTTTTCCTTTTTTGAAGATGGGAACTATATCAGCTCTTTTCCAGTCCTCTGGTAGTTCCCCAGTGCTTCCTCGGCTAGGATGCACCAGTCATGGAGGCAGGCAGGGGCTCCTCAGGTGATGCAAGTATGGTAGAGATCATCATTCAGCCCATCTTTGGAGCAACTCACCATGATGTCATCTGGCCAGTTGAGATGGCAAGCCAGGTCTCGGAATTCTTTGGTGTATTCGGCTGCTTGGCATCAGTCCTGCCTCACAGTCTTGATGAAATCCCTAGCTTTCCAATCAGCTAAGGGATCTTCGAATCTCCATCTCAGCACGGCCATGAATTGGTTGAAGTTTTGAAATTCAGGGAGTGTCAGCATTGTGTAGGTCACCATCCAGTGAGCCACTGCACCTTCCAGGGCCATGATTATGATTCTAACCTGGCCAATCTTGCTGAGGATTTCCCAACTGTACTCATACATGTAGCTCAGGACTTGAGACAAGAAGAAGCCCAATTGTTAGGGGTTCCCATAATATTTCACACCCAAGGGGGAAGTTTTGCAATTGGAGTGAAGGTTCCTTCTCCTTCTGGCTCTGCATCCAAAGGCCCCAGCCAGGGTGGCTTGAGTTGGGGTCAGGTTATGGCCCTGTGGTTTCCGTGGCACTGGCAGAGGTGCCAGGGTTGACAGATTCACTCTCCCCGCTTTTGTCTTCCTCCTCCAGCCTTTTCTCAACCCTGCCCTGGCAGGGTTCCATTTCTTCCTCTTTGAGGTTTTTGAAGGCTTCCACCATCAGGTTTATAGCTTGCTTAAGGAAGCAGTCAGACCGGGTGGGTCCTTTGTCTTCTTCTTCACTGAGGTTGAGCAACCATTCCATCTCACATTTCCAACCCAGCTTGTGACTTCTGCAGTGGAGGGTCAATTTCCGGGACCTTCCTTCCCAGTCCTCTTTCTTCTCCACACTGATTGACCATCTCGGCTTAGCAAGGTTCTCTCCAGTTTCTGCCTCATCCAGCAAGCTAGAGGAGTTGGAGCTGCTGTCGCTCGGGCAAGCCTTTGGGGGCCCTCCACCCAGCACTCACTCTTGTCCTTTTCGCCACTGTGATTAAACATCACTTGCATGGTCCTCACGGTAGGGGTTTTCTTCCCTCTGGGTTGATCACTTTGCAGATCCTGTCTAATGTAAGGACCTGCCTCAATTAAGCTTCCCAAGAGAGCAGAACTCTTGAAACTTGCATTGTTACAACAGGAACTTTTATTGGAAGGTATTGACAACAGGATAGTAAGGCAGGATCTGAGGATTTCCTGCATGAAACGTTCCATTAAAAGAACCCTTTCAAACCCCACCCCTGGCTGGTTCAAATTGAGCCAATCCATAGGTGTCAAATTGTTGTGAGAAATAACTGATAAGGTGCCATTCTCAAGGCTGTCAAGTTTCTTCTTTCTTTCTTTCTTTCTTTCTTTCTTTCTTTCTTTCTTTCTTTCTTTCTTTCTTTCTTTCTTTCTTTCTTTCTTTCTTTCTTTCTTTCTTTCCTCTGCCTGGAAGGAAGCATAGGAAAGAAAGGAAAAATGCATAGGGGTTCTGACACTTACTAAGATCCTTCTCCTCTGATTGTTCAGCTTATAATAATAATAATTAATAATAATAATAATAATAATAATAATAATAATAATAATAATAATAATAATAATAATAATAATAATAATAATAATAATAATAATAATAATAATAATAATAAGAAGAAGAAGAAGAAGAAGAAGAAGAAGAAGAAGAAGAAGAAGAAGAAGAAGAAGAAGTTGAAGTTGGAAGGGACCTTGGAGGTCATCTAGTCCAACCCCCTACTCAGGTAGGAAACCCTATACCATTTCAGACAAATGGCTGTCCAGTCTCTTCTTAAAAACTTCCAGTGTTGGAGCATTCACCACTTTCCACTGGTTAGTTGTTCTAACTGTCAGGAAGTTTCTCCTTAGTTCTAGGTTGCTTCTCTCCTTGACTAGTTTCCATCCATTGTTTCTTGTCCTGCTTTCAGGTGCTTTGGAGAATAGCTTGGCTCCCTCTTCTTTGTGGCAGGCCCTGAGATATTGGAACACTGCTATCATGTCACCCCTCACCCTTCTCTTCATTAAACTACACATACCCAATTCCAGCAACCGTTCCCTATATGTTTTAGCCTCCAGTCCCCCAATCATCTTTGTTGCTCTTCTCTGTAATCTTTCTAGAGTCCCGACATCTTTTTTACATCGTGGTGACCAAAACTGGATGCAGTATTCCAGGTGTGGCCTTACCAAGGCATTGTAAAGTAGTATTAGTACTTCACGTGATCTTGATTCTATCCCTCTGTTAATGCAGCCTAGCACTGTGTTGGCTTTTTTGGCAACTGCAGCACACTGCTGGCTCATATTTAAGTGATTGTCCACTAGGATTCCAAGATCTCTCTCACAGTTACTACTATCGAGCAAGGTACCACCTATACTATAGCTGTGCATTTGATTTTTCCTGCCTAAATGTAGAACCTTACTTTTTTCACAATTGAATTTCATTTTGTTAGATAGTGCCCAGTGTTCGAGTCTGTTCAGATCCTCCTGTATCTTAAGCCTATCTTCTGGAGTATTGGCTATTCCTGCCAGCTTGGTGTCATCTGCAAATTTGATGAGTTCCCCATCTATCCCCTCATCCAAATCATTGATGAAGATGTTGAAGAGCACTGGGCCCAGAACAGAGCCCTGGGGCACCCCACTACACACTTCCTTCCATGTAGATGCAGTTCCATTGAGGACTACACACTGAGTACGGCCTGTCAGCCAGCTACGAATCCATCTGGTGGTGATGCTGTCTAACCCACATTTTTCTATCTTATCAAGTAGTAGGTTGTGATCTACTTTATCAAATGCCTTACTGAAGTCCAAGTAAATTATATCTACAGCATTCCTCTGGTCCACTAGTTTTGTCACTTGGTCAAAGAATGCAATAAGGTTTGTTTGGCATGATCTGTTTTTGACAAACCCATGTTGGCTTTTAGTGATAACTTTGTTCGCATCAAGGTGTTCGCTGATTTGTTGTTTGATTATCTTTTCCAGAATCCTCCCAGGTATTGAGGTCAGGCTGATAGGTCTGTAGTTTCCTGGATCTATTTTTTCCCTTTTTTGAAGATGGGAACTACATCAGCTCTCTTCCAGTCCTCTGGTAGTTCCCCAGTGCTCCAGGATCTTTGAAAAATATAGTTCAGTGGTTCTGAGATCACGTCTGCCAGTTCCTTGAGAACTTTGGGGTGTAATCCATCTGTTCCTGGTGATTTGAACTCGTCTAGGCTGGACAGGTGCTCACTTACCATTTTCTTGCCTATCTTAACTTGCGTTTATATTCTGTTTATTATGGCACTGGTTTTGGTAGGTTGGACTGTTTTTTCCCTTTGTGTAAAGACAGATGCAAAAATTGAGTTAAATAGTTCTGCTTTCTCCCTATTGCTTGTCACCTTCTTGCCACTTTCCCCCACTAATGGACCAATCATTTCCTTAACTTTTTTCTTGTTTCTTATATGTTGAAAGAAGCTTTTTTGGTTATTTTTGACTTTGGTCGCAAGCCTTAGTTCATTTTGAGCCTTAGCTTCCCTCACTTCATCTTTGCAGGCATGGGCTGTTTGCTGATATTCTGCCTTAATTATGTGCCCCTCTTTCAAATTCTTATACTTGTCCTTTTTATCTTTCAGTTTATCAGAGAGTTCTTTATGCATCCATGCTGGTTTCTTTTGAAAGCTGTTATTTTTCTTCTTTGTTGGTATTGTGCTAGACTGGGCCTTTATTATCTCACTTGTCAAAATTTCCCAAGCTTCTTGAGTTGTTTTCCCCTTTAGGATTCTCATCCATGGAATTCTTCCCATGGTCTCTCTAAGTTTATTGAAATTAGCTCTTTTAAAGTCCAAGACTCTAGTTTGGCTGTGTTCTATTGCTTGTGCCTCCAGAATGTTGAATTCCAATATTGCATGATCACTTCCCCCCAAGGTTCCTGTGGCTTCGACACCTTCTATCATTTCATCTCTGTTTGTGAGAATTAAATCCAATATGGCTAATCCCCTAGTTCCCTTCTCTAGGGGATTAGAGAAAGTTGTCTGCTAGGTTTGTCAGGAATCTGGTAGATCTTCCACTTGGTGCAGAATTTGTCTCCCAGTTGATATCAGGGTAATTAAAGTCCCCCATTACTATTATGATGCGCTTCCTACATACCTTAGTTAACTGACTAGCAAAAAGTACATCTATTTCCTCTGCTTGGTTGGGCGACCTATAGTATACACCTATGGCAATGTCATTTTTTCCCCTTTTATATTGACCCAAATACATTCAAGTTTACAGTTTTCATCATTGTTGTGCTCTATTTCTGTAGAGATAAAGTTATTTCTTATATAGAGAGCAACTCCTCCTCCTCTTTTGTTTAGTCTATTTCTTTTAAATAATTTAAATCCCTCTAGCTGTGTGTTCCGTTTGTGGGTTTCATCCCACCATGTTTCTGTAATGGCAATAATATCATATCCGCCCTCATTTACCTGAATTTCTAGTTCACCCTACTTGACATATGACCAGCTCTTGGAAGAGTCCTGGTTGTGCCAAACTTCTTCCATTTGAGAATTGTGGAGGCCACTCTGCTCTTAGGAACCTTCAGTGCATCAGAAATTTTATTGTTGCCTTCCCCAGATCTGTGCCTTGTAATAATCCTGACTCAGAGCTCTGCAGGTATTTCCTTTGATCTCATGGTTCTTGCTCTGCTACAGTATGCATTGTCAGTTGTGAGGCCTTCTAGAGAGAGGTGTGTGCCTTTCCAAATCATGTCCAATCAATTTAATTTACCACAGGTCAACTCCAAACAAGGTGTAGGAACATGTCAGCAACAATCAAAAGATACGAGAGGCACCAGAACTAAATTTCATGTGTTGTTGCAAAGGGTCTGAATACTTATGCCAATGTAATATTTATAATATTTAATTTAATTTAATTTTAATCCCATTTATATCCCGCCCTTCTCCGAAGACTCAGGGCGGCTTACAATTTAAGCACAAACCAATGTGCTTAGCAATAGCCTTCATTCTATGTATATGCCTGCTTATTAGGGCTTTTGGGGGGCCCCCAAGCGGCATTATTACAAAGTCAGCTTATTGCCCCCAACAATCTGGGTCCTCATTTTACCTACCTCGGAAGGATGGAAGGCTGAGTCAACCTTGAGCCTGGTGGGATGCAAACCTGCACTAATTACAGGCAGCTGGTGTTACTTAAGGAGGCATTAGCCCACTGTGCCACCAAGGCTCCAAGGCGGATATGATATTATTGCCATTTATTTATTTTATTTATTTATTTTATTACATTTATATACCGCCCTTTCCCTGAGGACTCAGGGCGGTTTACAGGGAATTAAAAACCACAATACAAAAGTTAAAACCAGTTTAAAAAAGATTAAACTTAACCCTGTGCAAATAAAACCCCAGTTAAAATAAATTAATCCTCAGCCTGGGCCAGAGAGCTCAAAGAGCCAGGTCTTCAGGCCCCGGCGGAATGAACGGAGGTCGGGGGCAGTCCTCAGCTCCACTGGCAGCTGGTTCCAAAGGGCAGGCGCCCCCACTGAGAAGGCCCTATCCCTGGGCGTTACCCGCCGGCAATCTCTTACCGGTGGGACCCTGAGCAGACCCTCCCTGTGGGAGCGCACTGGACGAAGGGCACTTGATGCTGCCATATCTGGGAGATGAAGCGTCAGAGACGGGGCCTAGAGAGCTGTTGGAGATCCAGCCTATCGGAATCCGACTGATTGCGACTAAGGTCCTCTACAAGGTCTTATCTAGCGGCGATGAGGGCGGCAAGGTCTAACTACTTTGCTGCCCTCATCGCATCCGCAGATAATCGCCTGGCCGCCCTGTTCAGGGTAACCCACTCCCTCCTCAATCAGGAGGTGAGGGAGGAGTCGTTGCAGGGTCGTGCTGAGGAGTTTAGCCAACATCTGGCAGACAAAATCGCTCGGATTCGGGCCGGTCTGGACTCCGACTGGGCAGAGTCTGACAGAGGTGACATGAGCGGTCTTGGTGATATTATCTGGGAAGAGTTCAACCCTGTGACTCCGGAAGATGTGGACAGGATCATGGGGAGGCTGAGCTCCACCACGTGTTTATTGGACCCATGCCCCTCCTGGCTGGTCTATGCAGCTCGGGAGGGGACACGCGGCTGGCTCCAGGCAGTGATAACTGCTTCTTTGAGTGAGGGTAGCTTTCCTGCCACCTTGAAGGAGGCGGTGGTGAAGCCCCTCCTCAAGAAGCCTGCCCTGGACCTGGCTATTTTGAACAACTATCGTCCGGTCTCCAACCTTTGCTTTCTTGCAAAGGTTGTTGAGAGCGTGGTGGCGCATCAGCTCCCTCTGTTCCTGGAGGAAGCTGATTATCTGGACCCGTACCAATTGGGCTTTAGGCCCGGGTACAGCATAGAGACAGCATTGGTCGCACTGGTGAATGATCTCTGGCGGGCTTGGGACAGGGGTTGTTCCTCTGTCCTAGTCCTATTAGACCTCTCAGCGGCTTTCAATACCATCGACCATGGTATCTTACTGCGGCGTCTCAGGGGGTTGGGAGTGGGGGGCACTGTTCTCCAGTGGTTCTCCTCCTACCTCCTGGGACGTTCACAGTCGGTGCTGACAGGAGGGCAGAGGTCGGCCTCGAGGCCTCTCGTTTTGTGGAGTTCCTCCGGGGCTGGTCCTCTCGCCTCTCCTGTTCAACATCTATATGAAGCCTCTGGGTGAGATCATTCGTGGTTTTGGAGTGGGGTATCATCAGTATGCTGATGATACCCAGCTCTTCATCTCTACCCCAAACCACCCCAGTGATGCCCTTGATGTGATGTCCCATTGCCTAGAGGCGGTTCGGGTCTGGATGGGGAGGAACAGTCATCGGCTCAATCCCGACAAGACTGAGTGGTTGTACGTTCCGGCATCTTGGGAAATTCAGTCTGTTCCATCTTTAACCATGGGGGGTGAGGTGTTACCCCCCGTAGATAGGGCTCGCAACTTGGGTGTCCTCCTGGACTCACAGCTCAGTTTGGAAGACCATGTAGGAGCTGTGACCAGGGGGGCTTTTGCCCAGGTTCACCTGGTGCACCAGTTGCGACCCTATCTGGACCAGGATGCCCTGTGTACAGTCACTCATGTGCTTGTGACCTCTCGTATAGACTACTGCAATGCTCTGTACATGGGACTGCCCTTGAGGACCACTCAGAGGCTTCAACTGGTGCAGAATGCGGCCGTGCGAGTTGTGATGGGGGTTTCCCGATACTCCCATGTAACACCTCTTCTCTGTGAGCTGCATTGGCTTCCAGTTGCCCTCTGGGTGAGATTCAAGGTGCTGGTGATTACCTATAAAGCCCTAAATGGCATGGGTCCGGATTACTTACTGGCCTGGTCTGATGGGTTTGGGGTTGGGTTTTAATATGGTTTTAATTATTGTATATATTGGGCATAATTATTTAATTGTTTTTTAACTTTTGTATTTTGTATTTTAATATTTATTGCCCTGTACACCGCCCTGAGTCCTTCGGGAGAAGGGCGGTATAAAAATCTAATAAATATATAAATATAAATATCACCTGCTGCCGGCGTCATCTTCCCTTCATCCTGTGCACTCCCACAGAGAGAGCCTCCTCAGGGTGCCGTCGGTCAGAGAGTGTCAGCTGGCGGCCTCCAGGGGGAGAGCATTCTCTGTGGGTGCGCCAGCCCTTTGGAATCAATTACCGGTTGAGCTCCGGATGGCTCACGGCTCTTTCCGCCGTGATCTGAAAACCTACTTATTTGAACAGGCCGGCCTGGTCTAGGGTTTTGGGTATTTTTAATTATTTATTGTTAGGGCTAAATTAATTTAATCTTGCTTTTAACTTTTGTATGTAGTACTTTTATTGCCCTGTACACCGCCCTGAGTCCTTTGGGAGAAGGGCGGTATAGAAATTCAATAAATAAATAAATAAATAAATAAATAAATAAATAAATAAATAAATAAATAAATAAGTAAATATTTCAGGTTTTGTTTAAATAAATTTACAGACATTTCTAAACTTCTGTTTTCACTTTGTCATTATGGGGTACTCAGTGTAGATTAATGAGGAAAAAATGAATTTCAACAACTGTAGAATCAGGCTGCAACAAAACAAAATTGACAAAATTGAAGGGGGTCTGAATGCTTTCTGAATGTCCTGTATATAATTATATGTTATTTGCTGTTCCCCTCATGTAATATTATGAAAATTGGTATTTTTATTATTCTGTATCTACTGATTTCAGAATTCACACCTTGAAATAAGACATTTCCTTATTTCTCTTCCTTTTTCAGTAAACTACAGGGTCTCCTTGTTAGAATAACAAAGCCTAATCATGTCATATACCAAAGCTGTTATGTTCCTTTTATAGGGCTGCCTCTAGATTATTTTTCTACTATGAAGCCTATCCATGTCAGCCTTTGTGCTTATCTTGTATCCTTATCAAGGTAAAGCAATTCTATATTTGAGATCTTTTGCAAGTGTAGACATATATCCAAATTATCTGATCAGCATTTCCTTTGGCCTGTTCAGGTGCAAGGAACAATAATTCACTGTAACCTGCCAGCTTTGGATTAATAAGCAATTGTTTGGATCCTCTCCAGTTACTGGCATATCTTCAAGAGTTATTTTGCCATAAGACTTAGTGAACATAAGTTGAGAATATATTGCAACAAAGCTTTTCAATCTTTTCCCCCACATAAACCTACCCTTGTGGGAAGGGAAAACATAGAGCTCTTATTTGTTCCATCTTGGATCTCTGTACATGTTAAGTATAATCACCATAGCTGGCAGCAGTATAAACATTTATATAGGTTTATTGAATACCAGCTTGAATACAACTGTGCCATTAAATGCATTTCATCACAATCAATCAAAGTACAAATCATTGATCAACATTTTTCTCAAGTAATGTAAGCACAGATTAGTAACCAGATAATTTAAAAAATGTGTCTTGTACCTCCAAAATTCCTGAAGGATTCCCCAGTGTGGAAAAATACAATAGCAAGAGAAGGGGCAAGCAAAAAGCAGGAAATAAAACACCAACTTATAAAATAGAGACTTTTTTATCTCTTTCACTTAAGATAGAAAATTTCAGTGTTGATGTATACAGGTGATATTGCTCTTATTTTCTGTACTGAGACTAGCCTTAGATTATTGGCCAGACTGATTATTGTGAAAAGGAAAAATTGACAATTTTAGGAAGACTAGTTATTTTTGATCATGAAATTTTATGTCCTGATTCTTAATATATTTTTCCTTTTATCATAGTTTGAATCTTCTCCTGACTTTGGCACACCATTGTTTTAGTGCATCGGAACATGCTGTTGTATTTCTGTGAACCTGTGCATTCTTCACATAGTTCATTAAATTCATTATCCATCGTGATTACCTGAAGAGTCATTTGCTGGGTAAACCTGAAAAATTGTTATATTTCTATTAAAATAGGTATTTTCTCTAGTCAGGTAGCCCTTGACGTCTGCATATAAAAACTACAATTCCAGCATAAACAATGGGGTAATGGTAAAAAGTGGCAATTGTCAAACACATCAACATTTTAGGATTTGATTGAACATTTTAGGCAATCTACTGAATTTGAAATATAATAATAGAATTCATGTTGTTGTTGTTAGTTGCGAAGTCGTGTCCATCCTATCGCGACCCCATGGAAAATGTTCCTCCAGGCCTTCCTGTCCTCTACCATCTTCTGGAGTCCATTTAAGCTCATGAGAATTCATGGACTCCATGAACAGTACCAAAAAGCAAAAAAAAAAAAAGAATTCATGTAATACAATGCGATTTGTCATTTGGAATTACTCATGTCCTCTTCATTTGTCTTCTATTTTAAACCATTCCTTTTCTATCATTTCCAATAAGAAAGTTGCTGTGTTTAAGCCTAAGGATAAATAAGTTTATTAGTATCTAATCAACTCTGAAAACTATAATGTTATTAGGAAATTCTCAGTATAAGATCTCTGGCAAGAAGCTTTATAAGGTTGTAAATATTTTAGTTAAAATTCCAGTTTACCATGATGAACAAACTCTTGAATTAGTTTTCAAAGTATTATAGGCTGAAGATCAAAGTTAAAGTAAAATTTTATCTAAATATTTTAGTAGTTCCTGTTCAGTTGCTGTTTAAAGCCAAATTAGCCATTTCTTGGTTTATTGGTTTAAACCCTCATCACAAAGCAGTCATACAAAGGTTCATAGCTGGAGGCATAAGAATAGTTACTATTAAAAATATTTTCAATTAATTAATAATGTTGTAAGAGAATGATACAGAAGTGTAAACTTAGTAGTATTTCTTTCCAACTAATAATGTACATGTTGCAATTCCTTAACAGTCCCCAAACCAACAAATTACAACTGTTGCTATGTTCCAGACCATCTGTGAAAGTGCTGGCATCCCCTGCACATTCCCCATGAATTAATAATTCATTAACAGTTTAATCCTATGGACTTCCGGGTGGCAAGGCTTTGTTGATGGCGGTTATTCCAGCCATCAGCCCTGTTGTTTTCTGTGGGAGCCGCTAAAAACAGCGACGATCAGCTGTTTGGTGGCTCGGAAACCCTCTCCTCGGGAGAAGAGGGGGGGTGAGCGTTCAGGCAGGGGTAGAGCTCTCCTAGACCACCAGAGTTTGAACTCTGGTGGTTGAAGGTGAGAGCCCCCCCGTAACCTGAAGAAGCTCCAGACTTCAGGACTCCTCTGCTCCGAGGCTTTGGAGCGGAGCAGGATGCAGCAACCATCCCTGCGATCAATGAGTATTTTTGGATTACTTGGCTGCAGGCAAAGCTGTGCAGGAGAACATTGAATAGCAAGTATTGGAACTTTAACTCTGTTTATTGTGAGTGAATTGTCTTTACAAAGACAGACGCGAGACCGTAGGCAAGATTCATAAGTTTATTCGGTTCAGCTCCCGGCAGCTGACTGTCAAAACAATCCGGGTTTATATAGGGAACTGTCAGAAAACATAACCAATCAGGTAACAGTATTTTTCCCGCCGCTCGGGGAACGGCCAATCGCCGAGCGGCACTTTGACAGCTCGGCAGCTGTCAGGGAATTCCTCTCAGCTGAGCGCTTAGCTCAGTTCGGAGGACCCAATTGTGAACTGCGGATTTGACAGTTCCGAGAACTGTCAAATCCGGCGCGTGCGCGTTGGGCCCCCGGCAGCCTTTTGACAGCTGTCATCGGAATGGCGGCCGGCAGGGCGGTGCGCATGCGTTGTTGCTTTGGGCAGCCATTTGACAGCTGTCAACTGTCAAATGTCCGCCGGCCCGGCTTTTTACTTGCGGCTTGGAAACCCTTGGTTTCCAGATATGATTCACCCCCTTCCCCCCCCCTGAACAGGTATGTTATTAACAATAATCGAACGTTTTAAACAAGTATTGCTAACAGGGGTTTTGGCAGTCGGCGGGTTTCCCTTCCATTCAAAGTCCGCGAGGTATGCGGGGGGTCTTCTGGTTCGGCTAGACCGTCGGAGGCGGGGGGTGCTTCCTTCGGGTTGTGAAGCCGGAGGAGTTATTTCTGGGTGGAATTCGGCAGGCGGTTGTGGGTCCTGGGGAGGGAAAAATTCATCGGGTTCGGGGGTGTCGGCTGGCGCAGGCTCACCCAGAGTCGGTTGCAGCGGGGGGTTGGGTGGTGACCGGGGGCGGAGCTGATCTGTGTGTCTGCGTTGTGTAAGTCCAGTCCCAGTGTCCACTGTATATGATAACGGTCCTGTTTGGTCCAGGATAACCCCCTGAACCCACTTATCCCTTCCCCCATAATCTCGAGACCAAACATTTTGACCTTTGGAGAATGTTTTAGGCTGGGCGTTTGGTGTCAATTCGGCTGCCGGTCTGTCGGGGTGGAGTCTGTCAAGCCTTGTCACCAGGCGGCGACCCCATCGAAGTTCGGCCGGACTTTTGCCGGTGGAGGTGCAAGGCGTAGCGTGGTGGGCTAAGAGAAATTGTGCCAAGCGACGGTGCCAGTTCCCCGTGATTATTCTTTTGAGGGCGTCTTTGGTGGTCCTCACCATAACCTCTGCAAGGCCGTTGGACGATGGGTGGAAGGGAGCCGATGTCGAGTGCCTAATACAATTGCTCCTCGTGAAGATCTGAAAGTCATGAGAAGCAAATTGAGGGCCGTTGTCTGATATAATAACGTCGGGGAGACCGTGTGTAGCGAAGATTCCCCTGAGGGCTTGGATGGTTGCGGCAGACGTTGTGCTGTGAACCGGGAGAACCTCCAGCCACTTGGAATAACTGTCTACAACTATGAGGAAGACCTGACCTTGGAAAGGTCTGGCATAATCAATGTGGATGCGGGACCAGGGGTTTTTTGTGAGTTCCCATTTGTGAATTGGGGCTCTGGGTTGGAGTGGGCGGGATTCTTGGCACAAATAGCAACCAGCGATGTGTTTTTCTATGTCTTGGTCTATTCCCGGCCACCAGACGTAGCTGCGGGCCAGGGCTTTTGTTTTTACGATGCCCGGGTGGCCCTCATGTAAAGTGTGCAGTACTTTTGGTCTGTGTTTTAGTGGTACGATTACCCTACACCCCCAGAGCAAACATCCCAAATGTGACGTTAATTCGTTTTGCCTAGAGAAGTATGGCTGAAATTCTGTGCCTGGGCAGGAGGTTTGCCAGCCAGTGTGTACCCATGCTAACACCCTGCTAAGTGTTTTGTCTTGGGAAGTTGCGGCAGCGATGTCATTCGCTGTTAGTGGGCATTCTTGGAGTTCTTGAATAGCTAGGATGTTGCTTGCTGGGGCCGGGTCTGGTTCTGTGTGGGGGAGGGGTAATCTGCTGAGGCCGTCAGCGTGACACATTTGGTGTCCTGGCTTGTATATTAGCTGGTAGGAATATGCTGCGAGGAATGTTGTCCAGCGCAACATCCTTGGCGATAAGATTTGGGGGGTTTGACGGTCCCAGGTGAATAGTCCTAATAGTGGCTTGTGATCTGTGTAAATCACAAAGGGGCGGCCGTAAAGGTAATCGTGAAATTTTTTTATTCCCGCCACAATTGCCAGGGCTTCTTTATCTATCTGGGCATAGTTTCTTTCCGTTTTGGAAAGAGTCCTGGAATAATATGCCACCGGGGCTTGGGTTCCGTTGCTGTCTAAATGGCTTAAAACTGCTCCGATCCCGTATGGGGATGCGTCGCAGGCTAGGCAGAGAGGTTTGTCTTCCTTGTAGTGGGAAATGGTGGTGTTGCTGGAAAGCATTTGCTTGAGTGATTTAAAACTGTTTTCATGGGCTGTTGTCCACTGCCAGGCTGCCCCTTTATCGAGCAGCCTGTGGAGGGGTTCTGTGATAGTTGCCTTCCCTGGCAGGAAGGCATGATAAAAATTTAAAAGTCCAAGGAAAGCTTGGAGCTCTGTTTTATATTTCGGGGTAGGGGCGGCTTTGATAGCAAGGATTTTTGAGTTTGTGGGGTGGATTCCCTGCGAGTCAATTTTGTAGCCTAAGAAATCTGCAGATGGGACGCCTATGGAACATTTTTCACGTTTGAGTTTTAGCCCCGCTTTCCTAAATCTCAATAATACTTCTTGTAGCCTGTCTGCTAAGTTGTTTTCTGATTCTCCTGCGATGAGTATGTCATCGAAATAGGGGCAGACGCCTGGGATTCCTTTTAATGTTTTTTCCATGACTTCCTGGAAGATGCCAGGAGCCACTGAGATGCCGAATTGGAGGCGGTTTACTTTGAAAGCGCCGCGGTGTGTGACAATGGTTTGGGCTTCAGCTGTTTCCTGGGTGACAGGTAGCTGAAGGAAGGCATGTGCTAGGTCGAGTTTGGCGAATATTGAGCCGGAACCTATTTCTGACAGCACGTCCCTGACTGCAGGCACTGGGTATGCATGGGGATTTAATGTGCGGTTTAGAGTTGCTTTATAATCCGCGCATATTCTCACGTCACCATTTGGTTTAACTGGTGTGACTATGGGAGTTTCCCAGGTTCCCCCGTCTGTTGGTTCCAGGACCCCAAGGCTGACTAAGCGGTCTAATTCGGCCTCGATTTTTTGTTTCAGCGCAAAGGGGACCCTTCTTGCCTTGATGCGTATGGGACCTACCTCAGGTTTTAATTTGAGGTCTATAGGGGTGCCTGTATATTTGCCAAGCGTTCCGTCGAAAACGTCCGCGAACGCCTGGCAGACCTGTTCTAATGTTCGGGATTGAATGCGGTTGGTGCCCTCCAGGTGGATGCCCAGAGCCTCGAACCAGTCTAACCCGATGAGGGTGGACCTGGGTGCCTCAGTGATCTGGATCGTTAAATGCCCAAGGAATTTTTTGTATTCTACTTTTACTTGTGCCTGCCCCTTTAACTGGATAGCGGCCCCTTGGAAATCTGCGAGGAGTATTTTTGAGGGCTGCAGGGGAATGCGGCGTCTATTTTTAAAACCAATTTTTTTGAGAGTGTCCCAAGACATTATTGAAACAGAGGAACCGGAGTCGACCTCCATTTCGCAGGGCACCCCTTGAATTTTAACCCAAATCTTAATTTTGGGTTGTAACTGATGGACGGGCGAGATTTTTTGTTTGGCTCGAATAGACAAGACTGAGGGCTGGGGAATTTCTTTGGCGGGGGAAGGGACCTTGGTCCTACCTGCCGGAATTTCCTCAAGCTCGTGGAGGGTTTCCCGGTTCAGACTGCGGCACGCGGAGCGAATGTGCCCGGTCTTCCCGCATCCGTGGCACTTGGCGTTTCTGAAACGGCATGTGGCTCTGGCGTGCGCCCCACCGCAGCTGGCACACTTCGGTTTCGACCCTGTGGCGGTGGGTCTTGGGCCCGGACCGGCTGGCCTGAGTGGCCTGCGGTTCTTTCCGCGGTCGGCGCCCATTTTGCTGAAGCGGGACATGATGTCGTCGACGCCGGTGTAGGTCTCTGGTTGCTCGTCGTCCGGTTCCCCGGCGTGGTGGACTGAACCGGCCGAGCTGTTCCTGTACACCGGAGAGCCCTCACGGTGGCTGTCTTCGTAGGCCATGATCTCTAACGTGAGTTGAGCGAGGTCCATCGTGGGCCTGGCTACCAACCTCCGCTGGAGCCGCTCGTTAGAGAGACCGGCGATAACCTGGTCTCTGATGCGGTCTTCCAGGTCGGGAAATTGGCACCTGTGGGCAGCGTGACGTACCCCAGCGATGAAGGCTGTGGTGGTTTCGCCCGGTTGCTGGCGGCGGCGGGCGAAATGGAGGCGCCAATATAGCTTGGACCGACGGGGCATGAAGTGCTTACTGAGGCGGTCAGTCAGCACGGCGTATGGGACGGTCGCGATGGGGTCTGGGCTACAGAGCCCTACGGCGATGTCGTAGACGGCGGGCCCGCTGAGACACAGGAGGGCTGCAGCTTTGTGGCGGTCCTCCGTTATCTTATTGACAACGAGGTAGCCTTCAATTTGTCCCCAGTGCGACTCCCAGCCCTCGGGATGGCGGACGTCGAATTCTCTGACGTGACCTAAATTTGCCATGGGTCTGGGTCCACAGTACTGTTCAAGCTGCTGAAAGGGTTCCTTTGCCCTCAAAGTGGCTTCAGCAGTGACTTGTCAGCGGGAGGGATCGGAACTCCTTTGCGGTGTGACTCAGCTCAGCAGGCAGCTCTACAGTACCGGGATCCCACCTTCGTCGCCAGGTGAATTGTCTTTACAAAGACAGACGCGAGACCGTAGGCAAGATTCATAAGTTTATTCGGTTCAGCTCCCGGCAGCTGACTGTCAAAACAATCTGGGTTTATATAGGGAACTGTCAGAAAACATAACCAATCAGGTAACAGTATTTTTCCCGCCGCTCGGGGAACGGCCAATCGCCGAGCGGCACTTTGACAGCTCGGCGGCTGTCAGGGAATTCCTTTCAGCTGAGCGCTTAGCTCAGTTCGGAGGACCCAATTGTGAACTGCGGATTTGACAGTTCCGAGAACTGTCAAATCCGGCGCGTGCGCGTTGGGCCCCCGGCAGCCTTTTGACAGCTGTCATCGGAATGGCGGCCGGCAGGGCGGTGCGCATGCGTTGTTGCTTTGTGCAGCCATTTGACAGCTGTCAACTGTCAAATGTCCGCTGGCCCGGCTTTTTACTTGCGGCTTGGAAACCCTTGGTTTCCAGATATGATTCAGTGAGAGAGAAGTTGCAAGCGGTGTGGAAAGTGAAAGTGCGTAGCAGGAATTAATGAGGCATTAAAATGGCTTCTAAGCAAACTAAAGTTCCTAGAAGTGCTGGTGCTTCACCAATTCAGCATACTTCATTACAGGCTTTGATGCCTCCTTCTGTGGCACCTGCACCCACACCAGCATTAACAATAAAAGATTTGCAAGACGCTTTGCAAGATGCTTTGAAAACACAATCTCATCAAATAGCTGAACTTATTGAAGAAAAGAACACTGAAATAAGAGCAGACATCTTGGCTGCATTTCAAGGGCTTGCTGTTTGTACTGAGCGTTTGGATGAGCGCGTGAACAATGTGAGATTAGATGCTAAAATGTTGGATGCTGAAAATATGATGGAAAAGATTGATGATGATGTAGTTATGATACAATATAGAGATATGGAGTTTGCTGTGAGAATCAGGGGCTTCAAAGAAGATCCTAAGGAAGATTTGAAAGAATTATTGTCACAAGCCTTTGAACCGGTTTTGGAGTGTTCAGCAGAAGATATTATGGGTGATATAGATAAAATATTTCGTGTTAATTCTTGGATTGCAAGACAAAGAAAGTTACCCAGAGATGTGGTGGTTTATTTTACAAAGAGATCAATTAGAAATGCGGTCATCCAAGCTTTTTACAACAATAGATTTACAGTTGCTGAGCAAGAAGTCTTAATTCTGAAAGAGATTCCTCCAAGAATTTTAAAGAAAAGAAAAGAATTTGTTTTTTTGGCAGATGAATTAAGGAAACGGCAGATCCAGTTTAGATGGGAGATTCCAGTAGGTATGGCAGTGATGTATGCAGGCGTGAGATATCGTCTTAACACAGTCTTATAGGCACGGGATTTTTATTCTACTATTTTGAAGGCAGGCTTTCCGTCGTCTTCAGATTTCAAAGGAAGGAACGGTGCAGGAGAGACTCAATTGTGATTGGAGAGTATTCAAGGAGCTGAAGGAGCTACTCTGCAGAAGGATAAAGAATCCCAGCAAATTACAGAAGTTCAGTCCCAGGTGCCAACAGAAGAGGTTAGAGAACAAAGAATGACACGGGCGGCAACTAGATGGATGAGACAAGAGCAAGAACAACAGAAAGTTACAATTATATCTCAAAAACCTACTTATAGTGAAGCAGTGGGAGGAGCGAAACCGAAAAGAGTGCAGGTGGTTTTGGAAGAGGCACTCCGAAAGCTTCAGGTCACAAAAGATGGTGACAAAGTTTCTAACTTGGAATGTTAATGGATTAAATTCCCCGCACAAGAGAAAGAAAGTATTTCAGTATTTAAAACAATTTAGAAATGATGTTATTTGTCTACAGGAAACGCATATTCGAGCAGCTGATCATAAATATTTGATAAACCCTAGGCTGGGCATACAGTTTATTGCATCTGCTCCTGATAAGAAAAATGGAGTAGTTATTTATGTCAAGAATAACTTAACAGCTAACTTAATTGAAACAGATAAACAAGGAAGATATGTTATAATTGAGCTATTAATAGAAGGTAAGAAAATACTTTTGGTTGGATTATATGCTCCTAATCAACAGCAAGGAGAATTTTATAAACTATTACATAGCAAGATCATTCAATGGGATTACAAATCTTGTATTCTTATGGGAGACTGGAATGGGGTTTTGGATGTACAATTGGAAAAAAAAGGTCTTTTTAGAAGTACACCAAGTCACGCCAGATTGCCTAAATCTTTTTTTGAGATGAAAGATGACTTGGAATTGAGAGATGTTTGGAGAGAAAGAAATTTGCAAGAAAAAGACTTTACTTTTTTCTCCGATAGGCATCAATCTTTTTCCAGGATTGATTTTGTATTAATTACTAACGATCTTTTTTCTAGGATTAAGAAGATTAAGATATGTCCAAGAACTATATCTGATCATAGTCCAGTATGGTTGGAAATAGAAAAAGACAATGGAGACAGGCGTTCTTGGAAACTGAATGAAAATTTATTTAGATATCAAGAAAATGTGGAAGAGTGTAAAAAACAGATGAAAGAATTTTTTTAATATGAATATGAATAAGGGTACTTCTATTGAAATGGTTTGGGATGCAAGTAAAGCTTATATGAGAGGAGTGTTAATATATTTGAATAATAAGTATAGATGCAAACTGGAACAGACAAAAAGAATTAGAGGAGGAAATTAAGAGGAAAGAGAAGGCTTTAATTTTGAATCCATCTGATGGGAAGATTAAAGAGGTAATTACTTTATTAAGAGGTCAGTTTGATATGTTGATGGAAGATCAAGTGGCAACTAATTTGCGGTATGCTAAACATAATACTTTTTGTAATGCCAATAAGCCAGGTAGGTGGTTAGCTTACTTGTTAAGGAAGAAACAAAGATCACGTAATATAGATAGAATAGATTACAAGGGTAAAGTGGTGTTTCAGCAGAATCTTATTAGAAAGGCTTTTGTTGATTTTTACTCTAAGTTGTATGTTAGGGACAAGATTCAAGATGTAGATATAGATAGATATTTACGAGAAGTTAATATCCCTGTTCTTACACAAGAGCAAAGGGAAGGGATGAATCAATTGATAAATGATGAAGAAATTATTTTGGCAATTAAGCAATTAAAGGTGGAGAAAGCACCAGGAACAGATGGTTTGACTGCCGTCTATTATAAAGATTTACAGTTAGAAATGGTGGGACCTTTAAGAGAATTGTTTAGGACAATTCAATTGGGAGGAGAAGTGCCTCCATCGTGGAAAACAGCCTTTATATCGCTGATTTCGAAGGAAGATCAAGATATTACCCAAGCCAAAAATTATAGGCCAATATCGCTTTCAAACACTAATTACAAGATATTTGCAAAAATTTTAGCAAATAGATTAATGAAGGTAATGCAGCAAATGATTCATAGTGATCAAACTGGATTTATAAGTGGTAGGCAAATGAAGAATAATGTGAGACATATTGTAGATTTATTGGAATTTTTTGATAGAAATAACCAGGTTTCTGCAGCGCTGATCTTTTTGGATGCTGAAAAAGCTTTTGATCAATTGGACTGGCAATTTTTATTTAAGGCATTAGAGAAAATGGAGTTTGGGGAAAAAATTTTACAATCTATTAAGGCAATATATCAGAAGCAAACAGCTCAAATAATAGTTAATGGTAGTTTGACAGAAATATGTAATATTGAAAAGGGTACAAGACAGGGGTGTCTGTTGTCACCTTTGCTGTTTGTTTTAACATTGGAAATATTGTTGATTAAAATTCGAGATTCAAATAAAATTAAGGGAATTAAAATAAGAGATCAAGAGTATAGATTGAGAGCATTTGTGGACGACCTGGTTATTACAGTTAGTCAACCAACTTATTCAGTTGTAGAACTGATGGAGATAATAACGTCATATGGAAAAGTTTCTGGATTTAAGATAAACATGCAAAAAAACTAAAATATTGTCTAAAAATATGACTATAGAACAAAAGGTGGTTTTAGAAGAGTTAACAGGATTTGAAATAGTTAAAAAGATTAAATACTTGGGGGTATATCTTTCAGCTTCAAATGTAAAATTATATAAAAATAATTATGAATTGTTATGGTTAAAAATACAAAAAGAGCTAGATGGTTGAAAAAAATTACAATTATCCTTAATGGGAAGAATTGCAGCAGTAAAAATGAATGTTTTACCAAAATTCTTATTTTTGTTTCAAATGATACCTATACTTAAAAAGGATTTAAATTTGGAGGAATGGCAGAAAGGTATTAATAAATTTGTTTGGGCAGGGGAAAAAACACGAGTTAAATTTAAGATAATGCAAGATATACGTGGAAGAGGTGGTCTTAAAATGCCTAATCTTAAACTATTATGAGGCTGCTGCTTTATCATCAATTAGTGATTGGTTTAATTTAACACAAGGGAGATTATTAAATCTCGAGGGTTATGATTTGTTATTTGGTTGGCATGCATATTTATTGTATGATTAGAAGGTGGATAATGTTTTTAAGATACATATATTAAGGTATGCTCTGTTGAGGGTATAGAAAAAATATAGACATAAGTTAAATTATAAAATTCCAATTTGGGCAATACCTAAACATGCAATAGAAAATATAAATGTTGGATTTAAACATGATGTGACTACGTATAAAGAAATTTTAAGGATAGAAAGGAATGTATGGCAATTAAAGCCATATAATATTTTAAAAGAAGAAATGATTGTACAAACTTGGTTTCAGTATGGGCAGTTACAAGCAAGATGGAAAGAAGACCAGAAAGTTGGTATCTCGATAGCTGATGGAAATTTGGTGAAACAAATTAGAGATCAAGGTCAAGCACATATAAGAAGGATATATAATGCATTGATAGAAATTGATTCAGAAACGGAACTTGTTAAAGATTGTATGATAAAATGGGCCCAGAATTTTCAGGAGGTTATAACAATGGATACTTGGGAAAAGATTTGGGTCAGAAATGTAAAATTTACACAGGCTCAAAATTTAAGAGAGAATTTTTATAAAATGTTTTATAGGTGGCACTTAGATCCCAAAACATTAGCAAGTATGTATCCGAACTGTCAGCCTAAATGTTGGAGGTGTGGTTATGAGGATGCAACATATTATCATATATGGTGGACCTGTAAAAAAGTCAAAGCTTTTTGGATTAAAATTTGGTGGAATATGCAGAAGATATTTAAGAAAAAGATAAGGTTTTCTCTACAGTTGTTTTTGTTGGGTATTATTACAGATTGTACTGTTATAGATACTAAATTGATGTTGAATTTAATTACGGCAGCAAGACTTGTAGTAGCCCAATATTGGAAGAAGGAGGAACTGCCTACTAAATTTGGGGGAAATGGCAAAGATATCAGCATATTTGAAAGAACAATCGCAACAGAGATACATTGTGGAATGGAGAAGATGGATTGAATATATTCAGAATAAATATGGGACTAAAAAGTTTCATTTAGCATTGAATAAGTATTAGTTTTATATGCTGTATTATTAGTTACTTATTATTTGTTAGTATTTAGTTATGTTTAAAGGGAGTTAAAGTGCGAGAGTGTTTTCTTTTTTAGTTTGTTAGTATATTTTAGCTTAAGTTTGAAAAGTTTATACCCTGTATTCAGCTCTGGGAAGTTGGGGGGGAGGGTTAGGGAGGGTAGGGGGGAGGGTAGGGGGAGGGAGGGAGTTTATGTTTTTAAAAAATGTATTTTAAAACTTTTCAATAAAAAAACAACAGTTTAATCCTATGCATTTCTAGTCAAGAGTAATTCCAATAAGTTAGATTTTTCTCTGTTAATGAGTATAGCAGAATAGATAATGTAGGACACTCCAGATGTTACTTAATATCAACTTTCAGCATTCCAATAAAGCATACTCAGGTTGAAGAACACTGAGAGGTGAAGTTCAGCATTTAGAGGCCACAAATTCCTTTTCTCTACTGCAGGGGTGTCAAACTCACAATGTCACATGACATGTTGTGACATATCGCAACTTTTTTCCATTGCTGGCAGTGAGGTGGATGCGGTTTTGGCATGATGCATCCAGCCCACGGGCCTGCTTTACTGTATTGATTTTCAGACTAAAAGTCCAATATTATCAATATCAGTTTTTGCAACTATTGAGTATCTTTGGGTAGTAAGGCATGTGCACTCCCATTAGCAACATTTGTGGTGAAACATTAGAAAAACAGCTGAAATAAACACACTGAATCAACACCATGATTATCATGGCAGCCATAAAATCCTGAACTGTTCCATCTTTATCAATGATCTTGATAAATCTGCCAGAATAACCATAATGAGTGACCCCAGCCCCCAACTTGAGATTATTTAAATCACCACATGTTAGAAGTCATATATGTAGCCAAATAGATAGCATCCCAACTGAATGCCCAACACAAGATATAATCATGCTAGATTATAGTTGCTGTTGGCTACTGTATCTCCTCTCTAATCCTCAAGTCTATGGTGATACAGAAAGTAAACAATGAGGAAATGTTCCTATTCTCTGTCCCACCCACATTTTGGTCATGTCCTTCATGATCAGCAACTAAATCATAGATGAAAGACTGTACAGCTAGTGGGCTGTAGTATATGAAGTTGCATGGGACCTTAGAAAATATGTGTTTCTATAGAGGCTCTCCACTTACTTTACACCAAGCCTCCCTGCATGGTCAACTTTTGCTCTGCCTGTTTGCACTATGCATACTTACTTCCTGGCTAAGCTAACAAATGCACATATTCTGCCTACTTCCCATTCTGCACAAGACCATTAAAGTGACAAAGGAGAAGGCCAAGAAGGCCAATAGCAATTACTACAGAGACTCTGTGTTGTGTATGTAGGATGGTTGGCTGGCACAGCCAACCTAACATCACTGGCATCACTCAGGTGAGGTGATTGGTAAACCTGTCTGGCGGGAAATATACTACACTGGGTTGAGTGTTACCTGGCCGGCAGGAAAACAGAGCAATCGGGTTGGTCAGCTGGTCGGGCATCAGTAGTATATAAGGGATTGATGAGGGTAGGACTATGCTTCTATTATGTGATGAATAAAAGGAACAGTTCATGTACCCTGTCTCATTCTTGTGTCCACGTGGCTGCCCACACTACAACAGTGGCAACGAGGATGGGATCCTGTGAAGCGCTGTGAGCCGAACGCCGGAAAAGCGGCTGAAGCGAATTCCGCAAAGAGTGGAGAGGGCGCAAAGAGCGGAGGAGCAGCAGCGCGAAGTGGGAGATTTTTAAAAAACTGTCAAAGAAGAAAACAGAATGGTGAAGCTCGACGTGGTGAGAGAATTCAACGTGCATCACCCAGAAGAGTGGGAAGCCCATGTGGGACAAGTGGAGGGATACTTGATGGTCAATAACATCACGGAGGACCAAAAGAAAGCAGCTGCATTACTATCCCTCAGCAGACCAGCAGTCTATAAGATAGCCCAGTCATTGTGTCCCCCGACTGCAGTTGCATCCGTCGCTTACGCTGACTTAACGAAAAAACTGAGCCAGCATTTTACACCTAATCGTTCTGAACTATACTGGAGAAGGAAATTCGTGCATCAGAACCAACTACTGGGTGAATCCCTGACATATTTCGTAGCAGCTGTGCGAGAAGCCGCTTGCAGATGTAAATTCTCAGACCTGGAGGACAGGATCCGAGACAGAATAGTCTTCGGACTAAGGGATGAGCATTTACAAAACAGAGTAATCGCGAAGCCTACCGGAACTCTGCTGCAGATCATGGAGGAATTAATGATGCATGAGGACACCGAGTTGCGAGACACCCCCCCCCCCAGAATAGCAATGCTGAGAGAGGTTCAATACATCAACAAAGTATTGTGGAAGGCGGGGGTGGGTGAGCTGGAGTTTGAAGCTGAGATCGATGAAATAACCCAGAGGTTCGAGAGGACACCGATTCATAATGATCACTGCGACAATGCAGGAAGACAACGGAGACCATCAACAACAATAGCGAGACCACCGAGGGACGGAAACAACAGACGCCGAGACACGGAGCAAAAATGTGGCAGCTGCGAGGGACCCCACTTTAGAGCGTTGTGCAAATTCCGCAGTGCCAAGTGTCGCACATGTGACAAGATGGGTCACATCCAGTCCATCTGCCGGAGCCGAGTCCATGACAGCCTCCACGACTTACAAGCGTGGGCCCCAGGTAACTCAAAAACTCTGCGTCGCAGCACCGAGCCCCTTAGGCCCCAGGCACTAGCCTTTAATCGGGAAAAAAGGGTGGCATCCGGGGTCCGCTATTCCATTCATCAATTATTAGGCCCAAAAATCAGAATCAAGGTCCTCTTTTAGGGAATTCCCTGCAAGATGGAGATCGACTCGGGGGCTGCAGTCTCCATAATTTCTTGGGAGACATTATCTGCAATTGTAAAAAAAAGCGGCCACCGGATCCAACTTAAACCCACTCCCATTCAGTTAACAGATTTCCAACAGGCACCGATTAAATTAATGGGCACGGCCACAATAGAAGTGTGTTATAAAAAGTTTAAGGGCCCGTTGGAACTACTAGTAACTGAGGGTAGAAGAGCTAGTTTAATTGGACTTAACTGGTTTGGGGCACTAGGAATTTGGTTAGGAGGAATAAACTCAATTCAGTCTAGGGATCTCAAATCCGTCTGCAAAAAATTTGCAGACGTATTCGATGGGACATTGGGAAAATACACGGGCCCCCCCATTAAATTAAATTTAAATCCTGAGGTCTTAACCATCAGGATTAAGGCCAGGAGAGTTCCATTCGCTCTCAAACACAAAACTGAGAGCGAGCTGGAAAAGTTAGTAGGCCAAGGGGTGTTAGAACTGGTGGAAGGAGGGCCCTGGGAAACCCCCATTGTCACCCCCCTCAAGCCCAACAGGGAGATAAGGATATGCGCAGACTATAAAGCAACTCTAAATAAAGCTTAAAATCTGCATGCTTACCTGGTTCCGACGGTGAAGCATGTCCTCTCTGCTGTGCAGTCAGGCGCCATCTTTGCTAAGTTAGATCTAACACAAGCGTACCAGCAGTTGCTGGTGACTACGGAAACTGCGCACGCTCAAACTATTTTTACCCACAAGGGGGCATTCAAGGTGAACAGACTACAATTTGGCATCTCAGCAGCCCCAGGTATCTTTCAAGAAGTGATGGAGAGAACATTAAAAGGTATTCCTGGGGTGTGCCCCTATTTTGATGATGTATTAATTGCTGGGGAGGATGAGGAAAATTTAGCTAGCAGGTTAGAAGCTGTCTTGGAGATATTTAGAGCAGTGGCCTTAAACATAAAAGGGAGAAATGTTCTATAGGGGTAACATCCACGGAGTTCTTGGGCTACAAGATTGATGCTCAAGGCATACACCCTACTGAATCAAAAATTAAGGCAATCAAAATGGCTCCTGCTCCAAACAATAAGGCAGAGTTACAAGCCTTCTTGGGGTTAATTAATTTTTATCACACATTCCTACCACATAAGGCTGCTATCGCCGAACCCCTACATAGGCTTTTAGACAAAAAAACACCTTGGACATGGAATAAGGTTCACAACTAGAAAGGGTACAGAGAAGAGCAACCAAGATGATTAGGGGGCTGGATGCTAAAACATATAGGGAACGGTTGCTGGAACTGGGTATGTGTAGTTTAATGAAGAGAAGGGTGAGGGGTGACATGATAGCAGTGTTCCAATATCTCAGGGGCTACCACAAAGAAGAGGGAGTCAAGCTATTCTCCAAAGCACCTGAAAGCAGGACAAGAAGCAACGGATGGAAACTAGTCAAGGAGAGAAGCAACCTAGAACTAAGGAGAAACTTCCTGACAGTTAGAACAATTAACCAGTGGAACAACCTGCCTCCAGAGCTGGTGAATGCTCCAACACTGGAGGTTTTTAAGAAGAGACTGGACAGCCATTTGCCTGAAATGGTATAGGGTTTCCTGCCTGAGCAGGGGGTTGGAATAGATGACCTCCAAGGTCCCTTCCAACTTTATATTATATTATATTATATTATATTATATTATATTATATTATATTATATTATATTATATTATATTATATTATATTATATTATATTATATTATATTATATTATATTATATTATATTATATTATATTATATTATATTATATTATATTATATTATATTATATTATATTATATTATATTATATTATATTATATTATATTATATTATATTATATTATATTATATTATATTATAACAATAGTTTTGAGAACCTTAAACAGTTACTGTCCAGTAGTTCCACAGTAACACATTTCATTGAAAACAAACCCATCTGCCTAGCTTGTGATGCATCCCCATATGGGGTGGGAGCTGTAATAAGCCATATGGAAGCAAATGGGACGCAGAAACCCATTGCTTATTATTCCAGAACGTTGTCTAGGGCAGAGAGGAACTATGCCCAAATTGATAAAGAGGCATTAGCAATAGTTGTGGGCGTTAAAAAGTTCCATGATTATTTGTATGGAAGAGAGTTTACCATTTTCACAGACCACAAACCCTTGCTGGGACTTTTCACAACAGACAGACAAACACCTCAAATCATGTCCCCAAGGATGCTAAGATGGTCAATATTCCTTTCTGCCTATACGTTCAAAATGATTTACAGGCCGGGCAAGGAGATGGGACATGCTGACGCATTAAGTAGGCTGCCTTTACCTTCAAATGACCCGGATCCTGCCCCAGCCAGTCAAGTCTTAGCCATACAAGAACTCCCTGAATGTCCTCTCACGGCAAGGGACATTGCAGCGGGCACAGTGAGTGATGCAGTGCTCAGCAGAGTGGCACTGTGGGTACAATCTGGCTGGCAAGGAAAAAACCCAGGCCCACAGTTTCAGCCTTACTTTGTGAGGAGGAACAAGATGTCCTCCCACAAAGGATGTCTGTTATGGGGAAATAGAGTGGTAATACCAGAAAAATTCAGAAACAAGGATAACTTGGATAACAACCAAATGGGAAATAACATTGCAGATCCATTATGTTACATGATGTTTCACTTAGCAAAGAGTTGCTGGTCACAATTGTGGTTACTAAGCAAAGATTACCTATAAGAATATCTTGTACTATCTTATACAATGTCTAATAATCACTGCAAATAATATTCTCAGCCAATAACATTCACATGCCCAAGCAGCATACCTCTATCATCACCAAAAGCCTATATCCATAAATACACTAACAAAGGGCATTACACATCCTTTCCTGTTGTGTCAGTAGTTAAAGGGGAGTGGTTTTCCTTAGGCGGGAAACCCTGGAGCAGGGGTTGGATGTTGTAATCTCGGCGGGAGATTCCGGGCTGGGGATTGGTTATTGTGTAGTTGTCGCTGGTGTATAAATATGGGGTTTAACGGTCGAAGTTCAGTTGACCATTGTGCATTCATTAAACGTTTTCTATTGTAAAACCTCGCTGTCAACGCTCGTCATTTCGAACATAACACTGTACAACTTTAAACAATTAACTAAGCATTCCACTTATTCTCATGCATGCTTTCATCTCTCTGTTCCACAAAACAGAAATCTTCATTCATATATATTGTACATTTTATCTTTCATAAACTCACAATATTATTCAAGTTCACTACCATTTACTCTTCTTATATAGTCAGGAGGGCAATGCTCAAGTCTACAAGTGATAGAGCTAAGGTTACAAAGTGCTCCCTGTCCACTTTGTTAGGTGTCACAGACTCAAAAATCTTCCAGGAAACACTTCAAGATATTTTCCCTGCTATCACATTGGATTCCTATCACCCAGCAGGTATGAATTTTTCCACAATGTAATAAAATTGCACACTATCATGGGTTGCATTAATTGGTTTTTCCAGACCACTTCTCCCAAGAAGGGAACAGGCTTAAACAGTATAGATCAGCTGAAAGTTATTGAATTTTCCCATCCATCATAGTTTGAGTCAATTGTGTTTCACATAATTCTTTTTAGTAAAATAGAGGATATATAAACTAAACTACAGAGTATGTTAGTCATACTTGTGCCATGATAAAGTACTGGGCAGTTTTGGCATCATCTGACCAGTATGCCATGTGCTCAACCAAAACCAAGTTTTTTCTCAAGCATGCTCACAACATTCTGTGCAAATTAAGATGACAAATATGCATAATATCTTGTAATCCAACTGTAATGGGCAACTGAGCCTATAAGGTTCAAACTTCTTGATCTCAGAATCTGACTGGATCTCCATCCCCTAGCACCACCCCTGCTTTGAGATAATTATTTTGTGATTCCTGTGCCATTAGCTCCATTGAGTTGGGAGCTCATCTGGTGACCTCCCTCTCACCCCAATGTATAAGAGAAATAAAACTCCCAAATTTGTGCTTTCTTATGATTAAGATCAAAATACAGAAAATAAAATATCTACAGTGTCACATCCTGACCACAGTTTAGATCAGCGTCACGGAGAAACCACGCCCATCCCATTTTCAGCAATGGGAAAAAGTTCCGATACATCGCGTGACATCACATGACATCGCGAGTTTGACATGCCTGGTTTAAATGGATGAAGCTAGAGAATTCAGCTCTTTCTCACTTTGAAAAATAAACCAATCTCAAAAGCTATTAACAAGATCAATCTTTATATTAAAAAAGAAGGTAAAAGATCAAATGTAAAATATCTTGTTGAATTATTAAAATGAAAATATTCTATGTTAAAGAAGATAATGTAGAGAACTACTCTACTCATGGGGCAGGGGACTTTACATAAGAAAAATCCCAAATAAAATACAGTGTTCTATGTAGACTATAAGATGACCAAGCATAGCAAGTGCTATCTTCCAGATCGCATATTAGAAAGTGAGAGTATAAAATATCACAGATCCCAAGAATATTTTAAATGGGGAAAATAATATCTTTTGGACATGCCTCTCCTGTTAAGGGAGTTATGTGAAATTCCTTAACATTTAGACAGCAACACAACATATATACATCAATTAAATCTAGTGCAATCCCTAGCTAAACATTTTACCCATTTGTACTCAAATAGTAAAAGTCTTCTGCTTCCCCTTACGTGTCCTTCTCTTTTTCCAGAGATTCCAGACTAATCAGAAGCTGTGGGGAGATGATACTCTTTGCCACCACCGCTCCATCTTCTCTGGCTACCTATCCACAAAATAACCAGTTTTTCTGAATCTGACAAAGAGAGAAGTTGTGCTAACATCCCTCTAAATGTGACCCAAAGCATGTATCTCTTCTTTGTTGGCATGATACTGGCATCAAAGGCTACTCCCTTGTGGGAGTGCAATTTTCATCATTGTATCAAAGCCTCTAGTCAGGATGATTGGAAACAAGACCTTCCACAAACAGCCCAAAAAAGGAGACAGCCTCTGTAAGAAGAGGAGAAGGTGGAAAGGAGGTAGTGGAGCAGCTTGGGGCCTAAATTCAGTTCATGGATATCTGTGGAACCCTGCCAACGAGCCTGCTATGGGACGCCAGGAACAGCTATGTGGTCGCCGCAATGATCAACTCTGGCCCAAAGACCAGCCTGTGGAACAACTAGTCTACCAATCCACCGGAGAAGCAACTGCGCAGAGCCAGAGTTTATTGGGAGACAATTGAGCCACACCCAGATAGAAGAGTGGTTTGGACAGCTCAACATGGAGTGGCTCAGATGGTGGGTGGCCAGAAGACCAGTTGAGGGGATGATCCTGAGAGCAACTGGACATCTGGCAGGCAACAGGTTTCATTCCCCTTCTGGAAACCCAAGGAGAAATTCTTGGCATCTCAGTGAATATTCTTAATGGTATGCATTCATTCAAGAATTTAACAGTGCATCTTAAATATTTTTAATCTTATTGGCTAAGAGATGCTGGAGACCAAGGACAAGTAGAATTTAAAGCCCTGTATATTCTGTATAATGTTAAAAACAACTGGATGTTAAGAGGTAGAATAGTTAAGGAATGATTCATATATTGCCTTCAGAGGAAATATTGTCTTCACAATGGGAATATAGCCACTTAAGTTTCCCAAGGCAATATACAAAAGATACAAGACTGGTCAAATCATTTTGGCTCCTAAACATAAAAACTGAACTATAAACATACTTGTTAATCCAAGACAAATCACTAACAAAACTGTAAACAGGAAACAATAAACAAGTCAATACTGAAAATGTATTGGACTTCTGGGTGGCAAGGCTCCGCCGCCGGCAGCCATTCTGGCTGTCAGCCCCGTCGTCTCCGTAGAGCCGCCGAAAACAGCCCCGATCAGCTGTTTTGACGGCTCGGAAGCCCGCTCCTCGGGAGAAGAGGAGGGGGTGAGCGCCCAGGCAGGGGTAGAGCTCTGCCAGGCCGCCAGAGTTGAAACTCTGTTGGCTGAAGGACAGACACAAGTTAAATTATAAGATACCTATTTGGGCAATACCGAAACACGCAATAGAAAATATAAATGTTGGGTTTAAACATGATGTGATTACATATAAGGAAATTTTGTGTTTTGAGAGGAATGTATGGCAATTAAAGCCATATAATATTTTAAAAGAAGAAAAGATTGTACAAACCTGGTTTCAGTATGGGCAATTACAGGCTAGGTGGAAGGAAGACCAGAAAATTGGTTTCTCAATGATTGATGAAAATTTGGTAAAGCAAATTAGAGATCAAGGTCAAGCACATATTAAAAGGATATATCTTGCATTGATAGAAATTGATTCAGAAACGGAACTTGTTAAAGATTGTATGATAAAGTGGGCTCAGAATTTTCAAGAAGTTATTACAATGGATACTTGGGAAAAGATCTGGGTGAGAAATGTAAAATTTACACAGGCCCAAAATTTAAGAGAGAACTTTTATAAAATGTTTTATAGGTGGCACTTAGATCCTAAAAAATTAGCAAGTATGTATCCGAACTGCCAGTCCAAATGTTGGAGGTGTGGCTGTGAGGATGCAACGTATTTTCATATATGGTGGACTTGTAAAAAGGTTAAAGCTTTTTGGATTAAAATTTGGTGGAATATGCAAAAAATATTCAAGAAAAGGATAAAGTTTTGTCCGAAATTGTTTTTACTGGGCATTATTACAGATACTACTGTTGTGGACACTAAATTGATGTTGAATTTAATTACGGCAGCGAGACTTTTAGTAGCGCAATATTGGAAGAAGGAAGAACTGCCGACTATAGAAGAATGGACTTTAAAAGTTTCCAATTTGGCGGAAATGGCAAAGATTTCAGCGTACTTGAAAGATCAGTCGCAACAGAGATATATTGTGGAGTGGAGAAGATGGATTGATTACATCCAGAATAAATATGGGACTAAAAAGTTTCACCTAGCATTTGAATAATTATTGGATTTATGTGATATATAAATTACTTGTAGTTATTTTAATAAGAGTTAAAGTGCAATAGAATTTAATATTTTATTGTTGTTTGCATATGGTAGATTATGATTGTTTGTATTTTTATACCCTGTATTTAGCTCTGGGAAGTCGGGGAGGGGGGAGGGGGAGGGGAGGGAAGAGTTGGGGAGGTTTGGGGAGAGGGGAGGGGGTTGGGAGGGGTTTTGTCTTTTAAAAAAATGTACTGTAAAACTTTTCAATAAAAAAAAATACTGAAAATGTATTGATCAAGTTAAAATATGGTTCTGTGGAAAATAAAAATCTCATATGTGGCACAAAAGTGTATATAACATTATAATCCACAAATATTTTAATTAGAATTAAATTCTGCATTATATTTACTTTTTATGTATGAAGTTGTTTCTGACATTGAAGCATGCTCCCACAATTCTTACAAAAAACTCAAAAGTATTTTCCAATAAAGGTATATAAATTTCTTCTAGTTGTTGACCAATTCGATGCTAGTTCTGTAAATCTGAAAGAAATTTATGATTTACAGAAATTTAGTAAAAACAAAATAGTAAATATAATTACAACCTTCAAAATTTGTACTATGAATGATTTTCTAGTGTTTGTGGGTGTTGCAACATTGCCACCACATATTTAAAAACGATCCAACCCATTATATTTTTAGAATCTTTAGATTCATTTTAGCAAACAGCATTGGAATAATGTACCAAAACAAAGATTCTTTCTAACTATAATTTTCAAACTTCCATTTTTGCATATCTATAACTTACATTCAGATTCTACATCAATTTGTCTTTCCACTAAGTGAATTTCTTAGTATCTTTAAATTCATAAAAGTAAACATTTAATGACAAGGTGAGAGATGAAAAACAGTCACTTAGCATGGCATGGCCTTTTACAGTTCATTTATTTCTATCTGTATCAGCCCAAATATACCTATGCAACTCCTCTGGGAGATTTGTTCTTTCTGTCAAGATTATAACAACATATGGAGATATAATCCATTCTGAAATCCATACTAAGCTGCTAGCATTGACACCACATCTAAAATTCAATGCCACCTGCATCTGCATCTATGATGCTATTTTGCATTTGACTTGAAGGACTTCAGGAACAGCAAAATAGATCCAAACTGTATAGTTTGCAAAGCCCTACCATGGGTTGTATAAGTTGTAATTTGAGGAAGTTATGGAATGTCTCTCCACACAATTACAATACCTGCAGTGTCTATGGAACAATTAATTATGGTTAAAGAAGTGAAGTTTTGTAATGTCAATTTGCCTATTAATACAAAGCTATAAATAAAAGGACTCCTTTCCATTGCTACTGCTTCCAAATCTGCCAAGACAAGATATTTGTGGAACAGGAGAATGCATTACAAGTTAGAGAAGCAATCTTTCAGGTGTTCCTGAATTACTACTATCCATTTTCATTGCCCATATCTGGGTGTTGCAGGGATTCTGGATTCACCAAAATCTGGATGACCAAAAGTATCCTCTATTGACAAATATATTAAGAAACAACAACCTTACTCTGCATCATGGAATAATTTGGCTTCCCAGTCTTTATTAATTAACTGAATCCATGGTTTTGAATCCAGAAGGGTATGGACAGAAAACTCAGATGAGAAACTCACAGTTTTAAGATAAAAGACCACACCATAAAAGTGATTGCTTTTTTTAAAGAGTTTTTTGCTTTTTCTTCAGTAAGAAAATATCTTTCCAAGTTGGCTTACAGTCATCAAAGATGAAGTCCTAAAGATTACTTAAACACCACTTTTTCATAATGATTCATTCAACACAACTCTGTTCAAGACAGCATAAATATTTGCATCAGCAAAAGATGATCCATTGTTTTATTCACTGAATCAGTGGTGGAACAACAAAAGCATAAAGAAAAAGCATTTTCAGCTCTACTTTTAAGCTAGTGCTTCTTAAACTTTTGAAGACCATGGAATATCAAACAACTTCTTTAATGAGAGGTATTTATGATGAAGTCTTTTTAAAAAGGGAAAAATAAAACAGCAATGTAAACATTTTTTCATAATATTTCTTACTTCCCTTTACATATAAAGACTTCAATATATATTAATTCCATAAGAACCAATTTGGTCTAGTGGTTAAGGCATTCAAATTCTGCCTTAACTATGCAAACCAACTAGGTGACTTTCGGCCAGGCACTCTGTCTCAGTCCAACCCATCTCACAGGGCTTTTGTAGGCAAAATGAGGGGAAGAAGGTGCATTGCATATGTTGACTGCCTTGAGTTATTTGTAAAAATAATAAAGGCAGGAAATAAAAATAAATAAATAAACTAACAAACAACTAAATATCCCAATTGGTTGTATGCATCTGATAATATAATTTATAAACATTTAGAGTGAGATTTGTTAAGAAATTTAAAGTCAATATCACATTCAACTTATTTCTACATTTAGGCAGCTTTAGTGAGTGTTGAAAATCTTTTTCAATAAATATGCATCAAGGAAAAAGGCAATAGAACCTTTAATGCTTTTTCACTTAGGTCTTTTGTTTGTTTCAGCTTCCAAAATACCTCTAGATTGCCTGGGGAATATTGGTGCTCTGCTGAACATAGCTGAAGAAACTTTGTTCTGCACCACATTGGCGGCTTGCAATACAGTATGAATGGAGCCTGTTGTCACAAGCTCTCTGTTGAGGAGGACAGAAGGAGACTTCCGTCTTCACTGCATCAGTTTTAAAAGCATAAAACTGGGCCGAGAGAATGCCTACATTGCCACACATGCACATAACAAATTAATTTCTCTTTTCATGCTTCTTAACTGAAACATCTGTTGGAATTGGTTTGGCATCAGCATAATTAATATTTTAATTACTTTCCAAACATGAATGACTTTGGGTTACAGCCCACCCACTTTCTGTAAGAAACCAGTGGCAAAGATACTGATCTGTAGTAAGATTAATAACAACAAAAACTAAAGGACACACCTGAAACCTCCTGGCTAGGAGGATGGTAAAAGGTTGATTTGTTAACAGAAGAAGAAGAAGAAGAAGAAGAAGAAGAAGAAGAAGAAGAAGAAGAAGAAGAAGAAGAAGAAGAAGAAGAAGAAGAAGAAGAAGAAGAAGAAGAAGAAGAAGAAGAAGAAGAAGAAGAAGAAGAAGAAGAAGAAGAAGAAGAAGAAGAAGAAGAAGAAGAAGAAGAAGAAGAAATAGAAATATGATGCTTGAGATGGGACATTATAGTTAGAGGCATCTGAGAAACTAAGAGGCAGTTGACACAGCAGAGAGCCATGGGGTGGGGGGGAGGAGTGTGAGTGATCTGTCAATAGGCCACATGAAAGAAGGAAGATGAATTGAGCCAAACAATAAGGAAGGATACATGGCACAAAATGGGAAGGAAAGTGGAAGTCAACAGCAGCAAAAGAGCTGGACAAGCAAAGGGAGACATGGCAAGGAAACAGCAGAAAAGTAGGATTAAGAGAAAAAAGAATTGAGCTCCTCTCTACAGCAAGTAGGAAGCAGGCATGCCTCCTCAGAAAGGGTTCCTCTATCAGAATAAGAAAGAGGAGCAGCCTACAGTAGGAGCAGCTGGCAGAGCAGCCAATGGAGGGGAAGCACCTAGGGATCACAGCTACAACAGCCTAGATCGGTTGTAAGAACAAAGAGAGGAAGAGACAGTTCAAGTGGAAAGAAGCTGGGCAAGAAATCTACTCAGTGGCAGCAGACGTGAAGAAGGAACCCAGAGATGATAAAACTGTAAAGAGATGAAGAGTTTGTCTGCTTTAGTCACATGGGGGAAGTCATCGGCTACTGTAACGTGACATGTGCTGCAGGTTGCAATCCTGCAGTTAGTTTCAAAAGGGTCAACCTTGCCATTTAGCAAGGGTGCTGTCTTTGAATGTCCATTGGGACTCTAAGTTTCTATGGTGCATTTACTTATTTACTTATTTGTAAGATTTATAAAGCTGCCCAAATCAAATACTGTAACTCTGGCTAGCATACCACATAAACACACAATAAATCTAAAAGAAGAAAACAAATAAAACCATATAGCAATAAACAAACAAGATATAAATACAAGATATAAAATTCATTTTATTTCCCTGCTGTAGAGAAAAGAGATTCATCACACTGATTCCCAATAGAGTTGTTTAATGTTCTTTCTATTCTATTGTAAAACTAGGGAATTGTAAGTATTTTTTCTATTTTTAACTGTGGTTTTTTTTATTTTTTTATTTATTTTATTTTAATTCCATTTATATCCCGCCCTTCTCCGAAGACTCAGGGCGGCTTACAAGCTTAGCAGTAGCCTTCATTCTATGTATATGCCTGCTTATTAGAGCTTTCACACTCCCTCCCAAGCGGCATTATTACAAAGTCAGCTTAATTGCCCCCAACAATCTGGGTCCTCATTTTACCTACCTCGGAAGGATGGAAGGCTGAGTCAACCTTGAGCCTGGTGGGATGCGAACCTGCACTAATTGCAGGCAGCTGGTATTACTTAAGGAGGCATTAGCCCACTGCTCCACCATATAGTCATATAGTCTGAATAAATATGAATTTTAAATCTATTTTCTGTTTCCAACCCAGAGGTGGTAATTCTGTTATTTTTACTAGTTTTTTTTCCCAAAAAGGGTTTGGAAGTCAATTTGCATAGCAGCTCATGTTCTAAACATTTACAAAAAATGTATATAGTAGTGAGGGAGAGTCCAGCAAGATTCTTGGGGAAATCTGCTGTCATATTCAGAAAAGTCTAACCAGCTCATATATTCTGAACCTACATGTATAGGAAGTGAAAGGATGGCCTTGGGTTAGGCTGAAACAGGAAATAAAGATTTGTCCCATGTTTGGGGCCTAGCAAGGTAATCTAAATACTTAACAAACATTTAACACATATTTCGGCGGTTTTGGCGGCGGCATGGCCCTCAACTCACTCCGGTCCCCTGGTTGCTCTGCTTACTCCAGATGGCCTGGTGTCCTCAGCGACCTCGGTGGCCCCCGAAGGGGTCCGGGTTAGCCGGTTACGTCCGGTGGAGCCCAGTGGAGCCCAGCTGAGTCTGGTCGTTCCGGAGGAGCCTGAAAGATCTGTGCTCTGCGCGGCACCTATTGTCAGCTGGTTGGTGCCGATGGAGCCCGACGGGGCCCGGAGGAAGCTAGCAGGCCCGGAGGAGCCACACTTTGAAGGTCGCGCTCTGGAAGGCCCCAACCATTGGACAATTGGGGGCCCATGGGGCTGCGGCCAGGAACAATTGCCTGGTATGGTGGAGCGGTGGAGGAACTATGGTGGCGTCTTGAGTAGCCGGCCATTAGCAGACGGAACTATTATGGCCTATTATATCTTTGCCCTGTACGAACATTTGTCTACTCATCTGCATATCATCCCCAAAGGACTCAGAGGGTTCTAGGTATAAGCCACCGTGAGAGGGTGGCTTGAACTTACATCTGCTGCCCCTAGAGGTGAGACTCTGGGGTATGCCTTACCTAGAGTGTGTGTTCCAGACCACCCCCGGGAACAGGTTCCGTGACCATCGTGAGAGGATGGTGGTTGGCCTGTCCTGGGGGTTCGCCCAGCTGAGTGGCAGTAAAGCTGGGTGGATGGTCTGGACACCCATCTACCCTCTGTTTGGACCCTCCTAATCAACTAATATGGGACTGCCTTCCCCTGGATTTGCTCCTTATGCCTCGTTTCTGTTATACTTGCACAGACTTGCTCGCCCTCAGGGGTGCCCCCCTTCCTGGATGCGACCCGCCTTTCTAGCCACCTATAACCTCGAGGACGGGCCCGATTGTTGGGACCCTGAGAGATGGCTGGGCACGGGTAGGGGCCTCCGATATAAATTTAATAAGAGGCCCCTGGTAAGTTTCTTAGCTAAATTTTTTGTGGGGTTAGGGAGGGGGGTGGGAATTTCTTTTGGTTGTTTGGAAATGGGGGGTAGTGCAACAACCATTGTTCAGGCCAGGTCCGGTATTGATCGCCGGGGGCGAGCGGGGGTCGGTTGCCTCCGGGGCTCCAGAGCGGGTCGTGGGATTACCTATTCCCACGACATTAGGGAATGGCAGCAGGCGTATGAACAGAGGGCCGTATCGACTTCTGGGAAGGCCTCTCTGCTGCTTACAAGCGCTGAGGCACTCCGACCCTCTGTTTCTGCCCCGAGGTCCCGGGAACGAGGATGTGCAGCCACCTGAGCTCCTGTTGGTGTACTTGAATGCCAGGTCTGTTGTTAATAAGGCTCCTCTTGTCCGGGATCTGGTCAAGGGTGAGCATGCAGACCTGGCTTGCATCACGGAGGCTTGGTTGGGCCCAGAGGGTGGTATTCCTCTGGTCGATCTTTGCCCACCAGGTTTCCGGGTACTACACCGGCCTCGGGCTCAGGGTAGGGGCGGGGGAGTGGCGGTTGTCATGAGGGAGACCTTGTGTCTGCGGGAGACCACCGTTCCCCAGATAGTCGGGTGTGAGTCTCTCTTTTTGAGATGTGGCCCTGGTGCACAGTTGGGCTTGCTGCTGGTGTACCTTTCGCCTAGTCACGCAGCAGCAGCCCTGCCTGAGCTTCTCGATATCCTCTCTGGGTTGGTGATTGAGTTCCCCAAACTTATAGTTTTGGGTGACTTCAATCTACCATCCCTGGGAGGATCATATGAGTTAGCTCGGGAGTTCATGGCTTCCATGACGGCCATGGACCTGACGCAAGTAATCTCTGGACCGACTTATGTGGGAGGCCACACCCTTGACCTGATTTTCTTATCTGGACGGTGGTTAGATGATCTTGGTGGGGGCTCCCCAATTGTTATGCCCCTGTCATGGACCGATCATCATCTTCTGCGGCTGGTCTTCCGTTTTGCCACTCCCCACCGTGGGTGTGTGGAACCAACTAGATGGTACCGCCCCAGGCACTTAATGGACCCTGAGAGGTTCCAGGCAGCGCTGGGGTCCCCACCTGCCTCCTTCGCTCACAACTCGGCGGATGCCTTAGTGGAAGCCTGGGAAAGGGCAGCCACGGAGGCTCTTGACCGAGTTGTACCCTTGCGGCCCCTGACCCGGTGCAGATCCCATTGAGCTCCATGGTTTTCCGCGGAGCTACGGGAGATGAAGCGTCGGAGACAGGGCCTAGAGAGCTGTTGGAGATCCAGCCGATCCAAATCCGACCGATTGCGACTAAGAACCTACATTAGGTCTTATCTCGCTGCGATAAGGGCGGCGAGGTCTAACCACTTCGCTACCCTTATCGCGTCCGCAGATAATCGCCCGGCCGCCCTGTTTAGGGTGACCCGCTCCCTCCTTAATCAGGAGGTGAGGGAGGAACCCTTGCAGGGTCGTGCCGAGGAGTTTAACCAACATCTGTCGGACAAAATCGCTCGGATTCGGACCGGTCTGGACTCTGACTGGGCAGAGTCCGACGATCAGGACACGGGTGGTCTTGTCGATATTACCTAGGAGGAGTTTGATTCTGTGACTCCGGAGGAAGTGGACAGGATTATGGGGCGGCTGAGCTCCACCACATGTTTATTGGACCCGTGCCCTTCCTGGCTGGTTTATGCGGCCCGGGAGCGGACACGAGGCTGGTTCCAGGCGGTTATATCTGCCTCTTTGAGTGAGGGTAGTTTCCCCGCCGTCTTGAAAGAGGCGGTGGTGAGACCTTTCCTCAAGAAGCCTGCCTTGGACCCAGCTGTATTGAATAACTTTCGTCCGGTCTCCAACCTTTGCTTTCTTGCGAAGGTTGTTGAGAGTGTGGTGGCGCATCAGCTCCCTCTGGTCCTGGATGAAGCGGATTATCTAGACCCGTACCAATCGGGTTTCAGGCCGGGTACAGCACGGAGATGGCATTGGTCGCTCTGGTGAATGATCTCTGGAGGGCTCGGGACAGGGAACACTCCTCTGTCCTAGTCCTATTAGGCCTCTCAGCGGCGTTCGATACCATCGACCATGGTATCCTGCTGCGGCGTCTCAGGGGATTGGGAGTGGGAGGCACGGTTTTGCAGTGGTTCTCCTCCTATCTCCTGGGACATTCGCAGTCGGTGTTGGCAGGGGGGCAGAGGTCGACCTCGAGGTCTCTCGTTTGTGGAGCTCCTCAGGGGTCGGTCCTCTCGCCTCTCCTGTTCAACATCTACATGAAACCGCTGGGTGAGATCATTCGTGGTTTTGGGGTTGGGTATCATCAATACAAGACCAGGAGCTGACTGTGGCTCAGACCATGAGCTTCTTGTTGCAAAGTTTAGGCTTAAATTAAAGAAAGTAGGGAAAAGCGCTAGGCCAGTCAGGTATGAATTAAATCATATCCCTGTTGAATATACAGTAGAGGTGACAAATAGATTTAAGGAATTAGATCTGATAGACAGAGTGCCTGAAGAACTATGGACAGAGGTTCACAACATTGTACAACAGGTAGCAACCAAAACCATCCCAAAGAAAAAGAAATGCAAGAAAGCAAAATGGCTATCTGAGGAAGCTTTGCAAATAGCTGAGGAAAGGAGGGAAGCGAAAGGCAAGGGAGAAAAAGAAAGATATGCCCAATTAAATGCAGAATTCCAAAGAATAGCTAGAAGAGATAAGAATGCCTTCTTAAATGAAAAATGCAAAGAAATAGAAGAAAACAATAGAATAGGGAGGACCAGAGATCTTTTCAAGAAAATTGGAGAGATGAAAGGAACGTTTCATGCAAAAATGGGCATGATAAAGGACCAAAATGGCCGGGACCTAACAGAGGCAGAAGAGATTAAGAAGAGGTGGCAAAATTACACAGAAGAACTATACAAGAATGAGCTTAACGTCCCTGATACTCACAATGAGGTGGTCACTGACCTCGAGCCAGACATCCTAGAATGTGAAGTGAAGTGGGCCTTAGAAAAGCTGAGCAACAACAAAGCTAGTGGAGGTGACAATATTCCAGCTGAGCTATTCAAAAATTTAAAAGACGATGCAGTAAAAGTGCTACACTCAATTTGCCAGCAAATTTGGAAAACTCAACAGTGGCCACAGGATTGGAAAAGATCAGTTTACATTCCAATTCCAAAGAAAGGCAGTGCCAAAGAATGTTCAAACTATTGCACCATTGCACTCATTTCTCATGCTAGTAAAGTTATGCTTAAAATTCTACAAGCTAGACTCCAGCAGTATGTGGATCGAGAACTACCAGAAGTACAGGCAGGATTTCGAAGTGGCAGAGGAACTAGAGATCAAATTGCTAACATACGCTGGATCATGGAGAAAGCTAGAGAGTTCCAGAAAAACATCTACTTCTGCTTCATTGACTATGCTAAAGCCTTTGATTGTGTGGATCATAACAAACTCTGGCAAGTCCTTAAAGAGATGGGCATACCAGACCATCTTATTTGTCTCTTGAGAAATCTATATGCGGGCCAAGAAGCAACAGTGAGAACTGGACACGGAACCACTGATTGGTTCAAAATTGGGAAAGGAGTCCGGCAAGGCTGTATACTGTCGCCTTGCCTATTTAACTTATATGCAGAGCACATCATGAGAAAGGCAGGGCTAGATGAATCAAAAGTTGGAATTAAGATTGCCGGAAGAAACATCAACAACCTAAGATATGCAGATGATACCACTCTAATGGCAGAAAGTGAAGAAGAACTAAAGAGCCTCTTGTTGCGGGTGAAGAAGGAGAGTGCAAAACTTGGGTTGAAACTAAACATTAAGAAAACCAAGATCATGGCATCTGGCCCTCTCAATTCCTGGCAAATAGATGGGGAAGAAATGGAGGTAGTGACAGATTTTATTTTCCTGGGCTCCAAGATCACTGCAGATGGGGACTGTAGCCAAGAAATTAAAAGACTCTTGCTCCTCGAGAGGAAAGCCATGACAAATCTAGACAGCACGCTAAAAAGCAGAGACATCACCCTGTCAACAAAAGTGCGTATAGTCAAGGCTATGGTCTTCCCAGTTGCAATGTATGGCAGTGAAAGCTGGACCATAAGAAAGGCTGAGCGCCAAAGAATTGAAGCCTTTGAACTATGGTGCTGGAGAAGACTCCTGCGAGTTCCTTGGACTGCAAGGCGATCAAACCGGTCAGTCTTAGAGGAGATCAACCCTGACTGCTCTTTAGAAGGCCAGATCCTGAAGCTAAAACTCAAATACTTTGGCCACCTAATGAGGAGGAAGGACTCACTGGAGAAGAGCCTAATGCTGGGAAAGATTGAGGGCAATAGAAGAAGGGGACGACAGAGAATGAGGTGGCTGGATGGAGTCATTGAAGCAGTAGGCGTGAGCTTAGATGGACTCCAGAAGATGGTAGAGGACAGGAAGGCCTGGAGGAACATTGTCCATAGGGTCGCGATGGGTCAGACACGGCTTCGCAACTAACAACAACAACAACAATCATCAGTACGCCGATGATACCCAGCTTTTTATTTCGACCCCAAACCACCCCAGTGATGCCCTCGACGTGATGTCCCGTTGCCTGGAGGCGGTTCGGGTCTGGATGGGGAGGAACATACTTCAACTCAACCCCGACAAGACTGAGTGCCTCTGCATACCGGCATACCGGGATATTCAGAACATCCCATCTCTTTCCATGGGGGGTGAACTATTACCCCCCGTAGATAGGGCTCGCAGCTTGGGAGTCCTTCTAGATTCACGGCTCACTCTGGAAGACCATATAGTAGCTGTGACTAGGGGGGCCTTCGCCCAGGTTCACCTGGTGCGCCAGTTGCGGCTCTATCTAGACCGGGATGCTTTATGTACGGTCACTCACGCGCTTGTGACCTCTCGTCTGGACTACTGCAACGCTCTCTACATGGGGCTGCCCTTGAGGACCACTCGGAGGCTCCAACTGGTACAGAATGCAGCCGCGAGAGTTGTGTTGGGAGTCTCCTGATACTCCCATGTTACACCTCTGCTCCGTGAGCTGCATTGGTTACCAGTTGTCTTCCGGGTGAGATTCAAGGTACTGGTAATGGTGTTTAAGGCCCTACATGGCATGGGTCCGGAGTACCTTAGGGAGCACCTGCTGCCGGCATCAACTTCCCTCCACCCTGTGCGTTCCCACAGAGAGGGTCTCCTCAGGGTGCCACCGATCAGAGAATGTCGATTGGTGGCCCCCAGGGGGAGGTCCTTCTCTGTGGGCGCCCCGGAGCTGTGGAACCGTTTGCCGGTTGAGCTCCGGATGGCGCCCAACCTTCACTCCTTCCGTCGCGATCTGAAGACATTCTTATTTGAACAAGCGGGCCTGGCCTGAAGGGGGATGGGTTGGGTTTTTATGGTCATTTTTAACACCTGTATTTACTGTTTTTAGTTGGGCATATGTTTAATTTTCTTTTAACTTTTGTATTTTTGTATTTTTTATATATCTGCCCTGTTCACCGCCCTGAGTCCTTGGGAGAAGGGCGGTATATAAATAAAATTATTAAATTAAATTAAATTATTTAAAAAAAAGTTCAATCAATCAATTCCAACTTCGTGAGATTTTTTCTTTCTGTGAGCAGTTGGAATTGATTGATTGAACTTTTTTTTTTAGTCCCACAAACTTCTTTTGTTTCTGGGACTGCACATGGCAGTGGAGGAAGTGACAGAGGAGCTGGAAAGAAGGTTAGAAAAGAAATGGTTAGGGAAGTGAGGGCATCAGGGCAGTGATAGGTGGGGCAAGATCTCCAACTCCATGGCGGCAGAGAAATGCTTTCCAGCTCTGGCGCTCAACCTGCTGGTTTGGTGGCTGTGTGGGCAGAGCTGAGAAGAGGGCTCAGAAGGGGAGTGAAAGGGAAGAGGGTGGGAGGGCAGGTGAGGGTGGATGTGCCAAAGTCATCCAGAGGAGAAGACAAAAAGCAGCACCTGCCTCACCCGCTGCCAGCACTTCAGAGAAGCCACCTCTGAGCTGGCTAGCCAGCCGACTGACAGCTGAGGAGGCGCTGCAGTGAGTCGTGCCCAGGGAGAGCATGCGAGGCCAGAATGTGGGGGGGGGAGGGAAACCAACTGTGCCGGGATGTATCCAGCTATATGGGACCTCAGAGAATTAGTGGGCAGCTGATTGAAGAGAGGGACGGTCAGGGTTCTGCCTGCTTTCTTAAGCAGCAGGCTATTAACAGGCAGAAAAAGGGTTTTTTTAATGAAATGGAGTGGGCTGCCTGTTAATAGCCTGCCCCGTAGTAAAGCAGGCAGAACCCCGACCGTCCCTCTCTTCAGCCACCCACCCACTAACTTTGGTTCCATAGGAAGAAGGCAGGTATAAAATGGTGACTTGTTATTTTTTCACCAACTGCCTGTGTCCGGTGTTAGAACTGATAGCTTTCAGGGAAACCATGTGGTCGAGGAAGGTACCACTTGTAATCAAAAACATAAGAGGCGCTGTCCTGCATCATGGCGAACCGGCCATGGAGCCACATCAGCGCAGGCAGATATGGCTCCGGGATGGCCAGAAATGGGCTCTTGCCTGGCCCAGGCCCCATCTGCTTGGCAGCTCTGACGGGGGCAGTGGTAGCTGCTGCTCCTGCTGCTCAAAGCCCCTCAACCAGCCGGTCATGCAGGGAAGCAGGAGGAGGCAGCAGCGGCGATCCCTGTATTGCCAGGCCTGGCCAGCAGCATGCCATCTCCCTTCCACAGCGCAGCATCTGCCAGGATGGTGGTGGCGAGGGGCTGGGGGTGTGCACAGGATGATGCGGAGTGGCAGCAGTGAGGGGTGGGCATGTGCCAGAGCCCCTCTTCCCCTGCCGCCACCCCCACCAGCATGAGGATGGGCAGCACAGCTTCATTTTTGGAGCTTATGCCAGCTAGGCCTGGTGATGCAGGGATAGCCACAACCACCTTCTCCTGCTTCCCTGCATGGCTGGCTGATTGAAGGGTTTGGAGCAGTAGCCACTGCCATCCCCATCATAGCTGCCAAGTGGGTGGGTCCCGGGCCGGGTGAGGGCCCACTTCTGGCCATCCCAGAGCTATCTCCACCCATGCCAATGGGGCTGAACTGCGGAAAGGAGACAGCGGCTGCTCTGATTTCCCCCTCACTGGCCGTTCCCCCTCCAGCCCCCTGCCTGGTGCCCCTTCTATACAATCCTACATGATTGCGGTGTGGATGAGAGGCTCGGCCAGCGGCTTTCCTCCGCTGAGGCATCTCGGCCCTCCTGCCCCCCTAGCCGGACCACTTCACATTGCCCCAGCTGGGACCTGCTGACTCCCCCCACCATCTTGCACCCATCTCATTCTGAGACTCCTGCAGCCCCCCCAAACATACCCTCCTGCCCCCCCAGCTGGCACCTCCAGCAATTCTGCAACCAGGAGTTCCTGCCCCCTTGCTGGGACCTCCTGCCCCTCACCCCAGCTACTCCCCCCCGAGCAGTCCACCCTGACCAAGGTGGAGAGAATGCGAGGCAGAGAAACTGTTGTTAAATTATTTGAAACCCACCATGCCTCTTGGAAAATGTACTTTGCTAGGAATAAATTGTTACATTTATTTCTTGCAATGTTGTAACAGAGATCAGCTGAGTGAGATTTCCATTTAAAAGAGACAGATATATTCTGAGTGCACACAGATAAAGTCTATAGCACCAGGTAAGTGCTCTGTAAAAACTATATTCTGTCCTTGGTAATGTACCAAGTGATGGAATGCTATTGAACCTTTGTTACTGAGAAGGCACATTTTGTCAAAATTATTGATATATGTTGATTTGCAGTTAGGCAGCTCAGACATATTAGGCCTTTCACTTGTTGTGAGTTCTTCTCTGAAGTAGTGGCTTAATTATCCCAAGCTAAAAAACATAATTAATCTTGCTTCAGGACTGGTTGGTTTGGTTTGCTACAGTTATTTATATACATATGACAGTATGGTGATAAATATAAACTTAACACATTAAAAATAGTTATTAGACAGCCTCTTGTCAAAGTTCAGTTCCCAGCAATACTTACGTTTTTCTGTCAGATACTGCTAGTACACAAAAACTGTTATATGTTATGCTTTCTTTGATGGAAATGTTTAGATTAAAAAATAGATACTGAGCCTTCCTGATTTCTCTATAATGATACCAATTTTAGAATTTATATATGGCACTGGATGATGGATTAAAGCTTATTGCCTCCACAACTTTGATCACTGTTGGGAAAGATAGAAAAATATATCAGATAATTCATTTGTAGCACAAATGAGTAACAATGATACTTCATAATATTCTGTTACAACATAATACTGATATTGTTACAAGCCTGTCTTATAATATTGTAATATTTGAGACTTAACCCTCTCTTACTTGAGAAACTTATAAAATTAAGAAGAATCAGTACTGACCAATGGGATAATAATGTAAAAGAAAATGATTCAAAATCACAGTATCAAAAGAGGAAAAGCAAAGCAAATGTACGTAAATACCAGGCCCAGAAATTATATATTAGAATATTTTTAAATTGCACATTTTAAATTACTATTGCTTTCTTGTGGACTGTTGTTTTCCTTTTTTGTTGATAATGCAGAAGCGACTATATAAATGTTTTGGTGAGTTTTTCATGTTGGTCAACCCTGTACAAAAATTAGAAAATCTTTAAAATGGAACTGAAAAGAGTTCAAGGAGAAGGAAGCTCAAAAAAACTGGTCATTCAACTGCACTGAAATAATCTGCCTTCCGTCTCTCATTCTGCTGCAGCCCCAAAAAATTGCTTTTGGTGGATGAAAGTTGAATAAAATAAAATGTAAGCAGGGTTTGCAGCACAGCCAATACAGTGATTTAATATACAGTTAAATTATCTTCATCCCCAGTTGATTCTCAGCCAGATCACTGAAAAACACTGAGGATAGGGCAGACAGATTGTTTTATGCAATACACAGTTGCATAAAAAATTGCACTTACATATGTTCCTTATTTCTTGAAAGAGTTCTAGCAAAAGTGAGAATTTCATGCCATCCAGTGGTTTGGGCTGTGGGTGAAGCTTCTTTCCAGATTTCCATAACTAGATTTTCAACTGTAACATTATCATCATCATCATCATCATCAATGCAGAGTTTCAGATTCATTTTCACAAAGAAATGTGGGGAAACAGGCACAAATTTAACACCTGTCTTCTGCTCTTTAAACCATTCCTCTGTTTTCCTGACATACAGAATGTGTCCATTCCTAATTGTCATGACACCAAAATGATGAAATATACACAGGAGTTCATGATGCAAGATCCATCATTTCATTTTTGCGTTACAGATGCAGATAGACCTCAACGTACAACTACAACTGAGCCCAAAATTTCTGTTGCTGAGACAGCTGTTAAATGAATTTTGCCTCATTTTATGACCTTTCCTGCCACACCTGTTAAGTGAATCACTGCAATTATTAAGTTATTAACATGGTTGTTAAGTGAATCTGTCTTCCCCATTGACATTGCTTGTCAAAAGGTGATCACATGACCCTGGAAAACAGCAACTGTGGTAAATGTTGCCAAGCATCTGAATTTGATCACGTGACCATGGGGATGCTGCAATGGTTGTAAGTGTGTAAAAGTCATAAATCACTTTTTTCAGGGTTGTTGTTAACTTTGAACTGTAGAGCCCCTTTCACCCCAAAAAATCAGGCGAGAAGGAAAAACACTCCAAGAAATAGACAAGACTTTCCACAACAAGAAATTCAAACCGCACTCCTTCACTGACTAAGGAAACTGCCCAGAGCGGTTTTCACAACAAGTTAAGTATCCAGGAATGAGCTAATTTTGTTGCTCATTCACAAAAGTGGAGCACCTGTTGAAAGTGGATACCAAGCATCTGGAGCAGCTCCATTCAGAGGGAGAAAGTGCCATCGGCTATAGCCTATTCACAAACAGAACGATTGCTCGCTACAGGTTTCACAAGAAGCCAAAGACTAAAGGGATTAAAACACAAACAATAACATTTAATCTACATTCCCTCACTTGACCTAGAGTGCAGAACATGACCCCTCAGCCTCAACAAAAAGCTGGTGTGCCACAATTAAAATATTAAAAGATACACATACAAGCCCATAGCACACCAAATCTGGATATTTCAATTAAAAGCCCAGAAACCATACAGTATAAAAATCCATCTGCTCACCAAATCAGGATGTCACATGTCCCAGAACTAATACTAAGTACTTCGCTTCTGAATAAACTGGACCTCCTTTCTTGCAGCTGGTTTTGATCTCCTTTATTTCTGTCAAGATGACATTTCTGCCACTCATTTCCCAGCTGGAAGAATGAGCCTGGAATTCAACTTCCTACAGAACGATTATTTGATGTAAGTCCTCATCAATTGCAGAGGAGAAAACCAAAGAATCCAAGTATCTATTGTCAAGACACCTTTAGCTGCACATTGTGATCATATCTTTAGTTTTTCACTACTACTTCTTTTCTTTTGCTAAAGAATGACAAAAGGATAAATCTTCCATTTAGGCACCTCTCAGATTATTCCTGAACAAAAGATGGCCTAACTTTATATTTTCAGCAGAAATATTTGCTAGCAACTTTTATCTCTTGTAATCAGATGGACTGTCCAGAATAAAAGAGCATAGTTGAAGGATAGTTCAGACTTATCAATCCAATGTAGTCCAAATGTTTGAAAGTAAAATATTAGCCAGGAATTCTGAAAGATATTTTTTTAGAAATAAATCTTAACAGGTTCCTTTACAAGTCAGAACTGGAGAACATGGCAGTTGCTTGAAGCAGAACTGAGGTTTATTCCAAGAGTGCAAAATACAATCAGTTGCTGGAGGTGGTTAAAGTGAGCCCTCCCCTGCAAGCCCTTTATAATATATGAAAACTTAGCTTTGTACCTCAAAGCGAATGAAAGTTCACCCTTTAGGGTGAAAGGAAAGGACCTTTTTTCTCATTCAATCAGAGAGTTCAGATTAAGATCAGAGAGGGAGGGATGTTCACCAGATTATATTTTTTCCTGTTGAATTTTTAACATTTGTCTACAACCTATTCTAATTTGTGATTCTAAACCTTTTCTCCTGGTTAAAGCCAGAAGTCTATGTGGTGAGAGAACTTGATATCCTCCCCACATTACTAAGATGGAGAACATTGCTTTATGCCAACATACAGCAAACTCAAGTGAAAGCATAGGAACCTAATGCCTTCCGGATTATCTGAACACAAATCCCACCAACCCAGTGAACATAAGATAATGTCTATGAAAAATTTGGATTTTTCAGTTAGAAATATCCTGCAGTAATCCACTCATAATTATATAAATTATATAACATAAAGGATAAGAGCAGAAAGAATGCATGTGGTTCTGCTATAGAGGTTATATTGTATTATCATTTTTCTAAAAAGTGAGGTTATGATTTATGTAATGATGTCCTAAGCTTTTTTTGAGTTGCCATCATAATCATAGTGATAATATCTCCCAGAGCTTTTATATTGATTCTAAACAGTGTAGGGGAGATGCCCAAGCCCAATACTAATACACACGGGAGCAGCTAAGGGTTTGATTGCTTCTCCCTTTTAGCAATAGCAATATCATTTAGACTTATATACTGCTTCATAATGCTTTACAGCCCTCTCTAAGCAGTTTACAGAGTCAGCATATTGGCCCCAAGAATCTGGCTCCTCATTTTGTTGACTCAGAAAGATGGAAAGCTGAGTAGATCTTGAGCCAATGAGAAACAAACTGCTGGCAGTTGGCAGAGTCAGCCTGCAATACTGCATTCTAATCACTCTGCCACCATGGCTCTTATGATTATTGAGTGAAACTTTCCAATTAGCTGGGAGTGTCCCAACCCTGATCCCATATAGGTGGTTTATAAGAATATCATTGTCAAGAGTATACAGTTATGTCAGAATGTCTAAAAGGATCAGGAGATGTATTTCTGCAGGTCCTAAAAAAGTTAAGCTACTAGAGTGGCCGGTGGTATACCAGTTGCATGTTAAGTGTAACTCTGTAAATAACTGTAAGTAACTCTCAATTATCCACTTCAGGTTTTGTAGCTGATTCCATTTCTTTAACTGTTCAAAGTTACAAGCGTTCTGAAAAAAGTGACTTATGACCAGTCCTGGCCTTCATGATTATTGCATTGTCCCTGCAGCCAGGTGATCAAAATTCAACTGCTTGACAATCAGCATGTATTTATAACATTTCCAGTATCCTAGGGCTTTTCAACCCATGATATACATACCACTGGTGGTACTTTGGCACCTGGCAGATGGTATGCAACCTAAACAACTATAGCAGGAACTATGAGGTGAAGTGACAGCGGCACTGCACAGGCCTGGGGGAGAGTCAGCTGGAGCTGCAGTGTTGCTGGTGCTCTGCTGAAGGCCCAGGATTGGCACATGCAGCTCCAGCTGATCGGTGCTTCTGGCAGCCTCTGCTATCACCAGGAGCAGCAGACAGGCCTTGGGATGAAAGAGTCAGCTGGAGCTGCAGGGCTGCCGGGGCTTGGCAGAGGCCCCAGGATCAGAGCGTGCAGCTCCAGCTGATCAGCACTGTGTGCATTGGCCAGCTGGGGAGTGGGTGACCACATGGGGAAGTGAGACTGGAGTAGCAACTGACGCTGGAGCTCTTCCTGAGCCCCTGGAGCCCCTGGAAGAGAAAAGGAGGAGGAGGGGGGAGAAAGGAGAAGAGATAAAAGGAGGAGGTTTTGGTGAGAGAAGGAGAGAAAAAAAGATGACAGGGAAAGAGAAGGGGATGGAGAAAAAGAGAGGGAGAAGAGGGATCAATGAAGGAGCAGAGACTGTGGAAGGAGAGCCCAGCAGGCGGTGAAAGAGAGAGGGAGAAGAAGAAGTGTCAACCAGCCATCTGACCACCAAGGTAGTGTTGTATATTAAATATGGATAAATTCATCATATGTTCATCAGTGCAAAGAAAAAGTGATTCAGCAAAGGAAATACCACTAAAGAAATTAAAACCGGCATCGAGTTGAAAATACAGTGAAGATTATTTGAAGTTTGAATTTTATTTCATGGAAGAAAACTATCATTGGCTTCTTGTTTATGTTATCTGTAATGTTATCTCCAAGCATTCCATTAAACCTTCTTTGCTCCAGAGACATTTAACAACAAAACATAAAGAGCATACCAAAAAGCCAGTAGCATTATTTGTGAAGATGAATTCATAAAATTAAGTGCTGCTTTCATGAAGTCCACAACCATCTCAAAAAAATGTCCTGGAGCATTTTATGAATTGTCCTTGATAGCAGCTAAATGAAATAAGCCTCATATAATAGTTGAAAGTTGTGGTTTCTTCTGCCATTGCAATTGTTTCAATCCTCTTTGATGAAAAAATGGCTGATGTTATTCATAACATTCCATGTTCTGACAACACCGTTCAAAGACAAATACAAGATATGGCCACAGATATCTTTTCCAGCAAGTGATGGAAAAGATCGCAGCAGCAGAAAAAATTGCATTTCAGACTTCTGGTTTTTGTGCCATAGAGCATGGCCACAGGACTGCGAAATCTCACATCCTGCGGCTGCTTTCGTCCTGCCAAAGGACCCTAAATGGGTCTGAAGTCACCCCGGAGAGGCGGCAAAGATGGGCACCCCACTGATCACAGAATGGTGGCAGTCATTCTGTTTCGATCCGGGAGAAGCCCTCTGATCCAAAAGGAGAAGGCTAGCTGCATGTCAGTGTCTAGCCCAAGCTACCTGCTGCCAAAGTCCAAGAGCACTAACCAGAACAACAGTGAACAGAGTGCTTGGAATTGGTGAGACTATTTGATCTTCTCTCCCTTATTTTTCAACTAAGTCCCTGGGAAAGATCCCCAAAGCAAAAAAACCTCCGAAAGTGAGGGGAGGGGACTACATTCCCATTCCCCCATAGACGGAAGCAGTGAATTAGCCTTTAAGGAGGAAAGAAACATATTGAAATTAAATTCAAAATACTACAATCTGATCAAAGTTAAAAACTAAAACAAAATGCTAAGATTATATTCTAAAGGATTTTGATGAAATTATGTATATAAAAAGAAAAATAATAAGAACTTCTTGTCTGAAAGAGCTGAAAAACAAATATTTTCTGACATCCACTAGATATAGCACATTAAAGACAATCCCCAGAAACAAAGAAAAATCTGTTCCCATGAACTCTAATAACCTTTAAGAAGATAGTTGCCAGGGAACAAAGAAGAGATTGTATACTGGGCCAGCTATAAGATTGGAAAGTGTTTGAAGGAAAAGAAATACTTTGTGGTGTAAATTTATGAACTGTTTAAAAACTTTGATTTATGACTAATTTTTGACAGGGGAAGTTACAGGAAGGATTTAAGGTGGCTAAATATATTGAACTGCAATTCTGACTGGTTGACAATTGATTCCTGAAAGAAAGAATTGTTATAAAACATTGATTTTACTGAAACCTTGACAATTGAAAATTACAGTTGATTGTAGGAAATATATATAAAGACAAGAACTATACAAAGTTGGACTGTGGATTTTGAGTTTTGACCAGCTTGACAAGGCTAATTACAGAGACTATGGCACTTATGACAGATTACTCAAAAGGGGGAGACAACATGGACATCACATATTCATCAAAAATTATAGAAAACCACACTTAATACCTACTGCTGAAGAATTCAGCCTGAAAGATCAAAGACCTTTAGAAGCAACATTTCAAGACAAGACAAATACTTTCCAAGGAGAAATTTATGCAATGGTACGACAGATACAAATCTCAATAGCTTTAAACCATGAGGAGATTAAACATAACTTTGATAACATAAATGAATACACTTCTAACTTAAATTTACAATCAAAAAACATCCAAAGAATGATGGTAAAGAATGAACAAACAAATCAGATAACAGAATGTGAATTAGAAAAAAAATGACTTAATTGGCAAAATCACAAATGAAGGGAATTATAACTTAATACAAACAAGAAAAAACTCACAAGATTTGGATACAACAATAAATATGGAAAAGATACCTTACGCACTAGAATGTCAAATAAACCAGAAAAGAAAGACGACTTGATAAAATGGACACTGCTAGGAGAATCACTGTTTGGGAGACAAAAAGCATACAACTTACGTACTATGTATTCTTTACTCCTAACAACTACAAAAATACAAGAACTGTTTGATAATTCAATAATACTAATTTGGAAAACAATTTGGCAAAGGAAGAAGATTAGAGATGGGCTTAAGAGACTTGACTCACCCTAACAGATGGAATATTATATGAGCAAACACTTGTTTGAATATAGCTAAATAAACAAATAACTTTGGCTATAAAGGGGCTTTAGAATAAGTGGGATAAGAGATATAAGCAACATAGTAATTTTTTTATAAGATACAAAATGTAAAAATATTGGGATGATGTAAGTGAAGGAAAAGTTTGAATTTTAAAGACAAATTAAATTTGAAAAGATTTAGGATTAAGGAATGATTGAAATATTGAGGGGAAAATAGGCAATAAAAACTTTGAAGAAATGATATATAGTGATTCAATCAATTTTTACAAATAGAAGTGAAGTATAAATTGATTAGAAAAGATGTTATAGGTAGGTGTTATGATAGATAAGTAGTATAGTATTTTTATAATATATGAAATATGAAAATGCTGGGATAATATATTTAAGTGGAAAATTTGGATATTTGGATGTTAATTACTGAGAAAATTATGATTGATAAGAATTGGTTGAATATTATGGAGAAACTGAGCTTAAACAAGATTTATGAAAATAAGATACATGGTGAATCCATAAGATGACTTTTACAAAAATAACATAAATTGATAATTCACTGAAGTTCAGATCAGATTGAACACAGATTTCACTTCCTCAAGTTGTTCATCAATCACTTTTATTTTTTTACAGTGATTTTCAGTTCTGTTAATTTAATTTTAATTATTCACAACACAAGATGATGAAAGAATTGAGTTGCTTGCTGTCAAATACAGCTGTCAGTGATGAGTAACATAATGGCTTTTTAAAGCCTTATTTATATTTTGCATATGTTTTGCAATTAATGGTTAATTTTTGTGTCTTAAAATATGTTTACTGTGCTCTGACATAAATTTGTTATAGTGGAATGTATTTATTTATCTGGCAAACTTCTCAGAAGGGACCGTTCCTAATTTCTTGGACTGCAAAGGCAAAGGGAGAGAGATGCCAAAATCAAATATTTATTCCAATAAGGGTCAGATATGTACTTTCAAACTTGCAAGATTCTGTTAATGTAACCTTATAATAGAGTTGGTACTTCTGGATGCTGTTCTCCTCTAGACCTCATTCTTGCAAGGCCTAGAATTAATAGGAATTTAAGCATCTAACAAGAACCAATTCCACTTTTGGATCTGACAGCAATTTTACAGGCAGGTGTGTCTCTTAGTGATATAAGCATGATATCCATTTGGCCATTCTGATACTATTTCTTCTATGGATTCTAGAAATACTACTGTTAATTACATATTAAAGCTCACCAATTAAAAGTGACATCATTGCAATGATTTGTTAAATCAAAATATCTAAACTCTGATTTTATATTTCTGTCTCACAACTAGACTGTTATATCTGAAACCATAAATCATAAAATTTTCCAAACCCCCTTCCTCATCAGATTGCTTGGACTACATTGTACTTTTTGCCTGTGAGTCTTAAAAATTATCTCTTTAGAAGTGGGAAAAAATTGAAAATAAAATTCTAATATAACAATATACCAAATAAAGCAAACTTCAGGATTGTGTTTTAGACAGAATTTGCCATCTTACACAAGCTAGCAGATACAGGTTGCTCTGAGTAACCACCTCAAAAGACACAAGGGGATAGAACCAGGTTAATGTTATTCTTAACAGCAATCCCCTTCCCTCTGAAACAGTTTATTCCTGAGGTTAGATACACCCCTATCCTCATTTCATTTCATTGAATGGTAAAGATAATCCTCTTCAAGATTTTCCTAATGATAATAGCAGTTTTTAATAATAGTATTTATTTGATGTTTTATTACTTTTCAATGGATTTTATTTTACTTAAGCTAAGCTACTTAGGATAATGACAATAGCATGATGAAGACTTGTGAAGATAGATAATTTTATAAAGAAGGCAATAATCTGATCCATCCTAAAACCATATGGATCTTTCTCTTTACTGAAAGTTGATTATAAACATTCTACAGTTATCTTGATAAGAAGATCAATAATCTCCTAGTAAACATAATGCTAAGAATCATTAAAGAATAATATTTGTAGCTCAGTATTGACATGAGGGGTCCTTGTCAATGTTGCCTAGTTTAGAAAATGAAACGTCTGCAAGAAAACAACCAAATTCAGAGAGCACCAAGGATCCCTCATAATGCCCATAATGATTTTACTGTAATGGTGGGTAAGATCATAAAACTCAGTTTTTCTGCAATATGATCTATTTAGTTCTTTATTTAGAACTAAATAAAGTCCTAAATGTTCATTTCCTCTCTGTGTTAAGTATTACCAGGGCTTTATTTTTCACAGAACGCACCAGAACAGAGTTCTGGCATCTTTTTTCAATGGATTTTCCATAGTTGCGTTCTTTTCCTATTGTTGCCCTTCCTATCCTCATTTGTTTTTGAAAATGCCCCGCTGGTGGTACAGTGCAAGCGGGGTCCCCTCCAGAGCTGTCTGCCTCTTCTAGGAGGAGCCATGAGGCGCTGGAGCACCACAGCCAGAGTGTGGCTTGATTGGCTGGGTCGGACCATGTGGTGTTGGAAGCCAATGGTGGTGGTGGGAGACACATAAACATGGAGGCCATCTTTCATGAGAGGGTGAGTGAGCCTTTTGTCTTCCCTTTACAGAAGGTGGGGTGTGAGTTTAAAAAGAGGCAAAGCGAGAGGAAAGAAAGGCAGCTGGCGTCGAAGCTTGCCTGACAGCAAAACTTTGCTGTTTCAGTTCCTTGGGTAGTTCAAAGGCTGGGATGTCTACGAAAATCTCTTTTTAGTCTTTTATACTTTATATTTAAACTGCAGAGGAGAAGAATAAGAATAAAGCCAATGTCTTGTGATTTGGAGATATTATTATTATTAATAATATATATTAATTATGTATTGGTCAGATGTAAAGGTAGACCTACACTATGAGGTTTAATCAGATCTATTTATTATATTGGGTTTAACTTAAAGGCAAATTAAACTTAATCTGTTCACTGACAAAGTTTCAACTTTAATTTGTTTCAAGTCAATATCCATATTAAACTCCAAATGTAAATTTTTCCACCTTGTTTGACAACTTCTTAAAAATAATTCCATCTTTTACAAGCAACCAAATTTTGCTTTATTGGGCCAGTTTCATTCTACATAGAAAGCTGACATTTGCACTCATTAAACTAAAAGGGTATGCCAATGGTAAATGTCCCAAAAGATTAATAAAATGTCTTCTTGTAATTTAAAGCCACACTGTGCATGGTAACATTAATAATATTAACTTACCTTGAACAAATCCTAGTCTTTCAGATACACTAAAAATTGAAGGTTTTTTTTTTTAACTACAAAGGTAAACCTTGTAAGGTAGGCAAGGCGGGTTATATGACATGTGTGAGTTCCAGCACCTTTTTTTTAACAAAAAAAGCACTGCGTATTACTAAATCTTATGCACCAACAAAATACTCTGAGCTGACTTTATATGTGATGATTGATGACAGGGTACTATATGCTTTTTACTGGAAATCATATTTGATTTCTTTATTTGAAGATAGGCAGCAGTTTAAACTAAGGGAATATACATTTTGTATGTAATTTCTGTATATTTTCCTCTCTTCCACATAGACACATACACACAAATATACATGAGTTGGGTTAGAATATTATTCAGATGAACAAATGCAGTAACCCAGAACACCAGAAAAGGGAAATAGACCAGCTATACACAACAAAGTGGGAATCCATGCAGCTTTACCAAAAAGTAACTGACCAGTTAAACCACCATGGCACAACCAACACAAGCTATGAAAAAAGTAATGTTGCCATATATAAAAAAACAACAACCAACAGACTATTACAATCAAACAGCATCACTGCAACACACAAACCAACTAAATAGTACAAAACATCTTAAGTAAACTAAAAGACCCAGTCCCCAAGAAGAAAAATGAGGGCCTACTGGCCTATTTGGAACTGGGCTGCCTGAGCAGTGGGTCAGCATGCATGCACAGGTGTACACAAGTCAAGCTACATGTGCATGTGTGTGTGCACTGGCCTGCTGCTTGTGCAACTTGAGCTGCATGGCCCAGTTCCCCTCACCCCACCGGGCTGCCAAGCACCAAAGGCTGGAGACTGCCAAAGATGCAAGGACTGTAACAGTTGTTATGTAGAACAGAGAGGCATAAGACTAGCAGAGCCTAGACAGAAAACTAGACAGGCAGCCATCTAGCATGACCACCAATTATCAATCAGAAGAATAAGTAAATTTCTTAATTTCATCACAGTCAACTGTGAGACTGTGAGCCTTCTAGACCAAACTAAGTCCAAAAACTACTAGCTAGGAATTCCTGGAGGCTTGACACTCAAGACAATTTAGCCATTAACAGCCACACAGAAGTAAATATTTATGCAGTATTCAAAAGAGACAATAAAAAGCTAAAAAGAAAACAAACAAATCAGAACACCTCCTTGTCAGCAATCAGATAAACAAAAATTAACACCAGGATTAATACCAGACCAACAATCTAGTAAACAATGCCCCAATCAAGGAACCACTGATTCAGACAATCAAACAGTAAACAATTTTAATTCAAGCAATTGTTTCTCAATTAAGACTTTCAGATTCATGTAAAGAGCATCCTTGGTTGAAGTCATAGTTTCAAGTAACTTTCTCAACTCCAGAATAAGTCTGATTCAGATTTCATTTGATTCAAGCTGTCAGAATCCCAGTAGACCTTGATTCTTTTGGTCCAGGCTTTCTTTGACTTATACCCCAGCAAACTCCATCATTATTGTTCAAAGCTTCTGTTAAATAGCGGGTTCTTTGGCGCAGGAATGAAGACGAGGTAACTGAGTACAGGGAAAGTCATAGTTTATTTCATGCAGAATCTGTACTGAGCAAATGACTGCAACTAGCCGCAATATAAGTCTAGCCCCTAGGAGGCAGCCAGTAGGTTTGAAGCAACCATTGCCGCCTTGGGATAGCCAATTATAGTGCTGGAGACTTATAGTCTGGGTTGCTGGAGAGCCGTTAGCTGCTCCAGCAACCCACGTGGTATTACTAATGAGCCCAGTACATAACACCCCTCCCCTCTTAGATCAGACAATACTAACACAAGTTAGTCTCGATGCAATTATCAAGACTCATTATCAAAACACACTAAAATAAAAATAATAGGAAAAAAACCCATATAGGTTACAACGTTATTAAACAACGTCTGAATGAATAGGCTTCATGGATAGCACACTTAGACAGTTACAACATAGCACTAGTTTCTGTAATATAGTGGCAAACAGCAATACAACAATATTATAGCTCTTTATTTTACAACGTAATCAGCAAGATATGAAGGAGGCTTGTGTGCCCTAGTGGAACGTCTCGGAGTTCCAATCACTTTGTGGTCTACCAGCTTACCCAGTGGGCTGGGTAGACATGTGTCCCTTTGTGCTCCTGAGTCAAGGGGATTAGATGCTCTCTGGCTGGCCTCTCCAGGTTGGCCCACCCCAGAGTCAGACTGATCAGCAGAGTAGGCACTGCAGTTGCTGAAGTTTGGATGGCTTGCTCCTTCAGGGGATCCATGTTGCATTCCAGGACTCCCCACTTCTTCCTCTGGTTCCACCTCAGTTATGAAGGAAAAGTCCTGAGAGTCCATGTGAGGACTGGCTTGGCTGCAAGTTTGAGGACCTTGGGAGGGACTTATGACACAGTCCTCGCTTAGTGGCCATTCTGGAAACCGTTTTCTGAGCTGATCAATGTGTCATCTGACAACTCACCCTCCTTCCAACCCCACTTCATAAGACAGGGGTCCGGATGCTTTGGTAATTTGACCAGGAACCCACAGATTCCCATGACCATAGTTCCTGGCCCAAACCCAATCGCCCATGTGCAGCTCCCTTGGGGGTTTTGGTCGAGAGGCTTCTGCTGCCACTCTATCTGGATGCAACCTGTCCAGTTTGGTGATCAATCGCCTCCCCCAACCTAGTTCTGCAGGACTTTTGCCTGTAGCAGTGCAGGGCGTAGAATGCTGGCAGAGTAGAAAATCTGCAAATCTGTGATGCCAGTCACCTGTTACAATGTGCTTGAGTGATTCCTTCATTCTCCTCACCATGCGTTCAACTTGACCATTAGAAGACATATGAAAAGGCGCAGACGTTGCATGTCTGATGAGATTAGCTCTAAGGAAGGCCTGAAATTCAGCAGCAGTGAATTGGGCCCCATTGTCTAAAACTAAGACATCTGGCAACCCATGTGTGGCAAAGAGTTTTCTCAGCACCTGGATGTCCTAGCAGTAGTCACGTTAGGAACTGGAATTACTTCCAGCCATTTGGAGTGGCTATCCACTACTATAAGGAAGAGCTGTCCCTGAAAGGGCCCAGCGTAGTCTATGTGAATCCTAGACCAGGGAGTGTGCGTTTCCTCCCACCTGTGAATTGGAACCTGTGGCATTTCAGGCCTAGATTGTTGGCATGTATAACAACCATGGACTTGTGCCTCAATGTCCTTATCAAGGCCAGGCCACAAGAGGTAGCTTCTAGCTAAAGCTTTCATTCTGACAATGCCTGGATGGCCTTCATGTAATGACTGTAAAACCTTGTCTCTTAGGGAAGTGGGAATTATGACTCTGTTTCCCCATAAAATGTACCCCTTGTGGGCAGATAACTCATGCCTTATGACAAAATAGTTTTGAAATTCAGAACCTGGGCTTTTATCCAACCAGCCCATGTATTTGTTGTTGTTAGCTGCGAAATCATGTCCAACCCATCACAACCCTATGGACAACGTTCCTCCAGGCCTTCCTGTCTTCTACCATCTTCTGGAGTCCATTTAAGCTCATGCCTACTGCTTCAGTGACTCCATCCAGCCACCTTATTCTCTGTCATCCCCTTCTTCCATTGCCCTCAATCTTTCCCAGCATTAGGCTCTTAGCCCGTGTATACCCATGACAATACTCTACTAAGTATTTTATCTGTGGCACTTTCAGCAGCAATGGAGGGGAAATTCAGGTATGTCCTGTATGGACAGTATTCTAGCAGCTGGAGCCGGATCTGGTTCCATTAGTGGCAGTGGTAGTCTGCTGAGGCTATCAGCATGGACCATTTCTTTGCCCTGTTTGTGAATCAATTTAAAAGTGTATGCAGATAGAAAAATAGACCATCTCAACATTCTTGGAGAAAGTATGTGGGGGGTTTGTTTGTCTGTTGTGAACAGTCCCAACAGAGGTTTGTGGTCTGTAAAGACCGTGATGACCCTGCCATATAAATAGTCATGGATTTTTTTTATTCCAGCAACAATGGCTAGGGCCTCTTTGTCAATCTGAGCATAGTAGCACTCAGCAGAGGACAATGTCCTTGAGTAAAATGCTATAGGAACCTGTGTTCCATTTTTTTCTACATAACTTAAAACTGCCCCCACCCCATAGGGAGATGCATCACATGCAAGACATACTGGTTTAGACTCTTTGTAGTGAGTTACAGTGGACTTTTCTGACAATAGTGCTTTTAAGTCCTGGAAACTTTTTTCATGTAAGTTAGTCCATTTCCATGGAGCTTTGTTATCTAGAAGCCTGTGGAGGGGCTCTGCTAATGCGGCCTTCTGAGGTAGAAATGTGTGATAGAAGTTTAGGAGGCCCAAGAATGCTTGTAGCTCTCCTTTGGATTTGGGCCTAGGAGCCATTTTAATGGCCTTCACTTTAGAATCAGCAGGGTGAATGCCATTAGCATCAATTCGGAAAGCCAGGAATTCTGTTGAAGGAACCCCAATACTACACTTGCTCTTTTTAAATTTGAGGCCTGCTTCACGAAGCCTCTGCAAAACAGCCCTGAGCCTACTGGCTAACACTTCTGGAGATTCCCCTGCAATAAGAACATCATCAAAATAAGGGCAGACGCCCTGAATACCCTTAAGTGTATGCTCCATGATTCCCTGGAAAATGCCCAGTGCAACACTGACTCCAAACTGTAAGCGTTTAACTTTGAAAGCCCCCCTGTGAGTCACGATTGTCTGAGCCGCAGCTGTGTCCTCATCAACCAGCAATTGCTGATAGGCCTGTGCTAAATCAAGTTTAGCAAAAATAGTACCCCCTTGCAAGGAGGCTAAAATGTGGTTGACCACTGGGACCGGGTAAGCATGTTGCTTGAGGGCTTTATTTAGTGTGCATTTATAGTCAGCACAAATGCAAATTTCCCCGTTGGCTTTAAGTGGAGTGACTATAGGAGTTTCCCACTCCCCACCATCAACAGGCTGTAACATGCCCTGTTCTACAAGCTTATCGATTTCTGAATCAATTTTACGTTTTAAGGCAAAGGGGACCCTGCGAGCTTTAAACCTGATTGGAACTATGTTGGGATCTAGCTTAAATGAGAGAGGTGGGCCTGTGTATGTTCCTAGGGCTGAATCAAAAACATCTGCATCGTCCTCACATATTGACACAAGGTTTGCAGTTTGTGTCCGGTTTATGCCAGTAATCTGAATACCTAAGGCATCAAACCAATTGAGTCCAATGAGACTCATTCTCTGGCCCCCTACTACAATGACATCCAGGTGCCCAAAAAACCATTAAATTTTACCGTCAAAGTGGCTTCTCCCTTAACTTTAACCTGAGCATTTTGAAAGTCAGTTAGGATTATATCTGAGGGCCTTAGTTTGGCCCAATTGTTACTGTGCCTACACACAAAGTTAAAAGTGTCTTGAGAAATAATTGAGACTGCAGAGCCAGAGTCCAATTCCATCTTACATGGAACTCCTTGTAGCTCTACCAAGAGCCTGAGTTTAGGTTTGAGGGGGCATCAAGACCCAGTGCGGCACATGCTTCTATGGCTTCTGAAAAACCCCACACTAACTGGACCCTGGGCCCCAGTACCTCTCCTAGTCGATTCTTCCGACTGTTGTTTGGGTGGCCGGTCTCTCTGGCGGGCTTTGCAAACCACTGCGATATGGCCTGTCCTTCCGCAAGCTCTGCACATGGCTGATCGGAATCTGCAATCGGTGCGAAAATGGTTGCCGCCGCACCCCTTACATTGAGGTAAGAGAACTGTCTTGTAAGTGTTCTCTCGCTGCTGGCTGTTGCAGTGTTGCACGTTGGGTCACTTTTGGAGTCTGTTGATTTCGGGCTCTTCTTCCTCAGAAGATTCATCGGTGCATTTGACGTCCTCAAGGTGGACTGTTTCTTGACACTTTGTCGTTTTGGTGGGCTGTACTGTTTGAACTGCGTCCCCAGCGGCTTCGTCGGCCATCACTTCGTCTTGTGCTTCAGAAAACGTTATGTTTGGTCTGGCAAAGAGTCTCTGCTGAAGCGTTCGGTCCCGTAGGCCGCAGACGAGCCGGTCTCGTAGTCGCTCTTCTAAATTTGAAAATTTGCAAAGGCGTGTGGCCTGCCTCAGGCCCACTATGAATTCTGAAGCTGATTCACTGGGTTGCTGCACTCTTTGGTTGAACTGGAACCACCAAGCCATTTCAGACATACTGGGCTGGAAATGTCCGGTTAGCTTCTTTTTGAGGTCTGCGTAGGAGACCGCTTCAATCAGTGTCGGCGTGAAAAGGTTCTCGGCCAAATCAAAGGTTGCTGGGCCACACACGCAGAGTAGTGTTGCGGCCTTCAGTCCTTCTTCCGTGATCTGATTTGCCCTGAGGTAGTTTTCTACCTGGGATAAATAGGATAGCCATTCCTCTGGGTGCTTCACATCAAATTCTTGAAGTTTCCCGACCTTCGGCATTCTTTCTTTTCTGGTTCCTGCGTTTCCTTCTGAATCCTGCTTCCAGGCTCAGGGAATGAGTCGACTGAGTACGAGGTCACTAGCGTAGCTTGCTAGTTGACCTTGAGGGGGGGGAATGCCTTTTTTCTCTGGCGTGCGCTGCCTTCCCCTTGTAGACTTCAACTCTTTTTTCATCGAAGCAGGATCCCACCGTCGTCGCCAGTGTTAAATAGCAGGTTCTTTGGTGCAGGAATGAAGACAAGGTAACTGAGTACAGGGAAACTCATAGTTTATTTTGTGCAGAATCTGTACTGAGCAAATGGCTGCAACTAGCCGCAATATATAGTCTAGCCCCTAGGCAGCAGCCAATAGGTTTGAAGCAACCATTGCCGCCTAAAGGTAAAGGTAAAGGTTCCCCCGCACATGCATGCTAGTCGTTTCCAACTCTAGGGGCCGGTGTTAATCTCTGTTTCAAAGCCGAAGAGCCAGCGCTTGTCCGAAGACTTCTCCGTGGTCATGTGGACGGCATGACTAGATGCCAAAGGCGCACGGAACGCTGTTACCTTCCCACCGTAGTGGTCCCTATTTTTCTACTTGCATTTTTACGTGCTTTTGAACTGCTAGGTTGGCAGAAGCTGGGACGAGTAACAGGTGCTCACTCTGTTACGCGGCACTTGGGATTCGACCCACCAAACTGTCGACCTTCTGATTGACAAGCTCAGCATCCTAACCCACTGAGCCACCGCGTCCCTATATTGCCCCGTAGGGATAGCCAATTATAGCGCTGGAGACTTGTAGTCTGGGTTGCTGGAGAGCCGTTAGCTGCTCCAGCAACCCACATGGTATTACTAATGAGCCAAGTACATAACAGATTCAAAAAGCACAGTAAAATAATTGTGCAACTGAAAACATATAGATTATTTTAACTTAAAGTACACTTTAATCTGAAATCAATATGTGCATTTTATAATCCTTAAAATTATACTGTATGGCTGTCCTTTAGTGATCAATACTACATTACCATGCAATCTTTATAGATCATTTTGCTCCCCCAAATAAAAGCATCAAGTGTAAAATGTACTGTTAATTGGAGCATGCCATTTTTTAAAAAGAAAATCAATTAAAAAAATACAGGTGAAAGTCGAAAAGTTAGAATATCGTGCAAAAGTTCATTTATTTCAGTAATGCAACTTAAAAGGGGAAACTAATATATGAGATAGACTCATTACATGCAAAGCAAGATAGTTCAAGCTGTGATTTGTCATAATTGTGATGATTATGGCATATAGCTCATGAAAACCCCAAATCCACAATCTCAGAAAATTAGAATATTACATGCAATCAATAAAACAAGGAGTGTACATAGAACAATATCGGACCTCTGAAAAGTATAAGCATCCATATGTACTCAGTACTTGGTTTGGGCCCCTTTTGCAGCAATTACTGCCTCAATGCAGCATGGCATGGAAGCTGTCAGCCTGTGGCACTGCTGAGGTGTTATGGAAGACCAGGATGCTTCAATAGCAGCCTTCAGCTCTTCTGCATTGTTCGGTCTCATGTCTCTCATCTTCCTCTTGGCAATGCCCCATAGATTCTCTATGGGGTTCAGGTCAGGCGAGTTTGCTGGCCAATCAAGCACAGTAATCCCACGGTCATTGAACCAGGTTTTGGTGCTTTTGGCAGTGTGGGCAGGTGCCAGGTCCTGCTGGGAAATGAAGTCACCATCCCCATAAAGCTTGTCTGCAGAAGGAAGCATGAAGTGCTCCAAAATCTCCTGGTAGATGGCTGCGTTGACCCTGGACTTAATGAAGCACAGTGGACCAACACCAGCAGATGACATGGTTCCCCAAATCAACACAAACTGTGGAAACTTCACACTGGACTTCAAGCATCTTGCAGTGTGTGCCTCTCCATTCTTCCTCCAGACTCTGGGTCCTTGGTTTCCAAATGAGATGCAAAAGTTTCTCTCATCAGAAAAGAGGACTTTGGACCACTGAGCAACAGACTAGGTCTGCTTTTCTTTATCCCAGGTAAGACGCTTCTGACATTGTTTGTTGCTCAGGAGCAGCTTGACAAGAGGAATACGACATTTGAAGTCCATGTCCAGGATCCGTCTGTGTGTGGTGGCTCTTGATGTACTGACTCCAGCCTCAGTCCACTCCTTGTGAAAGTCCCCAACACTTTTGAATGGCCTTTTCCTGACAATCCTCTCCAGGCTGCGGTCATCACTGCTGCTTGTGCACCTTTTTCTTCCACACTTTTCCCTTCCACATAACTTTCTATTAATGTGCTTTGATACAGCACTTTGGGAACATCCAACTTCTTTTGCAATTACCTTTTGAGGCTTTCCCTCCTTATGGAGGGTGTCAATGATGCTTTTCTGCACAACTGTCAGGACAGCAGTCTTCCCCATGATTGTGATTCCTACTGAACCAGACTGAGAGACCATTTAAAGGCTCATGAACCCTTTGCAGGTGTTATGGCTTAATTAGCTGATTAGAGTGGGACACTTTGAGCCTAGAATATTGCACCTTTTCACAATATTCTAATTTTCTGAGATTGTGGATTTGGGGTTTTCATGAGCTGTAAGCCATAATCATCACAATTATGACAAATCACAGCTTGAACTATCTTGCTTTGTATGCAATGAGTCTATCTCATACATTAGTTTCCCCTTTTAAGTTGCATTACTGAAATCAATGAACTTTTGCACGATATTCTAATTTTTCGAGTTTCACCTGTAGATCAGCACACAATTTTGATTTGGGGTTTTCATGAGCTGTAAGCCATAATCATCACAATTATGACAAATCACAGCTTGAACTATCTTGCTTTGTATGCAATGAATCTATCTCATACATTAGTTTCCCCTTTTAAGTTGCATTACTGAAATAAATGAACTTTTGCACGATATTCTAATTTTTCGAGTTTCACCTGTAGATCAGCACATGATTTTGATTAAATTTCTCACAAAAGCCCTGACTGGTATCATTCAAAATACATTTGGCTGGGCATGTCATTCTGATTTAAATAATATTTATTTATTTAATGAATGTGTATCCCATCTTTTTATTTTTACAAAAAACTCAAGGCAGTGAGCATATCCAACATACCTTCCTCCTCCGGTTTTTCGCACAACATATACCTAAGGTTTAGAGTGACCCATGAGGCTTCTTTCTTTCTTTTTTTTATTGAAAGGTTTTACAGTACATTTTTAAATGCAAAACCCCTCCCCTCCCCCTCCCCTCTCCCCAAACCTCCCCAACTTTCCCCTCCCCTCCCCCCCTCCCCAACTTCCCAGAGCTAAATGTTGTTGTTAGCTGCGAAGTCGTGTCCGACCCATCGCGACCCTATGGACAACATTCCTCCAGGCCTTCCTGTCTTCTACCATCTTCTGGAGTCCATTTAAGCTCACGCCTACTGCTTCAGTGACTCCATCCAGCCACCTCATTCTCTGTCGTCCCCTTCTTCTCTTGCCCTTTCCCAGCATTAGGCTCTTCTCCAGTGAGTCCTTCCTTCTCATTAGGTGGCCAAAGTATTTGAGTTTTAGCTTCAGGATCTGGCCTTCTAAAGAGCAGTCAGGATTGATCTCCTCTAGGACTGACCGGTTTGATCGCCTTGCAGTCCAAGGAACTCGTAGGAGTCTTCTCCAGCACCATAGTTCAAAGGCCTCAATTCTTTGGCGCTCAGCCTTTCTTATGGTCCAACTTTCACTGCGATACATTGCAACTGGGAAGAGCTAAATACAGGGTATAAAAATACAAACAAACATAATCTAACATATGCAAACAACAATAAAATATTAAGTTCTATCGCACTTTAACTCTTAATAAAATAACTACAAGCTAATTATACATCATATAAGTCCACTACTTATTCAAATGCTAAGTGAAACTTTTTAGTCCCATATTTATTCTGGATATAATCAATCCATCTTCTCCACTCCACAATATACCTCTGTTGCGATTGGTCTTTTAAATACGCAGAAATCTTTGCCATTTCCACCAAATTGGAAACTTTTAAAGTCCATTCTTCTATAGTCGGCAGTTCTTCCTTCTTCCAATATTGCGCTACTAAAAGTCTTGCTGCCGTAATTAAATTCAACATCAGCTTAGTGTCCACAACGGTAGTATCTGTAATAATGCCCAGTAAAAACAATTCCGGACAAAACTTTATCCTTTTCTTGAATATTTTTTGCATATTCCACCAAATTTTAATCCAAAAGGCTTTAACCCTTTTACAAGTCCACCATATATGAAAATACGTTGCATCCTCACAGCCACACCTCCAGCATTTGGGCTGACAGTTCGGATACATGTTTGCTAATTTTTTAGGATCTAAATGCCACCTATAAAACATTTTATAAAAGTTCTCTCTTAAATTTTGGGCCTGTGTAAATTTTACATTTCTCACCCAGATCTTTTCCCAAGTATCCATTGTGATAACTTCTTGAAAATTCTGAGCCCATTTTATCATACAGTCTTTGACAAGTTCCGTCTCTGAATCAATTTCTATCAATGCAAGATATATCCTTTTTATATGAGCTTGACCTTGATCTCTAATTTGCTTTACCAAATTTTCATCAGTCATCAAAAAACCAGTTTTCTGGTCCTCTTTCCATCTAGCCTGTAATTGCCCATACTGAAACCAAGTTTGTACTATATTTTCTTCTTTTAAAATGTTATATGACTTTAATTGCCATACATTCCTTTCCAAACTTAAAATTTCCTTATATGTAATCACATCATGTTTGAATCCCACATTTATATTTTCTATTGCGTGTTTAGGTATTGCCCAAATGGGTATCTTATAATTTAACTTGTGTCTGTACTTTTTCCAAACTCGCAACAGAGCAAACCTTAAAATATGTATCTTAAACACATTATCCACCTTCTTATCATACAATAAATATGCATGCCATCCAAATAACAAATCATGACCCTCAAGATTTAGTAATCTCGCTTGTGTTAAATTAAACCAGTCACTTATCGCTGACAAAGCAGCAGCTTCATAATATAATTTAAAATTAGGCATTTTAAAACCACCTCTTTCACGCGTATCTTGCATTATCTTAAATTTGACTCGTGGCTTTTTCCCTGCCCAAACAAATTTATTAATTCCTTTTTGCCATTCCTCCAAATTTGAATCCTTTTTAAGTATAGGTATCATTTGAAATAAAAATAAAAATTTTGGCAAACATTTATTTTCACTGCTGCAATTCTTCCCAATAAAGATAATTGTAATTTTTTCCAACTATCTAATTCTTTTTGTACTTTTCCCCATAACTTTTCATAATTATTTTTATATAACCTCACATTTGAGGGTGACAAATATATCCCCAAATATTTAACCCTTTTAACTATTTCAAATCCTGTTAGCTCTTCTAAAACAGCCTTTTGTGATACTGTCATGTTTTTAGACAACATTTTAGTTTTTTGTATATTGATCTTAAATCCAGAAACTTTCCCATATTGCATTATTATCTCCATCAATTCTACAACTGAATAATCAGGCTGAGTCACTGTAACAACCAGATCATCTGCGAACGCCCTCAATCTATAATCCTGGTCTCTAATTCGAATTCCCTTAATTTTATCCGAATCACGTATTTTAATCAGTAATATTTCCAATGTTAAGACAAATAATAGAGGTGACAACGGGCACCCCTGCCTTGTGCCTTTTTCAATATTACATACTTCAGTCAGACTATTATTAACTATTATGTGGGCTGTTTGCTTTTGATATATTGCCCTGATTGGTTGTAAAAATTTATCCCCAAATTCCATTTTCTCTAATACTTTCATCAGAAATTGCCAATCCAATTGATCAAAGGCTTTTTCAGCATCCAAGAAGATCAACGCTGCAGGGATCTGATTGTTTCTTTCCAAAAATTCCAACAAATCTACAATGTGTCTCACATTGTTCTTCATTTGTCTACCACTTATAAACCCAGTTTGGTCACCATGAATTACTTGTTGTATTACCCTCATCAATCTGTTAGCTAAAACTTTGGCAAATATCTTGTAGTCCGTATTTTAAGTATTGAAATACTTTCTTTCTCTTCTGTGGTGAATTTAGACCATTAACATTCCAGGTTAGAAACTTTGTCGCCATCTTTCGCGACCTGAAGCTTTTGGAGTGCTTCTTCCAAAATCACCTGCACTCTCTTAGGTCGTGCTCCTCCCACTGCTTCACTGTAAGTAGGTTTTGGAGGTGCCATCATAACTCTCTGCTGTTCTTGTTCTTGCTCTTGTCTCATTCGTCTAGCAGCAGCACGTGTCATTCTCTGGTCTCTAGCCTCCTCCAATGATACTGAAATTTGATCCACTCCTGTAACTTTCTGGAATTCTCCATCTTTCATCTGCGTAACTCCTTCAGCACCTTGTAGATTCTCACTTTGTGATTGACACTCTCCCTCACCATTCTTCCTTTTAGATTCCAAAAGTGGTATGGGGACTGCTTTTAAAGCATTAGTATAAAAATCAAGTGCCTGTAACACTGTAAGAAGACGATGTCTCGTGCCTGCGTGCATCACCACCATGCCCACTGGTATCTCCCATCTAAACTGAATATCCCGTCTTCTTAATTCTTGTGCCAGAAAAGCAAATTCCTTCCTTCTCCTTAAAATTCTTGGAGGGATCTCTTTTAAAATTAAAACTTCTTGTTCAGCAATTGCAAATTTATTATTGTAGAAAGCTTGAATAACCTCATTCCTAATTGCTCTCTTTGTAAAGTAAACCACCACATCTCTGGGTAATTTCCTTTGTCTTGCAATCCATGAATTAACACGAAATATTTTGTCTATATCCACCATAATTTCTTCTGCTGGTCGCTCCAAAACACCTTCCAAAGCCTCTGAAACTATTTTTTTCAAATTTTCCTTAACATCCTCTTTTAAACCTCTAATTCTCACAGCGAACTCCATCTCTCTGTACTGTACCAAGGTCAAGTCATCGTCAATCTTATCCACCACATTTTCAGTCTCTGTCATTTTTGCATCTAATCTGATATTATTTTGGCTGAGATCTTCCACTCTCTCGTCCAGACGCTCTATACATACAGCCATGCCTTGAAATGCAAGTAAGATGTCTGCCCTCATTTCTGTAAGCTTCTCCTCCATAAGTTCAGCTAATTGTTGAGATTGCTTTTTCAAAGCCTCTTGCAAAACATCCTGCAGATCTTTCACTGTAAAAGTTGGTACAGGTGCAGGTACAGGTGCAGGGGGAGGGGGCATTAAAGCTTGTAGCAAAGATTGCTGCACCGGAGAAGCCCCCGTGCTTCTAGAAGCTTTAGAAGATTTGGCAGCCATTTTCACCCACTATTGCCTGTTACGCACTTTCACTTTTATCAAACTCCACAAAGTCCACCGAGTTAAAGATCAAAAACTTGCTTTCACCTGATTCTCCTGTACTGCTCTGCCTGCATCCAAGTTATCTGAAGTTAACTCTTGCTGGCAGGGATGGTTGCTACGCCCTGCTCTGCTCCAAAGCCCTGGAGCGGAGGCGTCCCGAGGTCCGGAGCAAACTCAGGCTTCGGGGGGGCTCAATCCTTCAGCCACCAGAGTTTCAATTCTGGCAGCCCGAGAGAGCTCTACCCCTGCCTGGGCACTCACCCCCTCCTCTTCTCCCGAGGAGCGGGCTTCTGAGCCGTCAAAACAGCTGATCGGCGCTGTTTTCGGTGGCTCCACGGAGACGACGGGGCTGACAGCCAGAATGGCTGCCGGCGGTGGAGCCTTGCCACCCAGAAGTCCCATGAGGCTTCTTTCTTTGGTGTCCTGCCAGTCCCTTCTGATCTTTTTTTTTGTATATATTTTATTAGAATTTTTTTTTCTTTAACATAACTTAAATTATCATAAAACAGAATGTTGTCTGGGTGGAATTTATAAAACAATCCTTAACAGTTAATTTCTATAATCTATATTCCATCTGTTAATTTCATATGATTTCCCCTATCCCTAGCGCATCATTCCTTGCAAAACATTAGATTAAAGCAATTTTGTTTGTTTAACAACAGTTAAATATATAATCTCAATGGTCTTATATATTGTTTTAGTTGCCTTATCATAAATCCTGTCACTATATTTATTTCACTTTATTTCTCCCCCCCAAAAGAAAAAACATTTACAAATAACAGTCTTTTTCTAACACTCAACTATATTTATGTTGATGGATTTCATCTTTTTTTTTCTTCCTTCATGCAAACCTTTTCATACTTTTGTATTTCCCAATCAATGTAAAAATATAAAAAAGAAAAAAGAAAAAACAAACAAACAAGAACAACTTATTTCTCCCTTTACATTCTAAATGTTCTTACAAATAACAATCATTTCAACATTCAGCTATATTTACATTTATGAATTTAATTCTGTTTTATATATATGTGTGTGTGTGTGTGTGTGTGTGTTAAATGTTTGTTAAGCATTCAGAATACACTTGCTTAGTCCCAGACACGGGACAAATCTTATTTCCTGTTTTAGCCTAGCCCAAGGCCATCTTACAGGCAGTAGCCACAGCAGTGGCAGCTCATATTTGTGTAAATTTTTTCGGCTGGCTAACAAAGAATAAAGGGAGACCGATATGATCATTTCAAACGTATTTGTTCTCATCAGTCAGCCATACCCTTCTGAGATTCGAACCTGGGCCAACTGCGTCTTAAGCAGTTGTTTTAACCTCTAGGCCACAGGCTCTCTCTTTATATAAATATATATATATAAACCCTCTATACCAGACATGTCAAACACAAGGCCCGCGGGCCACAAACAACCCACCACATGATTGAATCCGGCCCACGCAACTCTCCCAGAAATTACAAATGTCCGGGCCCCACCACCTTGGCGCCAGCCCGGCTGAGCACTTGCTCAGTAGGAGGCAAGTGCACATGGGCTGGTGGAGCCCAGCACCATCTGCAGCTCATTAGTCTCCTCTGGCTCCAAAAAAAAGTGGAGGAAGAGGTAGGAGGGAGTGAGGTGGGACGCCGGGGGGAGGATGAGCAACACCCAGCCAGTGAGGGGGAGAGGTGCCCAGGCAGGAAGGCAGACTTGAGGTGGCCAGAGAAAGAGCCACAGATGGCTCCTCTGCCGGGCTTTTTTCGCACACGGGCTCCTTTGCTGGGTGCTGCTGAGGGTGAGCAGAGGTGCCCGGCCCGGATCCTGCAAGGCCCGGCCGAGACATGCCCCCAGCAGCGGAGCCGCTCTGGCTCCTCTGCCGGGCTTGTTTCGCGTGCGAGCTACTTTGCCGGGTGCTGCTGAGGGCGAGCACAGGCGCCTGGCCCAGATCCTGCAAGGCCTGGCCGAGACGCGCCCCCAGCTGCGCCAGGCAAAGTAGCTCGCAAGCGAAACAAGCCCAGCAGAGGACCCCGTGCGTGAAAGAAGCCCGGCAGAGGAGCTGGAGTGACTCCGCTGCTGGGGGCGCATCTCGGCCGGGCCTTGCAGGATCCAGGCCAGGCGCCTCTGCTCGCCCTCAGCAGTGCCCAGCAAAGTAACTCGCATGTGAAAGAAGCCCGACAGAGGAGCCGGAGCGGCTCCGCTGCTGGGGGTGCGTCTCGGCTGGGGCCTTGCAGGATCCGGGCTGGGCGCCTCTGCTCGCCGTTCCAGCTCCTCTGCCGGGCTTCTTTCATGCATGGGCTCCTGTGCCGGGTGCTTGAAGTGCAAGGATCACATCCAGGCAAGAATGTTCACCTCACAGAAAATGAGATTCTGGGCATATGCCTGAAGTCATGAGAGATTTTCCTGAGCCAGCCCATTTTGTTGGAACTAGAAGCCCCACTCAAAATTTGTGGTAAACAGCGGTATAACATAAAATTATGGAAGACCTTCACTGATTGCTTCAACTGCCTACCTATCGCTGCCGAGGGCAGAATCCTTTAATTCAGGTAAATGAGGGCAGATATGATATTGTTGCCATTACGGAAACATGGTGGGACGAAACCTACAAATGGAACACACAGCTAGAGGGATTTAAACTATTTAAAAGAAACAGACTAAACAAAAGAGGAGGAGGAGTTGCTCTCTATATAAGAAATAACTTTATCTCTACAGAAATAGAGCACAACAATGACGAAAACTGTAAACTTGAAAGCATTTGGGTCAATATAAAAGGGGGAAAAATGACATTGCCATAGGTGTATACTATAGGCCGCCCAACCAAGCAGAGGAAATAGATGAACTTTTTGCTAGTCAGCTAACTAAGGTATGTAAGAAGCACATCACAATAGTAATGGGGGACTTTAATTACCCTGATATCAACTGGGAGACAAACTCTGCACCAAGTGGAAGATCAAACAGATTCCTGTCAAACCTAGCAGACAACTTTCTCTCCCAAAAAGTAGAGAAGGGAACTAGGGGATTAGCCATATTGGATTTAATTCTCACTAACAGAGATGAAATGATAGAAGGTGTTGAAGCCACAGGAACCTTGGGGGGAAGTGATCATGCAATATTGGAATTCAACATTCTGGAGGCACAAGCAATAGAACACAGCCAAACTAGAGTCTTGGACTTTAAAAGAGCTAATTTCAATAAACTTAGAGAGACCATGGGAAGAATTCCATGGATGTGAATCCTAAAGGGGAAAACAACTCAAGAAGCTTGGGAAAATTTGAAAAGTGAGATAATAAAGGCCCAGTCTAGTACAATACCAACAAAGAAGAAAAATAACAGCTCTCAAAAGAAACCAGCATGGCTGCATAAAGAACTCTCTGATAAATCGAAAGATAAAAAGGACAAGTATAAGAATTGGAAAGAGGGGCACATAACTAAGTCAGAATATCAGCAAATAGCCCGTGCCTGCAAAGATGAAGTGAGGAAAGCTAAGGCTCAAAATGAACTAAGGCTTGCGACCAAAGTCAAAAATAACAAAAAAAGCTTCTTTCAACATATAAAAAACAAGAAAAAAGTTAAGGAAATGATTGGTCCATTAGTGGGGGAAAGTGGCAAGAAGGTGACAAGCAATAGGGAGAAAGCAGAACTATTTAACTCATTTTTTGCATCTGTCTTTACACAAACGGAAAAAACAGTCCAACCTACCCAAACCAGTGCCATAAAAAACAGAATAGAAATGCAAGTTAAGATAGGCAAGAAAATGGTAAGTGCTGTTTTTTGCTGTTGTTGATTTGGAGCATATAATCCAATAAGAAGAACTTTCTTTCCTTGTAATATTAATTCAATACTAACATATCTCCCTTGCTTATCTGATTCAATCAACCTTGCCGAAAAGTCTTTTCTTAAGTAAATAACCAGCCTTCTTGTCCGGAGCAGAAGATGCAAAATATGTTCCCAATCGGGAATTAGTCAAATATTTTAGATCTCTTAATGCAATATGTGTCTCTTGTAAACAAACAACGTCATTTTTATGTTGTTTCAAATAAAAAAATACTTTCTTTCTTTTCTGTGGTGAATTTAGCCCGTTAACATTCCATGTCAGGAACTTCACCATCTCTGGTGACCATGAGCCTTTGGAACATGGCCTGAAGATCAGCTGTTGCTCTCTTAGGACGTGCTCCTCCCACGGGCTCTAAAACAGTCGCATCTTGTGTAGCTGAACCAGTTGCAGACTTCTGTTTTTGTTCCTTTTCCATAAGCTTATGTGCAGCTCTTGTCATCCTCTGTTTTTTTGGGTCTTCCTTTAATATCAAATTCTGCTCTATGGCCTCCGGTTTCTGGATCTCCTCAGGGGGCAGTAACATTGCCTCTTCACTCAATTGTTTATCATCTTGTCTAGCTTCTGTTCTCTTAATTCGGGGAGATGGTGGTAAACCTGCTTTCAGGACCTTAGTGTAGAAATCTTTTGCTTTTAAGATTGTATCCAGTCTGTATCTGGTCCCTGCATAATTTACCACAACCCCAATAGGAATTTCCCATCTGAACTGGACTTGTCGCTTCTTAAGCTCATCAGACAAAAAGGCAAAGTCTTTCCTCTTTCCAATAATTTTTGAAGGTATCTCCTTTAAGATCATAATATCTTGGCCTGCAATCTGGAATTTTTCCCAATAAAAGGCCTGGATAATAGAATTTCTAGTTGATCTCCTGGAAAAATAGATCACTACATCTCTAGGTAGACTTTTTTGCCTAGCAATCCAGGAGTTAACTCTAAATATCTTATCCATTTCCTTAAGTAATTCTTCAGGTTCCCATTTCAAAACAGGAGCCACTGCTTGTGCTATTTCCCATTCCAGATTTTCTTTAGGATTCTCTTTGAGGCCTCTAATACGCAAAGCAAACTCCTTGCTCTTATACTCTAATATAGTGACCTCATCCCCTGTTCTGTCAATCTTGGCCTCTGCTCTATCAACCTTCTGCTCAGCATCAGTAATTTTATTTTCCAAGTTCTCCACATACTCCATAACTGAATCCACACGAGCATCCAGGCGTTCTATACTGTATGTGCTGCTAAGCCCTGGAGTGCAAGCACTATATCTTCCCTCATCTGGTTGTTTTGATTCTTTATTTCTTGTTGCAGAACTTGCGTTGACTGCATCACAACTTGCTGGATGTCTGTCAGTGTAAATGCAGGAGGTGGGGGAGAGGGTGGTTGTACTGTAGGTTTCATCGAGGTCTGCCCTGCAGTTTGTGGCATAGGTGAGGAGATAGCGTTCTTAGAAATCGGGGGCCCTCCCCCACGTTTCGCAGCCATCTCTTAAGTTTCAATTTCCTCTGTCACCCAGCAGAATCAAAGTTCAGGAAGAAAAGGGAAAAAAAGTAACAATTCTCCCAGAGTTTTTAACTTTCAATAAGAAGAATAGGGAACAGGCTTTCAAATACACAAAATCAAATACACAAAATCCAATACTGAATAGAGTCAATTGCGAGTTGTATCTCTTGCTTTGTAACAAAATATAACACTTTTCAAACACAGTCACTTCACACAGGAGAGAAACACTCCAGCGCCATTTTCACTCCATTTCACACTTGAAGCTTGAAGAAGATAATGAAACTGAGTTAAAGTTAAGATCCAGTTTAAAAATCCAGATCTTCCTGCTTTGCTCTGCCTGCTTTTCAAAATACTCACAGTCCCCTCTAAGCAGCAGGTGCAGTTGTCGCGTCTTGTTCCACTCCTTTTGGAGCGAAGACGTCCTGGGAGCGGAGAAAGCCTGGGCTCCGAGGGAGCTCACCCTTTTATCCCCCAAACTACTTGGGAGGATCGTATGGGGGCTCTACCTCTATCCAGGCAGGCTCGCCTCTCCCTCTTCTCCCGAAGAAGAAGCTCCAGTGCCGCGGAACAGCTGGTTTTGCTGCCTCCGGGCGTTTTGACGCTTCCCAGGATCGGGCGGCTTCAGAACGCCGCCATTCGAAGCCCCAAAATATCACCTCTTAATAAAAGGAAAAAGTCATTCTATTTCATTTTATATTGGTCTGACCCTACCTTCAATATTATGATTGGATTTGAATGATTCAAACAAACTAAAAGAGGTTCAGAAACATGGGACATAGGGTTAGAAAACTAGAAATTAATTCTTCCAAAGAAATATTGAAAAGAAGGAATATTGAGCCTTTATCCTCAAAGAAGAAAATGTTGAGGGGGGGGAATATGATTACACTCTTCAAATACCTGTAAGGATCTCACACAGATCATGATCTCTTCTATCATCCCAGAGTACTGGACAGAGAATAATGGATTTAAATTTTAAAGTAGCATAATAGGATATATTTTGTATAGTATTTCAGCCATAGAGCTAATTACCAAGGGAGGTGGTGGAGTTTCTTTCTCTGGATATGTTCATAGGAAATCTGGACGCTCATTTATCACTCTATCATGCTAAGATTAAATGTATTGAATTGAATGAATCATTCACTTTTTTTATTACAGGCAGTATTCTGTCAGCACAGGGGTAGGCAACCTTGGCTCTTTTATGACTCATGGACTTCAAATCCCAGAATTCCTGAGTCAGCTGACTCAGGAATTCTGGGAGTTGAAGTCCATGAGTCATAAAAGAGCCGAGGTTGCCTACCCCTGTGTTAGCAACTGCCTCATTCAACAACTGTTTGCAGTTATAACAATGATGAAAAAGTAATTTGCAACCAGTCCTTGAATTTACAATCTTTTCAGGTCTGTAAAGCAAAGGAAAGCTGAAGCAAGATCATAAGCATAGTCATGGTTTCACTTAGCAACATGACTGACTTGTAGATCCCAAATGTGGCTGTCAAAAGAGGAGTACCAGCAATACGTACAAGCTGAGGACTCAAAATAAAATGTTGCTTATGTAGGCAGTTGTCAAAGCCTTCTAGTTTTTATTTTCTGATGTAAGAAAATTCTCTAGAATAGGAATCATTGCTACCTTATTTTTTATTTTCAAGTGCCCTTTGGCTTCTTCCCTGTAAAAATGATGATCTTTGAACTGAAAATTCAAAATGAGCTTATCCATGAGTTTAAATTTGTTCCTTATACTTAAATATCATTTGCTAGTTGTTTCACAAGTTCCACATGTTCTTTCTTAGCATGCCTACATGCCTTGACATGTCTACATCTGTGCAGTTTGATATCTCTTCTTTTTAAATAATGCTTGTACTTCAGGATTACCTATCTCTGTTGTGTTATCTCACTTTATAACAAATTATTTCTAAAACTGCCACTTTCATTCAAAATAATTCCAAAATGAAAGGCAATAAAATAAATTCACAAAATATATTAACAAACTTGATAAAATATAATAAAGCAACAGTACAAATTAAATGGCATAATCATCTAAATCCAACTAAAATTACATAAATCTTCAGTAAATGATAATGAGCCTTGATGCCAACCAAAATAGCATAAACAGATGCAAATACGGATAAGCTGTAACACATATTATGTGTTAAAAACTAATCAGGCTGTTTGATCAGCTAAAGCATGGATTGACTGTCTAAAATATTCATGTCCATATTCTATAAACGATTTTGGCTTTCCATAATACCCAAAATAATAATACATGAATAAAATAGAAAGTAGAATTTCATGACAAGAGCCTTCATTATATCTGTCACTTGAATATATTTGGCTACTTTGTGTCAACCTTAAATTATTCACTCTTACTTCTCAAAGAAAAAGTTAATTACTGATAGAAGGATTACTTCATTAAGTTCTAAGTATATTGGCAAATCTATGCCTGAAGAGGTCAGTTTCTTACAAATGAATAGTGAATTAATGAAGGCAAATTGAGAAAGTATGTTATGTTTATTACTGATTACTTATACATGAAGGCAAATAAAAATTTCCTTCCTACTGAAAATACCAATCAAAAAACCCATTTTAAAAAATTTTTAAATTTTTAAATAATGGTAAATTTATGCTACTGCAGAAAACAAATACTGTACATCTGCAAATGTATGACATCAATTTCTCCACTAGATGTCAGAGTTCTATAGTATTTTTTTTTCCCAAAACAAAACTACCTCTCACTAATGTCATGTTCTGGGTGCAGATGTAGCTAATAAAGTTAGTTCATCAAGATAAAAAACTTCCAGGAATGTGCCTTTCATGTTTTCTCTTTCCACTGTATTTTTTACTGCAGGATTTCAAAATGTGTACATTTTGTCATAAAAAGAGCATGTTTGAGGACACACTTCCACCATCCAAATTTTTGTTAGAATTTTTCTATTCGCTTTTTCTTAAAAAAAACATTTTTATAAGATTTGGTCAGTTTAATATTTCACCCAGGCATAAAAAGGTATAAAAAGAAGACAATATTGTATTTTCCTGAAAATAAGACCTTGTTTTATTTTTTTATTATTTTTTGTGTCTTTTCTATGGTCTCACGTTATGGCACTGGCATCAATAGCCCTGCCCAGGTGGCCCACTTCTGCGGCCACTTGCCACTGCTCACGTTCATCTCCCTGGCTTCAATTTTGCCATCAGAGGCCTTCAAGAAATGCCTCTGCAGCTGAGAATGAAGCTCCAGATTGACATGTGCAGTGCCCCCTGGCCTGCATTTCACCATCAGAGGCCTTCCAGTAAGTCCTCTTTAACTAGGTTCTTGGTTGCAGAGGCCTTTCTGGAAGACCTCTGATGGTGAAATGCAGGCTTATTTTGGGGGTAGGGCTTACTTTCGGGGAAACACGGTAGATGGCAAGTGTCTCAGGGGTTGGCACAAAGAAGAGGGAGTCAAGCTATTCTCCAAAGCATCTGAGGGCAGAAGAAGCAATGAATGGAAACTAATCAAGGAGAGAAGCAACCTATAACTAAGAAGAAGTTTCCTGACAGTTAGAACAATTTATCAGTGAAACAACTTGCCTCCAGAAGTTGTGAATGCTCCAACACCAGAAGCTTTTAAGAGATTGGACAACAATTTGTCTGAAATGGTATAGGGTTTCCTACCTGCTGACCAGCTGCTCTGCAATTAAGCCTAGGGATTCCCTGAGCGTTCGGGGTCATCACCAGCCTGGCGCCAAGTCGTGGAGCCTCCCGTCTGTCTCCCTCCCCCCTCCCTCAACTGGCAAGCCCATGGGGCTTGACAAGGCAGCCTTGTCTACCAGGGCTCCACCTGGAAGGCAAGAAGAAATGTGATCACCCGCTATGGCGGACGGTTCAGCTGACCTCCCTTCCAGCTTACTGGGACACTGTTGGTGGAACCTCCTCACCAATCAGGCATCTTGGATATCTTCTTCCCCCACCCACAAGGCCTCCATGACAGGGTATCCCTTCCACCATACTAGGTACTGCAGCCGGCCCTGTCAGAGCCAGGAGTCCAGTATCTCCTGCACCTCGTAATGGTCCCCTATGATAGGACCCGGTACCTTTTTTACACACCTAAAGGAGGTCCCCTCTACCAGTTTCAGTAGGCTACAATGGAAGACTGGGTGTATCTTCCCCAGGAACTGGGGTAGTTGTAGTTGTACGGCTACTGGATTGATGACCTGCGTGATCCGGAACGGCCCTAGATATTTTGGTCCCAGCTTTTTGCAGGGCACCCGCAAGCGTATGTATTTGGTCAATATGTATACCATGTCCTCCACCCTAAAAGGCTTTTGGGGCTTCCTTTTCTTGTCTGCCTGTGCTTTGCAGCCTCCTGTGCTCTTACTAAGGCTTTCTTCACATTTCCTCAAACCCCCCCAATGTGGGCTATCCAATCATGGGGTTGACAGGGGGAGGGGTCCCGCTGAGAATACTCAGGGATCAGGATGAAATCCAGGCCATGTACCACCCGAAAGGGGGTGAAACCGGTGCTGCTGTGTGCCGCATTATTGTACGCTACTTCTGCGAATGGTAGTTCAACCCAGTCGGTCTGCTGATAAGAGACGTAGCATCCTAGGTATTGCTCCACCATTGCGTTGGCCCGTTCTGCTGCCCCGTTGGTACTGGGATGATACGCCGAGCTGAGTCCTTGGGACGACCTGATGGAACGGACGAACTCATGCCAGAAGCGGGCCATGAACTGCACACCCCGATCCGAGATGATTCATTGGGGCACCCCATGCAAGCGGTACACCTGCATGATCAACAGTATGGCCAGCTTCCAAGCAGATGGCAACCTCTTACACGGGGGCCTGCTTGGAAAAGAGGTCGATTATTGTCCAGATCACCATATAACCATGGCTCTCTGGCAGCTCCACAACAAAATCCATTGCTATATCCTCCCACAGCAGGGTCGGATTCGCCACTTTCTGCAGCAACCCTGATGGCCTCCTGTATGAGGCTTTGCGGTGGCACACAGAGGGCAGCCCTGTATGTAGGCCTCTGTATCCACTTTCATCTGTGGCCACCAGAATTGGCGTCTTGCTAGGTGCAGGGTTTTAAGAAACCCGAAGTGCCCTGCCTGCTTCACATCATGGCACTGTTGTAATGCCCTTAGTCTTACTGCCTGTGGGACATATAGCTTGTCGCCCTTCCATGCCAGCCCATCCCTCTTTGTTAGCAGGGCTTGGTGGTCCCATAGCCAGGGATCGTCCTGGGTTGCTTTATGCAGGTCCTGGACCAGGTTGCTTGCCGGGTGGCATGCAACCAGCTGCGCCAACGCTTGCCTGAAGGGAGGCATAATGGCTTGTACCACCTCCTCCCACTTGCTCTTATATTGGGGCATGCGTGACAGCATATCTGCCAAAAAGTTCTTACCCCCGGAACATACTTCAATTGAAAGCAAAAGTGCTGAAAGTATTACGCCCACCATGTTTTGGGACAGGCGCCACAGTGTCTGCAAAGGCTCAAGATTTTTATGGTCCGTACAAACCTCGAACGGCTCTTTTGCTCCCTCCAGGAAATGTCACCACGTTAACAACGCCCACCATATTGTAGAAATTTACTTGATTTAACTTTAAGCTCATTCAACTTCCTTCTCCCTTTGCTCAAGGGCACATTTGCATTCTCTGATACAGGAGGACGTTCACGTAAATAATAGTCATGTGTTCCTAGTGTGCATCCTGAGTCACAATGCTGACCTAGAAAAGGAAATGATTTCCTTCAGCTAGATATACATGCTATTCTGCATGTGCGGTCCCTTCCTTTTACACATATGCTGCTATCTGATGGAATTTAGTAACTAAATTCAACCTCCTTGTTTATGCATTGGTAGTCATTATCACATGCAGTAATGTGCCATATATTTCCAGTGTGAAAAGTGTTCCTGTATAAAGATTAATCAGATTAGCATACGTCACTCATGCAATTACTGATTTTTAAAGAAGTGAATAGAGACATGCTAAATAGGACTGTTACTGACATGCAGGGATAAGAATTCTTTATTCCTGTTGTAACTATCATCTAGAAGGGCTAAGGGACAGGACCAACTATTGTTTGCACAAGTAAATAATGTGAAATAAAACACACATAGTAATATGAACAGTCTCAGGTGTTAAGAGTGAAAAATTGGAAGCTACGCGCCTCTTTGTTTTTATCTTGCCATTAGAATAAGGGGGGGGGGCAGAGAGATGATGCTTTCAACTGGGTTAGTTACAGAAACAAAAGTTTGCTGAGAGAAGGCTGTCTGGAAACCTTGCCTGCTTTTTGAATTGTCCCTGACAATCCCTGGCATGGTTGAGCGTAGTCCTGTGCCCCCCCCCATGGCTGTTTACCTTTTATTTAGAATTTCTATAAACCAGACCAAGAAAAAAAAGCTAGTTATAACTCAGGAAGTTAATAAAAAGTATCCACTGAAATATAGCCCTTGTTAAGCTGAATAACAAAATCTTGTTCTTTTTTTCACTTCTGGAGCAGCTGAGAAAAGTTGGTCTACTATGATACCTGCATGTAATTTATGAAACTAATTATATTTAATAGATGTGTACATGAATTCCCATTTATCTAAAAAATAAAACATGAGAAGTTTCTTAAGAAAGCTCAGATACTATTAGTATAATGGCAGAAGTATAACTAATCATTTCATAGTTCTATATTATATAAAATTATTGTACTTGGTTTATTTTGAATTGCTTGCAGATGACAAACCTTGCTCAATTTAACATTATATTGGAATTCATCTAAAGGAATAACACAAAATATGTCCAAGCCCTTCCCCCCCCCCTTTCTACTCCACTCTCCTAGCAGTGATAAAGGTAAAACTTATTATTGCACACCTATCTTGATCCAAATAGTCTATTCACTGCTGACCTCTAAAATACCCTTTCACTATGGTGGCAAGTAGCCCAGAAAGATCAGCTCTTGAGTCTGATTGCAATCTGGAACCCATATGTGAGAAAAGCAGGAATTTTATCAAACTGCAGAATAAAAGTTATCTATAATAATAAATATCCTTTAAATAGCAAATCAAATTACATAAAAAACCTGACTAGCTTCACATTATAACTAACTAGTCATTCTACTCAATATTCAGTATAGAGCTCATATGAATCTATACTATTAAAGAGTTCTGTGCTAATAAGTATCATCTATGATCACGTTAGTCTAAAATACCAGTTTAATTTGCTGATCAAATTAATGGTCTAATTTTCATTTCCAGCCAATGTCAGCTTATTTTTGTCACTTGGTTATCAAATAGTTTTAGAATAATTATTGACACCAATATCAATATTTTTTTTATCTTTCTAGATTAAATATGATTGACTGATTGATTGATTGACTGACTTACAGTCAAAAATGGCATCAAGCCATTTTTGACTATAAATAATCACATAGATTTTCTCCATGACAATCCATTCAGATCTTCCATCACCATTTTAACTTAGTCCACCCATCTTGCTACTGGTCACTTTTCATGTCCAGTATTAGTTTTCCAGAGACCTAGGTGTCCACATAATATACCAACAGGATAATTTGAGCCAAGGTTGGTTTGATAGTTTGATTATTTGAGCCGGTTAGTCTAGGTTTATTTGTTTGATGATCCATTAGCTTTGTTTTCTTGTCTGGTATTGGAGGCTTCTCCAATACCAAAGTTAAAAAGTGTCATTACTTTTCTTATCCTGCTTCTTAATAGAGTCGGAATGGATCTTGGAAGTCTTCCAGTCCAAGCACCTGCTTGAGCAGGAGATCCTATATAAAGGATCAGATAAAGGATTGTCGAGCCTCTTTCTGAAATCCTTCAGTGATAGAGCACCCACAACTGTTCTTCAACTTATGAAAGCAAGCTCTTCAAAGTCCAACTTTTACTTCCATAGTACCGGTAAGTCACAGGAAATACTATGGCTTGCATGATTCTGATTGATATACAGACATTATGGCATTTGAATCTCTTTTCCAAGGCATTCATGGCTGTTTTATCAAGTAGCAAATTTTTAAACTGCTTGTTCCTTTACCACTGTTGGTTAATCAACTATCAACTACTTTTATATCTTTAATGATTCCATGTCTGTGAATCACTGACTGCAAATTACACAAATGATAAAAAATAAATAAAAGAGCTGATGAATTTGGGTACCCTAGCAGAATGTTTAGTTAAAAGGGGGAAAATATATATTTTTTAAGATGTACCAATGCTGGAAGAAAAATAGTACATGATCTGCTGTGAGGAATGTTATAGAAAAAGCTACCTAGGCAATTTTCTTTCTTTGCCTCACTTCAGTCCTATGGGAAAAAATGCTAGACAGACAAGTGAAGGATGAGTGTCCAAACTCTTATTGTTTAGTTTAACAGCTTGGATACAATTATATATCTCATAAAATATCTCTTTATTTTTTGTAAAGAGCCATAGTTCAATAATGAGAAGGAACAAGCTGGACCTACTTATGGACTCTACTGAAAATCCAAGAGAGAGAACAGATAATATGGTAGCCCTTCAGAACCAGCTGATCACATGACCCTGGGACACTGCAACTGTCATAAATATGATCCAGTTGCCCAGCATCTGAATTTTGATCACGTGACCACAGGAGTCACGCAATGGTCGTGTGAAAAATGGTAACTATGTGAATGGCTATAAGTCAAGGACTATGTACCTGGGATCCGTAGAAGTTAAAAATATGAAAATCTGAGTTCTTAATTGATAATGATTTCAAAATACTGAAGACAATTATTATATCCTGTGAAACCTAAACTAAGACTTTAAAAGAAAATAAATAATCTCATGAAAAACTTACAGTATTACAGATCTGCAAATTAAAGTACATAGGCAACTCACCAGAAACAATCAAAGGTAAAAGAAAGAAAAACTGCAAGAAAATAAAAATATATGAATTCCCCTTTAAGATGAATTCCCACACTCACTGTGACAAGTATAAACAATTTCATTCTCTTCACCTCATTTTAATTAATAAATTATAAACTTTTCATCCATAACTCATCTGTTATAAATAGGCAAATCAAAGAAGTAACATCTTTTCCTTATCCAATTATCAGTAAAAGTCCAAACTATTTTCTGTGCCCCAATTTTTTAACATCTAATGATTTGTATCCAATTCTGGGAACTAGGCCATTTTTAAAGAGAAACTCTTTTTTATATATTAAACTTTAGTTTTTATTTATATTCAGATGCCATGATTACTTTATAAATGTGAATATTTTAGAGTTGAGATATAGAGTGGGATAAAGTGGTTCTCTCTGAAATTGCTACCATTTGGAATGGAAGAAATGTGTATTTGTCTTTTAAAGGAGAAATAGTCTGTCATGTTAAACTTTACATTTTGTTTATTAACAGTAGGACATTGGAACCTTTTTATGCTTCGTCTCAATCCTGCCAAGACTGAGTGGCTGTGCATACTGGCATCTCGGGTTAACCAATCTATTCCATTGTTAACGATGGGGGGTAGGGTGTTACCCCCCGTTGATAGGGCTCGCAACTTGGGCGTCCTCCTGGATTCACGGCTCAGTTTTGAAGACCACATAGGAGCCGTGACCAGAGAGGCTTTTGCTCAGGTTCGCCTGGTGCGCCAGTTGCGACCCTACCTGGACCGAGATGCCCTACGCACAGTCACTCATGCACTGGTGACCTCCCGGTTAGACTACTGCAATGCTCTCTACATGGGGCTGCCCTTGAGGACCACTCGGAGGCTTCAGCTGGTGCAAAATGCAGCTGCGCGAGTTGTGATGGGGGTTTCCCGATACTCCCATGTAACACCTCTGCTCCGCGAGCTGCATTGGCTTCTGGTTGCCCTCCGGGTGAGATTCAAGGTGCTGGTGATGACCTATAAGGCCCTAAATGGCTTGGGTCCGGGATATTTGAGGGAACACCTGCTGCCAGCATCAAGTCCCTTCATCCTGTGCGCTCCCACAGGGAGAGCCTTCACAGGGTGCCGCTGGTAAAAGACTGCCGGCAGATAACACCCAGGGAGAGGGCCTTCTCTGTGGGTGCGCCTGCCCTTTGGAACCAGCTGCCCGTGGAGCTTAGGACTGCCCCCGACCTTCGCTCATTTCGCTGGGACCTGAAGACCTGGCTCTTCGAGCTTTCCGGCCCAGGCTGAGAGTTTTAATTGGGGTTTTTATATTTCTACTTCAGGGACTGAATTTAATCATTTTTAATTGTTTTTTAATTTTTGTATTGATGTTTTAAACACCTTGTAAACCGCCCTGAGTCCTACAGGAAAAGGGCGGTATATAAATCTAATAAAATCTAAATCTAAATCTAAATCTAAAAGGGGCTTGGTTTACAGCAGGCATGTTAAACGTACAAAGAAGATGTTATTTCTTTGATTTGCCTATTTATAAGAGATGAGTTATGGATGAAAAGTTTTATAATTTGTTAATTAAAAGGTGAAGAGATTATGAAATTGTTTATACTTGTTACAATGAGAGTGGGAATTCATCTTCTTAAAGGGGGATTTCTTTTTATATTTTTATTTTCTGGCATTTTTTTCCTTTTTCCTTTTATTGTTCTTTCTAAAAATCTTAAAATACTGAAAAAAATGGAACAAGGAAGCTATTTTTTTATGAATTCAGTAATCATCTGCCTTTCTCTTGAACACATCAAAGGATTCATAGACCCTTCTGATGGTACAGAATGAGAGGCTCTATACTTATCTGATGAATAACAATCTTGCATTTTTTTCTTTTTGTTTCATGTGATAATCTCTATTTTGTTTTTCTTCTGTTCAAATGTTGAAAGAAAAAAACTTCAGGGTCCAGTACAAGCTGGGAATAAGCAAAATGGAGGCTGTTTGGAAAGAAGAATCTGGTTTATTTAGTTGTAGAACCAGAGAGAAATGGTTCTGGGGCAGCTGACCACATGGAGATGGGAGTGATGGGTTTTTATACCTTCTTGAGCTTTTGTGTTTGGAGTTATTCCTATTCCGGTGGCATGAACTTTGACCTGAGTTTCAACGTGCCCTTTTGCTATCCTAATGGTGGTGGGCTAATCCTATTATGCCCTAAAGGTCATGTCCTTCTTCCCTGGGGCTGGAGACTATGTCCTGTGTTGGATTTTTGGGGTGAGGGGTTGCTGGTTCTAGGGGTCTTTGTCTTTCTAATCCCATCAGCTCCAAGTTTCCTGACTCTTTCTGATAGGATTATAAAATCTGCACTTCTACAGACCTGCTTCTGCTTGGGGCAGAGAGATTTGCGATTGGGGGCTCTGCCTAAGATTTTCTATTATTCCTGTGGGGAAATATATTCTTTTTATATATATATATCCCCCAAACTATTTCCTTCTCTGGGGGAGCTGACTTCCCACACAATTATGTCTGAGTCTGAGACACTGCCTGGACAAATCCCTGCAGTTTTCTTGGCGAGATTTTTCAAAAGTGGTTTGCCACTGCCTTCTTTCTAGGGCTGAGAAAGACTAGCCCAAGGTCATCCAAATTAGCCTTATGCCTGAGACACTAGAACTCACAATCTCCTGGTATCTAGCCTGATGCCTTAACCTCTGCACTAATCTGGCTCTACTACACTAGCATAGTTTTTATATCTTTATTTCAGAGTTGAAGGCAGCAGTACCCAAGCCAAACCAGTTTAAAATAAAAGTTTAAATTTTTATTTACTTTTTATGTTAGTAGTTAGGGACGGTATTTTCTATCAAATTTAACAATATATGTAATGTTTTTAGGTTAAAAAGGGTAGGAAGAACCTTCCAAAAGCGAAGTAAACAAAGGTATGTTTTGGAGAATTGGACTATTCGTTTTGGAGAACAATTCAAATTTGCAAACTTTATGATGCTAATTTGATTATTAATTCAAAAATTATTAAGGAAAAATGTTAGTTTTATACAGTACTTGCAAAACTGGATTTGGATAAAAGCGATTGATAGAACATTGAATGCTATGTTGCAACTCTCCCCACGGACAATCGGGCTCTGAGAAATAAACTTTTGGCATTGATCTCTACAAGCTTATAGTTTTCTGAGCTGCATGTAAATAAGCTCGAGGACAAGAATGCCATGGGCCAAACTCTTGGGCGCAATCTATTTTAAATTCTCTTCACTAGTTTCATGGCCTAGTAGTTTCTTGATGACTTCACAACTGCCATAATTACTTTCACCAAATCTCAACCGTTTTTCAGACCTCCGCCGCCGCCAACTTTCCCAGAAAATGAAATTCCAGGAAGCAGAAATGATGGAAGACTGCGCCTGCGCCTTCTTAAGCAACATAGTCCCGCCAAGCAAATATGTTTGAGCACGCATGCGCAATGCCGCCCTGGGAAGCTGTTGCCTTGGCTACTGAGCTCCAGCTTGCCATCTGCTCTTTCCATGCTCTGATGTCGTAGAATCGATGCCCGCGACTGCTTGCATGGGACGCCCCGTTTCAACCGTCGTCGCCCGGCTGGAGAGGGTGGCTGACTTTGACTGCATCAGGCACCCCTGCTACTCCCCAGTGAGCTCACGAGCGCAGGAGGAGTGACTTGGTGGCGGCAACTGCCACGACGCATGTCGTGACTCCCATGTCTTCCTCTCCTTCCACCTCCTCGATCAGGAGGATGAAGAAGGTGAAGAAAATCCTGGGACTGGGGAGGAAGAAGAATAAGCAACAATCTCCATCGCGGAGGCGCGTCGTGGCTTGTGCCTCCGCCCCAGGTGCTCTCATCTGTAGCGGCGGTGGTGGCTATAACTTGCAGAGCAAGGACCTGAGTAAACTGCACCGAGCAGCGGCCGAAGGACACTTCGGGGAACTCCGACACCTCCTGCAGAAACACGACCTCAACGAACAGGATAAAGCTGGCAGGTGGGAAGGATTCTGGCCTCGTGTTCACGCAAACACTTCTCCTCTTCGCCCATCCTTGATTACTTGGAGCATCCTCCCCCTCCATGGGGTTCCGAGGGTGGCATTTCCCCCAGTGAGGCCCGCCACGTGTCCAAAACATGTCCACGTGGAGGATTGTATGAATGTCAGGTAACTGGGAAGCGGGGAATTAATTCCCGGGGGCGGGGGTCTCTTCCTCAGAGTCTGGTGCTGAAGGTTGCTGTGGCATTGAGGTTTAAGTTCATGCTTTCCCTCAGCATTTCGTCACTGTATGGAAAGGTGACTTTATGACCTCTTTGTGAGCCCGACTTGTATGCTTAAAAGAAACTCTTAAAGAACAAATACCATCCCATGGTTGGAAGCTTGCAATGTGTAAAATGCTGAAGTTTTCAGTTCTGGTATAATCCATACATGGGAATAGGCTCCTGGAAATAATTTAGTTTCTTTTCCCACTTATACCAGACACTCTGTAATTAGGACGCACTGTAGAGGTAGTCTTTGACTTACAACAGTTCATTTAGTGACCATTCAATTTATGTCAGTCAAAAAAAATGACTTATGACCATTTTTCACACTTACAACTGTTGCAGCACCCCAATAATCACGTGATCAAAATTCAGATGCTTGGCAACCGACTCATATTTATGATGGTTGCAGTGTCCTGGGATCGTTAGATCACCTTTTGAGACCTTCTGACAACCAAAATCAACAGGGAAACCAGATTCACTTAACAACTGTGTTATTTATTTATTTATTTTTATTTATTTTAATTCCATTTATATCCCGCCCTTCTCCGAAGACTCAGGGCGGCTTACAAGCTTAGCAGTAGCCTTCATTCTATGTATATGCCTGCTTATTAGGGCTTTCACACACACCCCAAGCGGCATTATTACAAAGTCAGCTTATTGCCCCCAACAATCTGGGTCCTCATTTTACCTACCTCGGAAAGATGGAAGGCTGAGTCAACCTTGAGCCTGGTGGGATGCGAACCTGCACTAATGGCAGGCAGCTGGTGTTACTTAAGGAGGCATTAGCCCACTGCTCCACCAAGGCTCCTCCTGCAGTAATTCACTTAACTGTGGCAAGAAAGGTAGTAAAATGGGGCAAAACTCACTTAACAAATGTCTCGCTTAGCAACATAAATTTTGTCTTAGTTGTGGCCATAAGTCGAGTACTACCTGTAACTAGAAGCATATTATGCCTAATACTGTACCTTCAAATGCCTATCTTATAATATATCGCTAATAGAATGTCATACTTCCTGTTAACTCTACTGTTGAAGTATCATTTTTCATATATCACTTTTTTATATGTTGAACTCTGCAGCTAGTTCCTGTATAGGTATTCCTTGAGTTATGATCACAATTGAGTCCAAAATTTCTGTTGCTATAAGTGAAACAATTGTTAAGTGAATTTTGCCCCATTTTACGATCTTTCTTGCCACATGTATTAAGTGAACCGCTGCAGTTGTTAAGTTAGTAACACAGTTGTTAAGTGAATCTGGCTTCCCACTGACTTTATCAGAAGGTTGCAGAAGCTGATTACATGACCCCTGGAGACTGCAACCATCGTAAATATAAGTCAGTTACCAAATGTCTGAATGTTGATCACCTGATCACGGTGATATTGCAATGGTTGTGTGACAGCTGTCATAAGTCACTTTAATGCTGTTGTATCTTTGAACTGTCACTAAATGAACTGTTGTAAATCAAGGACTACCTGTATTATGCAAATAATGTCACAGTGAAAGCTATATGGAGGAAAGACTGGCTATAAATAATACATGGTAATGTGGGTGCCTTAGACTCCTGAAAACAGCTCAGTGTGTAAGCTTGGATAGGGAGCTTTGTAGATGTTTAAGTTTTAAAAAGCATACCTTAATTAAAAGAATATTTGAATAAACCATTGCTATAATGGAAATTTCCTCTTTTCCTCTTTCTCTACCTATTACATTAATATCTATTACTCACTGGGAAGTAGTGTAATAAACTGTCATCATTTGTTAATTTTAATTAGATTGTATGATCAAAATATTTGTATTTGAAATCAAGCAAATGATATTCACTTCTGCTGTACTTTAGGCTTTATTCTTTCTTGCAAAGTATAATTTATTTCTTCAAGTGGGAAGAACTAATTAACCAAGTCTGCAATTTATATGTTGTAGAGCTTACCATGGGTATATTCCAGTTCATCATATGTTGAATGAATGAACCTTTATTGTCAAAGTACAACCATGTATACATTGAGATTAGCTGAGCCTCCCTTCGTGCTCCCACCCCCCCAACTCACAGTGACAACAAACCTCCATCTTATTACACCATGTGAACTAACTAACACCGGCCTCGCAAGTCAATTCTGCATAAAGTTTATAAAAATTATTTCCCATTCAAAAGCCTAACAGCCCACGGATAAAAGTTGTTTTTCAGCCTGTTGGTTCAGCTGGCTATATTCCTATATGTTCTACCCGATGGTAGGAGAGTAAAGAGATACCAACCCGGGTGTGAATTGTCCCTGAGAATTTTCCTCACTCTTCCAAGGCAGCGAGCCCTGGCGATGTCATCCAGTGGTGTCAGGGGACAGCCCACAATGTCTTGTGCTGTGCTCACCACTCTCTGTAATATTTTCCTGTCCACGGCTGTCAGACCAGCATACCAAACCACAATACCACACAAGAGGACGCTCTCTATAGTAGACCGGTAAAAGAGGGTCATTAGCCGTTGTTCTACCCTGTTCTTCCGCAAGACCCTCAGAAAGTGAAGCCTCTGTTGGGCCTTTCTAGCCACCTGGGTTGTATTAATTTTCCAAGTCAGATCTTCGCAGAGGTAGACTCCCAGAAATTTAAAGGAGGAAACTCTCTCCACACAGTCCTCCCCGATATAAAGTGGGGCAGGTTCCTCCTTTTTTCTCCTGAAGTCTAGCACTATCTCTTTCGTCTTGCCGATGTTCAGGTGCAAGTTGTTGTTACTACACCATATGGATAGTTTTTGTACCTCCGCCCTGTATGCTGTCTCATCCCCACCTGTAATAAGACCCACCACGGTAGTATCATCTGCGAACTTGAATTATCGCAGTGGATGGGTCAGATGATACAGTCGTATGTGTATAAAGAGTACAGGTAGGGGCTAAGCACGCAGCCCTGTGGCGTGCTGGTGCAAAGCTTCAGGGGGGTGTACAAAACAGAGCCGACCCTCACTGTTTGTAACCGATCCCTAAGAAAGTCTTGAATCCAATCGCAGATGGCGGGGGGACAATTTCAAGTCAGTCAGCTTCTCGATGAGAATGCTCGGCAAAATGGTGTTGAAAGCCGAGCTATAATCAACAAAAAGCATCCTGACATAACTTCCAGGTTTCTCAAGATGACTTGCTACAGAGTGTAAAGCAGTAGTTATGGCATCGTCTGTCGACCTGTTCCCCCTATAGGCAAATTGATGTTTATCAAAATCCAGTGGGAGGCATATCCTGAGATGTTGGAGAACCAATCTTTCGAAGCATTTCATGACTACAGACGTTAATGCAATAGGTCTGTAATCGTTCAGGCACTCAACCGCAGTTTTCTTGGGGACTGGGACAATGGTAGCTGCTTTCAAGCACGATGGTACACATGCCGTTTGCAAGGAGATGTTAAAAATCCTTGTCAGGACCCCTGCTAATTGGTCAGCACAATTCCTAACCACTATCCCCAGCACCCCATCTGGGCCTGCGGCTTTGCTGGGATTCACAGCCTTCAATACAGCTCTCACTTGGTGTTCACACAGGGTGAGTGGCTGAGAATCAGAAGGCCGGCTAGCAGAGGCTACGGGGTCTGGTCTTTTTACCTCGTAGCGAGCAAAGAAGATATTCAGCTCCTCAGCCAACGAGGCATCGGTGTTAGCCATGCTCCTCGTACTGCCCTTGTAGTTGGTTAAGTGCTGCAGTCCCTGCCATACTTGCCTCGGATCGTTGTCTGCTAAGTGGTTCTCCACGTTGTGTTTATATTGTTGAAATGTTTTGAAATACTTTTCAAAGATACAGTATCAAAATGTTCTTAAGAAAAAGAAGGGTGTACTCTATTGTTAGTTACTTATTGACTTAGTATAGCTTCTTTTATAATATGGTTTCTTTTAGAACACCTTTGCATTTTGCATGTGCTAATGGATATACAGACATCGTTACTTTCTTGGTGGACAACAAATGCCAACTAGATATCTGTGATAAAGAGAAGAGATCTCCATTAACAAAGGTACGCATTTAAAATAGTGCAAATTTAGTAGTAGTATAAAGCCAAATTTCTATAATATCTGTTCTAATCAAAACTATTAGTATAATAAATTGTTAATACTGCTAATAATCAAAAGGGACCAAGAAACAGATGTAGCTTTGTTTTGTTTAAATTAGAGACAGTATTACCTAGGTGCGGGTAGTCCTCAACTTACAACAGTTCATTTAGTGACTGTTCAGAGTTATAATGGTACTGAAAAAAATGACTTATACCCATTTTTCCTTTTCAAAAGTTTTATTAGTTTATATTGTACGATACAATGAAAATAAAGTAAAAGTACTTTAAATCGAAAAGTAAATCGCAGAAAAGATGGGGAAGGGAAAAGGGAGTAGAGAAGTGAAGTAAGGGAGAAAAAAAGGAGAAAAGGCATTGATTTCTGACTTCCTTTGGTGCAATAGAATATCAATTTCAAATCTCAGCTTTTTACTTATACAAAATAATATAAACAAGCCATTTCAATAACGTCAAGTCGATCTAATTGGTAAAACCCAAATCAAAATTTTATTTTTTCCACCTCAAGCATAAAGTCTAGAAGCGGTTTCCACATAACAATAAAAGTATTCATATTCTTTTCTTTAACCAGTACAGTCAGTTTAGCCATCAGTTTTTGTAACCATTACTCTGTTGTAGGAATTGAGGTAGTCTTCCATTTCTGAGTGTAGAGTAATTTTGCTGCTGTCAACATATATACCATAAAAGTTCCATATTTTTCCCCCAGGTCTTTGTCCATTATCCCAAAAGAAAAATCTCTGGTTTTCTTTCTATATTTACTTTAAGAATTTTCTGTATTAACATATGAATCCTACTCCAGTATTTTCTTGCTTTATCACACATCCACCATAAATGATAAAAAAATACCTTCTTTTTATATATATATATATATATATATATATATATATATATATATATATATATATATATATATATATATATATATATAAGGTAAAGGTTCCCCCGCACATGCGTGCTAGTCGTTTCCGACTCTAGGGGCCGGTGCTCATCTCCGTTTCATAGCCGAAGAGCCAGCGTTTGTCCGAGGACGTCTCTGTGGTCATGTGGCCGGCATGACTAGACGCCAAAGGCGCACGGAACGCTGTTACCTTCCCACCGTAGTGGTCCCTATTTTTCTACTTGCATTTTTACGTGCTTTCGAACTGCTAGGTTGGCAGAAGCTGGGACGAGTAACAGGCGCTCACTCTGTTACGCGGCACTCGGGATTCGACCCGCCAAACTGCCGACCTTCTGATCGACAAGCTCAGCGTCCTAACCCACTGAGCCACCGCGTCCCTTGTATATATATATATATATATATATATATATATATATATATATATATATATATATATATATATACATACATACATACATACATACATACATACATACACACACACACATATATGTAAATTTTTTGGCTTGCTAACAAAGAATAAAGGGAGACTGATATGATCATTTCAAACTTATTTGTTCTCATCAGTCAGCCATACCCTTCTGAGATTCGAACCTGGGCCGACTGTGTCTTAAGCAGTTGTTTTAACCCCTAGGCCACAGTCTCTCTGTCTCTCTCTCCCTCCCTCCCTCTCTCTCTCTCTCTCTCTCTCTCTCTGCTGAGAAGCAAGGAAGATATGTGTTAAATGTTTGTTAAGTGCTGGGAACCTGCTGCTTGTGCAGCCGGGTTGAGAATAATTAGCTGCTGGTGAAGCTGGGTAGGGGCTGCTCCCGCCCAGGGTTGGCGCCCATGAAAAAAGGACAGAGATCTCTCGGGGTGAGGGCTCCGCTGCTCCTGGGATGAACACTGAACCACAAGGAGCGGTGGACCTCGTTTATTTATAGTATAAACAACCAATCATGTTTTATTATTGTTCAAATCAACCAATCAGGATTAAATGGTTTTACATCGTGCCAATCCTGCATGATTTAAGTACACACGTGCTCTAAACCTATCCCAAAAGGAGTCATTGGTGTTAATAGTAGATTCAAATACAGTAATGACTAATCACCTGCAGGAGGCGTCAGAATTTGCCTTATATGGAATAGCCAATGGTGTGAAAGATTCTGTAATTATGCCCTTATATGGCTGTAGCCAATGACATCTCTCCTAGGTTTCTTTGTTTACTTCCTTATTCATGATTCACTGAAGACTTTCCACGGTAGAAAAGTACTAGCCAGCTTCATGTATAGGAACAGAGATCATGGTTATTCCAACATCTCCTCCGTTTTTGTTTTAAAAGCAGAATCTGTATGTTCCGCTTCAAAGTTGAGGAGGGATGGGCTCTTTAGAGATGCACCCTCGGGAGAGTCAAGAGGCGAACGAGCCCAAAAGGCATATTTATTTTCCTCTTTAGGAGACAAAGGAGTCTCTAGTTCAAATTTCGCATTTGGCTCTTCTGGATCCTCCTGGGGAAGGGATTGATACTTACTGTACCATAAGGAATTAATTTGTTTAACAGCTCTCTGTTCAGCTATCAAAGAAATACTGTTAGCAATAGTTCTGATAAAGATAGGCAAGACACAAGGTAAAATAATGCATCCTAATGCAATCATACCAATTAAAGCTACAATAGCTTGCAAACCAGGTAATTTGGGAAACCAGGAGCCAAATAATTCCTGAAAGTTAAAACCATTCCAAGCTTGGACAGGAACATGAGCTACCTTAATCATTTTTTCTGTGATCTTCTGAATTACCCTTCCACTGTTATCAATTTTGATGCAGCAATTTGTGAGATTAAATTTTCCACATACCCCCCTTCTTTTGCTAAGAGATAATCCAGGGCCAATTGATTTTGCATAATGTAAGTTCTTGATTTAACACTTTCTTTTGCTAAATGGGTCATAGCCGAAACTGTTTCATTAGTGACAATATTCTACAACTGCTTGCAGCCGGATCAAACGATTGAGTAAATAAATTGGGGTCCTATAACCATAGGTCCCATCCTCTGCCCAAGTTGCAGGTCCATAATAGTTGATTATACGGTCAGGGGGCCATTCATTGTCTTTCCAAACACCCCGATGAATGTTTTTTGTGTCTCGTATGCTGCGGATGTTACCAATTTCTTCATAGATGGGGACACCCAACACTTGTCGTTGTCGAAGGGGCAAAAGGAAAAAACTAGGCCTGATGGCTCCTAGAACACAAGAACCATACCAGTCCTTGGGAAGAGAATTATAGGCAAAACATCCACAAATCCAATATAGGCCAGTTGGAGCTATCCATTTCAAGGTGTTGTTTTCTGGATCTAACAGGAAGGCCATGTTAGTCATTTGTGCCAATGCGTTGTTGGGCTGTGAGTCCGAAGAACCCGACCACCAAGTATTGTTCTCCCAAGTTCCTTTGCATCTTAATGAGCCCACGCTACTATGTCGAAAATCAGTCTTATTGCGTTGGTAACAAATGTTGCCTACCAAGTTGGTAGTTATAGCCCAAATTTCTTCTCCTTTCTGATTAAAGGTGTAATTGGCCTGATTTTCTAACACCTGAGTATAATTGAGTTCATGGGCTTCCCATGGCCATTGATCTCCCATGTTAGTGCCTCCACACACAAAACAATTTTTTACCGTGAGCTCCTTTGTAATAGCTTCTGCCAAGGCCAAAAACATGTTCTGGGCTCTAGAGGGAAGTACCAACCCATCCATTTGTTGGATCTCTTGATAATAGGAATGAAATAGTGATTGGCTGATGGGGTCTAAATTATGCTGAATGATTTGGATTGTTAGAATTACACTGGGGTCTGAGCCTGTTCCGTCGATACCCAGCCCATATTCATTGTTGACCCCTTTCCAGGAATGTGATCCCAACCAATTTTTTGGGACCGGGAATGTCAAATTTATTAAGTTGCAATTATGCTGGTGGCAGGAGGAGTTTGCTGGCAACATGGTAACATAAAGTGTCTTATGCTGATTATACCTGGGTATGGTATCTGGTCGGACAGTCATTCCTCGGGACTGAAAATCCACACATTTCCAGTCCCCACAATAGGTGCCTCTGCCGCAAGAGTCACGTTGGTCAGATCGTCGGGCGCATATATACTTTTCATTGTTGGAGTACGTTCGCCGCCATTCTAAGGATCCGCATTCACTAGCCCCTTCATCCATGGCTCTGCACGCATCAAAGATGACAGATTGAGAAACCTCTTTGTTATAAAAATCATGACTAACCAGGAGAGCTGACCCTGCTTCAATTTTAATTGTGTATCGATGAGTGGGTCCCTTTGGATTGAAACATTGAATCTTACCAGCGTCAGTACAGATGGAGTATGATGTACCATTATAGGTGCAGTGATGTGACAGTTTGGTTTTGCAAGATAGGTGAGTGTGAAAAATCAATGTTCTAGTTATGGTTGTGCCTTGTTTGGTGGTTACCATGCAAAGTTCACATTGTCCTTCGGTCTGAAGCACCACGGTCGTATGAGTTGGTAATGTCAATGAAAAACCGATAAGAGTCGCAAACCATATTGTCGTCTTTAGCGGGTTCCGTAGTTGTTTTTGTGGAGGCATATGGACGAACATGACCGGGGATCCACAGCACTTTGTCTGGCAACTGGACTGCAGCGTAGCCTCTGCCACAGGTGACAAGGTCGGCAGGACCTCTCCACGTCAGGTCTGGCAATTGTCGGTACCAAACCTTTGGCTTAGGGAGATCTGAAGAAGAAGAAGAAAAATGCCGCTCTGCAGCTGTGGTTAAGGGATTGCCAGTCAAGTTGGGAAAGTTCAGAGTGTAGAGGCAAAGATTAAGAGTTTCTTGCACTGCTGAGAGGTTGGGGTTTCGTTTTCCCCCGCTCTGATTTTTATAACGATCTAATGCATGTTTCAAGGTTTGGTTAGCCCTTTCCACCAAGGCTTGGCCTTGGCTATTATATGGAATTCCAAATTTGTGTTTTATTTGCCAATGATGACAAAATTCTGCCATGGCTTGACTGCTATAGGCAGGGCCATTATCTGTTTTGAGTTCTTTTGGACATCCCAGCACTGCAAAGGTCCGAATACAATGATTAATGACATGTTTGGTGGCTTCTCCCCTTTGGGGGGTGGCCATGATGAATCCTGAAAAGGTATCAATTGAAACATGCAAATACTTCCATGGGGCAAATGGTGCATATTGTGCGACATCCATTTGCCAAATTTGGCAAGGCTCCAATCCCCTTGGATTAACACCCATAGGGATTGCAGTTGCTTGTTTACTGCATGTTGGACATTGCTGGCGAATTGCAATTGCTTCTGCAGCGGTGATGCCAAACTGCCTCTGCAAAGCTTTGGAATTTTGATGAAAATATGAATGACTTTCCCAGGGAGTGAGGGGTTGCAAAGAACAGGCCGAAAGGTCCGGAGGCAGCCTGATCTGCAACATTGTTTCCCTCTTGCAAAAAAACTGGGAAAGGCTGATGACTGCGAATGTGAGCAACAAAAATAGGATGTGGGTGTGAGAAAAGCAACTCTTGCAGCGTGGAAAAAAGTTGCAATAACTCTGGCTGAATAGAGGGAGACAAGTAAGATCCAAAAATTACAGTGATAGTGTGATAGACATAAAGACTATCCACAATTAGGTTCAAGGGGCGAGCTGAAAAAAGTTGACAGGCCAAGATTGAAGCAGCCAGTTCGGCTTTCTGTGCAGACTTCTGGGGGGTGGTTAATTCTGTTTTCCAAGAACCATTTTCCAACCAGGCACAAGCACCTCCTCCCTTACTACCATCTGCAAAAACCGTAACAGCATTTCTGAGAGGACTGGGAGAAAGAGGTGAATGCCATCTGATTGGAATAGTTTGGACTAATTGCAAACGATAATCTGGAGGTGGATGGCAAGAGATTTTCCCATACCAATCCGCCAAGGAATACTGAAGGTCACTGGAGTGCTGGAATACTTGTTCCCAGATATGCAATGACATTGGAATGAAAAGAGTGTGAATTTCTTGGCCTGCAAGGGCTTTCGTCCTGTGCCAAATTTTAAAGATGATTTGTGCCAATTGAGCTTCTTTAGTGAGAATGGAAACCTTTGGAGTGTGAGACAAATGAATCCATTCAATGATTTTCAGTTTGTCAGTATGTTGAACAATTGCAGCTGTGAAAAGTGATTTAGTGTTTAAAATAATAGCAGCAAAAGGAACATCCGGGATGCTGCGGTCCACCCAGACCTTTTGTAGGGCATTACTCACCAGTTGCAGGGATTCAAAATGAGACGATGTGAGTACAATTCTGTCTGCAGGATGTTTAGCAGAGGACAAGACATGAAACAAGGGAGACAAATCAGCAGTAGACAAGGACAAATAAGGCCTGGCCCAGTTTATTGTGCCCAGATACTGTTGAAGTTGCACCAAGGTTGGTTCTGGAGGCAAATGTAATGCTGGGATGTGTGGATGAGCAGCTGTGCTCAACAATTTGTGGCCCAGATAGGAAAATGGTGACATCTGCTGGATCTTTTGAGGATTTGCCTGCCCCCAATAGTTGTTCTTTGGTTACATTTTGGGGAAGACCTCTCCCTTCTAAAATTTGGATTTGTTTGGCATATTCTGCTGACCAAACGTTTTGAGCTGGGGTTAAAATCATATCAAAGAGCATGCGATAATCAGCGATGGTCATATGAGTGCCAAGGTGACTCAAACCTGTGATCAGGCCGAAAGTGTATTTAGAATGAAGGCCATATTGAGTCACAGCAGCTTTAATGTCCTTAATAGTTTTTGGAGTCAGAGGAGCATAAATAGGTAGTGCGGGTGGAGGTGATGGGGGGCAGCAGCGGCTGCCCCGTCAGCTGCAGCCCCCCCCATCAGCAGCAGCGAGAGCCGCAGCAGCCGCAGCCCCCTGAGGAACTACAAAGGTGACAGGATAGGCAGCACAAGCTTCTAAATCCTCTGGATCTAACATCCCAGAGGCACGAGCTGCAAGCATAGAGTGAACAAAAGGTGCCCCTTGAGTGGGGTGGGGAGGAGGGAGATCTGAAGGAGGAGGAGGGAAGGGAGGAGGAGAAGGTTTAGAAATAGTGATGGCAACAAACTCAGAGGCTTTTTCCTCTTGGTCGGGAGCAGAGGGAGGGACAGGCACAGCAGGGTAAAGTGAAGAAGTAGGAGGAAGTTTCTCCGATTTTTCATAGGGTGGGGGCGGCACGGAGAAGGCCAATGTTCCGTCCATCCCTCCTATCTGGTTAAAACATGCATAGTGGAGAGTTAAACATTCCATTATGATCCTCCACAAGTTTAAAAATTTTACTGGAGCCCTAGGGGTCTCATGAAAATATTCTCCTAATTTGGTCCATGTAGCCAATTTGAGTGATCCCCTTTCAGGATATTTTGGGTATTGTTCCCACACGTAAGAAAGAAGCTGAATTAAGTCTCTGTTTTTGACCGGGGGAAGTTGCTTGCCTGTTTTAGAAGCAGCCAATTTCCTGCAATTATCAATTAATTCCCTCAACTCCTGCAGATGCGCTGTCTGCTGTTGAGAGAATTTTCTGCCCATACTCACGAAAAGTCCTGCGTCTAGCGACGGACAAGGATGAGTCGCGGCCACCGTCGGGCGAATGAGAATGGACGGCTGAAGACATATTCTGCAGAATCACGTCGGGGTCACCAGTTGCTGGGAACCTGCTGCTTGTGCAGCCGGGTTGAGAATAATTAGCTGCTGGTGAAGCTGGGCAGGGGCTGCTCCCGCCCAGGGTTGGCGGCCATGAAAGAAGGACACAGAGATCTCTCGGGGTGAGGGCTCCGCTGCTCCTGGGATGAACACCGAAACACGAGGAGCGGTGGACCTCGTTTATTTATAGTATAAGCAACCAATCATGTTTTATTATTGTTCAAATCAACCAATCAGGATTAAATGGTTTTACATCGTGCCAATCCTGCATGATTTAAGTACACACGTGCTCTTCTAAACCTATCCCAAAAGGAGTCATTGGTGTTAATAGTAGATTCAAATACAGTAATGACTAATCACCTGCAGGAGGCGTCAGAATTTGCCTTATATGGAATAGCCAATGGTGTGAAAGATTCTGTAATTATGCCCTTATATGGCTGTAGCCAATGACATCTCTCCTAGGTTTCTTTGTTTACTTCCTTATTCATGATTCACTGGCTGACGAAGTTCATCTTCAAAACATTTATAATATTGACTTGTAAGTCCATCTGGGCCAGGAGCTTTGCCTGATTTCATTTTTCTTATAGCTTCAAAGGTAGTTATTGGGTCATTCATAAATTGACTCTGAGCCTTTGAAAGTTTCAGCAAATTTTGTCTAAGTAAATATTCATCCATTTTTTACCTAACTCCTGCATCCTATACAAATTAGAATAAAAATAGTGATTTTTTTTAATCTGGTTGTTATTAGTTATTCCTTTATTACCTTTACAAATGTTTTCAGTCTTTCTCTTTTCCCTCTCCTTTCTTAATCTATATGCCAACCCATCTCCCTGGTTTATTTGCAAACTCAAAATGTCTTTGCGTTACATAACTCAGTTTTGTTTCTATTCCTTGGATTGTTAACATACAGTTGTTGTCGTAATAAGTTAATTTGGTGCAGAATTTTAGGGTCCGTAGGTGACTTTTGCAAATCAATTTCTTTCTATCTGATTGCATCGATTATCTTGTGGGTCTTTCCAAATATTTTTTTCTTCTCTAACTGTAAAATTCCCCCTCATAACTGCCTTACTAGCCTCCCAAACCATTATTAGATCTATCCCTTTACCTAAATTATTATCAAAACATTCATGTAGTTTCTTTTTACAGTCCTTTACAGTTGTCTCCTTTTGTAAAATGGATTCATTCAATCTCTGTCTATAACTCACTCTTTTTTATAAGGACCAAAACAACTGGGTTATGGTCAGAAAAAAAATAGATAGGATGTCAACTTTCAAAATTCTATTTACTAAGTTTTTAGAGGTCCATATCATATTGATCCTTGAGAAAGATTTGCGCCTTTCTGAAAACAAGGTATACTGTATTCTCTTGCAGAGCCATTTTTATGCCTCCATGAGCCTGTTAATGTTAAATTGACCATCATTTCAAAAAATGACAAAATGAGTTTGTCCTGAGATCTCCTTAGTAGATGTTCTGTCCCTAAGTGGCAAAGTCACTCCATTCCAATCCCCCAGCATAAACCAATTTTCATATGAAAAAGGCAAGAGTTGGTCCATAAGATACTGAAAAAAATTGCCTTTTCCATCATTTGGCACATGTGGACCAATCACTATTGATTTATTCCATTAAATTCAATTTCCACTAATACGAATCTATTGTATTCATATGATAAAAGTTGCCTAGGTTTATATTGGGGTTTTATATATAAAACCACTCCATTTATCTTTTTTCCCCCAGCAGATACAAATTCCTCCCCTAGTCTTTTATTTATTAGGTATTTGTCATCTTGTTTTTTATTATGTGTTTTTGAAGACAGATTATATCAGCATTAAGTTTTCTCAAATGATGAAATACTTGTTTACACTTAGATGGGACACTAGCCCCATTGATATTCCATGTAATGAATTTACTTTCCATCTTTAAGCGAAACATCAGGTTCCTGTATGGACACCTCAGTCATCTCTTCTTCAATGTCTTCTTCAACGGTCTGCTTCCAAAGACTTATCCATCTCCATCTCGTCACCTAATTCTGAAATTAATTTATGTCTGCTCAGAAACTGCTTGGCTTTATCTGTGGAGTTCAGTTGAAATCTTAGTTCACAGTATGTGTCACCCCCTCAAGCTTATCCCAATGAAAGGGAATTTTTCTCATCTTCAGAATATCTGTAAGGAATAAATAGGCTTTCCTTTTTCTCAAAATTCTTAAGGGAATTTCCTTCAAAATAATTATATCTACATTTTCCATTTATAATTTTGCTTTGAAATGACAGTTCAGAACATGGTCTCTTGTTGTTTTTCTTACAAAGTGGACCAAAACATTCCTTGGCAATTTTCTCATAGCAAATCTCGAATTCAATCGATACACCTTGTCTATATCCAGATCGAGAATTTTTTCATCACAATTAATTAACGCAACCAAAGCTTTATTCATCCTTGCTCTGATATCCTCTCCAGGTTGTTCAGGAATTGCTCTGAATCTTAATTGAAATTCTTTAGCATGGATTTCCAGGACAATTCTCTCATTTACTTCAGTTTCCAGAAGAATATCTTTTTTTCCAACTTTATGTTCTAAAAATTCAGCCCTGACCATCACCTGCTGGATGTCTCCTCTCAAACCTTGTATCTCATCACCAAGTTCCTTTACCAAAGTTTCCATTTTTAATTCAAGCTTAGATCCCATCGCCTGTATAGCTTCATGTGTTTTGGCTGTATATTCATCCAGAAAAGATCTAAAAGATTCTACATCTCCCAGTTCATGTTCTTTTGCGGGTGGCCACCTCTTCAAACTATAATTAATTAAGGTTTTAGTCTAAATCAGGGCTTTACACGTACCACTGGTGGTACGCTGGCACCTGGCAGGTGGTACACGACCATCCTAGAGTAGCAGGGGAGGGGAATGAGCTGAACCGGCGGCAGCACCACACAAGTGTGAGCAAGAGACGGCTGGAGCTGCAGGGCTGTCAGGGCTCAGCGGAAGCACCAGGATCAGCGCCGCTTTCCAGCTGATCGGCACTTCTTTGGGGCTGTCAGGGCTCAGCGGAAGCACCAGGATCAGCGCCGATTTCCAGCTGATCAGCGGCTTCTTCAGGGCTGTCAGGGCTCAGCGGAAGTGCCAGGATCAGTGCTGATTTCCGGCGGTTCTTCGGAGCTGTCGGGGCTCAGCAGAAGCCCAGGATCAGCGCCGGTCAGGTGTCTTGCTCAGCTGTGGCTTGGGGAGGAGAAAGGGGGCAGCTTTACCACCCTCCCCAAGTGGTGCCTTCTCACGAAAGTGAGGATGAAAATTCCAAAAAATGAGAAAGGAAAAAGGTTAAAACAGAAGAGCGTCTCGTGATGGTTTGCTTCCCCACTTCCTTCTAGCAAGTTAAAGATGTAAAGACCACAAAAGAAAAAACGTTCTTTCGTTGTAATTCAGAAGAAAGGAATAGGAGGATTGGGTGGAGGGGTGTTGCTTGATTCAAAGGAAGGAAAAGAAGGGATTTGGATCTGTGGGGGGGGTGCAGCAGGCGAACGGTGATGGCGTATGGCTTTTGGTATTGGGGGGCGGTCTTTTTAAAAGAGCAAAACGAGGCAAAAAATAAAAATCCCCCACTCCACCCCCAAAAGCTGGATGTGATCTTTTTTTATTGTTCAGAAGAGACTCTCTTCTGTTTTAACCTTTTTTCCTGGTCGTTTTTCAGAGTTTTCATCCTGCTTTCATGAGAGGACAGTGTTTGGGGTGGGTGAAGCTGCCCCCTTTCCCCCTCAAGCCACCAGCCGAGCAAGACACCCTCTCCCCCCTCTCTGAGGTTTTCCTTGTCATGAGCGTTTCTGTTGAGAATTGGCAGGGCTGTTTGGTTTTTATTCCCCCCCCATCTGCTGGATGGTTGCAGCAGGTTTTGGTCACTTCTGTCGTGCTGGGTGGTTACCCATTGAAGCACGTTTTTTGGGGGAGGATCTCTACTCCGGTTGCTAAGCTTGCTTAAACCTTCCTCCTTCTCACTGGAGCCTCCCTTTGTCTGCAACGGTGGGGCAGCAAGACCCTGCTGGGCTGGGAATGATGGGGATCTGCCCTCTGCAGAGTAAGGGCAGGATTACTATGCTCCCTGTCAATCAAGTTTGACTTCCTTTCTTTGCCCCCCCACGCCTCCCCTGCTTGTAGCTGCCTCTGAGTCCCTCAGTTTTGGGAGTTAGCATTGCCAGCATCTCTTTCTTCTGAGCCCTTCGTGCTGGGTAACTGTTGCCACCCAAGAGCTGTTTTAAAGTTAGGGAATCTTTGGGAGATAGCCAACTAGCACTCCAACACGCCCCCCCATTCTTCAAGTGCAGAAGTTGCACCCCCCCTCCAAAGCCTCTCCAATCACCTATCGGCTTCTTTGAGGCAACCAGAAGGAAAGAAGGGGATAGAACAGTGCAAAGAGTAATGTCAGAGAAAGAGGCACAAGTTTTCCATTAAAAGTGTGGTAAGTGGGTGTACAGATAGTCCTCAACCTACAAACACAATTGAGCTCAAAATTTATGTTGCTAAGTGAGAAATTTGTTAAATGAGTCTTGTCCCATTTTAGAACTTTTCTTACCACATTTGTTAAGTGAATCACTGTAGTTGTTAAATTAGCAACACGGTTGTTAAGTGAATCTGGCTTCTCCCATGGACTTCGCTTGTCAGAAAGTCGCACAAGGGGATCACGTGACCCTGGGACACTGTGACTGTCATAAATATGAATCAGTTGCCAAGCATCTGAATGTAAATCGCAAGATCCTGGGGATGCTGCAAAAGTCATAAGTGCGAAAATGGTCATAAGTCACTTTTTTCAGTGCCGTTGTAACTTCGAACAGTCAACTAAGCAAACTGCTGTAAGTCGAGGACTACCTCTATTTTATTTCCTTTTTTTTTGGTCATCACGTTTTTGACACCTTGCTAGGCGACTGGTGGTACTTGAATATTGCCATATCCTAAAAGTGGTAAAAAGGTTGAAAAGCCCTGGTCTAAATAATGCCACCAAGCATACTTTAAAAGTAAAATCACAATTCTACAGTCTTTGGCTCCCTCATGTGGTCAAACAGCACCACTACAATAAGAACAGTTTCTTTTGTCTACTACTAGAGTAAACAGTGGTAAGAAATGAAATCAAAACTATTTCTCCCCCTCCTTCCAGCCAAAAGAAAATGTTGTTCAGGGAAGATAAGAAAGAGTTCAGCAGACTCTGTTAGATAAGTAATTCTTTATCTATGTCTTAAATTATTGTACACTATTACAATTTCATTTTAGATTGTATTTTATTCCCATTTCATTTTACATCAATTTTTATTCCAATTCCATTTTAAATTGTGTTTTATTAAATTCCATTTTAAATTGCTTTTATCAAATTTTAGTAACAATTTGTTGTTGGAACTTAGCACTTTGATATGGCCCAAGGGCTAATCAATAAGGACTCCAAAGGTTTTTAAGCCCAGAGTTTCAAAATAAAATCCACTGTGTTCACTAGCTTCTTTAGTTTGGCTCGGATATTCAAGCACCTCCGCCATATTGAAATCCCGAAGCCACAGAAATGACAATGATTCCACAAAATGGAAAAGTCAGGTTGCAGCCAGAGGAAACCTCTTTTAAGCGGAAAAGGTAAATATGCAGAGACTAGTGTCTAAGAAGCAGAGACAGATTTTTTTGTCCATATTAAAGCAGCTGACTCCTCCACAGACTTATGACCATTTTTCAGTTACGACCATTCCAGCAACCCCATGGTCATGTGATCAAAATTCAGATAATTGGCAACTGATTCATATTTATGACCATTGCTATGTCCCAAGATCATGTGATCACATTTTGTGACCTGACAAGCAAAGTCAATGAGGAAACCAGATTCACTTAACAAACAGGTTACTAACTTATCAACTGCAGTGATTCACTTAGCAACTGAGGCAAGAAAGGTCATTAATTGGGGCAAAATTCACTTAACAAATGTCTCACTTAACAACATACATGTTGGGGTCAATTGTGGTTGTATGCCGAGGACTCCCTGTATATGAAAATAAGTAGTAGACCTAACATCTTAAATATTTCAGGCGGTGGAATGCCAGCAAGAATTCTGTGCAATATATCTGCTTGAACATGGAGCAGATCCTAATCTGAAGGACATAGACAACAACACTGCCCTCCACTTTGCTGCCAGTAATTATAATGTATCTGTAGCAAAATATCTGCTTAAAAAGAAAGCTGACATTGAAGCACAAAATAAGGTAAAATTCTAGTAATTTACTTAATATATTAAGTAGTTTTTGATTTTGTATTAGCCAATAAGCTGATTTTTTTAAAAATGTTTTAATATCATTTACAGAAAAAACACTGTATTATTTACAAATATGTAATAATAAGTATCTGCTGCATAATAAAGTGGAACTTGAGATTCTTCATTCCTTATTTTACTTGAACAAGTTGACTACAATTTGTAATTTACCTTTAAATAAGCTTCTGCTAGTTTTCACATATGGGTTGGTTTTGGGCATACTTAATCATGATCTCAGCTTCAAATGTCACGTAAGCTGTTAAATAAAGTAGGGGGAACTCAGTATATATGCCCAGCATGTAGTTTATTTATCTTAGCTTATTTATCTCAATTGCTATATATTTTGGCATCAGGTGTGAGCCAGAGTGCTTTAGTTATGAATTAAATATTTACTTCTAAATATAAATTTATCTTTATTTTTTCCCTTTTTTTCCAACAATTTTGGTAACATATACAAACTGCACATTATCCCTCTGCAAACAAAATATACTTGTTTTTTGTAGGATTGTGGCAAGTATCTTCAATGGGAATAAATGGTACAAAATAAAGACCTTGTTTGGTATAATGGTTAAAGGCACTGGAGTAGAAGCTAGGGGACTGAGTTCTAGTCCCTCTATCTATCTGGGTGATTTTGGACTAGTCACTAACTCACTCAGCCTTAGTAAGAAGCAAATAGCAACCACTTCCAAAAAAACATTGCCAAGAAAACCGCACGGATTTGTTGCCAGGTATATGTACTTTGGACTTGAAGTTATACAGCTCTGCTTTTTCCAATATAACATTTGTAGTTATAATAGTCAAATCTGATATACTGCAGAAATGTTTGAAATTATCTGAGACTTTAAAGCCAAGTAGAAATATAGAAAATATTATTTCAGAGATGTTTAACTCACATTGAAATTCATCTAGAAGCAGTTGAAAAGAAAGAAAACTTCTTATCCTTTTTGTCTGGCTTGGGTACAGGACAGATTGCATTTCATTGCATTTGTTGAATGATAAACAGAATTATGCACATATGTGTTTCTTTTTTTCCATTACAGGATGGGTGTACCCCATTAATTGTTGCTGTAGCTGAAAATAATCGAGAAATGGTAAGAGTTTCTTCTTCAACAAAAAGCATCTGTGCATGCCACAGATAAATTGGGAAGGTACAGTTTGGTTCATGTAGCTGATAACTCTAGCAGGATTTTAGGACTGTTTTTAAGTGTTCATGCCCCTGAACATAACGGATAATCAGTCTGCTAGAATAACATTTTCTCAATATAAAAATCTCTTGGATTGATGCTATTATTAACATTACCACTGTAGTCTTATCTAAAAGTTTTGTTTCCAGCTATATTATAAACTGCCTTTCGGATAAAAAAAACCTTGAAAATAAAGAAAAAATGTAGGTTTGTTACCAAGTGGTTTACGTTTTAGACAAAACACTGATGTTTCTGTTCAACGCCATTTTCAGTTTGTTTCAGTTTGTTTTCAGTCGCTTTTCTATAAAGGAAATTGACACTGCCGTTGATAGTCTGAAATGCGGTAAAACACCAGGTTTCGATGGCATTCATCCAGAATTCCTGATAAACTCCAGAAGGCGTGCATGGAATTGGATTAATAAATTCCTCTCAGAAATAGTTTCTAATGGCTGCCTCCCACCAGAATTCAAAAAAGCTAAACCCTGTCAAACCACAAGACAGAGTTGAAAGCTACTGCCCAACTGACCTTTTTAGCTCCTCTTGCAACACAGTGAAAGATTAATTATAAACTGGATAGTTTCCATAATAGATGAATATCTGCCAGTGGAACAAGCCGGCTTCTGGTAAGACTGGAGCTATGTAGACCATGTGCTAAGGCTAACAGGCTATACTGAAGCAGGATTCCAAAAAGGCATATGACACAGTTTGGAAGGACAGGTTGTTATACAAACTGTGCCATATTATCCCTTGCAAAAATCTCTATCAACTAATTAGTATCATGCTGAGTGATAGGTCCTTTCAATAATAATGGGGACAACATAATTAACAAGATTAAACAACGGCCTCTCACAAGGGTCTGTAATAGCACTATTCAGCTTATACGTATTGGATATGCTGGTGACAAGGGGACGCAAATTTGGATACACTGTTGATTTGGCCATAGCAGTACAAGAAAAGCACATGGAGGTGGCTGCCTCCTGTCCACATGGAGCGACTTCCGGTGGCGGCGCGGCGCCGGAGACAGCCTTTTCAGGCTGCCCGCGGCTCAGCTGTGTTGTTTTCACCCGAAACAGCGCCGATCAGCTGTTCGGGTGAATTTGAAGCCCCCTCCTCGGGAGAAGAGGAGGGGGAGAGGCCCCAGGTAGGGGTTGAGTTCTCCGGGGCCGCCTGAGCTTAAAGCTTGGGCGGCTGAAGGATTGAACTCCCCCGTAGCCTGGGTTGCTCCCAGCTGTTCAGCGTCTCCGCTCCGTGATTTCTGGAGCGGAGCCAGGCGTTTGCGACCACCCCTGCCAGAAGGAAAGACCATGGAATAAAAGGAGCAGGCAGAGCGGTACAGGAGGATAAGGTGAAGAGGACTTTTATTTTTGCTCTCTAGCTTAATGGACTTTATAAACTTAAAGTGAAAGTGCGTCACAAGTGAAAGTAAAAAGATGGCGGCTAAACCTCCCCCAAAAACTCTTCGGAGTGCTGGAACTTCTCCGGTGCAACAGACATCATTGCAAGCTTTGCTTCCTCCCGCTGCACTGACATCGAAGGACTTACAAGATGCTCTTGAAAAACATGCCCAGGTAATTTTGGAATCAATGGGTGATAAATTGGCAAAGATGGAGGAGAAATTGGAGGAGAGGATGGAGGAGAAGTTCAGTGCGATGAGGGTAGACATTTTGTCTACAGTGCGTAGTGTGGCTGAATGTGTGCAAGATCTGGATGAAAAAGTGGAGGACTTGACTCAAAAGAATGCCATATTAGAAGCAAAGGTATTGGAGAATGAAGATTTAAGAGACAAAATGGACAGAGAACTGTGTCTAGTTCAATATTACCAGATGCAATATGCTGTTAGAATCAGAGGTTTAAAAGAAAATGTTAAGGAAGATCTAAAGCAGCTGATTTCTGAAGCTCTGGAAGCAGTATTGGGTCAGCCAGCATCTGAAATAAAGGGAGGCATGGATAAAGTGTTCCATGTTAACTCATGGATTGCCAGACAGAGAAAGTTACCTAGAGATGTGGTGGTATATTTTGCAAAGAGGGAAACTAGAGATGAAGTTATTCAAGCTGCCTATGATACTAAAGTTGTGATTGCTGACCAAGAAGTTTTGGTTTTAAAAGAAATTCCTCCAAAGATTTTAAGGAGAAGAAAAGATTATGCATTTCTTGTGCAAGAGCTCAAACAACGTGATATAAGGTTCAGATGGGAGATTCCAGTTGGATTGGTGGCGATGCATGAAGGCAAAAGGTACCGTCTGGTCACTGTGACACAGGCGCGGGATTTTTATAACAATGTTTTAAAAGCAACCCCACTATCACTTCTGGAAGCTGCAAAGGGATCTGGAGAAGGAAAACTTCAAGAGGCTGAAGCTGGACAGACAGAGGAGAATGGTGCTGGAGGAGATCAAGCTACAACTTCTTTGGATGATCCTGGAGAGCAGAGGGTGACGCGTGCTGCTTTAAAACGAGCAAAAAAAATAAAAGAACAAGATCAGCAGAAGTCTATGGAACTTCCAAAACGTACTTACAGCCAAGCAGTGGGAGGAGCACGGCCTAAAGGAGAGCCTATTAAAGATGTGCTCCAACAGCTTTGGGATGACATGCATGGCGACTAAATTCTTAACCTGGAACGTTAATGGACTAAATTCACCACAGAAGAGGAAGAAAGTTTTTCAAAATTTAAAACAATTCAAGATAGATGTTATATGTTTGCAAGAAACGCATATTAGGGCTATGGACCAAAAGTATTTATTGAACTTAAGGTTGGGCACGCAATTTGTTGCTTCTGCAATGAATAAGAAAAATGGAGTGGTTGTTTATGTTAAAAGTGCCTTAACAGCGGACTTAATTGAAGCAGATAAGCATGGAAGATACGTTATGATAGAGTTGCTGTTAGAAGGTAAAAAGACGCTTTTAGTTGGATTATATGCTCCTAATCAACAACAAGCTGATTTTTTTAGTTTACTTCACACAAAGCTTACTCAGTTGGATTATAAATCGTTTATTTTTATGGGGGACTGGAATGGTGTTTTGGATGTACAGATGGATAAGGCTGGTTCTTTTAAACACGTTCCAAGTCATGCTAGACTGCCTAAATCCTTTTTTGAAATGAAGGATGACTTGGAACTGCGAGATATTTGGCGTGAAATACATTTGCATGAAAAGGATTATACTTTTTTTCTGACAGACATCAATCTTTCTCCAGGATTGATTTTATTTTGCTGACTAATGACTTTTTTTCAAGGATTAAAAAGGTGAAGATATGTGCAAGAACTATTTCTGATCACAGCCCAGTCTGGCTAGAGATTAATAAGGAGAATAGAGATAGGCGCTCGTGGCGCGTAAATGAGAATTTGTTTAGAAATCAGAGAAATGTGGAAGAATGTAAACAGCGGATGAAGGATTTTTTTGAAATTAATATGAACAAAGACACTTCTATGGACATGGTTTGGGATGCTAGCAAGGCCTATATGAGAGGGGTGTTGATATATATGAACAATAAACATAGACGTATTTTGGAAGCCAGGAGGAAAGAATTGGAGAATGAAATTAAGGAAAAAGAAAAGGCTTTGATTTTGAATCCAGCGGATGTGAAGACTAAGGAGGTTATTAAGCTATTAAAAGGACAATTTGATAAATTAATGGCTGACCAAGTGGCAACCAATTTGCGGTTTGCCAGGCACAACACCTTTTGCAATGCTAATAAACCAGGTAGATGGTTAGCTTATAGACTGAGGAAAAAGCAAAGGGCTTCTAATATAGATAAAATTGAGCATAAGGGAAGGGTTGTGTTTCAACAGGATCTTATTAAGGAGGCCTTTCTGGACTTTTATTCTAAATTATATGCTAAGGAGAAGATTAATGAAAAAGATATTGATGTATATTTGGAGAATGCTAGCATCCCGGTTCTTAGGCAAGAACAAAAAGAGGGGATTAATCAATTGATAACAGAAGAAGAAATTCTTATAGCAATTAAGGAATTGAAGGTGGACAAAGCGCCAGGCACGGATGGTTTGACTGCGGCTTATTACAAAAATTTACAATTAGAGATGATAAAACCATTAAAGGAACTGTTCCAGACAATTCAGAGGGGGGGAAAGGTGCCTCCGTCTTGGAGAACTGCTTTTATTTCTTTGATTCCGAAGGAAGACCAAGATGCTACTCAAGTTAAAAATTATAGACCGATATCGCTTTTAAATACAGACTACAAGATATTTGCTAAGGTGTTGGCTAATAGATTGATGAGGGTTCTGCAACAGACGATTCATGGGGACCAAACGGGGTTTATTAGTGGTAGGCAAATGAAAAATAATGTGAGGCATATAGTTGATGTGTTAGAGTTTTTGGAAAGGAATAACCAGATCCCTGCGGCGCTAATTTTTTTAGATGCTGAAAAAGCTTTTGATCTATTGAATTGGCAATTTTTGATGAAAGTCTTGGATAAAATGAATTTTGGGGATAATTTTTTGCAACCAATTAGGGCATTATATCAAAAACAAACTGCCCGAATAATAGTTAATAATAGCCTGACAGAAGCATGTAATATTGAGAAGGGCACAAGGCAAGGGTGTCCGTTATCGCCCTTGTTATTTGTACTAACATTGGAGATATTGTTGGTTAAAATACGGAATTCGGAAAAAATTAAGGGTATACAAATTAGAGATCAGGATTATAGATTGAGAGTGTTCGCAGACGATCTAGTTGTTACAGTGACCCAGCCGGAGAACTCTGTTGTGGACCTGATGGAGATAATAATACAATATGGGAAGGTTTCTGGATTTAAAGTCAATACACAAAAAACTAAAATTCTGGCCAAAAATATGACAGCTTCGCAAAAGGCTCTCTTAGAAGGATTAACTGGATTTGAGATTGTTAAAAGGGTTAAATATTTGGGGGTGCTTTTGTCGCCCTCTAATACAAAGTTATATAAAAATAACTATGAAAAATTATGGGGGAAAACTCAAAAAGAAATGGAGAGTTGGGAAAAATTGCAATTGTCTTTGTTGGGGCGAATCGCAGCAGTGAAAATGAATGTCCTGCCTAAATTCTTATTTTTATTTCAAATGATACCGGTTCTTAAGAAAGATTCTAACTTGGAGGAATGGCAGCGCGGTATCAATAAATTTGTATGGGCAGGGAAAAGGCCACGAGTTAAACTAAAGATAATACAGGATACTCGTGAAAGAGGTGGTCTTAAAATGCCTAATTTTAAATTATATTATGAAGCTGCTGCTTTAGCAGGAATAAGTGATTGGATCAATTTGACACAAGAGAGATTATTACATCTTGAGGGCCATGACTTGTTGTTTGGCTGGCATGCATATTTGTTGTATGATAAGAAGGTAGATAATGTCTTTAGAGTGCATATTTTAAGACAGGCATTGTTGAGGGTTTGGAAGAAGTACAGACATAAATTAGATTGTAAGATACCATTGTGGGCAATCCCAAAACACGCAATAGAAAATATACATGCTGGTTTCAAACACGATGTGACTACGTACAAGGAGATTCTAAGCTTGGAAAGAAATGTCTGGTGTTTGAAACCATATAGTCTCTTGCGAGATGAGAAGATTGTTCAGACTTGGTTTCAATATACTCAGCTACGGGCCAGGTGGAAAGAAGATCAGAAAAATGGTTTTACAATGACTGATGAAAATCTGATAAAGCAAATCAGAAATCAGGGTCCAGCACATATTAAACGGATATATCTTGCCTTGATAGAAATTGACTCAGAAACAGAACTCGTTAAGGATTGTATGATTAAATGGGCCCAAAATATCCAAGAAGTTATTACAATGGACACATGGGAAAGGATTTGGGTGAGGAACGTAAAATTCACACAAGCTCAAAATTTAAGAGAAAATTTTTATAAAATGTTTTACAGATGGCATTTAGATCCTAAAAAGCTGGCAAGTATGTATCCGAACTATCAGCCTAAATGCTGGAGGTGTGGTGAAGAAGATGCAACATATTTTCATATATGGTGGACTTGTAAAAAGATTAAGGCCTTTTGGATAAAAATTTGGTGGAACATGCAGAAGATTTTCAAGCAAAGGATAAAGTTTTGTCCGCAACTTTTTTTGTTGGGTATAATTACAGATGCTACGGTTGTGGACACTAAGCTGATGTTGAATTTAATTACGGCAGCAAGACTCTTAATAGGCCAATATTGGAAGAAGGAGGAACTGCCGACTGTAGAAGAATGGACTTTAAAGGTTTCTGACCTGGCAGAGATGGCAAAGATCTCGGCTTATTTGAAAGATCACTCGCAAGAACGTTATGTTATGGAGTGGAGAAAATGGATTGAGTATATCCAGAACAAATATGGGACTAAGAAGTTTCATGTAGCATTTGAATAAGTCTTCCTTTTTTTTTCTCCTCTTTTTTCTCTTTTCCTTTTTTTATATATATATCTTATATTAATAGTGTTTGTAATTACCCTATATGAGCTAGAGAGAGATGGATTTCAGAGTTTATGGTTGTTAGCATATGAATGTCTACGATTGGGTTTTTTTGGTTTTTTATACCTTGTACTTAGCTCTGGGAAGTCGGGGGGGGGAGGGGGGGAGGGGTAGGGAGGGAGGGATAGGGGAGGGGTAGGGGGATTGTTAAAGATAAAATGTATGATAAAACTTTTCAATAAAAAAAAGAAAAGAAAAGCACATGGAGGTGGCTGCCTCCTGTCCAAAAATCTTAAAATCTTGGGAAAATTCTTCACTAACTGGAGGCTTCCTCCTAGCACCAGCAAAGCAAAATAAAGACCTTGTTTGGTATAATGGTTAAAGGCACTGGAGTAGAAGCTAGGGTACTGAGTTCTAGTCCCTCTATCTATCTGGGTGATTTTGGACTAGTCACTAACTCACTCAGCCTTAGTAAGAAGCAAATAGCAACCACTTCCAAAAAACATTGCCAAGAAAACCGCACGGATTTTGTAATATATTCAGACACAAAACAACCCCTCACACTCATAAGGGATCCCTGGCAGCCGTTGACAGCCGTCAAAAAGGCTGCCGCGGCATTCCCCCCACACACACGGCGAGCGGCCGATTCTGACAGCTGTCAAACTGCCGCGCATGCGCAGTACACTGACAGCTGTCAAACCGGCCGGCTCTGACAGCTGTCAAACTGCCGCGCATGCGCAGTGCATTGACAGCTGTCAAACTTCAGGAGCCGCGCATGCGCAGCTCGGCTGGAGCTGTCAAAAGCTGCCAGCTGGCCCCGGCAACAAGCCGCCTCAGCCGCGCCTACCTTTAGCCGGTCTCCCTCTATTGGACGTCCTTATCTAGCGGGAGATTCTTGCTTGTTTATTGGTTCTTGTTGTTGTTGTTCTCTTCGCTGTTCACTATAAATATGAGAGATTCCCGGCACTGTTTCGCCCGGGACCTCTGCCCAAATAAACGCTGCTTGTTTGAACCTGCCTGCTGTCTCGCTGTCGTCTCTCAAGATAGAACACCTGGCGACAAAGGTGGGATACGGGTCTGCTTGTTAGCTGAAGTCACTAGCTGAAGCCACAAGTGAAGGAGGGAAGCCGTCCCACCAGCCGACACCGCTGAAGTCACTTGCTGGTCGGGAGAGCCCTCCACGCACTCCGTCCTAAGCAGACCCGTGGACCTGACAGCATGTCAAACCTTGGGCACGTCCGAGAATTTGATGTCTCCCAGCCCGAGGGCTGGGAATCACATCTCGGGCAAGTGGAGGGGTACCTCCTCGTCAACAACATTGTCGAGGATCACCCCAAAGCCGCGGCGCTCCTTTGCCTCAGCGGCCCGGCAGTCTACGATGTCGCCGTAGGGCTCTGCGACCCTGCTCCGGTGGCTTCTGTGCCCTATGCCGAACTGGTCGACCGCCTCAACCGCCATTTCGCTCCAAGACGGTCCGAGCTGTACTGGCGTTTGTACTTCGCCCGCCAGTATCAGCGACCAGGTGAGTCGGCCAAGGCGTTCATAGCCACGGTCCGACAAGCGGCTCGACGTTGTCGGTTCCCGGACCTCGAGGACCGCATAAGGGACCAGGTCATCGTCGGTCTGAGGAACCTGAAGCTACAGAAAAAGCTCGTCACAAAGCCGACGATGGACCTGGCCGAACTAACCATAGAAATTATGGCTTACGAAGACAGCCATCGGAAAGACGCACTGCCACCTGGTAATCCCTTCACGGGGTCAGTCCATCACGACTACCCTAGAAGCACAGACCCAGAAACAACCGAGCAGAAGACTGATGTGGACGCCATCCGTCCGAGACCCTCCAACCTCCAAACTCGACGGGAGGGAGATAAAGGGCCAGATCGTCCGGCCGGAGGCCAAAGGCAGACCACCAACCGCTCCAAGTGTGCCAGCTGTGGCGGCAATCATGCCAGGGCATCTTGCAAGTTTCGTAACGCCAAGTGCCATGGCTGTGGCAAAACTGGCCACATTCGCTCCGCCTGCCGCAGCACCGGCCACGAGACCCTTCACGACCTGGAGGTGGCCCAGGAAGGTAATATGACCTCCCCCAAATTGCCAGGGAAGGCCCTCCGGTCATCCATCATGACCACCAATACGACCCAGGGGGCCCTGACTACCAGCTTTATCGGTCCTAAATTAAAATCCAGGTCCGGATCCAAGGGATCCCCTGCAAAATGGAGGTGGACTCTGGCTCCTCAGTCTCCATTTTGTCCTGGGACACCCTGCAAGGGATCGCACGCCAATGCAGGCACCGTTTCCCTATTACCCCCTCAAAAATTCTCTTAGCTGACTTCCAGGGCGCCCCTATCAAACTAAAAGGGGAAACGAGGCTCTCTATTAGTTATCAGCATTTCCAGGGGGAATTAACAGCCCAAATTGCAACAGGGAAACGAGCCAGTCTCATTGGGCTTGACTGGTTCGAGCCCCTAGGGATAAAAATTTCGGGCATAAACCACTTCCAACCTCGCCAATTACAGGCCGTCTGCCAACAATTCGCAGACGTGTTTGACGGGTCGCTGGGGAAATTCAACGGCCCCCCCATTGATTTAAAATTAAATCCTGAAGTCCTGCCCATTAGGATTAAGGCTAGGAAAGTCCCCTTCGCCCTCAAACCCAAGATTGACACAGAACTAGACAGACTAATCGGGCTAGGGGTCTTAGAACCAACAGACGGGGGCACTTGGGAAACCCCCATAGTTACCCCCGTCAAGCCTAATGGGGAGGTCCGCCTCTGCGCGGACTATAAAGCCACCCTAAACCGGGCTTTAAACCCCCACGCATACCCAGTCCCAGCTGTCAGGGACGTGCTTTCTTCCATCCAGGCAGGCACTATATTCGCAAAACTAGACCTGGCCCATGCATTCTTGCAGCTGCCAGTCTCAGATCAAACCGCCATTGCCCAAACTATAGTCACCCACCGCGGAGCGTTCAAAGTGAACCGCCTGCAGTTCGGAATAGCCGTAGCACCTGGAATATTCCAGGAAACCATGGAGCGGACTCTTAAGGGAATCCCTGGGGTTTGCCCCTATTTCGATGACGTGCTCATCGCAGGGGAATCGGAAGACATACTAGCTGCCAGGCTGTGGGAGGTGCTTCAAAGATTTCGCACCGCCGGCCTCAAATTAAAAAAAGAAAAGTGCTCCATCGGAGTTCCTTCTACGGAATTCCTGGGGTACAAAATTGACGCTAACGGAATCCACCCCACGGATTCCAAAGTCAAAGCCATCAGAGCAGCACCACCCCCCAAAAATAAGGCTGAATTACAAGCCTTTTTGGGGTTAATAAATTTCTATCATGCCTTCCTCCCCCATAAAGCCTCCATAGCAGAGCCGCTCCACCGGCTATTAGACAAAGGAGCCCAGTGGCTCTGGACTCATGCCCACGAAGATAGTTTCAATAAATTAAAACAACTTCTGTCTAGCAAGTCCACCGTCACACACTACAAAGAAAAGATGCCCCTCTGTGTTGCCTGCGACGCTTCCCCCTATGGCATAGGCGCTGTCCTCAGCCACCTCCACAGCGATGGGACTCAGTCGCCCATCGCATATTATTCCAGGACCTTGTCCAAAGCCGAGCGCAATTATGCGCAAATTGACAAGGAAGCCCTAGCACTGGTGGCGAGCGTGAAGAAATTTCACGATTACTTATACGGCCGCCACTTTACAATCTTCACTGACCACAAACCCCTGCTAGGGCTCTTCACCTGGGACAAGTTGACCCCACAAATTCTATCCCCCAGAATGCTCCGCTGGACAACATTCCTAGCAGCATACTCCTTCAAAATTGAGCATAAGCCAGGCAAGGAAATGGGCCACGCAGATGGCCTTAGCAGGCTGCCCCTGCCCAACCTCGACCCAGACCCTGCACCCGCCGGCCAAATCATGGCCATCCACGAATTGCCGGACCATCCTATTTCAGCCAAAGAAATAGCTGCAGCAACCTCCAAGGACAAAATCCTAGGCAGGGTTCTGACCTGGGTCCAAAGCGGCTGGCAATCCACATCCCCAGGGCCAGAATTTCAGCCTTTTTTCCAAAGGCGCCTGGAACTGTCAGCCCACCTCGGCTGCATCCTCTGGGGCAGCAGGGTCATCGTGCCCACCCCACACAGGAAACAAGTTCTAGCTTCCCTTCACGAAGTCCACCCAGGGGTGGTCAAGATGAAATCCCTCGCCCGCAGCTATTTGTGGTGGCCAGGGCTCGATGCAGACATCGAACACTTTGTTGCAACCTGCAACATGTGTCAACAGACCAGACCACCGCACCCTCACGCCCCTGTCCACAAGTGGGAGGTCACAAAAAACCCCTGGTCCCGAATACATGTCGATTATGCCGGCCCCTTCCAGGGACAAAATTTTCTAATAATTGTAGACAGTTTTTCCAAATGGCTCGAGGTCATCCCAGTCACCAGCACGACCTCAGCAGCCACAATTAGAGGGTTGAGGAGGGTGTTTGCCACCCACGGGCTGCCTGATGTCATCGTATCTGACAACGGCCCCCAATTCACTTCCACTGACTTCCAGGTTTTCATCAAGGCCAACTTGATTAGGCACACCACCTCCGCGCCTTTTCACCCCTCCTCGAACGGTCTCGCAGAAGTGTAGTTATCCCAGACTCCTAAAGACCCTTTTGATTTCTATATTAAAAGTTATACAGTTTTGCATTCTTGAGTTGTAGTGATAAATCTCTTTACACTTGTATGTAACAAGACTTGTCTTTTATAATTGTCCTTGCTTCAAGATAAAACCTCTGCCTTCCCCCATTTATGTCTGCATTCCTGTGATAAACCTTTGCCCCCTGCTTCATTTATATAACAAGACTTGTCTTTTATAATTGTCCTTGCTTTAAGTTATGTTTCAAGTTATGTTTCAAGTCATGCCTTTCAAGTCATGCCTTTCAAGTTATGTTAAGATATGCCTTCCTGATGACAACCCTTGTATTCTTTGTTAACATTTGTATAAAGATAAGCTATGCTTTATTGTTTCCTGTGATGACCTTTGCTCTCTTCATTAGCAGTTGTATACAATGAGTTATGTTTTCCTTTGACCTCCCTCATGAGTGTGTTTCCCCCTCCCAAATGAAACAGCTAAATAAAAGAGGGTGTGCAAAGCTGTTCGGGGGCAAGACCATCCACCCCGGGCACTCTGTGCTCTCTCACCTTGAACAAACTTGTGTTGGTGCCTCAGTTTGTCCTAGAACTCTGTCCCTGAGCTATCGCAGTTCCCAAGTGTGACCGTTGGAACGTCCGGCACACTGGGTCGGTGGCAAAGGGCTAAATCCTTCCCTATTCAAGGTGTTCACCCTTGCGAGGGTCCCTCTAAATTCTCACCCCTGTTACGGGGCTCTAAGAGTTGAGGCCAGAACCCTGACCGGTCGCTCAGCGCAACAACTGGGGGCTCGTCCGTTGGATCACGGCTTCAACTCCACAGTACGACTCCTGTCCAGGGGTGTACTGCCTGCACTCCTGTTCTCACGCACCTCGGAGAAGGCTTTTACTCGTGAGTAATGGGCTCCCCACTTTTCAAAGTTTCGTCAGGTCATAGGGACGAACTTTTTAATATAGTGCAGAAGGCTAATTTTGTTCAAAAACACAATGGCACCATGGTCCATCCTGTAGGAAAGAGACTTTTTACAAAACTTTTACAATATATTAACAATTGTCCGGCTTATCCGGAATCAGGCACTTTGTCTGTTATAACCTGGGAAAAGCTAGGTAAATATCTTCACAATCATCCCAGGGCACCTGCTGACATTTTGTCCGCATGGCAAGCAGTGATGGCAGCATTAAAACTTTTGCCATCTCCTTTAGATCTGACATCTTCTACCTCTAAACCTCTTGATCACTCTTCTGATCTTCTGCCTTCATCCGTGCCGCCCCCACCCTATGAAAAATCAGAGAAACTTCCTCCTATTGCTGTGCCTGTCCCCCCCTCTGCTCTGCCTCCGGAGAATCTTCCTTTTGCCTTTTCTTTTTGCCCTGCTCCCGGCAAAGAGGAAAAAGCCTCTGAGCTTGTTGCCATTACTATTTCTAAACCCCCCCTTCCCTCCTCCTCCTTCTCCAAATCTCTCTCCTCCGCCTCCCCGACCCACTCAAGGGGCACCTTTTGTTCACTTTATGCTTGCAGCTCATGCCTCCGGGACATTTCTTTTCCTCTTAATGCTTCTAACCCCTCTGAACTTTTCACTGATTCTCTTTTTCATTAAGCCTTTTCAGTTTCTCCGGCTCCCCCTCCTTATGAGGATTCAGCCGGGAGAAACTCAGCACAATTGAACATGGAAGATTTGTCATCCTGTTATCCTGTTAATTTTTTGCCAGCACCAGCAGCCGGAGAATAATATACACCCTTGCATCATGGATTGATCAACTATGTGCAAGGATTTTTAATAAGTATAGGTAAGCTAACATGGTTTTGACTCTATCACAATATCTTGTTTGGGAATCTGAATATAAATAAAAAAGAAATAGAGAAAAAATTCTTGCTGGATTACCTCAAGGAGTAAATAGGGATCAATTATTTGGCACGGGACAATTCATTACTAATGACCAACAGGCTCAAAGCCCAAGGGAGGCTTTTAATTTGATAAGAAAATACAAGGCAAATAGACAACGAATATGCCCGAAATGAACTCCTGTTAAAATTGGCTTATGTGGGGCTTGAAAGAGCCTCTTGGGGTGAGCTGTTCTCAGTAAAGTCCAGGGGCGCGCCTGTTGATTTCAACTGCCTGGAGTTTTCTGGGATCTAGCTTCCCATTGCAGGCTTCGAGCCAAACTAAATTAACAATTCTGCTCTACCAAATCAAAGAATAGGAAAGTAGTTGTTGTTGTAACCTAAAGAAAAGAAAAATCAAAGAAATAGAACCAAGTTTTTCTTCTGTCTTTTTCTTTTAATCTAGCTTTTTGGACTATTGTTTTGGCCAAAACCCCAAATTGATATGTGTGTTTTGTTCTGTTTTAAATAAATGTTGTTTTATATGTGTGTTTTGTTCTGTTTTAAATAAATGTTGTTTTAATAGTATGTGTGTATATATGTCTGTTTGTGTTGTTCTGTGTTATTTCCAAGACTTGGAAGAGGGTCAAAATCCTCTCTGATAACACCAAACAAAAAGGCCTTATTTAACAATGTATGGTTTGTCTGGAGAAAGTATGAAATGGAATTTTTGTATGTGAAATTGTTTATGCAAACAGTCAGAATGGAAGTGAATGAGTTAATTTGCTGATATGTAAATGTGAGTGTGTTAGCCCTCAAAACTGCAGATTTTATTGTTGTAAAAGCCATGGATGATGTGTGAGAGTAAATGCATGTAAAGGAGAGCAAACTATTTTTATTTTTTTGGTGGTGAGATTTTTGTAAAGTTTCTTTTACTCCCCCCCCAACCCCGCTGTGTTACTTTAAGAGTGCGAAAGGGAGAGACAGCCAGAAGAAAGGGGGGGGTGGCTGGTCCTTTTAACCATTTTTTTTTCTCTGCTTAGAATTCCAGTCTGAGAAAGGGGGGTGGATGTGAAACTTGATGCCCACTCTTGCAGTTTCAGCTTGCAATTTTTTTTTACTCGAAAGAGGAGAGATTCTTTGTTGGACAAGTTTTTGGAATTCTTTGAGTTTTAGTTAAACATCACCCAAAAGAAGTTTTTGAATTCTTTGAGTTTTAGTTAAACATCACCCAAAAGAAGTTTTTGAATTCTTTGAGTTTTAGTTAAACATCACCCAAAAGAAGTTTTTGAATTCTTTGAGTTTTAGTTAAACATCACCCAAAAGAAATTACTCTGATCTTTTTGTGGAGTTGTTTTTTGTTTTTGTTTTTTTTTTGTTTTTGATGTTTTTGTGTCTGTGTGCAGGACACATTGATGGAAGGTGATATCTGGGAGAATTTCCCTCCCTTAATCAGCACTAACCTGTGGATTTTATGCCTTACAACAGGCTCTGAGATTGTTAATACAGGAAAGGAGGAACATATACACTGACTCCAAATATGATTATGGAATCTTCAATATTTTTGGAGAAGAGAAATGTAGAGGATTGATTAATAGCTAAGGGAAACAGTTGGCTCATGCAAAAGTTGATAGAAGCTGTAGGCCAGAGTGGCAGAAGGGCAGTGAATGAATGGAAAAGAGAAGGGAGAAACAGAAAAGTGGTTTTTAAGTTGGTTTGCACAGATTTGTGAATTGCATGCATGAATTGTATGCCTTAACACAAGCCTTAGAATGCTGAAGGAACAAGAATGTACTATAGAAATATGGATTGGGAGAAACATGGGAAGTACAAGAAAGTGAGAGGTGGATGTTGCATGATGGGAGTCGGATGTTCCTTTTGCTGCTATTATTTTAAACACGCCTGGACTATTTACTGCTGCTATTGTTCAACGTGCTAACCAATTGAAAATTTTGGAGTGGATTCATTTATCCCACACGCCCAAAGTTTCTATTTTAACCAGAGAAGCACAATTAGCTCAATTGATTTTTAAAATCTGTCACCGAACGAAAGCCTTGATTGGGCTGGAGATAGACACTCTTTTTGTGCCTATGTCTTTGCAAATTTGGGAATCATTTTTTCAAACCTCGAGTGAATTACAATTTTCCTTAGCTGATTGGCATGGCAAGGTTTCTTGCCACCCACCACCCGATTATCGTTTGCAATGCAAATTGTTCGCACTAACCAAGCAAACAACACCCCAGCAGTCAGCTCAAAAAGCTGAACTGGCTGCTTCAATTTTGGCCTGTCAATTTTTTTCATTTCAACCTTTGCATCTTATTGTGGATAGCTTTTATGTTTATCACACAATTCAAGTGATTTATGGATCTTATTTATCCCCCTCCATTCAACCAGATTTGTTACAACTTTTTTTAACCTTGCAAAATTTGCTTTTTGAATGCCAACATCCTATTTTTGTTGCTCACATTCGTAGTCATCAGCCTTTTCCAGGTTTTTTGCAAAAGGGAAACAATGTTGCAGATCAGGCTGCCTCCGGTCCTTCAGCCTGTTCTTTGCAACCCCTCACCCCCTGGGAAAGTCATTCATATTTTCATCAAAATTCCAAAGCTTTGCAAAAGCAGTTTGGCATCACCGCTGCAGAAGCTATTGCAATTCGCCAGCAGTGTCCAACCTGCAGCAAACAAGCCACTGCAATCCCTATGGGTGTCAATCCAAGGGGATTGGAGCCTTGCCAAATTTGGCAAATGGATGTCACACAATATGCACCATTTGCCCCATGGAAGTATTTGCATGTTTCAATTGATACTTTTTCAGGATTCATCATGGCTACCCCCCAAAGGGGAGAAGCCACTAAATATGTAATTAATCATTGTATTCGGACCTTTGCAGTGCTGGGATGTCCAAAAGAACTCAAAATAGATAATGGCCCTGCCTACAGCAGTCAAGCCATGGCAGAGTTTTGTCATCATTGGCAAATCACACACAAATTTGGAATTCCATATAATAGCCAAGGCCAAGCCTTGGTGGAAAGAGCTAACCAAACCTTGAAACATGCTTTGCTATAAAAATCAGAACGGGGGAAAACGAAACCCCAACCTCCCAGCAATGCTAGAAGCTCTTAACCTTTGCCTCTACACTCTGAACTTTTCAAACTTCACTGGCCATCCCTTAACCACAGCTGCAGAGCAGCATTTTTCTTCTTCTTCTTCTTCAGATCTCCCTAAGCCACAGGTTTGGTACCGACAACTTCCAGACCTAACTTGGAAAGGCCCTGCAGACCTTCTCACTTGGGGAAGAGGCTACGCAGCTGTTCAACTGCCAGACAAAGTGCTGTGGATCCCCGGTCGTCACGTTCGCCCGTATCATGCCTCCACAAACACAACTGAAGAACCCATTAAAGATGACAGCATGGTTTGTGACTTTTTTCAGTTTTAACACCACTGACTGATGCCACTAAAACACAATTTCATCTGAAAGCTTACCCCAGACGTCAAAGTTTTGCCGCCTACTCAGCTTGCAGCATTTCATTGTGCCTCCACTCCACCAGCTATCCCATCCCGTTCTTTACAATGGCTCACACCTTTGACATTGGTTCCAGTCAAAAATGACTCTTTTCACACTGTTTTTGCCCATCGCATGGACCCAGAAGGAACAACCTGTTGTTAACAATGAGTCTACCATCATCATCTATGTGAACTCTGTAGCTCATGTTCCTGTCCAAACTTGAAATGGTTTCAACTTTCAGAAATTACTTAGCTCCTGGTTTCCCAAATTACCTGGTTTATAAGCTATTGTAACTTTTATTAGTATGATTGTATTAGGATGTATTATTTTACCTTGTGTTTTGCCTATTTTTATCAGAAGTATTACTAACAGTATTTCTTTGATTGTGCTTGACTCCATGGCAGAATTAAACAAACGATTGAAAGACAGAGAAAGGGAACGCTCCCAGCATTATACTTGGTATCAAGGAATGTTTAACTTCTCTCCCTGGCTGACCACCCTTTTCTCAGCCATAGCTGGTCCTTTAATTCTATTATTACTTGCATGTGCAATTGGACCATGTGTTATGGGTAAACTTTTAGATTTTCTACAACGAAGGCTGAGCAGCATTAGCGATGACATTCTGTTGATGAAACACACTGTTGACAGTGAATACAAACATCCTCTTTTAGAATTCACTTCTGACCCAGAGACTGATGCACCCTCACACCAACACTCTTTGAAAGGAACACTGGCGCAGGCACAGGAGGTATCGTAGGATTTCTCTTTTTCCCGCGTAAGTATCCTAGAAGAGAAAGTTCTGGACATTGAGGGGCCTTCTCAATTATTGGCCTTAAAAAACAGAAAAGGAGGAGTTGTAGTTATCCCAGACTCCTAAAGACCCTTTTGATTTCTATATTAAAAGTTATACAGTTTTGCATTCTTGAGTTGTAGTGATAAATCTCTTTACACTTGTATGTAACAAGACTTGTCTTTTATAATTGTCCTTGCTTCAAGATAAAACCTCTGCCTTCCCCCATTTATGTCTGCATTCCTGTGATAAACCTTTGCCCCCTGCTTCATTTATATAACAAGACTTGTCTTTTATAATTGTCCTTGCTTTAAGTTATGTTTCAAGTTATGTTTCAAGTCATGCCTTTCAAGTCATGCCTTTCAAGTTATGTTAAGATATGCCTTCCTGATGACAACCCTTGTATTCTTTGTTAACATTTGTATAAAGATAAGCTATGCTTTATTGTTTCCTGTGATGACCTTTGCTCTCTTCATTAGCAGTTGTATACAATGAGTTATGTTTTCCTTTGACCTCCCTCATGAGTGTGTTTCCCCCTCCCAAATGAAACAGCTAAATAAAAGAGGGTGTGCAAAGCTGTTCGGGGGCAAGACCATCCACCCCGGGCACTCTGTGCTCTCTCACCTTGAACAAACTTGTGTTGGTGCCTAAGTTTGTCCTAGAACTCTGTCCCTGAGCTATCGCAGATCCCAAGTGTGACCGTTGGAACGTCCGGCACACTGGGTCGGTGGCAAAGGGCTAAATCCTTCCCTATTCAAGGTGTTCACCCTTGCGAGGGTCCCTCTAAATTCTCACCCCTGTTACGGGGCTCTAAGAGTTGAGGCCAGAACCCTGACCGGTCGCTCAGCGCAACACAGAAGCCATGGTAAAGGCGACCAAAGATGCCTTAAGAAAAATCATCTCCAGCGACTGGCACTGCAGACTGGCAAAATACCTCCTGGCCCAGCACTCCACACCATGCACCACCACCGGCAGGTCTCCGGCAGAACTCCGTTGGGGGTGCCGCCTAGTCACCAAATTGGACCGATTACATCCCGACAGGACAGCCGCCGAACAGACTATTGCACCGCCCGCAAAAGTCTTCCCTCGCGGCCAGCCCATTTGGGCAAAGAACTTCGGGGTCGGCGACAAATGGCTGCAAGGCGTGATCTCCGACCAGACTGGCCCAGTCTCCTACCTCGTCGACCTAGGAGATGGAAGGCTCATCCAGAGACACGCTGACCAACTGAGGAAGTGCACACCGCAGAACCACAGTTCCCGAGCCCAACCGGGCAATCTATTTTTCCCACCAGCACCGTCAACGCCACCCAGCCCATTGTCGCTTATTCCTGACACCGCCAACGACCCCCAACCTACTGACTCCGAAATTTCCCCCACCGGGGAAAGGGAAGACCAGCCCTGCACAAGTCAGCCCAGCCCTAACCTCCACCGCTCCACCAGAACGCGGAAGGCTCCCTTGTACTTGGTGGACTATGAATGGGCCGGCAGCAGGACTAGAGGAACTGACCCCACCTGAACTTCCAGGGGCAAGGAGGGAAGGGGTGTAATATATTCAGACACAAAACAACCCCTCACACTCATAAGGGATCCCCGGCAGCCGTTGACAGCCGTCAAAAAGGCTGCCGCGGCATTCCCCCCCCCCACACACGGCGAGCGGCCGATTCTGACAGCTGTCAAACTGCCGCGCATGCGCAGTACACTGACAGCTGTCAAACCGGCCGGCTCTGACAGCTGTCAAACTGCCGCGCATGCGCAGTGCATTGACAGCTGTCAAACTTCAGGAGCCGCGCATGCGCAGCTCGGCCGGAGCTGTCAAAAGCTGCCAGCTGGCCCCGGCAACAAGCCGCCTCAGCCGCGCCTACCTTTAGCCGGTCTCCCTCTATTGGACGTCCTTATCTGACGGGAGATTCTTGCTTGTTTATTGGTTCTTGTTGTTGTTGTTCTCTTCGCTGTTCACTATAAATACGAGAGATTCCCGGCACTGTTTCACCCGGGACCTCTGCCCAAATAAACGCTGCTTGTTTGAACCTGCCTGCTGTCTCGCTGTCGTCTCTCAAGATAGAACAGATTTGTTGCCAGGTATATGTACTTTGGACTTGAAGTTATACAGCTCTGCTTTTTCCAATATAACATTTGTAGTTATAATAGTCAAATCTGATATATTGCAGAAATGTTTGAAATTATCTGAGACTTTAAAGCCAAGTAGAAATATAGAAAATATTATTTCAGAGATGTTTAACTCACATTGAAATTCATCTAGAAGCAGTTGAAAAGAAAGAAAACTTCTTATCCTTTTTGTCTGGCTTGGGTACAGGACAGATTGCATTTCATTGCATTTGTTGAATGATAAACAGAATTATGCACATATGTGTTTCTTTTTTTTCATTACAGGATGGGTGTACCCCATTAATTGTTGCTGTAGCTGAAAATAATCGAGGAATGGTAGAGTTTCTTCTTCAACAAAAAGCATCTGTGCATGCCACAGATAAATTGGGAAGGTACAGTTTGGTTCATGTAGCTGATAACTCTAGCAGGATTTTAGGACTGTTTTTAAGTGTTCATGCCCCTGAACATAACAGATAATCAGTCTGCTAGAATAACATTTTCTCAATATAAAAATCTCTTGGATTGATGCTATTATTAACATTACCACTGTAGTCTTATCTAAAAGTTTTGTTTCCAGCTATATTATAAACTGCCTTTCGGATAAAAAAAACTTGAAAATAAAGAAAAAAATGTAGGTTTGTTACCAAGTGGTTTACGTTTTAGACAAAACACTGATGTTTCTGTTCAACGCCATTTTCAGTTTGTTTTCAGTCGCTTTTCTATAAAGGAAATTGACACTGCCGTTGATAGTCTGAAATGCGGTAAAACACCAGGTTTCGATGGCATTCATCCAGAATTCCTGATAAACTCCAGAAGGCGTGCGTGGAATTGGATTAATAAATTCCTCTCAGAAATAGTTTCTAATGGCTGCCTCCCACCAGAATTCAAAAAAGCTAAACCCTGTCAAACCACAAGACAGAGTTGAAAGCTACTGCCCAACTGACCTTTTTAGCTCCTCTTGCAACACAGTGAAAGATTAATTATAAACTGGATAGTTTCCATAATAGATGAACATCTGCCAGTGGAACAAGCCGGCTTCTGGTAAGACTGGAGCTATGTAGACCATGTGCTAAGGCTAACAGGCTATACTGAAGCAGGATTCCAAAAAGGCATATGACACAGTTTGGAAGGACAGGTTGTTATACAAACTGTGCCACATTATCCCTTGCAAAAATCTCTATCAACTAATTAGTATCATGCTGAGTGATAGGTCCTTTCAATAATAATGGGAACAACATAATTAACAAGATTAAACAACGGCCTCTCACAAGGGTCTGTAATAGCACTATTCAGCTTATACGTATTGGATATGCTGGTGACAAGGGGACGCAAATTTGGATACACTGTTGATTTGGCCATAGCAGTACAAGAAAAGCACATGGAGGTGGCTGCCTCCTGTCCAAAAATCTTAAAATCTTGGGAAAATTCTTCACTAACTGGAGGCTTACTCCTAGCACTAGCAAAGCAGTAATTGTGTGCTTCCATCTTAACCACAAATTAGCATCTGAAGCCCCAGAAGTCTACTTAAACAACTTATTCCCCTATGGTCCCCATTCAAAGTACCTTGGAATAACATTGGATTGGATTCCCTCCTAGAAGATACACCTAGAGAATACAGTGGAGAAAATCAGTACTAGGAACAACATATTGCAGAAATTATATGGAACTAAATGGAGAGCTTCAGCTCCCTCCTTCAACCTATCAGCACTAGAATTAGTCTACTCCTCAGCAGAATTCTGTGCCCCTATATGGCTGCCATACTAGTAAGTTAGACACCAGATTCAATGACACTATGAGGATTACAAGCAGATGAATTAAAACCTCTGAATTGCTGGCTTCCTGTTCTGAGGCATATAGCATCACCAGCTTTATGAAGGCAAGATGCACTAATGAGAGAATACAGAAAAACTAAGAGCAACTCACTCCTACCAGTGCATGCCAATCTTCCCCATTTATCAGCCAGAAGACTCAAATCCAGGAAGCCCCCACTGGCACTTGCACAACTTCTGCCCAACAACTTTAACATCAATTTTCAGTGGAAAGCCAAATGGGTCACTGAATGTACAGATATAGGAAGACATATAAATGACCTCACAAAAAAGGTGCCAGGCCTCGAACTACCATGTCAGCAATGGGCAATCCTGAACAGGATTTATACCTCACACGGCATCTGCCAAGACTCTATAAATGGGGCATAGTATCCTCAGTGTGACTGCGTGATCCAACATCAAATTGTAGATCACATCATAACTGGCTTTAAGCTGAAAGCATATACCGGTCCAGTATCTGATTTCTTTTTAATATAAATGATGCTATGCTTTAATGATTAAATGGCCTAGACATTTGTATTTGAAATAGATCATTTTAACATTTATATTTTATTGTATTTACTAATCTAGGTGAAATGTTACTATGTAGTCCATGTATGAGATACCATGTGCTAAATAAATAAACAATTGGAGCTTTATATAATGTAAAAGCTCATATATGTAGTTTTGAAATGTTTAAACTTCTATTAATTGTATTACAAAAGAGATTTTTCCCCTGTCTTTTTTTTTAAGAGAGAATAATGCTGAGTGAATACAGGATGTTAAAGTATTGGTGAAGGTTTGATGATATACAGTAATTGAGGGGGGGTGTCTTCTCTTTCAGAATTCCATTATTGATTGCTGCTTCTAATAAAAAATGTGACTTAACGCATGTTCTCCTCCTTCATGGAGCGAATGTTGCCCATAGAGATAAAAGTGGATGGTCAGCAAAAGATTATGCTATGATTAGTGGTGATTCCATGTATGCTGAAACTTTTGTCTTTCCATTGTCACATAACCAAGAAACAAAGCTATCCTATATAAAAATAAAAACCATAAAACTGGATTAGAATTAGATAATATATTAGTAGGGTGTTAAAGTAGCAGGCAAACAACTAAGTTATTGCTTTTTAGTTGACACTGTTCTTCCAGGTTGAGATTAATTTTGCTTTATTAAAGTATCATCTCAATATTGAATAAAATATTTTTTTCCTTATAGCCTTAAGCAGTATGTTGCTAAATATTCCAGCTACAAAAATAGACAAGATGGCTCATTTGATGGTCAAAAAGTTCTGTCTATATTAAGCAGTCCAGAAAAAGATGGAGATACTGGTATTACACTTGGTGCTCCTGCTAAAAATAAAGAAGGTACAGTTTTATATAGTACAAATGGCTGGTCAATTAGTACAACTCTAGCTCTTCCCAAATGAAGGTAGACATTATTGCTGTTGTTTGTAAAAATGTTTCTTTTGTGCTATAGGTTTGCAGAATATTTCCAACCCAACAGAAAGGTGACAAGGATAAGAAGCAGGTTGAATTTACGCTGTCCCAAAAGTAAATTCCATGGAAGTTGCCACACTATAGTGAAATTCTAGTGGCTTGTTATTTAAGCAACTGATTGAACGGAGTTGCTGGTGTATGACATAGCAAAGCAAACAGATGCATTTCCTTCATGTCCAAAGCAGTTTTGGAATCTAAGCTAAACCTTATGAACACCAAGGAAATCATATTGAGCAAGCTATTTTCTTAGAAAACTGGAAAATACTCAGGAGAGGATTTTAATGAAGGTTAAATTTTGGCAGAGTAATGTAAAGTTAGCATAATGCACATTCTAATTGAAGCACATATGTATTAAGAGCTTGTATGCTTCTAAGGGAAGCATCATCAGCACTGATATATCTATTGTGAATAAACTTGCTGGTTGCAAGCTAGTCTTGGCATAGGAGAAGTAACAGGTCACAGCCAGGAAAAAGAGGGTGGAATGTCAACCAGTAGCAACTGGAGTCCAATTCCAGCCATGGATTTTCCTTGGCAACAGGGATGCCAGTCTCCACTTGAGGAATTTTGTCAAGGAAATAGCTTAAATAATACTGAGAAATTCTACCAGCAAGGCAAACAAAGATAGATTTGATCCTTTTGGGGGGAAGCCAATAACCACTTTTGGTCAGACCTACTAATGGTGATTTGTCACATTTGTATTCTAGTCAGTCTTCTGAGAAACAGGATATTACCTAGGATAGCTAATGTACTGACATCCTGCTGTTTATTTTTTCTTCATTTCTTGATGGAGCCGTGGTATTTTTCAAGACTAATGTCCCCATAATCAGTTTCTCAGCTTGTTCTTAGGAGTTGAATGCCCATTTCTTCCTTTTCAAGGCTATTCCCCTAACAAACATTTTATTGTTGATAAAGTTGCTACTCCTCATCTATCCTGAGGAATGGGCATAAACAAGAAAGCTTGATTTGATGTTGAGTTGGCCTACTCTCCGCAATCAGTTGGCTGGACTTAGAAAAAGTCTGCTATCTACTTGGTCTGGAATTGTTGCTGTTTTTAATGTTTTGCTAAGAGAAAATTAAATGTCTTGAATTGTATATACTGTATGGTCTGTGATGAGCTTTCTTTTATAGGGAGGCTGCTAAATACAAAAATGGGCTGAGAATCATTGATAAAGTATTCTTTGAATTTTAAGTTGAAAATTCTAAAATCTATTTATGTGAGTTGAATTTTTGAATCAGTATGCTCCCAGCTATGGATTCAGTTTTATAGACAAAGTTTGCAAACAAGAAGTGTAATTATTACTTTTGTTGTTAGGGATTATTATGGTTCATTTCACAGTCAGTCAGATGTTTAAACAGGATTTGGCATTTTTATCCACCTATTGAATGCTTCTCAGGGATCTGGGATAGGGAGATGTTGTTTGATTGTCAAAAGATATAAGCTATTCCAAGTAAAGCTGCCTTTTACAATTGTCTGATTATTATTGTTGTTGTTTTTAATATTTGGTGGCCTGTTTTTTTTTTTATTGAAAAGTTTTAAAAATACAGTTTTCCTTTAAGAAACCCCCTTCCCCCTCCCTCCTCCCCTCCCTACCTCCCCCCTTCCCCCCCTCCCCCCCTCCCTCCTCCCCCCCACCTCCCCCCAACCCCCCTCCCCCCCCGGACTTCCCAGAGCTAAATACAAGGTATATATATATAAAAAAGCAATCATAAACAACCATATACTAACAACTATAAATTCTAAAATCCATCACTCTCTAACTTATATAGGATCAAACAAAACTTAGCATTATTAAATATATATAGAAGACAAAATAAAAAAAGAAAAAAGAAAACGAAAGAAGACTTATTCAAATGCTAGATAAAACTTCTTGACCCTATACTTATTCTGGATAAACTCAATCCATTTTCTCCATTCCATAATATAATGTTCTTGCGAGTAATCTTTCAAATAGGCCGAAATCTTCGCCATCTCTGCCAAGTCGGAAACCTTTAAAATCCACTCTTGTATAGTCGGCAGTTCCTCTTTCTTCCAATATTGACCTATCAAAAGTCTTGCTGCCGTAACTAAATTCAACATCAACTTAGAGTCCACTACTGTAGCGTCAACAATTATTCCCAACAAAAAAAATTGCGGACAAAACTTTATCCTCCGTTTAAAAATCTTCTGCATATTCCACCAGACTTTTATCCAAAAAGCCTTGACCTTTTTACATGTCCACCATATGTGAAAATATGTTGCCTCTTCATCACCACACCTCCAACATTTAGGCTGATAATTCGGATACATACTTGCAAGCTTTTTAGGATCTAGATGCCATCTATAAAACATTTTGTAAAAGTTCTCTCTTAAACTTTGAGCTTGAGTGAATTTTACATTCCTCACCCAAATCTTTTCCCACGTGTCCATTGTAATAACTTCCTGAATGTTTTGGGCCCATTTTATCATACAATCCTTAACAAGCTCTGTTTCTGAATCGATCTCTATCAATGCAAGATATATCCGTTTAATATGTGCTGGTCCTTGATTTCTAATTTGCTTTATCAAATTTTCATCAGTCGTTGCAAATCCATTTTTTTGGTCTTCTTTCCACCTGGCCTGTAACTGAATATATTGAAACCAAGTCTGAACAACCTTCTCTTCTCGCAAGAAACTATATGATTTCAAGCACCAAATATTCCTTTCCAAACTTAAAATTTCCTTGTAAGTAGTCTCATCATGTTTGAAACCAGCATGTATATTTTCTATTGCGTGTTTTGGGATTGCCCACAATGGTATCTTGCTGCTTAACTTATGTCTATACTTCTTCCAAACTCTCAGCAATGCCTGTCTTAAAATATGCATCCTAAACACAGTATCTACCTTCTTATCATACAACAAATATGCATGCCAGCCAAACAACAGATCATGGCCCTCAAGATTTAATAACCTCGATTGTGTCAAATTAATCCAATCACTTATTCCTACTAGTGCAGCAGCTTCATAATATAATTTAAAATTAGGCATTTTAAGGCCACCTCTCTCACGAGTATCCTGCATAATCTTAAGTTTAACTCGTGGCTTTTTCCCTGCCCACACAAATTTATTGATACCACGCTGCCATTCCTCCAAGTTAGAGTCTTTCTTAAGAATCGGTATCATTTGAAATAAGAATAAAAATTTGGGCAGGACATTCATTTTCACTGCTGCAATCCGTCCCAACAAAGACAATTGCAATTTTTCCCAACTCTCCAGTTCTTTTTGAATTTTCCCCCATAATTTTTCATAGTTATTTTTATATAGCTTTGTATTAGAGGGCGACAAAATCACCCCCAAATATTTAACCCTTTTAACAATCTCAAATCCAGTTAATCCTTCTAGGAGAGCCTTCTGCGAAACTGTCATATTTCTAGCCAAAATTTTAGTTTTCTGTATATTTACTTTAAATCCAGAAACCTTCCCATATTGTGTTATTATCTCCATCAGGTCCACAACAGAGTTCTCTGGCTGGGTCACTGTAACAACCAGATCATCTGCAAATGCTCTCAATCTGTAATCCTGATCTCCAACTTGTATCCCCTTAATTTTTTCCGAATTCCGAATCTTAACCAATAATATCTCTAATGTTAATATAAATAACAAGGGCGATAGCGGACACCCTTGCCTTGTGCCCTTCTCAATATTACATACTGTTGTCAAACTATTGTTAACTATAATTCGGGCAGTTTGTTTTTGGTATAATGCCCTAATCGGTTGTAAAAATTTTTCCCCAAAATCCATTTTGTCTAAAACTTTCAACAAAAATTGCCAGTTCAATTGATCAAAAGCCTTTTCAGCATCTAAAAAGATTAGCGCAGCAGAGATCTGGTTGTGCCTTTCCAAAAACTCTAACACATCAACTATATGTCTCACATTAGTTTTCATTTGTCTTCCACTAATAAACCCCGTTTGGTCCCCATGAATCACCTGTTGCAGAACCCTCATCAGTCTATTAGCCAAAACCTTAGCAAATATCTTATAATCTGTATTTAAAAGCGATATCGGTCTGTAATTTTTAACTAAAGTAGCATCCTGGTCTTCCTTCGGAATCAAAGAGATAAAAGCTGTTCTCCAAGACGGGGGCACCTTTCCCCCCCTCTGGATTGTCTGGAACAGTTCCTTTAACGGTTTTATCATCTCTAATTGTAAGTTTTTATAATAGGCCGCAGTCAAGCCATCAGTGCCTGGTGCTTTATCCACCTTCAGTTCCTTAATAGCTGTAAAAATTTCTTCTTCTGTAATCAGTTGATTAATCCCCTCTTTTTGTACTTGCGTAAGAACCGGGATGCTAGCCTTCTCCAAATACGTATCAATATCTTTTGCATTAATGTCCTCTTTAGTATATAATTTCGAATAAAAATCCACAAAGGCATCCTTAATAAGATTCTGTTGATACACAACCCTTCCTTTATGCTCAATCTTATCTATATTAGATGCCCTTTGTTTTTTCCTCAGTCTATAAGCCAACCATCTGCCTGGCTTATTAGCATTGCAAAAAGTATTATGCCTAGCAAACCGCAGATTGGTCGCCACTTGATCAGCCATTAATTTATCAAATTGTCCTCGTAACAGTCTAATAGCCTCCTTGATCTTCAGCTCCTCTGGGTTCAAAATCAAAGCCTTTTCTTTTTCCTTTATTTCATTCTCCAGTTCTTTCCTTCTAGTTTCCACTGCACGTCTATGTCTATTATTCATATATATCAACACCCCTCTCATATAGGCCTTGCTAGCATCCCAAACCATATCCATAGAGGTACCCTTATTCATATTCATCTCAAAAAAATCCTTCATCCGCTGTTTGCATTCTTCCACATTTCTCTGATTTCTAAACAAATTCTCATTTACGCGCCATGGGCGTCTATCTCCTCTTTCCTTATCAATCTCCAACCACACTGGACTGTGATCAGAGATAATTCTTGCGCAGATTTTCACCTTTTTAGTTCTCAAAAGAAGATCATTAGTCAACAAAATAAAATCAATCCTCGAAAAAGATTGGTGTCTATCAGAATAAAATGTATAATCCTTCTCCCGCAAATGTCTCTCACGCCAAATATCTCGCAATTCCAGGTCATCCTTCATTTCAAAAAAAGATTTAGGCAGTCTAGCGTGACTTGGAATGCGTTTAAAGGCTCCAGCCTTATCCAACTGTACATCCATAACTCCATTCCAGTCCCCCATAAAAATAAAGGATTTATAATCCAACTGGGTAAGCTTTGTATGAAGTAAACTAAAAAAGTCAGCTTGTTGTTGATTTGGAGCATATAATCCAACTAAAAGCGTCTTTTTACCTTCAAACAACAGCTCGATCATAACATATCTTCCATGCTTATCTGCTTCAATTAGGTCCGCTGTTAAGGCACTTTTAACATAAACAACCACTCCATTTTTCTTATTCTCTGCAGAAGCAACAAATTGCGTACCCAGCCTCGAGTTCAATAAATACTTTTGATCCAAAACTCTAATATGCGTTTCTTGCAGGCATATAACATCTATCTTAAATTGTTTTAAATATTGAAAAACTTTCTTCCTCTTCTGCGGTGAGTTTAGTCCATTAACATTCCAGGTTAAAAATTTAGTTGCCATGTATATCCTCGAGAAGCTCTTGGACCACAGCTTTGATAGGACTGGTTACTTTAGGCCGTGCTCCTCCCACAGCTTGGCTATGAATGCGATGTGAAGAATCTGAAGACTTTTGCTGATCTTGTTCTTTTATTTTCTTTGCTCGTTTTAAAGCAGCACGCGTCACTCTTTGCTCTCTAGGATCATCCAAAGAGATTGTAGCTTGATCTCCTCCAGCACCATTTTCCTCTGTTTCCTCCTCTTGTTGTTCTTCTTCTCCAGATCCCTTTCCAGCTTCCAGGAGCGTTAATGGGGTTGCTTTTAAGACATTATTGTAGAAATCACGTGCTTGTTTCACAGTAATCAGCCTATACCTTTTACCTTCATACATCACCATCAGCCCCTCTGGAATCTCCCATCTGAACCTTATATCTCTTTGCTTGAGCTCTTGCACAAGAAATGTATAGTCCTTTCTTCCCCTTAAAATCCTTGGAGGAATTTCTTTTAAAACCAAGACTTCTTGTTCAGCAATCACAACCTTAGCATCATAGGCAGCTTGTATAACTTGATCTCTAGTTTCTCTTTTTACAAAATAAACCACCACATCTCTAGGCAACTTTCTCTGTCTGGCAATCCATGAATTCACCCGAAACACTTTATCCATAGCTGCTCTTATTTCAGATGCTGGCTGGTTCAATACCCCTTCGAGAGCCTCAGAGATCAGCTGCTTTAAATCTTCTTTAACATTCTCTTTTAAGCCTCTAATTCTGACAGCAAACTGCATCTGGTAATATTGGGCATGGCTTAACTCCCTTTCCAACTTGCCTCTTTCAATTTCATTCTCCCGTGCTTTTACTTCTAGTATAGCATTCCTTTGAGCCAAATCATCCACTTTTTCATCTAAATCTTCCACACATTCCGCCACTTTATGCACTGAAGTCAAAATGTCTACCTTCATCACGCTGTACTTCTGTTCCATCCTCTCTTCCATTCTTTCCTCAAATTTCTCCAATTTCTCCTCCATCTGTGCAAATTTATCAGCAATTGATTGATTAATTGATTCCAAAAGTACCTGGGCATGTTTATCCAAGGCATCTCGCAAATCCTTCGATGTCAGCACTTCAGGAGGGTGCAATGCCTGTAGTGATGATTGTTGCACCGGCGAGGATCCTCCACTCCGAAGAGTTTTAGAGGGAGGTTTAGCCGCCATCTTTTAATCCTCAATTATGACGCACTTTCAATTAAAGTTTAAAAAGTCCAACAAGTTAGAGAGTACAGTAAAATAGTCCTCTTCACCTTTTCCTCTTGTACCGCTCTGCCTGCTCCTTTAAATCATAGTCCTTTCTTCAGGCAGGGATGGTTCGCAGACGCCTGGCTCTGCTCCAGGAAGTTCGGAGCAGAGACGACGGCCAGCTGGGAGCAACCCAGGCTTCGGGGGAGTTCGATCCTTCAGCCGCCCAAGCTCAAAGCTCAGGCGGCCTCGGAGAACTCTACCCCTACCTGGGGCCTCACCCCCTCCTCTTCTCCCGAGGAGGGGGCTTCAATTTCGCCCGAACAGCTGATCGGCGCTGTTTCGGGCGAAAAAACAAACAGCTGAGCCGCGGGCAGCCAGGGGAGGCTGTCTTCAGCGCCGCGCCGCCAGCGGAAGTCATGGTGGCCTGTTTTTGTAGGGACTGAATGGCTGAATATACAAAATAGTACTTTTTTGCTGATTCAAGGAAGGAAAAAATGAGGGAGCAAGAGACGTCATAAATTTTTCCTTGAATTTTAAAAATCAAAATTGGAGGGGGGGGATTGGAAGGAAACAGTTTGAAATATTTCTATAGACTGTTCCAGGTGGACTATACACAGAATAAAACTGTTTTGCTTTTTACATATCTCTATTGCAAATATTAGAAACCAAAAAATGTATGGTTTACATATTTGTAATAACTCTAGGAATTCACAGAAAATTTCTATTTTCTATGGCAATTCTGAATATCTGTAGGTAGCCAGTTTGGGCATAAAAATGTGTTGAATCAAATTTGATTCAAAAAATTAGTTTGAATCAAAATTCAAACAAATAATGATATTCCATGTAAGACTGGATTTGGAGATCTATTTGTTATAGTTCTTAATTTTCAAAGAACAAGGGGAAAATACCACTGGATAGAAAATTTAAATGTATTATTCTTTTTTAATGTGATTGCTACAATTAGTACTTTATAAGCTGATGCATGTTTACATTCTGAATTTTTATTATCCCTTACAGGCTTTGTGCTAAATAGAAAAATAGATAGAGAAGTGCAGGAATTGCTCAACAAGTCAGGAAGGGATTCGAGGAAAGGAGTAACAGTCTCTACAGGTCAAATTTGTAATAATTTATCTAAATGTTTAGTTTATAATCTGGATAGCCTGCTTGTTCTGTTCTTGCTGCTTTTAGAAAAGGTACTGATAGAGCAGAAGAATATTTGTAACCAGGGTTGAAATGAGAGGTGGGTACTCTTTCCGCTTGGTTGTTTTCTTGCAGATGTTTCATTACCCAAACTAGATAACATCATCAGTACTGGTAGGGAGTGGGTTTGCTCTCAATATATATGTGGCTTGCCCTGTTAATGTAGGTGGGAGTGATATTTGTAGTTACAGTATTTGGTTAGGTTGTTTACTATTAGCTTGTTTGGCAAGTCCTCGATTGGAATATTGTTTACTTCTTGATTTGTGATCTGATGTTAATCTTGGTGTTAATCTCTGCTCATTTGGGTGTTGAATGCTGGTGGAACATTGGTCTTTTTGTTGTCTTTTTGGCTTGTCGATTGTCCCTTGAATGGTATGTATATGTTGTTTATGTCTATGTGTGTACTGATGGTCGATTTGTTAGTATCAAGCTTCCAGAAATTCTTTAGCATTTTTTGGACTTGGCTTGGTCTAGAATGGTCACAATTTCCCAATTAAAACTATAGTTAAGTCTGTCCATGTGTTGTGAAATTAAGGAGTTTTATTCATGTCTTCTGACTGCTAGTTAGTGTTCATGGATTCGTTCTGCTAGTCTTCTGCCTGTTTATCCTACGTAGTGCCTGTTGCAGTCATTACTGTATATTGTATGTTACAGATGACACCTGTTTTTTCTTCTGAGGCTGCTGGATCTTTTGCTTTACGTAGGATGTTTTGGAGGACTTTAGTTGATTACTATGCTATGTGGATGCCACGTAGTTGTAATATTCTGTTGGTGGTTTCTGAGATATTTTTGATGTAATTTATCTTTTTTACAACTTGGGTTGTGCTACATTGAGTTGAGTGGTCAGTTGTGTGGATATCCATTGTGTTAAAAGATATTGTATAGATGATAAGTTTCCTTTTTCAGATGTTCAGGGTTGCTGTAGTGTGATTGTGTTTGTCCAAATAGTGTTTGTTTGCTTCTTTGTTAAATTTATAGGCTGCCCATCTTACCTCAAGGTAATTCTGGGAGACTTACAATAAATAAAAGATAAAAACTATATAAACTATATGAAAACATCGACAGACTTAACCATAGTTTCAACTGGAGAGACTGTGACTATTCTAGACCAAACCAAGTCCAAAAATGATTAATATCAACAATGAAGAAGTAAACAATACCCCAATCAAGGAACTGCCAAAACAAACTGTCAGACTTGCCCTAGCTAGGTCCCTAGGAAAGAAAGGTCCTCGACTCCATTTGGTTGATGTGATAGGTTCGTTTACTAAGGATTAGTGATTGCAGTGAAAGCAGGCTAGAACTAAAGTTCTTTCACAAAAAGTTACAGTATTCCCCCTTCTCCCTGTCCTCCCCCTAGCCGGTCTGTCTTTGTCCACTGGCGTGCTACTAGGTGTTTTGGGAACTGCTTGGATGTTTGCTGCCACTTGGTGCACTTCGTATTCCTTTCCCAGTCTTCGTGGATTTGAAGACTGGAACAGGCTGGTTCTCACATTTCTGGCTTCTGCCAAACCTGTTACCCACTCCTCTTTGCCTCGTCTCGACCATGCCAATTACATGCCAATTACCTATTTCCTCTTCCCCCCAGCCCCCTAACAATTTATAGCAGGATGCCAGCAAAGCGCTAAGCTGAAGATGGCAGATCTGACATTTCCCCCCCCCCTTTTCAGAGATGTCAGTTGTGTAGAGGAAAGCAAACGAGGGGAGAGAGAGAGAGAGAAATACAAATGCTAAATTAATTGATATTCAATGAGGTTTGTCCAGGTATTGTTCATGAAACTTTTTAAGTAATTTGGTAGCCCTTATATTTTGTGGATCTACCCATTCTGTTTCAGAGGGTGGGAAGTCCTTCCAGGCCACTAAGTATTGGATTTTCCCCCAGTGTGTATGTGAATCCAGAATGTCTTTGACCTGAAATGTTGCTCCCCCTCAATCATAATGGGATCAGTTTAATTGCTGGGCATTTAATAGAGGTGGTGGCCAACTTTAGCAAACTGCAGTGGAACATTCGATGAACATGTCTGAAAGTTTTTGGCAATTCAAGTTCAACAGTTACTGGGTTGATGGGCCAATATATTTTGGACCCAACTTTTTTGAAGGTTGTCTGGACTATAAATATTTGGTGGATAGATAGACTTTGTCTCCAATTTTGAATTCTTTTGGTTTGGAGCATTTCTTGTCAGCTTCTTGTGTTTTTTTTTGTATGATTCCTTTACCTCCTCAAGTGCTTACTAATTGCAGTTCAGGAATTTTGCAATTGTGTATTCCATTCTTTTAAAGAAGCTGTTTGAGGAGTGGCTGCCTGTAGCCACTTTGAATGGGGTTAATCCAGTGCTATTATGTACCACAATGTTATAAGCCATAGCAAAAGGGAAGAGGTGTGCCAATCGTTTTGCTGGTAATTAAAATAGCATCTGATGTATTGTTCCAGGACTCCATTCACACACTCACCCCCCATTCGTTTCCGGATTGTGGGAGGAGCTACAGTTCCAAGAAAAAGTATGTAAACCCTCATGTAAGTCACAACAATAGAAAAACACAGTCTGCTTAAAATAATACTATACAAACATTAGCTGTTGTCATGTTTTAATTGAACATAACATGTAAACATTCACAGTGCAGGGTGGAAAAAGTATGTGAACCCCTAGCCTAATGACTTCTCCAAGAGCTAATTGGAGCCAGGAGTGAGCCAACCTTGACTCCAACCAGCGTGATGATATTGGATGTGTTGCTGACAGCTGTCCTGCCCTTTAAAAACATACACCTGTTTTTAAGAGAAAGATAAAGTTTTCTCCGCAATTGTTTTTATTGGGTATTGCTGTAGATTGTGATGTTAAAGAAACTAATTTGATGTTGAATATGATAACAGCAGCACGGTTACTGGTGGGACAATATTGGAAGAAGGATAGTTTGCCTACTATAGAAAAATGGGTGTTTAAAGTTTCGAATCTTGCAGAAATGTCTAAGATTTCTGCTTATTTGAAAGATCATTCACAGGAAAGATATATTTCAGTTTGGAGGAGATGGATAAATTATATTCAGAACAAATATGGGACTAAAAAGTTCCATTTAGCTTATGAGTAGATTTTAGTGGGATATTGTTATTGGTACTTTGTTTGTAATTATGTTAAAGGGGAGTTAAAGCACATTATGAATTTGGTTAATTGTATATTATGCATAATTTTTATTTAGAATATGATTATTGTAACTATAATCCTGTATTTAGCTCTGGGAAGTGGGGGGGGGAAGTGGGCGGGTTTGGGGTGGGGGGGATTTGGGGATATATTGTAAAACTTTGTTTTTGTAAAACTCTTTAATAAAAAAAATACACCTGTTTTGGGTTTACTGGTCTCAAGAAGCACTGTCTGATGTGAACCATGCCTCGCAGAAAAGAGCTCTCAGAAGACCTACGATCAAGAATTGTTGACTTGCATGAAGCTGGAAAGGGTTACAAAAGTATCTCCAAAAGCCTTGATGTTCATGTGTCCATGGTAAGACAGACTGTCTACAAATGAAGAAAGTTTAGCACTGTTGCTACTCTCCCTAGGCGTGGTCGTCCTGTAAAAATGACTGCAAGAGCACAGCGCATAATGCTTAATGAGGTAAAGAAGAATCCTAGAGTGTCAGCTAAAGACCTACATAAATCTCTGGCACATGCTAACATTTTTGTTGACACATCTACAATAAGGAAAACATTAAACAAGAATGGAGTACATGGGAGGACACCACGGAGGAAGCCATTGCTGTCCAAAAAAAATATTGCAGCACGTTTGAAGTTTGCAAAAGAGCACCTGGATGTTCCACAGCACTACTGGCAAAATATACTGTGGACAGATGAAGCCAAAATTGAGTTGTTTGGGAAAAACACACAACACTATGTGTGGAGAAAAAAAGGCACAGCACACCAACATCAAAACCTCATCCCCACTGTAAAACATGGTGGAGGGAGCATCATGGTTTGGGGCTGCTTTGCTGCCTCAGGGCCTGGACGGATTGTTGTCATTGATGCGAAAATGAATTCCAGAGTTTATCCGTGGGCTGTTAGGCTTTTAAATGGGACATAATCTTATGCAGAATTGACTTGGGAGGCCGGTGTGTGGTGTAGTTGGTTCACATAGTGTGGTGGGATGGAGGGTTTGTTGTCACTGTGTGTTGGGGGGAGAGAGCACGGGGGGAGGCTCAGCTAATCTCAATGTACACATGTTGTACTTTGACAATAAAGGTTTATTATTATTATTATTTATTATCAGGACATTTTGCAGGAAAACGTACGACCATCTGTCTGCCAACTGAAGCTCCGCAGAGGATGGGTGATGCAACAGGACAATGACCCAAAGCATACAAGTAATTCAACAAAACAATGGCTTCAACAGAACAGAATACGCCTTCTGGAGTGGCCCGGTCAGAGTCCTGACCTCAACCCGATTGAAATGCTGTGGCATGACCTTAAGAGAGCGATTCACACCAGACATCCCAAGAATATTGCTACACTGAAACAGTTTTGTGAAGAGGAGTGGTCCAAAATTACTCCAGATCGTTGTGCAGGTCTGATCTGCAACTACAGGAAACGTTTGGTTGAGGTTATTGCTGCCAAAGGAGGGTCAACCAGTTATTAAGTCCAAAGGTTCACATACTTTTTCCACCCTGCACTGTGAATGTTTCCATCTTATCTTCAATTAAAACATGACAACAGCTAATGTTTGTGTAGTATAATTTTAAGCAGACTGTGTTTTTCTATTGTTGTGACTTACATGACGTTTAGAGCGCATTTTATGGCCAATTCATGCAAAACTCCACGTAATCCCAAAGGGTTCACATACTTTTTCTTGCAACTGTAAGTCCCTAGGTGATCCCCAACAGTTTCAAGAACTCTTTCCAGAACCACAAAGTAAATTAAGTGCTGCAATCTGATATGATTCTCTCTGGCACCCCGTGAAGTCTCTAAATATGCTGCACGAATAGTTTAGCTAAGGAGTGAGCTCAGGGGACACCTCTTGGCACAGCACAAAGTACACCTGTTTAGAGAAGAGGTCAGTTATCACCCAAATTATGGATTTCCCTGAATTAAGGTCCATTTAAATTTCTTTCCATGGAGCTTTAGACTCTGCCAGTGGCTGGAGGAGTCCCAGGGTTTTCCCTTGGCACCTTTTTGTGGAGGCATAAATGGGGCAGCTGGCTTCATAGCTCTCTATGTCCTTTTTTTGTGAAGGCAACCAGAATTGGTGCTTCACAAGGTGTAGGGTTTTTATGAAGCCAAAATGCCCAGCCAATTTTGAGTCAGGAATTTTTTGTAGGACCATTACCTGTTGACTTTCTGAGACATACAGTTTACATGCCAGTTGCCTATTTCCTCTTCTTCCCCAGCTCCCTAACAATTTATAGCAGGCTGCCAGAAAAGCACTAAGTTCATGACAGAACTGATGCTAAAAGTAAACAGCCCAATCAAAGAACCATCAAGACTTTCCCACCCACAATGGCAGGGCAAGCCACTAGGGCTTCCTACTAACACTGATGATGTTACCTAGTTAAATGTCTGCAAGAAAACAACTCCACTGAGAGAGCACCAAGGACCCCTCATTTTAGAAAAGGCTTAGTTGCAGATCTATAGCAATTTTTAGTATCTAGCAAGGCTAATTTGAAAATGAGAATCAGCATAATATTGAATCAGTGTGTGAAGACTAAAAATTCTAGATGCAGAATTTCTTTATTCCACAGCTCTAACAGAGCTGCTCCATCTAGTGATATAATTAAAAACAACAACTAGTAATTCTTCTTTCGAGGACTTTACTATATTTAACATGGCCCTGTTAGATCAGAAGGTGACTGATGAAGCTGGACTGATTTCAGAGAAAGGAATTTGGGGAGGGGACATGAATCTGTTAGTTTGAGTGAGACCCTTAACTCCACTTGGAATTGGCTTGTGACAAGGGTCTTTGAATTGTTCCTATGGAGTATCTTTGTGTTTTTCATCCTATGGGATGAAATAAGATCTGGGGGATGAAATGACAGAAGAATTGCTTAGCCCACCATTGAAGAATGATGGAGAGTAAATCTGACTGAACACATTTAATAACCATATTAGCAATTATGGTGATAAAAGCAGCAAAATATAAAAAATTTTCTACTTTTGGGCATCCACAGATACAAACCAGCAGCTTGTTTTAAAATGATCAGTTCCCTCACGCAAGAATATTCATAGGGCTACTGTGAGGAATATTTTAGGCATCTGACAAATAAAGTATCTTGGATTTGCTTTGAGGTGAACTCTGGCTGGGCAGGCCTGAATTTGTTTATTCAGTGGCGTAGCGTGGGTTGTCAGCACCCGGGGCAATTTGCGCCCCCTAACCCGGTGACGTCATGGCACCACCGAAAAGACGCGCCCCGCAGCGGCGTAGACTTTCCAAGAAGAGTCGCGCGCATGCGGGATGCTTCCGGGTCCCTCTCGAGGGCAGCTGGGCGGGGCTCCGACCTGCAAAAGCCGCTGCATTCAAGCTCGCACGTGAGCCCCGCTAAATAAAGCCACGCATGCGCACGAAGCTAGGCCAGCCGGCCGGCGGGTCCGTCTTCACTCGGCCAAGCCTGCCGGGGCGCCTGCGGGGCGCTTGCGGTTGGCCTGAGCCTGGGCGGAGAGTTGGGCGCTTCTATTTATTTTATTCAGTTTATGTGGCCGCCCATCTCACCTGCCGGACTCGTTTCGCTTTGCAAGAAAGAGCAGCTCGAGAGCGGAGCCAAGCCGACTCTGTGCAGCCCTTGGGGCTCCCTGAGCAGCTCAGTGCGAGCGCGCCCCCCCCAGATGTTGCGCCCGGTGCGGCCCGCCCCCCCTGCACCCCCCATGCTACGCCACTGTGTTTATTGAGGCATGATCTTTCTTGATAACCTCTGATTGGTGGTTGTGCAACCATCCTAAGTGCTCCTTGGTTTCTTAGTAGCTTTCAATGCCATTGATAGCGATCTAGTTCAGGATTGATAACAGGGACTGTGAAGCATATGTTCTAGTGATACTCTTTTCTCCATGACCTGCTGATGCAGAGAGGGGTTGAGTCTGAAGTTGCTAGTTTGCATGGGGCCATAGAGCTCAGTATTCTTGCCCCTTCAGTTTAACATTTATATGAAGCTGTTGGGAAAGATCACTATCAGCTTCAGGTCAGGTATAATCAGTAGATGAATCATACTCAGCTGTATATATAAACCAGTGACTGAACGAGTGATACTGTTAAGGGCTTGTCCCAGTGCCTAGAGCTGTCAAGGCCTGGATGAGAGGAACAACCTTAAACATTAATAGAATCAAGTGACTATAGATTCAGGGTCCAACAGGTTCTAGGGTGTTTTTTAGTTATGGCAGCTGTGGCTAAGAAGGCCTTGCACAGATTTATCTTGTGCATAATATTACCATTTTGTGTGAAAAGAGACAGGTATTGGGGATTAGTATGCAAAGACAGCTGCTAAGACAGATTTGAAAACTATTATAATGTTCCTTCTATTTCTAAGTTCCTAATATTTTAAGTCTTTTTAACAAAATTCTCAATAAAATAATTCTATGCTCATGTATAACCCTAGACCACAGGTCTGCAACCCACGGCTCCGGAGCCGCATGCGGCTCTTTCAGCCGTCTCCTCTGGCTCCCAGTCCTCTGCCATGTGCAGTCCAAAAAAAAAAGTGGGACTAAAAAATTTCAACCAATCAATTCAAATATGCAGGTTAGGTGCATATCTCGCCTTGGCTCCACTCTTCAGTCAAACCCTGTTCTGCGCATGTGCGCATGTACGTGCATGTGCACACATTTTTTGCGTCTCCCAGTTTTTCCTTTTGTGAGGGAACCGGTTCCGAGTGGCTCTTTCATTGTTTCAGGTTGCTGAGCCCTGCCCTAGACATATGTTTACAGAAATAAAATATTAAAAACAAATAATAACCACTATTGAAGCAGGAAATGATTCTGAATTAAATATATCAAATGTCAGCTTTCTTCTCAATATCTACTTCATAACTATACAGATGTTAGTTCAGAATTTTTCATTTTGTCTATAATCTGAAGAAGTTAGAACTAAATTGAAACAAGCTTGGAGAGCAAACCACTGCCTAAATTTCATTCAGTCACAAATTGCATCCAATCCTAGGACCCTCTTTTTGAGCAGTTTTACATAAATTTAAGCATGTGATTTTATAAGCCATTACAAGATAGTCAAACATTTGTGCCTCAGTTACTATCACAAGTCAGCAGAGAGTACAGACATATAGTAATAAAGTTGTATATAGACTTTATAGAGTTTGGGTGAAAATTTATAGCAATGGCTGCATATAGTTTTTGATCCCAAGCCTCGGGAACCCTATTGGTTTTATTGTAAGAGTGAACTTGTTATTTATTTTTTATTTATTTATCAAATTGGATGCTCTTGGATCACCATAGTAACTTTATGCAGTTTGTTAATCTAATCATACGCTTAGGTCTTATTAGTATAAAAATTGGTCTCATTCTATATGAGATTGCTGAATGCTTATGGGGTTTTGTGCATACAAGCCTTTTTTCATATTTCACTCTTAGAATAACATATAATGTCATTCTTTTATTGAACCAAATAAAAAATTAATATTGAAATGGAAATTCCATAAAACAAGCAGTAAAATTGTTACATCATGAACTTCTATACAATCTAAGATGCAACGGAATACAAATATTTATACCAAATATAACTTCCAGTTTAAAAATTGGAAGGCCTCACAATAGATACAAAAATCTAAGTAAATAATGTTTGCTAACTGAGAAAGTTGTTTTTTATTTTTAAGGTATTTTTCTTCATTTAAACTGATGTAGTTTGAAGTACCTTAATATAAAATGTTTTTATAATTTTGTCACTTGATTTTCTGCATTTTTATTTTTCTTTGTTTGGGTTTTTTACAGTTATTGACAACCACTCTTCTGGAGATTCAGTAAGGTAGGATTTAAATTTCGATTTAAATTCAGGAAGTTCCAGAAAGAGATAGATTCTTATTTTTGTATATATATGCATTTCTGTTTAAGCAATTCTGAAAAAGCAGATGATGATAGCTGGCTTTCTTCAGAAGAAGAGGATCTAGGCTGCAGTCCCAAGGTAGGATTTTGTACAATGAATACTCAAAACCACTAACAATGACAGTCTTGTTATGATACTAATTAATACTTGTTTGGATGGAAAGAAAATATGAACTACAATTCAGATCCTAAGTTTAATGCAATACATACAGCTTGAGCCGTGGTGACGCAGTGGTTAGAATGCAGGACTACAGGCTACTGTAGTTCCGCCCCAGGCGCCTAATGGACCCGGATCGGTTCCAGAGGGCGCTTGGGCCTATACCTATCACCCTTACCCACAGCCCAGTCGATGCTCTGGTGGAGGCCTGGGAAACGGCTGCCGCCAGGGCACTTGACTGCGTTGTACCCATGCGACCTCTGACCCGGCGCCGATCCCATTGGGCCCCATGGTTCTCTGTGGAGCTCTGGGAGATGAAGCGTCGGAGACGAGGTCTAGAGAGCGGTTGGAGATCCAGCCGATCCGAATCCAACCGATTGCAGTTAAGAACCTTTATAAGGTCTTATCTTGCGGCGATAAGGACGGCGAAGTCTAACTACTTTGCCGCCCTTATCGCGTCCGCAGATAATCGCCCGGCCGCCCTGTTTAGGGTGACTCGCTCCCTCCTTAACCAGGAGGTGAGAGAGGATCCCTTGCGGGGATGAGCCGAGGAGTTTAGTCATCATCTGGCGGACAAAATCACTCAGATCCGGACCGGTCTGGACTCTGACTGGGCAGAGTCTGATGTGGAGGAATCGGGCGGTCTTGAGCACATTATCTGGACTGAGTTCGACCCTGTTTCCCCTGATGATGTGGACAGGATCATGGGGAGACTGAGCAACACCACCTGTTTGTTGGATCCGTGCCCCTCCTGGCTAGCTTATGCGGCTCGGGAGGGAACACGAGGCTGGTTCCATGCAGTAATAACTGCTTCTTTGAAGGAGGGTGTCTTCCCTGCCGCCTTGAAGGAGGCGGTGGTGAGACCCCTTCTCAAGAAGCCTGCTTTGGACCCGGCTGTTTTAAACAACTATCGTCCAGTCTCCAACCTTCGCTTTTTGGCGAAGGTTGTTGAGAGTGTGGTGGCGCATCAGCTCCTTCTGTTCCTGGAGGAAACTGATTATCTGGACCCGTACCAATCGGGTTTCAGGCCCGGACACAGCACGGAGACGGCATTGGTCGCGCTGGTGAATGATCTCTGGAGGGCAAGGGACAGGGGTTGCTCCTCTGTCCTGGTCCTATTAGATCTCTCAGCGGCTTTCGATACCATCGACCATGGTATCCTGCTGCGGCGTCTCAGGGGGTTGGGAGTGGGAGGCACCGTTTTACGGTGGTTCTCCTCCTACCTCCAGGGCCGCTCGCAGTCGGTGTTGATGGGAGGGCAGAGATCCGCCCCGAGGCCTCTCATTTGTGGAGTCCCTCAGGGGTCGGTTCTCTCGCCTCTCCTGTTCAACATCTATATGAAGCCGCTGGGCGAGATCATTCGTGGTTTCAGGGTGGGGTATCATCAGTACGCTGATGATACCCAACTTTTTCTTTCCACCCCGAACCAACCCAGTGATGCCCTCGCCGTGATGTCCCGGTGCCTGGAGGCGGTTCAGGTCTGGATGGGGAGAAACAGGTTTCGTCTCAATCCCGCCAAGACTGAGTGGCTGTGCATATCGGCATCTCGGGCTAACCAGACTATTCCACCTCTAACAATGGGGGGTGAGGTGTTACCCCCCGTTGATAGGGCTCGCAACTTGGGCGTCCTCCTGGATTCACGACTCAATTTTGAAGATCACATAGGAGCCGTGACCAGGGGGGCTTTTGCACAGGTTCGCCTGGTGCGCCAGTTGCGTCCCTATCTGGACCGAGACGCCCTACGCACAGTTACTCATGCGCTTGTGACCTCCCGTTTGGACTACTGTAACGGTCTCTACATGGGGCTGCCCTTGAAGACCACTCGGAGGCTTCAACTGGTGCAGAATGCGGCCGCGCGAGTTGTAATGGGGGTCTCCCGATACTCCCATGTAACACCTCTACTCCGCGAGCTGCATTGGCTTCCGGTTGCCCTCCGGGTGAAATTCAAGGTGCTGGTTATCACCTATAAAGCCCTACATGGCCTGGGTCCGGGGTATTTGAGGGAACACCTGCTGCCGGCATCAAATGCCCTTCGCCCAGTGCGCTCCCACAGGGAGGGTCTGCTCAGGGTCCCACCAGTAAGAGATTGCCGGCGGGTGACACCCAGGGATAGGGCCTTCTCAGTGGGGGCGCCTGCCCTCTGGAACCAGCTGCCAGTGGAGCTGAGGACTGCCCCCGACCTCCGATCATTCCGCCGGGGCCTGAAGACCTGGCTCTTCGAGCTCTCGGGCCCAGGCTGAGGAGAAATTTATTTTAATTGGGGTTTTTTAATTGTACAGGGTTGGTTTAATCTTTTTTTAATTGGTTTTTTAACTTTTGTATGGTTGATTTTTAACTCCCTGTAAACCGCCCTGAGTCCTCAGGGAAAGGGCGGTATATAAATGCAATAAAAATAAAATAAATAAATACTTCTGCTGACGGCCGACTGCCTTCAGTTTGGCAGTTTGATTCTTACCAGCTCAAGGTTGACTCAGCCTTCCATCCTTTTGAGGTTGGTAAAATGAGGACCCAGATTGTCGGAAGCAATATGCTGACTTTGTGAACCACTTAGAAAGGGCTGTAAAGCACTATGAAACGGTATATAAATCTAAGTGCTATTGCTATTGATTGTTATAGCTAATCAGTATTCAGACTTTACAGATGAGATCCTAAATGAAATTACTGAAAAACTAAAGCAAAAGGTTTTAATCTGAAGAGTGAGTGCAGCCATAGAATAAGGGAACAAGTAGAGCAGTTTGAATACAGTATGCTATCCTAGTTTCAAGAATGTGGATACTACTGAAAAACGCCCAATAAGGGAGCACCTGAATCAGAAAACGTATTTTGACCTGCAATCAGAACAAAACAGATCCTTTTGGGATAGTTCCATCAGAAAGATTCATGTGCCTTGTTTCTGATACAGCAACATTCAAAATACTTTTAACTATTTCATGTGAAAGAAAATAATTCATGATGTTCCACTGTGGAGAATGATGAGAATTTAAAACAAATGCTTTGTTTTTTGTTCTAGTTTCACAAAAATAGGAGGCAGAGCAGGCCATTCGAACTCCACTAATACCCATTCTACAGGAAAACAGATTAAAACTGTTAAGTTCCAATAGACGACCACACCGTGAGGTTTAATGCAAGAACGTTTATTAACACAAGCATAAGTCAACTGGCAATTAACCGTTTAACTCCCCCTTATATAGTCAGCTACATTCAAACAGTGGCCAATCCCCAGCCCAGAAACTCCCGCCTAAATTGCATTAGCCAATAATTGCACTCAGAGCTTCCCGCTTCTAGAAAGGTCCCTTTTAATTAATCTACAGACACAACACCCCTTCCCCCCCACTAATGTCATTTATTAACATAGTCTCTCAGATATGCTGGTGGCTTGTGAACCCTGGTAGGGTATCTATTACTCTTGTTGGCAACCGTCTCATTTGTTGTCTGGCTATTGGCACTGGTCCCAGCTGTTTGGGCCCTGGGCTCGGATGGTACAATGTCAGTGTTTTGTTGTTGTTGAGCTTGTTGATGTTCTGGACCCGTATGAGATGTACTAGGGCTACCCCTTGGAATCAACTCCCGGTCATCATTGCCCATCTGCGGCGCTATGTTGGGTAGCCTGGATTGTGTTTCAACCCCACCCTCACTGTCCCTGGTAATTGTTGAGCTCAGGCGGTCAGGATTGAATATGACATCTTGAGCCTGTGTGTATTGGCCCACATCATTTTTTACAATATCAATTTCTGGGGCCCTTTTTCTTAATTGGTCGATATGTCGCTTAATTACTCTATTCCCTTCCCCCTCAATAGAATAAGACAATGGCCCCGTGACATCAATGACCACTCCCGGTACCCATTTGTTACCCGGACCATAGTTCCTGGCCCACACTAAGTCACCAATGTTGAGGGACCGGGTTGGTATAGCTGCCTCAGCTTCTGTGGGTAGTCTGTCAGGGTGAAGTCTGTCCAGCTTTGTTGTTAATCTTCTTCCCCACCTCATTTCCGCTGGGCTCTTCCCCGTAGCTGTGCAGGGTGTAGTATGCTGTGACAGAAGAAATTGTGCCAATCTCTGTTGCCAGTTGCCGCGGATGATGCGTTTCAGAGCGTCTTTTGTTGTTCGGACGTTGCGTTCAGCCAAGCCATTGGTGGACGGGTGAAAGGGTGCCGAAGTCGTGTGCCTAATCCAATTGGCCTTGAGGAAATCCTGAAATTCAGCAGAGGTGAATTGGGGCCCATTGTCAGAGACAATCACGTCAGGTAACCCATGGGTGGCAAAGAGGCCCCTTAAAACCTGAATAGTTTTAGCTGATGACATAGTTTTAACAGGCACAACCTCCAACCACCGGGAAAAGCTGTCTACCACAACTAGGAATGTTAGTCCTTGAAATGGGCCTGCGAAATCAATATGGATGCGTGACCATGGATTCCTAGCCGCCTCCCATTTGTGTGTAGAATTGTGAGCCTGTTCCGGCCTAGAGCGTTGACATAGGTAACACCCAGCTACGCACTCTTCAATTGCCGTGTCTAACCCAGGCCACCACAAATGACTTCTAGCTAGAGCCTTCATGCGTACTATTCCTGGGTGGCCATCATGTAATTCAGCTAATACTGACTTCCTATGAATTTCAGGAATCACCACTCGGCTGCCCCACAGCAAACATCCCAAATGAGATGATAATTCATCTTTTCTCCTAAAATAAGGTGTGAATTTAGGGTCTGGATTCTTATTGGGCCATCCCCCCTGAACCCATGCTGAAATTCTGTTAAGTGTTAGATCTTTCTTAGTGGCTATGGCAATGTCCTTAGCAGTTAATGGGCACTCAGGTATTTCATGTAATGACAGAATCTGGCCCGCTGGAGCGGGATCCCTCTCAGTGTCGGTTAGTGGCAACCTGCTCAAGGCATCTGCATGGCCCATTTCCTTGCCCGGTCTATGTTTTAGGGAGAATGAGTATGCTGAGAGAAATATGGACCACCTAAGCATCCTAGGGGACATGATTTGAGGTGTCTGCTTATCAGTGGTGAACAATCCCAATAAGGGTTTGTGGTCAGTGTAAATAGTAAAGTTCCTACCATAAAGGTAATCATGGAACTTTTTCACACCTGCCACTATTGCTAAAGCTTCCCTGTCAATTTGGGCATAATTTCTTTCGGCTTTAGTCAGTGTTCTCGAATAATAAGCAATTGGCTTTTGTTGACCCTTGTCATCCATATGGCTAATGACAGCACCCACCCCATAGGGTGAAGCATCACACGCTAAATAAATTGGCTTATTTTCAATAAAGTGTGTAACAGTGGAATGGCTAGACAAAATGTCCTTCAAAGTTTGAAAACTGATTCTATGTTTTTCCTGCCAATGCCAAGGGGTTTTCTTTTCTAAGAGTCTATGTAATGGTTCAGCTATGGCAGCCTTATGTGGCAAAAATGTGTGATAAAAATTAACTAACCCTAAAAAGGCTTGTAATTCAGCCTTATTCTTTGGTTCAGGTGCCAATTTGATTGCTTTAATTTTTTCAGTTGTTGGATGAATGCCATTCTCATCAATTCTAAACCCTAAAAATTCTGTTGATTTAACTCCTATAAAACATTTTTCCCTTTTTAATTTAAGTCCCGCAGCTCTAAATTTCCCCAATACCTGTTCCAATCGGTCAGCTAATATTTCTTCAGTTTTTCCAGCAATCAGGACATCATCAAAGTAAGGGCATACACCAGGTATGCCCTTTAAGGTCCTCTCCATCACCTCTTGAAAGATGCCTGGAGCTGCTGCAATTCCAAATTGAAGCCTGTGAACTCGAAACGCCCCCTTGTGGGTTACAATCGTTTGGGCCTCGGCGGCTTCCTTAGACACGGTAAGCTGTAAATACGCCTGCGCCAAGTCGAGCTTGGCAAAGATGGCGCCGTCCTGGATCGTCGCGAGGACCTGCTTCACCGTTGGGACCGGGTAAGCGTGTTTTTTCATTCCTAAATTTAGAGTGGCCTTATAGTCAGCACAAATCCTCACATCCCCATTTGGTTTAAGGGGTGTGACGATTGGTGTCTCCCACAGGCCTCCCTCGACCGGTTCAAGTACGCCTTGGCCTACAAGCTTATCAAGCTCGGCCTCGATTTTTTGTTTAAGGGCAAAAGGTACCCTCCGGGCCTTCAATCTAATCGGTTTTACAGCGGGATCTAAATTAAAATTAATGGGGGGGCCTTTATATTTGCCTAAAGATCCATCAAATACGTCTGCGAATTCATCGCACACAGATTTGAGGGTCTTACTTTGAATTGTATTTATTCCCCCTACCCAAATTCCTAAAGCAGGGAACCAATTAAGGCCTACTAAACTGGTCCTTTGGCCTTCGGTCACTAACAGGTCCAATAATCCCTTGAACCCCTTATAACTAACTCGAATGGAAATTTTTCCCTTAATGCTTATGGGGGATTTTTGGAAATCGGCTAGCTGGATTCCTGTCGGCCTAAGCGGAATTTTGTGACCACTTTCCCGTTCAATGTACTTCAAGGTTTCTAATGAAATTATTGATACTGAGGCCCCTGAGTCTACTTCCATTTTGCAGGGTATTCCTTGCAACTGGACTACAATTTTTAATTTAGGCCTCAGTACGTGATTTATTTTTTGTTGTCTAATGTGGTTGACTCTCGCCCCCTCCCCGCGGTTGGATTGTTGTGCCCTAGGTCTAAGGGTCTCTCTGCCATGCTCCCGAGGGGTTACCTTACCTTCGGCCCAGACGTCCAATTCGTGGATCCGGTTGTCTCGCGTCCGGTTGCGGCAAATGGCCTGGATGTGGCCGGTCTTTCCACACGATCTGCATTTCGCTGTACGGAATCTGCATGTTGATCTGGGGTGGTTGCCCCCACAGCTGCCGCATCTGGTGTCCTGGTCTCTGGATCTGGGCAGGATGTCTCGTGGCCCTCTTTGCGCTGCTTGTGGTTGTTGTCTTCGGGCCTGGTCAGGAGCTTCAGTCCGCGGTGGTCTGGTTGCCATCTTACCAAATCGTCTGGAGATCTCAGCTATGTCGGCCTCCCATTGCTGGTCCACCTCCCCGCTGTCCACATGGCTTTCTAAGTTGATTTCGGCTGCAGAGCCCATGCTGCTTCGGGGGGGGTCTCGCGTTCCTGTTGACTCATAAGTTAATAGTTCATCAAGGACTTCCTGTAGATCTCCCGTGGGCTTGGCGATGATTCGGTTTTGTAGATTTTCGTCCCGCAAGCCGAGCACCACTCGATCTCGGATCCGGATCTCGAGGTTGTCATATTTGCACCTCACCGCCGCCTCTCTAACCGCTGCCACGAATTGAGTGATTGATTCGCCAGGTCTTTGATTCCTTTTTTCAAAAATCCGTCTCCAAAATAATTCAGACCTTTTTGGCGTGAAGTGTACCTTCAATTTTGCCAACAGGTCTGCATACGAGACGCTAAAGACCGGCAGAGGTTGACATAGGCCGACGGCAATTCGATACACTGGTGTCCCGCTAAGGGTCAGAAGAGCCGCGGCTTTCTTCCTGTCGTCCGTTATGCCGTTTACTAACAGGAACCCTTCAACCTGGCCAACATATTCTTCCCAATCTTCAGGGAATCGGGGGTCAAATTCCCTCAATGAGCCGACTTGTGCCATTGGGAAAAAAAAAATTCGGCAGCGTTGTATTTCGGTTGACTGCGTTTGAATTTTCCCGCCTCGCGCACAGCAGAATTCACCGTTCCTTCACCGATCTGTCGTCTATCCCACCTTCGTCGCCAATTGTTAAGTTCCAATAGACTACCACACCGTGAGGTTTAATGCAAGAACGTTTATTAACACAAGCATAAGTCAACTGGCAATTAACCGTTTAACTCCCCCTTATATAGTCAGCTACATTCAAACAGTGGCCAATCCCCAGCCCGGAAACTCCCGCCTAAATTGCATTAGCCAATAATTGCACTCAGAGCTTCCCGCTTCTAGAAAGGTCCCTTTTAATTAATCTACAGACACAACAAAAACATTAAAAATAATTCCTATAGCAAACAATCTAAACAGCAATTAAGTCCATATTTTGCATTCTGGTAGAACTATGGAAGCAGCCACAGAACTGAGCCCAGAGAAGAAATAGACAACAGATGGTAGACTGGGTTCAATAGCAAAAACTTACTTACTCACTTGCTAAGTTCAATTCAAAAACCAAAGGTTGCATTTGCAACCTTGAAAGCTCAACATCCCAGCAATATTTATAATGCAATTTCATACTTTTGCAGTTGGGAAATTGCTGGAAAAAAAGGATAGAAATCTCATAAAGATAACATTACATTACCATCCATTAACTGGGACTTCTCTATAATCCATAATTCTGCAATTGTTTCTATTCTCTAAATTTAATTGTTCTTCAGCATTCCTGCCCTTTACTTCCAATGAATAGTAGCAAGAATAGGATGAACTTGCTATTTTATTGATTGATAATTCTACAAGTCTTCATTATGTGTAAGTATTTAAAACTAGCCAGTCACTGGACGTAAAATCATTCAATTGAAAAAAAATCTAGTTATGAAAATCAAATTCAGAAGTTACAAAAACCCCAGGACACTGATAATAATAATAAATTGTCATATGAGAATCAAAAACGGTTTTGCAAAAATGTTTTTTCTTTGGAGAATGTTGGAAAAACTACACTCTTTACTTTCTCTACTAACTCCCATGAAAATGGCATGGATTCCCTTCTGGATGATATTGAAAGTCGTAATTGTGGATCAGAAGCAGAACTTGGAAAAACCACGAATATACAACAGAATAGGAATCCTGATTTTGCAGGATATCAGAACCCTGGAGAAAAGGAATGTATGGATTCAAAAAAATTGGAAGAAGCAATATATGAGCCAACAATATATAAACATAGTGAGGATAAAAATCTGAAAACTTTCCAATCTGATTTGAAAGTAAGTGAATCTATTGCAAAGGGAAAATGTTTTTAATAAAATTGGATTTCATAAATAAAAAACTGTACTTTAACAAGTTTGTTCATTAATGATACTTTAATGGCACAGCAGAAATAAAATCCATTCCTAATCATTTAGACTAGGGCACCCTAGCCCCCGGGCTGCAGCCTGTTCGAAACCGAACCATGGGAGAATGGGCAAGCACACGCATGAAGCTCCACTTTTGAGCAGAGGGCGCTTGGGCTCACATGTGAAGCTCCATTTGCAGGAGTGGAGCTTCATGAGCGCAAGTACTCTCCACTCACGTAAGTAGAGCTTTACTCACAAGCACAAGTGTTTGCCGCTCACACAAGTGGAGTTTTGCAGGTAAGTGCAAGCAACCTCCGCTTGTGCACAATCTCCATTTGTGCAAGTGGAGGGCACGCATATACACCACTGACACAAATGGAGCTGTGCATGTGCCTGCCATTCACAGCCCCCCCCCCATGCTAGGCTGGGCCACCATACTGGAAAGGTTGGGGACCGCTGATTTAGAGTACAGAATCCAGATTAATGCAGAGATTTGATAATATTCAAATGAAGTGAAAATATCCAAACGGGCTTAATAGTTTAGTTCTACAGTATATACAATTCAAGGTGCTGATTTTATTCTATGAAGCCAAAATTACTTATGGCTAGAATACCCAATGTTCATTCATTCATTCATCAAACAAAAAATATAAATTTGAATAAACAAAATGAAAAAGCTAAAATGTGACGTACAATAGGCATGTTAGTACACTTACATACACCCCCATACTGCATATCAGTCTTTAAGAATGGCTTCTAATTTTTTCTCAAAATTAATTTTATAATTTTAATTGTAAATTTTTTGGAAGATGGTACAAAGAAAATAAGGCATACAGATTCATACTATAACGCAATTATATTTTTTATAGTTTGATTAATACTGTAATTGTTTTATTGATTAATAAAATGATAGTAATAACCATTATTTTGCTGATGGTAATAATAACTACATAATATACACAATAAATAAATAAATGTATAATTTATGGTCTTGGTATTATAACATTTTTTCTGGTATTATAACATGTCATACTTTACATTACACTGAGGATACTTTATAGAGCTGTCAAACTCGCGACGTCATGTGATGTCTCAAGATGTATCGGGACAGTTTTGCCATTGCCGGCAGGGGTGGGCGTGGCTTCTGGTTGACATGTCCGGCAGTGGGCCGGCAGTTTGACACCCCTGCTTTAGTAGTTCAGTGTTTCTTAAACTTTTTTCTCTCAGGACCCTTTCCTATTTGTAAAAATTATGGAGGTCCCCAAAAGAGCTTTTGTTTGCATGGGCTATACATATCTATATTTATCATATTAAAAATTAAATTGATGCATTTACTTCTCATGATTGTTTGATAGGAATTTAATATTGTATTTTTAAGCATAGGCTGCTAAATAATTTTAATATTTTGGAGTCCTGGGAGAGTCAGTACATTTGTAATTATATATTCTTGGCAATATCCCAGACAGTTTATGACTCCCTGATAAAATCACATAGATTAAAATTTTATTCATAAATTCTAAATACTTATTTAAAGTAATAAAAGAACATTACAATTTCCAACTGATATGTACAATAAATACTGAATGTTGTTCTTTCTGTTAGGAGAAATCTTCAAAAGATGATGAACAGGATATTGCCAATAAAAAAAGTATTGTTTGTAGGCAGTCTTGGAGTCTCTCACCAAAAGGTATAAGTTTTAGTTATATTAAGTAATCTGCATCACATGCAAATTAGATCTAATAAAGTCACTTTATATGTTTATCCATTTACAGTTTCATTAAGCTAATAGTTTAATAATTAAAATTCATAAAACAAATAATTAATTGGTTATTGCCATTATTTTTAATACAGTTTAATATTAAAAGATTAAAATATATAAACAAAATTGTTTTTGGAAATAGCCTGTTTGTAAATAAATGCTTTATTATGAACTGGACATCTGTTGGGATGCTATCATGTTACATTTCATTTTTCATGCTCTATGTTTAAAAAATGCTGTGGCTGGTTTCTAAAAATCTGTGTCAGGAGAAGGTTGTTTTCTTTTGTGGAAACTTCTTTTTAATTTGGGGGCTGACCAAGAATACAATTAATTTTGCTTTAACTCCTCAGCAATATTTACTAAAAGTAGTGTGCATAGCTAATGTCAGAATGTCTAGTGTAAGGATGTCAAACTGTCGGCCCACAGGCCGGACGCGTCATCAAGAAACTGCGCCCACCTCATTTCCGGCAATGGAGAAAAAGCTCCAATACATCACGTGACGTCGCGAGTTTGACATGTCTGTTCTAGTGTCTATGGATATATATAGTTATTTTCCTAAGCACAGAACATTTCTTATTAAATCAGAATAATTTTTGAAGCTCCAAGGAGTTTAGTTTGAGTTCTTTTCCACACAATTACTCATAAGCTTTACCCATTTTGTATTTTGCATTCTCAAAGTGGCCAGTGACAAAAATATTTTTTTTTAATTTCAAACCATTTATTTATATACAGAATTCTAGGAATTCATCTCCCTTTATAGATATTATATAGGTAAAATTTTCCATGTATTGATCTCTCTCTCTCAATAGATGGAGAAATAGAGTACCTGACAAGGAAGAAACAGTGCAGTTCTCGAAGCAGATATGGGATAACCCAAAGAAACACAACAAGGATGCGGCTTTGTTAAAAGAGGTGGATGCAAATAAAGCAGAAGTTGAAATGAAAGAACTAGTAATAACGACAAAAATGGTAGAAAAAAGAGCAAGGAATATCAAAAATTGGTCAGCACCAGGTGAAAATGAACTGCATGGGTTTTGGCTGAAACGAAGTCATTACTAAAAGTCAATATGGGTTTGTCAAAAACAGATCATGACAGACAAATCTTATTGCATTCTTTGACCAAGTGACAAAATTAGTGGATCAGAGGAATGCTGTGGATATAATTTACTTGGACTTCAGTAAGGCATTTGATAAAGTAGATCACAACATACTACTTGATAAGATAGAAAAATGTGGGTTAAACAGCATCACCACCAGATGGATTTGTAGCTGGCTGACCGGCCGTACCCAGCGTGTGGTCCTCAATGGAACTGCATCTACATGGAGGAAAGTGTGTAGTGGGGTGCCCCAGGGCTCTGTTCTGGGCCCAGTGCTCTTCAACATCTTCATCAACAATTTGGACAAAGGGATAGATGGGGAACTCATCAAATTTGCAGACGGCAGCAAGCTAGCAGGAATAGCCAACACTCCTAGAAGACAGGCTTAAGATACAGGAGGATCTGGACAGACTTGAACACTGGGTGCTACCTAACAAAATGAAATTCAATGATGAAAAAAAGTAAGGTTCTACACTTAGGCAAGAAAAACCAAATGGACAGGTATCGTATAGGTGGTACCTTGCTCAATAGTAGTAACTGTGAGAGGGATCTCGGAGTCCTAGTGGACAATCAGTTAAATATAAGCCAGCAATGTGCTGCAGCTGCCAAAAAAGCCAACACAGTGCTAGGCTGCATTAACAGAGGGATAGAATCAAGATCACGTGAAGTATTAATACCACTTTACAATGCCTTGGTAAGGTCACACTTGGAATACTGCAGTGTTGGTCACCACAATGTAAAAAAGATGTTGAGACTCTAGAAAGAATACAGAGAAGAGCAACAAAGATGATTAAGGGACTGAAGTTAAAACATATAAGGTGTCAACGCTGCAAAATTGGATGTTTTTGCTCTGACAATATAAGAGGCAGCCTTTTCTTTAAACTGTGTTGCTCTGAATAAAATGAAGCTGGGGGGAGGAGAATGCTAACCCAGTTGTTTAAATAAGATAAGGAATGGCGCATATAACAGAAGCGAAGCTTGCATATTAAGCTAATTGGAGAATGTGATTTATGACGTTTAAATTAAGGGAGGGAATTGTGTTTGATACAATGTGTTCAGGGGAGGAGAATTCAGATTTTGGTATCCATCCATGAGTGCCGATGCTTCGTTCTCATTATTACAGACTTTTTAGAACAAACAATACCTGAATGTTCTTTGAACTATCTCATTAGCCGGAACCATGACATAAGAAACGGTTGCTGGAATTTGGTATGTCTAGTTTAATATATCAGAGGCTGCCACAAAGAAGAGGGAGTCAAGCTATTCTCCAAAGCACCTGAAGGCAGGACAAGAAGCAATAGATGGGGGGAAAAATCAAGGAGAGAAGCAACCTGGAACTAAAGACAAACCTCCTGACTGTTGGAACAGTTAACCAGTGGAACAATCTGCTTCCAGAAGCAGTGAATGCTCCAACACTGGAAGTTTTTAAGAAGAGGCTGGACAGCCATTTGTCTGAAATGGTATAGGGTTTCGTGCCTGAGCAGGGGGTTGGGCTAGATGACCTCCAAGGTCCCTTCCAGCTTTATTGTTGTTGCTAAAAATATAAAAAACATATAAAATATTATATTTCAGAAAAAAGAAGGCAGTTAAAACGAGGATAGAATAAAGTTAAAAAGGGAGGGCAGTTCCTTCAAGGCTCTAATCAGTCCTGAAGTTGTGTGTTCCTCTGCCCCATGAAGCCTTCAAAATTGTCCAGAAGGCCAGGAGAGTGAATCTTTAATGCTCTAAATATGCTCTGTCCGAGGGACTTTTCTCCTATTACTTGTCTGACCATTAAGGTCTTTAAGAAAAAGAATTCAGTCTCTGAGGTCTATTTATCCAGCAGTAGAAAATAGCCTTGCACATTGTTGCCCTTGGAGGGTTGTGTTTAAATCTTACTTCCTCTGCATTTAGAATAGTAGCCAAGATGCACAGCTTTGGGCGGATTTTAAATGTAATGTTTGCATTTGATTTACTATTTAAAATGTTTTCATATTTGCTGCTGTAAATACTTGACTAAGTTGAAAGTTGGTGGTAGACCAAATAAAATCGTCACTGTCATCATATTGTCGTCGTCATCATCATCATCATCATCATCATCATCATCATCATCATCATCATCTACTTATGCTTCTCAGTGCCAAAAGGCTGTTTTACATCTTTGTTGTGGACGATTGAAAGTAATGTCCTCACAAATTAAAACTACATAAGAAAGCAAGTAAATAATCTGAACTGTATTTATAGCTGTTGGCTATTCATTAAAATAACTATACCCTTGCAGTATTGATCAATACTCCAGATGCTGTTATTCAGTTATGTGTCATGGTTCCAACAGACAGAGACAAATAAAGCAGAACTCTGAGGCTTGCAAAGTCCTCAAAGAACTTTGTACTAAGTTTATTAGTAGAAAGTATCAGCACAATCAAGAGTGAAACCAAGTCTGGATACACAAGTAACAATTTTCCAATACATATTTCCAATACAATTTTCCACCCATAAAAGCTATGCAAGCAATTATGTTCCCCAATATGATTATTTGACTGCCTTTTTATGCAACGCCCAGTCCCTAGTCTCGGGAGCAGAAATGACCTTGGATCCCATGGGACAAAAGATTATTTTGACTAGCGAAGCACTTGGGCAACCCCCCTCCCTCCATTCTCTGTGGCAACCTAGAATGAGAAGGAAAATGGCTGCAGCCATGCTCATTTGTAGAGTTGACATTATGTATGTTAGTTATGTTTTCCCTACCCTTCCATTGCTTGTTTTAAATTATTTTGACAATAATGATATAATAAACAGAAAAAATGAGTTTGCCAATCCTGCTTTTTTTAAAAAAAATGTAACTGATTAAAACTTAGTTTGTTATTTTAAATTCCAATCATAGTTCCACTATAACTACAGAATAAAATAGAATTTGCTTTTACTGCCCTGGGAATGCAGAACATTTAACTAGGAATAAGGATTTTTTAGCAGTACAAGGAAATATGTTTTTAAAATCACAATATTGATGAGTATTTATATTCCTTGCTGGATGTGATGACTCCCTCAGACACTTCCTCAGATACCTCTTCAGATGTCAGATCAGGGGAGGATGAACCAGCTCCTAGCACGTCAGGAGGGGAGTTGGCCAATGGTTCCAAGCAGCTGTCTGAGAGTGATTTGGCTAAAGTGCAGCTGCAGCAGGACAGCCCTGAGGATGTCTGATGGGGAAAGCATGCAGCTGCAGCCAGTCAGGGATGAGAAAGAGGAACCATCTTCTGCACTTGATCCAAGAGCACGTAGGGCAGAGAAAAGGCAGGAGCAGCAAAGGACAGCCAGATTACCATGAGGAGAAAGCCTCACCCTTCTTGATGGGCTACACCAGAAGCTGGCTATTTAGCACAGCAGACAGACGGAGGTGATGCTGGGAATGTGTTCATTTCCTAGCTGTGTGTTTTCTGGTTGTGATTCCTGCCTTGTTTTGGATTGACACCGTGGCTTGACTTGGACCATGCCTTGTGAACACTCTTGTATTGTGGATTTAATTTTGCATGGTAGATTTATTTTGATTGGGAAACTTTCAAGTGCCTTCTTTATCTTTATCTTTATTAGACTTATATACCGCCCTTCTCCCGTAGGACTCAGGGCGGATCACAAGGTTTTTAAAATAACAATACAACAATTACAAAAATTAAGAACAGTTAAAATGATTACATTTAGACCTTGAATAAATATAAAACCCCAATTAAAATCCAATTAAAACCCCAATTAATACTCTCAGTCCAGGCCAGAAATCTCAAAGAGCCAAGTCTTCAGGTCCTGGCGGAATGAGCGAAGGTCAGGGGCAGTACTAAGCTCTACGGGCAGCTGGTTCCAAAGGGCAGGCGCACCCACAGAGAAGGCCCTCCCCCTGGGTATTATCCGCCGGCAATCTTTTACCGGCGGTACCCTGAGAAGACCCTCCCTGTGGGAGCGCACAGGACAAAGGAAGCTTGATGCCGGCAGCAGGTGTTCCCTCAGATATCCCAGACCCAAGCCATTTAGGGCTTTATAGGTCATCACCAGCACCTTGAATCTCACCCGGAGAGCAACCGGAAGCCAGTGCAGCTCGCGGAACAGAGGTGTTACATGGGAGTATCGGGAAACCCCCATCACAACCTGCGCGGCTGCATTCTGCACCAGCTGAAGCCTCCGAGTGGTCCTCAAGGGCAGCCCCATGTAGAGAGCGTTGCAGTAGTCCAATCGGGAGGTCACGAGCGCATGAGTGACTGTGTGCAGGGCATCTCGGTCTAAGTAGGGCCGCAACTGGCACACCAGGTGAACCTGGGCAAAGGCCCTTGTGGTCACAGCTCCTATATGGTCTTCAAAATTGAGCCGTGAATCCAGGAGGACGCCCAAGTTGTGAGCCCTATCGATGGGGGGTAACACCTCACCCCCCCATCATTAAAGGTGGAATGAACTGGTTAGTCCGAGATGCCGGTATGCACAGCCACTCAGTCTTGGCGGGATTGAGACGAAGCCTGTTTCTCCCCATCCAGACCCGGACCGCCTCCAGGCAACGGGACATCACGGCGAGGGCATCACTGGGTTGGTTCGGGGTGGAGAAAAAAAGTTGGGTATCATCAGCGTACTGATGATACCCCACCCCGAAACCACGAATGATCTCGCCCAGCGGCTTCATATAGATGTTGAACAGGAGGGGAGAGAGAACCGACCCCTGAGGAACTCCACAAACGAGAGGCCTCGGGGCGGACCTCTGCCCTCCTGTCAACACCGACTTCGAGCGGCCCAGGAGATAGGAGGAGAACCACTGCAAAACAGTGCCTCCCACTCCCAACCCCCTGAGACACCGCAGTAGGATACCATGGTCGATGGTATCAAAAGCCGCTGAGAGATCTAATAGAACTAGGACAGAGGAACAACCCCTGTCCCGAGCCCGCCAGAGATCATTCACCAGCGCGACCAATGCCGTCTCCGTGCTGTACCCGGGCCTGAAACCCGATTGGTACGGATCCAGATAATCAGTTTCCTCCAAGAACAGAGGAAGCTGATGCGCCACCACACTCTCAACAACCTTTGCCAAAAAGCGAAGGTTGGAGACCGGACTATAGTTGTTTAAAATCGCTGGGTCCAAGGCAGGCTTCTTGAGAATGGGCCTCACCTCCACCTCCTTCAAAGCGGCGGGGAAGACACCCTCACTCAAAAAGGCAGATATTACTGCCTGGAACCAGCTCCGTGTCTCCTCCCGAGCCGCATAAATCAACCAGGAGGGACACGGGTCCAATAAACAGGTGGTGGAACTCAGACTCCCCATAATCCTGTCCACATCATCAGGGGAAACAGGATCGAACTCAGTCCAGATAACATACTCAAGACCGTCCGATTCCTCCACATCAGACTCTGCCCAGTTAGAGTCCAAACCGGCCCAGATCTGAGCGATTTTGTCCATCAGATGATGACTAAACTCCTCGGTCCACCCCTGCAAGGGCTCCTCCCTCACCTCCTGATTAAGGAGGGAGTGAGTCACCCTAAACAGGGCAGCCGGGCAGTTATCTGCGGACATGATGAGGGCAACTAAGTAATTAGCCTTCACTGTCCTCATTGCCGCAAGATAAGACCTTATAAAGGTTCTTAACTGCAATCGGTCAGATTCGGAATGGCTGGACCTCCAACCGCTCTCTAGACCCCGTCTCCGACGCTTCATCTCCCGGACCTCCACAGAAAACCATGGAGCCCAACGGGATCTGCACCAGGTCAGGGGTCGCAAGGGTACAACACGGTTGAGTGCCTCAGTGGCCCCCCTTTCCCAGGCACCCACCAAGGCATCAACTGGGCTGTGAGTGAGGGTGATGGGTAAACACCCACGTGCCATCTGGAACCGTTCTGGGTCCATTAGGTGCCTGGGGTGGAGCCACCTGGTCGGTTCCGCAGCCCAGCGGCAGGGGGTGGCATAATGGAAGACCAGCCACAGGAGATGATGATTGGACCATGACAGGGGAACAATGACTGGCGAACCCCCTCCCAGATCATCCAACCACTGTCCAGACAGGAACACCAGGTCGAGAGTGTGACCCCCCACATGAGTTGGGACTTGAATTACCTGGGTCAGGTCCATGGCCATCATGGAAGCCAAGAACTCCCAGGCTAACTCCGACGACCCTCCCAGGGAAGGCAGGTTGAAGTCACCCAGAACTATAAGCCTGGGGAACTCCACCGCCAACCCTGAGAGGGTGTTGAGCAGCCCGGGCAGGGCTGTTGCCACACAGCTGGGTGCCAGGTATGTGAGCAACAAGCCCATCTGAGCCCAGGGGCCGCATCTCAGGAGGAGGGACTCACTCCCGCCAATCTGGACAATGGTAGTCTCCCGCGGACATAAAGTCTCCCGAATAACCACCGCCACTCCTCCACCCCTACGCTGAGCCCGTGGCCAGTGTAGCACACGGAATCCTGGGGGGTATAACTCGGTCAGAGGGACCCCTACTTCCGAGCCCAACCAAGTTTCCGTAATGCATGCCAGATCCGCGCATGCATGCCTTGTGGAATCATTGGCCATTACTCTTTGGACTAGCATTGATCTGCTTGTGACTGGACTTAATTGAGACAGTTCTGAGTTTTTGATGAAGGGAATTGCTGGGGAATATTAATAAACCCACTAAACCACAGTTACTTGTGTGAGTGAGTAGGACAGCACACTGGATATCCCTCTTTCTTTCAATCTGTGTGTGTGTGTGTGTGTATGTGTATGTGTGTCAAACCAAATTATTCCTAATCTGGCATGCCTGAACCAGCCCAAAGTATGGAAGCCATCCCTATCCCTTTAATGCTGGTCTCAGGTGTTTATATAATCTCCTGGAACATAAACCCAGAAAGTGAGATTTGCTTCCATCTTGAGTAAAATATCACTGCTGCCCATTGTAATTAGTAACAGTACTTTTTTTAAAAAAACCAAAATGCTGTATTAAAAATATTCTCTAATAATGGAGATTGTTTGCAAAGGCTGCTATGGGGGTTAGTAAATCTTTGTTCTATTTTGAGTGCTAATTTCACACCTTTGCTCCATTTTAAATGAGGATTCAATTATAAGAATTAAACAAAAAATAAATGAGCAGGCATATGTACTTGTAACAAAACAAGTAATTTCTGAAATGGTTTCTATATAATATATTAAGAAAATATTTTCTCTCTTGTCCTTGTTGAAATATGATAAATAAACCTGGGATGAGTATAGATTGGATATACCAGAACCTCTGGCCTAACATTTGAAATCTCATGAAATTAAATTCAGTCCCAACATCTACTAGTCATATTTGAGCAGCAAACTATGTCCTTAAGCCCAGTGGGAATCTAAAGCAGTCTCTGCAATTCTGTTCAGATCCAGTAACAGCTAGATGGTAGCTGCTAATGCACAGAAAATACTCAAAACTTTCTTTCTCAGCAATGTTTTTTTTTCTTTTTAACAATTGGCTCAGTAATGAGAAACCCCTACACAACAGCAGGACTACAATGCACCAACAAAAATGTGTTCAATATAAATTGACTTTTTAAAAATGGTAGTCTTACTCTTTTTTTAAAACTACAATGATTTCTGAAGGTTTTAATTGCCTACCATATGAGGTTGGCGGTGACTGCATTGTAGCTGTTAAATTGCATCTATAAACCCATTCATATGTGTTAATATCCTTCATTATCTTGCTTATCCTCACAACAGTAGTCTTATTTTTAAAGGACCATGCCAAGAACTAGTAATTGATCAAAATCAGAAAATGGTAGAATACCAGATTAAAAAGTTAGCTCATTTATGTAACATTCCATTTTAATCTTTGCCATCTTTTGTTTCATCAAGATCTAATAGCGAAACTGCGCCCACCCCATTGCTGGCAGTGGCAAAAAAGTCATGATACGTTGTGACACTTCACGTGACGTTGGAGTTTGACACCCCTGATCTACCTCCTCAGTGGATATTGCAATCAATCAATCAGTCAAACCTTTATTATGACCATAAAGCCACCAAAGTAAAACAGATAAAAAGAAACAAACAGGCTAAAAATATATAGAACACATTTCAGACCCAAGGAGAAGTGGAGAATCCCTATAGTGGTGCAGACCTGAGCAAAACAAAAAGATCTTCCAGAACAATATTTAATCGGAAGAAGTCACATTCTCTGCCAGGGAATTTTTTTCATGATAGGATAAATAAAAGTCATCCAAAATTGTCAGACCCATGCCAAGAGAAGAGACAATGAGATCCAATGGAATGTAATTATTTGCTTATAGCTAACAACATCTTCCCCTTCATGGATTACTGCCTTGTTGTGGCGAAGGGGCTTGTGTAATTCAATGAAGCTATGAGCTATACTGTGCAGGGCCACCCAAAACAGACAGGTCATAGCAGAGAGTTCTGACAAAACGTGATCCACTGGAGAAGGAAATGGCAACCCACTCCAGTATTTTTGCCATGAAAGCCCTATGGACAGTACCAAAAGGCAAAACTATATTACACTGGAAGATGAGCCCCTCAGGTCGGAAGGCGTCCAATATGCTACTGGGGAAGAGCAGAGGGCTAGTACTAGTAGCGCCAGAAAGAATGAAGCGACTGGGCCAAAGCCGAAAGGACGCTCAGCTGTGGATGTGTCTGGTGGTGAAAGGAAAGTCCGATGCTAAAGATTTTTTCTCCATAGGAACCTGGAATGTAAGATCCATGAATCAAGGAAAGCTGGACGTGGTCAAACAAGAGATGACAAGACTGAACATCGATATCTTAGGTATCAGCGAACTAAAATGGACAGGAATGGGTGAATTTAATTCAGATGACCATCAGGTATACTACTGCGGGCAAGAATCCCTCAGAAGAAATGGAGTAGCCTTCATAAAACAGTAGGAAAAGCAATACTTGGATACAATCCTCAAAATGACAGAATGATCTCAGTTCGAATCCGAGGCAAACCATTCAATATTACAGTAGTCCAGGTCTATGCCCCAACACCAGTGCTGAAGAGGATGAAATTGACCAGTTCTATGAAGCCCTACAGCACCTTATAGAACTAACACCAAAAAATGATGTCCTTGATGATCATCATGGGGGATTGGAATGCTAAAGTTGGAAGCCAAAAGATAACCGGAATAATAGGCAAGTTTGGCCTTGGAGTACAAAATGAAGCAGGGCACAGGTTGATAGAATTTTGTCAAGAGAATGGTCATAGCAAACACTCTTTTCCAACAACCCAAGAGACGGCTCTACACATGGACATCACCAGACGGTCAACACAGAAATCAGATTGACTATGTGCTCTGCAGCCAAAGATGGAGAAGCTCTATACAGTCAGTAAAAACAAGACCAGGAGCTGACTGTGGCTCAGACCATGAGCTTCTCATTGCAAAGTTTAGGCTTAAACTGAAGAAAGTAGGGAAAAGCACTAGGCCACTCAGGTATGAATTAAATCATATCCCTGTTGAATATACAGTAGAGGTGACAAATAGATTTAAGGAATTAGATTTGATAGACAGAGTGCCTGATGAACTATGGACAGAGGTTCGCAACATTGTACATCAGGTAGCATCCAAAACCATCCCAAAGAAAAAGAAATGTAAGAAAGCAAAATGGCTGTCTGAGGAAGCTTTGCAAATAGCTGAGGACAGGAGGGAAATGAAAGGCAAGGGAGAAAAAGAAAGATACTCCCAATTGAATGCAGAATTCCAGAGAATAGCTAGAAGAGATAAGAATGCCTTCTTAAATGAACAGTGCAAAGAAATAGAAGAAAACAATAGAATAGGGAGGACCAGAGATCTTTTCAAGAAAATTGGAGAGATGAAGGGAACGTTTAATGCAAAAGTGGGCATGATAAAGGACCAAACCGGCAGGGACCTAACAGAGGCAGAAGAGATTAAGAAGAGGTGGCAAAATTACACAGAAGAACTATACAAGAATGAGCTTAACGTCCTTGATAATCACAATGAGGTTGTCACTGACCTCGAGCCAGACATCCTAGAATGTGAAGTGAAGTGGGTCTTAGAAAAGCTGAGCAGCAACAAAGCTAGTGGAGGTGACAGTATTCCAGCTGAGCTATTCAAAATCTTAAAAGACAGTGCAGTAAAAGTGCTACACTCAATTTGCCAGCAAATTTGGAAAACTCAACAGTGGCCACAGGATTGGAAAAGATCAGTTTACATTCCAATTCCAAAGAAAGGCAGTGCCAAAGAATGTTCAAACTATCGCACCATTGCACTCATTTCTCATGCTAGTAAAGTTATGCTTAAAATTCTACAAGCTAGACTCCAGCAGTATGTGGATCGAGAACTACCAGAAGTACAGGCAGGATTTCGAAGAGGCAGAGGAACTAGAGATCAAATTGCCAACATACGCTGGATCATGGAGAAAGCTAGGGAGTTCCAGAAAAACATCTACTTCTGCTTCATTGACTATGCTAAAGCCTTTGATTGTGTGGATCATAACAAACTGTGGCAAGCTCTTAAAGAGATGGGAGTACCAGACCATCTTATTTGTCTCTTGAGAAACCTATATGCGGGTCAAGAAGCAACAGTGAGAACTGGACATGGAACCACTGATTGGTTCAAAATTGGGAAAGGAGTCCGGCAAGGCTGTATACTGTCGCCCTGCCTATTTAACTTATATGCAGAGCACATCATGAGAAAGGCAGGGCTAGATGAATCAAAAGTTGGAATTAAGATTGCCAGAAGAAATATCAACAACCTAAGATATGCAGATGATACCACAATTCTTATTTTCAACTAAGTAGAAACATCTTTGTTACATTTATGAATATTTTTAGCCTATACATATCTTAATTGCATTTGCACTTAATATCCTTGTATGAACAATGTCCTGTTATTGATTTTTTTCTCCCCCCCCCAAACTTTAATTTCCCATCAATATTCAAGAAAACACTATTATTTATGATTTCCGAGTATTTTATGTTTAGGTGACTAAAAGCTTCCCTTATCTCAACTTCTCCCTTTTCCCCTTTTCATACCAAAGTCTAATATTCTAGTTACACATCTTATCTATTTAATTATAATGTTACTCTATTTTCTAAAAATTATCTATTTTCCACCATATTCAACCATCTAATTGGTGATATAATATCCCCTCTAATAAGTCAAACCATCTTACTCTGCCTTTCTTCCTTTGCCAGCTAACCTTCCTGGCGTTTGAATCATCAAATAGTTCTCCATGGTTTTTTGGAAGAATAAGCCCATTGGTATTCCTTAAACCACTTCCCTGTTACTCCAATTTCCCACAATTGTCCTAATAGCTTTATCTTCCATTCAATCTGTTCTTCTTCCTTTTCCTCAAATATATTCTGTTTTTTTATTATTTGTGCAAAGTCTTTTCCATTTTCAATGTTGTCACTCCATTTTCTGATTTTTCAGTTGCCTGGGTCTGTTGGTCAGTTGGGTCCTTTGTCTTAGCATTTAGTTGTTCCAATTTTCCTTTTGTTTTCTGCATTTTAATTCTTCATTTATAATCAAGATCTGGGTTTGTATATTTAAGCTAGAACATTGCTCCTGTGTGTTGCTTCTTACAAGCTGAAAGAATAGTTTCGTGTATTGATTTCAATATGGAAAGGATTTTTCCTGATCTTCATCCATATTTTCTTTTTTTTATTGAAAAGTTTTACAGTACATTTTATTTTTAACAAAACAAAACAAAACCCCTCCTAACCCCCTCCCCTCTTCCCAACCCTCCCCAACACCTCCCTCCCTCCCCCTCCCCCCTCCCCAACTTCCCAGAGCTAAATACAAGGTATAAAAGTAAAAACAATCATAGTCTACCATATGCAAACAACAATAAACTATTAAATCTATCGCACTTTAACTCTTATAAAATAACTACAAGCAATATGAATATCACATCAATACTTATTCAAATGCTAAGTGAAACTTTTTAGTCCCATATTTATTCTGAATATAATCAATCCATTTTTTCCACTCCACAATATATCTCTGTTGCGAATGGTCTTTCAAGTACGCTGAGATCTTTGCCATTTCCGCCAAGTTGGAAACTTTTAAAGTCCATTCTTCTATAGTCGGCAGTTCTTCCTTCTTCCAATATTGCCCTACTAAAAGTCTTGCTGCCGTAATTAAATTCAACATCAACTTAGTGTCCACAACAGTAGTGTCAGTAATAATACCCAGTAAAAACAATTGCGGACAAAACTTTATCCTTTTCTTAAATAACTTTTGCATATTCCACCAAATTTTAATCCAAAATGCTTTAACGTTTTTACAGGTCCACCATATATGAAAATACGTTGCATCTTCACCACCACACCTCCAACATTTAGGCTGGCAGTTCAGATACATACTTGCTACTTTTTTAGGATCTAAATGCCACCTATAAAACATTTTATAAAAGTTCTCTCTTAAATTTTGAGCTTGCGTAAATTTTACATTTCTCACCCAAATCTTTTCCCAAGTATCCATTGTAATGACTTCTTGAAAATTCTGAGCCCACTTTATCATACAGTCTTTAACAAGTTCTGTCTCTGAATCAATTTCTATCAATGCAAGATATATCCGTTTGATATGTGCTTGACCTTGATCTCTAATTTGCTTTACCAAATTCATATTTTCTTGATAATATGTTAAGTTGAAGACTTTAGAATCAAACATTAAAATTTTTTTTGCCTTTTGTAACTAGGTATGGGACATCTATTTCATGTTTTATAATATAAATTGTTTCTCAAGTAAGAGTTTATAATCCAAGGTGTTCCAGCATCTCATGTAATAATATTTGGTTCTCATACAGTTCCCTAAGCATGGCTCTGAGAGTCAATAAAAGTTTAGATTCATAGTTCAAGCAGGCCAGCTTCCAAAACAGTACATCATCCCTGCCGCACAGATAAACTGCCCAGAAATCCCTTCTTTGCAGCTGGGTTTTTCAAAGGTGGCAGCTGTCATGACCAAACAAATGCCAATGCCATTTTATAGCTTAATATGGCTGGTCATTCCCCCACCAGTTTGGAGGACTTCCCCAGATCAAACAGAAGGGCCACCACCCTCCCGTGATCAAACAGGGGTCCCCTCCTTGCTTATTGCCTCTATGGGGTGACTTTTGACCCTTTCCAGGGTCCCCCAACAGAGTAAATTCAGACGTGAAAAATGGAGCCCTGTCTTCCTGCATCTGTGGCTCCACAATGTCAAGCTGGAAATCTATCTGTTTTCTTTTCATAGAATTTACACAGCTTTTGCTACACAAGAGGCAGCTTTTAACTTAGATCATGAGATTTCTGATAACTTGTTTCCATATGATTTATTAAAGATTCCATCCATTAATTTCTCTCACTAATGAAGATGTTTTTATCACCAGAACAAAGAAGTATCTTTGGAAAGAGTGGGAGATCCATTGGAGCAAATTGTGTTTATTTGTTAGATTTATATGCCACTTGTTGTAAAGGTGTTCAGGGTGGCATAGCATTCCCACTTCTAATTTTTCTGCACAACAGCCTTGTGAAGTATTGTAGGCTGAGTCTGGCCCAAAGTCATCCAGTTAGCTTCTGTGACTGAAGATGGACACTAACGCTCAGAAACTTTTAGATGCCTGTAATGATAGAGAGAGGTGTATGTACAATTCAGTTAGACAAGAGATTTTTAAACATTTTCATGCCATAGAAAAAAAAGGGGAAGAAGGAGAGGGAGAATGAGTCTTTGAAATCAGAAAATTGGCTATTTGGGTGAACTTTATCTATCACAAAGCCCAATGTATGGAATTCCAACAATTTGAAAAACCCAGACTTAGATTAAAGTGATTTGACTACAAGTTTGCTTCTTATCTTAAGTGATTATATAAATTAAAAGCAGGCAGTATCTGGGAAAATACTGGAAAAGATAATAAAAAAACAGATCTGTGAACATTTAGAAACAAATAAAGTTATAGATAGAAGCCAGCATGGGTTTGTTAAAAACAGGTCATGCCAAACCAATCTTATTTCATTCTTTGACAAAATGACTAAATTAGTAGACCAGTGGAATGCTGTGGAATACAGTAATATACTTAGATTTCAATAAGGCATTCGACAAAGTAGACCACTACCTGCTTCCTGGTAAGCTAGAAGAATGTGGGATAGACAGCATCACCACCAGATGGATTTGTAATTGGCTGACAAACTGTACTCAACAAGTAGTTCTTAATGGTACTATATCCACATGGAGAATACTGCAGCCAATTTTGGTCACCATACTACAAAAAAGATGTTGAGACCTTGGAAAAAGTTCAGCGAAGAGCAACTAAGATGATTAAAGGCCTGCAGACTAAAAGAGGAAGAATGGTTGCAGGAATTGGGTATGGCTAGTCTACAGAAAAGAAGGACTAGAGATGACATGATAGCAGTATTCCAGTATTTGAGGGGCTGCCACAAAAAGAGGAGGTCAACTTATTTTCCAAAGCACCGAAGACAAGAAACAAGAGAGGAAACAATGGATGGAAACTAATCAAGAAGAGAAGCAATCAGGAATTAAGGAGAAACTTCCTAACAGTGAGAATAATCAACCAGTGGAATAGCTTGCCTTTGGAAGTTGTGGGTGCTTCATCACTGGAGGTTTTAAAGAAGAGACTGGACCGCCACTTGTCTCAGATGGTATAGGGTCTCCTGCTTGAGCAGGGAGCTGGACTAGAAGACCTCCAATGTCTCTTCCAGCTCTATTCTATTTTGATGACTTGAATGAAGCCATATATCACCTGTAGCAAGCTTGTTTTTAAAGATTGTAGACAAATTAAACCACTATACTTTGTGATCTTTCTCCCCTTAGAGGGCAATTGGGCTGAATAAAATAGGTTATAGTCACTATGTCCTCAAAAAGTAAGCAGATAATTAAAGGATTAATTCCTAGATCAGTTCTGAAGAAAGGCATTAATGATCCAAAAACGAATTTAAGGTTTGAGAAAGACGTAGACAGATCTTTGGCTAATTCTCTTGTTTCAATGCTGGAGACTAAGATGGAGGAAGGGTTTAACAAATCCTATGGATAGTGTATTCTGTTAAAATATAACACAGAAATCACAAATAAAAATGCTTGCCAATTCTCTTAGGAATAAAAAAAGGCTCAGTAATATTTAAAACTTAAAAATTAAAGGGCTTCTTAATCCAGTGTATTGCCAGAGGAGGATGCTGTCTGTCTATGACTGCTCATCACTCTTTTTACATTCATGTATTCAACCCTATCAGGCCACAACCTGTTCAATCTGCAAAGCATTCCCAGGACACTATAAATTCAGCCTCTTCACTTTGTTTTATCCTCACCAATGTCAGATTGCAGATGCTTTCAAGAACTCCCTGAAGCTACCTGAGGGAGAGTGAAATGTGAGCTGCCAAGACAGTGTGTACAGTGAACCTTCTCTGACAAATAGAAAAGCTAAACAGGAAAAACATGTCGGCTTGTTACATTTATAAGTAGTCCTTGACTTAAAACCAGTCATTTAACAACCACTAGAACAGGCATGTCAAACTGCCGGCCCACGGGCTGGATGCATCATACTGAAACCGCGCCCATCCCATTGCTGGCAATGGGGAAAAAGTCACGATACGTTGCGCTACGTCACATGACTTTGCGAGTTTGACATGCCTACACTAGAAGTTACAAAAACTGTTATTTCAGAGCCATCCTTGAAGTTACAACTGTGAAACTACTCCTGCAGTCTCATGGTTGTATTTTGGATGCTTGGTAATCATCTCACATTTATGACCAGTTTTAGTGTCCTACAGACATATGATGACGTTTTGCAATATTTTTTGCCATTTTCCAGCAAAAAATTGCAAAGATGCCCTTTGGATAAGCTGGATTTGGACTTACAATCATGATACATTTAATGACCACATAATTCACTTAACAATTGCAGTAGCTCACTTAATGGCTGTTGTAGAAACAGTTGGTAGTTTGCTTAACAATTGCACGATTCACTTAATGACTGTCATAAAAATGATCATAAAACTGGATTCTGGACTCTTGGTAAATTGACTTATAATCACAACAACTTACAAATAAAATTCTGGACTCAGTTGTGGTCAGAAGTAGAGGACCAGAAGGAAAAGAAGGTGAAGAAAAAAACAAACAAAGATGGTGTTCTGAGTTGCAGACAAACCTTTTTCCTGTTTTCAAAAACACAACGCTAATTTACCATAGGCAGGGCTTTGTTTCTCATAGAACGCTCAGAACGGAGTTCCGGCACCTTTTTTGGATGGAACCTTGCAGGGTAAGCAAGGTGGGTTGTATGACATGTGTGAGTTCCGGCACCTTTTTGTTTTACAAAAAAAGCACTGACCATAGGTGTCATGTATTGAAAAGGATGCAAAATGTGTGATGGTTTATAGACCTGACATTGAGAAGGAGGAAGAGAACAGTTAAGGGAGGAAAAAGATTACTCAGTCCTGAGAAAGTGTTAAGCATGAGAAAGACAATAATTCCAACTTAGTTTTGTATGGTATAAAATAGAGCAAAGAGAAACTTCAGCAACCTTTCAAAATTTTGTTTCTGTATCCAATAAGAAGCATTCCTGCTGTGCCCCTTTCTTATCATTTTGTACAAGGGCTGACAAGATGTGAGGTACTCTCTTCCCTAGTAACCTTCAGAGTACAATTCAAAATGCTAGTTTCAACTTTTATAGCCTGGTGCCTAGGTATTTTCAAGGCCTAAGTGCAACAGCCCATTGAATATTTTCAGCCTGGGTGGAGATGTTGAGAATTTACCCCCTAAGTGAAATCAGAACAGAGAAGACTGAAGGATAATGCTTCTTTCTTAGGCTTTGCCTCTGCTCTATAGAACATATTATCTCAAGAAGACTGGATGAAATGCAAGTCAGAACTTTTTTTAATAGAGCTTTTCACTGTTCAAGACTGTTGTAGTTCCTTGGAATTTGTTTTGCTGGAGGGGTGGAACTGTTTTATGGTTTTATGGAATTAATATGGTTGTAAAGTGCTCAGAGATTGTATGTGATGTCAGAAGTACAGGAATGCTATAAATAAATCATGCCATAGATGTCATGGGATGATTAAAACAAATAGTGTAGCATTAGTGCTATGTCATGTTAAATCATCTTTCTAATTCTGTTTCTGACAACACAAAACATACTAAATGGAAATATGACAAGGCTTCCATTTTTGTAAATTAAAATATGCAGTTTCCAGCCAGTGGATTGAATAAGATGTGGGCTCAGTTCCCCAAGTCTTATCCTTCCCCATAGTGAGCTTGGCAGTAGCCCACCCATCATTTGCAAAGAACCGTTTTTCATGGGGAAGAAGGACTAAGAATATTGTAGCTCCTCTGAATTTACTGTCTTTGTTAGCAATCCCCTCTCCCCAAAATGAAAAAACAACAACATAGCAATCTATTGTCTATCAATGGACAGAAGAAAAGAGCAGATTTAATCATGAGGCTGGTCTCTGTTTTCCAGTGAAGTAATGTGTAGGTGGACAGGGGTTCTGTGGTCTCCATGTGTATGTATTAAGTGGCAAGAAGATTTGTATATGTGTTTGTACAAGCATGGCTCTTTGCAGATTTTCCGCATGTGTGTTAGTATTTCCTTTTTTATCTACACATTTTATTGATTTTCTAATATTACATTCACATATTTGAAAAGCAACATGGTGACTGAGTAGTAGTGATTCAATTACATATAGATATCATTAGTACAGATTTCAGATTGCTACCATAAACATTTCCTCTTTTTCCCTTCATATATACTGTCTATTTGTAAATTAAAAGACAAATTTTATCTTATCAATCACATAGAAAATAGCTTTCTTACATATATCCAAAGTTTTTAGTTTACACATATTCTAGATGTTTTAACATACAATCTTTTAGACAGTGCTTTTTTTGTAAAAGAAAAAGGTGCTGGAACTCACACATGCCTACCCTACAAGGTTCCATTCAAAAAAAGGTGCTGGAACTTTGTTCTGAGCGTTCTATGAGAAAAAAGCCTTGCTTTTAGACAATCAATGACCTAATAGATTTTTCAGTTTTAATTTCCACTAACATTTAGATTTAACGTTTGATATTTATCATTCCCAAAATTTTTAATATACTCCCAATTCATCTATCATCATTCCTCACAAAGTCTAATATTCAAAATACTCATCCTGTCTACTTAACTTCTCACCCTCTATGTCAGGGGTGTCAAACTCAATTTCATTGAGGGCCGCATCAGCATTGCGGTTGCCCTCAGGGGGCCGGGTGGGTGTGGCCTGGATGGGCGTGGCCTACTGGGTGGGCGTGGCTAAAGTGCATATGGCCTACTGGGTGGGCATGGCCAGCTCTACATCTTTTGCATCAAGGGTGCCTATGGGGGCCTGGGCAGGAGTGGGACAGATCTAAGGGTCTCTGGGCCAGGGCCAAGGCAGTGGGGGCCGTTCCCTCACTGTTTCCAGGATGGCTTCGCAGGCCACATGAAACCACTTCATGAGCCGGATCTGGCCCCCGGGCCTTGTGTTTGACATGTCTGCTCTATGTCAACAAATTAAGGATACAATATGATATCCTTCCTTTTTGGTAGTTTTCAGTTTTGTTTTGTTTTTTGAGTAATAATCAAAATTGCTTTTTCTTTCAGTATTTAACCCTTCCTCTCTCTTCCTCTTTGTATCTGCTATCTCTTGCTTAAACTAATAATTTTCATTTTTAATGTTCCATATAGACCTATTTATTACTTTTAACAATACGTTTTTAGCTTATCTACATTGTTCACACTTACATGACCTTTATACACAAATCAATATTCAAATTAGCTATTAGTATTTATACTGCTAAATTTTAATGACCAAAATTTTTTCTTTATCTCAGTTCATAACAATGTCTTGTGTTCAACATGCACATCTTATCTATTTAAGTACGTTCTGTTTTAGATTTCAATAAGATGGTCGAAAATCTATTCTTCTTGAGTCTTATTCTGGCTTTTTTCCTTTGCCAAATCATCTTCCATGTCCTTGTTTTTGGGTCATCAAACCAGTCTCCTTGTTATATCATATATATTAATTGATATTGGCAAAACCATTCGATCACTATTTTTTTGGAGGACTTGTAGCTGTAGTGGATCATCTCTTTATTCTTCCATGTCGACATGGTTGTTCTGAATTGTTTATCTTCTCATCCAACTGTTCTTTTTCTAGATTCTCTTGTTCCTTCTGAGTTGTATAACAAACCTTTTCCTTTTTCCAAGTTGTCAATGTCTTCTGAATTTTCAAATGTCAATATTTGTTGAATAGTATATTCTTCTTCTGTCATAGTATTTGAATGTTTCATTTTTTCTGTTGTATTTTGTACAGATGGTTCTTTAGTTGTAGTCAAAGTTTGGGCTTTCATATCTGGGCTGTCTTCTTGTTCCTTCACTTAGCCTCTTAGTATTTCATTGGTTGTGGTAAGATTTTGAATTAGTGTTTTCAACATACAGAGAGTTTGTTGATCTTCATCCATAAATAAATTTTGTTCCTGGTCTTCTTCCATATTGGTATTTTAAACTAAAGGCTTTACGTTTAGAAAATGCAAAAGAGAGAATTTTTTTTCTCTAGGTAGGGAACACAAAGCCTTTCACAGCTGTAGTTTCAAAGTTCTCAAGGTTATGTATCTTATCTATTTCCCTGGGCAGTCAGCCAGGCCCCTTTTAAAGTTTCCCTTCGAGTCCCAAAGTTATCTTAATCTTTTCAGTTTTTCTTTTCTTTTTTTGATAAGAAGAAACCCAGATTTCCAACAGAAGTAAATAATGAAAAATAAAAAAAATCTTTCAGGCCACATGCTTTAAGAAATAAAGTTCCAATTGGGATTCAGTTACTTTTACAACATTTAAAACGCCCCTGGGTATTTAGTTGTCACTCTTTCTGGAGGGAGGGCAAATGTCCCCCTTCCCTCACCACAGGATAGAAAATGCTTAGCAGCTTAAGGAGGTACAGAAAGTAATTAGGGTGTAAAAGAGGTAGATCTCACCCAGTTTCCATGCTACTTTAAGAGTTGCCTAGTGGAAAATGTGACTTGGCTGTTCACAGCCTAGGGACGAGCCATAATGGCCAGTCCTTTCGTCTGTTGGTTTGGAGGGATTGCCAGGTCCTCCTGTGATCCAGCGAGCACACCTCCTTGCTGGTCACCTCTTCGGGGCAACTTTTGGCCCTTTTCAGGGCCCTCCAGTGATGCAAAACTGGATGAAAGAGAGAGAGCAAGTCTCCCAGCTATCCATAGAGGCTGTGTGGCAAACCAGAAGTCTCAGTGTGTCAGTATTTCCTTGAAGAGGTTTGTATATTGTTGGAAGATGCAGACTCAGAACCACAGTTTAGCATCTTTGTTGCTTAAAAGTCCATATAGGAGCTAAAAGCAACAAAAAAGAATCATGAAGGACTAGACAATCTTAATATTGCTCCTTATGCCAAGCCTTCTATCTGTGTAAAAGGTAACTTTTTAATTATGTATCTAAGAAATTATCTCTAAAATATCTCTTACAGTTTTAGGTATATTGGTCTTAGCAAGATTTTATTTGCTGTTGTTGAAGATTTACCCTGACAAAACTCTCATATTTTCATCCCTATTGTGTCAAGCCCTGTGGGCTCGACATCGTGAGGGGTGTCCAGGGAAGGCCACGCAAACCGCCCGCCCACACACCCCCATTGCTGTACTCACCTGGGACCAGCAGCCAGCTGAACGCCAGACGCCATGGGCAGCTGCACAGGAGCCACAGCCATTTCCCCGATGAGCAGCTGCTTCGGGGCCTTCAGGCGCGCCTGCAGCGACGGGACTACCAAAACGACCCACAGGCAGTCAGGAGGGCAGCCACCGGGCCTTCTACGTCTCCCAAGCTGCCTGTTCCTCGGCAGAGACGCCGGGCAGGCCAGGATTCAGTCCGGATAAGAGACTGTCGTGGGAGTCTGCTATGGCACCTCCGTGCTGGGTGGTGGAGGGAAGCACATTAGGGGGGCTGGGAAGCACGTCAGGTGGGTTAGGGACATACACTTACCAGATGCTCGGCAAGAAGTCATTGTGGGAGCTCAGGTGCAGGGAGACGGGAAACGCGCAAGGAGACGGGAAGAGGGTGGGATTTATTCAGAGCTAGGCGGATGCTGGTTTGCATGGGGAAGGGTGGGGCTAATTACCCACACTGTATTAAAGATGCGTTGGGGCGGCTAGCTCCCAACGCTGACTTTGTAGATACCTGGAGTTCTCATGAGTCAAGAAATCCTCGTTGTCGACCGTACCACGTTTTGTCGTCTGTTTCTTTCAGCGTGGACGGCTTTGACATATTGGAGAGAACTCCTTGCCCGTCCCTTGATGGGATTAACTCCCAAAACAGAAACTGGACAAAAGCAATATCTCTTAAGACAAGAAGGGGAACTCCGGACCACCATTAAAACACAAAAGAAGGAACCATTAAACCCCATAGCCCAAGGGTAGAAAAAGCCTATAAAAATCACAACTCAGCACCTGAAAACCACCTTGCAAGGCAGGAATGCTGAAGCCATTTCTCTGTCACTCTACTGCCTTCCTGTAATAAAGATCTGCTTTGCGATGGCTGCTATCCTCAAATTTCTTCATCGTTGGCTTTTCCTAGCTGGAAATGAACTGGGAAATTCTTCTGACATTGTGGTTGTTATTACTGTAATTCTTATTATATTTTGATGTTTTATTACGGATTACAGTTGTTGTTGTATTGTTATATATTCTAATATTGCATTCTGGATGTTATATTGCATTTTATGGTTTAGTTAACATGGATGTGCTGTGCAAAACCTAAGAACCAAAATAAATCAATATAAAAAATGTCAGCTTATATATTATGTTGGCTGAATATAGAACAGTAGAAACCAGAATGGCCATCTATATACCATTTTGTGGATGGAGCCTGTAATTAAGAGTACATAATCATGGGAAGTCTGAATTTTATTAATGCTGATTAGAAGTGAAATTCTTTAGGTTTCATTAATGTTGGCAATTTTTTTCTTAAAAAAGAAGCTGTTTTTGTGATTTCATGCCTGTTTCCAATTTGAACAGTCAACAAACCTGAGCATAGTTAGAACTGGGGTTCATATATTATGTGGTTTATGCCCAACATCTTAGAACTAAGCCATCTACTTCACTTTTCTCCATTTATTGGATAATGTCAACGCTGCTAACATAGGATGTTCTTGCTTTGCTAACATAGGATGTTCTTGCTTTGGCCATGGACCTGACGCAAGTAATTCTTGGACCGACTCATGAGGGAGGCCACACCCTTGACTTGGTTTTCTTATCTGGACGGTGGTTAGATGATCTTGGTGGGGGCTTCCCAATTGTTATACCCCTGTCATGGTCCGATCATCACCTCCTGTGGCTGGTCTTCCGTTTTGCCACCCCCCGCCGTGGGTGTATGGAGCCAACTAGATGGTACCGCCCCAGGCACTTAATGGATCCTGATAGGTTCCAGGCAGCGCTGGGGTCCCCACCTGCCTCCGTTGCTCACAACTCGGCGGATGCCTTAGTGGAAGCCTGGGAAAGGGCAGCCATGGAGGCACTTGACCGAGTTGTACCCTTGCGGCCCCTGACCCGGTGCAGATCCCAGCGAGCTCCATGGTTCTCCGTGGAGCTTCGGGAGATGAAGCGTCGGAGACGGGGCCTAGAGAGCTGTTGGAGGTCCAGCCGATCCGAATCCGACCGATTGCGACTAAGAACCCACATTAGGTCTTATCTCGCAGCGATGAGGGCAGCGAGGTCTAATTACTTCTTCGCCCTTATCGCGTCCGCAGATAACCACCCGGCCGCCCTGTTTAGGGTGACTCGCTCCCTCCTTAATCAGGAGGTGAGGGAGGAACCCTTGCATTGTCGTGCCGAGGAGTTTAGTCAACATCTGTCGGACAAAATCGCTCGGATTCGGACCTGTCTGGACTCCAACTGGGCAGAGTCTGACGATCAGGACACGGGCGGTCTTGTCGATGTTATCTGGGAGGAGTTTGATTCTGTGACCCCTGAGGAAGTGGACAGGATTATGGGGAGGTTGAGCTCCACCACATGTTTATTGGACCCGTGCCCTTCCTGGCTGGTTTATGCAGCTCGGGAGGGGACACGAGGCTGGTTCCAGGCAGTTATATCTGCCTCTTTGAGTGAGGGTAGTTTCCCTGCCGTCTTGAAAGAGGCGGTGGTGAGACCTCTCCTCAAGAAGCCTGCCTTGGACCCAGCTGTGTTAAATAACTTTCGTCCGGTCTCCAACCTTCGCTTTCTTGCGAAGGTTGTTGAGAGTGTGGTGGCGCATCAGCTCCCTCTGGTCCTGGATGAAGCGGATTATCTAGACCCGTGCCAATCGGGTTTCAGGCCCCGGTACAGCATGGAGACGGCATTGGTCGATCTCTGGAGGGCCCGGGACAGGGGATATTCCTCTGTCCTAGTCCTATTAGACCTCTCAGCGGCTTTCGATACCATCGACCATGGTATCCTGCTGCGGCGTCTCAGGGGATTGGGAGTGGGAGGCACAGTTCTTCAGTGGTTCTCCTCCTATCTCCTGGGACGTTCGCAGTCGGTGTTGGCAGGGGGGCAGAGGTTGACCCCGAGGTCTCTCGTTTGTGGAGTTCCTCAGGGGTCGGTCCTCTCGCCTCTCCTGTTCAACATCTACATGAAACCGCTGGGTGAGATCATTCGTGGTTTTGGAGTTGGGTATCATCAATATGCTGATGATACCCAGCTTTTCATTTCAACCCCAAACCACCCAAGTGATGCCCTCGATGTGATGTCCCGTTGCCTGGAGGCGGTTCGGGTCTGGATGGGGAGGAACAGACTTCAACTCAACCCCGACAAGACTGAGTGGCTGTGCATACCAGCATCCCAGGATATTCAGAATATTCTACCTCTTTCCATGGGGGGTGAGCTTTTGCCCCCCGTAGGTAGGGCTCGCAACGTGGGAGTCCTCCTAGATTTGCGGCTTACTTTGGAAGATCGTATAGTGGCTGTGACTAGGGGGGCTTTCGCCCAGGTTCACCTGGTGCGCCAGTTGCGGCCCTATCTAGACCGGGATGCCCTGTGTACGGTCACTCATGCGCTCGTGACCTCTCGTCTGGACTACTGCAACGCTCTCTACATGGGGCTTTCCTTGAAGACCACTCGGAGGCTCCAGCTGGTACAGAATGCAGCTGCGAGAGTTGTCCTGGGAGTTTCCCGATATTCCCATGTTACACCTTTGCTCCGCGAGCTGCATTGGTTACCAGTTGTCTTCCGGGTGAGATTCAAGGTTTTGGTAATGGCTTTCAAGGCCCTACATGGCATGGGTCAGGAGTACCTCGGGGATCACCTGCTGCCGGTGTCAACTTCCCTCCGCCCTATGCGTTCCCACAGAGAGGGCCTCCTCAGGGTGCCACCGGTCAGAGAATGTTGGCTGGTGGCCCCCAGGGAGAGGGCCTTCTCTGTGGGCGCCCCGGCCTTATGGAATCAGTTGCCGGTTGAGCTCCGGACGGCGCCTGACCTTCGCTCCTTCCGACCTATCTATTTGAACAAGCCGGCCTTGCCTGATGGGGGACGTGTTGTGGTTTTTATTGTGGATTTTTATACTATTATCTATTGTTTTAGTTCGGGCTCCTATTTAATTCTCTTTTAATTTTTGTACTCTGTATTTTTATATGTTCCCTGTTCACCGCCCTGAGTCCTTCGGGAGAAGGGCGGTATACAAATATAATAAACTTAAACTTAAACTTAATATATGAAGATGCAGCCATTTTCTCTTATTTGAGTAGCATAGCGGATGCTATGCTACTCAAATAAAGACTCTTTAAGGTAAACAGTGCCTCAGAGTTCTTTAAAGAGTTCATCTGTCGGAACCCTGACAAATAAATCCTATGCTATATATTGTAATAATAATCCTTTTTCTTACCATAGAAATCAGATACCAGTTTGAACTTAGTTCTACCTTTGATGTCAGTCAGAAAGGGTTTTTTTTTAAAAAAAGTCTCTAAACATATTTGGCATGTATATTATATACAGTTTTTTGTGCTTTATAGTTTAATTTAAGGGGATTAATAAAAATATCTAGCTTGAAATCTATTGTAGACCCAAACTGTGTTGACAAAATACATGTAAAGCTATTAGTCTGCACAAATCCACATGGTCACTAGATGGCAGCACAACATCAAGACTTTTCAGCATATTTTTGCTGCCATTGAATGGCCATCTGGGTTTTTGTAATCCAGATTAGACAGCTCTGCTGAAACAATGGTCCTGAATTGGTGTTCTTCAAATATAATGTCCCAAAGGTGCTTTTCAAAAGGCAACTGGACGTTCTTTGTTTTTTCTTGAAGATATTTCACTTCTCATCCAAGAAGCATCCTCAGTTCTGACTGAATGCTGGGGAATGAAAGGATTTATATTCCATGCAGTCATCTGGTTAGTCATTGAGGCTCCTTGGGGGTTTATCTGTGCCCTCAAGGTCACCTGAATCATGCTTCTTGGATGAAAAGAATAAAGTCTTCAAGAAAAAACAAAGTCCAGTTACCTTTTGAAAAAGCAGCTTTGGGACAACCATGACCTAGATGACTGAGAATCTCTGTAAACATTCAAATATTGTGCAGGCTGAGGTTTTGGGGAGCCCACTATATTTGGAAAGAATCAAATTGGAAACAGCTGGTATTGTTGGGGAGGCAGTACAAAGTAAGCTAACTAGAAATAACTAGAAATTAACCAGTGGAATAGCTTGCCTTCAGAAATCATGGGTGCTCCATCACTGGAAGTTTTTAAGAAGAGACTGGACAGTCACTTGTCTGAGATGGTATAGGTTCTCCTGCTTGAGCGGGGGGCTGGACTATAAGGCCTCCAAGATCCCTTCCAGCTCTATTCTATTCTGTTCTGTTCTGTACTGTTCTAAACTAGTTAGTTCCATTGTGCTAAATGGCAACTATGTAGCTAGCCACACCCATGGTGGCAACTATTTTGTGAAATGGGAGCATTAAGGTGAAGTCATGTCATGTAACCCACAATATACTCTTAATATTCTGTAACTGCTCACTAGCCACAAATCATTGCCTACTTCTGGGCTAAAATTCGCCATGTATCATACATGCAGCAAAACAAATCATTTCGTTGGATGGCCCATTCAGTAACCTGAGAATATTCTTGGTACTAATATTTTTAATATCTAATTAGAACAAAAGTATTAGAAACCATGGCTTGGTGCCTGTACATATGGCAGATAGATGGCTGTACTTAGGGACAGGATAATCCCCCTTTTTAAAAAAAAGTACTAGGGAGTTGTAAGGTTATTCTAAACACTTTATGGAATGTATAATGCTTAAAAAAACAAGTTAGGAGAAGGTTTCAGATAACAGAACTTACCATTTGAGCTTCCTTTGTATGCCTGAAGCTTGAAAAGATACTAATTTATCTTCTTTATATATACATACATATTATACAAATCTTATTTCCTGTTTCAGCCTAGCCCACCCTAGCTTTGTTAGCAAGCCAAAAAAATGCATTATATAGTTTTACAGTCAAATAGTCATAATAGTACTTCTATTCCTAGCAATTATCTATTCTCCACCATATTCAGACATCTAGTTAATAATATAATATCCCATCTAATGGATCAAAACCTCTATTTTCTTCAGTCCTAATCTAGCTTTCTTCCTTTGTCAACTAACTTTCCAAGTCAATGCATTTGAATCATCAAGTAATTTTTCCTCTGTTTAGTGTATATTGTGTGGACTAAGAAAGACCATTTGATTAAAGTATTTTTGGAAGAACGAACCCATTGATATTCATTAAACAGCCTCCCTCCTTCTCCAGTACCCCAAAGTTCTCCTAACAACTCTATCTTCCATTCAGTCAGTTGTTCTTCCTTTTCTTCAAATGTGTTCTGAATTCTTGATTAGTAAGATGTCTTTTCCATTTCTGATATTATCGCTCCATCTTCTAGTTCTTCAGTTGTCTGAATCTGTCTGTTAGTTCCTTCTTTTAGGTCCTCCATCTTTAGATCTGCTTCTTCTAGATTTCCTTCTATTTTCTGGGTTGCTAGTTCCTTCTTTGTAGTCATCTTCTGGGTTTGTAAATTTAGATTGGAAAATTGTTCTTTTATCTCCTTTATGTTATTTCTAATCTCATCATGAGCTAAAACAATAGTCTCTTGTATTGATTTCAACATGGAGAGAATTTCTTTCTGATCTTCATATTTTGTTGGTGGTATATCAAACTGAAGATTTAGAGATGGTTTTTTTACCATTTAAAGCTGAGTATGGGACATCCATTTCATTTTTGTAGGTGATCTTTATAATAAAAATTGTTCATTAATCAAAGATTTGTAATCCAAAATATTCCATCATCTCAAGCAATGATGTGTGTTTCTCCTGCAGGGAAATAGTTCCACAACACAGCTTTGAAAGTCAGTTAATATTTATATTTGTAGTTCAGGCAGACCAGTTTCAAAGTAGTTCATCATCTCTGCCACCCAATAAGCAGCCCAAAAGTGTTTTTCCCCCTTTTCCCAGCTGCAGTCTTCAAAAGTGAAAGTTTCCAAGGACAGTAAGAGACTTATTTAAGCTTCAAGCTAAATGTCCTTTAGGCATAACAAATTGTAGTGCCATAACTCACCACTAGATGTCAGCGCCATTTTCCAGCTTTTAAAATCCAAACTTATATTACAAGCTTTTGAAATCTTTTTTTTTTAAAAAAGTCTCAAAAGTACTTTTAGCCCCCAAATTTCAAAACCATATATGTGTATTAATTCCAAATTAATCTTGTAATTTTCTCTGTTTCTCACAAGTAATTAGTTCGCCGCTTTTCTTTTCCTAAGGGAGGGTGGGAGGGTGCGTTGGGCAATTTTTTCCAGGAAGAAGTCTTAATGTCATAAAGAGAGGATAGAGTCTCACCCAGTTTCATTCAACATTGCTTATAAGTGCTTATTGTCTTCCGTTGTCAGCAGCTTCTGACTGGCTACATGAATGTGGCCAGTCTTTACCCCGTCGGTTTGGAAAGCTTCCTCGGATCAAACATAAGGGTTGCTGCCTTCCCACAATCAACGAGGGTCCCGTCCTTGCTTACTGTCTCTATGGGTGACTTTCAACCCTTTCCAGAGTCCCCAGCAGGGTGAAATCGAACACGAAAGATGAAACCCCATCTTCCTGCATCTGCCTTGCTGCGACATCAAACTGGATTCCAAAAGATACTAATTTATCTTCTGTTTCATTGTCTCTGCTAAATTTGCTCAGATACCAATGCAGTGGCTGCCTGTACTAGCTTTTTATGACTTCTAGAAATGGCATTTGTATTGATTTAGGCATTGGTTGTTAAGGAAGGATGGAGAGGTATTGTTGAGTCCTAGTGGATGATCACTTAACCATGAGCCAGCAATGTGCAGCAGCAGCCAAAAAAGCCAATACAATCCTGGATTGTATAAACAAAGGCATAGAATCAAGATTACGTGAGGTATTAGTACTGCTTTATAAAACCTTAGTAAGACCACACCTCGAATACTGCAGCCAATTTTGGTCACTATGTCATAAAAAAGATGTTGAGAGTTTGGAAAAAATTCAGAGAATAGCAACTAAGATGATCAAAGACCTGGAAACTAAAACATATGAAGAACGGCTGCAGGACTTGGTTTGACTAGTCTAAAGAAAAGAAGAAATAGGGGAGACATGATAGCAGTATTCCAGTATTTGAGAGGCTGCCACAAAGAAGAGGGGGTCAAGTTATTCACCAAAGCACCAGAGGGCAAGACAAGAAACAATGGTTGGAAACTGATCAAAGAGACAAGCAACCTAGAATTAAGGAGGAACTTCCTGACAGTGAGGACAATTAACCAATGGAACAGCTTGCCTCCAGAAATCATGAGCGCTCCATCACTGGAGATTTTTAAGATGATGCTAGACAGTCATTTGTCTGAGATGGTATAGATTCTCCTGCTTGAGCAGGGGGCTGGACTAGAAGAACTTTAAGTTTCCTTCCAGCTCTATTCTATTCTAAATCTTCCTCCCTCCCCGTCCTTTATAATGAATTGGGTGCACTGAAATTAACTGAGGACTTTTGCAGGAAAAAGATATTAACTAAATGGTCTAGCTAATAATATCACTTAGACTTATATACTGCTTCAAAGTACTTCACAGCCCTCTCTAAGCAGTTTACAGTGTCAGCATATTGCCCCCCCCCAAACAATCTGGGTCCTCATTTTACTGACCTCGGAAGGATGGAAGGCTGAATCAACCCTAAGCTAGTGAGAATCAAACTGTTGGCAGTCAGCAGAATTAGCCTGCAATACTGCATTCTAACCACTGCACCACCACAGTTCATTAAATGGACTATTTAGTAAAGTAGGTAGATTGAATGCTGTAAATTTCATTGCTAAAACTTCGTGAGTTGAGTTTTAATAAGATGGGTTAAAGAACTGAGCAACAAAAATCCATATGATCATTGGATGGCAGCAAAAATAGTATTTGTGAATATCTTCAACTTCATCTAATTGTTGCTTTGATTCTTGAAGGCTGAAGAGAAGACAGAGAGGGTGGGAGGGAGGAAGGAAGGAGTTTTTTCTGAGAGATCAGAATATTTTTTCTAATGTTGATAATGCCTGCAGTGGAATATTGTTCTCTCTCTCTCTCTCTCTCTCTCTCTCTCTCTCTCTCTCTCTCTCTCTCTCTCTCTCTCTCTCTCTCTCTCTCTCTCTCTCTCTGTACATAAATTTAAATTTAAAACTAACCTAGCTATACCACTGTATTTATTTAATAGAAAGTTGAGTTGATTTTCTTGAACTGCTGAACTTTGGATAAACAACATAAAGCTATACAGAAATCAATCTAGCATAATTTATGGATGCTTGAATCATCTGTTCAACCAGTGAGTATTAACACAGCAACTTCTTTTACTTAGTTCCACTCCTTAAATTTCCATTAGTGTACTGCATTATCTTAATGTTCCTGATATGTGAGTTGTTGGATGTAGCAGGCCTTTCCATTTTATTAGAAATAAAAATGCATTTTCTTATATCATGTTATATTTTATAATTGCTATTTGTTTTTCCTTAGTGGTGTTGCTTGCTTTTTTACTAATTTGCATAATTTAATAAAATCCTATAAATCATCCCATCATTAGCACAGATAGATAAGCTTCAATACTAATAAGGAAATTATTTAGTTTCCTGTTGGGACTAATTTGGAAAAATGAATTACTAGGGAGATTCAATGTTCATCTATTTCTTTTCCTGTTAATTAATGCATGAAAGTTCCCAATGTAGATTTTCTTTATACTAAATTTTTAAAACCATCATATTTAATTTTTGCCCCAGTAAGTAGTGTTACAAATATTATATAGTTTGGGACTCTAGAGTTTATTATGTAAAGTAGATGAATACTGTGTGTTTGCTGGCTTATTTATTGTTTTTTTAATTCTTATTCCACCTTATTTCCCAGAACTTTGTTGTTTTTACAGTAATTTAACAATTAAAAATAGCCCTCCTGTTTAAATAAAATGCAGAAACAAAACAGCTAAAAAACAGCAATAATCAAACTGACAAGATGTAAAAAAAATCAGTTCTACACTTGTGTGTTTAAATATGTGCTGGCCACAAATAAGCAGGCCCTGAAACAGTTTTCTGAGTTAATCTAGCACAGTGTTTCTCAACCTGTGTAACTTTAAGATATGTGGATTTCAACTCTCAAAATACCCTGGGAATTCTGGGAGATGTAGTCCACTCATCTTAAAACTGCCAACACTGAAGAACCTTAATCTAGTCCACTGTCTATCAGCATGGTATAAATAGTTCCTTCCTTAAAAAAAAAAAAAAGAGAGAGAGAGAGAGAGAGAGAGAGAGAGAGAGAGAGAGAGAGAGAGAGAGAGAGAGAGAGAGAGAGAGAGAGAGAGAATATTTCCAGGTGATTAAACAAAAATTGTTTTTAGTGCTGTCACATGTATCACTTTGTAAGATGTGTACTACTAAACCACCTTGCCAGAGTTTCTATGGAACAGCATCTTCCTATACCACCTGGATCTAATGTCATGTGGAAAGAAAAATCTTCACCAGGGTCCAATCCAGCCGGGAATAATCAAAATGGAGACTGCTTTAGAAAGAAGGTTGTACTTTATTGAAGAGAAGAGCCAGATAGAAAGATGGATCTGGAAAAAGTGACTACATGTAGTATGGAATGCTGGGTTTTTACACCTTCTGGGGCTCTTGAGGTTGTTTCCTGTTCCTGTTTGAGGCTTTGTATTTCCTGTGTCATGTACTTTGACCTGAGTCTGAGTGTGCCCTTTTGGTAGTGGTGGGTTAATCTTATTATGTCTCCTGTCCTTAGAATTTGGGGGGCGGGGGTGGTGTATGTAGATTTTAGGTGTCTTGGTCTTCCTAATAGCTTCCTGGCTCCAGCCTTCCTGAATGGATTATTACATCTGTATTTCTAAAAGCTGGCCTCTGCCTAGTGTCTGCTTGGGGGAGAAGGGCTGGGGCTAGTTTCTGGGGCTGGTTTCTGTCTTTTTAAAAGATCTTCTCCATTATTCCTTTGGGGAAATATATTCTGCCTTTTTAATATTTCACAAAATATTTCTTTCTCTGGATTCTTCCCACAGTCGTTTTCCTTGGGTGCCTGCCGTCTTCCTATTTTCATCACATGACACTGAATCACTGATAGGGATCTGCACTTTAGAAAGGATTGATCAGGCTCCAGCTTGCAATCAATCAGTTCTTCATTAATTTGATTAATGGGTGTTCATGAAAAATCATGCTGTGAAATTCTATCAAGAACCAAGACTATTTCCTTATTGCCACTTCCTAGCAGTCAATCCATCAGAAATTTCCTATTTGAAATGTGGCAGTGTGTATGTATTTGCCACTTGTTTCAAATAAAGAACACATCTAAGAATTGGGTAATTAGTAAGCATTAATGCATGGAAAAAACAGATATAAAATGCCCACCTGTTTTTTTTAAAGAGCTACATAATGCTGTGTAATGTAGGGTGGTCTGAATAGTAAGGTGGTTCTTTATGTTTCAGGCCTCTATTTCTGGTGTTTGGAAGATACATAAATCACCCCTGTAAATTCTGTAATATAAGCAAGCTATGGTTGCTCTTTTGAAATCTAATCTTGAAGATATTCAATTATCAGTCCCATTGAACTCTAATCTTTTATGTACATATGCACAGAGAGATAAACATGGGAGAATTTAAATTGGTTGGCCATGACAATAGCTAGAAGAAGATACTAATTCTTAGAATATCCATTTGTGATGTTTTGATTATGCCTAATAGAGTTATTATCTTTTAAAAAACAAGCATGCTTCTTTTCAGTAAAAATATATCAAATGTATGAATGTTCATGCCAATAAATTTTCTATGTTATAAATATTGCACACACCTTCAGAGACAATGAGCATAACAAAGATAATCAAATGTAGGTAAAAATATTAAGGAAGGTAAAAGTGGAAAATTAAATCAATTAATATTTAAAAGGTGAACATGGGAAAAATTAAACACCCACCTGCTCATAATTGCCAAGCAACTTGAAACAAAAACCTGTCCAAGTAAGGTTTTTGTTCTAAATATGATGGGTTTAGAACAGCAATCTGTTGTAAATTTTCAGCCTTAAGGAAAGTTGACACTCCCACATTGGAATAGCAATTTTGAGGGGTTTTTTCCCCTATAAATAAAGCTTTTCAGGGAGAACAAAAAAAAGACCTCCTACCCTGGCTTAAACAATAGGACATTTGTACCCAGATCAATCAATCAATGTGCACCACCTTGAATTTGGAAGAACTTTTCACTGATGGCACAATCTATGTGGAATAGTCTCTTTAGAGAAGTCCAGCTAGATCTAACTCCAATTTTAGATGTCAGTTGAAAAAACACATATGGGCCTTTTTTAACATAAAAAATTAAGGAGTTAAAGTCATGTAGGTTAGGTGAATGGATAAATATGAATGAAAGAAAACAGTAGAGAAATATTAATGCCATGACCATTTTGAGACATAGCAAACAATAAGAATGGTGATTGCTAAGTATTGCATTGAAAAATGTCTGCTTGATCCAGAGATGTGACTTAAATATAAGTTTGATCATGGATACTCATAGCAAAAAAAATGATTTAAAATTATTGTTGATTTTATTTTTTGTGAAAGTTATATCCATGTCTTTTCCTTCTGGTATGAGATGATTTTGGAGATTGGCAATGTTATAAATCAAAGAATTAATATGTGTCCACAACTTGTTTTGGTGAATATATTAATACAAATATATACTCCAAAGAATTAGTAATATTTTTGGTGACTGCTGCTAGAATATCCATACCTAAACACTGAAAAGATGATGTTCTGGTGCCAAAATGTGATCTGCACTCTTCACCTGGGTTCTAGTCAAGCTAAAATTAAAGCCTTCTCAGAGGCTTTAATTTTGATTTTATTTTTATGGTAATCAGGGGAACCATAATTGTTCATAATTATTAAAATATTAATACACTGGGAAGTATTGAACAATTATTATTATTAGTAGTAGTAGTTTTATTTATTTTTTCTTCCCCTTGTTCACCCATATATTTGTGCCTTGAATTGTATTGCATTGCTTATTATATTTCTTTGTAGAAATTAGAAAACAATAAATAAAAAGTATAGATTTAAAATAAAGTTGATGGAATTATTTGAGATGAAACCATCATGGAAGAATGCTGGAAGGAATATTTTAGAGAATTGGATAGGAATAACATCAATATATTGAAGAGTGAGTCCAGGAAAACTTTCAGTTCATGTGCTTATTCCTTCAAGGGGAAGGAATAATGACCCAACTGTATTAAAAACGGGCTGAACTCAGAAATGTTTTTTTTCAGGAGCAGATGCATCATTGCCACTTTAAGGTGATATCTATTGACTCTAATCTAAAAAAAAAAGATCACCTCTGAAATCCAGCCTGACCCCCTAAATGAGTTGGTTATGGGATGTAGGTGGTAGAATTCATGGTGCAGAAATCCTTTTCAGTAACATACAGTTCTTCAATAAAATAGATGTGACTTTGTAAGTGTTGCCCAGATCGTAACCATTTCCTAGAGATTGAACGTAAAGGTAATTCAACAAAACAATGGCTTCAACAGAACAGAATACGCCTTCTGGAGTGGCCCAGTCAGAGTCCTGACCTCAACCCGATTGAAATGCTGTGGCATGACCTTAAGAGAGCGATTCACACCAGACATCCCAAGAATATTGCTACACTGAAACAGTTTTGTGCAGAGGAGTGGTCCAAAATTACTCCAGATCGTTGTGCAGGTCTGATCTGCAACTACAGGAAATCTTTGGTTGAGGTTATTGCTGCCAAAGGAGGGTCAACCAGTTATTAAGTCCAAAGGTTCACATACTTTTTCCACCCTGCACTGTGAATGTTTCCATCTTATCTTCAATTAAAACATGACAACAGCTAATGTTTGTGTAGTATTATTTTAAGCAGACTGTGTTTTTCTATTGTTGTGACTTACATGATGTTTAGAGCGCATTTTATGGCCAATTCATGCAAAACTCCACGTAATCCCAAAGGGTTCACATACTTTTTCTTGCAACTGTATATTGTGGATGTCTGGAGGCTGCCCTTGCACTATGGTAGATTGATATATGATTTAATACAGATGCAGCTAAAGATCGTTGAAGCCTATTTCCATTCATGGCTGGGGATGAGACAAAGTTTCTGGAAGATGGAAAAAGGCCACGTTTTTTCATGGTTAGGTGCAAGTCAAGAAGAACTTCATCATTTCTGGTACCCAACTAAATGGACCTCTGGCCCAGTTATTTTCTGATTAGGTGATTGTGTAAGCCAAAAATGTCATATTTTATGAAACCCTTTACAATGGCCAAGTAAAGATACTGAGTGAAATTTTGACAATTAAGAAATTATGTCTCTTATACTGTAGTGGCCAATATCATTTCTTAAAAATTGATTTTTGCATTTTAGCATCTTTCTACATTAACCTGCTTCATTACAATCCCACATCCATTTTGTTGTTTTTAAAAATTTGTATTATTGAAATAGAAATATTAAATATATATGTCCTCAAGTGTATTATTGTGTATTTTAATACTGCTGTACTTTGAGGCTTTGACACATTGAACTTTTTACAAATGCATCTTATATATTTGTTTTTCATTGTTACTGAAACTAGAAAAAAGGCTAACAGTTTCAAAGGTATTTTATCTCACTGATCATGTTGTTTCTTGATTTAATAAGTGGCACTTCCAAGATAGTTTTTTTGTTGTTGTTGTTAAAAAAATTTGGCCATGTCCCATGTTTTTCAGGCACTGCACGCTCCTTATTTCTGTCTTCTTTTCTTCTTTGTTTAAGTAGTCACAAACATCTTGTTGGTGGCTGATTCAAGGAAATAATCCTCACAGCCATTAGCTCTTTTCAAACAGGCATGAAGAGCTGACCAGATTAATAAAGGAATACTGCAGTTAGGCAAAAACCAATGATACGTTTGGACTTCACAGTAGATCTAACTGTCCAAGAACTGCTAAAGGCCAGCTTTCCCCGCTATTATTCCTAAAGTCAACATCTGCTTCCTCAACTGTTTTACATCTCTATGTCAATCCAGATGGAAGATATTAAGAAATTATGATTATGACATAGCTCATTGTTAACTTCAGGTTATTACCAAATGATGGTGGAATTTCTATCAGCTGGCTTCTATCCTTTGGCACAGAAGTATTTTAAGGAGAAAACAAGACTAGTATCCTGAAGAACATTTAACATAAAGAACAATGATCAAATTACAAGCATCATCTGGTGACTTTCGATATTATTGCTCAGGAGCCTTGATCTTCTTTCCTACCTCTAGCTGCATTGTGCCATTCTCTCCTTTATACCAAAATCTAATAGCAACACATGGATTACGTGTTCAGTGCATGCTGTAGAATTGAGTCCCTGGAATAGAACAGTATAATCCTATGTAAATGTTGTTGGTTTTTATTAAGATGATTTTGTGCTACTTCAGTGCCGCTACTTTGAGTAGTATAGAGCAATTCATACCTTGGGGCCGGGTTGTTCATGGTACTGTCTCTCCCAAGTGATGTCTACCTACCGTATTTTGTTAGATTCAGCAGTTCCAGGTCCTCTCTGACTAGAGAAGTTCCAGGAAGAGAGTTTTTTCTGTTGTAGTACCCTTCCTCTGGAATATCATCCCCCTGAGATTAGGCTTGTCCCAAATCTGCTGGCCTTTCATAAGGTATTAAAAACTTGGCTTTGCTTTCTAGCCTGGGATCCTATCAGTACGATCTGCCCATCTTGGATAGTTAATTTCAATGCAGGATGTTGTGAACATTCTAGACAACTATTCTATGCTATTGATGTTGTTTTTTAGCTACCCAGAAACATGTATATGAGATGGGCAGCCATATGAATGTATTAAATAAGTAATATATACATCTGTACATTATAATATTTCAAAACTTATCAACATTATCAAATGATAGTAATAAATACCATCAAGATAAAGTCAATATTCGTAACTATAGAACCATAACATTACTCCAGTGCATCCAGACTCACCCCAGTTCAAGTACATCTCTCATTATCATCTCAGTCTCCACATTTAAGAAGCCATGTTTCTAAATACTACAAGTGAGGGTGCCGTTTTTATATCTGGTGGAAAGACATTCCAGAGGAGCCCAGTTTTTGCAAATGTAAAACCAAAGATGACTGTGTCTGTTCCACAATAAATGATTGAGGGGTTACTTCACAGAAAGTAAAAAAAAATGAATTCTAGCTATCATGGAATCTCAAGAGCTTGCAAAAAGAATTTGTCAAGAAAAACCAAATACTTTCCAGGAGGAAATGCTCACTATGTTGCAACTAATCCAAACAACAATGGCTCTAAACCACAATGAAATTAAAAACAACTTTGATGACATAAATGGATATATTTTTATGTTAACCTCACAACATAAGAATTTTCAGAAAATGAAAGAATCTACCAATGGAAGGGATTGTGATTTAACGCAGATGGAGGAAAACACACAAGACATGACTGATGCACTGGAACTGGAAGAGATAGCCCACACCCTAGAATCACAAAATAAAGCCGAAGATAAGAAGAAAAGCCTGACAAAATGGATTACAGAGATACCAAAAAAATCTATGACTTGAGAGACAAAAAAAGATAAAAGAAATCAACATTTTACCTACCGTAATTTGTCTCTCCCATCCTTAACAACATCCACAAGAAAATGGCAAGACTTTTTAACTAAGTGGAATAGATGGATGAGAAAAGCCATTTGGTGAAAGAAAAAGACTAAAATCAGATTCAAGGGATTAGAAGATTGGATCTATCAGAAGCAATTTTTAAAGATTAAGCATTTGTTTGAATATGGTTAAAATATAATGTGGTCTGCTCAACTAGTAACGATAGATAGATAGATAGATAGATAGATAGATAGATAGATAGATAGATAGATGAGTGAAATGTAACTTTTATCAGATGCAATTTTTAAAGTTTAAGTATTTGTTTGAATATGATTAAAATATAACATGGATTACTTAATTAGTAAATATCAAATGGAATAGTGTTAAAAATGGGGAATATAAATGAATTTTAGTTTCAGAGAGATATGTTTTTCTTTTTCTTCTTTATTATTCTGAGTAGTATTGTATTTTTTATTATATGAGAATTGTAATTGTTGGGAGGATTATTGTGAGGGAAACAGCTTAGTTATTTAACTGTAAATTAACTTTGATAAAATCTTAACAGATAAAAATTATTTCAATTTTGTGGGGGAAAAGTCTAAATGAGAATGTTGAAAACAGGACACATAATGCAACCAAGAGGAGTAACTAGAAAAGAAGTTCTATATTGATGCTATTACTAATTGGATAAATGTTAGAAAAATGTTTATATTTAACCTCTTTGTTACTAAAATACTAAGAACTGTATTAACCTAATGTCTGCAAAAAAGAACAATATGGCAAGAAGAGAAAATCAAGGAAAGCTGTTATGTAGAGTATGATAGGATAGAAATGGACTATTATTGATTGTTGTGAAATCTGAACCCAGACAACATGCTGTTTACTAAGCACCAGGTTGTTAGTTTTTTAAAAAAAAATCAATAAAATATATATTAAATATCTTTTAATCTCATTATCATTTACTTCCAACAGTTTTATAAAATTCAGTAGAATAAAGAAAATACAGCTATGGGACCATAATGTAATAGTTAGTGATAGAAGTCTTAAGTGAGGTTTCCATAACAACCCTGCTTGGACACCAGAAGCTTTGAAAACTTTCCTGAAATAGAAAAGTACCAAAGCATTGATAGATTGTATTTTATGGGGAGATTTTCAAGTTAGAAGACAGACATATTTATGCATTTAGCTCCCAAGAACTTTTGAAGCAGTTCCATTGGGATGTTTTTGATCACTCCCCCTTTAGCCCAGATTTGGTGCCGAGCAACTATTACTAAGGAATTTCAAACCTTGTAAGATGTTATGACGTGCCTCAATTTGAATGGCGATTATGTCAAAAACTAATGTAATGTTGTAGTTGTCTAATGTGTATAATAAAAGTTCTGTATCTGCGAGTGTCTGTCATTGATAACCAAACAGAGGTTTATTTCCCAACTGCCATCATATTATATAATGGGGTTAAAACTTTCTATCTTGAATCGTTGCACTTCATATAACTATCCGGGAGCTCCAGAGCTCAAAAGTCCAGGAAGGGATATCTTAGAAGCATCAGAATAGTATCTACAGTTCACTTTAAGCTGTCAGAGCAGAGAGATGCAAATATTATACAGCTAGTCCTTGACTTACAACAGTTCAGTGCTGATCAGAATTACAACAGCACTGAAAAAAGTGACTTAGAACCAGTTTTCACACTTATAACTGTTGTAGCATCCCCATGGTCATGGGTTCAAAATTCAGATGCTTGGCAATTTACTCATATTTATGACTGTTGCAGTGTCCCAGGTTCACATGATCCTCTTTTGCAACCTTCTGACAAGCAAAGTCAATGAGGAAGCCAGATTCATTTAACAGGAGTTTGATTAATTTAATAACTGCAGTGATTCACTTAACAACTGCACCAAGAAAGGTTGTAAAATGGGGTAAACTCACTTAAAAAATGCTTCACTTAGCAACAGAAATTCTGGGCTCAATTATGGTCATAAGTCAAGGACTACCTGTATTGTGTTATTCCTTCATGTATGGAATTTTGCATGACTTCCCCTCCTACTCTTCTTGGAGATGGAGAAATTTTCTTTTATTATACAATGTCTATTCTGTGTGGTGTTTTCATTTGCAGTGACCCCCAGGAGTCATTGTATTAGTGGGAACTGAACTTAGGGATCTTTGCACTTAGATGTTGTGATTCAGGGTCAGCCTGTGGGTTCGGCAGTTGGGTCGGACGACTCAGAGGAGGAGGAGGAGGGGGGTGTTGAAGAGCTTGCTGAGGGGATTGGACAGCTTGATGAGAGTTCTCAGCCAGGCCCCTCTCATCTGGTCACGACGCAGACCCAGCTGTGTGAGCCTGACAGCGTGGATGAAGATGACCCACAGCTGGCCCTGTTCAAGGATGCCCAACGCAGGAGGCAGTCAATCAGGAGTAAACAGAGGAAGGCAATGGGGCTCCTCGGAAGGAGGCAGAGAGAAGCCACGCCCTGAACTGTATTTAAGGGGGAATGCGTGGGAGGGCTGGTTTGCTGAAGGCAACCGCTTGAAAAGCTCCTGTTTCTTGGTTCGTGTCTTGTTCTATTTGTTTTTGTAGCAATAAATTTGGCAGGCGTAATTCCAGCCTCTTGCCTTCTTGTAAAAGGGGTTGTCCCTGCCTTTTCTGCAGGGCCGGTAGCAGGCTGGTACAGAACATTAGATGATTATATATGGTATATTAGATGTAGGCGCTTTCTAGGTCCTGGCACTATTTGCTGCCAGCATCAAGATTCCCAATAAGTTGCATCTTTCACACCTCTTATCATTACAGATAATCCTCAACTTACAACAGTTTGTTTAGTGAACGTTCAAAGTTGTAACAGCATTGAAAAATGTGACTTATGACCATTTTTCAGAGTTACAACCCAGAATCATGTGATCAAAATTCAGATGCTTGGCAACTGGTTCATATTTATGACCTTTGCTGTGTCCTGGGGTCTTGTGATCCCCTTCTGACAAGCAAAGTCAATGGGGAGGCCAGATTCACTTAACAACCAGGTTACTAATCAACTGCAGTCATTCACTTAACAACTATGGCAAGAAAAGTCGTTAAATGGGGCAAAACTCACTTAACAAATGTCTCACTTAACAACAAAAATTTTGGGCTCATAAGTCTAAGGCTACCTGTATCTACATTACTTTCATATCATCTGTCTTACAAGCAGTCAAAGAGAATGCTCCAGCTCTACAATTATTAGTTAGCTCTATGAGTCCTGTGCTATTTGTTAAAATCAATTCAGTGGTTACCATGTTGCCCCAAACTATTTCTATCACATTGAGCAGAAATATTGTCAGTGAGAAAGCAATATGGCAAATTAATGTTTTGTAACAGGCCAGTCATGGGTAGGAGGTGGCAAAAGCAGGCAATGTTGTACAGCATGCAGAGTCACTTTCTGTGAGAAATGGCAGCCATATAAATTTGATAGATAGATAGATAGATAGATAGATAGATAGATAGATAGATAGATAGATAGATAGATAGGAGTGATGAAATATGTTTTATGATGTCACTACATGCATATCTCCATATTGGTGTCATTATAGTTTGTTGTGGATGCCACTGAACAGAATGTTTACTGGTTCCTCTTATTGGGCCTATTTCTCAGGAGAAATATATTATACTGCAGAAAGGAAGCATGACTGGTGAACCACAAGAAGAAAAAAAACAGCTTTTGGTAAAACATCTGAGGCAACTAATGCTCATATTAGCTATTTATAGCAAAACCTGAACATGATTCAGACACTACCAGGATTCATGTTTAAAATGGCACAAAAAGACTGAAATCAGAATAAAATAAAAAAATAATTAAAAAATCAATACCTATTTAGTCCTGAGGATTGTTTTATATTTAAGAAAGGTAACATTACAATGAGAGTAGGGTTACAATATGTCTGGATTTTCTCAGATGTATCTTACTTTTCAGGTGTTAAATTTCCATCAACTGGGGATTTTAAAAAAATCTAAACATTTCAGAGACACCTTGGTAAGAGCATTGATGCCTCACTGGCTTCACTAGTGATAGGAGAAGGGATGATAAAAGGACAGTAGTGGTATGATTGTATCAGTCTGTTTTAAGTTTTTAAATCCTACCTTCTTTTATTGTGAAGCTTCACTGATTAAGTCAGAGATAGTCTGACACAGAACAGAGTTTCTCCTCACAATATTTTACTCTTGCAGGATCTATAAACAGAAAGAGCCTTGGTGGAGCAGTGGGCTAATGCCTCCTTAAGTAACACCAGCTGCCTGCAATTAGTGCAGGTTCGCATCCCACCAGGCTCAAGGTTGACTCAGCCTTCCATCCTTCCGAGGTAGGGAAAATGAGGACCCAGATTGTTGCGGGCAATAAGCTGACTTTGTAATAATGCCGCTTGGGGGGGGGGCAAAAGCCCTAATAAGCAGGCATATACATAGAATGAAGGCTATTGCTAAGCATATTGATTTGTGCTTAGATTGTAAGCCGCCCTGAGTCTTCGGAGAAGGGCGGGATATAAATGGGATTAAAAAAAAAATCCAGCAAAAACACAAAATATTTTATTTATTTACAGGTAGTCCTCAACTTTCAACAGTGCATTTAGTGACTGTTTGAAGTTACCACAGCATTGGAAAAAGTGACTTATGATCATTTTTCATACTTATAACTATTGCAGCATCCCCATGCTCATCTGATCAAAATTCAGGCTCTTGGCAACTGACTCATATTTATGATGGTTGCGGTGTCTCGGGGTCAGGTGAGCAACTTTTGTGACTTTCTGTCAAGCAAAGTCAATGGGGAAACCAGATTCACTTAACAACCATATTACTAACTTAATAACTTCAATGATTCACTTAACAACTATGGCAAGAAAGGTCGTAAAATGGGGCAAAACTCACTTAATAATTGCCTTTCTTAGCAATGGAAATTTTGAGCTCACTTGTGGTTGTAAGTCGAAAACTAACTGTATTTGTTTCTTTCTTTATTAAATTATATACTGTCCATCTCCCTGATAATGCAACCCTGGGCATGAATGCTACTGAAATAACATTTGCTTCCTCATAACTGGCCTATCCCTATACAGAAATCCCAGTAAAAACAAAAAATAATGTCTTAATATCTGACATAGAGCAGTGGTTTCTAAGTCTTTCCTGAAAAATAAAATGGTTTCTGTGAAATATATGCCTCTGTCTCTGTCTTTTATCATGCCCATTTTTGCATTAACCGTTCCCTTCATCTCTCCAATTTTCTTGAAGAGATCTCTGGTCCTCCCTATTCTATTGTTTTCTTCTATTTCTTTGCACTGTTCATTTAAGAAGGCATTCTTATCTCTTCTAGCTATTCTCTGGAATTCTGCATTCAATTGGGAGTATCTTTCTTTTTCTCCCTTGCCTTTCATTTCCCTCCTGTCCTCAGCTATTTGCAAAGCTTCCTCAGACAGCCATTTTGCTTTCTTGCATTTCTTTTTCTTTGGGATGGTTTTAGTTGCTACCTCTTGTACAACGTTGCAAACCTCTGTCCATAGTTCTTCAGGAACTCTATCTATCAGATCTAATTCCTTAAATCTATTTGTCACCTCTACTGTATATTCGTCAGGGATATGATTTAGTTCATACCTGAGTGGCCTAGTGCTTTCCCCTACTTTCTTCAGTTTAAGCCAAAACTTTGCAATGAGAAGGTCATGGTCTGAGCCACAGTCAGCTCCTGGTCTTGTTTTTACTGACTGTACAGTATAGAGCTTCTCCATCTTTGACTGCAGAGCACATAGTCAATCTGATTTCTGTGTTGACTGTCTGGTGATGTCCATGTGTAGAGCCGTCTCTTGGGTTGTTGGAAAAGAGTGTTTGCTATGACCATCGTATTCTCTTGACAAAATTCTATCAGCCTGTGCCCTGCTTCATTTTGTACTCCAAGGCCAAACTTGCCTGTTATTCCGGTTATCTTTTGGCTTCCTACTTTAGCATTCCAATCCCCCAAGATGAAAAGGACATCATTTTTTGCTGTTAGTTCTATAAGGTGCTGTAGGGCTTCATAGAACCGGTCAATTTCATCCTCTTCAGCACCAGTGGTTGGGGCATAGACTTGGGCTACTGTGATATTGAATGGTTTGCCTTGGATTCAAACTGAGATCATTCTGTCATTTTGGGGATTGTATCCCAGTATTGCTTTTCCTACTGTTTTATTGACTATGAAGGCTACTCCATTTCTTCTGAGGGATTCTTGCCCGCAGTAGTATACGTGATGGACATCTGAATTAAATTCACCCATTCCTGTCCATTTTAGTTCGCTGATTCCTAAGATGTCGATGTTCAGTCTTGTCATTTCTTGTTTGACCACGTCCAGCTTGCCTTGATTCATAGATCTTACATTCCAGGTTCCTATGGAGAAAAAATCTTTACAGTATTGGACTTTCCTTTCACCACCAGATACATCCACAGCTGAGCGTCCTTTCGGCTTTGGCCCAGTCGCTTCATTTTTTCTGGCGCTACTAGTACTAGTCCTCTGCTCTTCCCCAGTAGCATATTGGACATCTTCCGACCTGAGGGGCTCATCTTCCAGCGTCATATCGTTTTGCCTTTTGGTACTGTCCATAGGGTTTTCATGGCAAAGATACTGGAGTGGGTTGCCATTTCCTTCTCCAGTGGATCACATTTTGTTAGAACTCTCTGGTATGACCTGTCCGTCTTGGGTGGCCCTGCATGGCATAGCTCATAGCTTCACTGAATTAAGCAAGCCCCTTCGCCACGACAAGGCAGTAATCCATGAAGGGGGCCTAACCAGTACACCAGTCTAAATTTCTTTTTCCTTCCTTCCTTCTTTCCTCCCTCGCTCCCTCCCTCCCTTCCTTCCCCTTGACATTCAGCAAGTAATTTCTATATTTTTTCCGTTATGAGATGAATCATTTGGTAGCAACATCTTCAGGGAAGAAACTGTGTCCATATCTGATGGTATATATTTACATCTGAAACTTTTTTTTTCTATAGATTTTCTGAAATTCCAGTATTGTTTTATATCAAAGATCAGAACATTTTATCTGCTGTCAAGATTATAGAATATATGTGTACATAATCAAAAGTTCATCAACCAAGGATTTTTTAATCATGTTATAAATCAGTTCTATAAACTTACAGCTTTTCTACTTATATATAATTCTAATAAACTCTTTTGCTATCCGTATTTTAAAAGCAATTGAGAAAGCATTTGTCACAAGCATTGACTCATACACTCAAAAATAGCTTTGAGTAGGACGATTCAGCACCTACATCACTTTAGCATACTTGATTTATTACTAGTTGTTCTTTGAAACATCAGCACAATGGAGAACTAATGGATTCTAGTACTTTGTGTTTCATTTTAATTCACAGCATCTTAAAAGACTATGGATTTGAATATATAGCATGATGTGTTCTTGAAGTTCTGTGAAATAATGTTTCAGTTATCTCTGCTTGATTCTTAAACAAATATCTTTTTATATGATTTATGGTGATGTTCAAACTAAGAAGTCAGTAATTCCAAGAAACCAGAAACGTTAACAGAAAAACAAAGTGTAACTTCTAGCTGTGATTTAAGAGTAGAACAAGCTAGAATTGCATGGTTTGAGTGTTCCTATTGACAGTTGACATCAAAGAAGAAAACATGTGATCTATGCATCTTTCTATCTATTAATAGTAATTCAGGAATCTGAAAATGCTTTTGTTTTAAACATGTATATGCTTTGCCTTAATTTGTTACATATACTGCTATAATACTGGAATATATTTGCATAAATAATCTCATTCATAAAACTGTAAAATGAAATTAACTGCCATAATACCTCAGTCCACATGTATCCATTCTTAACTCAAAATTACATGAGGAAAATTATTTAAGTAAATTCAGGAGTATTTAACACAGAAAGAAAATAGGATTAATTCAATTTTCTGTTGTCTGCTGCTTTTGTTCCCATTCTGAAATAGAGGCTTATCAAAGCAAGAGTTATCTTTTTTCTGAAAGCAACTAGGCCTACAAGTTCTTAAAGACCACATTAAGTCCACGATTAAAAAAATACATTGGCAAGCATCATTCTGTAGGATATGTTGGATTCTTCTTGCTCATTAGGCCTTGGAAACATGAGAAGCAATTTTAGACAACATATCGAGGACATTGGTTTTTCAAATCAGTCTGGTTCATAACCTTGAAGCATGTGGGATTTTTGTAAATAAGTACGTGCTAGCCTTTTAACTCTTCTATCTCACAGTTCTGAAATTCTACCAGGCCTTTCAGTTTGTTCAGCTTGGATTGCCTTCCACTGTCCTTTTGGAGTGCTTTCACTATACCAGCATACACGCCTTAAGGAGACTTGCTCACAGACTTTAAATGTTCTTTTGATGCCTTCTCTGCAGGGAATTTATGGGATGGAAAATGCACTTGCAGCAGCAGGAGGGGACCAACTCCAGAGTTTTCTCAGAAAGAGACCTGAATCAAGAGACTGCACAATCGCAAACTAAGGGGTAAGGAAAGAAGGGGGAAGATGTTCAGGGTAACCACACCCTAGAATCTCTCAAGGTATATCTACTAGTTTAGAAACTTAAAGGTTTAGGCTGTGGTTTGTTCTCCAAGTTTGTTTCAATATAAACTTACAGGTTTAGTTTGTCAAGATGTTATTAGCTGTAAGCAAATAATTACATTCCATTGGATCTCATTGTCTCTTCTCTTGGCATGGGTCTGACAATTTTGGATGACTTTTATTTATCCTATCATGAAAAAAATTCCCTGGCAGAGAATGTGACTTCTTCCGATTAAATATCGTTCTGGAAGATCTTTTTGTTTTGCTCAGGTCTGCACCACTATAGGGATTCTCCACTTCTCCTTGGGTCTGAAATGTGTTCTATATATTTTTAGCCTGTTTGTTTCTTTTTATCTGTTTCACTTTGGTGGCTTTATGGTCATAATAAAGGTTTGACTGATTGATTGATTGCAATATCCACTGAGGAGGTAGATCAGGGGTGTCAAACTCCAACGTCACGTGAAGTGTCACAACGTATCACGACTTTTTTGCCACTGCCAGCAATGGGGTGGGCGCAGTTTCGCTATTAGATCTTGATGAAACAAAAGATGGCAAAGATTAAAATGGAATGTTACATAAATGAGCTAACTTTTTTATCTGGTATTCTACCATTTTCTGATTTTGATCAATTACTAGTTCTTGGCATGGTCCTTTAAAAATAAGACTACTGTTGTGAGGATAAGCAAGATAATGAAGGACATTAACACATATGAATGGGTTTATAGATGCAATTTAACAGCTACAATGCAGTCACCGCCAACCTCATATGGTAGGCAATTAAAACCTTCAGAAATCATTGTAGTTTTAAAAAAAGAGTAAGACTACCATTTTTAAAAAGTCAATTTATATTGAACACATTTTTGTTGGTGCATAGTAGTCCTGCTGTTGTGTAGGGGTTTCTCATTACTGAGCCAATTGTTAAAAAGAAAAAAAAACATTGCTGAGAAAGAAAGTTTTGAGTATTTTCTGTGCATTAGCAGCTACCATCTAGCTGTTACTGGATCTGAACAGAATTGCAGAGACTGCTTTAGATTCCCACTGGGCTTAAGGACATAGTTTGCTGCTCAAATATGACTAGTAGATGTTGGGACTGAATTTAATTTCATGAGATTTCAAATGTTAGGCCAGAGGTTCTGGTATATCCAATCTATACTCATCCCAGGTTTATTTATCATATTTCAACAAGGACAAGAGAGAAAATATTTTCTTAATATATTATATAGAAACCATTTCAGAAATTACTTGTTTTGTTACAAGTACATATGCCTGCTCATTTATTTTTTGTTTAATTCTTATAATTGAATCCTCATTTAAAATGGAACAAAGGTGTGAAATTAGCACTCAAAATAGAACAAATAAAGATTTACTAACCCCCATAGCAGCCTTTGCAAACAATCTCCATTATTAGAGAATATTTTTAATACAGCATTTTGGTTTTTTAAAAAAGTACTGTTACTAATTACAATGGGCAGCAGTGATATTTTACTCAAGATGGAAGCAAATCTCACTTTCTGGGTTTATGTTCCAGGAGATTATATAAACACCTGAGACCAGCATTAAAGGGATAGGGATGGCTTCCATACTTTGGGCTGGTTCAGGCATGCCAGATTAGGAATAATTTGGTTTGACACACATACACACACACACACACACACAGATTGAAAGAAAGAGGGATATCCAGTGTGCTGTCCTACTCACTCACACAAGTAACTGTGGTTTAGTGGGTTTATTAATATTCCCCAGCAATTCCCTTCATCAAAAACTCAGAACTGTCTCAATTAAGTCCAGTCACAAGCAGATCAATGCTAGTCCAAAGAGTAATGGCCAATGATTCCACAAGGCATGCATGCGCGGATCTGGCATGCATTACGGAAACTTGGTTGGGCTCGGAAGTAGGGGTCCCTCTGACTGAGTTATACCCCCCAGGATTCCGTGTGCTACACCGGCCACGGGCTCAGCGTAGGGGTGGAGGAGTGGCGGTGGTTATTCGGGAGACTTTATGTCCGCGGGAGACTACCATTGTCCAGATTGGCGGGAGTGAGTCCCTCCTCCTGAGATGCGGCCCCTGGGCTCAGATGGGCTTGTTGCTCACATACCTGGTGCCCAGCTGTGTGGCAACAGCCCTGCCCGGGCTGCTCAACACCCTCTCAGGGTTGGCGGTGGAGTTCCCCAGGCTTATAGTTCTGGGTGACTTCAACCTGCCTTCCCTGGGAGGGTCGTCGGAGTTAGCCCGGGAGTTCATGGCTTCCATGATGGCCATGGACCTGACCCAGGTAATTCAAGGCCTGACTCATGTGGGGGGTCACACTCTCGACCTGGTGTTCCTGTCTGGACAGTGGTTGGATGATCTGGGAGGGGGTTCGCCAGTCATTGTTCCCCTGTCATGGTCCGATCATCATCTCCTGCGGCTGGTCTTCCGTTATGCCATCCCCAGCTGCTGGGCTGCGGAACCGACTAGGTGGTTCCACCCCAGGGGCCTAATGGACCCAGAATGGCTCCAGATGGCGCTTGGGTGTTTACCCATCGCCCTCACTCACAGCCCAGGTGATGCCTTGGTGGGTGCCTGGGAAAAGGTGGCCACTGAGGCACTCAACCGTGTTGTACCCTTAAGACCCCTGACCCGGTGCAGATCCCGTTGGGCTCCATGGTTTTCTGTGGAGCTCTGGGAGATGAAGCGTCGGAGACGGGGTCTAGAGAGCGGTTGGAGGTCCAGTTGTTCCAAATCTGACCGATTGCATTAAGAACCTTTATAAGATCTTATCTTGCGACGATGAGGACAGCGAAGGCTAATTACTTTGTTGCCCTCATCGTGTCCGCAGATAACCGCCTGGCCACCCTGTTTAGGGTGACTCTCTCCCTCTTTAATAAGAGGTGAGGGAGGAGCCCTTGCAGGGGTGTGCCGAGGAGTTTAGTCATCATCTGACAGACAAAATCGCTCAGATCCGGGACGGTTTGGACTCTAACTGGGCAGAGTCTGATGTGGAGGAATCGGACGGTCTTGAGTATGCTATCTGGACTGAGTTCGATCCTGTTTCCCCTGATGATGTGGACAGGATTATGGGGAGTCTGAGTTCTACCACCTGTTTATTGGACCCGTGTCCTTCATGGCTGATTTATGCGGCTCTGGAGGAGACACGGAGCTGGTTCCAGGCAGTAATATCTGCCTCTTTGAGTGAGGGTGTCTTCCCTGCCGCTTTGAAGGAGGCAGTGGTGAGGCCCCTTCTCATGAAGCCTGCCCTGGACCCAGCGATTTTAAACAACTATAGTCTGGTCTCCAACCTTCGCTTTTTGGCGAAGGTTGTTGAGAGTGTGGTGGCGCATCAGCTTCCTCTGTTCCTGGAGGAAACTGATTATCTGGACCCGTACCAATTGGGTTTCAGGCCCGGGTACAGCACGGAGATGGCATTGGTCGCACTGGTGAATGATCTCTGGCGGGCTCGGGACAGGAGTTGTTCCTCTCTCCTAGTTCTATTAGATCTCTCAGCGGCTTTTGATACCATCGACCATGGTATCCTACTGCAGTGTCTCAGGGGGTTGGGAGTGGGAGACACTGTTTTGCAGTGGTTTTCCTCCTATCTCCTGGGCCGCTCGCAGTCGGTGTTGACGGGAGGGCAGAGGTCCACCCCGAGGCCTCTCGTTTGTGGAGTTCCTCAGGGGTCGGTTCTCTCTCCCCTCCTGTTCAACATCGATATGAAGCCGCTGGGCGACATCATTCGTGGTTTTGGGGTGGGGTATCATCAGTACGCTGATGATACCCAACTTTTTTTCTCCACCCTGAACCAACCCAGTGATGCCCTCGCCGTGATGTCCTGTTGCCTGGAGGCGGTCCGGGTCTGGATGGGGAGAAACAGGCTTCGTCTCAATCCCACCAAGACTGAGTGGCTGTGCATACCGGCATCTCGGACTAACCAGTTCATTCCACCTTTAATGATGGGGGGTGAGGTGTTACCCCCCGTCGATAGGGCTCGCAACTTGGGCGTCCTCCTGGATTCACGGCTCAGTTTTGAAGACCATATAGGAGCCGTGACCACGGGGGCCTTTGCCCAGGTTCGCCTGGTGCGCCAGTTGCAGCCCTACTTAGACCGAGATGCCCTGCACACAGTCACTCATGCACTTGTGACCTCCCGATTGGACTACTGCAATGCTCTCTACATGGGGCTGCCCTTGAGGACCACTCGGAGGCTTCAGCTGGTGCAGAATGCAGCCAAGCAGGTTGTGATGGGGGTTTCCCGATACTCCCATGTAATACCTCTGCTCCGTGAGCTGCACTGGCTTCCGGTTGCCCTCCGGGTGAGATTCAAGGTGCTGGTGATGACCTATAAAGCCCTAAATGGCTTGGGTCCGGGATATCTGAGGGAACACCTGCTGCCGGCATCAAGCTCCCTTCGTCCTGTGCGCTCCCACAGGGAGGGTCTTCTCAGGGTACCGCCGGTAAAAGATTGCCGGCGGATAATACCCAGGGGGAAGGCCTTCTCTGTGGGTGCGCCTGCCCTTTGGAACCAGCTGCCCGTAGAGCTTAGTACTGCCCCTGACCTTCGCTCATTCCGCCGGGACCTGAAGACTTGGCTCTTTGAGATTTCTGGCCTGGACTGAGAGTATTAATTGGGGTTTTAATTGGATTTTAATTGGGGTTTTATATTTATTCAAGGTCTAAAGGTAATCATTTTAACTGTTCTTAATTTTTGTAATTGTTGTATTATTATTTTAAAAACCTTGTGAACCGCCCTGAGTCCTATGGGAGAAGGGCGGTATATGTCTAATAAAGATAAAGATAAAGAAGGCACTTGAAAGTTTCCCAATCAAAATAAATCTACCATGCAAAATTAAATCCACAATACAAGAGTGTTCACAAGGCATGGTCCAAGTCAAGCCACGGTGTCAATCCAAAACAAGGCAGGAATCACAACAACCAGAAAACACACAGCTAGGAAATGAACACATTCCCAGCATCACCTCCGTCTGTCTGCTGTGCTAAATAGCCAGCTTCTGGTGTAGCCCATCAAGAAGGGTGAGGCTTTCTCCTCATGGTAATCTGGCTGTCCTTTGCTGCTCCTGCCTTTTCTCTGCCCTACATGCTCTTGGATCAAGTGCAGAAGATGGTTCCTCTTTCTCATCCCTGACTGGCTGCAGCTGCATGCTTTCCCCATCAGACATCCTCAGGGCTGTCCTGCTGCAGCTGCACTTTAGCCAAATCACTCTCAGACAGCTGCTTGGAACCATTGGCCAACTCCCCTCCTGACGTGCCAGAAGCTGGTTCATCCTCCCCTGATCTGACATCTGAAGAGGTATCTGGGAAAGTGTCTGAGGGAGTCATCACATCCAGCAAGGAATATAAATACTCATCAATATTGTGATTTTAAAAACATATTTCCTTGTACTGCTAAAAAATCCTTATTCCTAGTTAAATGTTCTGCATTCCCAGGGCAGTAAAAGCAAATTCTATTTTATTCTGTAGTTATAGTGGAACTATGATTGGAATTTAAAATAACAAACTAAGTTTTAATCAGTTACATTTTTAAAAAAAAAAGCAGGATTGGCAAACTCATTTTTTCCGTTTATTATATCATTATTGTCAAAATAATTTAAAACAAGCAATGGAAGGGTAGGGAAAACATAACTAACATACATAATGTCAACTCTACAAATGAGCATGGCTGCAGCCATTTTCCTTCTCATTCTAGGTTGCCACAGAGAATGGAGGGAGGGGGGTTGCCCAAGTGCTTCGCTAGTCAAAATAATCTTTTGTCCCATGGGATCCAAGGTCATTTCTGCTCCCGAGACTAGGGACTGGGCGTTGCATAAAAAGGCCGTCAAATAATCATATTGGGGAACATAATTGCTTGCATAGCTTTTATGGGTGGAAAATTGTATTGGAAATATGTATTGGAAAATTGTTACTTGTGTATCCAGACTTGGTTTCACTCTTGATTGTGCTGATACTTTCTACTAATAAACTTAGTACAAAGTTCTTTGAGGACTTTGCAAGCCTCAGAGTTCTGCTTTATTTGTCTCTGTCTGTTGGAACCATGACACATAACTGAATAACAGCATCTGGAGTATTGATCAATACTGCAAGGGTATAGTTATTTTAATGAATAGCCAACAGCTATAAATACAGTTCAGATTATTTACTTGCTTTCTTATGTAGTTTTATTTTATTTTATTTATTTATTTTATTACATTTATATACCGCCCTTTCCCGGAGGACTCAGGGCGGTTTACAGGGAATTAAAAACCAAAAATACAAAAGTTAAAACCAGTTTAAAAAAGATTAAATTTATCCCTGTACAAATAAAACCCCAATTAAAATAAATTCATCCTCAGCCTGGGCCAGAGAGCTCGAAGAGCCAGGTCTTCAGGCCCTGGCGGAATGAATGGAGGTCGGGGGCAGTCCTCAGCTCCACTGGCAGCTGGTTCCAGAGGGCAGGCGCCCCCACTGAGAAGGCCCTATCCCTGGGTGTTACCCGCCGGCAATCTCTTACCGGTGGGACCCTGAGAAGACCCTCCCTGTGGGAGCGCACTGGACGAAGGGAACTTGATGCTGGCAGCAGGTGTTCCCTCAAATACCCCGGACCCAAGCCATGTAGGGCTTTATAGGTAATGACCAGCACCTTGAATTTCACCCGGAGGGCAACCGGAAGCCAATGCAGCTCGCGGAGTAGAGGTGTTACATGGGAGTATCAGGAGACCCCCATTACAACTTGTGCGGCCGCATTCTGCACCAGTTGAAGCCTCCGAGTGGTCCTCAAGGGCAGCCCCATGTAGAGAGCGTTGCAGTAGTCCAAACGGGAGGTCACGAGCGCATGAGTAACTGTGTGCAGGGCATCTCGGTCCAGATAGGGACGCAACTGGCGCACCAGGCGAACCTGGGCAAAAGCCCCCCTGGTCACGGCTCCTATGTGGTCTTCAAAATTGAGTCATGAATCCAGGAGGACGCCCAAGTTGTGAGCCCTATCAACGGGGGGTAACACCTCACCCCCCATCGTTAGAGATGGAATAGTCTAGTTGACCCGAGATGCCGATATGCACAGCCACTCAGTCTTGGCGGGATTGAGACGAAGCCTGTTTCTTCCCATCCAGACCTGGACCGCCTCCAGGCACCGGGACATCACGGCGAGGGCATCACTGGGTTGGTTCGGGGTGGAAAGAAAAAGTTGGGTATCATCAGCGTACTGATGATACCCCACCCTGAAACCACGAATGATCTCACCCAGCGGCTTCATATAGATGTTGAACAGGAGGGGAGAGAGAACCAACCCCTGAGGAACTCCACAAATGAGAGGCCTCGGGGCGGATCTCTGCCCTCCCGTCAACACCGACTGCGAGCGGCCCAGGAGATAGGAGGAGAACCACCGTAAAACGGTGCCTCCCACTCCCAACCCCCTGAGACGCCGCAGCAGGATACCATGGTCGATGGTATCGAAAGCCGCTGAGAGATCTAATAGGACCAGGACAGAGGAGCAACCCCTGTCCCTAGCCCTCCAGAGATCATTCACCAGCGCGACCAATGCCGTCTCCGTGCTGTGTCCGGGTCTGAAACCCGATTGGTACGGGTCCAGATAATCAGTTTCCTCCAGGAACAGAGGAAGCTGATGCGCCACCACACTCTCAACAACCTTCGCCAAAAAGCGAAGGTTGGAGACTGGACGATAGTTATTTAAAACAGCCGGGTCCAAGGCAGGCTTCTTGAGGAGGGGTCTCACCACCGCCTCCTTCAAGGCAGCAGGGAAGACACCCTCCTTCAAAGAAGCAGTTATTACTGCATGGAACCAGCCTCGTGTCCCCTCCCGGGCCGCATAAGCTAGCCAGGAGGGGCACGGATCCAACAAACAGGTGGTGGTGCTCAGCCTCCCCATGATCCTGTCCACATCATCAGGGGAAACAGGGTCGAACTCAGTCCAGATAACATGCTCAAGACCGTCCGATTCCTCCACATCAGACTCTGCCCAGTCAGAGTCCAGACCGGTCCGGATCTGAGCGATTTTGTCCGCCAGATGATGACTAAACTCCTCGGCTCCTCCCCGCAAGGGATCCTCCCTCACCTCCTGGTTAAGGAGGGAGCGAGTTACCCTAAACAGGGCGGCCGGGCGATTATCTGCGGACACGATAAGGGCAGCAAAGTAGTTAGACTTCGCCGTCCTTATCGCCGCAAGATAAGACCTTATAAAGGTTCTTAACTGCAATCGGTCAGATTCGGATCGGCTGGACCTCCAACCGCTCTCTAGACCTCGTCTCCGACGCTTCATCTCCCGGAGCTCCACAGAGAACCATGGAGCCCAACGGGATCTGCGCCGGGTCAGAGGTCGCAAGTGTACAACGCAGTCAAGTGCCCTGGCGGCCGCCCTTTCCCAGGCATCCACCAGAGCATCGACTGGGCTGTGGGTAAGGGTGATGGGTATAGGCCCAAGTGCCCTCTGGAACCGTTCCGGGTCAGTTAGGCGCCTGGGGCGGAACCACCTGGGACATTACTTTCAATCGTCCACAACAAAGATGTAAAATAGTCTTTTGGCACTGAGAAGCATAAGTAGATGATGATGATGATGATGATGATGATGACGACGACGACGACAATATGATGATGACAGTGACGATTTTATTTGGTCTACCACCAACTTTCAACTTAGTCAAGTATTTACAGCAGCAAATATGAAAACATTTTAAATAGTAAATCAAATGCAAACATTACATTTAAAATCCGCCCAAAGCTCTGCATCTTGGCTACTATTCTAAATGCAGAGCAAGTAAGATTTAAACACAACCCTCCAAGGGCAACAATGTGCAAGTCTATTTTCTACTGCTGGATAAATAGACCTGAGACTGAATTATACTGTGGGATGCATAAAGGTTATGGTGTCCCCCAGGCTACTCAACCTCTGTATGTAATCAGTGCATTAGTGATTATCAGGAATTATAGGTCTGGGTGTCCTCTATGCAGATAATATTCAGGATTCTTCTTTCCATTGTGATCAAGCATGCTAAGATTATTGAGTTGCTACTTGAACCAGATTGAAGATAATGCAAATGGGAATGGACTTTTCCTGTTTTGTTCTTTCTTCAAAGGATCAGTTGTGGATATGCTCTTTGATAAAAAGTGCCTATTTGCCATTTGTTCATGATGTTTCATTGTGCATGAAATGAGATTATCTTATTTCTATGATCTACCCACTAGTTATTTCCCAGTAAAATTACTTCAATGCACTGTATAGAGATCCCTTTGAGGAGATTTAGAAACTACAAGAGTCTAGGATGAGGGGACTAGGCTGTGCAAGGTAGGTTTTATCATAGCAGGAGCACATTGCACGTATTTTTAGCTAAGCCTCATTGGCTCTCAAATTTTACAGTTGCAAGATTCAGAAGTACAGACTATCCAGTGTGAAAGATCTACTCATGAATTAAGACATGCTTTGGATATTAAGGAGCGTGAAGCAAGTGCGGCATCTCAGAAACTACAGGATTTTCTGGTAGCATCACCGGGAACAAATAATGCTATAAAACAATTAGAAGAGCACATACAGAGGTAAAACGTGCTGAAATTTAAATGTACTAAATTATGAGAACTCATAAAAAAATTCTTCTGCAATTTATACTTTCATATGGTTTAGAATCATTGAAACACATAAAGAGGGAGAAATATAGTTAATTTGTATTCTGTTTTGAGACTATGTGTTTTTCTTTTAAGACTTGAAATAGAAAATGCCAGATTGGAAGCTATGACAAACCAGCAAAGTCATAGAATTGAGATACTTCAAAAAGACCTACAGGATAGTGTTTCTGTAAGTCAACCATAATATTTTGGGGAAATAAGATTTCATGTTTAATTGCTTCTCTGTATTTTATAATTTTTAAAAATGTAATATTTCAGACAACTAATATAGCATAGTGAATTAGTTTTCTTATTTTCAGAAGTCATAAATTAATTAAAATTATTGAAATCATGAATGTAACAATAGTAAGGAATAAAAATAACAAAAAAATATTTTTAGAGAATTTTTGAACACTGAAGACATTTGTAACTTGCATAATAACTCTCGATTTCTTTTGTGGTAATCTAGGTTCATAATTGTCTTGAGGAATTGATAACCAGCTTAAAGGCAGCAAAAATCAATCTAGAGGAGCAACTAAACCACCAGGTATTCTGAATATTTTCATAAAAATGAAACAAGCAACAGTATTTTCAAGACAAGGATAATTCACAAAAATTTGACACATTTCACTTTTTTTTATTCCATTTATATCCCGCCCTTCTCCGAAGACTCAGGGCGGCTTACAAGCTTAGCAGTAGCCTTCATTCTATGTATATGCCTGCTTATTAGGGCTTGCAAGCAACTACGTTCCCCAATGTTTTCATCTGGCAAGCTTTTTTATGCAACACCCAATTCCTAGTCGCGGGAGCAATAGATGACCTTGGTTCCCACAGGACAAAAGATTATTTTGACTAACAAAGCACCTGGGCAACTCCCCTCCCTCCGTTCTATGTGGCAATCTAGAATGAGAGGGGAAAATGGCTGCAGCTACACTCATTGTAGAGTTGACAGTTATTTTATTATTATTGTTTTAATTGTGATTATTAATTAAATATTCTTCTAGGACTCGCTTTACTATTTGGACCTTTTAAAAATCTTTTTAGGACTTTTTAAACTTCTTCAACATTCTTGCCAACTTTTAAATTTTATTTTTCATTTCATTTTTTACTTTTGAAAGCAAGTCTTAAAGTGGAAAAATAGTGACATGTGAAAAAGTTTCTTAATTGTTTTATTTTGTATTCACTAAGACTTATTAGCCTAGGAATATTGAGAAAACCCAGCTCCAGCAATGACGGTGTGGAGCGGCTCGGGCTCTTGGGCAGGGGCGGACGGAAGACCCAGGCAACAGGTGTTGCAGGCAAGCGGGGGCCCTCGAGTCCAGAGGCCCGCCGCCCCTAACGGCAGTCTACGACGGCCATCCGGATCGACTAGCAATGTTCCTGGGAAGGTGATTAAACACATGGACCAATATGTGCAAACCTATGCATCCCAGTGGGCAATGGTGGCGGCGGTGATGGCCTGTTTGCAGGGAGAGGCTGCAGCCTGGGCGGCCGACCTGTATTGCGACCACGCCCATGAACTTGGGGACATTGGACTCTTTTTGGAGGCGCTTCGGGGACGTTTTGAGGACATCTCTCGGGTGCACCGTGCCGAGGCCGAAGTGTTGACTTTGCGACAGCAGGGCAGGCCGGCAGTGCACTATGTTGGGGAGTTCCGGAAGGTGGCCGGGAAACTGCGCTCCTGGCCAGAGCGCCTTCTGGTGCATCACTTCAAGGCCGGGCTCGACAGTGCTCTTCGCCGGGCCTGTGTGGTGCGTGGTGTCCCGGCTTGCCTTCAAGAATGGTTTCGAGTGGCCATCGAATTGGCCATCGGATTACAGGACGTGCGAGGGAGGCCCGAAGGTGTGGCTGGGGGACGGCAGCCTGTCAAGACAGCAAGACCAGAGGAGCGGCCTGGGGTGATGTCGATAAAACCCCCAGTTCAGGCGTCACGAGCAGCTATCCGATGCTTCAGGTGTGATCAGCCAGGCCATCGGGCGGCTGAGTGCCCACTGCCACCAGCTTGGGTGGTTCCCTCTGCTCCCCCAGCGCGGGGCCTGTCCGCGAGGAAGAGTGTAGAGCGGTCACGGGCCGCTCACCAGGTGGCCGACGGAATGTCCGGGACAATGAGCCCTCCACGGGTGACCGTTCCGGTGGCCGCCCATCCCATGCCGTACGAGGGCCCTGAGGACCAGGAGCAGGAGGAGGACCCGATGGTGAGTGCTCCAGTGTGTCCGTTTGTGTTCCCGGTGGTGCTGGTGAGCCCGCTAACGGGGCACAAGAGGGCATTCAAAGCCTTGGTTCGGGGAGTACCCGGTGCCTCATCAGCCAGGCGACCGCGGCGGATGTGGGTGTCCGGCTGCGACGCCTGGCAGTCCCTCTCCAGTTCCAGCAAGTGGACGGGTCCCTTTTGGGTGGGGCTCCCATAACCCCCATCACAGAACCAATCAGACCGGAGTTGGGGGACCATTGGGACCTTACGGTTCATCGTGGTGCCCTCCATGACGGAGGCCGTCATCCTGGGACTCACATGGCTGGACAAGGGGCCCACGATCTGGTGGGAGGGGGGCTGTCGACACCTTCGACTAGGCCTGGGGCCCCGGCCGCCTCTCCAACACGCCTTTATAGGCCCGGATGACGCCGGAAACCAAGTGAAGGCCTATGGGGTTGGGAAAGTCCAGGAGGCCCAGGTGCCCCAGGACTACTCCGACCTAATGGAGGTGTTCAATGAGCGGGAGTGTGACACGTTGCCGCCCCACCGGGCCACGGATTGCGCCATCGAGTTGGAGCCCGGTGCCAGGCTGCCCAAACCCTGCATGTACGCCATGTCGCCAAAAGAGATGCAAGAGATGCTTGTTCAGGTTGATGAACTTTCTTGCCATTTGGACGTTGAGTCAACAAGATGTACCCACCTGGAATCTACCAATTGTGAACTGCGTGAACAATTAGCATCTATGAAGACACTCCAAAAGAATCATGAAAAATTAGAAAAAAGCAAATTGCAACTAGAAGAAGTAGCTAACCTCAAACGCCAAGTACAGGGTAACTTAATAGATCTCAGCCAAGTGAAACAATACGAGAGATCGAAGAACGAGCTAGAAAAGACATAAGACAAAAATTGGAAGAAGTCAAATGTCGAGCCCCGCAGGCCCGACATTCAGCGGTGAACGGCGCGCCAAGGCTGGAGGCCCTTCCCCCACCCACGCGCCCTTCCCGAACTACTCACCGCAGGCCCGACAGCCCAGCACAGCTACCGCACGTTCCCTGGGCCCACCGGCCGGCCTTCCTGCCTTGACCGACCACGCTGCTGCCGGCGGAGCTCCCATCTGATGCCGCGCATGCGCAGGAAGGGCCAGTGAACGGAGCGGCTGACAGGAGGCCTAGAGTGACTGGTACGGCTGTATGCAGCACCGGGGTGGTTACCCGGGGCTGCTGGCAGGTGGCGGAGCCAGCGGACGCTGCCCTAGGAGTTTTTTCCACCAGCCGGCAGGCGGACGCCACCTTGAGAGCCCCCCCCATGCAAACGAATGATGGGGAAGGACATTTGGGCCAACCGAGTGCCTGGTGGATGGCAGGGACCTTCCGGCTGGGTTGTGGTGGGATTGAGTGGGTGAGGTGTGGATGGGGGGGTCATGGGGGACACGGAGCCTGGTGGGGGGAGGGGGGCTTTCAGGGGGGGAAGCGGGATAAAGCAGACGTACCTGGGCACCGAGGAGGAAGGCGTGTCAGGAGATGCCGGGCGCCAAGCCAAGGAAAGGCATGGGTGGGGAGGAACGGGAGATTTGTAGAGGGAGGTGGGCGGAAATTAGCCCCTGGGCGTGGTGCTATCGGGCATGGTGGTTTCTTGGGTGTGGTGATTGTTATGTTGGTGGGCTGTTATAAAAGCAGCGTTGGGAGCAGGGAGCCGCCAACGCTGACTTTTTTCCTGCTTCGGGTTGCTGTGAAGACGAATAAAAACACATTCAACCCTTTGTGGGTCGTCTCTCGTTCCTGCGAAGCTGTTGTTCCGCTCGCTTCAGGACGAGCTTTGACATCAATTTCTTTTTACAGGTTACTTACTTATTTCCTGTCTTTATTATTGCTATAAATAATTCAAGACAGACCACATATCTGCTATTCCTTTTTCCTCCTATTTTCCTCACAACCACAAATCACTGGCCCAAACTCACCTAGCTGGCTTTGACATACCTAAGGCAGGGCTATAATTCACAGTCTCCTGGTTTCTAGTTTGGTGAATTAATCATTAGACCAGACTGGTTCTTTTAAATAATTGACAAGTATTAACTAAGTTATATTGTTGACAAAATTGCTTAATATTTTCATTAAATCAGGTTGCTATAATCAGACAATATATTAATGATTTAATTAAGTGTACATAAAGGACTTCTTCTCAATTAATACATTTTGTGTCTTAGACACAGGCTGCTTCTCAAGACACTTTGGAACAGATAAGAGCTACTAATAATGCTTCTTTGAGAAATCAATTGGAAAATAGAATTAAAGAATTGGAATCAGAGTTGAGAGAGAGCAGGGAACAAAGCAACCGAAACGAGCGCCAAGTCCTCAGGGAAAGGTTTATTGACGACAAACAAATCCAAGGAAATCAAAGCCAGCGTTGGCTGCTACCCGCAACCACCGCTGTTAAATACTTGTTGAACGTAAACGTCCACACCTCACCCAGCCGCACCAATATCCGCCCATCCCACACTTAAAGACCGTCCCTCCCCGGAACCTCCTTTCGACCCCAAGAGCCCCCCTGCGTCCCCAAAGCTGGAGGGGCCCCAACTGGCCATGTTGTCGGCTGACCGGGTCTGTCGTCTGTTCCCGACCAAATCCCCGCAGCACGCCGAGACTGGGCGGGCTCTGGAACGGTGGACCGACCAAAGGGGAACGGGACGCCCCAGACCGGCCTGCTGGAGCCCCAACAAGGGACCATTGGTCTGGATCCACCCTGGAATCAGCGGCCAACCATGAGGTTGGCTCCTGGCCGCCAGCCACCCCGAATCTGTTTCGCAGAATGTCCATCGTCCGACTGCCTGGGGTGGTGGAGTAGCTCCACTCTTCGCCATTGTCCTCCATCAGGCATCGCTCCCTCCAAACCGACGAGGGGCCCCTCAGCCGGGATTCTTGGCCCCCTTCAGGCTCCCTGTGACCCAGGGAAGAGCCCAGCCACCACTCCCCGGCATGACCATGGCTTCCTCCCTCCCTTGGCTCCACCGCGGAGTCCACAGGCAACGGAGAAATCAATTGGAAAATAGAATTAAAGAATTGGAATCAGAGTTGGCCATCTCAGCCCTCGTTCGGAGAGCAGGGAACAAAGCAACCGAAACGAGCGCCAAGTGTTCAGGGAAAGGTTTATTGATGACAAACAGCAAATCCAAGGAAATCAAAGCCAGCGGGACCGAGTCCTTCCACTGGCTCCGGCGTCGCCTCGGTTGCCAGCCCCATGGCCGACTCAGGCCCATGCCCCGCCGAACCCGCGGGTCCTGCTGGCAGCGAATGGAGGCGAACGGGCCATTGTGCGCATACACGCACTTCTGCAGGCCGTGCATCCCCTTGTCGCCGCTGCTGCTGTTTCGGTGAAAGGCGAGGTGCAGGAGCCGCCCGCCTCAGGTCAGGCTCACCAGGGCGAGGGGTGGGAGGCGAGTGGCTCAAGGCGTGGGCTCGAAAGTGCAGCGCTGGTCGTCGGGGCCCCACTGAATGTCGGGCCAGCGGGACGCGACAGGCCAAACTTTTTATGAAATAAAGTGTATCATTATTCTAAGATGATGTCTTGTTTAACTACTGATTTGTTTCAAACCTTTTGCAGAGCTAATGCAAAATTAGCAGAAGCCGACACTCAACTCTATCATGAGCGTCACAAAAACAAATCTTTACTTGCCAACAGCTTTTTAAATGGAAGCCTTTCTTCAAGTCCTGTCCTGGAAACAGTTCACGTGGGAAATCTTGGCAACAATTTAGCATTAAATAAATCTCTTAAGCTTGGAGGAGGATTTCTGAACACAAATGGAACTGCATTAGCATCAAAAAACAGAGTGGAAGCTTACTTAGCAAAGGTTAGTAATTGCGAATGTCATTCTAAACTGTAATTTCCGTTCAAACTTTAGGGTATATTTATTCTACCCATGCCCAAGTTGGCGGACGTCCTTGCTCGAGCTCCGTGAGGGGCTCCGGCTTTTTTGGCGACCCTGGAAGTTTACAGAGAGACTTTTTGCCTTCTGTGTGGGCAGATGGAACGAGAGAACTGGAGAGGACAGGAGAGAACTGGAAAGAACTGGAGAATGACTCTCCATGCCTAAACTTGCCTCCGTGAGATCGTCGGTTGGCCCGGAGGACCCCGGAAGAGCCGCGGCTTGGGTTGGCTCCGACCAGCTGGCTTTCGGCGGATAATAGCCTGACCAGCTGATTTTCGGAGACGATGAAGCCGCTGCTCGGAACAACGAGGAGGAGAGTTTTACAGCAACAGCGTGTGAAGGAGCGTCTTGGAGCGTTCAGAGCTGAGGAGCAGCGGAGGTTCCCGAGTTTCCTGAGGTTCGTCCCTGCGAGTTCTGGTGACCCTCGGAGGGGCCTTGGCTGGGCCCGGAAGATCCCGGAAGAGCCATGGCTTTAGCGGTTCCAACCCGCTGGTTTTGGGCCGGTAATGGCTCCGACCGGTGGTTTTTCGGAGCCGTTGGAGCTGTGGCTCAGAGCGACACGCGTGTTGTGACTCAGGGCCAGCCTGTGGGTCCGGCAACCGGCTCAGATGTCTCGGATGACTCAGATGAGGGGGAGGAGGAGGGTGTGGAAGACGAACTGGCTGATGATGGCTTGGAGGCTTCGCAGAGCCCCCAGCCGGGGCCCTCTTCTCAGCTGCGTGAGCCCGATAGTGCGGAGGATGATGACCCACAGCTGGCCCTGTTCAAGGACGCCCGACGCAGGAGGCAGTCGAGCAGGAACAAACAGAGAAAGGCTGTGGGACTCCTCGGGAGGAGGCACAGGGAGGCCACGCCCTGAACTCTAAATAAAAGGAGTGTTTGGGGAAGGGCTGGATGCTGAAAGCAACCCTTCCGTTTGAGGATTCAAGTTCCAGTGTTTTTGTTTCTTGTTCTGTTGTTTGAGTAATAAATCTTGGCAGACGCTTTCCAGCCTTAGACGCTCTCCAGTCTCTACTGTTTGAACAGGGGTTTGCCTTATTGCAAGGCCGGTAGCAGGCTGGTTCAGAACAACGCGGAAGAATGGCGTGTGGAGCGATTTGGTTCAGCAGAGTGGCAACGGGACCTGCAGCTGTCTCCCTGAGCTCCGACGACCTTCGGAGGGCCCTGGTTGGGCCCGGAAGACCCCAGAAGAGCTGCGGCTTGTAACGGCCCCGACCAGCTGGTTTTGTCATGTTAGGACTGTTGCCAGCTGATTTTCGGAGCCGGTAGAGCTGCAGCCTGGTACGGTTAGTGCGACTTGCGGAACGGCGGCATGGTGAGGAACAACAATATTAACTATTATGACTGGCAGAGAGGGCTTTATAGCTCCTTGCACTCCATCAGCCAGTGCTGTACCCACCTTCGCCCAATTTCTTTAGGTATGGACTAAAATCTTTACATTTGGAACACCTGCTTATTCTACCATCCAGCAGGCTTTTATATCTACCCCAGTGACTGTCTCTTTGATTCTCCCTCCTTTTTAAAGACTCAGAAGGACCCAGGTGTTGAGCCACTGTGAGAGAGTGGCCCGGAACTACCATCTGCTACCCCCCTTGAGGTGTGAGCTCTATGGGGGGTAGGCCTTATCCTGGTTGTATTTTCTATTCCGCTCCCTGGTCCTGGCCAGCGACCGTCGTGAGAGGATGGTGGCTGGCCTGCTCAGCAGTTATCCAACTCTAGTGGCAGTAGAGTTGACGCGGCGGTTTGGACATCTATTTTCCTCTGTTTCAAGACTCTCCTATTAACTATGGGTCTGCCCTGCTGGACTCTCATAGACAATTGTGGCTCGGCTACGTTACTCTAGAAAGGACCTGTTTGCTCTCAGGGGTGCGTTTTTTAGCCAAATGTTTTGTGGGGTTAGGGAGGGGGGTGGGTTTACAGGTTCGGTTGGAAACTAGGGGGGTTCCACCAACCGTTTCTCAGACCAGGTCAGGGACTGATCGCGCCGTGGAGGGGGTTGGGCTGGGGGCCTACGGGGCCCCGGAGCGGGGTGTGGGATTGACTATTCCCACGGCGGTTGGGAATGGCCGCAGGTGTATGAACAGAGGGCCATATCAATATCCGGGAGTGCGTCCCCGCTGTCTTCAAGCGGTGATGCGCTCCGACCCTCTGATTTCAGCACGTGGTACCGGGAGCGAGGATGAGCAGCCACCTGAGCTCAGGCTCGTGTATTTTAATGCCAGGTCCATAATGAATAAAGCACCTCTCATTCGTGATCTGATTGAGGAGGAGCATGCGGACCTGGCTTGCATTACAGAGACCTGGTTGGGCCCAGAGGGCGGGGTCCCCCTGGTTGATCTTAGCCCATCAGGTTTCTGGGTGCTGCACCAGCCTCGGGCTCAGGGTAGGGGCGGTGGAGAGGCAGTTGTTGTGAGGGAGACCTTATGTCCTTATGTCCAGATAGCTGGGTGTGAGTCCCTCCTCCTGAGATGTGGCCCTAGAGCTCAGTTGGGCTTGCTGCTGGTGTACGTTTCGCCTAGTCGCGTGGCAGCAGCCCTGCCCGAGCTTCTCGATATCCTCTCAGGGTTGGTGGTTGAGTTCCCCAAACTTATAGTTTTGGGTGACTTCAACCTACCATCCCTGGGGGGATCATCTGAGTTAGCTCAGGAGTTCATGGCTTCCATGACGGCCATGGACCTGAACCAGGTTATTCTGGGCCCAACTCATGGGGGGGGGGTCACACGCTCGATCTGGCTTTTCTATCCGGATGGTGGTTAGATGATCTTGGGGGGGTTCCCCAATTATTACACCCCTGTCATGGACCGATCATCATCTCCTGCGGTTGGTTTTCCGTTTTGCCACTCCCTGCCGTGGGGTTGCTGAGCCTATAAGATGGTTCCGTCCTAGGCGCCTTATGGACCATGAGCGGTTCCAAACGGCGCTTGGGCCCCCACCTGCCTCCTTTGCTCACAGCTCGGTCGATGCCCTAGTGGAAGCCTGGGAAAGGGCAGCCACAGAGGCACTCGACCAAGTTGTACCCATGCGGCCCTTGACCCGACGCAGATCCCAACGGGCCCCATGGTTCTCCATGGAGCTCCGCGAGATGAAGCGTCGGAGACGGGGCCTAGAGAGCTGTTGGAGATCCAGCCAATCCGAATCCGACCGGTTACGACTAAGGTCGTTTACGAGAACTTATCTCGCGATGATGAGGGTGGCAAGGTCTAACCACTTTGCCACCCTCATCGCGTCTGCAGATAATCGCCCGGCCGCCCTGTTTAGGGTAACTCGCTCTCTCCTTAATCAGGAGGTGAGGGAGGAACCCTTGCAGGGTCGAGCCGAGGAGTTTAGTCGATTTCTGTCAGACAAAATCGCTCGGATCCGGACCGGTTTGGACTCCGACTAGGCAGAGTCTGACGATGAGGATACGGGCAGCCTTGTCGATTTAATCTGGGAAGAGTTCGACCCTGTGACTCCTGAAGAAGTGGACAAGATCATGGGGAAGCTGAGCTCCACCACGTGTTTATTGGACCCGTGCCCCTCCTGGCTGACTTATGCGGCCCGGGATGGGACACGAGGCTGGCTCCAGGCAGTGATTACTGCCTCTTTGAGTCAGGGTAGTTTTCCCGCCGCCTTGAAGGAGGCGGTGGTGAGACCCCTCCTCAAGAAGCCTGCCTTGGACCCAGCAATTTTAAACAACTATCGTCCGGTCTCCAACCTTCGCTTTCTGGCGAAGGTTGTTGAGAGCGTGGTGGCGCAGCAGCTCCCTTTGTTCTTGGATGAAGCTGATTATCTTGACCCGTACCAATCGGGTTTCAGGCCCGGGTACAGCACGGAGACGGCATTGGTCGCGCTGGTGAATGATCTCTGGCGGGCTCGGGACAGAGGTTGCTCCTCTGTCCTAGTCCTTTTAGACCTCTCAGCGGCTTTTGATACCATCGACCATGGTATCCTGCTGCGACGTCTCAGGGGGTTAGGAGTGGGAGGCACAGTTCTCCAGTGGTTCTCCTCTTACCTTCTGGGACGTTCGCAGTCGGTGTTGTCAGGGGGGCAGAGATCGACCTTGAGACCTCTCGTTTGTGGAGTTCCTCAGGGATCGGTTCTCTCTGTTTAATGAAACATTAAACCCCTCAGTCCAGACCAGATAGCTCAAAGAGCCAGGTTTTTAGGTCCCGGAAAAATGAGAGGGAAAAATGGCTGCAGCTACACTCATTGTAGAGTTGACAGTTATTTTATTATTATTGTTTTAATTGTGATTATTAATTAAATATTCTTCTAGGACTCGCTTTACTATTTGGACCTTTTAAAAATCTTTTTAGGACTTTTTAAACTTCTTCAACATTCTTGCCAACTTTTAAATTTTATTTTTCATTTCATTTTTTACTTTTGAAAGCAAGTCTTAAAGTGGAAAAATAGTGACATGTGAAAAAGTTTCTTAATTGTTTTATTTTGTATTCACTAAGACTTATTAGCCTAGGAATATTGAGAAAACCCAGCTCCAGCAATGACGGCGTGGAGCGGCTCGGGCTCTTGGGCAGGGGCGGACGGAAGACCCAGGCAACAGGTGTTGCAGGCAAGCGGGGGCCCTCGAGTCCAGAGGCCCGCCGCCCCTAACGGCAGTCTACGACGGCCATCCGGATCGACTAGTAATGTTCCTGGGAAGGTGATTAAACACATGGACCAATATGTGCAAACCTATGCATCCCAGTGGGCAATGGTGGCGGCGGTGATGGCCTGTTTGCAGGGAGAGGCTGCAGCCTGGGCGGCCGACCTGTATTGCGACCACGCCCATGAACTTGGGGACATTGGACTCTTTTTGGAGGCGCTTCGGGGACGTTTTGAGGACATCTCTCGGGTGCACCGTGCCGAGGCCGAAGTGTTGACTTTGCGACAGCAGGGCAGGCCGGCGGTGCACTATGTTGGGGAGTTCCGGAAGGTGGCCGGGAAACTGCGCTCCTGGCCAGAGCGCCTTCTGGTGCATCACTTCAAGGCCGGGCTCGACAGTGCTCTTCGCCGGGCCTGTGTGGTGCGTGGTGTCCCGGCTTGCCTTCAAGAATGGTTTCGAGTGGCCATCGAATTGGCCATCGGATTACAGGACGTGCGAGGGAGCCCCGAAGGTGTGGCTGGGGGATGGCAGCCTGTCAAGAGAGCAAGACCAGAGGAGCGGCCTGGGGTGGTGTCGATAAAACCCCCAGTTCAGGCGTCACGAGCAGCTATCTGATGCTTCAGGTGTGATCAGCCAGGCCATCGGGCGGCTGAGTGCCCACTGCCACCAGCTCGGGTGGTTCCCTCTGCTCCCCCAGCGCGGGGCCTGTCCGCGAGGAAGAGTGTAGAGCGGTCACGGGCCGCTCACCAGGTGGCCGACGGAATGTCCGGGACAATGAGCCCTCCACGGGTGACCGTTCCGGTGGCCGCCCATCCCATGCCGTACGAGGGCCCTGAGGACCAGGAGCAGGAGGAGGACCCGATGGTGAGTGCTCCAGTGTGTCCGTTTATGTTCCCGGTGGTGCTGGTGAGCCCGCTAACGGGGCACAAGAGGGCATTCAAAGCCTTGGTTCGGGGAGTACCCGGTGCCTCATCAGCCAGGCGACCGCGGCGGATGTGGGTGTCCGGCTGCGACGCCTGGCAGTCCCTCTCCAGTTCCAGCAAGTGGATGGGTCCCTTTTGGGTGGGGCTCCCATAACCCACATCACAGAACCAATCAGACCAGAGTTGGGGGACCATTGGGACCTTACGGTTCATCGTGGTGCCCTCCATGACGGAGGCCGTCATCCTGGCACTCACATGGCTGGACAAGGGGCCCACGATCTGGTGGGAGGGGGGCTGTCGACACCTTCGACTAGGTCTGGGGCCCCGGCCGCCTCTCCAACACGCCTTTATAGGCCCGGATGACGCCGGAAACCAAGTGAAGGCCTATGGGGTTGGGAAAGTCCAGGAGGCCCAGGTGCCCCAGGACTACTCCGACCTAATGGAGGTGTTCAATGAGCGGGAGTGTGACACGTTGCCGCCCCACCGGGCCACGGATTGCGCCATCGAGTTGGAGCCCGGTGCCAGGCTGCCCAAACCCCGCATGTACGCCATGTCGCCAAAAGAGATGCAAGAGATGCTTGTTCAGGTTGATGAACTTTCTTGCCATTTGGACGTTGAGTCAACAAGATGTACCCACCTGGAATCTACCAATTGTGAACTGCGTGAACAATTAGCATCTATGAAGACACTCCAAAAGAATCATGAAAAATTAGAAAAAAGCAAATTGCAACTAGAAGAAGAAGTAGCTAACCTCAAACGCCAAGTACAGGGTAACTTAATAGATCTCAGCCAAGTGTTCTGAACCAGCCCTCTTCTCGTAACCCCTAATTAAAAGAAGAGTCTGGAAAGCGTCCAAGGCTAAAAGGCTTCTGCCAAGATTTAATTACGCAGTTAACAAAAACACAAGAGCTTGTCTTCTCAAGCGGAAAAGTTGCTTTCAGCAACCAGCCCCTCCCCAAACACTTCTTTTATAGAGAGCTCAGGGCGTGGTCTCCCTGTGCCTCCTCCCGAGGAGTCCCATAGTCTTTCTTTGTTTGTCCCTGCTCGTCTGCCTCCTGCGTCGGGCGTCCTTGAACAGGGCCAGCTGTGGGTCATCATCCTCCGCACTCTCGGGCTCACACAGCTGAGAAGAGGTCCCCGGCTGAGGACTCTGCAAAGCCTCTAAATCATCATCAGCCGGTTCGTTTCCCTCCTCCCCCACATCTGAGTCCTCCGATACATCGGACCCGGCTGTCGGACCCACAGGCTGGCCCTGAGTCACAACACTATCCCGCACCGCAGGGCCCTTCCCCCGGGTCTGCCGATCCGGATGCGGTCGGGATGGGAACTGTTCGTGAAAAGCAGTCACCAACGCAGGGGCATGAACGGCGGTCGCGTCTTCCCATGTGAAGTCCTCCGGCCCGTACCCTTTCCACTCGATCAGGTACTGGAAGCGACCTTTCAGCCAGCGGGAATCCCTGATGCTGGCGACCTCGTACTCGGGGGTGCTGCCTCCATCACGAGTTCCTGATGGGGGAGGTTCCGCTTGGCGAAGTGGACAGGCCGGTTGTTCGGGGACCAACAAGGACCGATGGAAGACGGGGTGCACGCGCAGGGAACGTGGCAGAGTTAAACGATAGGCGACCGGGTTGATGACGGCCTCGACTGGGAACGGTCCAAGGTAACGGTGGTCCAGCTTCCTCGCCGGCCGAGTGGATGGTAGGTTCCTGGTGGACAGCCAGACCCGATCCCCCACCGATAGTAGAGGCGTATCCCTTCTCGACCGATCGGCGAACCTCTTGTAGTCGGCCTTGGCCTTCTCCAGCTGCCGTCGCACCAACCGATGGATCGCCTGTAACTCCGCCATGAATTCGTTCGCTGCCGGCTCCGGTGAGTCCACGGGAGAAAGGGGGAAAAACCGAGGGTGATAACCCACGTTGGCCAAGAACGGTGTCATCTGCGTGGAGGTGTGCTGCGAGTTGTTAAAGGCAAACTCGGCTATGGCCAAATAGTCCACCCAATTGTCCTGCTGCAGGTTAACATAGCAGCGCAGATACTGCTCTAAGATGCCGATGACCTTCTCGGTACCCCCGTCGGTCTGAGGATGATGCGCGGACGAGAGGCAAACCTTAATGTCCAACGCCTGCATCAACTCCTGCCAGAAGCGGGCTGTAAACTGGGCCCCCCTATCAGAGACGACCCTATCGGGAAGGCCGTGCAGCCGGAACACCTGTTGGATGAACATGCGACTAGTGGCGCGAGCTGACGGTAAGCCGCGACAGGGGATGAAGTGCGCCATCTTGGTCAACATGTCCACCACCACAAACACTGTCGTGAAGCCGGAGGATGGGGGTAGATCCGTCAGAAAGTCCATGGACACAGCCCCCCAGGGTCTCTTGGGCGTTGGCAAAGGCTGCAGTAAACCAGGCGGGGCCCCTGTCGCTGACTTGGCCTGCCTGCATGGGACGCAGGAGGTGACATAAGACTGGACATCGTGTCGGACTCGGGGCCACCAGAATGTACGGGAGACCAGGTTCAGAGTCTTGAACAGGCCAAAATGCCCCGCAGCCGGGTTATCATGACATTGGCTGAGGACGAGTCCCCTGAGTGGACCTCCTGGAACATAGAGCCGGTCACGATAATACAGGAGTCCATCCGTGACCGACCAAGGCGAATCTGGCCCCACCTCTTCCTTCCGCTGAGCCACCCACGCCTCCTGCTGCTGCGCCTCCCGGATCCGAGCCCGTATATCCACCGGCTCCCGCACCGCAGCAAAAGACTCAACGGGGATCACGGTCCTGGGCGGAAGCTTGTCTTCCACTCGGGTGTACTCGGGCTTCCTGGACAGAGCATCCGCTCTCTGGTTGTGCCCGCTTGGTATGTACCGCACCCGGAAGTCAAACCTCGCAAAGAAGAGGGACCACCGGATCTGGCGTTGGTTCAAATTCCGAGCGGTCTGCAGGCTTTCCAGATTCTTGTGGTCCGTCCGGACCTCGATCTGATGCCGCGCCCCCTCCAGATGATGCCTCCAAGCCTCGAACGCTGCCTTGATGGCCAGCAGCTCCTTCTCCCAGATGGTATACTTGCGCTCCGAGGGGTTCAATTTCCGAGAGTGATACGCGCAAGGGAAAAGGGTACCGTTGGGTGTCGCTGCCTGGAGTAACACGGCCCCAATGGCAATGTCGGAGGCGTCCGCCTCCACGACAAACGGCCGTTGCGGGTCAGGATGCTTCAAGATGGGCTCCTTCATGAAGGCGTCCTTCAAAGCTTGGAACGCCTGTTGTTCGGGGGCGTTCCACTGGAACCGAGTCTTCTTCTGCAGGAGCCGGGTGAGGGGGGCTGTCAAGGCAGCAAAGCCAGGGATGAATGTCCGATAGTAGTTGGCAAATCCAAGAAGTCGCTGAACATCCTTCACGCGACGCGGGGGTTGCCAACTCTGCAACGACTCAACTTTACTCGGTTCCATGGCGATGCCCTCAGGAGAAATGCGGTGGCCCAAGAAATCAATGGTCACCTGGTAGAACTGGCACTTCTCCAACTTGGCAAACAGCCGATGTTTCCGGAGGCGCTGCATGACCTGACGGAGATGCTGATGATGCGCTTCACGCGACGGGGAGTAAATCAGGATGTCGTCCAGGTAAATCACAACAAACTGGTCCAACAGATCCCGAAAGATGTCGTTCATAAAATGCTGAAACACAGCGGGGGCGTTGGTCAGGCCAAACGGCATCACCGTGTACTCGAAATGTCCATAGCGAGTACCAAACGCCGTCTTCCACTCATCACCCGGCCGAACCCTGACGAGGTTGTAAGCTCCACGCAGGTCCAGTTTCGTGAAGATCTTAGCCTCCCGGAGTCGGTCCAAGAGCTCGGGGATGAGGGGCAGCGGGTAGCGGTTACGCACCGTGATGGCGTTGAGTTTCCGGTAGTCACAGCAAAGTCGTAACTCGCCCGACTTCTTTTTGACGAAGAGCACGGGCGCAGACACTGGCGAGGACGAGGGCCGGATGAAACCACGAGCCAAGTTCTTTGTCAGGAAGTCCCGCAATGCAGCCAACTCGGGCTCCAACATGGAGTACAAACGCCCCACTGGGAGAGGCGCATCAGGGACTAGGTCAATGGAGCAGTCGTAGGGCCTGTGCGGGGGTAATTGGTCCGCCTCTGACTCACTGAACACGTCAGCAAAGTCGGACAGTTCGGGAGGCAAGGAAACCCCTGGGGAACCCTCCACCTGGCCGGCACAGATATGGCGGGTGTGGTCCACGCACTGCAAACTTGGGAAGGTGACCAAGTTCTGAGACCAATAGATCTGTGGATCATGCGCCCGGAGCCACGCCAGTCCCAAGACCACGGGGAAGTGCAGTTCCGAAGTGACGTAGAACTGAATGGCCTCCACATGGGTACTGATGGCCATACACACGGGTTGCGTGGCGGCCGTAATAGGCCCGGACAGGAGCACTCGACCATCGATGGTCTCCACAAGCATGGGCGGATCCACTGGACACTGGGGAACAGCCCATTTGGCCACAAAGGCCGAATCCATAAAGTTAGTGGTAGCCCCAGAGTCAATTAAGGCATGGACCGGAATCCCCTCTGGCTTGCCAGGAAGGATCAGTCGTGCCTCCAAAATCAAATGCCGTGGAGGTTCACAGGCACCGTCGGAACGGCGTCGCTCGGCGTGATCGTTGTGGGTCGCCCGATCTTTCACACCGTCTAGATCGGGCTCGGGCCGTTTCCCGATAGCAAAGCAGGGGACTTTCTCGGGGCAGGCTTGGTCACTGACGCCCGCTGACGCTTCTTCGGGCAAGAAGCAGCCAAATGTCCAGGGTCCCCACAGTAAAAACACAACCCCTCCGATCGTCGTCTGTCCATTTCCGTCACCGATAGACGGGACCTGGCGGCACCCAGCTCCATTGGCTCCTCCCTCTGGACTGGGGGCTCACGCACAACAGGGGCGGCAGGGGTCTGTGGGGTGGCACGGCGACTCTTACGCTGCTGCAGCCGGGCATCGATCCGCAGACAAAGATGGATCAGCCCATTCAGGTCTGAGGGAATGTCCACGCGGGCCAGCTCATCCAACATCTCCTCTGACAAGCCATCCTGAAAGGCATCCACGAGCGCAGCCTCATTCCAGGCGGAATCCTGGCTAAGCAGCCGGAAATCGCTGATATAGGCCTGTAGGGGGCGCTGACCCTGCCTCAAAGCTTTCAGACGTCGGGTGGCGGTCTGCGCCTTAATCGGGTCCTCGTACATGAGGCGCATATGGTCACAAAACCCCCCAAAGTTATCCAACAAAGGGCTAGGCTGTGCCAACAGAGGCGTGCCCCAACGAGCTGCATCTCCCGACAGAAGGCTCAACACGAATCCCACCTTATCTCGGTCAGTGGGGAAATCAGCTGCTCTCACGCTGATAAAAAGCTGGCATTGTCCCAGGAAGGCAGGAAACAGTTCTGGTTTACCAGCAAATTTATCCGGCATAGCTATCTGACATTTCCTCCTGGGTGGGGGGGCAGCATGTACCTGAGCCTGCAGTTGTGCCACCTGAGTGGCCAGCAAGGTGAGTTGCTGGTTGAGCTGGGCATTCTCGGCAAGAAGCTGCTCCATCGTAGTATTAAGGGGTGGGTGGCTGAAAGCAAACTGTTCTGAACCAGCCCTCTTCTCGTAACCCCTAATTAAAAGAAGAGTCTGGAAAGCGTCCAAGGCTAAAAGGCTTCTGCCAAGATTTAATTACGCAGTTAACAAAAACACAAGAGCTTGTCTTCTCAAGCGGAAAAGTTGCTTTCAGCAACCAGCCCCTCCCCAAACACTTCTTTTATAGAGAGCTCAGGGCGTGGTCTCCCTGTGCCTCCTCCCGAGGAGTCCCATAGTCTTTCTTTGTTTGTCCCTGCTCGTCTGCCTCCTGCGTCGGGCATCCTTGAACAGGGCCAGCTGTGGGTCATCATCCTCCGCACTCTCGGGCTCACACAGCTGAGAAGAGGTCCCCGGCTGAGGACTCTGCAAAGCCTCTAAATCATCATCAGCCGGTTCGTTTCCCTCCTCCCCCACATCTGAGTCCTCCGATACATCGGACCCGGCTGTCGGACCCACAGGCTGGCCCTGAGTCACAACACCAAGTGAAACAATACAAGAGATCGAAGAACGAGCTAGAAAAGACATAAGACAAAAATTGGAAGAAGTCAAGTGTCGAGCCCCGCAGGCCCGACATTCAGCGGTGAATGGCGCGCCAAGGCTGGAGGCCCTTCCCCCACCCACACGCCCTTCCCGAACTACTCACCGCAGGCCCGACAGCCCAGCACAGCTACCGCACGTTCCCTGGGCCCACCGGCCGGCCTTCCTGCCTCGACCGACCACGCTGCTGCCGGCGGAGCTCCCATCTGACGCCGCGCATGCGCAGGAAGGGCCGGTGAACGGAGCGGCCGACGGGAGGCCTAGAGTGACTGGTACGGCTGTATGCAGCACCGGGGTGGTTACCCGGGGCCGCTGGCAGGTGGCGGAGCCAGCGGACGCTGCCCTAGGAGTTTTTTCCACCAGCCAGCAGGCGGACGCCACCTTGAGAGCCCCCCCCATGCAAACGAATGATGGGGAAGGACATTTGGGCCAACCGAGTGCCTGGTGGATGGCAGGGACCTTCCGGCTGGGTTGTGGTGGGATTGAGTGGGTGAGGTGTGGATGGGGGGGTCATGGCGGACACGGAGCCTGGTGGGGGGAGGGGGGCTTTCAGGGGGGAAGCGGGATAAAGCAGACGTACCTGGGCACCGAGGAGGAAGGCGTGTCAGGAGATGCCGGGCGCCAAGCCAAGGAAAGGCATGGGTGGGGAGGAACGGGAGATTTGTAGAGGGAGGTGGGCGGAAATTAGCCCCTGGGCGTGGTGCTATCGGGCATGGTGGTTTCTTGGGTGTGGTGATTGTTATGTTGGTGGGCTGTTATAGGCCTTATCCTGGATGTATTTTCTATTCCGCTCCCTGGTCCTGGCCAGCGACCGTCGTGAGAGGATGGTGGCTGGCCTGCTCAGCGGTTATCCAACACAGGCAACGGAGAAATCAATTGGAAAATAGAATTAAAGAATTGGAATCAGAGTTGGCCATCTCAGCCCTCGTTCGGAGAGCAGGGAACAAAGCAACTGAAACGAGCGCCAAGTGTTCAAGGAAAGGTTTATTGATGACAAACAGCAAATCCAAGGAAATCAAGGCCAGCGGGGCCGAGTCCTTCCACTGGCTCCGGCGTCGCCTCGGTTGCCAGCCCCATGGCCGACTCAGGCCCATGCCCCGACGAAGCCGCGGGTCCTGCCGGCAGCGAATGGAGGCGAACGGGCCATTGTGCGCATGCGCGCACTTCCGCAGGCCGTGCATCCCCTTGTCGCCGCTGCTGCTGTTTCGGTGAAAGGCGAGGTGCAGGAGCCGCCCACCTCAGGTCAGGCTCACCAGGGCGAGGGGTGGGAGGCGAGTGGCTCAAGGCGTGGGCTCGAAAGTGCAGCGCTGGTCGTCGGGGCCCCACTGAATGTCGGGCCCGCGGGGCGCGACAGGCCAAACTTTTTATGAAATAAAGTGCATCATTATTCTAAGATGATGTCTTGTTTAACTACTGATTTGTTTCAAACCTTTTGCAGAGCTAATGCAAAATTAGCAGAAGCCGACACTCAACTCTATCATGAGCGTCACAAAAACAAATCTTTACTTGCCAACAGCTTTTTAAGTGGAAGCCTTTCTTCAAGTCCTGTCCTGGAAACAGTTCACGTGGGAAATCTTGGCAACAATTTAGCATTAAATAAATCTCTTAAGCTTGGAGGAGGATTTCTGAACACAAATGGAACTGCATTAGCATCAAAAAACAGAGTGGAAGCTTACTTAGCAAAGGTTAGTAATTGTGAATGTCATTCTAAACTGTAATTTCCGTTCAAACTTTAGGGTATATTTATTCTACCCATGCCCAAGATGGCGGACGTCCTTGCTCGAGCTCCGTGAGGGGCTCCGGCTTTTTTGGCGACCCTGGAAGTTTACAGAGAGACTTTTTGCCTTCTGTGTGGGCAGATGGAACGAGAGAACTGGAGAGGACAGGAGAGAACTGGAGAGAACTGGAGAATGACTCTCCATGCCTAAACTTGCCTCCGTGAGATCGTCGGTTGGCCCGGAGGACCCCGGAAGAGCCGCGGCTTGGGTTGGCTCCGACCAGCTGGCTTTCGGCGGATAATAGCCTGACCAGCTGATTTTCGGAGCCGATGGAGCCGCTGCTCGGAACAACGAGGAGGAGAGTTTTACAGCAACAGCGTGTGAAGGAGCATCTTGGAGCGTTCAGAGCTGAGGAGCAGCGGAGGTTCCCGAGTTTCCTGAGGTTCGTCCCTGCGAGTTCTGGTGACCCTCGGAGGGGCCTTGGCTGGGCCCGGAAGATCCCGGAAGAGCCATGGCTTTAGCGGTTCCAACCTGCTGGTTTTGGGCCGGTAATGGCTCCGACCGGTGGTTTTTCGGAGCCGTTGGAGCTGTGGCTCAGAGCGACACGCGTGTTGTGACTCAGGGCCAGCCTGTGGGTCCGGCAACCGGCTCAGATGTCTCGGATGACTCAGATGAGGGGGAGGAGGAGGGTGTGGAAGACGAACTGGCTGATGATGGCTTGGAGGCTTCGCAGAGCCCCCAGCCGGGGCCCTCTTCTCAGCTGCGTGAGCCCGATAGTGCGGAGGATGATGACCCACAGCTGGCCCTGTTCAAGGACGCCCGACGCAGGAGGCAGTCGAGCAGGAACAAACAGAGAAAGGCTGTGGGACTCCTCGGGAGGAGGCACAGGGAGGCCACGCCCTGAACTCTAAATAAAAGGAGTGTTTGGGGAAGGGCTGGATGCTGAAAGCAACCCTTCCGTTTGAGGATTCAAGTTCCAGTGTTTTTGTTTCTTGTTCTGTTGTTTGAGTAATAAATCTTGGCAGACGCTTTCCAGCCTTAGACGCTCTCCAGTCTCTACTGTTTGAACAGGGGTTTGCCTTATTGCAAGGCCGGTAGCAGGCTGGTTCAGAACAACGCGGAAGAATGGCGTGTGGAGCGATTTGGTTCAGCAGAGTGGCAACGGGACCTGCAGCTGTCTCCCTGAGCTCCGACGACCTTCGGAGGGCCCTGGTTGGGCCCGGAAGACCCCAGAAGAGCTGCGGCTTGTAATGGCCCCGACCAGCTGGTTTTGTCATGTTAGGACTGTTGCCAGCTGATTTTCGGAGCCGGTAGAGCTGCAGCCTGGTACGGTTAGTGCGACTTGCGGAACGGCGGCATGGTGAGGAACAACAATATTAACTATTATGACTGGCAGAGAGGGCTTTATAGCTCCTTGCACTCCATCAGCCAGTGCTGTACCCACCTTCGCCCAATTTCTTTAGGTATGGACTAAAATCTTTACATTTGGAACACCTGCTTATTCTACCATCCAGCAGGCTTTTATATCTACCCCAGTGACTGTCTCTTTGATTCTCCCTCCTTTTTAAAGACTCAGAAGGACCCAGGTGTTGAGCCACTGTGAGAGAGTGGCCCGGAACTACCATCTGCTACCCCCCTTGAGGTGTGAGCTCTATGGGGGGTAGGCCTTATCCTGGTTGTATTTTCTATTCCGCTCCCTGGTCCTGGCCAGCGACCGTCGTGAGAGGATGGTGGCTGGGAATGGCCGCAGGTGTATGAACAGAGGGCCATATCAATATCCGGGAGTGCGTCCCCGCTGTCTTCAAGCGGTGATGCGCTCCGACCCTCTGATTTCAGCACGTGGTACCGGGAGCGAGGATGAGCAGCCACCTGAGCTCAGGCTCGTGTATTTTAATGCCAGGTCCGTAATGAATAAAGCACCTCTCATTCGTGATCTGATTGAGGAGGAGCATGCGGACCTGGCTTGCATTACGGAGACCTGGTTGGGCCCAGAGGGCGGGGTCCCCCTGGTTGATCTTAGCCCATCAGGTTTCTGGGTGCTGCACCAGCCTCGGGCTCAGGGTAGGGGCAGTTGTTGTGAGGGAGACCTTATGTCCTTATGTCCAGATAGCTGGGTGTGAGTCCCTCCTCCTGAGATGTGGCCCTAGAGCTCAGTTGGGCTTGCTGCTGGTGTACGTTTCGCCTAGTCGCGTGGCAGCAGCCCTGCCCGAGCTTCTCGATATCCTCTCAGGGTTGGTGGTTGAGTTCCCCAAACTTATAGTTTTGGGTGACTTCAACCTACCATCCCTGGGGGGATCATCTGAGTTAGCTCAGGAGTTCCATGACGGCCATGGACCTGAACCAGGTTATTCTGGGCCCAACTCATGGGGGGGGTCACACGCTCGATCTGGTTTTTCTATCCGGATGGTGGTTAGATGATCTTGGGGGGGTTCCCCAATTATTACACCCCTGTCATGGACCGATCATCATCTCCTGCGGTTGGTTTTCCGTTTTGCCACTCCCTGCCATGGGGTTGCTGAGCCTATAAGATGGTTCCGTCCTAGGCGCCTTATGGACCCTGAGCGGTTCCAAACGGCGCTTGGGCCCCCACCTGCCTCCTTTGCTCACAGTTCGGTCGATGCCCTAGTGGAAGCCTGGGAAAGGGCAGCCACAGAGGCACTCGACCAAGTTGTACCCATGCGGCCCTTGACCCGACGCAGATCCCAACGGGCCCCATGGTTCTCCATGGAGCTCCGCGAGATGAAGCGTCGGAGACGGGGCCTAGAGAGCTGTTGGAGATCCAGCCAATCCGAATCCGACCGGTTACGACTAAGGTCGTTTACGAGAACTTATCTCGCGATGATGAGGGTGGCAAGGTCTAACCACTTTGCCACCCTCCTCGCGTCTGCAGATAATCGCCCGGCCGCCCTGTTTAGGGTAACTCGCTCTCTCCTTAATCAAGAGGTGAGGGAGGAACCCTTGCAGGGTCGAGCCGAGGAGTTTAGTCGATTTCTGTCGGACAAAATCGCTCAGATCCGGACCGGTTTGGACTCCGACTGGGCAGAGTCTAACGATGAGGATACGGGCAGCCTTGTCGATTTAATCTGGGAAGAGTTTGACCCTGTGACTCCTGAAGAAGTGGACAAGATCATGGGGAAGCTGAGCTCCACCACGTGTTTATTGGACCCGTGCCCCTCCTGGCTGACTTATGCGGCCCGGGATGGGACACGAGGCTGGCTCCAGGCAGTGATTACTGCCTCTTTGAGTCAGGGTAGTTTTCCCGCCGCCTTGAAGGAGGCGGTGGTGAGACCCCTCCTCAAGAAGCCTGCCTTGGACCCAGCAATTTTAAACAACTATCGTCCGGTCTTCAACCTTCGCTTTCTGGCGAAGGTTGTTGAGAGCGTGGTGGCGCAGCAGCTCCCTTTGTTCTTGGATGAAGCTGATTATCTTGACCCGTACCAATCGGGTTTCAGGCCCGGGTACAGCACGGAGACGGCATTGGTCGCACTGGTGAATGATCTCTGGCGGGCTCGGGACAGAGGTTGCTCCTCTGTCCTAGTCCTTTTAGACCTCTCAGCGGCTTTTGATACCATCGACCATGGTATCCTGCTGCGACGTCTCAGGGGGTTAGGAGTGGGAGGCACAGTTCTCCAGTGGTTCTCCTCTTACCTTCTGGGACGTTCGCAGTCGGTGTTGGCAGGGGGGCAGAGATCGACCTTGAGACCTCTCGTTTGTGGAGTTCCTCAGGGATCGGTTCTCTCTGTTTAATGAAACATTAAACCCCTCAGTCCAGACCAGATAGCTCAAAGAGCCAGGTTTTTAGGTCCCGGAAATATGAACGAAGGTCGGGGGCAGTCCGGAGTTCCATTGGCAGTTGATCCTCACAAGCCTCAAGGAAATACCTAATGTGTCGGGTCTCGGGAGCCCGACACTCGAGGGGGGGCCCCTCCACCTCCCCGGCACCCCCTGCCTGGCACCCGCCAAACTTACCTGGCTCCTCAGCGGTCCGAGAGGCTCCAGAGGCCGCGCCGGTTTTGACCGGCTCCATGGCGGCCCGAAAGGCTCCGGGGGCCGCGCCGCCGCTTCAGCTGTCTCCAGACGCGCCGCGGCTGCCGTCTTTGCCCGGCGGCGCGTCTGCGCAGGGCTCCCCGGCCCACAGCGTGACCGGTAGAGGCCCGGACCCACCCTGCGTCTTGGCGGCCTGGGAGGCTTCGGGAGCTTCGGCCGCGCTACAGAAAACTTCGGAGACCCCGCCGCTGCGGCTGTCTCCTCCGGCCGACGCCATGCCTGCACGGGGCTCCCCAGCCGGTAGCAAGCCCAACGGACGCTCCAGGCCAGCTGAGGGCGGGGCCGCCGCTTCGGGAGCCCGCAGCATGACACCGGCCTTTCCCCGGCTTCGGCTGCCGGAGCTACGTTCAGCGGACTGTGTTGTTCGGGAGCTGGCGGGCCCGTTAGGGGACGGGTCCCTCCCCGCCGTGGTGCCCGGGTGGCTGGCTGGGGGTCCGGAGCGTAGACGATGGGGGGGGGCGGAGCTGGGCGCGGCAGGGAGGGGGTGAGGGAGAGGAGCATGGTGGCGGCAAAGCACGGGAGGGGGCTTACCTGACTAGGCGTCGGGCGAAGGGGCTTGTAGGGGAGGGGTGGGGAAGTTATAGGGGATGGGAGGGCGTGGGCGTGTTTGGGTGGAGTATGGGCGGGTGTTTCGGGTGTGTATATAGTAGCGTTGGCTGCAGGTAGCGGCCAACGCTGGCTTTGTTTCTTGTTGTGGCTGTTGCCTTGGAAAATAAAGTGCTTCCAGACCGCAGCGGACGTCTCTCGTTCCTGTGTTCGGCACTCTGCCCTGCTTGCTGCAGGACGAGTTTTGACAGAAAGCCAGTGTTGCATAGCACTGCGGCCTTTCTGCCTTCCTGCTGTGTTCCGTTTTGTGTGCCATGGCAGAGGGCTTGCAAGGAGCCGCCTTGGAGACTGGAGTGGAGGAGGCTGGCGTGGCCGGGGCGGAGGCGACACCACCTGTGGAGAGGGAAGTGGAGGACGCCCAGCCAGCTGTGCGGCCTAAGGTGCGGGAAGCACCACCAGCAGACCCTGCGGTGGAGTTCCAGGGTGCCAGTAGCCAGACCCTGGGGGGGGAGTGGTGGCTGAGCTCGGTCCTGGGGCGCACGGGACTCGAGCAAGGACGAACGGGCCGGCCCAGTGGGGCTCCACTGGGTTGGAGGGAGCGTCGGTTGACCGATGACGACGGCGAAGAATGGAGCTATTCAACCCCCCCGGGGAGCCAGACTATGGACGTGCTGCGTGATAGGTTTGGAGAGGTCGGGGCACGTGACAGCGGTTCCTGGGCGGCCATGGGCCCTGAAGGAGACCCGGGCCAGTGGTCTCTTGGAGGGGCACCCAGTCAGCCAGTGACGTCCCGTTTCCGACTGGCCAGCCCGAAGTTCAAGGTGCCCGGGGAGGGTGGTGTTTGGCCCTCATCCACGCGGGCACAAGGAGGGCGTAATGCGTGGCCAACACATGATCGGGGCCCTGGACGTCCGGCACCCAGGTCGGCGGGGGCGTCCCAGGCCCAGGCCCCTTCACCTGTCGGGCAGTGGGGTCCGGGTGTGGTATGGGGACCTCCACCGCTCACCATAACCTATGATGGCCACCCCGACCGCCTGGCTATGTTCCTGGGTCAGGTGATTAACCATCTGGATGGGTATGCCCAGGCCTACACGTCACAGTGGGCGATGGTGGTGGCGGTCACCGCGTGCCTTCAGGGAGAGGCTGCGACCTGGGCAGCGGATCTCTACAGTGACCACGCCCGTGAACTCGGGGACGTTGGGTTATTCCTGGATGCCCTGCGCGTCCGCTTCGAGGATGTTTCCCGTATACATCGTGCGGAAGCTGAGGTCCTAGCCATCAGGCAGCGGGGACGGCCAGCGGAGGAGTATGTGCACAAGTTCCGCAGGGTTGCGGGCAGGTTGCGCTCGTGGCCCGAGTGCTTGCTGGTGCACCACTTTCGGGCCGGCCTTGATGGAGCTCTCCGGCAGGCATGTGTGGTGCGGGGGGTCCCCGCACGGCTTCAGGACTGGTTCAGGGTGGCGGTGGAGCTAGACATTGGATTACAGGACACCCGGGGCAGGCCTGAAGTGGGTCCTGGAGCATGGAGGGTCGCGGGAGGGCCGAAAACCAAGAGCCAGAAGCCCGGGCCGGCGGTGTCACAACCCGGCCCCCTACCGGCGCCCCGTCCAACGTTCCGCTGCTTCCGATGTGACCAACCGGGCCATCGGGCAGTGGACTGCCCGTTACCACCGCCGCGGCCAGGGCCCAACCCTCCGGTGGCACGGGTCCCAACCCCCAGGAGAGCCGCGGAACGCTCCAGAGCAGCGTACCAGGTGGCCGACAAGACACCCCGAACGTCAACTCCGGTGCGTCCAGAGGGGCCGGCGGATGGGCGGACCGACACATCCGATGGGTCTGAGGATCACGAATACGAGGAGGACCCGATGGTAAGTGCTCCAGTGTGCCCTTTTGTGTTGCCTGTGACGTTGATAAGCCCACGAACAGGCAAAAGGAGGGAGTGTAAGGCTTTGATCGATACAGGTAGCACGCACTGCCTTATCAGCCTGGCAATGGCAAGGGAGGCCGGCATCCCCCTTCAGCGGCTCCCCAAACCTCTCCGGTTCCAGCAGGTAGACGGGTCCCTTCTGGGTGGGGCACCCATTACGCATGTGACGGCACCGGTGAGGATGGAACTGGGTATACACTGGGAGACCCTCCGGTTTGTCGTGGTGCCGTCCATGACGGAGGCGGTCATCCTGGGGCTCATGTGGTTGGACAGATGGGGCCCCACGGTCTGGTGGGAGGGGGGTGCCGACACCTTCGTCTTGGGACAGGGCCCCAGCCCCCTGCAAAGCATTCTTTCATGGGTCCGGAGGGGATCGGTGGGCCAGAGAGGGCCGCGGGGGTGGGAGCCGGGATACAGGTGCCACGGGAGTACGGCGATCTAGCAGACGTCTTCGATGAGAAAGAGTGTGATGCCTTGCTGCCCCACCGCCCCACGGACTGAGCCATCGAACTGGAGCCGGGGGCAAAACTGCCGAAACCCCGCATGTACGCAATGGCACCCCGGGAGATGCAGGAGCTTCGACAATACATAGATAAGAACCTGCGGAGGGGGTTCATCCAGCCCGCCCGGTCCAAGATGGCGGCCCCTGTCCTGTTTAGGGAGAAGGACGGGACCCTAAGACTGTGCGTGGATTACCGGGGGGTTAACGCGGTATGTGTGGAGCACTTGTACCCCCTCCCTCTGGTGAAGGACCTTTTGGCCCATTTGGCTACGGGCCGGGTGTTCACCAAATTAGACCTCAGGGAGGCGTACTACCGTGTCCGGATCAAAGCCGGCGACGAATGGAAGACGGCTTTCAATTGCCCGTTGGGGAGCTTTCAGTTCAGAGTAATGCCGTTTGGTCTGCAAGGAGCCCCCGCGGTCTTCATGCAGTTAATCAACCAAGTCCTGCATGATCATTTGTACCGGGGGGTCCTAGTCTATCTTGATGACATCCTCATATATACGTCAACGCTGGAGGAGCATGTCGCCCTAGTTCGGTGTGTACTGACCAAACTGAGGGACGCCCACTTATATGTGAAGCTCTCTAAATGTGAGTTTCACAAGCCCCGGCTGGACTATTTGGGATACCGGGTGTCCTCAAACGGGGTGGAGATGGACCCAGGGAAGGTGGAGGCCATCCAACAGTGGCAGGCCCCACGAACCCGGAAACAGTTGCAGAGCTTCCTGGGTTTCGCTAATTTTTATCGTCAGTTTATTCCGAACTTCGCTTCCATTGCCTTGCCGCTCACAGATCTACTGCGGACAAAGCAAACAGCAACACCGCCGCGGCCAGGGCAAAAGCTAGCATGGACCACTACATGCCAGCAGGCTTTTGAGATGCTCAAGGCACAATTTGCTAAGGAGCCCGTCCTGCGACACCCGAACCCTGACCTGCCCTACGTAGTGCAGGCTGATGCGAGTGACGTGGCTGTTGGAGCTGTCCTTCTGCAACAGCATGCGATGGGGGAGCTGCGGCCCTGCGCTTACGCCTCCAAGAAACTGACCACCGCGGAGAGGGCTTGGGCTATCTGGGAGAAGGAGGCTTTCGTGGTCCGCTGGGCCTTGGGGACTTGGAGACACCTTCTAGAGGGGGCTAGCCAAGAGTTCGAGGTATGGACGGACCATAAAAACCTGGAAGCCCTGCAAACACCCCGTCGTCTGTCCCCGAAGCACGTGCGATGGGCCCAGTACTTTCAGTGCTTCCGGTTCCGTCTCAAGTATGCGCCCGGGGGTAGAAACTTCATGGCAGACGCGTTGTCACGGCTACCACAATACGATTGTCGGAAAGAGGAGGTAGTACAGGCACTGGTACCGCCACCCCGCCCGGTGGAGGGGGCGGAGCACAAGGCTAACGCCTTGACAGATGACTTCCTGCGGACCTGTAAGGGAGCGTTGGCAACTGATGAATGGATGCAGGCGCACCCCAATACGCTCTCGTTGCGGGACGGCTTAGCTTGGCACGGGGTCAGGCTGTATGTGCCTGCGGCGGCACGGGATCAAGCACTCTATCAATGCCATGACGCCAGGCAGGCAGGCCATTACGGATTCATAAAAACCCTACATTTGGCCCGCCGCCAGTTCTGGTGGCCAACCATGAGGCGAGACATTGAGAGCTACGTGCAGAAATGCCGCGTTTGCGCAACCACCAAGCCCTCCACGAACAAACCGGCAGGCCTTCTGCAACAGGTGGCAGACCCCGTACGACCATGGCAGGACATTGCCATGGACTTTGTGGTCGAGCTACCGGAAAGCAGGGGGTACAATGTTTTGTGGACAGTAGTGGACTTATTCTCGAAACAGGCCCACTTTATCCCCTGCAAGGGGTTGCCTTCGGCCCGTCGGCTGGCCTGGCTGTTTGTCCAGCACATTTACCGTCTCCACGGGGTGCCACGACGTATCATCTCGGACCGTCGGGTGCAATTCACGGCCCGGTTCTGGAAGGATTTCGTACGTTACATCGGAGCAACACAGGGCCTGAGCTCGGCGTACCACCCAAGCACAAACGGAGCTGCGGAACGTGCAAACGCGGCGGTGGAGCGATACCTGCGTTGTTACGTTTCATACCAGCAGTCTGAATGGGTGGACCTGCTATCCTTCGCGGAAGTAGCCTACAACAACGCAGTGCATAGCAGCACCGGGTTCTCCCCCTTTAAAGTAGTCTCTGGTTACGAGTTCGTTCCCATCGCAGGTTGTGACCAGGGGGCCCCTGCATCCTGCACACCTGGGGAGTGGATGCACCGGTTGGAGGAAGTGTGGGGGATAGCAAAGAAGGCGTTGGAGCGGGCTGCAGGGTCATACAAAGAGCAGGCAGACAGGAAGAGACGGCCATTTGCACTTCCTAAAGTAGGGGACCTTGTATACCTCTCCACGAAGTACCTGCGGCTACAGGTGCCCTGTAAGAAGCTAGGGGCCAAGTATCTCGGGCCGTTCCGGGTTATACAGGTAGTAAACCCTGTCACCGTCAGGCTTCGGCTACCCCCTCTCCTTGGGAAGATACACCCCGTCTTCCACAGTAGCCTGCTGAAGCCTGCTACAACCGCCTCTGCGGCGGTGGGGGAGGGCAGCCCAGGGCCTGTACACGGCGACCACTATGAGGTACAGGAGATCCTGGACTCCCGGAAACGGAGGGGGCGGGTGCAATACTTGGTGCTCTGGAAGGGATACCCCATGGAGGAGGCCACCTGGGTGCGGGACGGGGATGTGTGCGCACCACGCCTTCTCCGTGCGTTCCACCGGAAACATCCAGGGAAGCCGGAGAGGACCCAGGGGGGAACTGCAGGTCACATAACAGAGTACTCACCCCTCTCTCCTTGCATTCCAGGTGGGCCCCTGGTAGAGGGGACAGCATGTCGGGCCTCAGGAGCCCGACACTCGAGGGGGGGCCCCTCCACCTCCCCGGCACCCACTGCCTGGCACCCGCCGAACTTACCTGGCTCCTCAGCGGTCCGAGAGGCTCCGGAGGCCGCGCTGGTTTTGACCGGCTCCATGGCGGCCCGAAAGGCTCCGGGGGCCACGCCGCCGCTTCAGCTGCCTCCAGACGCGCCGCGGCTGCCGTCTTCGCCCGGCGGCGCGTCTGCGCAGGGCTCCCCGGCCCACGGCGTGACCGGTAGAGGCCCGGACCCACCCTGCGTCTTGGCGGCCTGGGAGGCTTCGGGAGCTTCGGCCGCGCTACGGAAAACTTCGGAGACCCCGCCGCTGCGGCTGTCTCCTCCGGCCGACGCCATGCCTGCACGGGGCTCCCCAGCCGGTGGCAAGCCCAACGGACGCTCCAGGCCAGCTGAGGGCTGGGCCGCCGCTTCGGGAGCCCGCAGCATGACACCGGCCTTTCCCCCGCTTCGGCTGCCGGAGCTACGTTCAGCGGACTGTGTTGTTCGGGAGCTGGCGGGCCCATTAGGGGACGGGTCCCTCCCCGCCGCGGTGCCCGGGTGGCTGGGGGTCCCGAGCGTGGACGACGGGGGGGGTCGGAGCTGGGCGCGGCAGGGAGGGGGTGAGGGAGAGGAGCATGGTGGCGGCAAAGCACGGGAGGGGGCTTACCTGACTGGGCGTCGGGCGAAGGGGCTTGTAGGGGAGGGGTGGGGAAGTTATAGGGGATGGGAGGGCGTGGGCGTGTTTGGGTGGAGTATGGGCGGGTGTTTCGGGTGTGTATATAGTAGCGTTGGCTGCAGGTAGCGGCCAACGCTGGCTTTGTTTCTTGTTGTGGCTGTTGCCTTGGAAAATAAAGTGCTTCCAGACCGCAGCGGACGTCTCTCGTTCCTGTGTTCGGCACTCTGCCCTGCTTGCTGCAGGACGAGTTTTGACATAATGTGCTTTTTGTTTTCCCTATAGGAGACCCTTTCCTTTTAAGAGGGGCCGACTGTCAACTCTACAATGAGCGTGGCTGCAGCCATTTTTATCTTTCATTCTAGGTTGCCACATAGAATGGAGGGAGAGGGGTTGCCCAGGTGCTTCGTTAGTCAAAATAAACTTTTGTCCCGTGGAATCCAAAGTCATCTACTGCTCCCGCAACCAGGGACTGGGTGTTGTATAAAAAAGCCTGCCAGATAAAAACATTAGGCAACATAGTTGCTTGCATAGTTTTCTGGGTGGGACATTATACTTTCTATTGTATTACTTGTGTATTCACATTTAGCTTATGAGTAGATTTTAGAGGGATATTGTTATTGATCTTAGTGTTGGTACTTTGTATGTATCTATGTTAAAGGGGAGTTAAAGCACATTATAAATTTGGTTAATTGTATATTATGCATAATTTTTATTTAGAATATGATTATTATAACTATAATCCTGTATTTAGCTCTGGGAAGTGGAGGGGGGGAAGTGGGCGGGTTTGGGGTGGGGGGGATTTGGGGATAATCTTGTTTTTGTAAAACTCTTTAATAAAAAAAAGAATTATTGTAAGATCATGTTTCAGTTTATTTTACTTCCCTGTATTTGTGAATGAAACTGAGTATACTTTATATCCATGAGACACCGAAGCTGCACAGCCAGTGCAGTTCTCTTAATCAAACTGCCTAATATCTATGATTCCAGTACCAATCTTTCTTGTGCAATATATAAAGATCAACAGAAGTCAAAGGGAATGATCTACAAGTGAAATGTGTCAAATTTTTGTGAATTAACCTTGTCTTGAAAATACTGTTGCATGTTTCATTTTTATGAAAATATTCAGAATACCTGGTGGTTTAGTTGCTCCTCTAGATTGATTTTTGCTGCCTGTAAGCTGGTTATCAATTCCTCAAGACGATTATGAACCTAGATTACCACAAAAGAAATCGAGAGTTATTATGCAAGTTACAAATGTCTTCAGTCTTCAAAAATTCTCTAAAAATATTTTTGTTATTTATATTCCTTACTATTGTTACATTCATGATTTCAATAATTTTAATTAATTTATGACTTCTGAAAATAAGAAAACTAATTCACTATGCTATATTAGTTGTCTGAAATATTACATTTTTAAAAATTATAAAATACAGAGAAGCAATTAAACATGAAATCTTATTTCCCCAAAATATTATGGTTGACTTACAGAAACACTATCCTGTAGGTCTTTTTGAAGTATCTCAATTTTATGACTTGGCTGGTTTGTCATAGCTTCCAATCTGGCATTTTCTATTTCAAGTCTTAAAAGAAAAACACATAGTCTCAAAACAGAGTACAAATTAACTATATTTCTCCCTCTTTATGTGTTTCAATGATTCTAAACCATATGAAAGTATAAATTGCAGAAGAATTTTTTTATGAGTTCTCATAATTTAGTACATTTAAATTTCAGCACGTTTTACCTCTGTATGTGCTCTTCTAATTGTTTTATAGCATTATTTGTTCCCGGTGATGCTACCAGAAAATCCTGTAGTTTCTGAGATGCCGCACTTGCTTCACACTCCTTAATATCCAAAGCATGTCTTAATTCATGAGTAGATCTTTCACACTGGATAGTCTGTACTTCTGAATCTTGCAACTGTAAAATTTGAGAGCCAATGAGGCTGAGCTAAAAATACGTGCAATGTGCTCCTGCTATGATAAAACCTACCTTGCACAGCCTAGTCCCCTCATCCTAGACTCTTGTAGTTTCTAAATCTCCTCAAAGGGATCTCTATACAGTGCATTGAAGTAATTTTACTGGGAAATAACTAGTGGGTAGATCATAGAAATAAGATAATCTCATTTCATGCACAATGAAACATCATGAACAAATGGCAAATAGGCACTTTTTATCAAAGAGCATATCCACAACTGATCCTTTGAAGAAAGAACAAAACAGGAAAAGTCCATTCCCATTTGCATTATCTTCAATCTGTTTCAAGTAGCAACTCAATAATCTTAGCATACTTGATCACAATGGAAAGAAGAATCCTGAATATTATCTGCATAGAGGGCACCCAGACCTATAATTCCTGATAATCACTAATGCACTGATTACATACAGAGGTTGAGTAGCCTGGGGGACACCATAACCTTTATGCATCCCACAGTATAAATGGCAGAGAGCTGAATGGTATTCTATTTTCTGGAAGGTATTCTCAATGTAGGAACAGAATTATGGCAAAACTATTTTAAAACCTAATGCATCAGAAAGTGTTAGATGTCATCTCTTCTGCTCCCACAGTAGAAGATATAAAGCATTTAATAAACTGTTGCAAGCATACCTTACATTTCATCCTTTCTATTTCCTTCAGAAGTTGCCGTTTATCCTCCTCCAAGTCAATATGATAACATGTTGAAACTTCCAATGAAGCTTCTGTCATGGATTGCTTTTTGAGGGAATCTGCAAGCTCTTGCTGCAATTGTCTTATTGTACTCTAAAAAGATTTTTAATGAAATAATTAATACAAAATAGAATGAAAGGATTGCATTTTAATTCATCTAATATTTATAATAGGTACAAGAATGTTCAATTACATATATTTTTATGAGTTTTTTTATTGAAAAGTTTTACAATACATTTTTTTAACAAAACAAAACCCCTCCCAACCCCCTCCCCTCTCCCCAACCCTCCCCAACACCTCCCTCCCTTCCCCCTCCCCCCTCCCCGACTTCCCAGAGCTAAACACAAGGTATAAAAATACAAACAATCATAATCTACCTTATGCAAACAACAATAAGCTATTAAATCTATCGCACTTTAACTCTTATAAAATAACTACAAGCAATATAGATATCACATCAATACTTATTCAAATGCTAGATGAAACTTTTTAGTCCCATATTTATTCTGAATATAATCAATCCATTTTTTACATTCCACAATATATCTCTGTTGCAAATGGTCTTTCAAGTACGCTGAAATCTTTGCCATTTCCGCCAGGTTGGAAACTTTTAAAGTCCATTCTTCTATAGTCGGCAGTTCTTCCTTCTTCCAATATTGCCCTACTAAAAGTCTTGCTGCCGTAATTAAATTCAACATCAGCTTAGTGTCCACAACAGTAGTGTCAGTAATAATGCCCAGTAAAAACAATTGCGGTCAAAACTTTATCCTTTTCTTAAATATCTTTTGCATATTCCACCAGATTTTAAACCAAAAAGCTTTAACCTTTTTACAGGTCCACCATATATGAAAATACGTTGCATCTTCACCACCACACCTCCAACATTTAGGCTGGCAGTTCGGATACATACTTGCTAATTTTTTAGTGCCACCTATAAAACATTTTATAAAAGTTCTCTCTTAAGTTTTGAGCTTGCGTAAATTTTACATTTCTCACCCAAATCTTTTCCCAAGTATCCATTGTAATGACTTCTTGAAAATTCTGAGCCCACTTTATCATACAGTCTTTAACAAGTACTGTCTCTGAATCAATTTCTATCAATGCAAGATATGTCCTTTTAATATGTGCTTGACCTTGATCTCTAATTTGCTTTACCAGATTTTCATCAGTCATTGAAAAACCAATTTTCTGGTCTTCTTTCCACCTGGCCTGTAATTGCCCATACTGAAACCAAGTTTGTACAATCTTTTCTTCTCTTAAGATATTATACGGCTTCAAATGCCATACATTCCTTTCCAAACTTAAAATTTCCTTATATGTAGTCACATCATGTTTAAACCCAACACTTATATTTTCTATTGCGTGTTTCGGTATTGCCCATATAGGTATCTTATAATTTAACTTATTTCTATACTTTTTCCAAACTCGCAACAGAGCATGTCTTAAAATATGTACCTTGAACACATTATCCACCTTCTTATACAATAAATATGCATGCCAACCAAATAACAAATCATGGCCTTCAAGATTTAATAATCTCACTTGTGTTAAATTAATCCAATCACTTATCGTTGACAAAGCAGCAGCTTCATAGTATAGTTTAAGATTAGGCATTTTAAGACCACCTCTCTCACGCGTATCCTGCATAATCTTAAATTTAACTCGTGGCCTTTTCCCTGCCCAGACAAATTTATTAATACCCTTTTGCCATTCCTCCAAGTTTGAATCCTTTTTAAGAATAGGTATCATTTGAAATAAAAATAGAAATTTCGGCAAAACATTCATTTTCACTGCTGCAATTCTTCCCAATAAAGATAATTGTAGTTTTTTCCAGCTATCCAATTCTTTTTGAACTTTTCCCCATAACTTTTCATAATTATTTTTATATAGCTTTACATTTGAGGGTGACAAATATATCCCCAAATATTTAACCCTTTTAACAATTTCAAATCCCGTTAGCCCTTCTAAAACAGCCTTTTGTGATACTGTCATATTCTTAGACAACACTTTAGTTTTTTGTATGTTAACCTTGAATCCAGAAACTTGCCCATATTGCATTATTATCTCCATCAGTTCTACAACTGAATCTTCAGGCTGTTACCGTAACAACCAGATCATCTGCAAACGCCCTCAGTCTGTAATCCTGATCTCTTATTTGAATTCCCCTAATTTTTTCCGAGTCCCGTATTTTAATCAATAATATCTCCAATGTTAAAACAAATAGTAAAGGTGACAACGGGCACCCCTGCCTTGTGCCCTTTTCAATGTTACATGCTTCCGTCAAACTATTATTAACTATTATACGGGCTGTTTGCTTTTGATATAGTGCCCTAATTGGTTGTAAAAATTTATCCCCAAAATTCATTTTATCTAATACTTTCAACAAAAATTGCCAATCCAATTGATCAAAGGCTTTTTCAGCATCCAAGAAGATCAACACTGCAGGGATCTCATTGTTTCTTTCCAAAAATTCCAACAAATCAACTATATGCCTCACATTGTTATTCATTTGTCTACCACTTATAAACCCAGTTTGATCACCATGAATTACTTGTTGCAATACCCTCATTAATCTGTTAGCTAAAACCTTAGCAAATATCTTGTAGTCCGTATTCAAAAGTGATATTGGTCTATAATTTTTTGCTTGGGTGACATCCTGGTCTTCCTTCGGAATCAGAGAAATAAAAGCCATTTTCCAGGACGGGGGCACCCCTCCTCCCATTTGAATTGTCTGAAACAATTCCCTTAATGGCTTTACCATCTCTAACTGTAAATTTTTATAATACACAGCAGTCAATCCATCCGTCCCTGGCGCCTTACCCACTTTCAATTGTTTAATTGCTGAAAAAATTTCTTCCTCAGTTATCAATTGATTCATCTCTTCCTTTTGTTCTTGTGTAAGAACAGGAATATTAGCATTCATCAAATATACATCAATATCTGCCTCACTAATCTTATCTCTAGAGTAAAAATCAACAAAAGTCTTCTTAATAAGACTCTGCTGATACACTACCTTACCCTTATGTTCTATTCTATCTATATTAGAAGCCCTTTGCTTCTTCCTTAACAGATAAGCTAACCATTACCTGGTTTATTGGCATTGCAAAAAGTATTATGTCTATCATACCGTAAGTTAGTTGCCACTTGATCAGCCATCAACTTGTCGAACTGTCCCCTTAATAAATTGATTACCTCTTTAATCTTCACATCCGATGGATTCAAAATTAAAGCCTTTACTTTTTCCCTAATTTCATTCTCTAATTCCTTCCTCCTGAATTCCAGATTGCGTCTATATTTGTTATTCAAATATATTAATACACCTCTCATATAAGCTTTACTAGCATCCCAGACCATTTCAACAGAAGTACCTTTATGCATATTAATTTAAAAAAAACCCCTTCATCTGTTTTTTACATTCTTCCACATTTTCCTGATTTCTAAACAAATTCTCATTTAGACGCCAGGAGCGCCTATCTCTATTATCTTTTTCTATCTCTAACCAGACTGGACTATGATCAGACATAGTTCTTGGACAAATCTTAATCTTCTTAATCCTGGAAAAGAAATCATTAGTAATTAGTATAAAGTCAATCCTAGAAAAAGATTGATGTCTATCAGAAAAAAAGTATAGTCCTTCTCTTGCAAATGTCTTTCTCTCCAAATATCTCGCAGTTCCAAATCGTCCTTCATTTCAAAAAAAGATTTAGGCAGTTTAGCATGACTTGGAATACTTTTTAAAAAAACCACTCTTGTCCATTTGTACATCCAAAACACCGTTCCAGTCTCCCATAAAAATAAAAGATTTATAATCCCACTGAGTAATCTTGCTGTGTAGTAAACTATAAAAGTCTGCTTGTTGTTGATTAGGAGCATATAATCCAACCAGAAGTGTTTTCTTGCCTTCTATTAACAGTTCAATTATAACATATCTTCCTTGTTTATCTGCTTCAATTAACTCAGCTGTCAAGGTATTCTTAACATAGACAACCACTCCATTTTTCTTATCCGTTGCAGATGCAATAAATTGTGTACCCAGTCTTGAATTTAATAAGTACTTTTGACTTATTAACTCTAATATGTGTTTCTTGTAAACAAATAACATCATTCTTAAATTGTTTTAAATATTGAAAAACTTTCTTTCTCTTCTGTGGTGAATTTAAGCCATTAACATTCCAAGTTAGAAACTTTGTCACCATCCTTCGCGACCCGAAGCTTTTGGAGCGCTTCTTCCAAAATCACCTGGACTCTCTTAGGTCGCGCTCCTCCCACAGCTTCACTTTAAGTAAGTTTTGGAGGTGCCATCATGACTTTCTGCTGTTCTTGTTCTTGCTCTCGTCTCATTCGTCTCGAAGCAGCACGCGTCATCCTCTGGTCTCTGGCCTCCTCCGATGATACTGAAATTTGATCCACTCCTGTAGCTTTCTCTTCTATCTGCGTCATTCCTTCAGCACCTTGTAAATTCTCACTACATAATTGAGGCTCTCCCTCACCATTCTTCTTTGTAGATTCCAAAAGTGGTATGGGGACTGCTTTTAAAACATTACTATAGAAATCACGTGCCTGCAACACTGTAGTAAGACGATGTCTCATGCCTCCATGCATCACCACCATACCCACTGGTATCTCCCATCTAAACTTAATATCACGTCGTCTTAATTCTTGTGCCAAAAAGGCAAATTCCTTCCTTCTCCTTAGAATTCTTGGAGGGATCTCTTTCAAAATCAAAACTTCTTGCTCAGCAATTGCAAATTTAGTATTATAAAAGGCTTGAATAACCTCATTTCTAATTGCTCTCTTTGTAAAATAAACCACCACATCTCTGGGTAATTTTGTTTGTCTTGCAATCCACGAATTAACACGGAAAATTTTATCTATAACTTCCATAATTGCATCTGCTGGTCGCCCCAGCACACCTTCCAAAGCCTCAGAAACTATTTTCTTCAAATTTTCTTTAGGATCCTCTTTTAAGCCTCTGATTCTCACAGCAAACTCCATCTCATGGTACTGTACCAAGGTCAAATCACTATCAATTTTCTCCACCACATTTTCAGTCTCTGTCATTTTTGCATCTAACCTAATATTATTTTGGCTGAGATCTTCCACTCTCTCGTCCAAGCGTTCTATGCATACAGCCATGCCTTGAAATGCAAGTAAGATGTCTGCCCTAATTTCTGTTAACTTCTCATCCAGAAGCTCTGTAAGCTTTTCATCCATAAGCTCAGCTAATTGTTGCGATTGCTTTTTCATAGCCTCTTGCAACACATCCTGCAGGTCTTTTTTTTTATTGAAAAGTTTTAACATACAGTTTATCTTTAACAGTCCCCCCTCCCCCTCCCCTCTCCCTCCCTCCCTACCCCTCCCCCCCTCCCCCCCGACTTCCCAGAGCTAAATACAAGGTATAGAAAAGAAAAACAATCATAAACAACCATATACTAACAACCATAAACTCTAAAATCCATCACTCTCTAGCTTATACAGGATAATACAAATCTTAATGATATTAAATATATATAGAAAAGAAAAAAGAAAGGAAAAAAAGGAAATAAAGAAAGAAAAAGCGAAGGAAGACTTATTCAAATGCTACATGAAACTTCTTAACCCTATATTTGTTCTGGATGTACTCAACCCATTTTCTCCATTCCATAATATAACGTTCTTGCGAGTGATCTTTCAAGTAAGCCGAGATCTTTGCCATCTCTGCCAGGTCGGAAACCTTTAAAGTCCATTCTTCTATAGTCGGCAGTTCCTCTTTCTTCCAATACTGACCTATTAAAAGTCTTGCTGCCGTGATTAAATTCAACATCAACTTAGTGTCCACAACCGTAGCATCTGTAATTATTCCCAACAAGAAGAGATCCTGCAGGTCTTTAACTGTAAGAGTTGGTACAGGTGCAGGTGCAGGTGCAGAGGAAGGGGGCATTAAAGCTTGTAACGGAGACCGCTGCACCGGAGAAGCCCCCGCGCTTCTAGGAACTTTAGAGGATTTGGCAGCCATTTTCACCCACTATTGCCTGCTATGCACTTTCACTTTCAAACTCCACAAACTCCATTGAGTTAAAGATCATACATTCACTTTCACCTGGATCTCCTGTATCACTCTGCCTGCATCCAGGTTCTCAAAGGTTCTCTCTTGCTGGCAGGGATGGTTGCTGATGCCCTGCTCTGCTCCAAAAAACCCGGAGCAGAGGCGCCCTGCAGTCCGGAGCAAACTCAGGCTTCGGGGGGGCTCAATCCTTCAGCCGCCAAAACTTTTAGCACTGGCGGCCCCGGAGAGCTCTACCCCTACCTGAGCGCTCACCCCCTCCTCTTCTCCCGAGGAGGGGGCTTCCGAGCCGCCAAAACAGCTGATCGGCACTGTTTTCGGCGGCTCTACGGAGCCGGCGGGGCTGACAGCCAGAATGGCTGCCTGCGGCGACGCCTTACCACCCGGACGTCCATATATTTTTATGAGTTTGTGCGTGTATGTATATGTCTCTATGTTTATATATACTCAATATGCAAGTATAGTTTTCCTTCCTGACCAATATCATCCGAAGCAATGAACAACCATTTACTAGCAGGAAGGCAAATATAAATTATTTAAAATAAAGTCCATCATTACCATATTCAAATAATATAGTGTCTCTGAAGGAAAATCAAGCTTAGTTTAGAAATCTGTATCCTGAAAAATGATTGTATTTATGAAATTGACAGAACATAAATCATGCTTACCTCTCTATTTTCTCAGATTCATATTTAATGACTTGGTCCTTTAAATTATTACATTTTGTGATTCTTTATTTCTCTCTTCCATCATCTGAACTTGCTTTCCAATATCAGCTGTAAGTTTATTAAAAATATCACTGAATTTATCTTGAACATCAGTCACTGCTTTTTCTTTGATAATGCCTTTGTTCTGAAAATCTTCAAGTTGTTGTCGAAGTAAGAGATTTTCACTTTGGACCTGTGCTAAACGTTCTTGCATAGATTCCTGTTTTATTACAAATTTGCTTATTTGATCCTTTGCAACTTGTTGTGCATTTTCAAGTTCTTTTCCCGGAGATTGTGAGTTGCATGGTGAAGCTCATTTTCTAGACTATTAGCTTTACTTTCAGCTTTCCCTAACTGTTGAGACAAGCTACTGTTTGTTTCTCGTAGAGTACATACATCATGATTCAATTTGTCTTTTAAGTGGAGCCATTCATCCCTCTCTCGCTGAAGCAATCGTTCAAGATCACTTTTTGATACCTGACAACGATCAAGTTCCTGAAGAGCAGAACTCAAACGAGAGCGTAGTGAATCAAGTTCTATTTCCAATCTTTCTTTATTTTCCTTGATATGTTCCAATTTGGATGCTACCATTGCAACCTCAGTTTTTGATACAATTATTTGTCCATTGTATTGAAAAACTGTTTGAGTCAAAGTGTCTTCATTTAGTTTCAGTTCTTTTTTAAGTTCTTCATTTTTTTCTTTCAAACTTTCATTTTCTTCCAAATATTTGCTTTCATCCTCCTGATGCTGAATCCTGATGCGATCAAGTTCTAATTTTAATGCACCAAGTTCATCTTGGAGTATTTGATTTCTGTGTAATAATTCTTTTTCATGGTCATGATTATCAATCATCTGAATATTTAATAAGCAGAAGGATAACAAATAAATAAACTGATAGAATCCAGAGATATAAGCTACATTCTAGGAGATCAGACAAATTTATATTGGATAAAAATTATCAATAACAGGTAACACTCAGAATGTCTAAATATTACCTCCAAAATGGACACATTATGTCTCTCATGAGTTCCTAAAAGAAATGTTGTGGAAGGTGCTGCTACACACGCATCCTGCTTGTGGCTTTCTAACCCATTCATCAAACACTTTGGGAACAGAAATCTGGATAGTTTTTGTCTGAACAATAATTATTTTTCATTCTTATAGGGCATAACAGATGTGTCATTGTATGGCAACTATGTATTTTCTTTTCAAAATAGTATAGTCTTTTCAAATTTTCTTAATTTTGGTCTACCATAGAGATCAGTTAAAGAGAAAAAGTTTGTAGAATCCTCTCAATTCCTTAACCAAAATTTAATTAGAAATTACATTTATTAAGTTTATTTATAAACCACACTTCTAAAGCCATCCACCTCATAGTCTGTCTATAGAACTTGAGAGATAACTGAACTAACAAAAGTAAAAAACAAATTCCACACTGTGCCTTTTTCTTTAACAATTATGTAAAAATGTGTTCCTTGCAGATTATACTCACAAAGTTTTAAATACAGGTAATTCACAATTTATGACCATGCATTCAGCAATGGTATGATGTTACCCTGGTGCTAAATGAAAGGTCTGATAACTCATGACTGAATGCAGTGCCCTACATAATTGTAATCTGGGCACTTGACAAGCTATTCATAGAGGAAGCTGGCAGGGAAAGTTGTAAGCCATCACCACCTGCCAGGATGACTTTTGCTAATCTGTGAATGCTGGTTGAAAAAGATCCAGGCTAAAATCCAAGTAGGATTTTGAGCCACAGAGCAAAGAGGCTTCCAAAATCTCTCTACTTTCTGGCTGAAAATCCTGCTTGGATTTTGGCATGAAGGATTTTCAGTCCTAACTGAAAGAGACTTGCTTCTCTGCTTAAGGGCTGAAAATCCTCCATGCCAAAATACAAGCAGGATTTTCAGTCATGGAGGATTTTAAGCTCCAGAACGGAGAGGTTTCAGAAACCTTTCAATTCAGTGCTGAAAATCCAAGCGGCTTTGAGGTCCAAATTCCTGTCTCAATAGTCAATAGTCAAGGACTAAATGAATATTTTTTTAATTAGAAAATGACTAAAATGAACTGTAAGATAAGAAAAAGTCTCCTTTGGGACACTGAATTCCTAGTAAATTCATGGTGTCATCCATGAGTTATCTTTGCAGTAATGTGAAAAAATGTTTGCCACTTTTGTTTACTAAGATGTTTTACAATTTACTAATCTACACTATTGTTAATATTCCCTGAGAATCTCCCATACAAAGATTCATCAAATTTGACTCAGTTTGTGTTCCAAGATTAAACAAATTCAACCATCTCTTCTATCTAATGAGGCCAAAAAAGGAATAGCTACTCTCTTAAATAATTGAAAAATATTTTTCTTAAAAATATTGTTTTCTAAATTACATCATCATTAAAAAAGCTAAAGGAAGATTTTATGTCCGAACAAATAATTAATTTGAAACACTAGTTACTAATGCTGATTCTTCCTGAATCACAGGTTTTAAATATACACAATAATTTAAGATTTAATTACTGATTTATAAAATTATGTCCTTCTTACTTAAGATATTGAAGATAATTTACCATTTTCCCTGTTCCATACTTGCATGCAAATATATAAATATAAGGGTAAAATCCCTAAATAATTATCAATTAATAGAAGCTATCAATAATGCAGTCCTATCTCTCTTAGGGTCCATACATTTTGTGGTGAAAAAATTATGGGCCTTCATAAAAGTCAATAAATTGGAAGGATCACATACGTCAAGCAGTAAGATGCTCCAGAGTATGGAACAGGCACTTTGAAGGCCTCCAACCTCTTCCCCTCACATAGAATGACAACCCTTAGCATCTGTTCCCTGGACATACAAACAGGATGGGTTGAAACTGACAGAGAATTAATTCCATCCTATGCAATATCTAGCAGCTAAACCACACATCGAACTTTACAGATAATGATCAGAATTTTGATTTGTAGTCACTGAAACTGAAAACATTTGATATGCAGTTCTATATTTTTAAAATATTTGGCAAAGTGGATACCTCTGAGTGTTTGGTTGCTACTTTTTTGATTCTTCTTCCAATTCCTTCTGCCTCCAGAAATGAGTATTTAAAATATCTTCTTGTATGGCTCTGGCATTTTGTTCTTGACAAAGTTGTCTCTGTGTTTCATTACGTTCTTCCTCAACCTATAAAATGTCAGTCTTATAGTAAACTAACAAACTGGCCAGTTTGTTATGGTATATATTTTCATGGACTAGAAACCATTTAATTAAATTCACAGCTTATGCTGATCTGACATATTGTGCCTGTGTGTACAGTCACAAATATAAGGAATTGAAGTTGTATTAAATCAGAGGATACAATATATGTAATATAGATACTGACAATTGAGCAACTAAATAAAAAGATCCCTAACACTAATAGTTAAACATATGTAGAATAATTACTAAGAATATTAGAAACTGTTAATAAACAGTCATTTTGCAAAATGTTAGTCATTATCTGCAGCTTAAGAAAATATGGATTTCTCTTTAGACCTGGTGCTGCTTTATACATGTTCCTTATGAACAGACAGTTTTCTTAACCATCGAAGTAATTGAGAAAATATTTATTCATGCTAAAAATTTGGGTAAAACTAAGTAATTGAGTAACTGATAAGGACTATTACATTTTCTGAAATATGTTTCAATTTATGTAGCATTTAGAAGAAAAAACACAATCTTGTGCGATTCTTTTCAGAAGCAGATCAAAATGTTTATATAATGGGTGAGTACTAATTTGTAACAAACTCAGAAGTATGCAATTCAGTTATATGAATGTTATTTTTTCCACGTAATTTTCCTCGTACCTGGTCACCACCCTAATATTGTGGCCTACCCAGTGCCCCAGTTCCCAAAGTCCAGTACCTCGCATAGCAGTCAATGACATCCTTCCCAGGGAGAAGCCAGGAACAGTGAGGCACTTCGGGTCTATTAGTTCTGAGAGCCATCAGGGTACCCAGTAACCATCTCCCCCACTCACCTTACAAATGTTCACACACATACACAAACACATGCGGAGTAACACCAACAGGGACCCACCACCACTACCACTCTCACCCAGTTTCCTTCTCATTCACCCAACCCAATCAGCCCCCTCATCAGGAACCCAACTCAAGGGAGGAACTCACCTTAGGAATTTCATGATGTAGTTGCTTTTAAAGACAGATTAATGAATTCAATAGGCAATTGATAATTATATCATATTTCAAAATATGACAGAATGGGTATGGGGTGATAATAAGTCCCATAATCCCATTCTGGCTTAATTTGTCCTACTTTTAGCTCTTCTAATGTTTCTCTTAAATAAAACTTGTAATTCTCAACAGTATTATATTTTTGCCACATACTAAGCAAACCACAAAAGCCTCTTATCTTACTATCATGGTTATATCATGATAGTAAGTTATACATGGTGTAAGTCCCTAACTAGGTCATATTGGATCTATCAAACAGAATATCTTCCAGAATAAGAGTTTCAATGAGAATACAGTATTATTATAGAACGGGTATCATAGAGCAGCTGGGATAAAAAGAGGAATATTTTCTTTACTAGTCATATGCTTTGGCTGATTAAATCTCTGCACTGGTTGTCCCAAGGTGCTAAGAAAACTTTCAACAAAAGGTTCACTTTTGTTCTGGGAACATTCTGCCATATCCCTGATGTATCCATCCAGGATGCTTGATTGTATGCTTTTATTTATTCTATTCTAAGCCTTACTGACAAATTGAACACCTGACATCACCTGACCTTGATGGCATTCACCCAAGAATTATTAAGGACCTTAATACTGAGACTGTAGACCTTCTAACTAAAATTTGCAACCTATCTCTATACTTAGCCTTTGCTCCTTGAAAACTGGAAGGTGGCCAACATAACTCCATTTTTTTAAGAATGGCTCATTCAGGAAATTATAAGCCTGTCATCTTAACATCTGTTCTGTTAGTGGAAGCTACTATTAAAGATAAAATTAGCAAGCACTGTTGACACAGGCTTTGCTCAAGGATCACTAAGGAAAGGTTTTATCTTCTAAAGTTTTTTTAAAGATGTTAATACAAATATTGATAAGACTGAGACAGCAATATTATTTAGTTTATTATTTAAAAAAACCTTTGATAAAATCTGTCATCAAAGTTTTCTCAGCAAGCTTAACAGGCATGGAATATAAAGGACAATCTTTTTTTGGATAACAACTGGGTAAAGAATAGGAAATAATAATAGGAGTAAATGGACATTTCTCACAATGGATGGATATAACTAACAGCACTTCCCAGGGTTCTGTCATAGGACTGGTGCTTTTTAAAATATTTAACATACTTATAAATAATCTGGAAATGGATGTGACTAGTGGAACAGCAAAATTTGCTGTTTAGAATGATAAAAACAATAATGGGCTGTAAAAAGGTTCAAACAATTATCTGCACATCAGGAAACTGGGGACTGAGCCGCCAATTAGCAGTTATCATTCAACACGAATGATAAAGAAAAGAGATCCTGAAGTAATTGAAAACATTTCATTATAGTTGTTGACACAAGTATATCTCTTGTAAAAAAGGCCACACCATGCTGTGAATAAGAAATAACACTGAAAGAGTGATGCCAATATAACATTCTTGTGTAAATCAATTATGCAATCACAGCTGGAATACTGCGTGCAGTTCTGGCTGCTGCACCTCAAAACAGATAATAGTGGACAAGAAAAGGTTCAAATAAGGGGAACTAAGATGATCACAACAGCTTTCCTATGCGGAAAGGCTGTAATGGGACTTTTTAGTCTACAAAGTAGACAAAGGAGAAGAGATGCGATTGAATTGTTTAAAATTACACATAATGTGGAATAAAGTGGACAAGGAGAAGCTAATTTCCGCTTCCCAAAGTACTAGAAACAGAGATTATCCAATGAACCTGAAAAGATCAGGACAAATAAAAGAAAATACTATTTTTACACAACAGAGAATTAAACTTAGTAATTTGCAGCCATATGATAGGTGCCAGCTACCAGACTGACTTGCTTCAAAAAACAGGCTGGACCAATTCATGGAAGCCATGGTGATCGATGGTTATTACCCTTGACAGCAGTCTAACTACCTCTGAAGTCAACAGATGGGAGATTACAGGGCTTCCTTGTGCAACTGGTTGGCCAGCAGATTGCTGGGCCACTGTTAAACTTTATGAGAAAAAGAAAGATATAGATAAAAAGCAGCTATTAGCAAAAATTATCATGGGACAGAATGTCTGAGAGCTGTCACAAAGTACAGAGATTAATAGAAAAATGTCTTTCAAAATAAAAAAGGCAGCTCATCATAGAAGATAGAAGTTACTGCTACCTGCAATTTAAAAAAAGCTTATCCTAAATTGTGTTTTTGTATGTGTATATTTTTATATTTAACTGATTTTTCTAAAATTTCAACAATATTTATTCAAGTATAAAATACTAAAATAAATTGGGGACCTTTTTGAAAATCACATTAGAGTAGTTTTTGTTTAACAATGGCAATTGGGACCAGAATTGCCATTGCTGAGCGATGCAGTCATAAATATGACATTACATGACCATGCCTCTTAGTGACAGAAGTTCCACCAATCCTGGCTGCTGCTGTTAAATGGGTCATTAAGCAAGGATTTCTTGCTGACTTCCCCAATGGCTTTGCTTGGGAGAAGCCAACAGGAAAAGCTGAAAATCATGGTTACATAACTGTAGGTTGCTGTAGGTTACATCATAATTGTAAAACAGGTGGTGAATGTCTTGATGATTATCACATCATTGTGGAGATGCTGCAACAACTGGAACTCTGAGGACTGGTCATAACCACCACTCAATGCTACTGCAAATTTAAATGGTCGCTAAACAAGAGGTCATTAAATGAGAGCTACCTGTATAAGTCAATTTATATTAGAAAGAAAGAAAAAAGTGCAAAACTCTTAACTACAAAACGTATTTCTGTCGATTGATGAGAGTACCAAGCAGTATTTCAAGTGTAAACTACTTAAGGACTTTCACAAAATTTCACCGTCTTCATCATCCCCCCTTTTTTTTTTTGCTCCCTATTAACAGGGTAGCGATAAAAGTGCTGCTACCTTAGAGAGGATATTAAATGTTCTCAGGCATTGCCAGTTTACATTCGTTCTATTAATTGCTAACACTTATACTGCTTGGTTTTTTTGCTGATGAGCAAAGGACTTACCAGATAGGCACTATTCTTCTATAAAGGACAGCCCTGGTCTTTCTGGGAAGCATGCTTTTCTAGAAGCTTTAAAAGGTGTATTAATATTTATTTTAAAATGTTAGTTATTCGAAAACTTGAACCATGTTTCAGATGGTTTGTTAGTGTTTTTAACTCCATTTCTTTGTTTCTCAGCATCAATTCAAGCTGTTGTTTTTCTTCCATCTGAGTACAGTACTGCTCATCTTTCTTCCTTAACTGCTCTTGATTTTTCTCATGTAGCATTACAGCACCCTTTCTTGTTTCTTCCTCTTGTTTCAGACAAAATCTGGAATACATGAGTAAGCATTTAAAATAGATTTGTTCAATAAATATATGAAAAGCAAAGAAACGTAAGTGTAAAATGGAACTAGCATTGCTTATTTGCTCTGGCTCCAGAATCTACACTGAATTAACAAGTTTGCGCGCGCGCACACACACACACACAGAGAGAGAGAGAGAGAGAGAGAGAGAGAGAGAGAGAGAGAGAGAGAGAGAGAGAGAGAGAGAGAGAGAGAGAACATCATGAATGTAAAATTAGAGATTGTACAATTTGGCCAAAGTAGTGAAGTGAAAATATGACAAACTGAAGTTTTAGAAATTGAAGACAACAGTTATATTGAAGACTTCTAGTCTTCAGTTCTTTATACAACTGAAATTGCTGGGTTTAGCAGCTAAAAGCCAAGTTTCTTTAACCATATTTATTGAAGGGAAATTATGTTACAACAGTCTTGACATCTGGCTATGTATAGTTTAGCATCCAATTTACCCCTAATTTTGGGGGGTATAGATGTGTTGATCTGCTCGTTAACCATGCACTGTTAGGTTTTCCTGAAAAAGGAAGAATTCTGGGCTTATTTACAAGAGCTTTTTTCTCAGGCTATAAGAAGTCTACTATGCTAGTTATACATATAAAATATGTAACACTTGAAAAAACTTCAAAGTCTGATTATTAAAAAAATAATTTAAATATTGAGAATCAAATATTTTAATCTGTCATTTAATTTCCAACGGATACATTTCTCATTAAAATTTTGAACTTTCTTTTTATTCCAGACAATATTGCATGGTTTAACAACCAAACAGAAATTAAGAGCCACCTTGTGGCGAGTTGGGCAGCAAAAAAGCTTAATAAATAATAAAAAATAAATGATTCAAGTTTGGGGAAATTATACCAAAATCAACTGTTTATTTAAAAGTTCTTACTTCAGATTGGTGATTTCACTTTCATATTGTACTTTTTGATGATCCAATATAGATTTCATCTCTCTCAAGTCCTCCAGATTTTTTTGCCATTCATTTCTCTGTTTTTCAGGTTTTTTTACTTTTTCAAGCAATTGAGTATAACGTCCCTTCTCATGTTCAATTAGTCGTTCATATCCATGAAATATATTCTGAACTTTCAAGAGACTTACAGAATCTGTTTTGGGGGAAAAAACACGTGTTAACATTGTTCATCCAAAATGATATTTGATTAAAAAGAATGACACACACTATCCTCTGCAAAAATACTCAGATGTTTTCCTTAATTGCAGCTAAGAAATAATCAATGGCTCAATCACAAAGAAAGAAGCAGGATCCAATTACTTTTTAAAAATACATGGACAAGTTTACTTAGCTTTAGGATAAACATACCGTACTAAAAATGTGGATTATGATCGCTGGGGGGAATCCTGAGCAAATTTTGAGGTGGAGTGTCACAAATGTTGGGGGTTGAAACGAATGGGACATGAAGAACAAAAGGTTTGAAGAGCTCCAACTCCTGCAGAAGGCAAGAAGGAAGTAACTTATGGCTGACAGGGAGATGATCAGGCATTGATAATAGGGTCACCTCACAGCCAGAAAAAAGCAAGCAAAACACCAACTTTATCACCCCTTATAGACCATAGTAGAAACATTATACTTGCTTGGTCACTTCTGCTGTCCCAACGACAGCAGAAGCATAATATAGACCTTCCTCAGAAATCATCATATACTCATTCTCAATTTCACTGAAGAGACACATGCATGAGACATAGGAAGCATCCCCCTCATTCCTTGTTGTTAAGGCTTCTCTTTTTCCACCTCCACTACTCTCCTGGTCTCTCTATCTCGGTAAATAGTCAAACTGAGACTTCTTCAGTTATTCTGGAGGATCACAAAGTTGAGAAAGCCATCTTTTTACAATAGCAAAGGGTATCCAAATCCTGTTTCAGGAATTCCTTGGAACCCAAGGGCATAGAAAAGCTATCCAAAAAAGTCATAGCATGGTCAATTCCAGAAGATCTGTTAGGTCACCATTCTCAAAATTAGTAAAAGGGCTGGGCCAACCAGATAGCCTAGGATGAAAACAAGCTCCGTATTCTAACTTCCAGAGTTGCTTATCTTCTTTGGGCCATTTTCCTTCTTGTGTAAGCATTTGAATGTGTAAGTATTTGTAATCAATAAAGTATAACTGAGGAAACAATGTGGTTTCACTTTTTTAATATATGTTTTGTATTACAACTTAATGAAACACACACACACACACACAAATATCTATCCATATTAATAATTTTTGAAACTCAAGCAGAGTATATTAGCTGACTTTGTTCTTTAAGTTAAATTACTTATATTACATTGCAGTAATGTAATGATTGTAATTATATCACAACATAATCCTTATATTTATCTACAAAGGAAGGAAAAAGCCAGTAACAGCAAAAGATTTTCTCCAAAACTCATTAGCAAGCTGGCAAACTGGGGCAAATTGGCAACTGGATCACTGTATTTGTGACCTTGTCAGATAATATAACAATATTCTTCCAGGTGAAGTGCTCGTAGTAATGCAGAGAACTGACACTGCCAGAATACCTAACACAAACCCTACTTCCTCCATTTCAAAGGGATTCATTTTTCAGATGTACTACTGATGGTGCTGTCTTTCCTCCAGCAGGACTGAGATTAGGGGTAAGGAATATTATACAGAATAAGTTTCTGTAAAACCTCTCTTGTCAGCCACCAACTAGAGAAAGGGCAAGATACACAAAATTTTATTTGTGCCAGTTGAGGCTTTACAAAATTGTGATCTTAATACAAATTGTTTTGCTTCAGACAAAGCCAAACTTCTTTTGGACCATGTAATTTTGAGGCAAATCTGGCATTTTGTGGAAGTATATCTTGTCAGGGAATTCCAGAATGTTTGTTCTCATATTAATGCCTTCTGGACGTCCCACTGATTAGGACAGCAGCCCTGATTATATTTTTAATACAGACTTAAAAAATAATCAGTTCCCTAATGCTTTGCCTTATTGTCTGCTATATTAATTGCTATTGGGAATTAGTTTCCAAATTACAACATAATCCCACTCATGTTATCCATTAATTTGTTAAAAACATTCTTAAAGTATAGCTATGTTATCTTTTGTGAGCATGTGTGAACACATACGTACCTCTAAAATTGACTGCAGCGTTTGAAAACATGAATCTTCAGCTCACACTAAATCAAAGCCTGCTCAACTCATGTCCTAAATCAGAATTATTAATGACCTCTTATTAACTAATGTAAGGGACGCGGTGGCTCAGTGGGTTAGGACGCTGAGCTTGTCGATCAGAAGGTTGGCAGTTTGGCGGGTCGAATCCCGAGTGCCGCGTAACAGAGTGAGCACCTGTTACTCGTCCCAGCTTCTGCCAACCTAGCAGTTCGAAAGCACGTAAAAATGCAAGTAGAAAAATAGGGACCACTACTGTGGGAAGGTAACAGCGTTCCACGCGCCTTTGGCGTCTAGTCATGCTGGCCACATGACCACGGAGACGTCCTTGGACAAGCGCTGGCTCTTCGGCTTTGAAACGGAGATGAGCACCAGCTCCTAGAGTTGGAAACAACTAGCACGCATGTGCGGGGGAACCTTTACCTTTACTATTAACTAATGTGGAAAAACACAAAATGTGGTAACTTTTAAAAGCTGGCATGAAGAGATTAAAGATTATTCAATTTTAGAGATGTATGGGAATTGTAAATTCAACTACCAAATATCAAATAATATTTAAATAAGGCATCTGTTCTTAGCATTTTAATACTTTATTATTTAATGACTTTAGATACTACAGATAAGTTCTTGCTTTTGGTTTTAATTAATCTGCTAAAACTGATGAAGATAAATTCAAGAGTTTTTTAACTAGTTCTTTAAATCTTTTAAAAAGGGGAATCACTATTGACATAATTAGATGGTAGTAGATAAATTATGTGACTAGAAGATATACCTGTAAACCACATAACTCCCCTACTGCTTTTAAAAGAAAAGGAAAACCTACTATTATTTCCAATATCCTCTTTGATATGGAGATACTCAGTCATCCAAATCATACTTGTCCCAAAGGTGCTTTTTCAAGAGGCAACTGGACTTTCTTGTTTTTATTTTGATAGTTGAAAAATATTTATTTTTGCTTCTGAAAATGCTAATACTCAGTGCAACGGTAGTCTAAATGAACTTTCAAATTCTAAAATAGACTCTACAACACCTATTATTTTCAACCAGTACAGCCAATAGTCACACTGGCTGAGAATGCTGGGATTTTTATTTGATTAGTTGACTCTTTTTCATTATATATCTGGAAGGTGAGACAAAAACCTTGATAAATCTTGATAAAAAGCAGCTATCCAAGAAACACTTATCTATTTTGTATTCATAAGAAAACATTTATGCTTGACAATAACAAATTTGCTCACCTTTACAATCTAAACTAAGTTCTTCTATCAGCACTATAGCTTCCTTGTAAATGGAAGAAAGTGACTCAATATCCTCTGCAGTTGACTCTGAAGATGGAGTTAAGTCATCCAGATCATTAGTAATACTCAATGTTCTATAAAGCTATAAATGAAACAAGTAGAATTAAACATAATTATATTTTAAATCAAAATGTCCTTCATTTCTCTTTTATTAACTTTTAATACTACTAGGAAAATTTTACAAATGGTAATTGGCTTAATTAGATGCCACATCAAATCATGATTTTCAGATAGCTAACAAAATAGTATTTCTAAAATTTTACAAATGTTAATTGGCTTAATTGGATGCCACATCAAATCATGATTTTCAGATAGCTAACAAAATAGTATTTCTAATAAATCCACGTAATATTAACAGTCATAACTACCCCTATATTATAACCAGGAGACATAAACCCATCAATATCTGTCTGCATAAAGGACTATACTTTTAACTGTAAATTATTATTATTTAAATCATTTATACTGAAGTATAAAAAGCTATTGTATTGCTTTCTGTGGAAGCTTCCATATTTAAGTTATATTCTTTTGCATTCTAAATTGTGTTTGATGAATCTGCCTTGTCAGTTGCAGAGCTTCCCCAAGGAACCAATTTCTGTTAAAGCCTCAATGACCTATAGTTCTTTATTTCTACATAATTATTGTCAAAATATGTTCTCTAATTCTATAGCTTGCTCTGATTCCAACTTTTAATTTAAATCTGTGAGCAGCCACATGTAGGGAAATAAACAATTATTCCTGCTTTTTAAAATCTTTCATTTCTTCCCTCAAAATTTTATGCTTCTTCATTCTTTATTAACTGCTTACATTCAATGATATATAAACACAATAAGATTGCATACAATGCTCAAAAGAATTCTGTCCAAGGCTTAGGAATATAGCAAAGAAAATATGCTACATTCAATCCTGGACCACAGCTAGCAATTTTGGTATCACTATTACAAGAAATCAATAGATGGTATTGACGATGATACCTAAATTTAAAGCAGGAGACATATATGAATATTACATGTTCTGGGGGTACCTATTTTTATCTGAAGACAAGGTGATGGAGACAATATCACTCTGATTGATCAGGGAAGAGAAATAACTCTCTTTTTAAAAATAATATTTAAGCTGCAACTGTATTCCTTAATTCTGTTCACTTCTGTACTATAATTGTATATTATAATTTTTTAAATCAATTCTGGTATTAATTATATTGCACCTTGGTTTTGTGAATCAGTCTGACAATCTCTGTTACAGATATTTACCAATAAATATTAGGAATGAGGCAGAGATTGTGGTGGAGAGTTTAGAGGGATAAAGTTGGCTTATTTTAAAAAAACTAGTGAAAATTTATTCAAAAGTCTATTTGTAGACTTTTTAGTACTTGTGACAGTGGAGATACAACATCTTACTGATCTTCATTTTGTAGTTAATCAAACTATACATTCCATAGTTTTGGTAAGTAGTTGATAAGAATACCGAGAACTCACGATTTATCTGTCTTACCAAAGCATTGCTAAAAATCAAATCTAAATTGACCTACTATGCTTTTCACTTAAAAGCTTTAAAAATATGAGTATAGTTCAGGGGTCGGCAACCTAAAAAAGTAAAAGAGCCACCGGGAACCGGTTCCATCACAAATTAAAAAAACTGGGAGCCGCGTGCGTGTGTCCATGCACGCGCACGCGCAAAAAACGTTTTGCGCATGCACAAAACGGTTTTTTGCGCATGCGCGGACGCACGCGGTCGCCATTTTTTTTAAAAAAAGTCAGATGGAACCGGTTCCCGGTTGCCCGACGGCGACGGCCCGTCTGCAAAGCTGCCGCTTTCGGCAGCTTTGCAGACGGGCCGCGGCAGCTTCATCAAAGAGCGACGCCGCGGCCCGTTCGCGCGGAGGTACGCGCGCACCTCTCCAAAGGTTTGGGGAGGTGCGCGCGCAGCTCCGCCCATTCGGGGAGGTGCGCGCGCACCTCTCGGAATGGGCCGCGGCGTCGCTCTTTGAGGAAGCTGCCGTGGCCCATCTGCAAAGCTGCCGCTTTCGGCAGCTTTGCAGACAGGCCGCGGCAGCTTCCTCAAAGAACGACGCCGCGGCCCGTTCGCGCGGAGGTACGCGCGCACCTCTCCAAAGGTTTGGGGAGGTGCGAGCGCAGCTCCGCCCATTCGGGGAGGTGCGCGCGCACCTCTCGGAACGGGCCGCGGCGTCGCTCTTTCAGGAAGCTGCCGTGGCCCATCTGCAAAGCTGCCGCTTTCGGTAGCTTTGCAGACGGGCCGCGGCAGCTTCCTCAAAGAACGACGCCGCGGCCCGTTCGCGCGGAGGTACGCGCGCACCTCTCCAAAGGTTTGGGGAGGTGCGCGCGCAGCTCCCCCCATTCGGGGAGGTGCGCGCGCACCTCTCGGAACGGGCCGCGGCGTCGCTCTTTCAGGAAGCTGCCGTGGCCCATCTGCAAAGCTGCCGCTTTCGGCAGCTTTGCAGACGGGCCGCGGCAGCTTCCTCAAAGAACGCCGCCGCGGCCCGTTCGCGCGGAGGTACGCGCGCACCTCTCCAAACGGGCGGTGCCACTCTCCATTTGGAGAGGTGCGCGCGCACCACTGCCCGTTCGAAGAGGTGCGCGCGCACCGGGCGGCTGGGAGCCGACCCGTGCTATGTTGATGGCAACATTTTGCAAGCTTGTTTTATCCTACCTTATTTTTTTCCACTCACAGATTTGGCTGGATATCTGAAAATAAGTATAAAAACTATATTAAAATTTTAATGTATTTTTATCCTGAAATTCTGAAAATGTAGGTCTGCTAATCCTACCTAGACCATCCATTCTGAATCTAATGAGCTTAACAGGGCAGCAGAAGTGCAGCCTAGAGATCTATGAATTTCTATGGATCTTCCCACTATCAAGCAGACTTCCAGCATGATTCCTTTAAAACAGTTTGGTCAGTTTCGTCTATAATAATAATAATAATAATAATAATAATAATAATAATAATAATAATAATAATAATAATAATAATAATAATAATAATAATAATAATAATAATCATTATTATCATTATTATTATTATTATTATTATTATTATTATTATTATTATTATTATTATTATTATTATTTAATTTGTATACCGCCCTTCTCCCGAAGGACTCAGGGCGGTGAACAGGGCAATACATAATAAAAAACAGGATACAAAAATTAAAAAGTGATTAAACAACTATGCCTGTAGTAATTAATACATATTAAAAGTTAAAACTAATTATAAAAAAACCCAACCCCATCCCGTCAGACCAGGCCAGCTTGTTCAAAAAAGAAGGTTTTGAGATCGCGCCGGAAGGAGCGAAGGTCGGGGGCCATCCGGAGCTCGACCGGTAAGCGGTTCCATAGGTCTGGCGCACCCACAGAGAACGCTCTCCCCCTGGGGGCCACCAATCGGCATTCTTTGATCGGAGGCACCCTGAGGAGGCCCTCTCTGTGGGAGCGCACTGGACACTTGCAGCTTATGATGATGTGTAGGCTTCCTTTAGGTTCAAAAAGTTGATTTGTAAGTTTGGAAGCATAGCTACTGTACAGGGGCACTGAGGATGCACCTCAAGGGTGCATTCTTATATAATTTTAATATGTTTTGGAAGTATCACAGGCCTAATTCCAAATGAGACAGAATTTTACCTTTATTCTAAAAAAAGATACCCATACCTTTCTTCAAGAGATGCTTCACTCAGACTGCTCTCATCTTGTGGCTGATGTAGATTATTAGAAAGCTGTTGACTGACCTTCTGTTTAGAATTCCGCCTTTTATTTTCACTTTTTCTTGTAGCTTTTAAACTGGAGGATTTTTTTCAAAATAATAATAATAATAATTAAACACTATATTTAAAGATAATTTTATTTACAAAAAGTTAAAATATAAAATATAAATATAAAATATAAAAATGAAGACATATAACTAAGAATCAAAGAATGGCAAAAGTTTCTAATCTCTGACCGCATACTGGATTTAGGAATCAAAGTTCTACTGAATAAAGTGTTAATTGTATCAGTGTAATAACATATAGGTGTACGCATCTGGGGAAAATCTGAAATGAAGCCCCAAAGCATCTATCATAATGCTTCTCATTGAATCAAAGGAATTTTGGTCCTCACTTGTGTCTAAACTGAAATACTTCTGTATCAATACATGAATACCATATATAAAATCAAGTTAAGAGTCCTGAAGGGCAGATAACAATTATTATTTCATTATTAGATTTTTACCCCATTTATATACATTTAATACTCAAGGCAGCAAGCATACCTAATATTCCTGCCTCCTATTTTCCCCATAACAGCAACCCTGTGAAGTGGATTAAACTGAGAAAGAATAACTGGCCCACAGTCACCAAATTGACTTTCATTGCCTAAAGGAGGCATGGAACTCACAGTCTCCTGGTTTTTAGGCTAGCACTTTAACCATTATAATAGACTGCTCTCTGAGTCAAATGGTGTTATTGATCACACTTGTTCAGGCAATTTTGTTCTCTGCATCCTTAATAACGTGTCCCAAATACTAAAATTGGAATCTATGGTCATCATCACTCTCATCACTTTCTATAAAGAGTGGAAGATTTCTGTCACAAGAGAGCTTTCACTACCAAGGAGAGGAAAAGCCAGAACAGCTACTGCATACAATTACACTTTCAAGTCTTAGGCCCTTCATGTTGAAAATATCTCAAGCAGACACCACCGGTGGGAATTTGAACTGTGATTATGCTAACAAGCAAAATGAGTGCTTTTCATAGTTAGGGAAAAGGAGAATGTATAAAGAAGTTTCTGACAACTCTATAAAAGAAACAGGATGGAATCCTGTCACCCTTCACAAGCTCCTAATCTGATCTCCAATAGAGGTAGTCCTCAATTTACAACAGTTCGTTTAGTGACTGTTATAGAGCCACTGAAAAAAGTGATTGATGACCATTTCTATTTATGACAGTTACAGTGTCTCAGGGCCATGTGATTACTTTTTGCAATATTCTGACAAGCAAAGTCAATGGGGAAGCCAATTCACTTAACAACCATGTTACTAACTTAACAACTTCAGTGATTCACTTAACAACTGTGGAAAGAAAGGTCATAAAATGGGGCAAAGCTCACTTAACAACTGTATCACTTAGCAGTAGAAATGTTCAGCTCAACTGTCGTCATAAGTCGAGGACAATCTGTACTTAATCAGTTTTAGCTATTCTGATAGCATTAGTAGCTCCCATTAGTAGCTTATCAGTAAAAATATTTTCAATCACACAAAAGGTAAATATTTTGATGCACGATGCTTTCATTTTGGTTACTTTAGTTGTTTATATTTATTTTAAAAATATAAAATATTGCATCTGATTGATCCTGGCTGACTTCAGAAGCTAAGGAGAATAGACCCTAGTTCAGAGGCCCCCAACATTTTGGGCAGCAGGGACCGGTTCCGTGGAGAGAGGTTTTTCCGTCAACCAGAAGGGGCGTGGTTTTGTGTGCTGCCTGCATCTTGTGGATGGGGCTTTGCTTGTTTACGCGGCCTGGTTTCTGGAATCCTGTGGCCTGGTACCGCTCCATGGACCAGGGGTTGGGGACCGCTGCCCTAATTAATGCTTGGATGGCTATATCAAGTTAAAGAAAAAATCCTATAAAGTATCAGTGATAAACTACATTGATAATACTGCAAAGAAAATTGTGTGGGAATAGTGACAGGAATCAAGCCTGTCTTGAAATTGACTTCACCTTTATTCTAATTGTTACTTAAAAATTTGAAGAAAAACTATAATTTAATGATGGATGAAAAACTTTGGAAACAAAAGATCTCAATTTTAGTCACGACACCAGAGGAAGGGCTTGGGACAATATTTTAAGTGAACTTATTTCCTGATCGTAGAACTTTTAAGGCAACTTAGTGTAATAACAATACTTGAGAAAACAATGATTTTAAACAATGACCATCCAGTTAAACTAACAGTCTGTGTTAAGATAACTATCTATGCTTTGCTTATATTTGTAATATTGTCTGTCTTAAGTAGCTGAAAACAACGCAACAAAGTTTCAAAGGAAGTTAGTACATTGCAACAGTGCATAAAAATTAGTCAAGTCAGTTCACATAAGAGAATCAACTTAATGTTATTACTATACTCACCCTAGACAAATTACTTCCTTTTTATCTGCTGGGAAAATACTTTCTGCTGCAATATACTGGATTTCACTTATTGAATGCTTTTGTTCTATTTTCTCATCATTATTCACAGGCAGCTTTTCAGCATTAGCATTTTTTTTCCTTTGGATTCCAATTTTTTCCTCTTCAATCTAAAACGGTGATGTTGCAATATTGATTTAAGAACAGCAATAAAAATATCAATAAAAATTATTTGCTCTATTATAGATTTCTGCTTAAGATTTCAGAACAGCTCTAGAAAAGAAAATACTCAACACTGATTGCAAATTAATAATAATTAGTATGGTCTAATCAGAAATAGTGGAAAAATCATATAACTGATAGGCAAAATGCATTAGAAACACACATTTGATTATATACAGAAATTATTTTAAAAAGTGATCAACAATATTGTACTACAGAAACTAAATCAAAGATAGTAATATTTCACACAGAGTGTTAGGCAAGTATGATAAGAAATGGAAAGATCAATTAAGAACCTGTTCAAAAGCCGGTTTCACATTTTGGATCAAATTTATAATTAGTATTAAAGTGGTGCAGTTCGTTAATGAAGTTGCACCTATGTAAACTGAGCTATTTGAGTCTTTGTTATGACAGTATTATACTTCAATTTCTGAATGTTCTTAAAATAAAAAGAAAATGCATGAAAAAGGTGTAATTTCTTCCCACATTCACATTAGCGTTGTTATGTGAAGCCAACACATAAAGGCTTTTTTATATAGTGCTAGAGAGCTGAAATAAACAGAATGGCTGAAATGCAAGAAAGATGAAAGAATGAAAAGCAGCAGGCACTTCTCTACCTCTTTTTGCAGTTGGGTCTTTTCTTTCTCCAAAGCGAGGAAAGCTGAATGCAGTATTCCTACCTGATTTTTAAATCTTGCAACATCACCTTCTAATTCTTCATCCAGACGTTTTTTGGATACTTGAGGACATACTTGTTTATGATTCGTCACTTTATTTCCGATTTCAATATCAGTACCTTTACAACTATTGATACTGTTATTAAAATGGTATTCAGTTTCTTCACCTGGATTTTTTGTTACACTAATATGTTTAAGTAAGTTGTTGGAGGCAATTGGTTGATTAGCATCTATAGTTTTATCTTTGGTAATGTCCTCATGACTTTGCAATGAATATTCAAGACATTTTTTTGCAGCTTTAGTTTCACCTACATTTGCTTGCAGTTGTATAATTGTATTGTTACTCTTTTCTTCACTGTTTACTTTTGTTCCTTTTGCATTATTAGATAATGAGTTCCTATTTGTGTTCCAGTCATCAGTATTTAATTCCCTTTCTGCAATGACAGATCTTACATCTTTAATGTCACCCTTTCCTTGAATATCCATTTTTATGTTTTGTAGATGAAGTGATGTTTCTTTTATGCCTTCTACTGCACAACAGAAACCATCCTGTGATGTTGCTTTGCTTGGAGTGATACTTGTTTTCTCATAAACTTTAATTTCACCAAACATCTGTTTTAGTTCTGCAGTAATACTCTTAAAATTTGCCTTAACTTCTTTTTTTTCATTTGCAACCCACATTTTTTCATATTTTTCTTCCCAGTGTATTGAATCAAAATGATTGCAGTCATTATGGGCTTCTTCACTATGCATGAGTGCTTCGGTTACATTTTCATCATGAGTATATTCGATTTCAGTCTTGTCACTCTGTTTTTCATGTGTTGATTTTTCTACAGAGCTGGATGTGTTTAACAGGCATTTTTCCTTATGCAAGCAAGTATGGATAGAAAAAAATTAACAAACAAAAACCAATGTGTTAAATTTGTTTTAAATGTCATAAAGGGTTTGATTTTGAGAATATTTTAAGAGTAACAAAAAAATTTGGTTTACAAAATATTTTTTCAATTATATATTTTTATTAAATACACAATTTAAACGTTTGGAAAAGAATTTCATGGCAGCACAGTATAATAATTAAACTTAAAATAGCTTTCCTTTTTTTGTCATGACATATTCATAATTAATTGCTTGTCAATCCTATGCTAGCAGAGTCCCTCTAATTGAGTAGTTGGAAAAAAGCAGAGCCAGATTCTTCACTATCTATTGGAGGTCATAATCTTCAAATCAATAATAAGCATTCTTCACATCTGGTATCCTCTATGGGATAGGAGTGTCCAATAATACGTAGCCTCTTCTCAACTCAGTCAATATCTCACTGATGGCCCTCCCAAACTGAAAACAATCCTGTGCAAATGGTCTAGAAGTGGTACCAATTACTAGAACTTTATGAGTCATCTTTTGCAACTGCAGAACATATCTCTCATAGAAATTTTATTACATTTATATTTAAAAGTTATTTTGATATGACCTATCAGGTACACATTATTATTTCTTGCCAGTGTGTAACAAAACCGCTATCACCAATATGGACCATAAATACCAAGCATAATCATGTGTCATAATCAGCATTACTGATTAAAAGGACCATAATTCTACCAAATCTTTAAATACAGATGCAAATAAAAATTCTATTTTGAGACTGAATAAGGTACAGCACATCTGAAGTGGGGTAGGAAGGTACAATTTTTTTTCCAAAGCTGGTATCAAATTAATGTCCATAGTAGTGACCCGATCAAGCAGGAACAATGATTTTCTTTCAATTACCATTCTCAAGTATCAATGCAATAAGTTATTTAAATTTTTGAATTTGGAATTGTTAATTTCTGATTCTAGTCTGGTGTCAAATTGATACCTACGGTACACTTCTTTTAGCAGTGCTGTTATACAGCACAACAAAGCACAACTTAATCTAATATAATTTCATAGTATTTGTAAAAACCTTACAAGGTGCCAATTTCACAATTCTGTTGTTCTGCTGGAAGAGAAATTAGTTCAGTTGAATTGCACAGTTGCAAAGTTACCCAATGGAAACAGCTCCAGTGGAAACTCCTAAATTTAATCTGCAAGCTACAATCTGCCTGGTTTAAGTAGGGTATTTTCAGGTCACGTGACTAACAGGTTCTCTCCAGGAACATCATTATGAATAAAGCTCCCAGAGGCATCTGTTAGCTCAAGAATATGTGTACATGATTAAAAGCAATTCATTGGTTCTAATAGATTCTATAATTTCTAAACAAGTAACAGTTCATCATAATATTTCCTAATTTGAATACACTACAGATGTATAGACGTTCACTCTCAGGATTTTACCAATTCCCCATTGCTAAGGAATCTAAGAATTAAGTCCATGAATTTGGAATATTAAGACTGAGGAAGGCAACCTATCATGCTAGGAAGGAATTTTTAATATTAAAATTGGGTGTGGACAGACAAAGGACAGGAGAGATATATAATCTTATACTTATTTGTATAATAAATTTTATTAAATTTGTTTTTATATAATGAATCATAGATTGGAAAAAACAGATTAGAATAACAAAATTAAAACTTTGTGCTTTGGTGCCAAGGTATATGTCAGGAAACATGTAAGAAAATAGTATGTCTTGATGGTTTAACTTACAGGGAATCATATAAATGTGAATTAAAGCTCCATAAATTTAATTACTACACAGAAACAGAAAGCCTTCCTGGTACCATTTTTGTCCCAAAAGCAGAGTGTTTAGTTTTTCCTTTATATATACACCATTGAGTTCCATAATTCACAACTACAAAATAAAAAGTTAATGATACAGGATAAATATTCCTTCATTTCATTTTAATGATAGCTAGCTAGTATTAAATGTGCCTTTAATTTCAGAACTAAATGTTAAAATTTGTTTCAGCCATATAATACAAACAAATATCAATATGAAAATGAACTTTGCATACTTACCTTGCCTTTACTTTTAAATTCTTTGATGATTTTGTGTTCACTATATTGCTGACCTATAATAAAAATGTTGGATAACATACTTGTAATTATTATAATTTGTTAGTTGCACTGCACTCTGAAAACCTTTCCGAGATATGTTTGTCTTAAGATGAGGTTGAATATAGATAATTGTTTCACAGTGAAGGTGAATTTTGAATATTACCAAATAAAAAATTCCAGGCATAGCAAGTGAACCTTGTACATAAAGAATAAAGTTGTACTCAATAGCTTTTATCTGTTAATTTCCTACTCAAATTTGTTTGTTCTATAAAGAAAAGCATTAAAAAAATACACGGGCATGTGCATAAAATCTAGTACAACTTATTTTTGCCTAATTCTGCTATTCCATGTTGTCCTCATATACCATGAGCATACGGTATATATTTATAAGAAATGAGTAGCTTCTCATATATACAGTGTATTCAGAAAGTTTCAGACCCCCTTCACTTTTGTCAATTTTGTTATACTGCAACCAGATTCTACAGTTGTTGAAATTCATTTTTTACTCATTAAACTCAATACCCCATAATGACAAAGTGAAAACAGAATTTTAGAAATGCCGGTAAATTTATTAAAAAGAAAAAAAACTGAAAGATCACATTGGCATAAGTATTCAGACCCTTTGCAACAACTCTTGATCATTGCTGACATGTTCCTACACCTTGCTTGGAGTCGACCTAAGGTAAATTAAATTGATTGGATATGATTTGGAAAGGCACACAACTCTCTATAGAAGGCCTCCCAGCTGACAAGGCATAGTGTAGCAGAGCAAAAGCCATGAGGTCAAAGGAACTGCCTGTAGAGCTCAGAGTCAGGATTATTGCAAGGCACGGATCTAGGGAAGGCTACAATAAAATTTCTGCTGCACTGAAGATTCCTAAAAGCACAGTGGCCTACATAATTCTCAAATGGAAGAAATTTGGCACAACCAGGACTTTTCTAACAGCTAGTTGCCTGGTCAAACTGAGCAATCATGGGAGAAGGGTCTTGGTAAGAGAGGTGACCAAAGAACCTGATAGTCACTCTGACTGAGCTCCAAAGATCCTGTGTGGAGATGGGACAGAGTTCTAGAAGAACCACCATCACTGCAGCCCTCCACCAATCTGGCTTTATGGCAGAATGGCTAGAATTCTTCAGTGCAAAACACACAAAAATCTGCTTGGAGCTTGCAAAAAAGCACCTGAAGGATTTTCAGACTACAAGGAGCAAAATTCTCTGGTCTGATTAAACCAAGATTGAACTGTTTGGCCTCAATTCTTGACGTTATGTCTGAAAGAAACCAGGCATCGCTCAACTCCCGCCTAATATCATCCCAACAGCGAAGCATGGTGGTGGCAGCATCATACTGTGAGGGTATTTTTCAGCAATAGGGACTGGGAGACTGGTCAGGGTTGAGGGAAAGCTGAATGGAGCAAAGTACAGGGATATCCTCAATGAAAACCTGTTCCACAGCACTCAGGAGCTCAGACTGGGCTGAAGGTTCACTTTTCAACATGACAATGATCCTAGCACATAGCCAAGACAACACAGGAGTAGCTGAGGAACAACTCTGTGAATGTCCTAGAGTGGCCCTGCCAGAGCCCTGGCTTGAACCCTATTGAACATCTCTAGAGGGACCTGAAAATGGCTGTCCACCAACAGTCAGCATCCAACCTGATAGAGCTTGAGAAGATTTGCAAGGAAGAATGGCAGAAAATCCCCCAAACCAGGTGTGCAAAGCTTGTTGTGTGTTATCCAAAAAGACTCCAGACTGTAATTGCTACCAAAGCTGCTTCAACAAAGTAATGAGTGAAGAGTCTGAATACGTATGCCAATGTGATATTTCCGTTCTTTTTAATAAATTTCCAGACATTTCTAAAATTTTGTTTTTACTTTGTCATTATAGGGTACTCAGTGCGGATTAAAAAAAGAATTGAATTTCAACAACTGTGGAATCAGGCTGCAGCATAACAAAATTGACAAAAGTGAAGAGGGTCTGAATACTTTCTGAATACACTGTACTTCTGAATATCATTTTAGGATACTGAAAAATAGATATGTAAAAAGGCAGAAACTACAGTTTCACCAACTTAGTTTCATGTATGTAGCTCCTGATATGCATTTTCAGTCTGAGGTCTTGTAGTTCATTCTATTTGGGTCCATTCTTTTGTACACATAAGGGAATTTAATATGGAGTATCTTAAATATTATTGCAGTTTTTTCAGTCAAAGTATCTATAACTTAGAATATAATTACGAGCAATTCAAAACCCCGAATTTTGATTTCTCTATTTCTTAATGGAGCACAAGGTCTGATTTCATTTTTAGACAGCTTCCAGGTTTACATGGTTATCCATTAGGTTTATGCAAAGCAATTCAGATTAATCTTCACAAACAGATTTGTGAATGAAGACAAATGTTGAATCTTCCCATCAAAGGAAAAATGCAATGGAATTTGCTTTGTATTGTTTTAAAACAAAAGTATCCCTGTAACAAGCCAAAGTCAGAAGAATCTTATTCACAAGAATTTTGGGTAAGAAAAACCCAAAGTGGCTTTTTGTGAGAGTATGCTATAGTAAACAGAAAGGTATATTCTTGGGCACAAGTTCCCAAAATTTTGGTGAGCTTACTGGAGGAAGTGTCTTCCAGTAACATATGCCAAATCTGACTGGTACATCTGAACAAAAATTAGAGGATATGCAGAGGTGATCACTTGATTTGGAAAGCAGCTTCAAAGGAAACCTGCACTTAAACCTTTATTGAAATTAAATTCAAATATAAATATTTTGTCACTAGATTTTAGCTATACAATCTTATGGGTGCTGGGTCATCCATTCACTATAGAATGAAGAAACAAATGACTGGACCAACTGCAGAATTCTACCCAGGAAAGGACATACTGCTTTGTTTTTTTCTTTCAGTTACTATTGCCTGTGGACTAATGTATTAATGAAATATAAGAAGAAAAAATCAATAAAATTTCATCCTCTATCTGTAGGCAATGGAAGGCTTTATTAGATTTCAATCTTCTCTAGGAAGGAATTTTTTTTCTACAGAAAAAGAAAAAAAAACTTGCTTTCTAATTAGCAAAACATTAGAATAAACTATCATTCTGAGTCACTTCGGGATGTCAGAATGTTTCCAGTAGAAGAGTGGAAGAAACAATGAATTATTTGTTTCGGATTAGGGTTATCTAAATTGTGATCAGAATTATTCTCCCTCCTCTTGCACAACATTTTGATTTTTGCTACCTTTTGAAGAAATTATGTTTTGAGTATCTGAGTCTTCCTTCACAGGGGCAGAGATTTCAGGTGCAACGTTTGTTTCTATGAATTGTTTAGGAGCTACATGATCTTCTAACATAATCCTGTCAGATGGTTTAACACATGGAGTGCTTTTAAGAGAAATGCTGGTAGAATCCCAGTCAGATGTATCTAACAACAACAAAAAAGAAAAAAAGGTCAAAGCAGTAATACTACAATAGTTTTGCAAATGTTAATCCATTATATTATAAAATCAAGTAATATAAAGATCTATTAGGTTGCCAATGTTAACAAGAAAAAAGTATATGGCTGAAACATTCCGACATTTGTAATATATCAGCATTTGGTTCTTAAAATACTGATAGGTACTGGAAAAAAATTGACTTAACAATTACATTTAGCCCAAATGAAAAGAATTCAATCTTCTATAGTTTAAGAGAAAACTATCTGTGGTTTGTCTTTTTTTTAAGAGGATGCCACATTTAGTTTCATAAGAAAATTTTTATTTTATTTTTTTGCAATACATGGCAAAAATTGGTGTTCTCAAATACTTTCAAATTTATGATACATAAATATGCATAAAGTATTTGAGGACCTTCAATATCGTCCGCTTCATCCAAACCAAGTTCTTCCATTAAATCTGAAAGAAGAAATTAATTATATTAGAATATAAAATATGCAACAATATGTAAGACATAATATTTTAAGCCCCATATACTCTACTATAGCAAAAATTACCTGATTTTTGCTTTTCTATGATTGCCTTCTTTAAAACAGCAGCAGGAGATTCACATACCAAGTTTTCTTTTGTGATCTTTTGCTATAAAGATAATTTGGCAAAGAATGAAATAAGATACCACAATGTAGTAATAGCAATATTTAAATAAAGTTCATTTTATGTAACAAAAGTAGTACTGACCTGCAAACCTGGTTTACCTAGGAAAAAAGAGGGAAACAAGTTAGCTAGATAATATACCGTAACTTTTAAATTTGTGTGAACCCCAAACTTGTATTATGTTATATTTTTTGTTACAAACAAAACTTCCAGGGAAAAATGACAAATTGGAGACAGCTCCAAAAAAGCAGAGCCAATAACCAGAGCAGAATGAAGAGCTGGCAAGTAGACCTGCTCTTTGTAAGTCCTGTTCAGAGAAGGAGACTTGAGATCGTCCCCAGGTGCTTCAGACAGTTGCTTCTTGCAAGACAACAGGTCTTTGATGGGTCTAGAGCTGTGGGAGACAAGGTAATAGTCATCTTGCTCAAACAGCAGTAAGTGCATTAAAAGGAACCAGATTGACACTAATCACTTTCAGAAATTGTGATAAATTGTGATAATTCTTTATATTTTCTTTTCTTTTTCTTTACTATATTCTTTTCTTTTCCTTTTATTCTTTTGTCCATTTATTAGTTTTTATTATTGTAAGTCGTAGCCTTTAATAAAATTACTATAAAAATCTATCAAACAAGAACACAATATGACATATTTTAATGGATTAAAAATATTCTATTGAAAGATATCTGGAAGTAAGAAACACTGACAAAATGATATTTTGGGATAAATTTCCATGACAATACTGGCCTCTTCAGTAACAAAATTACAAATGTGAATCCATTTCAATCATACATAGCAGTCCATCAATCTATTTTACTCTCACAATAATGCTGTGAATTAAGTTTGGCTGATGGAGATTAACAGATAAATATTGCCTTATATATATATATGTGTGTGTGTGTGTGTGTGTAAATTTTTTGGCTTGCTAACAAAGAATAAAGGGAGAATAAAGCCAAAAAATTTACACAAATATGAGCTGCCACTGCTGTGGCTACTGCCTATAGATGGCCTTGGGTTAGGCCAGGGGTGTCAAACTCAATTTCATTGAGGGCTGCATCAGCATTGTAGTTGCCCTTGGCAGGCTGGGTGGGTGTGGCCAGGGTGGGCGTGGCCTACTGAGTGGGCGTGGCCAGCTCTACATCATTCGCATCAAAGGTGCCAATGGGGGCCCGGGCAGGAGTGGGACAGATCTGAGGGTCTCTGGCAGAAGGAGATGGGACCGGGGCCAAGGCATGGTCCACTGGAGGGCAAAGTCAAAAGGGAGGCCCACTCCCTCTCCATGTGAGGAGACCTGGCTTTGTATCCAAACCTTCCTTAGCAATAGGATTGGAGACCCCCCAGGATAGGCCAGGAGGAGGGGGCAAGGGGATGGTGAAAGGGCAGCAGGGAAGGACTAAGGCAGGACTTCCCTCAGACCCTCCCTCACCTTCCTTCCTTCCTTCGAGTGGTGGGAAAATATTTGAGATGAGGCAGGGAGAAAAACAGGCAAGAAACGCAGCTGGGGAAGTGTCATCCTTCGTGAGGAATGAAGAAATGCACCATTGCCTGGAAGTGGCCAGCACATGGCCCTCGCCTACTTCACATATCCGGCTTGGTGGGTTCTGGGGGAGGGGATGCCATGAGCAGCATAAGAGTCGATGTTACCTGCACAATGCTGCCCAGCCCCCAGCCTGCCCGGTTTTGGCAGGCAGTGGGGCACTTTCCTGACAGTGCCAAGAGGCTGAGCCGGATGGCACGAATCTGAAGAGAAGCACAATGCTGCCCAGGCCCTAGCCTGCCCAAAGTAGGCAGGGTCACATGCTGGCCACTTCCAGGCGATGGTGCATTTCTTCATTCCTCACAAAGGGTGATACCTCCCCAGCCTGCGCCGAGGGCAGTGCCAACGCGGCATGGGCCTGTCCCTCACTGTTTCCAGACAGCCTTGTGAAGCTAAGACTGAATGTATTTCAGCATAGATGACCACCACGAAATTGTACATTGGCTCCCAGCTGGCCTGGGCCAGGGCCAAGGCAGCAGGGGCCGTTCCCTTATTGTTTCCAGGATGGCTTCGCCGGCCACATGAAACCACTTCGCGGGCCGGATATATATATATACATACACACACACACATATATATATATAATTTATTTATTTATTCAAGGCGGTTTACAGGGCAGCATTTAAAAACAATACAATATAAAATTAAAATTAAATTAAATTAAGTATAGCCCCCAAAAGTCAAAATCACAATTTAAAATCATTAAAACCCCTCAGTCCAGGCCAGATAGCTCAAAGAGCCAGGTTTTTAGGTCCCGGCGAAACGAACGAAGGTCGTTACACACATATATACACATACATACATATATATATATATACACACACACTTATTGCAGAAGTTATACACACACACACACACATATACACACACTCATGTGTGTGTGTGTGTGTGTGTGTGTATAAAACCTGTGCAATAAGGCATAACTTGAATCAGGCAGACCCAGGATAAAGTTTTACTCAGTTATGGAAATTTGCTGGCAATATATCCATTATATTTTCTATATCTAAATGACTGAAAAACATTTACAATATTTATATATGTTAATATAACAAAAAAGATAATTTATGACAAATTTACCATTAAATGGTTCTTCTATAATACTGTGCATGTGTATTCCAGTTTTGGCAGGAGATGTAGGCAAAGAATTAATAGTTAGTTTCCTGGGGCTTTCTGAAGTACACTATTGGAAACACACATATGTGAGAAACATACATACAAATATAGTCATATACGCATTTTATTTATCTTTATATTTTTACAGAAAAGAAAGATATTTCTGAACATATTATGAAAGCTTTTAGTTACAGAGAACATAAAAGCAATTTAAGGTTTAAGTTTAGCTTTTAAGAAATGTTTGAACAGACATTCATATTATAGATTGTAAATGTTCTCATTTCAAATTATTAGAGTAGAAAAGTAGAAAAGATAACTGGAAAGTCATTTTTAACAAAATTCAAAAAATATGATCTGTGCAACGCACTAAATTTCAAATCTCCCTTCTGAACTACCTCACACCTAGTTTAACGAAGAATGCATTCTAGAATGAGTTGGTTACAATTCAGGATCAAAAGCAAAGTGAACTACTAGTATTCCAAAATTATCAGTATCAATTATCACTATTCTTATGTGCCATATAAGAGAAGCCATTAGAGTCTCATACAAGAAAAACATTTTAATAAATATAAAAAGAATGTATTTATAACTAAAGTAACCTTTAACCATAAAGACAATTCATAATGCAAAATTATTGAATGTTAGATCAAGCCTTCAATATTAACACAGCTCCAACTATGGACCCTATACCATATTGATTTATATTTCATATAATTAGAAACTTACTCCTTTATTTAACTCTGTGGGCAGGATTTCAACTAAGCAATATTAAACACCATTGGTAACTTCTATGACCACACTTGTACCTACTGTGCCTTGTGGGGCAGCTTTAATTCAACTCAGCAATGAAATGTCATGGAGGCGGCAAAGAGATAGAATTATGTGTCTCAAGGAGGCACTTTAAGCTGATTTATCTAAATCAACCAGCACTTGCAGGAAAGCGAAGTAGTAAGTTCACGTTGCTTTTAATAATAAGGGTGCTATAGAGCTATGCATACAGGTTTAAGCGATAATTTACTCAAATCTTTATTGAAGTGAAGGACTTCATTTCATTTTGATTTTAAGAATCAAATGTATAGACAGAGCATGTCTATATGTTTCCTCAAACATAACGTATTTCAAAAAAGTGGCTTATTCTCATTACCTATGCTAAATTATATTATTATTATTGATCATCGCACAGTCAGCCAGATGTTCAGACTGGATTTGGCATTTTTGTCTACCTATCGAGTCCTTACCAAGTACCTGGGATAGGCAGATGTGGATGTTTGATGGTATTACAAATATTGTCGCAGGATGGAAGCAGTTCCCAGTAAGGCTGCCTTTTGCAATCGACTAATGGGAAATTTGTCAATGCCAATGGTGTTCTACTTTGTCATGCTGCTGCTTGTAGTCAGTCTGTGCGATCTTCTTGCAGCAGCTTACCAAGTGGCCCACTGTTTCTTCAGCTTCTTTGCATAGGCGGCACTTACTGTGTGTTGCTGTCTTCTCAATTTAAACTTTGTATGCATTTGTCCTTAAGGCTTGGTCTTGTGCAGCCAGAATTAGTCCCTCGGTCTCTTTCTTCAACTTTCCTGCTCTTAGCCATTGCCAGGTCTTGTTATTATCTGCTTGCCCAGCTATTTTTTTAATGTACTGGCCATGTAGTGCTTTGTCTTCCCATGCCTCTATTCTGTTCTTCATTTAGTCTTTCTTGTAGGCCAGTTTGATCTCTCCAGTAGTCAGTAAGCCTTCCTGATATAATAATTTCAGTGCATCTTCATCATTGTCCTTCAGATATTCTTCCAAAGCCATTTTTTCCTCTTCAACCATCTGATGTACTTGCAGCATTCCACGTCCACCTTGGTAGAAAGAGTCTGCCAATGTCACTGCGTGGATGAAGGGCATGATTCATTGTCATTATTTTTCTGGTCTTCCTATTCATTGCTTTTAGTTCTGGTTGAGTCCAGTCCACTGTTCCAGCTGTGTATCTAATGACTGGAATTGCCCAGGTGTTAATTGCCTTCACGGTATTTCCCCCATTGTGTTTGGACTTTCAAGATCTTCTTCACTCTTTTGATGTATTCACGTCTAATCTTTTTCTTGACTTCAGTGTGCTTGATGTTGTCAGCTTGAAGGATACCGAAGTATTTGTAGTAATCTTCCTCATACAGACTCTTAATGTTATTTTCGTGGGGCATCTTGATGCCTTCAATTTTCACTATTTTTTCTTGTTTGATAGTAAGTGTGGCACATTTGTCCAAGCCAAACTCCATTGCAATATCTTGGCTATATATCCGGACAGTGTTCAGCAGCGATTCTATTTCAGATGATTTTTTTCCATACAGCTTCAGATCATCCATGTAAAGGAGGTGGGATATAGTCTGGCATATGTTTTTGATGTTTGATAGCCATGTCCTGAATTATACAGTATTGTTGACAGAGGAAACAGTGCAGTAACAAATAGTAGTGGTGATAATGAACCTCCTTGAAATATTCCTCTCGATATTAACCTCTCCCAGTCTTTCACCATTGACCTGCAACTGTGTCTTCCATTGTGCCATCAATCTTTGCACAAATTTTCTGATGTTTATACTGACTCCTGTTATTTCTAGGCATTTGTTTATGGAGTCATGTGGCAGAGTCAAATGCCTTTTTGTAGTCAATCCACGCCACATTCAGGTTGGTCTTCCTTTTCTTGCAGTTTTCCAAGATCATTTTGTCTATTAGGAGTTGATCTTTTGTTCCTCTGCTATTGGGGCGGTTTCCTCTCTATTCGGTGGAAAGAGATTGTTTTCAACTAGATGCTGTTGTACTGCATCAGCTACCACACCAGTTAGCAATTTGAAAGTTGTTGATAAGCAGGTAATTGGCCTGCAGTTGCCTGGCGTTGCCCCTTTTGCTGGATTTTTCATTATTAGGTAGGTTTTCCCAGTTGTTAGCCACTTTTCAATTTCTCCTCCTTGTAGTATATTGTTGAACTGCTTGGCAATGAGTGGGTATATAATCATAATCATAATAGTAAAGTTGGAAGGGACCTTGGAGGTCATCTAGCCCAACCCCCTGCTCAGGCAGGAAACCCTATACCATTTCAGGAAAATGGCTGTCCAGTCTCTTCTTAAAAACTTCCAGTGTTGGAGCATTCAGAGCTTCTGGAGGCAGGTTGCTGCACTGGTTAATTGTTCTAACTCTCAGGAAGTTTCTCCTTAGTTCTAGGTTGCTTCTCTCCTTGATTAGTTTCCATTCGTTGCTTCTTCTCCTGCCTTCGGGCGCTTTGGAGAATAGCTTGCCTCCCTCTTCTTTGTGGCAGCCCCTGAGATATTGGACACTGCTATGATGTCTCCCCTAGTCCTTCTCTTCATTAAACTAGACATACCCAATTCCAGCAGCCGTTCCTTATATGTTTTAGCCTCCAAACCTCTAATCATTTTTGTTGCTCTTCTCTGTACTCTTTCCAGAGTCTCAACATCTTTTTTACATCGTGGTGACCAAAACTGGATGGAGTATTCCATGTGTGGCCTTATCAAGGCATTGTAAAGTGGTATTAATACTTCACATGATTTTGATAACATTCCTGTTAATGCAGCCTAGCACTGTGTTGGCTTTTTTGGCAGCTGCAGCACACTGCTGGCTCATATTTAAGTGATTGTCCACTAGGACTCCGAGATCCCTCTCAGTTACTATTATTGAGCAAGGTACCACCTATACCAGGGGTCGGCAACCTAAAAAAGGAAAAGAGCCACCGGTCGTTCGGAGAGGTGCGCGCGCACCTCTCGGAACGGGCCGCGGCGTCGCTCTTTGAGGAAGCTGCCGTGGCCCATCTGCAAAGCTGCCGCTTTCGGCAGCTTTGCAGACGGGCCGCGGCAGCTTCCTCAAAGAGCGACGCCGCGGCCCGTTCGCGCGGAGGTACGCACGCACCTCTCCAAAGATTTGGGGAGGTGCGCGCGCAGCTCCGCCCATTCGGGGAGGTGCGCGCGCACCTCTCGGAACGGGCCGCGGCATCGCTCTTTGAGGAAGCTGCCGTGGCCCATCTGCAAAGCTGCCGCTTTCGGCAGCTTTGCAGACGGGCCGCGGCAGCTTCCTCAAAGAACGACGCCGCGGCCCGTTCGCGCGGAGGTACGCGCGCACCTCTCCAAAGGTTTGTGGAGGTGCGCGTGCAGCTCCGCCCATTCGGGGAGGTGCGCGCGCACCTCTCGGAACGGGCCGCGGCATCGCTCTTTGAGGAAGCTGCCGTGGCCCATCTGCAAAGCTGCCGCTTTCGGCAGCTTTGCAGACGGGCCGCGGCAGCTTCCTCAAAGAACGACGCCGCGGCCCGTTCGCGCGGAGGTACGCGCGTACCTCTCCAAAGGTTTGGGGAGGTGTGCGCGCAGCTCCGCCCATTCGGGGAGGTGCACGCGCACCTCTCGGAACGGGCCGCGGCATCGCTCTTTGAGGAAGCTGCCGTGGCCCATCTGCAAAGCTGCCGCTTTCGGCAGCTTTGCAGACGGGCCGCGGCAGCTTCCTCAAAGAGCGACGCCGCGGCCCGTTCGCGCGGAGGTACGTGCGCACCTCTCCAAAGGTTTGGGGAGGTGCGCACGCACCTCCGCCCATTCGGGGAGGTGCGCGCGCACCGGGCGGCTGGGAGCCGCAGAAGACGGCTCAAAGAGCCGCATGCGGCTCCGGAGCCGCGGGTTGCCGGCCCGTGACCTATACTATACCTGTACATTTGGTTTTTCTTGCCTAAATGTAGAACCTTACTTTTTTCACCATTGAATTTCATTTTGTTAGGTAGCGTCCAGTGTTCAAGTCTGTCCAGATCCTCCTGTATCTTAAGCCTGTCTTCTGGAGTGTTGGCTATTCCTACCAGCTTGGTGCCGTCTGCAAATTTGATGAGTTCCCCATCTATCCCTTTGTCCAAATTGTTGATGAAGATGTTGAAGAGCACTGGGCCCAGAACAGAGCCCTGGGGCACCCCACTACACACTTTCCTCCATGTAGATGCGGTTCCATTGAGGACCACACGCTGGGTACGGCCAGTCAGCCAGCTACAAATCCATCTGGTGGTGATGCTGTTTAACCCACATTTTTCTATCTTATCAAGTAGTATGTTGTGATCTACTTTATCAAATGCCTTACTGAAGTCCAAGTAAATTATATCCACAGAATTCCTCTGATCCACTAATTTTGTCACTTGGTCAAAGAATGCAATAAGATTTGTCTGTCATGATCTGTTTTTGCCAAACCCATATTGACTTTTAGTAATGACTTTGTTTCAGCCAAAACCCACGCAGTTCATTTTCACCTGGTGCTGACCAATTTTTGATATTCCTTGCTCTTTTTTCTACCATTTTTGTCGTTATTACTAGTTCTTTTATTTCAACTTCTGTTTTATTTGCATCCACCTCTTTTAACAAAGCCGCATCCTTGTTGTGTTTCTTTGGGTTATCCCATATCTGCTTCCAGAACTGCACTGTTTCTTCCTTGTCAGGTACTGACTGATTCATTGCAGATGATGATGATGATGATGATGATGATGATGATGATGATGATGATGATTATTATCATTATTATTATTATTATTATTATTATTATTATTATTATTATTAAATTTCTATCTATATTTCTCCATCTATTGAGAGAGAGAGATCAATACATGGAAAATTTTACCTATATAATATCTATATAGAGATGAATTCCTAGAATTCTGTATATAAATAAATGGTTTGAAATTAAAAAAAATATTTTTGTCACTGGCCACTTTGAGAATGCAAAATACAAAATGGGTAAAGCTTATGAGTAATTGTGTGGAAAAGAACTCAAACTAAACTCCTTGGAGCTTCAAAAATTATTCTGATTTAATAAGAAATGTTCTGTGCTTAGGAAAATAACTATATATATCCATAGACACTAGAACAGACATGTCAAACTCGCGATGTTACATGATGTCACGTGATGTATTGGAGCTTTTTCTCCATTGCCGGAAATGGGGTGGGCGCAGTTTCTTGATGACGCGTCCGGCCTGTGGGACGGCAGTTTGACACCCTTACACTAGAAGCTAAAACTGATTAATACAAGAAACAATATATCAAAACAGATTTTAAAATGGAAGTATTTCTTTGAACTCATAGAGCACAGAAAATTTTTAAAACCTACTTCTGAATCCCATGGAGATTCTGTACAGTTCTCCTTTTCATCTTTGTCCATGCCCAAAGTTGATTTAGCTGTAAAATAAAATAGTAAATTCTTTACAAAATAATTAGTATTCATTATTCAAAAACTGAGATTGTGACAATTCAGATTTGAAAAGTATTGTCAGACGCTATTCATTCCTCCACCTCCATATTTGTTTGGTTGTGCCAATTTATCATTCCTCAGTCCTATTCTTATAGTCACACCTTGGTAAAGCAAGACAAAAGAGTTAACTAGATTATAGTGCAATTATTTAATTTAAATAATTAAATGCTTCTCATAGCTATGTCATTCTGACATTAGCTATGCACACTACTTTTACTAAATATTGCTGAGGAATTAAAGCAAAATTAATTGTATTCTTGGTCAGCCCCCAAATTAAAAAGAAGTTTCCACAAAAGAAAACAACCTTCTCCTGACACAGATTTTTAGAAACCAGCCACAGCATTTTTTAAACATAGAGCATGAAAAATGAAATGTAATATGATAGCATCCCAACAAATGTCCAGTTCATAATAAAGCATTTACTTACAAACAGGCTATTTCCAAAAACAATTTTGTTTATATATTTTAATCTTTTAATATTAAACTGTATTAAAAATAATGGCAATAACCAATTAAATATTTGTTTTATGAATTTTAATTATTAAACTATTAGCTCAATGAAACTGTAATGGATAAACATATAAAGTGACTTTATTAGATCTAATTTGCATGTGATGCAGATTACTTAATATAACTAAAACTTATACCTTTTGGTGAGAGACTCCAAGACTGCCTACAAACAATACTTTTTTTATTGGCAATATCCTGTTCACCACGTTCATCATCTTTTGAAGATTTCTCCTAACAGAAAGAACAACATTCAGTATTTATTATACATATCAGTTGGAAATTGTAATGTTCTTTTATTACTTTAAATAAGTATTTAGAATTTATGAATAAAATTTTAATCTATGTGATTTTATCAGGGAGTCATAAACTGTCTGGGATATTGCCAAGAATATATAATCACAAATGTACTGACTCTCCCAGGACTCCAAAATATCAAAATTATTTAGCAGCCTATGCTTAAAAATACAATGTTAAATTCCTATCAAACAATCATGAGAAGTAAATGCATCAATTTAATTTTTAATATGATAAATATAGATATGTATAGCCCATGCAAACAAAAGCTCTTTTGGGGACCTCCATAATTTTTACAAATGGGAAAGGGTCCTGAGAGAAAAAAGTTTAAGAAACACTGAACTACTAAAGCAGGGGTGTCAAACTGCCGGCTCACAGGCCGGACACGTCAACCAGAAGCCACGCCCACCGCTGCCGGCAATGGCAAAACTGTCCCGATACATCTTGAGACGTCACGTGATATCGTGAGTTTGACATGTCTATAAAGTATCCTCAGTGTAATGTAAAGTATGACATGTTATAATACCAGAAAAAAATGTTATAATACCAAGACCATAACTTATACGTTTATTTATTTATTGTGTATATTATGTAGTTATTATTACCATCAACAAAATAATGGTTATTACTATCATTTTATTAATCAATAAAACAATTACAGTATTAATCAAATTAATCTATAAAAAATATAATTGTGTTATAGTATGAATCTGTATGCCTTATTTTCTTTGTACCATCTTCCAAAAAATTTACAATTAAAATTATAAAATTAATTTTGAGAAAAAATTAGAAGCCATTCTTAAAGACTGATATGCAGTATGGGGTGTGTGTAAGTGTACTAACATGCCTATTGTCCGTCACATTTGGCCCAGCCTAGCATGGGGGGGGGCTGTGAATGGCAGGCACATGCACAGCTCCATTTGTGTCAGTGGTGTATATGCGTGCCCTCCACTTGCACAAATGGAGATTGTGCACAAGCGGAGGTTGCTTGCACTTACCTGCAAAGCTCCACTTGTGTGAGCGGCAAACACTTGTGCTTGTGAGTAAAGCTCTACTTACGTGAGTGGAGAGTACTTGCGCTCATGAAGCTCCACTCCTGCAAATGGAGCTTCACATGTGAGCCCAAGCGCCCTCTGCTCAAAAGTGGAGCTTCATGCGTGTGCTTGCCCATTCTCCCATGGTTCGGTTTCGAACAGGCTGCAGCCCGGGGGCTAGGGTGCCCTAGTCTAAATGATTAGGAATGGATTTTATTTCTGCTGTGCCATTAAAGTATCATTAATGAACAAACTTGATAAAGTACAGTTTTTTATTTATGAAATCCAATTTTATTAAAAACATTTTCCCTTTGCAATAGATTCATTTACTTTCAAATCAGATTGGAAAGTTTTCAGATTTTCATCCTCACTATGTTTATACATTGTTGGCTCCTATATTGCTTTTTCCAGTTTTTTTTGAATCCATACATTCCTTTTCTCCAGGTTTCTGATATCCTGCAAAATCAGGATTCCTAATATTCTGTTGTGTATTCGTGGTTTTTCCAAGTTCTGCTTCTGATCCACAATTACGACTTTCAATATCATCCAAAGGGAATCCATGCCATTTTCATGGGAGTTAGTAGAGAAAGTAAAGAGTGTAGTTTTTCCAACATTCTCCAAAGAAAAAACATTTTTGCAATACCGTTTTTGATTCTCATATGACAATTTATTATTATTATCAGTGTCCTGGGGTTTTTGCAACTTCTGAATTTGATTTTCATAACTAGATTTTTTTTCAATTGAATGTTCAGGCAGTTTCCTATTTACCTTGTTAGTAATTGCATGGTCATGTGAAGATTCAGAATGACCAGAAATAAAAGCTTCACAAATATTAGTACCACCTTGCATCTTGTCATTTTGTACATTGCATACTTCATTATTACACTTAAAAAGATTTGCTTCCCTCTCGTGTTCATTTTCTCTGGAATGTTCTTTCCCTCCTGATGTGTCAACATATTCTTCTTCCTTATTTTCTGCCTTGCTCCAAATTTGTTTTATGTTTTCTTCCTCCCCTTCTGTATTGCAGTGCTCCTCCATTTCTTTTACTTTTTCCTCCTCCTCCTCTTCTTCGTTCTCCTCCTCCTCTTCTTCGTTCTCCTCCTCCTCTTCTTTTTCATTTTTCTTCTCTTCTTCCCTCTTCCCATTAAATTCTTCTTCCTTACTGCTTGCAAAAGAACTGTCAGAATCATTTAATTCTTGCTTATTGGGATTAATCTTTTTTGCATATTTTTTTAATAATTTCTTTTGACTGATTTTTGTTTTCGTTGTCTTCACAAAATCACATGTGGGTATAAAAATATACAATAAATAATACAATACAATGGATGAATTTAAACTTATTACCTGTTTAGAATGCAAGGTTCTCTGGGAACATTTAGAAAAGGAGCCAGGAGAGGAATGGATAGAATGAGGAAAGGTTTTGACTTGGAACAAAGGCTTAGGAAGGGATTCATTGCATTCTTCAAATTCACAATCTGCTTTATTTTGCTGTGAACTGCCTAAGACTTCTGTTTGGATGGCGCAATCTTTCTCATCTACTGCATCAAAATACAAATACACACAGAGATTAAAAAAAATTAATGTTTTCTGTAGATAGGCAGTATAATCATAACTTATTTTTCCAAGCAACTTACAATTTTTCAAGAAGTCCCATGGACCTTTCATTAGCTGAGCCAAACTTGTTTTTTCTGGTTTCTAAGAATGAAAGTTGAAGCAGAAGTTTTCACTGTAACAAGCATTTCTATACTATCTTTACATTTTGCTCTTCTTCCAAAAAACCTTGATTGATAAATGTTATCAACCCTCCCCTTTCCTACTTTATTCTGTAACCAACGTATGAGCTAAGTGAAACTTAAAACAGTGTGTCTTCCTGGTCTAGTCCAAACTTCTACCCACACTGACAAAATCATATTATTTTAATTTTAACCACCTGGCTAGGGTGCTTTAATTTGGAATACAGCATTAAGCAGAAGATAGAATTTATGAATAAATAGCCCCTTTCAATTCTGATTCTATGCATATTTTTCAAATGACAGAAAGTCATCCAAATACTAGTACAAAACCATACCCACTCCTGAGCTCAACACAGCTTTTTCAAATGGCTTCAGCTTAGAAAATCCTGTTCCAATATTTTTGTTCCAAATTCAGAACCAAACTTTTTGTTCTAAGCTTGGGGTATTTTGTTCTATATCAGGGGTCCCCACCCCGGTCCATGGACTAGTACCGGGCTGCGGCATGCCAGCAACTGGTCCACACAAACAAGCAAACCCCCATCCATGAGATGTAGGCAGCACACAAAACCACGCACCCTCTGGTCCGCAGAAAAACCTTTCTCCATGGAAATGGTCCCTGGTGCCCAAAAAGTTGGGGACCTCTGTTCTATATGATTTTAGGTCCAGTGACTGGCTAGTTTTAAATACTTACACATAATGAAGACTTTTAGAATTATCAATCAATAAAATAGCAAGTTCATCCTATTCTTGCTACTATTCATTGGAAGTAAAGGGCAGGTATGCTGAAGAACAATTAAATTTAGAGAATACAAACAATTTCAGAATTATTGATTATAGAGAAGTCCCAGTTAATGGATGGTAATGTAATGTTATCTTTATGAGATTTCTGTCCTTTTTCCCCAGAAATTTCCCAACTGCAAAAGTATGAAATTGCATTATAAATATTGCTGTGATGTTTAGCTTTCAAGGTTGCAAATGCAACCTTTGGTTTTTTAATTGAACTTAGCAAGTGAGTAAGTAAGTTTTTGCTATTGAACCCAGTCTACCATCTGTTGTCTATTTCTTCTCTGGGCTCAGTTCTGTGGCTGCTTCCACAGGTCTACCAAGATGCAAAATATGGACTTAATTGCTGTTTAGATTGTTTGCTATAGGAATTATTTTTAATGTTTTAATCTGTTTTCCTGTAGAATGGGTATTGGTGGAGTTCGAATGGCCTGCTCTGCCTCCTATTTTTGTGAAACTAGAACAAAAAACAAAGCATTTGTTTTAAATTCTCATTATTCTCCACAGTGGAACATCATGAATTATTTTCTTTGACTTGAAATAGTTAAAAGTATTTTGAATGTTGCTGTATCAGAAACAAGGCACATGAATCTTTCTGATGGAACCATCCCAAAAGGATCTGTTTTGTTCTGATTGCAGGTCAAAATACGTTTTCTGATTCAGGTGCTCCCTTATTGGGCGTTTTTCAGTAGTATCCACATTCTTGAAACTAGGATAGCATACTGTATTCAAACTGCTCTACTTGTTCCCTTATTCTATGGCTGCACTCACTCTTCAGATTAAAACCTTTTGCTTTAGTTTTTCAATAATTTCATTTAGGATCTCATCTGTAAAGTCTGAATACTGATTAGCTATAACAAGCAATAGCACTTAGATTTATATACCGTTTCATAGTGCTTTACAGCCCTTTCTAAGCGGTTCACAAAATCAGCATATTGCTTCCGACAATCTGGGTCCTCATTTTACCCACCTCAAAAGGATGGAAGGCTGAGTCAACCTTGAGCTGGTAAGAATCAAACTGCCAAACTGAAGGCAGTCGGCCATCAGCAGAAGTAGCCTGTAGTCCTGCATTCTAACCACTGCATCACCACGGCTCAAGCTGTATGTATTGCATTAAACTTAGGATCTGAATTGTAGTTCATATTTTCTTTCCATCCAAACAAGTATTAATTAGTATCATAACAAGACTGTCATTGTTAGTGGTTTTGAGTATTCATTGTACAAAATCCTACCTTGGGACTGCAGCCTAGATCCTCTTCTTCTGAAGAAAGCCAGCTATCATCATCTGCTTTTTCAGAATTGCTTAAACAGAAATGCATATATATACAAAAATAAGAATCTATCTCTTTCTGGAACTTCCTGAATTTAAATCGAAATTTAAATCCTACCTTACTGAATCTCCAGAAGAGTAGTTGTCAATAACTGTCAAAAACCCAAACAAAGAAAAATAAAAATGCAGAAAATCAAGTGACAAAATTATAAAAACTTTTTATATTAAGGTACTTCAAACTACATACGTTTAAATGAAGAAAAATACCTTAAAAATAAAAAACAACTTCCTCAGTTAGCAAACATTATTTAATTAGATTTTTGTATCTATTGTGAGGCCTTCCAATTTTTAAACTGGAAGTTATATTTGGTATAAATATTTGTATTCCGTTGCATCTTAGATTGTATAGAAGTTCATGATTTAACAGTTTTACTGCTTGTTTTATGGAATTTCCATTTCAATATTAATTTTTTATTTGGTTCAATAAAAGAATGACATTCTAAGAGTGAAATATGAAAAAAGGCTTGTATGCACAAAAAACCCATAAGCATTCAGCAATCTCATATAGAATGAGACCAATTTTTATACTAATAAGACCTAAGCATATGATTAGATTAACAAACTGCATAAAGTTACTATGGTGATCCAAGAGCATCCAATTTGATAAATAAATAAAAAATAAATAACAAGTTCACTCTTACAATAAAACCAATAGGGTTCCCGAGGCTTGGGATCAAAAACTATATGCAGCCATTGCTATAAATTTTCACCCAAACTCTATAAAGTCTATATACAACTTTATTACTATATGTCTGTACTCTCTGCTGACTTGTGATAATAACTGAGGCACAAATGTTTGACTATCTTGTAATGGCTTATAAAATCACATGCTTAAATTTATGTAAAACTGCTCAAAAAGAGGGTCCTAGGATTGGATGCAATTTGTGACTGAATGAAATTTAGGCAGTGGTTTGCTCTCCAAGCTTGTTTCAATTTAGTTCTAACTTCTTCAGATTATAGACAAAATGAAAAATTCTGAACTAACATCTGTATAGTTATGAAGTAGATATTGAGAAGAAAGCTGACATTTGATATATTTAATTCAGAATCATTTCCTGCTTCAATAGTGGTTATTATTTGTTTTTAATATTTTATTTCTGTAAACATATGTCTAGGGTTATACATGAGCATAGAATTATTTTATTGAGAATTTTGTTAAAAAGACTTAAATATTAGGAACTTAGAAATAGAAGGAACATTATAATAGTTTTCAAATCTGTCTTAGCAGCTGTCTTTGCATACTAATCCCCAATACCTGTCTCTTTTCACACAAAATGGTAATATTATGCACAAGATAAATCTGTGCAAGGCCTTCTTAGCCACAGCTGCCATAACTAAAAAACACCCTAGAACCTGTTGGACCCTGAATCTATAGTCACTTGATTCTATTAATGTTTAAGGTTGTTCCTCTCATCCAGGCCTTGACAGCTCTAGGCACTGGGACAAGCCCTTAACAGTATCACTCGTTCAGTCACTGGTTTATATATACAGCTGAGTATTACCGGTAGTTTATAATTAATCTTTCACTGTGTTGCAAGAGGAGCTAAAAAGGTCAGTTGGGCAGTAGCTTTCAACTCTTGTCTTGTGGTTTGACAGGGTTTAGCTTTTTTGAATTCTGGTGGGAGGCAGCCATTAGAAACTATTTCTGAGAGGAATTTATTAATCCAATTCCATGCACGCCTTCTGGAGTTTATCAGGAATTCTGGATGAATGCCATCGAAACCTGGTGTTTTACCGCATTTCAGACTATCAACGGCAGTGTCAATTTCCTTTATAGAAAAGCGACTGAAAACAAACTGAAAATGGCGTTGAACAGAAACATCAGTGTTTTGTCTAAAATGTAAACCACTTGGTAACAAACCTACATTTTTTTCTTTATTTTCAAGTTTTTTTTTAATCCGAAAGGCAGTTTATAATATAGCTGGAAACAAAACTTTTAGATAAGACTACAGTGGTAATGTTAATAATAGCATCAATCCAAGAGATTTTTATATTGAGAAAATGTTATTCTAGCAGACTGATTATCCGTTATGTTCAGGGGCATGAACACTTAAAAACAGTCCTAAAATCCTGCTAGAGTTATCAGCTACATGAACCAAACTGTACCTTCCCAATTTATCTGTGGCATGCACAGATGCTTTTTGTTGAAGAAGAAACTCTTACCATTTCTCGATTATTTTCAGCTACAGCAACAATTAATGGGGTACACCCATCCTGTAATGGAAAAAAAGAAACACATATGTGCATAATTCTGTTTATCATTCAACAAATGCAATGAAATGCAATCTGTCCTGTACCCAAGCCAGACAAAAAGGATAAGAAGTTTTCTTTCTTTTCAACTGCTTCTACAGTAGATGAATTTCAATGTGAGTTAAACATCTCTGAAATAATATTTTCTACATTTCTACTTGGCTTTAAAGTCTCAGATAATTTCAAACATTTCTGCAATATATCAGATTTGACTATTATAACTACAAATGTTATATTGGAAAAAGCAGAGCTGTATAACTTCAAGTCCAAAGTACATATACCTGGCAACAAATCCGTGCGGTTTTCTTGGCAATGTTTTTTTGGAAGTGGTTGCTATTTGCTTCTTACTAAGGCTGAGTGAGTTAGTGACTAGTCCAAAATCACCCAGATAGATAGAGGGACTAGAACTCAGTCCCCTAGCTTCTACTCCAGTGCCTTTAACCATTATACCAAACAAGGTCTTTATTTTGTACCATTTATTCCCATTGAAGATACTTGCCACAATCCTACAAAAAACAAGTATATTTTGTTTGCAGAGGGATAATGTGCAGTTTGTATATGTTACCCAAATTGTTGGGAAAAAAGGGAAAAAATAAAGATAAATTTATATTTGGAAGTAAATATTTAATTCATAACTAAAGCACTCTGGCTCACACCTGATGCCAAAATATATAGTAATTGAGATAAATAAGCTAAGATAAACAAACTACATGCTGGGCATATATACTAAGTTCCCCCTACTAAGTTCCCCCTACTTTATTTAACAGCTTACGTGACATTTGAAGCTGAGATCATGATTAAGTATGCCCAAAACAAACCCATATGTGAAAACTAGCAGAAGCTTATTTAAAGGTAAATTACAAATTGTAGTCAACTTGTTCAAGTAAAATAAGGAATGAAGAATCTCAAGTTCCACTTTATTATGCAGCAGATACTTATTATTACATATTTGTAAATAATGCAGTGTTTTTTCTGTAAATGATATTAAAACATTTTTAAAAAATCAGCTTATTGGCTAATACAAAATCAAAAACTACTTAATATATTAAGTAAACTACTGGAATTTTACCTTATTTTGTGCTTCAATGTCAGCTTTCTTTTCAAGCAGATATTTTGCTACAGATACATTAGAATTACTGGCAGCAAAGTGGAGGGCAGTGTTGTTGTCTATGTCCTTCAGATTAGGATCTGCTCCATGTTCAAGCAGATATATTGCACAGAATTCTTGCTGGCATTCCACCGCCTGAAATATTTAAGATGTTAGGTCTACTACTTATTTTCATATACAGGGAGTCCTCGGCATACAACCACAATTGACCCCAACATGTATGTTGTTAAGTGAGACATTTGTTAAGTGAATTTTGCCCCAATTAATGACCTTTCTTGCCTCAGTTGCTAAGTGAATCACTGCAGTTGATAAGTTAGTAACCTGTTTGTTAAGTGAATCTGGTTTCCTCATTGACTTTGCTTGTCAGGTCACAAAATGTGATCACATGATCTTGGGACATAGCAATGGTCATAAATATGAATCAGTTGCCAACTATCTGAATTTTGATCACATGACCATGGGGTTGCTGGAATGGTCGTAACTGAAAAATGGTCATAAGTCTGTGGAGGAGTCAGCTGCTTTAATATGGACAAAAAAATCTGTCTCTGCTTCTTAGACACTAGTCTCTGCATATTTACCTTTTCCGCTTAAAAGAGGTTTCCTCTGGCTGCAACCTGACTTTTCCTTTTTGTGGAATCATTGTCATTTCTGTGGCTTCGGGATTTCAATATGGCGGAGGTGCTTGAATATCCGAGCCAAACTAAAGAAGCTAGTGAACACAGTGGATTTTATTTTGAAACTCTGGGCTTAAAAACCTTTGGAGTCCTTATTGATTAGCCCTTGGGCCATATCAAAGTGCTAAGTTCCAACAACAAATTGTTACTAAAATTTGATAAAAGCAATTTAAAATGGAATTTAATAAAACACAATTTAAAATGGAATTGGAATAAAAATTGATGTAAAATGAAATGGGAATAAAATACAATCTAAAATGAAATTGTAATAGTGTACAATAATTTAAGACATAGATAAAGAATTACTTATCTAACAGAGTCTGCTGAACTCTTTCTTATCTTCCCTGAACAACATTTTCTTTTGGCTGGAAGGAGGGGGAGAAATAGTTTTGATTTCATTTCTTACCACTGTTTACTCTAGTAGTAGACAAAAGAAACTGTTCTTATTGTAGTGGTGCTGTTTGACCACATGAGGGAGCCAAAGACTGTAGAATTGTGATTTTACTTTTAAAGTATCCTTGGTGGCATTATTTAGACCAGGGCTTTTCAACCTTTTTACCAATTTTAGGATATGGCAATATTCAAGTACCACCAGTCGCCTAGCAAGGTGTCAAAAACTTGATGACCAAAAAAAAAAGGGAAATAAAATAGAGGTAGTCCTCGACTTACAGCAGTTTGCTTAGTTGACTGTTCCAAGTTACAACGGCACTGAAAAAAGTCACTTATGACCATTTTCACACTTATGACTTTTGCAGCATCCCCAGGATCTTGCGATTTACATTCAGATGCTTGGCAACTGATTCATATTTATGACAGTCACAGTGTCCCAGGGTCACGTGATCCCCTTGTGCGACCTTCTGACAAGCGAAGTCCATGGGAGAAGCCAGATTCACTTAACAACCGTGTTGCTAATTTAACAACTGCAGTGATTCACTTAACAAATGTGGCAAGAAAAGTTCTAAAATGGGACGACTCATTTAACAAATTTCTCACTTAGCAACATAAATTTTGAGCTCAATTGTGTTTGTAGGTTGAGGACTATCTGTACACCCATTTACCACACTTTTAATGGAAAACTTGTGCCTCTTTCTCTGACATTACTCTTTGCATTGTTCTATCCCCTTCTTTCCTTCTGGTTGCCTCAAAGAAGCTGATAGGTGATTGCAGAGGCTTTGGAGGGGGGGTGCAACTTCTGCACTTGAAGAATGGGGTGGGGGCGTGTTGGAGTGCTAGTTGGCTATCTCCCAAAGATTCCCTAACTTTAAAACAGCTCTTGGGTGGCAACAGTTACCCAGCACGAAGGGCTCAGAAGAAAGAGATGCTGGCAATGCTAACTCCCAAAACTGAGGGGCTCAGAGGCAGCTACAAGCAGGGGAGGCGTGGGGGGGGGCAAAGAAAGGAAGTCAAACCTGATTGACAGGGAGCATAGTAATCCTGCCCTTACTCTGCAGAGGGCAGATCCCCATCATTCCCAGCCCAGCAGGGTCTTGCTGCCCCACCATTGCAGACAAAGGGAGGCTCCAGTGAGAAGGAGGAAGGTTTAAGCAAGCTTAGCAACCAGAGTAGAGATCCTCCCCAAAAAAACGTGCTTCAATGGGTAACCACCCAGCACGACAGAAGTGACCAAAACCTGCTGGAACCATCCAGCAGATGGGGGGGGGGGGAATAAAAACCAAACAGCCCTGCCAATTCTCAACAGAAATGCTCATGGCAAGGAAAACCTCAGAGAGGGGGAAGAGCAAAAGCAGGCAGGTGTCTTGCTCGGCTGGTGGCTTGAGGGGGAAAGGGGGCAGCTTCACCCACCCCAAACGCTGTCCTCTCACGAAAGCAGGATGAAAACTCTGAAAAATGACCAGGAAAAAAGGTTAAAACAGAAGAGAGTCTCTTCTGAACAATAAAAAAAAGATCACATCCAGCTCTTGGGGGTGGAGTGGGGGATTTTTATTTTTTGCCTTGTTTTGCTCTTTTAAAAAGACTGCACCCCCAATACCAAAAGCCGTACGCCATCACCGTTCGCCTGCTGCGCCCCCCCACAGACCCAAATCCCTTCTCTTCCTTCCTTTGAATCAAGCAACACCCCCCCCCCCACCCAATCCTCCTATTCCTTTCTTCTGAATTACAACGAAAGAAAGTTTTTTCTTTTGTGGTCTTTACATATTTAAATTGCTAGAAGTAAGTGGGGAAGCAAACCATCACGAGACACTCTTCTGTTTTAACCTTTTTCCCTTCTCATTTTTTGGAGTTTTCATCCTCACTTTCGTGAGAAGGCACCACTTGGGGAGGGTGGTAAAGCTGCCCCCTTTCTCCTCCCCAAGCCACAGCTGAGCAAGACACCTGATCGGCGCTGATCCTGGGCTTCTGCTGAGCCCCGACAGCTCCGAAGAACCGCCGGAAATCAGCACTGATCCTGGCACTTCCGCTGAGACGACAGCCCTGAAGAAGCCGCTGATCAGCTGGAAATCGGCGCTGATCCTGGCGCTTCCGCTGAGCCCTGACAGCCCTGCAGCTCCAGCCGTCTCTTGCTCACACTTGTGTGGTGCTGCCGCCGGTTCAGCTCATTCCCCTCCCCTGCTACTCTAGGATGGTCGTGTACCACCTGCCAGGTGCCAGTGTACCACCAGTGGTACGTGTAAAGCCCTGATTTAGACTAAAACCTAAATTAATTATAGTTTGAAGAGGTGGCCACCCACAAAAGAACATGAACTGGGAGATGTAGAATCTTTTAGATCTTTTCTGGATGAATATACAGCCAAAACACATGAAGCTATACAGGCGATGGGATCTAAGCTTGAATTAAAAATGGAAACTTTGGTAAAGGAACTTGGTGATGAGATACAAGGTTTGAGAGGAGACATCCAGCAGGTGATGGTCAGGGCTGAATTTTTAGAACATAAAGTTGGAAAAAAAAGATATTCTTCTGGAAACTGAAGTAAATGAGAGAATTGTCCTGGAAATCCATGCTAAAGAATTTCAATTAAGATTCAGAGCAATTCCTGAACAACCTGGAGAGGATATCAGAGCAAGGATAATTAAAGCTTTGGTTGTGTTAATTAATTGTGATGAAAAAATTCTCGATCTGGATATAGACAAGGTGTATCGATTGAATTCGAGATTTGCTATGAGAAAATTGCCAAGGAATGGTTTGGTCCACTTTGTAAGAAAAACAACAAGAGACCATGTTCTGAACTGTCATTTCAAAGCAAAATTATAAATGGAAAATGTAGATATAATTATTTTGAAGGAAATTCCCGTAAGAATTTTGAGAAAAAGGAAAGCCTATTTATTCCTTACAGATATTCTGAAGATGAGAAAAATTCCCTTTCATTGGGATAAGCTTGAGGGGGTGACACATACTGTGAACTAAGATTTCAACTGAACTCCACAGATAAAGCCAAGCAGTTTCTGAGCAGACATAAATTAATTTCAGAATTAGGTGACGAGATGGAGATGGATAAGTCTTTGGAAGCAGACCGTTGAAGAAGACATTGAAGAAGAGATGACTGAGGTGTCCATACAGGAACCTGATGTTTCGCTTAAAGATGGAAAGTAAATTCATTACATGGAATATCAATGGGGCTAGTGCCCCATCTAAGTGTAAACAAGTATTTCATCATTTGAGAAAACTTAATGCTGATATAATCTGTCTTCAAAAACACATAATAAAAAACAAGATGACAAATACCTAATAAATAAAAGACTAGGGGAGGAATTTGTATCTGCTGGGGGAAAAAAGATAAATGGAGTGGTTTTATATATAAAACCCCAATATAAACCTAGGCAACTTTTATCATATGAATACAATAGATTCGTATTAGTGGAAATTGAATTTAATGGAATAAAATCAATAGTGATTGGTCCACATGTGCCAAATGATGGAAAAGGCAATTTTTTTCAGTATCTTATGGACCAACTCTTGCCTTTTTCATATGAAAATTGGTTTATGCTGGGGGATTGGAATGGAGTGACTTTGCCACTTAGGGATAGAACATCTACTAAGGAGATCTCAGGACAAACTACCAAAGTCATTTTTTGAAATGATGGTCAATTTAACATTAACAGACTCATGGAGGCATAAAAATGGCTCTGCAAGAGAATACAGTATACCTTGTTTTCAGAAAGGCGCAAATCTTTCTCAAGGATCAATATGATATGGACCTCTAAAAACTTAGTAAATAGAATTTTGAAAGTTGACATCCTATCTATTTTTTTTCTGACCATAACCCAGTTGTTTTGGTCCTTATAAAAAAGAGTGAGTTATAGACAGAGATTGAATGAATCCATTTTACAAAAGGAGACAACTGTAAAGGACTGTAAAAAGAAACTACATGAATGTTTTGATAATAATTTAGGTAAAGGGATAGATCTAATAATGGTTTGGGAGGCTAGTAAGGCAGTTATGAGGGGGTATTTTACACTTAGAGAAGAAAAAAATATTTGGAAAGACCCACAAGATAATCGATGCAATCAGATAGAAAGAAATTGATTTGCAAAAGTCACCTACGGACCCTAAAATTCTGCACCAAATTAACTTATTACAATAACTGTATGTTAACAATCCAAGGAATAGAAACAAAACTGAGTTATGTAACGCAAAGACATTTTGAGTTTGCAAATAAACCAGGGAGATGGGTTGGCATATAGATTAAGAAAGGAGAGGGAAAAGAGAAAGGTATTTTTTATCATTTATGGTGGATGTGTGATAAAGCAAGAAAATACTGGAGTAGGATTCGTATGTTAATACAGAAAATTCTTAAAGTAAATATAGAAAGAAAACCAGAGATTTTTCTTTTGGGATAATGGACAAAGACCTGGGGGGAAAAATATGGAACTTTTCTGGTATATATGCTGACAGCAGCAAAATTACTCTACACTCAGAAATGGAAGACTACCTCAATTCCTACAACAGAGTAATGGTTACAAAAACTGATGGCTAAACTGACTGTACTGGTTAAAGAAAAGAATATGAATACTTTTATTGTTATGTGGAAACCGCTTCTAGACTTTATGCTTGAGGTGGAAAAAATGAAATTTTGATTTGGGTTTTACCAATTAGATAGACTTGACGTTATTGAAATGGCTTGTTTATATTATTTTGTATAAGTAAAAAGCTGAGATTTGAAATTGATATTCTATTGCACCAAAGGAAGTCAGAAATCAATGCCTTTTCTCCTTTTTTTCTCCCTTACTTCACTTCTCTACTCCCTTTTCCCTTCCCCATCTTTTCTGCGATTTACTTTTCGATTTAAAGTACTTTTACTTTATTTTCATTGTATCATACAATATAAACTAATAAAACTTTTGAAAAGGAAAAATGGGTACCGTATGTCATTTTTTTCAGTACCATTATAACTCTGAACAGTCACTAAATGAACTGTTGTAAGTTGAGGACTACCCGTACCTAGGTAATACTGTCTCTAATTTAAACAAAACAAAGCTACATCTGTTTCTTGGTCCCTTTTTATTATTAGCAGTATTAACAATTTATTATACTAATAATTTTGATTAGAACAGATGTTATAGAAATTTGGCTTTATACTACTACTAAATTTGCACTATTTTAAATGCGTACCTTTATTAATGGAGATCTCTTCTCTTTATCACAGACATCTAGCTGGCATTTGTTGTCCACCAAGAAAGTAACGATGTCTTCATGTCCATTAGCACATGCAAAATGCAAAGGTGTTCTAAAAGAAACCATATTATAAAAGAAGCCATACTAAGTCAATAAGTAACTAACAATAGACTACACCCTTCTTTTTCTTAAGAACATTTTGATACTGTATCTTTGAAAAGTATTTCAAAATACCGTATATATTCCCATCCATTATCTACCAAGCTTTCACAACAAATATATTTCTTAATGCCTAGAGTGGCTCAACGAGTAATTAAAATAGACATCCAATAAGATTTAATTCTAAATGGACCCAAGGCTTCAGAGACCATGTTCCATATATTTCCTTGTTACACCACCCAGGTGCTTAAGCGGACAGGTTAAAATCTAAATTTAAAGCAGCAAACAGGCATTTAGAGCTGAAAACAGCTGTTCCTTCTCAGTGTCCTTTTAGCGATATACTTGGCATGGATGCAAGCTAACCTGGAAACAGCCTTAACATTTAAAAAGCAAGCCAGACATCTTTCAATGATGTTAATTATTCATTTTACATTTCATATGAACACAGGCTGCTATATTTGGTGCTCAGATCCACCTAGTTAAAAGGCATGCAAAAAAATTAAACCACAATTTAGTTTGCAATTTAATTTAAAAGTATCTAATATTTGAAATATTTATATAAATGTAACTAGGCATACCTGAAAATATATAAGATAATTCTGGCCATGTGCCCCCTGTTTTAATTAGTGCAAAGATATAGACTTTTTCTCTCAGTTTATAAAAGGATCGTCATCCTTGATATGCTATGATTTGACAGCAGTTTCTGATGACTTGCAAGTCATTTTCTTAGTGGGATTTTTCGATATCCAATTCAATTAGGATAGGAAATATTTCCCCACATCCACCGATTCAATATGACCTATTAATCCTTCACAGACTGGTAAAAACTTTTTTTAAAAAAAAAATACATACTGATTTTTAATATAACAATTTTGTTACATCACTTTCATTTAAATAGCAAATCTAGGGGGAAAATGCATGGCTTTTTAAGTATATTATAGGTCAGTTAGAAACCATTTGCAAAAACCATACTGTACCAAAGAAACCTATAATAGGCTATAGTCAGTCTGCAAACCTAGTTATCAGTTAAACGGTGTTTCAGTTTCTAGCGGAAAGAGCGCTGGAACACTTTTGCTGAAAAAGCATCTGAATTTTTATGCTGCAATACTTCCAACCTAAACTGAGATGGCTGTTTCTCAAGTCTACAGACATGTAGCCGTGTTCAGAGTAATGCAAATGGGTCATAAATAAGTTTGCTTGTTCACAAATTTTAGTAATAGCAAAATATTTGTGCTAAGTCAGGGAAGCAAAAACTAAGCATTGCAGAAGCATGCAGAAAGACCATCCTATTCGGCTGTGCTCTCTTTACCAGATGCTGTGTTTTGCCCCGGGACAATCTGTAGCAAAAGTCAGGAAGCAATTTGTATCTACTGTCAAGCGGGAGAGAGCAGAGTTGGAAATAACCGGTGTTGTTTCAAGCACTACATAGAACTTGGACTGAAGCCAACAGTGAAAGAAGGTCCAAAGTAGTACTGGAAATGGCAATTTCAAGTATTTTTTATTATCAAGGACAGTAGTTTTGAATAGTTTTGCATCTATTTCATTTCAGCATTAAATCAGATTCAATGTTAAAGAATTAAGAGTAGATTCTCATGATTCAGACAGATGAGGGGATGCCAGCACTAGGATTTCAAGTGTTCTGGTAAATTTCCAGAATGTTCGGAAGCCATACATCTAGACCTACTGCCATAGAAAATTCCTAAAATCCTACCTCTTACCTCCCCCACCCCATTTTGTTTCCAGAAAAGAATTTTGCTTTATTGTGATTTGTGTATGATATTTTGCGATAAGAATTGTACTTGAGGAAAGAGAAAATGCACAAACCCTTTGATCTTTGACCTTTCTTTTTTTAGCAAAGCCTTTGAATTTGTCAAGTTAAAGCAGAGTTATTGAACTGAGAGATAATCTGATGTTCACCACACATAGTGAGTGATGGCTGAAAACAATAAAAAAATCTGTTTCTTCAAGCTGCAATACACTCAAAATAAAAGGAATAATATCTAGGCAATAATTAAACACATAAATAGGCTTATATATGACTATCTTCTTTCTTAGAAACCATATCGCCTACTACTAGGATGATCAGCCATTTGGTCAAATCAACTACCCTGTTCAACTATAGAGGTAAAGATGCTTTCCTGGCTAAAACTACACAGCCACCACTTTGTCACTGTAAAACTGAAAGAGCCAAGGTATTAAAGGGATAGACAAGACTGTCCGTAGTGTGAAGTGTTTGTGCCATGCACCTTGTAGAAGAAATGGCAGAAAATTCCATTGTCCAAGTAGAATCAAATGTCTAATACATGCCGTTAAATTTGTCAGAAGATCAGTGAACTTCCTTAATCATAGGATGGCAGGGTTCATGCAACGAAGAACCAATCAAAAGATCACAGAGATAATGTTCTTCTGAAGCTTCACGGTGAATGAGCTGGGCAGCACCTAAAATATCAACATCTACCAAATTCAATAGTTGTTGATGAGTTTCAGCTGAAGTAGTCTTTCTTCGAGAAAGAATGTTCTCTGGGACAATTAAAATGTGGGATGGGGAAAAGAATTCTTTGTTATATCATACAGAGGAGAACAAAATATTTAGTGTCTGAGCATTACCAATCCAGAAAAATGTTAGAAACACTTTCCTACTGGCACATATATCTATCATTTTGGTCCATGACAGATACATGTACTGGGGGGGAGACAATATTGTCATATCCCTAATCAATATTTAGCCATATGGCAATAAAAGATGCAACATGTGATGATGTTTTTCTACTGGGTTTTCTTGTCCTCTGGAGGAAAGTAAGGAGGTGGAGAAGGCTGGTCCATGGGCATGTAGACATTATGAGGGTTCCCTGGGTTGTAATATGCACTGGCAGCAGCTTCTGCAGCCTTAGCGTCAGCTGCCGGAGTGGTGGGAAGATCTGGTCCAGCAGCAGGTGGTTCCACAGGCCCAGGATAGGGAGGAGGAGGAAGCTGCATGTATCCCATAGCACCATCCATTGGTGGACCAGGATACAATTCAAGTGGTGGTGGTGGATAAGGGTATCCTGAAGGAGGAGGAGGATACATCCCATTGGTAGCAAATGGTGGGAAGGTATAGCCCCCATTCGGCATGTATGAGTAACCACAGGCTCCATTGGGAACTTCCCCTCTTGAAGCTTGAGATGCTACTTGCAACATACGCTGTCCAAACTCAATGGCACCTCCAGCTGAGAATGTCATTTTGAACGTTGTGGATCCTTCCCAACCACCTCCTGCCTCTGCTTTTATGACGCCTTTGATATAATTTGCTCCAAACACGGGTTGCTTAATTTCACATTCTTTCATTAAATAAAAGGGCATCATGAAAGACTGCATTGCATCTTTTCCCTTAGATACAAAAATAACTCGATACGGAGTCATGAAGACACTGCCTTTCTTGGTCCCTTTAAATGCCTCTGGCGTATGTTCCATATCATGGAATGTCATTTCGATGTGCTCGTAATTCATCAAGATGCTTTCGCTGTTATTGACAATGACGCCGCCTCCCTCCGAATGGTTCCTGTTCAGCGCCATGGCCGGTAAGCAACTGCTGACTTTTTACCTGGCACCCGCTGGACTGAGATGCTCAGAATCTAGCCGTTAATAAAGCGGCTCTACGCAAGTTCTGCCAGACTGGTAAAAACTTTGATATCAAACATCTTCCCCAGTGTTATTCAGCTGTCCCCAAAGCCATAAGGAATATTTTTTTCTCTCTTTCTTTGGGAAATTATTTTGCCTTAAATATTCCCATCGATTAATATTTAACTGTAGTATAATGACAAAATATACGGTTTATCTCAAAACACAACTAAAACTGGTGCCGCCACTACGATCTATCCAATCTTGCCCAGAGTGAATCATTTTGAATGAAATTTCACAATCTCTCCTTTCCTAAATGGAACGGGACGATTTCAAGACAACATTTCAAACTGGGGAATCCCTTGTCAAAACACGCCAACGTCCAGATGTTGTTCTGCATTAAGCAGAAATATTTTTAGAAGTTTCGCATTCTTCCCCCTTGCAACTCCACTTACCCTTTTTTGTCACGCATTCTCAGGGCGCCCACCCAGCCCCGTGTGTAAGTCAAGATTTCCACAGCAGGGAAGAGCACAAGAGCAGTTATTGTTTATCCCTGAATTAAAATTGATGTCTTCCGGAGGATGAATTTATAAGGGTGCAACCAGGCTCCCTTTATTCCAAAACCAACTTTCATCAACATTGTTTTACGAGCAGTGGATTTTCCCACAGGAAAGGCTTCCGCAAATTCACCCCTCAGATATCAACCACCTGGGAACCAGGAATACCTTCTCCTGTTGCACGTTGCTATTTTCTCTCTGCCCCCTCTGGTCTCACCCAAGACAAGATGCAGAGCTTCTGGCTGGGTCCTCCGGCCGAGAGTCCCCTCCGTTCTTTCTCTTGCTGGATTTTGCTTGGCTCAACACCTACTGGGCACCGGTCCAGCCAAATGGGTTTTTATCTCTGAGTTCCTGCTAGCGCCTCTTTTGACCCAGCACGTTCAGAGCAAGTGGACTTGATACCATCTCCTTAGCTCCCCTGAAGACTGATGTGGCGCCTGCCAAGCCTGGCTGATCCCATCTGGAAAAGCGCTGAGAATTAAGTGAGCTATTGAAACTTTGGCAGAACTTCGGCAAGTTTTGTGCCTGAACTCCAGCAACCACTCACAACGAGGGAAACGTCTGTCTTGGAGCCTTTGCGCTGAGAATAAGAGCACAAATTTACAAGCGTAAGTGGGAATATTTTTGTCACATGTGCATCTTTGCTCGCAACATACTTTCTGATTCCTTTCCCTTTCTCTCTGCCCTAGGGTAGAAAACTAAAAAAAAAAAATCTGAGTATTTTCTTTCCTAAAATGTTGGCAACTCTGTGTTTCCAAGGATATTTGTTTTCTGGCCTGTGGGACACCCTCTGGGACCTGGAGGGTTTTAGGCAGCGAAGCATAACTTTCCATTTCAAACCTGCTCAACCACATCTGCTTAAAACTGAAACGCTAAATGGAATTGCCTTCCTAAGATTTTAACGGTTAGAATTTAATTGACCGTGGAAATGGTGGTGTTTTGGATTTTCAAAGCACGACTGATGAAATAGTTGGTTACATGCTGCACTGCTTATGATGTTAGAACAAAGGGAATTTGTAAGTGGTAAAATCAAATTGATCTTGAAAATGCAAATTCTTTTTTGTCCTACGGAGAAGACAAAGGTTACAAGCATGAGGATTCCTAAGTCCCCTCTTGTTTGTAGAATATAAAAAAAAACGTGACTGGAAGGGTCGCTGGAGATCTTCTAGTCCAACCCCCTGCTCAAGGCAGGAGCCCTGTACTATCCCAGTCAAATTGGACAATCATTTGTCTGAAACAGTTTAGGGTTTCCTGCCCGAGAAGGGGGTTGGACTAGAACAGGGCTCCCCAACCCTTTGGGCACCACGGAGGAAGGTTTTTCTGTGGACCGGAGGGGGTGTGGTTCTGAATACTGCCTGCATCCCGAGGATGGAGCTGTGCTTATTTGTGCAGCCCACTTGCTGACATGCTGCAGACCGGTGCTGGTCCAGGGACCAGGGGTTGGGGACCCCTGGACTAGATGACCTCCAAGGTCCCATTCTATTCTATTCTATTCTATTCTATTCTATTCTATTCTATTCTATTCTATTCTATTCAATCCCATTCCATATATTTTATTCTTTCTGTTCTGTTCTTTTATGTTCCGTTCCATTCTTCTATTCAATTCCATTCCATTCCATTCTATTCTATTTTCTATTATTCTATTCTGTTCTGTTCTATTTTTCTATTCTATTCTATTCTATTCTATTCTATTCTATTCTATTATTCTATTCTATTCTATTCTACTCTACTCTACTCTACTCTACTCTACTCTACTCTGTTCTCTCCCTCAGCCCAACCCACCTCACAGGGCTGTTGTTATGGGGAAAACAGGTGGAGAAAGGTGTGCTGGATATATTAAGTCACCTTGGGTTACTTGTAAAAATAATACATGTGGGAAAGAAAAGAAAAGAAAAGAAAAGAAAAGAAAAGAAAAGAAAAGAAAAGAAAAGAAAAGAAAAGAAAAGAAAAGAAAAGAAAAAGAAAGAAAATCTTCAGATCAATGTTATGGATCCCTCCAATCTAACACCAGAATCGGTGGTGGAGAGCAAGGTTGGGCTTATCCCGGCTTCTCTTCCAACACTTTGCATCCTTGCTTATCCCAAATGGGATAGTGTGATGCCTGTGCAGGCGTGAACGCACATCCTATTTTGTACCTGTTTCACGGAAACACAACGTACCGTTTTTCTTCATTTCCTCATAAATATTTGGAAAAGGAAGGTCTCTTTGGACCTGAATGTGCTAAGCACATTGATTTTTGCCTCTTAGATTGTAAGCCGCCCTGAGTCTTCGGAGAAGGGCGGGATATAAATGGGATTAAAATAAATAAATAAATAATAAAAATAAATAAATAAATAAATAAATCCTTGCTGTTTTCAGAAGAGGAGATGGAGACATTCTCTTTTTTCAACCTTCCGTCCGGCTCGCAGGGCGCCCATCCAGAAGTCTGCCTGCCTTTTCCAGGTCGCCCACTCGATTCTAAACCAGGCTGTATTCAGCACTGCTGCGAGAAAGGAAGACAACAGCCGAGACTGCTGCACTCCGCTTCTGCACGGTAGAGTTGTGTCTCTGCAGAGGATTTGCAGAGCTTTTGCGAGCTGCCTCCAATCTTCGCCGTGCTGGTTGCAGCAGCAACAGCAGCAGCAGTCGAAGTGTGTTACGAGAGACGGAACAGGACATAGCTGAAGTTAGGAGAAACGGTGGGCCTCTTCTCTTTCCCAAACCTAAATGGGATTTCAAAATGAAAAGGTAATTCAGCCAGTTGAGCTCAAGGCTTGAACTGTACATACAAAATATTCAGTGAGGTGGGCTAGGCTGCATTACTTTCCAAGGTTATTTAAGGTCACCCATCTTGCAAAATACACACCTTTGGATTAAAGCAAAGTCACCTCTGACCGTCCAGGTACCTTCTGCTCCCTTAAATAAGGACCTGGCAATTCCACGCGTGGCTCTTTGCTCTGCTCTCATTGCAATCCTGCTTTGAAACCGCTCTTTTGTGATTTTTTTCAATCAATTCATAAAAGAGTGATTTGGTTATGAAAATATTCATAAAATGAATATTTTACAAATAATTTGTAACCTGAATGTATTCATTCATAAATATTCATAAAAGAGTGGTTTATGAATATTTTATGGATAGCCACTCGTCTGAAATGGCACAGGGTCTCCTGCTTGAGCAGGGGGCTGGACTAGAAGACCTCTAAGGTCCCTTCCAGCTCTATTCTGATTGATTGAAATGGTCTAGAGCAGGGGTAGGCCACCTTGGCTCTTTTATGACTCGTGGACTTCAGCTCCCAGAATTGAAGTCCACGAGTCATAAAAGAGCCAAGGTGGCCTACCCCTGATCTAGGGTCTCCTGCTTGAGCAGGGGGCTGGACTAGAAGACCTCTAAGGTCCCTTCCAGCTCTATTCTGATTGATTGATTGAAATGGTCTAGGTAGGGTCTCCTGCTTGAGCATGGGGCTGGACTAGAAGACCTCCAAGGTCCCTTCCAGTTCTATTCTGATTGATTGATCTCCGGGCAGGAAATCTCGGCTGCCCTCATGGGCATCTGCCTGCTGGCCACCCCCTCCTCGCTCTCCTTCGGGTGCGATGCCCGCAGCGGCCACTGAACTACGGCAAGAGCGAGCGCTGCTCTACCTAGGCCGCTGTATGGCACGTGGACTGCAATTCCCACAATTCCTGCAGAGGACACTACCCTTCCCCCGTCGAGGCCCCTGCGCAGGCGTAGTAGGTGACGCCACGGGCTTACCCCGCCCGCCAGCGCCGGCAAGCCGAGGCCATCTCCCTGCGCGGGCGCCGCGATTACGTCATCACCCGCTGCGCCGGGCAAAGATGGCGCTGGCCTGGCGGAGATGCCCGGCGCTGTGGCGGCGGCAAGCGAGCCCTGCCGGATACGCGACTCTTGGAGGAGGTAGGCCGGGAGACGAGCGAGCGAGCTCCCAGCTTCCCCCCCAGGTGTCGCGGGAGGGAGCCCAGTTTGCCCCATCCTCTCTTTGTCTTTCAGAGTCGGCGCAGGCGCAGAGGAGGGGCGGCCCGAAAGAGAGCCCGGCTGAACAGAGAGCCCAGAAGGAGCTGATCTACCTACGTAAGCCGCTGCGCCCCGGCGGAGGGAGGGTGTCCTCACGTCGCAAAGGGGCGGGGCAGGCTGTTCTGGTCCTCGGTCACCCCCCCCCCCGCTGGCTTTAAAAAGTGGCCTGGTTAGGTGGTGGGGGAGCCAAAGGATAATTGATGGGTGGTGTGAAAAATGCATATATGGGAAATATGCATAATTTAATGCAGGATGCTCAGAGCAGCAAATAATGTTATTAAAAAGAGTATACAGCAAATGTAAAGAATGTGCACTAATTCGAGCAGGGGGCTGGACTAGATGACCTGCAAGGTCCCTTCCAGCTCTATTCTATATTTCTATTCCATTCCATTCATTCCAGCCTGCAATCTAATCTATTCTACAATCTATTTTCTATTCTATTCTATTTATTCTATTCTACAATCTATTATCTATTCTACAGTCATTCTATATTCTATTCTATTCTTGATCACAAAATTAAATTGTTGTAGTTCAAATCATCCTCTGGAAAAGAGAAGACAGCATTCAAAGTACAAGTAAAAAGAATCACGGTTGAGCCATATGCAAGTAGGGGAGGCAGATATTTGAATTGGTGCCTTATACTGAGTTTTTTCTCCCGCAACTTCCCTCAGGGCAACACTCAAAGGTCTGAGAAGATGGAGCCTGACCAGGACTGGACAAGTGTCTATCCAACCGCAGCATCTTTTAAACCTTCTGCTGTGCCCCTTCCTATTCGGATGGGCTACCCAGTCAGAGGCGGTGTGGCTCCTGCAAAAGAAGGCAACTTGGAGGTTTTGAAGGTGAGATTCAGGGCTGACGACGTTCATATCCAGATCCCGAGTCTTTGAGGAAGCATAACTGGGGACCTTGGCGGAGAGAACAAGTCCTTAGAACAAACTCAGACAATTATGTGAAAAATACCCTTCTCTTGAGACTCTTAAGATAACTGCAAGTTTGTTGTAAGCATTAGCACTGATTTAGCAAATTAATCATTCTGGGCTATAATCTGGAATAATGGGTAGTTCTGTTTGGGTGAGGAAAGCTGGAGACTTGTTCCTCCAGATTGGAGGATTTGTGACAGGAGCTTGTTCTACTTGAATAAATATTGGGGGGGGAAAGCTTAATAACGTGTGAGTTTAATCTGAAGACCCATCTTTAAATTGCTAATGAGCAACAGAAGCTCAGCTGCTTTGAGCCAGCTGTACTCAATAAACTTCATCTCTGTTGTGGTGACTGGAGGGACAAGTCAACTACCCTGTCCCAGAATTCTTGTTGGAGAAATAGAATCTGAACACAATAAATCCTTAAAAATAAACTTCCACAGAGGACATGATAGACCAGGGGTCTTCAAAGTTGGCCCTTTGATGACTTGTGGACTTCAACTCCCAGATAGATAGATAGATAGAGCATACATACCCAAACTAGATAACATCATCACTTATCATCATCAGTCACTGATGATGTAACCTAGTTTGGGTAATGAAACATCTGCAAGAAAACCACCAAGCTCAGAGAGCACCAAGGACCCCACAGTTCAACCTTGAGCTACACATATTCTTCTTCATTTATATTTATATTTGGGCACATGGGCGTGTATATATAGAAAAACAGTTGGAAGGTTTAAGTTTAAGTTTATTAAATTTTTATACCGCCCTTCTCCCGAAGGACTCAGGGCGGTGAACAGGGCATATAAATAGAAAATACAAAAGTTAAAAAAGGATTAAATTATTGCCCGAATTAAAACAATCAAGGTATAAAAAACATTTAAAAAACCCTAGAATGCCCCCATCAGGCCAGGCCAGCTTGTTCGAATAGATGGGTCTTTAACCCGCGCCGGAAGGAGCGGAGATCTGGTGCCATCCGGAGCTCGACCGGCAGTTGGTTCCATAAAGCCAAGGCGCCCACAGAGAAGGCCCTCCCCCTGGGGGCCACCAGCCGGCATTCTCTGACCGGGGGCACCCTGAGGAGGCCCTCTCTGTGGGAACGCACAGGGCGGAGGGGAGTCGACGCCGGCAGCAGGTGGTCTCCGAGGTATTCCGGACCCATGCCATGTAAGGACTTAAAAACCATCACCAAGACCTTGAACCTCACCCGGAAGACAACTAGTAAGCAATGCAGCTCGCGGAGAAAAGGTGTAACATGGGAGTACCGGGAAACTCCCAAGACAACTCTCGTGGCCGCATTCTGTACCAGTTGGAGCCTCCGAGTGGTCTTCAAGGGAAGCCTCATGTAAAGAGCATTGCAGTAGTCCAGACGAGAGGTCACGAGCGCATGAGTGACCGTACACAGGGCATCCCGGTCCAGATAGGGCCGCAACTGACGCACCAGGCGAACCTGAGCGAAAGCCCCCCTAGTCACGGCTACTATATGATCTTCTAGAGTAAGCCGTGAATCTAGGAGGGCTCCCATGTTGCGAGCCCTATCCACGGGGGGTAAAACCTCACCCCCCATAGAAAGAGATGGAACATTTTGAGTGTCCCGGGATGACGGGATGTACAGCCACTCAGCCACTAATTTTTATAATTAGTTTTAACTTTTAATATGTATTAATTACTACGGGCATAGTTGTTTAATCACTTTTTAATTTTTGTATCTTGTTTTTTATTATGTACTGCCCTGTTCACCGCCCTGAGTCCTTCGGGAGAAGGGCGGTATACAAATTAAATAATTATTATTATTATTATTATTATTATTATTATTATTATTATTATTATTATTATTATTCCAAAACTGACCAAACTGTTTCTTAAAGGAATCATGCTGGAAGTCTGCTTGATAGTGGGAAGATCCATAGAAATTCATAGATCTCTAGGCTGCACTTCTGCTGCCCTGTTAAGCTCATTAGATTCAGAATGGATGGTCTAGGTAGGATTAGCAGACCTACATTTTCAGAATTTCAGGATAAAAATACATTAAAATCTTAATATAGTTTTTATACTTATTTTCAGATATCCAGCCAAATCTGTGAGTGGAAAAAAATAAGGTAGGATAAAACAAGCTTGCAAAATGTTGCCATCAACTATACTCATATTTTTAAAGCTTTTAAGTGAAAAGCATAGTAGGTCAATTTAGATTTGATTTTTAGCAATGCTTTGGTAAGACAGATAAATCGTGAGTTCTCGGTATTCTTATCAAGTACTTCCCAAAACTATGGAATGTATAGTTTGATTAACTACAAAATGAAGATCAGTAAGATGTTGTATCTCCACTGTCACAAGTACTAAAAAGTCTACAAATAGACTTTTGAATAAATTTTCACTAGTTTTTTTTAAATAAGCCAACTTTATCCCTCTAAACTCTCCACCACAATCTCTGCCTCATTCCTAATATTTATTGGTAAATATCTGTAACAGAGATTGTCAGACTGATTCACAAAACCAAGGTGCAATATAATTAATACCAGAATTGATTTAAAAAATGATAATATACAATTATAGTACAGAAGTGAACAGAATTAAGGAATACAGTTGCAGCTTAAATATTATTTTTAAAAAGAGAGTTCTTTCTCTTCCCTGATCAATCAGAGTGATATTGTCTCCATCACCTTGTCTTCAGATAAAAATAGGTACCCCCAGAACATGTAATATTCATATATGTCTCCTCCTTTAAATTGGACAGCCCCAAAGAAGTGCCGATCAGCTGGAAAGCGGCGCTGATCCTGGTGCTTCCGCTGAGCCCTGACAGCCCTGCAGCTCCAGCCATCTCTTGCTCACACTTGTGTGGTGCTGCCGCCGGTTCAGCTCATTCCCCTCCCCTGCTACTCTACGATGGTCGTTTACCACCTGCCAGGTGCCAGCGTACCACCAGTGGTACGTGTAAAGCCCTGATTTAGACTAAAACCTAAATTAATTATAGTTTGAAGAGATGGCCACCCGCAAAAGAACATGAACTGGGAGATGTAGAATCTTTTAGATCTTTTCTGGATGAATATACAGCCAAAACACATGAAGCTATACAGGCGATGGGATCTAAGCTTGAATTAAAAATGGAAACTTTGGTAAAGGAACTTGGTGATGAGATACAAGGTTTGAGAGGAGACATCCAGCAGGTGATGGTCAGGGCTGAATTTTTAGAACATAAAGTTGGAAAAAAAGATATTCTTCTGGAAACTGAAGTAAATGAGAAAATTGTCCTGGAAATCCATGCTAAAGAATTTCAATTAAGATTCAGAGCAATTCCTGAACAACCTGGAGAGGATATCAGAGCAAGGATGATTAAAGCTTTGGTTGCGTTAATTAATTGTGATGAAAAAATTCTCGATCTGGATATAGACAAGGTGTATCGATTGAATTCGAGATTTGCTATGAGAAAATTGCCAAGGAATGTTTTGGTCCACTTTGTAAGAAAAACAACAAGAGACCATGTTCTGAACTGTCATTTCAAAGCAAAATTATAAATGGAAAATGTAGATACAATTATTTTGAAGGAAATTCCCATAAGAATTTTGAGAAAAAGGAAAGCCTATTTATTCCTTACAGATATTCTGAAGATGAGAAAAATTCCCTTTCATTGGGATAAGCTTGAGGGGGTGACACATACTGTGAACTAAGATTTCAACTGAACTCCACAGATAAAGCCAAGCAGTTTCTGAGCAGACATAAATTAATTTCAAAACTAGGTGACGAGATGGAGATGGATAAGTCTTTGGAAGCAGACCGTTGAAGAAGACATTGAAGAAGAGATGACTGAGGTGTCCATACAGGAACCTGATGTTTCACTTAAAGATGGAAAGTAAATTCATTACATGGAATATCAATGGGGCTAGTGCCCCATCTAAGTGTAAACAAGTATTTCATCATTTGAGAAAACCTAATGCTGATATATATAATCTGTCCTCAAAAACACATAATAAAACAAGATGACAAATACCTAATAAATAAAATACTAGGGGAGGAATCCCCTTCATGGATTACTGCCTTGTCGTGGCGAAGGGGCTTGCGTAATTCAATGAAGCTATGAGCTATGCCGTGCAGGGCCACCCAAGACGGACAGGTCATAGCAGAGAGTTCTGACAAAACGTGATCCACTGGAGAAGGAAATGGCAACCCACTCCAGTATCTTGCCATGAAAACCCTATGGACAGTACCAAAAGGCAAAACGATATGACGCTGGAAGATGAGCCCCTCAGGTCCAATATGCTACTGGGGAAGAGCAGAGGGCTAGTACTAGTAGCGCCAGAAAGAATGAAGCGACTGGGCCAAAGCCGAAAGGACGCTGAGCTGTGGATATGTCTGGTGGTGAAAGGAAAGTCCGATGCTGTAAAGATTCTTTCTCCATAGGAACCTGGAATGTAAGATCCATGAATCAAGGAAAGCTGGACGTGGTCAAACAAGAGATGACAAGACTAAACATCGGCAAGACAAAAGAGATAGTGCTAGACTTCCGGAGAAAAAAGGAGGAACCTGCCCCACTTTACATCGGGGAGGACTGTGTGGAGAGAGTTTCCTCCTTTAAATTTCTGGGAGTCTACCCCTGCGAAGATCTGACTTGGAAAGTTAATACAACCCAGGTGGCTAGAAAGGCCCAACAGAGGCTTCACTTTCTCAGGGTCTTGCGGAAGAACAGGGTAGAACAACGGCTAATGACTCTCTTTTACCGGTCTACTATAGAGAGCGTCCTCTCGTATGGTATTGTGCTTTGGTATGCTGGTCTGACAGCCGTGGACTGGAAAATATTACAGAGAGTGGTGAGCACAGCACAAGACATTGTGGGCTGTCCCGACACCACTGGATGACATCGCCAGGGCTCGCTGCCTTGGAAGAGTGAGGAAAATTCTCAGGGACAACTCACACCCTGGTTGGTATCTCTTTACTCTCCTACCATCGGGTAGGACATATAGGAATATAGCCAGCCGCACCAACAGGCTGAAAAACAGCTTTTATCCATGGGCTGTTAGGCTTTTGAATGGGAAATAATTTTTATAAACTTTATGCAGAATTGACTTGCGAGGCCGGTGTGTGGTGCAATTAGTTCACATGGTGTAATAAGATGGAGGTTTGTTGTCACTGTGAGTTGGGGGGTGGGAGCACGAAGGGAGGCTCAGCTAATCTCAATGTATACATGGTTGTACTTTGACAATAAAGGTTCATTCATTCAACATATGATGAACTGGAATATACCCATGGTAAGCTCTACAACATATAAATCGCAGACTTGGTTAATTAGTTCTTCCCACTTGAAGAAATAAATTATACTTTGCAAGAAAGAATAAAGCCTAAAGTACAGCAGAAGTGAGTATCATTTGCTTGATTTCAAATACAAATATTTTGATCATACAATCTAATTAAAATTAACAAATGATGACAGTTTATTACACTACTTCCCAATGAGTAATAGATATTAATGTAATAGGTAGAGAAAGAGGAAAAGAGGAAATTTCCATTATAGCAATGGTTTATTCAAATATTCTTTTAATTAAGGTATGCTTTTTAAAACTTAAACATCTACAAAGCTCCCTATCCAAGCTTACACACTGAGCTGTTTTCAGGAGTCTAAGGCACCCGCATTGCCAGTCTTTCCACCATATAGCTTTCACTGTGACATTATTTGCATAATACAGGTAGTCCTTGATTTACAACAGTTCATTTAGTGACAGTTCAAAGATACAACAGCATTAAAGTGACTTATGACAGCTGTCACACAACCATTGCAATATCACCGTGATCAGGTGATCAACATTCAGACATTTGGTAACTGACTTATATTTACGATGGTTGCAGTCTCCAGGGGTCATGTGATCAGCTTCTGCAACCTTCTGATAAAGTCAGTGGGAAGCCAGATTCACTTAACAACTGTGTTACTAACTTAACAACTGCAGCGGTTCACTTAATACATGTGGCAAGAAAGATCGTAAAATGGGGCAAAATTCACTTAACAATTGTTTCACTTATAGCAACAGAAATTTTGGACTCAATTGTGATCATAACTCAAGGAATACCTATACAGGAACTAGCTGCAGAGTTCAACATATAAAAAAGTGATATATGAAAAATGATACTTCAACAGTAGAGTTAACAGGAAGTATGACATTCTATTAGCGATATATTATAAGATAGGCATTTGAAGGTACAGTATTAGGCATAATATGCTTCTAGTTACAGGTAGTACTCGACTTATGGCCACAACTAAGACAAAATTTATGTTGCTAAGCGAGACATTTGTTAAGTGAGTTTTGCCCCATTTTACTACCTTTCTTGCCACAGTTAAGTGAATTACTGCAGTTAATAACAGTTGTTAAGTGAATCTGGTTTCCCCGTTGATTTTGGTTGTCAGAAGGTCTCAAAAGGTGATCTAATGATCCCAGGACACTGCAACCATCATAAATATGAGTCGGTTGCCAAGCATCTGAATTTTGATCACGTGATTATTGGGGTGCTGCAACAGTTGTGTGAAAAATGGTCATGTCATTTTTTTTCACTGACATAAATTGAATGGTCACTAAATGAACTGTTGTAAGTCAAGGACTACCTCTACAGTGCGTCCTAATTAAAGAGTGTCTGGTATAAGTGGGAAAAGAAACTAAATTATTTCCAGGAGCCTATTCCCATGTATGGATTATACCAGAACTGAAAACTTCAGCATTTTACACATTGCAAGCTTCCAACCATGGGATGGTATTTGTTTGGGCCTCACTGGGGGAAATGCCACCCTCGGAACCCCATGGAGGGAGAGGGTGCTCCAAGTAGTCAGGGATGGGCGAAGAGGAGAAGTGGTGTTCGCGTGAACATGAGGCCAGAATCTAGCCCTGGCCTGCTCCTTCCCACCTGCCAGCTTTATCCTGTTCGTTGAGGTCGTGTTTCTGCAGGAGGTGTCGGAGTTCCCCGAGGTCTCCTTCGGCCGCCGCTCGGTGCAGTTGCGACGGAGATTCTTGCTCCTTCTTCTTCTTCCTCCCCACTCCCAGGATTTTCTTCAGCGTCTTCATCCTCCTGATCGAGGAGGTGGAAGGAGAGGAAGACTTGGGACTCACGACGTGCGTCGCGGCAGTTGCCGCCACCAAGTCACTCCTCCTGCGCTCGGGAGCTCGCTGGGGAGTAGCAGCCGTGCCTGATGCAGCCAAAGTCAGCCACGCTCTCCAGCCGGGCGACGACGGTTGAAACGGGGCGTCCCACGCAAGCAGTCGCGGGCATCGATTCGACGACGTCAGAGCATGGAAAGAGCAGACGGCAAGCTGGAGCTCGGTAGCCAAGGCAACGGCTTCCCGGGGCGGCATTGCGCATGCGTGCTCAAACATATTTGCTTGCTTGGCGGGACTATGTTGCTTAAGAAGGCGCAGGCGCAGTCTTCCGTCATTTCTGCTTCCTGGAATTTCATTTTCCGGGAAAGTTGGCGGCGGCGGAGGTCTGAAAAACAGATGAAATTTGGTGAAAGTAATTATGGCAGTTGTAAAGTCAGCAAGAAACTACTAGGCCGTGAAACTAGTGAAGAGAATTTAAAATAGATTGCGCCCGAGAGTTTGGCCCGTGGCGTTCTTGTCCTCGAGCTTATTTACATGCAGCTCAGAAAACTATAAGCTTGTAGAGATCAGTGCCAAAAGTTTATTTCTCAGAGCCCGATTGTCCGTGGGGAGAGTTGCAGCATAGCATTCAATGTTCTATCAATCGCTTTTATCCAAATCCAGTTTTGCAAGTACTATATAAAACTAACATTTTTCCTTAATAATTTTTGAATTAATAATCAAATTAGCATCATAAAGTTTGCAAATTTGAATTGTTCTCCAAAACGAATAGTCCAATTCTCCAAAACATACCTTTGTTTACTTTGCTTTTGGAAGGTTCTTCCTACCCTTTCTAACCTAAAAACATTACATATATTGTTAAATTTGATAGAAAATACCATCCCTAACTACTAACATAAAAAGTAAATAAAAATTTAAACTTTTATTTTAAACTGGTTTGGCTTGGGTACTGCTGCCTTCAACTCTGAAATAAAGATATAAAAACTATGCTAGTGTAGTAGAGCCAGATTAGTGCAGAGGTTAAGGTTAACTTTAATATGACAGACTATTTCTCCTTTAAAAGACAAATACACATTTCTTCCATTCCTAATGGTAGCAATTTCAGAGAGAACCACTTTATCCCACTCTATATCTCAACTCTAAAATATTCACATTTATAAAGTAATCATGGCATCTGAATATAAATAAAAACTAAAGTTTAATATATAAAAAAGAGTTTCTCTTTAAAAATGGCCTAGTTCCTCTTTTTTATATATTAAACTCTTTTTTATATATTAAACTTTAGTTTTTATTTATATTCAGATGCCATGATTACTTTATAAATGTGAATATTTTAGAGTTGAGATATAGAGTGGGATAAAGTGGTTCTCTCTGAAATTGCTACCATTAGGAATGGAAGAAATGTGTATTTGTCTTTTAAAGGAGAAATAGTCTGTCATATTAAAGTTAACCTTAACCTCTGCACTAATCTGGCTCTACTACACTAGCATAGTTTTTATATCTTTATTTCAGAGTTGAAGGCAGCAGTACCCAAGCCAAACCAGTTTAAAATAAAAGTTTAAATTTTTATTTACTTTTTATGTTAGTAGTTAGGGATGGTATTTTCTATCAAATTTAACAATATATGTAATGTTTTTAGGTTAGAAAGGGTAGGAAGAACCTTCCAAAAGCAAAGTAAACAAAGGTATGTTTTGGAGAATTGGACTATTCGTTTTGGAGAACAATTCAAATTTGCAAACTTTATGATGCTAATTTGATTATTAATTCAAAAATTATTAAGGAAAAATGTTAGTTTTATACAGTACTTGCAAAACTGGATTTGGATAAAAGCGATTGATAGAACATTGAATGCTATGCTGCAACTCTCCCCACGGACAATCGGGCTCTGAGAAATAAACTTTTGGCACTGATCTCTACAAGCTTATAGTTTTCTGAGCTGCATGTAAATAAGCTCGAGGACAAGAACGCCACGGGCCAAACTCTCGGGCGCAATCTATTTTAAATTCTCTTCACTAGTTTCACGGCCTAGTAGTTTCTTGCTGACTTTACAACTGCCATAATTACTTTCACCAAATTTCATCTGTTTTTCAGACCTCCGCCGCCGCCAACTTTCCCGGAAAATGAAATTCCAGGAAGCAGAAATGACGGAAGACTGCGCCTGCGCCTTCTTAAGCAACATAGTCCCGCCAAGCAAGCAAATATGTTTGAGCACGCATGCGCAATGCCGCCCCGGGAAGCCGTTGCCTTGGCTACCGAGCTCCAGCTTGCCGTCTGCTCTTTCCATGCTCTGACGTCGTCGAATCGATGCCCGCGACTGCTTGCGTGGGACGCCCCGTTTCAACCGTCGTCGCCCGGCTGGAGAGCGCGGCTGACTTTGGCTGCATCAGGCACGGCTGCTACTCCCCAGCGAGCTCCCGAGCGCAGGAGGAGTGACTTGGTGGCGGCAACTGCCGCGACGCACGTCGTGAGTCCCAAGTCTTCCTCTCCTTCCACCTCCTCGATCAGGAGGATGAAGACGCTGAAGAAAATCCTGGGAGTGGGGAGGAAGAAGAAGAAGGAGCAAGAATCTCCGTCGCAACTGCACCGAGCGGCGGCCGAAGGAGACCTCGGGGAACTCGACACCTCCTGCAGAAACACGACCTCAACGAACAGGATAAAGCTGGCAGGTGGGAAGGAGCAGGCCAGGGCTAGATTCTGGCCTCGTGTTCACGCGAACACCACTTCTCCTCTTCGCCCATCCCTGACTACTTGGAGCACCCTCTCCCTCCACGGGGTTCCGAGGGTGGCATTTCCCCCAGTGAGGCCCAAACAAATACCATCCCATGGTTGGAAGCTTGCAATGTGTAAAATGCTGAAGTTTTCAGTTCTGGTATAAACCATACATGGGAATAGGCTCCTGGAAATAATTTAGTTTCTTTTCCCACTTATACCAGACACTCTGTAATTAGGACGCACTGTAGAGGTAGTCCTTGACTTACAACAGTTCATTTAGTGACCATTCAATTTATGTCAGTGAAAAAAAATGACATGACCATTTTTCACACTTACAACTGTTGCAGCACCCCAATAATCACGTGATCAAAATTCAGATGCTTGGCAACCGACTCATATTTATGATGGTTGCAGTGTCCTGGGATCATTAGATCACCTTTTGAGACCTTCTGACAACCAAAATCAACGGGGAAACCAGATTCACTTAACAACTGTTATTAACTGCAGTAATTCACTTAACTGTGGCAAGAAAGGTAGTAAAATGGGGCAAAACTCACTTAACAAATGTCTCGCTTAGCAACATAAATTTTATCTTAGTTGTGGCCATAAGTCGAGTACTACCTGTAACTAGAAGCATATTATGCCTAATACTGTACCTTCAAATGCCTATCTTATAATATATCGCTAATAGAATGTCATACTTCCTGTTAACTCTACTGTTGAAGTATCATTTTTCATATATCACTTTTTTATATGTTGAACTCTGCAGCTAGTTCCTGTATAGGTATTCCTTGAGTTATGATCACAATTGAGTCCAAAATTTCTGTTGCTATAAGTGAAACAATTGTTAAGTGAATTTTGCCCCATTTTACGATCTTTCTTGCCACATGTATTAAGTGAACCGCTGCAGTTGTTAAGTTAGTAACACAGTTGTTAAGTGAATCTGGCTTCCCACTGACTTTATCAGAAGGTTGCAGAAGCTGATCACATGACCCCTGGAGACTGCAACTATCGTAAATATAAGTCAGTTACCAAATGTCTGAATGTTGATCACCTGATCACGGTGATATTGCAATGTTTGTGTGACAGCTGTCATAAGTCACTTTAATGCTGTTGTGGATGGTCAGCAAAAGATTATGCTATGATTAGTGATGATTCCATGTAAGCTGAAACTTTTGTCTTTCCATTGTCACATAACCAAGAAACAAAGCTATCCTATATAAAATAAAAACCGTAAAACTGGATTAGGATTAGATAATATATTAGTAGGGTGTTAAAGTAGCAGGCAAACAACTAAGTTATTGCTTTTTAGTTGACACTGTTCTTCCAGGTTGAGATTAATTTTGCTTTATTAAAGTATCATCTCAATATTGAATAAAATATTTTTTCCTCATAGCCTTAAGCAGTATGTTGCTAAATATTCCAGCTACAAAAATAGACAAGATGGCTCATTTGATGGTCAAAAAGTTTTGTCTATATTAAGCAGTCCAGAAAAAGATGGAGATACTGGTATTACACTTGGTGCTCCTGCTAAAAATAAAGAAGGTACAGTTTTATATAGTACAAATGGCTGGTCAATTAGTACAACTCTAGCTCTTCCCAAATGGAAGTAGACATTATTGCTGTTGTTTGTAAAAATGTTTCTTTTGTGCTATAGGTTTGCAGAATATTTCCAACCCAACAGAAAGGTGACAAGGATAAGAAGCAGGTTGAATTTACGCTGTCCCAAAAGTAAATTCCATGGAAGTTGCCACACTATAGTGAAATTCTAGTGGCTTGTTATTTAAGCAACTGATTGAACGGAGTTGCTGGTGTATGACATAGCAAAGCAAACAGATGCATTTCCTTCATGTCCAAAGCAGTTTTGGAATCTAAGCTAAACCTTATGAACACCAAGGAAATCATATTGAGCAAGCTATTTTCTTAGAAAACTGGAAAATACTCAGGAGAGGATTTTAATGAAGGTTAAATTTTGGCAGAGTAATGTAAAGTTAGCATAATGCACATTCTAATTGAAGCACATATGTATTAAGAGCTTGTATGCTTCTAAGGGAAGCATCATCAGCACTGATATATCTATTGTGAATAAACTTGCTGGTTGCATGCTAGTCTTGGCATAGGAGAAGTAACAGGTCACAGCCAGGAAAAAGAGGGTGGAATGTCAACCAGTAGCAACTGGAGTCCAATTCCAGCCATGGATTTTCCTTGGCAACAGGGATGCCAGTCTCCACTTGAGGAATTTTGTCAAGGAAATAGCTTAAATAATACTGAGAAATTCTACCAGCAAGGCAAACAAAGATAGATTTGCTCCTTTTGGGGGGAAGCCAATAACCACTTTTGGTCAGACCTACTAATGGTGATTTGTCACATTTGTATTCTAGTCAGTCTTCTGAGAAACAGGATATTACCTAGGATAGCTAATGTACTGACATCCTGCTGTTTATTTTTTCTTCATTTCTTGATGGAGCCGTGGTATTTTTCAAGACTAATGTCCCCATAATCAGTTTCTCAGCTTGTTCTTAGGAGTTGAATGCCCATTTCTTCCTTTTCAAGGCTATTCCCCTAACAAACATTTTATTGTTGATAAAGTTGCTACTCCTCATCTATCCTGAGGAATGGGCATAGACAAGAAAGCTTGATTTGATGTTGAGTTGGCCTACTCTCCGCAATCAGTTGGCTGGATTTAGAAAAAGTCTGCTATCTACTTGGTCTGGAATTGTTGCTGTTTTTAATGTTTTGCTAAGAGAAAATTAAATGTCTTGAAATGTATATATACTGTATGGTCTGTGAGCTTTCTTTTATAGGGAGGCTGCTAAATACAAAAATTGGCTGAGAATCATTGATAAAGTATTCTTTGAATTTTAAGTTGAAAATTCTAAAATCTATTTATGTGAGTTGAATTTTTGAATCAGTATGCTCCCAGCTATGGATTCAGTTTTATAGACAAGGTTTGCAAACAAGAAGTGTAATTATTACTTTTGTTGTTAGGGATTATTATGGTTCATTTCACAGTCAGTCAGATGTTTAAACTGGATATGGCATTTTTATCCACCTATTGAATGCTTCTCAGGGATGTGGGATAGGGAGATGTTGTTTGATTGTCAAAAGATATAAGCTATTCCAAGTAAAGCTGCCTTTTACAATTGACTGATTATTATTGTTGTTGTTTTTAATATTTGGTGGCCTGTTTTTGTAGGGACTGAATGGCTGAATATACAAAATAGTACTTTTTTGCTGATTCAAGGAAGAAAAAAATGAGGGAGCAAGAGACGTCATAAATTTTTCCTTGAATTTTAAAAATCAAAATTGGAGGGGGGGGATTGGAAGGAAACAGTTTGAAATATTTCTATAGAATGTTCCAGGTGGACTATACACAGAATAAAACTGTTTTGCTTTTTACATATCTCTATTGCAAATATTAGAAACCAAAAAATGTATGGTTTACATATTTGTAATAAGTCTAGGAATTCACAGAAATTTTTTATTTTCTATGGCAATTCTGAATATCTGTAGGTAGCCAGTTTGGGCATAAAAATGTGTTGAATCAAATTTGATTCAAAAAATTAGTTTGAATCAAAAGTCAAACAAATAATGATATTCCATGTAAGACTGGATTTGGAGATCTATTTGTTATAGTTCTTAATTTTCAAAGAACAAGGGGAAAATACCACTGGATAGAAAATTTAAATGTATTATTCTTTTTTAATGTGATTGCTACAATTACCGTATTTTCCGGCATATAAGACGACTTTTTAACCCATGAAAATGGTCTCAAAAGTTGGGGGTCGTCTTATACGCCGGAAAATACTATTCACCTCTCTGATCTGCAGTCCCCGGCAACGCGCTCCGAAGCCGCCTCCCAGCCAGCATGTCGCCACCAAACTTCCCAGCCCACACCGCGTCTAGGCACTGCAGCCCGGATGGGTCTGGTCCCGGTCAAGGACGCCGCGGAGCCCGCTGGCACCGGGCAAGACCTGGCAGAGTTGTCTTGCGCGTGCGCGTGCTGGCCAGCTGCCAGACGTTGGTGTGTCAATCACTCATCGGATCGGGGGAGGGGACGGAACGGCTTGGAGCTGAGCTGCCGCTGTCGCCGTCGCCACCGGGGTTCGGACGGGAGGGAGAAGCCTCTTCGCGAGCCTCCCCTGCCTCCGAGGCAGGCCGGCGATCGCTGGAGGGACGGACGCGGCGTCGGACGGTCAGAAGAAGCAGCCGACGCGCGGAAGGCAGGCTCACGATGAGTCGAGGTGGGCCTGCGTCTGTGGCGTGCAGGGATGGCGGGGGTGGAACAGCGGTACTTGGTGCCCCTCTTGCCCGCAGACCATGCAGCGGCCCTCGCCAGCCGGCCTCGGCATGGCCGCCCCAAGCCTGGCTCTCTAGCACGTCTTTCGGGCCCGCCTGGCCAACCGTCTCTGGGGCGGGGCTTGGCTCCAGATGTGGCGGCTGCTCCGTCTGCAAATACTATCTCAAAGCCGAATCGCGCTTGGCTGTGCAGGCTGCCGAAAGGCGGGGACTCAGAGTTCCCGCGGTGGTTGCGGCTTCTGGCGTGCTGTTTGCAGAGTCTGGCCTGGAAGAGCACGTGGCTTTGCACCATTTGCATCAGATGGGGCTGAATCTGAATCGGGCTTGTGTCGGACACTTGGCAACTGGCATGTAAGTATTTTCCAGCGTATAAGACGAAAAATCTTGAACATCTTCTCAAAAGTCAGGGGTCGTCTTATACGCCGGGTCATCTTATACGCCGGAAAATATGGTAGTACTTTATAAGCTGATGCATGTTTACATTCTGAATTTTTATTATCCCTTACAGGCTTTGTGCTAAATAGAAAAATAGATAGAGAAGTGCAGGAATTGCTCAACAAGTCAGGAAGGGATTCGAAAAAAGGAGTAACAGTCTCTACAGGTCAAATTTGTAATAATTTATTTAAATGTTTAGTTTATAATCTGGATAGCCTGCTTGTTCTGTTCTTGCTGCTTTTAGAAAAGGTACTGATAGAGCAGAAGAATATTTGTAACCAGGGTTGAAAAGAGAGGTGGGTACTCTTTCCGCTTGGTTGTTTTCTTGCAGATGTTTCATTACCCAGACTAGATAACATCATCAGTACTGGTAGGGAGTAGGTTTGCTCTCAATATATATGTGGCTTGCCCTGTTAATGTAGGTGGGAGTGATATTTGTAGTTACAGTATTTGGTTAGGTTGTTTACTATTAGCTTGTTTGGCAAGTCCTCGATTGGGATATTGTTTACTTCTTGATTTTTGATCTGGTGTTAATCTTGGTGTTAATCTCTGCTCATTTGGGTGTTGAATGCTGGTGGAACATTGGTCTTTTTGTTGTCTTTTTGGCTTGTCAATTGTCCCTTGAATGGTATGTATATGTTGTTTATGTCTATATGTGTACTGATGGTCGATTTGTTAGTGTCAAGCTTCCAGAAATTATTTAGCATTTTTTGGACTTGGCTTGGTCTAGAATGGTCACAATTTCCCAATTAAAACTATAGTTAAGTCTGTCCATGTGTTGTGAAATTAAGGAGTTTTACTCATGTCTTCTGACTGCTAGTTAGTGTTCATGGATTCGTTCTGCTAGTCTTCTGCCTGTTTATCCTACGTAGTGCCTGTTGCAGTCATTACTGTATATTGTATGTTACAGATGACACCTGTTTTTTCTTCTGAGGCTGCTGGATCTTTTGCTTTACTTAGGATGTTTTGGAGGACTTTAGTTGATTACTATGCTATGCGGATGCCACGTAGTTGTAATATTCTGTTGGTGGTTTCTGAGATATTTTTGATGTAATTTATCTTTTTTACAACTTGGGTTGTGCTACATTGAGTTGAGTGGTCAGTTGTGTGGATATCCATTGTGTTAAAAGATATTGTATAGATGATAAGTTTCCTTTTTCAGATGTTCAGGGTTGCTGTAGTGTGATTGTGTTTGTCCAAATAGTGTTTGTTTGCTTCTTTGTTAAATTTATAGGCTGCCCATCTTACCTCAAGGTAATTCTGGGAGACTTACAATAAATAAAAGATAAAAACTATATAAACTATATAAAAACATCGACAGACGTAACCATAGTTTCAACTGGAGAGACTGTGACTATTCTAGACCAAACCAAGTCCAAAAATGATTAATATCAACAATGAAGAAGTAAACAATACCCCAATCAAGGAACTGCCAAAACAAACTGTCAGACTTGCCCTAGCTAGGTCCCTAGGAAAGAAAGGTCCTCGACTCCATTTGGTTGATGTGATAGGTTCTTTTACTAAGGATTAGTGATTGCAGTGAAAGCAGGCTAGAACTAAAGTTCCTTCACAAAAAGTTACAGTATTCCCCCTTCTCCCTGTCCTCCCCCTTAGCCGGTCTGTCTTTGTCCACTGGCGTGCTACTAGGTGTTTTGGGAACTGCTTGGATGTTTGCTGCCACTTGGTGCACTTCGTATTCCTTTCCCAGTCTTCGTGGATTTGAAGACTGGAACAGGCTGGTTCTCACATTTCTGGCTTCTGCCAAACCTGTTACCCACTCCTCTTTACCTCGTCTCGACCATGCCAATTACATGCCAATTATCTATTTCCTCTTCCCCCCAGCCCCCTAACAATTTATAGCAGGATGCCAGCAAAGCGCTAAGCTGAAGATGGCAGATCTGACATTCCCCCCCCCTTTTCAGAGATGTCAGTTGTGTAGAGGAAAGCAAACGAGGGGAGAGAGAGAGAGAGAAATACAAATGCTAAATTAATTGATATTCAATGAGGTTTGTCCAGGTATTGTTCATGGAACTTTTAAAGTAATTTGGTAGCCCTTATATGTTGTGAATCTGCCCATTCTGTTTCGGAGGGTGGGAAGTCCTTCCACGCCACTAAGTATTGGATTTTCCCCCAGTGTGTATGTGAATCCAGAATGTCTTTGACCTGAAATGTTGCTCCCCCTCAATCATAATGGGATCAGTTTAATTGCTGGGCATTTAATAGAGGTGATGGCCGACTTTAGCAAACTGCAGTGGAACATTGGATGAACATGTCTGAAAGGTTTTGGCAATTCAAGTTCAACAGTTACTGGGTTGATGGGCCAATATATTTTGGACCCAACTTTTTTGAAGGTTGTCTGGACTATAAATATTTGGTGGATAGATAGACTTTGTCTCCAATTTTGAATTCTTTTGGTTTGGAGCATTTCTTGTCAGCTTGTTGTTTTTTTTGTATGATTCCTTTACCTCCTCGAGTGCTTACTAATTGCAGTTCAGGAATTTTGCAATTGTGTATTCCATTCTTTTAAAGAAGCTGTTTGAGGAGTGGCTGCCTGTAGCCACTTTGAATGGGGTTAATCCAGTGCTATTATGTACCACAATGTTATAAGCCATAGCAAAAGGGAAGAGGTGTGCCAATCGTTTTGCTGGTAATTAAAATAGCATCTGATGTATTGTTCCAGGACTCCATTCACACATTCACCCCCCATTCGTTTCCGGATTGTGGGAGGAGCTATAGTTCCAAGAAAAAGTATGTAAACCCTTTGGGATTACGTGGAGTTTTGCATGAATTGGCCATAAAAAGCGCTCTAAACATCATGTAAGTCACAACAATAGAAAAACACAGTCTGCTTAAAATAATACTATACAAACATTAGCTGTTGTCATGTTTTAATTGAACATAACATGTAAACATTCACAGTGCAGGGTGGAAAAAGTATGTGAACCCCTAGCCTAATGACTTCTCCAAGAGCTAATTGGAGCCAGGAGTGAGCCAACCTTGATTCCAACCAGTGTGATGATATTGGATGTCTTGCTGACAGCTGTCCTGCCCTTTAAAAACACACACCTGTTTTGGGTTTACTGGTCTCAAGAAGCACTGTCTGATGTGAACCATGCCTCGCAGAAAAGAGCTCTCAGAAGACCTACGATCAAGAATTGTTGACTTGCATGAAGCTGGAAAGGGTTACAAAAGTATCTCCAAAAGCCTTGATGTTCATGTGTCCACGGTAAGACAGACTGTCTACAAATGGAGAAAGTTTAGCACTGTTGCTACTCTCCCTAGGCGTGGTCGTCCTGTAAAAATGACTGCAAGAGCACAGCGCATAATGCTTAATGAGGTAAAGAAGAATCCTAGAGTGTCAGCTAAAGACCTACATAAATCTCTGGCACATGCTAACATTTTTGTTGACACATCTACAATAAGGAAAACATTAAACAAGAATGGAGTACATGGGAGGACACCACGGAGGAAGCCATTGCTGTCCAAAAAAAATATTGCAGCACGTTTTAAGTTTGCAAAAGAGCACCTGGATGTTCCACAGCACTACTGGCAAAATATACTGTGGACAGATGAAACCAAAATTGAGTTGTTTGGGAAAAACACACAACACTATGTGTGGAGAAAAAAAGGCACAGCACACCAACATCAAAACCTCATCCCCACTGTAAAACATGGCGGAGGGAGCATCATGGTTTGGGGCTGCTTTGCTGCCTCAGGGCCTGGACGGATTGTTGTCATTGATGGGAAAATGAATTCCAGAGTTTATCAGGACATTTTGCAGGAAAACGTACGACCATCTGTCCGCCAACTGAAGCTCCGCAGAGGATGGGTGATGCAACAGGACAATGACCCAAAGCGTACAAGTAATTCAACAAAACAGTGGCTTCAACAGAACAGAATACGCCTTCTGGAGTGGCCCAGTCAGAGTCCTGACCTCAACCCGATTGAAATGCTGTGGCATGACCTTAAGAGAGCGATTCACACCAGACATCCCAAGAATATTGCTACACAGAAACAGTTTTGTGCAGAGGAGTGGTCCAAAATTACTCCAGATCGTTGTGCAGGTCTGATCTGCAACTACAGGAAACGTTTGGTTGAGGTTATTGCTGCCAAAGGAGGGTCAGCCAGTTATTATGTGAATATTTTCATCTTATGTTCGATTAAAACATGACAACAGCTAATGTTTGTGTAGTATTATTTTAAGCAGACTGTGTTTTTCTATTGTTGTGACTTACATGACGTTTAGAGCGCATTTTATGGCCAATTCATGCAAAACTCCACGTAATCCCAAAGGGTTCACATACTTTTTCTTGCAACTGTAAGTCCCTAGGTGATCCCCAACAGTTTCAAGAACTCTTGCCAGAACCACAAAGTAAATTAAGTCCTGCAATCTGATATGATTCTCTCTGGCACCCCGTGAAGTCTCTAAATATGCTGTACGAATAGTTTAGCTAAGGAGTGAGCTCAGGGGACACCTTTTGGCACAGCACAAAGTGCACCTGTTTAGAGAAGAGGTCAGTTATCACCCAAATTATGGATTTCCCTGAATTAAAGTCCATTTAAATTTCTTTCCATGGAGCTTTAGACTCTAGCTTTAGACAGTGGCTGGAGGAATCCCAGGGTTTTCCCTTGGCACCTTTTTGTGGAGGCATAAATGGGGCAGCTGGCTTCATAGCTCTCTATGTCCTTTTTTTGTGAAGGCAACCAGAATTGGTGCTTCACAAGGTGTAGGGTTTTTATGAAGCCAAAATGCCCAGCCAATTTTAAGTCGGGAATTTTTTGTAGGACCATTACCTGTTGACTCTCTGAGACATACAGTTTACATGCCAGTTGCCTATTTCCTCTTCTCCCCCAGCTCCCTAACAATTTATAGCAGGCTGCCAGAAAAGCACTAAGTTCATGACAGAACTGATGCTAAAAGTAAACAGCCCAATCAAAGAACCATCAAGACTTTCCCACCCACAATGGCAGGGCAAGCCACTAGGGCTTCCTACTAACACTGATGATGTTACCTAGTTAAATGTCTGCAAGAAAACAACTCCACTGAGAGAGCACCAAGGACCCCTCGTTTTAGAAAAGGCTTAGTTGCAGATCTATAGCAATTTTTAGTATCTAGCAAGGCTAATTTGAAAATGAGAACCAGCATAATATTGAATCAGTGTGTGAGGACTAAAAATTCTAGATGCAGAATTTCTTTATTCCACAGCCCTAACAGAGCTGCTCCATCTAGTGATATAATTAAAAACAACAACTAGTAATTCTTCTTTCGAGGACTTTACTATATTTAACATGGCCCTGTTAGATCAGAAGGTGACTGATGACTGATTTCAGAGAAAGGAATTTGGGGAGGGGGCATGAATCTGTTAGTTTGAGTGAAACCCTTAACTCCACTTGGAATTGGCTTGTGACGAGGGTCTTTGAATTGTTCCTATGGAGTATCTTGGTGTTTTTCGTCCTATGGGATGAAATAAGATCTGGGGGATGAAATGACAGAAGAATTGCTTAGCCCACCATTGAAGAATGACGGAGAGTAAATCTGACCGAACACATTTAATAACCATATTAGCAATATCATGGTGATAAAAGCAGCAAAATATAACAATTTTTCTACTTTTGGGCATCCACAGATACAAACCAGCAGCTTGTTTTAAAATGATCAGTTCCCTCATGCAAGAATATTCATAGGGCTACTGTGAGGAATATTTTAGGCATCTGACAAATAAAGTATCTTGGATTTGCTTTGAGGTGAACTCTGGCTGGGCAGGCCTGAATTTGTTTATTGAGGCATGATCTTTCTTGATAACCTCTGATTGGTGGTTGTGCAACCATCCTAAGTGCTCCTTGGTTTCTTAGTAGCTTTCAATGCCATTGATAGCGATCTAGTTCAGGATTGATAACAGGGACTGTGAAGCCTATGTTCTAGTGATACTCTTTTCTCCATGACCTGCTGATGCAAAGAGAGGGGTTGAGTCTGAAGCCTCTAGTTTGCATGGGGCCATAGAGCTCAGTATTCTTGCCCCTTCAGTTTAACATTTATATGAAGCTGTTGGGAAAGATCACTATCAGCTTCAGGTCAGGTATAATCAGTAGATGAATCATACTCAGCTGTATATATAAACCAGTGACTGAACGAGTGATACTGTTAAGGGCTTGTCCCAGTGCCTAGAGCTGTCAAGGCCTGGATGAGAGGAACAACCTTAAACATTAATAGAATCAAGTGACTATAGATTCAGGGTCCATCAGGTTCTAGGGTGTTTTTTAGTTATGGCAGCTGTGGCTAAGAAGGCCTTGCACAGATTTATCTTGTGCATAATATTACCATTTTGTGTGAAAAGAGACAGGTATTGGGGATTAGTATGCAAAGACAGCTGCTAAGACAGATTTGAAAACTATTATAATGTTCCTTCTATTTCTAAGTTCCTAATATTTAAGTCTTTTTAACAAAATTCTCAATAAAATAATTCTATGTTCATGTATAACCCTAGACATATGTTTACAGAAATAAAATATTAAAAACAAATAATAACCACTATTGAAGCAGAAAATGATTCTGAATTACGGTAAATATATCAAATGTCAGCTTTCTTCTCAATATCTACTTCATAACTATACAGATGTTAGTTCAGAATTTTTCATTTTCTCTATAATCTGAAGAAGTTAGAACTAAATTGAAAGAAGCTTGGAGAGCAAACCACTGCCTAAATTTCATTCAGTCACAAATTGCATCCAATCCTAGGACCGTCTTTTTGAGCAGTTTTACATAAATTTAAGCATGTGATTTTATAAGCCATTACAAGATAGTCAAACATTTGTGCCTCAGTTATTATCACAAGTCAGCAGAGAGTACAGACATATAGTAATAAAGTTGTATATAGACTTTATAGAGTTTGGGTGAAAATTTATAGCAATGGCTGCATATAGTTTTTGATCCCAAGCCTCGGGAACCCTATTGGTTTTATTGTAAGAGTGAACTTGTTATTTATTTTTTATTTATTTATCAAATTGGATGCTCTTGGATCACCATAGTAACTTTATGCAGTTTGTTAATCTAATCATATGCTTAGGTCTTACTAGTATAAAAATTGGTCTCATTCTATATGAGATTGCTGAATGCTTATGGGTTTTTTGTGCATACAAGCCTTTTTCATATTTCACTCTTAGAATGTCATTCTTTTATTGAACCAAATAAAAAATTAATATTGAAATGGAAATTCCATAAAACAAGCAGTAAAACTGTTAAATCATGAACTTCTATACAATCTAAGATGCAACGGAATACAAATATTTATACCAAATATAACTTCCAGTTTAAAAATTGGAAGGCCTCACAATAGATACAAAAATCTAATTAAATAATGTTTGCTAACTGAGGAAGTTGTTTTTTATTTTTAAGGTATTTTTCTTCATTTAAACGTATGTAGTTTGAAGTACCTTAATATATAAAGTTTTTATAATTTTGTCACTTGATTTTCTGCATTTTTATTTTTCTTTGTTTGGGTTTTTGACAGTTATTGACAACTACTCTTCTGGAGATTCAGTAAGGTAGGATTTAAATTTCGATTTAAATTCAGGAAGTTCCAGAAAGAGATAGATTCTTATTTTTGTATATATATGCATTTCTGTTTAAGCAATTCTGAAAAAGCAGATGATGATAGCTGGCTTTCTTCAGAAGAAGAGGATCTAGGCTGCAGTCCCAAGGTAGGATTTTGTACAATGAATACTCAAAACCACTAACAATGACAGTCTTGTTATGATACTAATTAATACTTGTTTGGATGGAAAGAAAATATGAACTACAATTCAGATCCTAAGTTTAATGCAATACATACAGCTTGAGCCGTGGTGACGCAGTGGTTAAAATGCAGGACTACAGGCTACTTCTGCTGACGGCCGACTGCCTTCAGTTTGGCAGTTTGATTCTTACCAGCTCAAGGTTGACTCAGCCTTCCATCCTTTTGAGGTGGGTAAAATGAGGACCCAGATTGTCGGAAGCAATATGGTGATTTTGTGAACCGCTTAGAAAGGGCTGTAAAGCACTATGAAACGGTATATAAATCTAAGTGCTATTGCTATTGATTGTTATAGCTAATCAGTATTCAGACTTTACAGATGAGATCCTAAATGAAATTATTGAAAAACTAAAGCAAAAGGTTTTAATCTGAAGAGTGAGTGCAGCCATAGAATAAGGGAACAAGTAGAGCAGTTTGAATACAGTATGCTATCCTAGTTTCAAGAATGTGGATATTACTGAAAAACGCCCAATAAGGGAGCACCTGAATCAGAAAACGTATTTTGACCTGCAATCAGAACAAAACAGATCCTTTTGGGATGGTTCCATCAGAAAGATTCATGTGCCTTGTTTCTGATACAGCAACATTCAAAATACTTTTAACTATTTCATGTCAAAGAAAATAATTCATGATGTTCCACTGTGGAGAATAATGAGAATTTAAAACAAATGCTTTGTTTTTTGTTCTAGTTTCACAAAAATAGGAGGCAGAGCAGGCCATTCGAACTTCACCAATACCCATTCTACAGGAAAACAGATTAAAACATTAAAAATAATTCCTATAGCAAACAATCTAAACAGCAATTAAGTCCATATTTTGCATCTTGGTAGACCTGTGGAAGCAGCCACAGAACTGAGCCCAGAGAAGAAATAGACAACAGATGGTAGACTGGGTTCAATAGCAAAAACTTACTTACTCACTTGCTAAGTTCAATTAAAAAACCAAAGGTTGCATTTACAACCTCGAAAGCTAAACATCACAGCAATATTTATAATGCAATTTCATACTTTTGCAGTTGGGAAATTGCTGGAAAAAAAGGACAGAAATCTCATAAAGATAACATTACATTACCATCCATTAACTGGGACTTCTCTATAATCAATAATTCTGAAATTGTTTCTATTCTCTAAATTTAATTGTTCTTCAGCATACCTGCCCTTTACTTCCAATGAATAGTAGCAAGAATAGGATCAACTTGCTATTTTATTGATTGATAATTCTAAAAGTCTTCATTATGTGTAAGTATTTAAAACTAGCCAGTCACTGGACCTAAAATCATATAGAACAGAGGTCCCCAACTTTTTGGGCACCAGGGACCATTTCCATGGAGAAAGGTTTTTCTGCGGACCAGAGGGTGCGTGGTTTTGTGTGCTGCCTACATCTCATGGATGGGGGTTTGCTTGTTTGTGTGGACCAGTTGCTGGCATGCCGCAGCCCGGTACTAGTCTACGGACCGGGGTGGGGACCCCTGATATAGAACAAAATACCCCAAGCTTAGAACAAAAAGTTTGGTTCTGAATTTGGAACAAAAATATTGGAACAGGATTTTCTAAGCTGAAGCCATTTGAAAAAGCTGTGGAGCTCAGGAGTGGGTATGGTTTTGTACTAGTATTTGGATCACTTTCTGTCATTTGAAAAATATGCATAGAATCAGAATTGAAAGGGGCTATTTATTCATAAATTCTATCTTCTGCTTAATGCTGTATTCCAAATTAAAGCACCCTAGCCAGGTGGTTAAAATTAAAATAATATGATTTTGTCAGTGTGGGTAGAAGTTTGGACTAGACCAGGAAGACACACTGTTTTAAGTTTCACTTAGCTCATACGTTGGTTACAGAATAAAGTAGGAAAGGGGAGGGTTGATAACATTTATCAATCAAGGTTTTTTGGAAGAAGAGCAAAATGTAAAGATAGTATAGAAATGCTTGTTACAGTGAAAACTTCTGCTTCAACTTTCATTCTTAGAAACCAGAAAAAACAAGTTTGGCTCAGCTAATGAAAGGTCCATGGGACTTCTTGAAAAATTGTAAGTTGCTTGGAAAAATAAGTTATGATTATACTGCCTATCTACAGAAAACATTAATTTTTTTTAATCTCTGTGTGTATTTGTATTTTGATGCAGTAGATGAGAAAGATTGCGCCATCCAAACAGAAGTCTTAGGCAGTTCACAGCAAAATAAAGCAGATTGTGAATTTGAAGAATGCAATGAATCCCTTCCTAAGCCTTTGTTCCAAGTCAAAACCTTTCCTCATTCTATCCATTCCTCTCCTGGCTCCTTTTCTAAATGTTCCCAGAGAACCTTGCATTCTAAACAGGTAATAAGTTTAAATTCATCCATTGTATTATATTATTTATTGTATATTTTTATACCCACATGTGATTTTGTGAAGACAATGAAAACAAAAATCAGTCAAAAGAAATTATTAAAAAAATATGCAAAAAAGATTAATACCCAATAAGCAAGAATTAAATGATTCTGACAGTTCTTTTGCAAGCAGTAAGGAAGAAGAATTTAATGGGAAGAGGGAAAAAGAGAAGAAAAATGAAAAAGAAGAGGAGAACGAAGAAGAGGAGGAGGAGGAAAAAGTAAAAGAAATGGAGGAGCACTGCAATACAGAAGGGGAGGAAGAAAACATAAAACAAATTTGGAGCAAGGCAGAAAATAAGGAAGAAGAATATGTTGACAAATCAGGAGGGAAAGAACATTCCAGAGAAAATGAACACGAGAGGGAAGCAAATCTTTTAAAGTGTAATAATGAAGTATGCAATGTACAAAATGAAAAGATGCAAGATGGTACTAATATTTGTGAAGCTTTTATTTCTGGTCATTCTGAATCTTCACATGACCATGCAATTACTAACAAGGTAAATAGGAAACTGCCTGAACATTCAATTGAAAAAAAATCTAGTTATGAAAATCAAATTTAGAAGTTGCAAAAACCCCAGGACACTGATAATAATAATAAATTGTCATATGAGAATCAAAAACGGTATTGCAAAAATGTTTTTTCTTTGGAGAATGTTGGAAAAACTACACTCTTTACTTTCTCTACTAACTCCCATGAAAATGGCATGGATTCCCTTTGGATGATATTGAAAGTCGTAATTGTGGATCAGAAGCAGAACTTGGAAAAACCACGAATACACAACAGAATATTAGGAATCCTGATTTTGCAGGATATCAGAACCCTGGAGAAAAGGAATGTATGGATTCAAAAAAAACTGGAAAAAGCAATATAGGAGCCAACAATGTATAAACATAGTGAGGATGAAAATCTGAAAACTTTCCAATCTGATTTGAAAGTAAATGAATCTATTGCAAAGGGAAAATGTTTTTAATAAAATTGGATTTCATAAATAAAAAACTGTACTTTATCAAGTTTGTTCATTAATGATACTTTAATGGCACAGCAGAAATAAAATCCATTCCTAATCATTTAGACTAGGGCACCCTAGCCCCCGGGCTGCAGCCTGTTCGAAACCGAACCATGGGAGAATGGGCAAGCACACGCATGAAGCTCCACTTTTGAGCAGAGGGCGCTTGGGCTCACATGTGAAGCTCCATTTGCAGGAGTGGAGCTTCATGAGCGCAAGTACTCTCCACTCACGTAAGTAGAGCTTTACTCACAAGCACAAGTGTTTGCCGCTCACACAAGTGGAGCTTTGCAGGTAAGTGCAAGCAACCTCCGCTTGTGCACAATCTCCATTTGTGCAAGTGGAGGGCACGCATATACACCACTGACACAAATGGAGCTGTGCATGTGCCTGCCATTCACAGCCCCCCCCATGCTAGGCTGGGCCAAATGTGACGGACAATAGGCATGTTAGTACACTTACACACACCCCATACTGCATATCAGTCTTTAAGAATGGCTTCTAATTTTTTCTCAAAATTAATTTTATAATTTTAATTGTAAATTTTTTGGAAGATGGTACAAAGAAAATAAGGCATACAGATTCATACTATAACACAATTATATTTTTATAGATTAATTTGATTAATACTGTAATTGTTTTATTGATTAATAAAATGATAGTAATAACCATTATTTTGTTGATGGTAATAATAACTACATAATATACACAATAAATAAATAAACGTATAAGTTATGGTCTTGGTATTATAACATTTTTTTCTGGTATTATAACATGTCATACTTTACATTACACTGAGGATACTTTATAGACATGTCAAACTCACGATATCACGTGACGTCTCAAGATGTATCGGAACAGTTTTGCCATTGCCGGCAGCGGTGGGCGTGGCTTCTGGTTGACGTGTCCGGCCTGTGAGCCGGCAGTTTGACACCCCTGCTTTAGTAGTTCAGTGTTTCTTAAACTTTTTTCTCTCAGGACCCTTTCCCATTTGTAAAAATTATGGAGGTCCCCAAAAGAGCTTTTGTTTGCATGGGCTATACATATCTATATTTATCATATTAAAAATTAAATTGATGCATTTACTTCTCATGATTGTTTGATAGGAATTTAACATTGTATTTTTAAGCATAGGCTGCTAAATAGTTTTGATATTTTGGAGTCCTGGGAGAGTCAGTACATTTGTGATTATATATTCTTGGCAATATCCCAGACAGTTTATGACTCCCTGATAAAATCACATAGATTAAAATTTTATTCATAAATTCTAAATACTTATTTAAAGTAATAAAAGAACATTACAATTTCCAACTGATATGTATAATAAATACTGAATGTTGTTCTTTCTGTTAGGAGAAATCTTCAAAAGATGATGAACGTGGTGAACAGGATATTGCCAATAAAAAAAGTATTGTTTGTAGGCAGTCTTGGAGTCTCTCACCAAAAGGTATAAGTTTTAGTTATATTAAGTAATCTGCATCACATGCAAATTAGATCTAATAAAGTCACTTTATATGTTTATCCATTACAGTTTCATTAAGCTAATAGTTTAATAATTAAAATTCATAAAACAAATAATTAATTGGTTATTGCCATTATTTTTAATACAGTTTAATATTAAAAGATTAAAATATATAAACAAAATTGCTTTTGGAAATAGCCTGTTTGTAAATAAATGCTTTATTATGAACTGGACATCTGTTGGGATGCTATCATGTTACATTTCATTTTTCATGCTCTATGTTTAAAAAATGCTGTGGCTGGTTTCTAAAAATCTGTGTCAGGAGAAGGTTGTTTTCTTTTGTGGAAACTTCTTTTTAATTTGGGGGCTGACCAAGAATACAATTAATTTTGCTTTAATTCCTCAGCAATATTTAGTAAAAGTAGTGTGCATAGCTAATGTCAGAATGACATAGCTATGAGAAGCATTTAATTATTTAAATTAAATAATTGCACTATAATCTAGTTAACTCTTTTGTCTTGCTTTACCAAGGTGTGACTATAAGAATAGGACTGAGGAATGATAAATTGGCACAACCAAACAAATACGGAGGTGGAGGAATGAATAGCGTCTGACAATACTTTTCAAATCTGAATTGCCACAATCTCAGTTTTTGAATAATGAATACTAATTATTTTGTAAAGAATTTACTATTTTATTTTACAGCTAAATCAACTTTGGGCATGGACAAAGATGAAAAGGAGAACTGTACAGAATCTCCATGGGATTCAGAAGTAGGTTTTAAAAATTTTCTGTGCTCTATGAGTTCAAAGAAATACTTCCATTTTAAAATCTGTTTTGATATATTGTTTCTTGTATTAATCAGTTTTAGCTTCTAGTGTAAGGGTGTCAAACTGCCGTCCCACAGGCCAGACGCGTCATCAAGAAACTGCGCCCACCCCATTTCCGGCAATGGAGAAAAAGCTCCAATACATCACGTGACATCACGTAACATCGCGAGTTTGACATGTCTGTTCTAGTGTCTATGGATATATATAGTTATTTTCCTAAGCACAGAACATTTCTTATTAAATCAGAATAATTTTTGAAGCTCCAAGGAGTTTAGTTTGAGTTCTTTTCCACACAATTACTCATAAGGTTTACCCATTTTGTATTTTGCATTCTCAAAGTGGCCAGTGACAAAAATATTTTTTTTAATTTCAAACCATTTATTTATATACAGAATTCTAGGAATTCATCTCTCTATATAGATATTATATAGGTAAAATTTTCCATGTATTGATCTCTCTCTCTCAATAGATGGAGAAATATAGATAGAAATTTAATAATAATAATAATAATAATAATAATAATAATAATAATAATAATCATCATCATCATCATCATCATCATCATCATCATCATCATCATCATCATCATCTGCAATGAATCAGTCAGTACCTGACAAGGAAGAAACAGTGCAGTTCTGGAAGCAGAATGGGATAACCCAAAGAAACACAACAAGGATGCGGCTTTGTTAAAAGAGGTGGATGCAAATAAAACAGAAGTTGAAATGAAAGAACTAGTAATAACGACAAAAATGGTGGAAAAAAGAGCAAGGAACATCAAAAATTGGTCAGCACCAGGTGAAAATGAACTGCGTGGGTTTTGGCTGAAACAAAGTCATTACTAAAAGTCAATATGGGTTTGGCAAAAACAGATCATGACAGACAAATCTTATTGCATTCTTTGACCAAGTGACAAAATTAGTGGATCAGAGGAATTCTGTGGATATAATTTACTTGGACTTCAGTAAGGCATTTGATAAAGTAGATCACAACATACTACTTGATAAGATAGAAAAATGTGGGTTAAACAGCATCACCACCAGATGGATTTGTAGCTGGCTGACCGGCCGTACCCAGCGTGTGGTCCTCAATGGAACCGCATCTACATGGAGGAAAGTGTGTAGTGGGGTGCCCCAGGGCTCTGTTCTGGGCCCAGTGCTCTTCAACATCTTCATCAACAATTTGGACAAAGGGATAGATGGGGAACTCATCAAATTTGCAGACGGCACCAAGCTGGTAGGAATAGCCAACACTCCAGAAGACAGGCTTAAGATACAGGAGGATCTGGACAGACTTGAACACTGGACGCTACCTAACAAAATGAAATTCAATGGTGAAAAAAGTAAGGTTCTACATTTAGGCAAGAAAAACCAAATGTACAGGTATAGTATAGGTGGTACCTTGCTCAATAATAGTAACTGAGAGGGATCTCGGAGTCCTAGTGGACAATCACTTAAATATGAGCCAGCAGTGTGCTGCAGCTGCCAAAAAAGCCAACACAGTGCTAGGCTGCATTAACAGGAATGTTATCAAAATCATGTGAAGTATTAATACCACTTTACAATGCCTTGATAAGGCCACACATGGAATACTCCATCCAGTTTTGGTCACCACGATGTAAAAAAGATGTTGAGACTCTGGAAAGAGTACAGAGAAGAGCAACAAAAATGATTAGAGGTTTGGAGGCTAAAACATATAAGGAACGGCTGCTGGAATTGGGTATGTCTAGTTTAATGAAGAGAAGGACTAGGGGAGACATGATAGCAGTGTCCCATATCTCAGGGGCTGCCACAAAGAAGAGGGAGGCAAGCTATTCTCCAAAGCGCCCGAAGGCAGGAGAAGAAGCAACGGATGGAAACTAATCAAGGAGAGAAGCAACCTAGAACTAAGGAGAAACTTCCTGAGAGATAGAACAATTAACCAGTGAAGCAACATGCCTCCAGAAGCTCTGAATGCTCCAACACTGGAAGTTTTTAAGAAGAGACTGGACAGCCATTTTCCTGAAATGGTATAGGGTTTCCTGCCTGAGCAGGGGGTTGGGCTAGATGACCTCCAAGGTCCCTTCCAACTTTACTATTATGATTATGATTATATACCCACTCATTGCCAAGCAGTTCAACAATATACTACAAGGAGGAGAAATTGAAAAGTGGCTAACAACTGGGAAAACCTACCTAATAATGAAAAATCCAGCAAAAGGGGCAACGCCAGGCAATTGCAGGCCAATTACCTGCTTATCAACAACTTTCAAATTGCTAACTGGTGTGGTAGCTGATGCAGTACAACAGCATCTAGTTGAAAACAATCTCTTTCCACCCGAATAGAGAGGAAACCGCCCCAATAGCAGAGGAACAAAAGATCAACTCCTAATAGACAAAATGATCTTGGAAAACTGCAAGAAAAGGAAGACCAACCTGAATGTGGCATGGATTGACTACAAAAAGGCATTTGACTCTGCCACATGACTCCATAAACAAATGCCTAGAAATAACAGGAGTCAGTATAAACATCAGAAAATTTGTGCAAAGATTGATGGCACAATGGAAGACACAGTTGCAGGTCAATGGTGAAAGACTGGGAGAGGTTAATATCGAGAGGAATATTTCAAGGAGGTTCATTATCACCACTACTATTTGTTACTGCACTGTTTCCTCTGTCAACAATACTGTATAACTCAGGACATGGCTATCAAACATCAAAAACATATGCCAGACTATATCCCACCTCCTTTACATGGATGATCTGAAGCTGTATGGAAAAAAAATCATCTGAAATAGAATCGCTGCTGAACACTGTCCGGATATATAGCCAAGATATTGCAATGGAGTTTGGCTTGGACAAATGTGCCACACTTACTATCAAACAAGAAAAAATAGTGAAAATTGAAGGCATCAAGATGCCCCACGAAAATAACATTAAGAGTCTGTATGAGGAAGATTACTACAAATACTTCGGTATCCTTCAAGCTGACAACATCAAGCACACTGAAGTCAAGAAAAAGATTTGACGTGAATACATCAAGAGAGTAAAGAAGATCTTGAAAGTCCAAACACAATGGGGGAAATACCATGAAGGCAATTAACGCCTGGGCAATTCCAGTCATTAGATACACAGCTGGAACAATGGACTGGACTCAACCAGAACTAAAAGCAATGAATAGGAAGACCAGAAAAATAATGACAATGAATCATGCCTTTCATCCACGCAGTGACATTGACAGACACTTTCTACCAAGGCAAATAGGTGGACGTGGAATGCTGCAAGTACATCAGATGGTTGAAGAGGAAAAAATGGCTTTGGAAGAATATCTGAAGGACAATGATGAAGATGCACTGAAATTATTATATCAGGAAGGCTTACTGACTACTGGAGAGATCAAACTGGCCTACAAGAAAGACTAAATGAAGAACAGAATAGAGGCATGGGAAGACAAAGCACTACATGGCCAGTACATTAAAAAAATAGCTGGGAAAGCAGATAATAACAAGACTTGGCAATGGCTAAGAGCAGGAAAGTTGAAGAAAGAGACCGAGGGACTAATTCTGGCTGCACAAGACCAAGCCTTAAGGACAAATGCATACAAAGTCTAAATTGAGAAGACAGCAACACACAGTAAGTGCCGCCTATGCAAAGAAGCTGAAGAAACAGTGGGCCACTTGGTAAGCTGCTGCAAGAAGATCGCACAGACTGACTACAAGCAGCAGCATGACAAAGTAGAACACCATTGGCATTGACAAATTCCCCATTAGTCGATTGCAAAAGGCAGCCTTACTGGGAACTGCTTCCATCCTGCGACAATATTTGTAATACCATCAAACATCCACATCTGCCTATCCCAGGTACTTGGTAAGGACTCGATAGGTAGACAAAAATGCCAAATCCAGTCTGAACATCTGGCTGACTGCGATGATCAATAATAATAATATAATTTAGCATAGGTAATGAGAATAAGCCACTTTTTTGAAATACGTTATGTTTGAGGAAACATATAGACATGCTCTGTCTATACATTTGATTCTTAAAATCAAAATGAAATGAAGTCCTTCACTTCAATAAAGATTTGAGTAAATTATCGCTTAAACCTGTATGCATAGCTCTATAGCACCCTTATTATTAAAAGCAATGTGAACTTACTACTTCGCTTTCCTGCAAGTGCTGGTTGATTTAGATAAATCAGCTTAAAGTGCCTCCTTGAGACACATAATTCTATCTCTTTGCCACCTCCATGACATTTCATTGCTGAGTTGAATTAAAGCTGCCCCACAAGGCACAGTAGGTACAAGTGTGGTCATAGAAGTTACCAATGGTGTTTAATATTGCTTAGTTGAAATCCTGCCCACAGAGTTAAATAAAGGAGTAAGTTTCTAATTATATGAAATATAAATCAATATGGTATAGGGTCCATAGTTGGAGCTGTGTTAATATTGAAGGCTTGATCTAACATTCAATAATTTTGCATTATGAATTGTCTTTATGGTTAAAGGTTACTTTAGTTATAAATACATTCTTTTTATATTTATTAAAATGTTTTTCTTGTATGAGACTCTAATGGCTTCTCTTATATGGCACATAAGAATAGTGATAATTGATAATGATAATTTTGGAATACTAGTATTTCACTTTGCTTTTGATCCTGAATTGTAACCAACTCATTCTAGAATGCATTCTTCGTTAAACTAGGTGTGAGGTAGTTCAGAAGGGAGATTTGAAATTTAGTGCGTTGCACAGATCATATTTTTTGAATTTTGTTAAAAATGACTTTCCAGTTATCTTTTCTACTTTTCTACTCTAATAATTTGAAATGAGAACATTTACAATCTATAATATGAATGTCTGTTCAAACATTTCTTAAAAGCTAAACTTAAACCTTAAATTGCTTTTATGTTCTCTGTAACTAAAAGCTTTCATAATATGTTCAGAAATATCTTTCTTTTCTGTAAAAATATAAAGATAAATAAAATGCGTATATGACTATATTTGTATGTATGTTTCTCACATATGTGTGTTTCCAATAGTGTACTTCAGAAAGCCCCAGGAAACTAACTATTAATTCTTTGCCTACATCTCCTGCCAAAACTGGAATACACATGCACAGTATTATAGAAGAACCATTTAATGGTAAATTTGTCATAAATTATCTTTTTTGTTATATTAACATATATAAATATTGTAAATGTTTTTCAGTCATTTAGATATAGAAAATATAATGGATATATTGCCAGCAAATTTCCATAACTGAGTAAAACTTTATCCTGGGTCTGCCTGATTCAAGTTATGCCTTATTGCACAGGTTTTATACACACACACACACACACATGAGTGTGTGTATATGTGTGTGTGTGTGTATAACTTCTGCAATAAGTGTGTGTTTGTATATATATATGTATGTATGTGTATATATGTGTGTGTGTAACGACCTTCGTTCGTTTCGCCGGGACCTAAAAACCTGGCTATCTGGCCTGGACTGAGGGGTTTTAATGATTTTAAATTGTGATTTTGACTTTTGGGGGCTATATTTAATTTAATTTTAATTTTATATTGTATTGTTTTTAAATGCTGCCCTGTAAACCGCCTTGAATAAATAAATAAATTATATATTTATATATATATATATGTGTGTGTGTGTGTGTGTGTGTGTGTGTGTGTGTGTGTGTGTGTGTATGTATATATATATATCCGGCCCGTGAAGTGGTTTCATGTGGCCCGCGAAGCCATCCTGGAAACAATAAGGGAACGGCCCCTGCTGCCTTGGCCCTGGCCCAGGCCAGCTGGGAGCCAATGTACAATTTCGTGGTGGTCATCTATGCTGAAATACATTCAGTCTTAGCTTCACAAGGCTGTCTGGAAACAGTGAGGGACAGGCCCATGCCGCGTTGGCACTGCCCTCTGGGCGCAGGCTGGGGAGGTATCACCCTTTGTGAGGAATGAAGAAATGCACCATCGCCTGGAAGTGGCCAGCATGTGACCCTGCCTACTTTGGGCAGGCTAGGGCCTGGGCAGCATTGTGCTTCTCTTCAGATTCGTGCCATCCGGCTCAGCCTCTTGGCACTGTCAGGAAAGTGCCCCACTGCCTGCCAAAACCGGGCAGGCTGGGGGCTGGGCAGCATTGTGCAGGTAACATCGACTCTTATGCTGCTCATGGCATCCCCTCCCCCAGAACCCACCAAGCCGGATATGTGAAGTAGGCGAGGGCCATGTGCTGGCCACTTCCAGGCAATGGTGCATTTCTTCATTCCTCACGAAGGATGACACTTCCCCAGCTGCGTTTCTTGCCTGTTTTTCTCCCTGCCTCATCTCAAATATTTTCCCACCACTCGAAGGAAGGAAGGAAGGAAGGTGAGGGAGGGTCTGAGGGAAGTCCTGCCTTAGTCCTTCCCTGCTGCCCTTTCACCATCCCCTTGCCCCCTCCTCCTGGCCTATCCTGGGGGGTCTCCAATCCTATTGCTAAGGAAGGTTTGGATACAAAGCCAGGTCTCCTCACACGGAGAGGGAGTGGGCCTCCCTTTTGACTTTGCCCTCATACCCATCATGAGCAACCTGGCTAAGGAGAGCAAGCACAGCAGCAGCAGCCTTGAGGAGGAGGTAGGTGCAGCTGGCCGCCACCTTGGGGAAGTGGAGCTAGGCTTAGTGCCATGGGTGCTTGACGGCTGGGCTGGGCATTTGACCTCCACGCCACCATCCAACACCCCCCCAAGGCCTGAGAGGAACAGTGAGGCTCCTCCAGTGGACCATGCCTTGGCCCCGGTCCCATCTCCTTCTGCCAGAGACCCTCAGATCTGTCCCACTCCTGCCCGGGCCCCCATTGGCACCTTTGATGCGAATGATGTAGAGCTGGCCACGCCCACTCAGTAGGCCACGCCCACCCTGGCCACACCCACCCAGCCTGCCAAGGCAACTACAATGCTGATGCAGCCCTCAATGAAATTGAGTTTGACACCCCTGGCCTAACCCAAGGCCATCTATAGGCAGTAGCCACAGCAGTGGCAGCTCATATTTGTGTAAATTTTTTGGCTTTATTCTCCCTTTATTCTTTGTTAGCAAGCCAAAAAATTTACACACACACACAAACACACACACATATATATATATGGCAATATTTATCTGTTAATCTCCATCAGCCAAACTTAATTCACAGCATTATTGTGAGAGTAAAATAGATTGATGGACTGCTATGTATGATTGAAATGGATTCACATTTGTAATTTTGTTACTGAAGAGGCCAGTATTGTCATGGAAATTTATCCCAAAATATCATTTTGTCAGTGTTTCTTACTTCCAGATATCTTTCAATAGAATATTTTTAATCCATTAAAATATGTCATATTGTGTTCTTGTTTGATAGATTTTTATAGTAATTTTATTAAAGGCTACGACTTACAATAATAAAAACTAATAAATGGACAAAAGAATAAAAGGAAAAGAAAAGAATATAGTAAAGAAAAAGAAAAGAAAATATAAAGAATTATCACAATTTATCACAATTTCTGAAAGTGATTAGTGTCAATCTGGTTCCTTTTAATGCACTTACTGCTGTTTGAGCAAGATGACTATTACCTTGTCTCCCACAGCTCTAGACCCATCAAAGACCTGTTGTCTTGCAAGAAGCAACTGTCTGAAGCACCTGGGAACGATCTCAAGTCTCCTTCTCTGAACAGGACTTACAAAGAGCAGGTCTACTTGCCAGCTCTTCATTCTGCTCTGGTTATTGGCTCTGCTTTTTTGGAGCTGTCTCCAATTTGTCATTTTTCCCTGGAAGTTTTGTTTGTAACAAAAAATATAACATAATACAAGTTTGGGGTTCACACAAATTTAAAAGTTACGGTATATTATCTAGCTAACTTGTTTCCCTCTTTTTTCCTAGGTAAACCAGGTTTGCAGGTCAGTACTACTTTTGTTACATAAAATGAACTTTATTTAAATATTGCTATTACTACATTGTGGTTTCTTATTTCATTCTTTGCCAAATTATCTTTATAGCAAAAGATCACAAAAGAAAACTTGGTATCTCCTGCTGCTGTTTTAAAGAAGGCAATCATAGAAAAGCAAAAATCAGGTAATTTTTGCTATAGTAGAGTATATGGGGCTTAAAATATTATGTCTTACATATTGTTGCATATTTTATATTCTAATATAATTAATTTCTTCTTTCAGATTTAATGGAAGAACTTGGTTTGGATGAAGCGGACGATATTGAAGGTCCTCAAATACTTTATGCATATTTATGTATCATAAATTTGAAAGTATTTGAGAACACCAATTTTTGCCATGTATTGCAAAAAAATAAAATAAAAATTTTCTTATGAAACTAAATGTGGCATCCTCTTAAAAAAAAGACAAACCACAGATAGTTTTCTCTTAAACTATAGAAGATTGAATTCTTTTCATTTGGGCTAAATGTAATTGTTAAGTCAATTTTTTTCCAGTACCTATCAGTATTTTAAGAACCAAATGCTGATATATTACAAATGTAGGAATGTTTCAGCCATATACTTTTTTCTTGTTAACATTGGCAACCTAATAGATCTTTATATTACTTGATTTTATAATATATTGGATTAACATTTGCAAAACTATTGTAGTATTACTGCTTTGACCTTTTTTTCTTTGTTGTTGTTAGATACATCTGACTGGGATTCTACCAGCATTTCTCTTAAAAGCACTCCATGTGTTAAACCATCTGACAGGATTATGTTAGAAGATCATGTAGCTCCTAAACAATTCATAGAAACAAACGTTGCACCTGAAATCTCTGCCCCTGTGAAGGAAGACTCAGATACTCAAAACATAATTTCTTCAAAAGGTAGCAAAAATCAAAATTTTGTGCAAGAGGAGGGAGAATAATTCTGATCACAATTTAGATAACCCTAATCCGAAACAAATAATTCATTGTTTCTTCCACTCTTCTACTGGAAACATTCTGACATCCCGAAGTGACTCAGAATGATAGTTTATTCTAATGTTTTGCTAATTAGAAAGCAAGTTTTTTTTCTTTTTCTGTAGAAAAAAAATTCCTTCCTAGAGAAGATTGAAATCTAATAAAGCCTTCCATTGCCTACAGATAGAGGATGAAATTTTATTGATTTTTTCTTCTTATATTTCATTAATACATTAGTCCACAGGCAATAGTAACTGAAAGAAAAAAAACAAAGCAGTATGTCCTTTCCTGGGTAGAATTCTGCAGTTGTTTCAGTCATTTGTTTCTTCATTCCATAGTGAATGGATGACCCAGCACCCATAAGATTGTATAGCTAAAATCTAGTGACAAAATATTTATATTTGAATTTAATTTCAATAAAGGTTTAAGTGCAGGTTTCCTTTGAAGCTGCTTTCCAAATCAAGTGATCACCTCTGCATGTCCTCTAATTTTTGTTCAGATGTACCAGTCAGATTTGGCATATGTTACTGGAAGACACTTCCTCCAGTAAGCTCACCAAAATTTTGGGAACTTGTGCCCAAGAATATACCTTTCTGTTTACTATCGCATACTCTCACAAAAAGCCACTTTGGGTTTTTCTTACCCAAAATTCTTGTGAATAAGATTCTTCTGACTTTGGCTTGTTACAGGGATACTTTTGTTTTAAAACAATACAAAGCAAATTCCATTGCATTTTTCCTTTGATGGGAAGATTCAACATTTGTCTTCATTCACAAATCTGTTTGTGAAGATTAATCTGAATTGCTTTGCATAAACCTAATGGATAACCATGTAAACCTGGAAGCTGTCTAAAAATGAAATCAGACCTTGTGCTCCATTAAGAAATAGAGAAATCAAAATTTGGGGTTTTGAATTGCTCGTAATTATATTCTAAGTTATAGATACTTTGACTGAAAAAAACTGCAATAATATTTAAAATACTCCATATTAAATTCCCTTATGTGTACAAAAGAATGGACCCAAATAGAATGAACTACAAGACCTCAGACTGAAAATGCATATCAGAAGCTACATACATGAAACTAAGTTGGTGAAACTGTAGTTTCTGCCTTTTCACATATCTATTTTTCAGTATCCTAAAATGATATTCAGAAGTACAGTGTATTCAGAAAGTATTCAGACCCTCTTCACTTTTGTCAATTTTGTTGTGCTGCAGCCTGATTCCACAGTTGTTGAAATTCAATTCTTTTTTTAATCCGCACTGAGTACCCTATAATGACAAAGTAAAAACAAAATTTTAGAAATGTCTGGAAATTTATTAAAAAGAACTGAAATATCACATTGGCGTACGTATTCAGACTCTTCACTCATTACTTTGTTGAAGCAGCTTTGGTAGCAATTACAGTCTGGAGTCTTTTTAGATAACACACAACAAGCTTTGCACACCTGGTTTGGGGGATTTTCTGCCATTCTTCCTTGCAAATCTTCTCAAGCTCTGTCAGGTTGGATGCTGACTGTTGGTGGACAGCCATTTTCAGGTCCCTCTAGAGATGTTCAATAGGGTTCAAGCCAGGGCTCTGGCAGGGCCACTCTAGGACATTCACAGAGTTGTTCCTCAGCTACTCCTGTGTTGTCTTGGCTATGTGCTAGGATCATTGTCATGTTGAAAAGTGAACCTTCAGCCCAGTCTGAGCTCCTGAGTGCTGTGGAACAGGTTTTCATTGAGGATATCCCTGTACTTTGCTCCATTCAGCTTTCCCTCAACCCTGACCAGTTGAAAAATACCCTCACAGTATGATGCTGCCAGCACCATGCTTCGCTGTTGGGATGATATCAGGCGGGAGTTGAGCGATGCCTGGTTTCTTTCAGACATAACGTCAAGAATTGAGGCCAAACAGTTCAATCTTGGTTTAATCAGACCAGAGAATTTTGCTCCTTGTAGTCTGAAAATCCTTCAGGTGCTTTTTTGCAAGCTCCAAGCAGATTTTTGTGTGTTTTGCACTGAAGAATTCTAGCCATTCTGCCATAAAGCCAGATTGGTGGAGGGCTGCAGTGATGGTGGTTCTTCTAGAACTCTGTCCCATCTCCACACAGGATCTTTGGAGCTCAGTCAGAGTGACTATCAGGTTCTTTGGTCACCTCTCTTACCAAGACCCTTCTCCCATGATTGCTCAGTTTGACCAGGCAACTAGCTGTTAGAAAAGTCCTGGTTGTGCCAAATTTCTTCCATTTGAGAATTATGTAGGCCACTGTGCTTTTAGGAATCTTCAGTGCAGCAGAAATTTTATTGTAGCCTTCCCTAGATCCGTGCCTTGCAATAATCCTGACTCTGAGCTCTACAGGCAGTTCCTTTGACCTCATGGCTTTTGCTCTGCTACACTATGCCTTGTCAGCTGGGAGGCCTTCTATAGAGAGTTGTGTGCCTTTCCAAATCATATCCAATCAATTTAATTTACCTTAGGTCGACTCCAAGCAAGGTGTAGGAACATGTCAGCAATGATCAAGAGTTGTTGCAAAGGGTCTGAATACTTATGCCAATGTGATCTTTCAGTTTATTTCTTTTTAATAAATTTACCGGCATTTCTAAAATTCTGTTTTCACTTTGTCATTATGGGGTATTGAGTTTAATGAGTAAAAAATGAATTTCAACAACTGTAGAATCTGGTTGCAGTATAACAAAATTGACAAAAGTGAAGGGGGTCTGAAACTTTCTGAATACACTGTATATATGAAAAGCTACTCATTTCTTATAAATATATACCGTATGCTCATGGTATATGAGGACAACATGGAATAGCAGAATTAGGCAAAAATAAGTTGTACTAGATTTTATGCACATGCCCGTGTATTTTTTTAATGCTTTTCTTTATAGAACAAACAAATTTGAGTAGGAAATTAACAGATAAAAGCTATTGAGTAAAACTTTATTCTTTATGTACAAGGTTCACTTGCTATGCCTGGAATTTTTTATTTGGTAATATTCAAAATTCACCTTCACTGTGAAACAATTATCTATATTCAACCTCATCTTAAGACAAACATATCTCGGAAAGGTTTTCAGAGTGCAGTGCAACTAACAAATTATAATAATTACAAGTATGTTATCCAACATTTTTATTATAGGTCAGCAATATAGTGAACACAAAATCATCAAAGAATTTAAAAGTAAAGGCAAGGTAAGTATGCAAAGTTCATTTTCATATTGATATTTGTTTGTATTATATGGCTGAAACAAATTTTAACATTTAGTTCTGAAATTAAAGGCACATTTAATACTAACTAGCTATCATTAAAATGAAATGAAGGAATATTTATCCTGTATCATTAACTGTTTATTTTGTAGTTGTGAATTATGGAACTCAATGGTGTATACAGTCATGGCCAAAATTGTTGGCACCCCAGAAATTTTTCCAGAAAATCAAGTATTTCTCACAGAAAAGTATTGCAGGAACACATGTTTTACTATACACAGGTTTATTCCCTTTGTGTGTATTGGAACACAACAAAAAAGGGAGGAAAAAAAGCAAATTGGACATAATGTCAAACAAAACTCCAAAAATGGGCCGGTTAAAATTATTGGCACCCTTTCAAAATTGTGGGTAAACAAGATTGTTTCAAGCATGTGATGCTCCTTTAAACTCACCTGGGGCAAGTAACTGTTGTGGGCAATATAAAAATCACACCTGAAAGCAGATAAAAAGGAGAGAAGTTCACTTAGTCTTTGCATTGTGTGTCTGTGTGTGCCACACTAAGCATGGACAACAGAAAGAGGAGAAGAGAACTGTCTGAGGACTTGAGAACCAAAATTGTGGACAAATATCAACAATCTCAAGGTTACAAGTCCATCTCCAGAGATCTAGATTTGCCTTTGTCCACAGTGCGCAACATTATCAAGAAGTTTGCAACCCATGGCACTGTAGCAAATCTCCCTGGTCGTGGACAGAAGAGAAAAATTGATGAAAGGTTGCAACGCAGGATAGTCTGGATGGTGGATAAGCAGCCCCAAACAAGTTCCAAAGGAATGCAAGCTGTCCTGCAGGCTCAGGGAGCATCAGTGTCAGCGCGAACTATCCATCGACATTTAAATGAAATGAAACGCTATGGCAGGAGACCCAGGAGGACCCCACTGCTGACAAAGAGACATAAAAAAGCAAGATTACAGTTTGCAAAAATGTACTTGAGTAAGCCAAAATCCTTCTGGGAAAACGTCTTGTGGACAGATGAGACCAAGATAGAGCTTTTTGGTAAAGCACATCATTCTCCTGTTTACCGAAAACGAAATGAGGCCTACAAAGAAAAGAACACAGTACCTACAGTGAAATGTGGTGGAGGTTCAATGATGTTTTGGGGTTGTTTTGCTGCCTCTGGCACTGGGTGCCTTGAATGTGTGCAAGGCTTCATGAAATCTGAGGATTACCAAAGGATTTTGGGTCGCACTGTAGAGCCCAGTGTCAGAAAGCTGGGTTTGCGTCCGAGATCTTGGGTCTTCCAGCAGGACAATGACCCCAAACATACGTCAAAAAGCACCCAGAAATGGATGGCAAGAAAGCACTGGAGAGGTCTGAAGTGGCCAGCAATGAGTCCAGATCTGAATCCCATTGAACACCTGTGGAGAGATCTTAAAATTGCTGTTGGGAAAAGGCGCCCTTCCAATAAGAGAGACCTGGAGCAGTTTGCAAAGGAAGAGTGGTCCAAAATTCCGGGTGAGAGGTATAAGAAGCTTATTGATGGTTATAGGAAGCGACTGATTTCAGTTATTTTTTCCAAAGGGTGTGCAACTAAATATTAAGTTACGGGTGCCAATATTTTTGTCCAGCCCATTTTTGGAGTTTTGTTTGACATTATGTCCAATTTGCTTTTTTACCTCCCTTTTTTGTTGTGTTCCAATACACACAAAGGGAATAAACCTGTGTATAGCAAAACATGTGTTCCTGCAATACTTTTCTGTGAGAAATACTTGATTTTCTTGAAAAATTTCTGGGGTATCAACAATTTCGGCCATGACTGTATATAAAGGAAAAACTAAACGCTCTGCTTTTGGGACAAAAATGGTACCAGAAAGGCTTTCTGCTTCTGTGTAGTAATTAAATTTATGGAGCTTTAACTCACATTTATATGATTCCCTGTAAGTTAAACCATCAAGACATACTATTTTCTTATATGTTTCCTGACATATACCTTGGCACCAAAGCACAAAGTTTTAATTTTGTTATTCTAATCTGTTTTTTCCAATCTATGATTCATTATATAAAAACAAATTTAATAAAATTTATTATACAAATAAGTATAAGATTATATATCTCTCCTGTCCTTTGTCTGTCCACACCCAATTTTAATATTAAAAATTCCTTCCTAGCATGATAGGTTGCCTTCCTCAGTCTTAATATTCCAAATTCATGGACTTAATTCTTAGATTCCTTAGCAATGGGGAATTGGTAAAATCCTGAGAGTGAAAGTCTATACATCTGTAGTGTATTCAAATTAGGAAATATTATGATGAAATGTTACTTGTTTAGAAATTATAGAATCTATTAGAACCAATGAATTGTTTTTAATCATGTACACATATTCTTGAGCTAACAGATACCTCTGGGAGCTTTATTCATAATGATGTTCCTGGAGAGAACCTGTTAGTCACGTGACCTGAAAATACCCTACTTAAACCAGGCAGATTGTAGCTTGCAGATTAAATTTAGGAGTTTCCACTGGAGTTGTTTCCATGGGGTAACTTTGCAACTGTGCAATTCAACTGAACTAACTTCTCTTCCAGCAGAACAACAGAATTGTGAAATTGGCACCTTGTAAGGTTTTTACAAATACTATGAAATTATATTAGATTAAGTTGTGCTTTGTTGTGCTGTATAACAGCACTGCTAAAAGAAGTGTACCGTAGGTATCAATTTGACACCAGACTAGAATCAGAAATTAACAATTCAAATTCAAAAATTTAAATAACGTATTGCATTGATACTTGAGAATGGTAATTGAAAGAAAATCATTGTTCCTGCTTGATCGGGTCACTACTATGGACATTAATTTGATGCCAGCTTTGGGGAAAAAATTGTCATCCATTCTCTGGAGTACCTTCCTACCCCACTTCAGATGTGCTGTACCTTATTCAGTCTCAAAATAGAATTTTTATTTGCATCTGTATTTAAAGATTTGGTAGAATTATGGTCCTTTTAATCAGTTATGCTGATTATGACACATGATTATGCTTGGTATTTATGGTCCATATTGGTGATAGCGGTTTTGTTACACACTGGCAAGAAATAATAATGTGTACCTGATAGGTCATATCAAAATAACTTTTAAATATAAATTTAATAAAATTTCTATGGGAGATATGTTCTGCAGTTGCAAAAGATGACTTTCATAAGGTTCTAGTAATTGGTACCACTTCTAGACCATTTGCACAGGATTGTTTTCAATTTGGTAGGGCCATCAGTGAGATATTGACTGAGTTGAGAAGAGGCTACGTATTATTGGACACTCCTATCCCATAGAGCCGCATGCGGCTCTTTAAGCGGCTCCCTGTCCTGCTCTGCCATTCTGGAAAAAAAGTGGGAGTAAAAAAGTCCCATTGAGAGAATGGGGTGGCAGAGGTTTGGGGAGCTGCGTGCGCAGCTCTCCAAACCTCCACCACCCCGTTTGGAGAGCTGTTGCCTTGTCAAACATGGACGAAGGCATCAGCTCTCCAAACGGGCGGCGGTGGTTTGGAGAGCTGCGCGCGCAGCTCTCCAAACCTCCACCGCCCTGTTTGCAGAACTGCTGCCTTCGTCCATGTTTGACGAAGGCAGCAGCTCTCCAAACGGGGCGGTGGAGGTTTGGAGAGCGGCGGGTTGGAGAGCTGCACGCGCAGCTCTCCAAACCTCCACTGCCCTGTTTGGAGAGCTGCTGCCTTCGTCCATGTTTGACAAGGCAGCAGCTCTCCAAACAGGCGGCGACGGTTTGGAGAGCTGCATGCGCAGCTCCACCGCCACCTCTGCAAGCCTCCACCGAGAGAATGGGGCGGTGGAGCACTCCGCCGAGAAAATGGGGCGGTGGAGGCTTGCCGCCCATTCTCTCGGCGGAGACTTCTTTCGGGGGATCCAGCTTCTGCCGCGCCACACCGAGAGAACAGCGCTCCACCGAGAGAATGGGGCGGTGGAGGCTTGCCGCCCATTCTCTCAGCGGTGACTTCTTTTGGGGGATCCAGCCTCTGCCGCGCCGAGAACAGCAAGCCGCCCCATTCTCTTGGCGGAGCGCTCCACCGCCCCATTCTCGGCAGCTTGCCACCCCAAAAGAAGTCTCCACCAAGACGAGAGAACGGGGCGGCAAGCCGCCAAGAGAATGGGGCGGTGGAGCGCTCCGCCGAGAGAACGGGGCGGCTTGCTGTTCTCTCGGTGCGTTGCGGCAGAAGCTGGATCCCCCGAAAGAAGTCTCTGCCGAGAGAATGGGCGGCAAGCTTCCACCGCTCCATTCTCTCGTTTTGGCAGAGACTTCTTTCGGGGGATCCAGCCTCTGCCACCCCCTTCTCTCAGCTGCTTGGGCAGCTGAGAGAAGGGGGTGGCAGAGGCTGGATCCCCCGAAAGAAGTCTCTGCTGAGAGAATGGGCGGCAAGCCTCCACCGCCCCATTCTCTCAGCGGAGCACTCCACCGCCCCATTCTCTCGGCGGCTTGCCACCCCATTTTCTCGTCTCGGCAGAGCCCAGCTGAGAGAAGTGGGCGACAGAGGCTGGATCCCCCGAAAGAAGTCTCTGCCGAGAGAATGGGCGGCAAGCTTCCACCGCTCCATTCTCTCGTTTTGGCAGAGACTTCTTTCGGGGGATCCAGCCTCTGTCGCCCACTTCTCTCAGCTGGGCTCTGCCGAGACGAGACAATGGGGTGGCAAGCCGCCGAGAGAATGGGGCGGTGGAGTGCTCCGCCGAGAGAATGGGGCGGTGGAGTGCTCCGCCAAGAGAATGGGGCGGTGGAGGCTTGCCGCCCATTCTCTCAGCGGAGACTTCTTTCGGGGGATCCAGCCTCTGCCGCCCCCTTCTCTCAGCTGCCCAGGCAGCTGAGAGAAGGGGGTGGCAGAGGCTGGATCCCCCGAAAGAAGTCTCTGCCAAAACGAGAGAATGGAGCGGTGGAAGCTTGCCGCCCATTCTCTCGGCAGAGACTTCTTTCGGGGGATCCAGCTTCTGCCACACCCACCGAGAGAACAGCAAGCCGCCCCGTTCTCTCGGCGGAGTGCTCCACCGCCCCATTCTCTTGGCGGCTTGCCGCCCCGTTCTCTCGTCTTGGTGGAGACTTCTTTTGGGGTGGCAAGCCGCCGAGAATGGGGCGGTGGAGCGCTCCGCCGAGAGAATGGGGCGGCTTGCTGTTCTCGGCGCGGCAGAGGCTGGATCCCCCAAAAGAAATCACCGCCGAGAGAATGGGCGGCAAGCCTCCACCGCCCCATTCTCTCGGAAGCTTGCCACCCCGTTCTCTCGTCTCAGCAGAGACTTCTTTCGGGGGATCCAGCCTCCGCCGCCCCATTCTCTTGGCGGAGACTTGCAGAGCTGCTACCTTCGGCTGCTTTTCTTTCAGGGCATCCAGCTGTTGAGAGAAGGGGGCAGCAGAGACTGGATCCCCTGAAAGAAAAGTAGCCAAAAGCAAGCTGAAACAGAGAGGGGACTGCAAGAAGGGTGAGATCAGCGCAGGCTGAGAAACGCTGATCTCGTGTTCCTGGCAATCTCCCTCAATTTCCACTTGTGAAGTTCGGGGCTTTCCTTACAGAGTTGCCAGAGCTCCCGGGAGGACGCATACAACCGCTGATCAGCCTCTTGTTTTGCGCATGCGTGCACATGCGCACTATTTTTTGCGGCTCCCAGTTTTTTGTTTTGTGAAGGAACCGGTTCTGAGTGGCTCTTTCACTGTTTCAGCTTGCCGACCCCTGCCATAGAGGATACCAGATGTGAAGAATGCTTATTATTGATTTGAAGATTATGACCTCCAATAGATAGTGAAGAATCTGGCTCTGCTTTTTTCCAACTACTCAATTAGAGGGACTTTGCTAGCATAGGATTGACAAGGAATTAATTATGAATATGCCATGACAAAAAAGGAAAGCTATTTTAAGTTTAATTATTATACTGTGCTGCCATGAAATTCTTTTCCAAACATTTAAATTGTGTATTTAATAAAAATATATAATTGAAAAAATATTTTGTAAACCAAATTTTTTGTTACTCTTAAAATATTCTCAAAATCAAACCCTTTATGACATTTAAAACAAATTTAACACATTGGTTTTTGTTTGTTAATTTTTCTCTATCCATACTTGCTTGCATAAGGAAAAATGCCTGTTAAACACATCCAGCTCTGTAGAAAAATCAACACATGAAAAACAGAGTGACAAGACTGAAATCGAATATACTCATGATGAAAATGTAATATACTCATAATGACTGCAATCATTTTGATTCAATACACTGGGAAGAAAAATATGAAAAAATGTGGGTTGCAAATGAAAAAAAAGAAGTTAAGGCAAATTTTAAGAGTATTACTGCAGAACTAAAACAGATGTTTGGTGAAATTAAAGTTTATGAGAAAACAAGTATCACTCCAAGCAAAGCAACATCACAGGATGGTTTCTGTTGTGCAGTAGAAGGCATAAAAGAAACATCACTTCATCTACAAAACATAAAAATGGATATTCAAGGAAAGGGTGACATTAAAGATGTAAGATCTGTCATTGCAGAAAGGGAATTAAATACTGATGACTGGAACACAAATAGGAACTCATTATCTAATAATGCAAAAGGAACAAAAGTAAACTGAAGAAAAGAGTAACAATACAATTATAAAACTGCAAGCAAATGTAGGTGAAACTAAAGCTGCAAAAAAATGTCTTGAATATTCATTGCAAAGTCATGAGGACATTACCAAAGATAAAACTATAGATGCTAATCAACCAATTGCCTCCAACAAGTTACTTAAACATATTAGTGTAACAAAAAATCCAGGTGAAGAAACTGAATACCATTTTAATAACAGTATCAATAGTTGTAAAGGTACTGATATTGAAATCGGAAATAAAGTGACGAATCATAAACAAGTATGTCCTCAAGTATCCAAAAAACGTCTGGATGAAGAATTAGAAGGTGATGTTGCAAGATTTAAAAATCAGGTAGGAATACTGCATTCAGCTTTCCTCGCTTTGGAGAAAGAAAAGACCCAACTGCAAAAAGAGGTAGAGAAGTGCCTGCTGCTTTTCATTCTTTCATCTTTCTTGCATTTCAGCCATTCTGTTCATTTCAGCTCTCCAGCACTATATAAAAAAGCCTTTATGTGTTGGCTTCACATAACAACGCTAATGTGAATGTGGGAAGAAATTACACCTTTTTCATGCATTTTCTTTTTATTTTAAGAACATTCAGAAATTGAAGTATAATAATGTCATAACAAAGACTCAAATAGCTCAGTTTAAATAGGTGCAACTTCATTAACAAATGAACTGCACCACTTTAATGGTCTCAAGCCATTAAAATACAATTTAAAATATAGAAAAACCAATTATGAACTGATTTCATAATTGTCAGTTTTACCGAGGTGCTGGTAAACTTTTATTTCACCTCCTATATGTCTCATATTTTAACCTTTATCAATGTAGTTTATCACTGATACTTTATAGGATTTTTTCTTTAACTTGATATAGCCATCCAAGCATTAATTAGGGCAGCGGTCCCCAACCCCTGGTCCATGGAGCGGTACCAGGCCGCAGGATTCCAGAAACCAGGCCACGTAAACAAGCAAAGCCCCATCCACAGGATGCAGGCAGCACACAAAACCACGCCCCTTCTGGTTGACGGAAAAACCTCTCTCCACGGAACCGGTCCCTGCTGCCCAAAAGGTTGGGGGCCTCTGAACTAGGGTCTATTCTCCTTAGCTTCTGAAGTCAGCCAGGATCAATCAGATGCAATATTTTATATTTTTAAAATAAATATAAACAACTAAAGTAACCAAAATGAAAGCATCGTGCATCAAAATATTTACCTTTTGTGTGATTGAAAATATTTTTACTGATAAGCTACTAATGGGAGCTACTAATGCTATCAGAATAGCTAAAACTGATTAAGTACAGATAGTCCTCGACTTATGACGACAGTTGAGCTGAACATTTCTACTGCTAAGTGGTACAGTTGTTAAGTGAGCTTTGCCCCATTTCATGACCTTTCTTGCCACAGTTGTTAAGTGAATCACTGAAGTTGCTAGCTGTGGTCCAGGATTGAATGTAGCATATTTTCTTTGCTATATTCCTAAGCCTTGGACAGAATTCTTTTGAGCATTGTATGCAATCTTATTGTGCTTATATATCATTGAATGTAAGCAGTTAATAAAGAATGAAGAAGCATAAAATTTTGAGGGAAGAAATGAAAGATTTTAAGACTTCCGGGTGGCAAGGCTTCGTTGATGGCGGCCATTCCGGCTGTCAGCCCCGTCGTTTTCCGTTGGAGCTGCTAAAACAGCAACGATCAGCTGTTTGGCAGCTCGGAAACCCTCTCCTCGGGAGAAGAGGGGGGGTGAGCACTCAGGCAGGGGTAGAGCTCTCCTAGACCACCAGAGTTTGAACTTTGGTGGTTGAAGGGTGAGCCCCCACGAAACCTGAAAAAGCTCCGGACTTCGGGACTCCTCTGCTCTGAGGCTTTGGAGCGGAGCAGGACGTAGCAACCATCCCTGCGATCAATGATTTTGGATTACTTGGCTGCAGGCAGAGCTGTGCAGGAGAACATTGAAATAGCAAGTATTGGAACTTTAACTCTGTTTATTGTGAGAGAAAAGTTGCAAGCGGTGTGGAAAGTGAAAGTGCGCAGCAGAAATTAACGGGGCATTAAAATGGCTTCTAAACAAACTAAAGTTCCTAGAAGTGCTAGTGCTTCACCAGTTCAGCATACTTCATTACAGGCTTTGATGCCTCCTCCTGTGGCACCTGCACCCACACCAGCATTAACAATTAAAGATTTACAAGATGCTTTGCAAGATGCTTTAAAAACACAATCCCAACAAATAACTGAACTTATTGAAGAGAAGAACACTGAAATAAGAGCAGACATCTTGGCTTGCATTTCAAGGGCTTGCTGTTTCTATTGAGCGTTTGGATGAGCGCGTGGAAGAGCTCAGTCAAAACAATGTGAGATTAGATGCTAAAATGTTGGATGTTGAAAATATGATGGAAAAGATCGTTGATGATGTAGTTATGAAATAACAATATACTTAATAAATGTAATTTCTAATTAAATTTTGGTTAAGAAATTGAGAGGATTCTACAAACCTTTTCTCTTTAACTGATCTCTATGGTAGACCAAAATTAAGAAAATTTGAAAAGACTATACTATTTTGAAAAGAAAATACATAGTTGCCATACAATGACACATCTGTTATGCCCTATAAGAATGAAAAATAATTATTGTTCAGACAAAAACTATCAAGATTTCTGTTCCCAAAGTGTTTGATGAATGGGTTAGAAAGCAACAAGCAGAATGCGTGTGTAGCAGCACCTTCCACATCATTTCTTTTAGGAACTCATGAGAGACATGTGTCCATTTTGGAGGTAATATTTAGACATTCTGAGTGTTACCTGTTTATTGATATTTTTTATCCAACATAAATTTGTCTGATCTCCTAGAATGTAGCTTATATCTCTGGATTCTATCAGTTTATTTATTTGTTATCCTTCTGCTTATTAAATATTCAGATGATTGATAATCATGACCATGAAAAAGAATTATTACACAGAAATCAAATACTCCAAGATGAACTTGGTGCATTAAAATTAGAACTTGATCGCATCAGGATTCAGCATCAGGAGGATGAAAGCAAATATTTGGAAGAAAATGAAAGTTTGAAAAAAAATGAACTTAAAAAAGAACTCAAACTAAATGAAGACACTTTGACTCAAACAGTTTTTCAATACAATGGACAAATAATTGTATCAAAAACTGAGGTTGCAATGGTAGCATCCAAATTGGAACATATCAAGGAAAATAAATCTTTTTAGAGTTTGTTGTTGTTGTTAGTTGCGAAGTCGTGTCCGACCCATCGCGACCCTATGGACAACATTCCTCCAGGCCTTCCTGTCCTCTACCATCTTCTGGAGTCCATTTAAGCTCATTTAAGCTCACGCCTACTGCTTCAGTGACTTCATCCAGCCACCTCATTCTCTGTCGTCCCCTTCTTCTATTGCCCTCAATCTTTCCCGGCATTAGGCTCTTCTCCAGTGAGTCCTTCCTTCTCATTAGGTGGCCAAAGTATTTGAGTTTTAGCTTCAGGATCTGGCCTTCTAAAGAGCAGTCAGGGTTGATCTCCTCTAGGACTGACCAGTTTGATCGCCTTGCAGTCCAAGGGACTCGCAAGAGTCTTCTCCAGCACCATAGTTCAAAGGCTTCAATTCTTTGGCGCTCAGCCTTTCTTATGGTCCAACTTCCACTGCCATACATTGTAACTGGGAAGACCATAGCATTGAGTACATGCACTTTTGTTGACAGGGTGATGTCTCTGCTTTTTAGTGTGCTGTCTAGATTTGCCATGGCTTTCCTCCCGAGGAGCAAGCGTCTTTTAATTTCTTGGCTACAGTCCCCATCTGCAGTGATCTTGGAGGCCAGGAAAATAAAATCTGTCACTACCTCCATTTCTTCCCCATCTATTTGCCAGGAATTGAGAGGGCCAGATGCCATGATCTTGGTTTTCTTAATGTTAAGTTTCAAGCCAACCTTTGCACTCTCCTTCTTCACTCGCAACAAGAGGCTCTTTAGTTCCTCTTCACTTTCTGCCATTAGAGTGGTATCATCTGCATATCTTAGGTTGTTGATGTTTCGTCCGGCAATCTTAATTCCAACTTTGGATTCATCTAGCCCTGCCTTTCTCATGATGTGCTCTGCATATAAGTTAAATAGGCAAGGTGACAGTATACAGCCTTGCCGGACTCCTTTCCCAATTTTGAACCAATCAGTGGTTCCGTGTCCAGTTCTCACTGTTGCTTCTTGGCCCGCATATAGGTTTCTCAAGAGACAAATAAGATGGTCTGGTACGCCCATGTCTTTAAGGACTTGCCACAGTTTGTTATGATCCACACAATCAAAGGCTTTAGCATAGTCAATGAAGCAGAAGTAGATGTTTTTCTGGAACTCTCTAGCTTTCTCCATGATCTAGCGTATGTTAGCAATTTGATCTCTAGTTCCTCTGCCTCTTCGAAATCCTGCCTGTACTTCTGGTAGTTCTCGATCCACATACTGCTGGAGTCTAGCTTGTAGGATTTTAAGCATAACTTTACTAGCATGAGAAATGAGTACAATGGTGCGATAATTTGAACATTCTTTGGCACTGCCTTTCTTTGGAATTGGAATGTAAACTGATCTTTTCCAATCCTGTGGCCACTGTTGAGTTTTCCAAATTTGCTGGCAAATTGAGTGTAGCACTTTTACTGCATCATAGCTCAGCTGGAATACTGTCACCTCCACTAGCTTTGTTGTTGCTCAGCTTTTCTAAGGCCCACTTCACTTCACATTCTAGGATGTCTGGCTCGAGGTCAGTGACCACCTCATTGTGATTATCAGGGACGTTAAGCTCTGAAGGAAATAGAAAGGATGAAATGTAAGGTATGCTTGCAACAGTTTATTAAATGCTTTATATCTTCTACTGTGGGAGCAGAAGAGATGACATCTAACACTTTCTGATGCATTAGCTTTTAAAATAGTTTTACCATGATTCTGTTCCTACATTGAGAATACCTTCCAGAAAATAGAATACCATTCAGCTCTCTGGCATTTATACTGTGGGATGCATAAAGGTTATGGTGTCCCCCAGGCTACTCAACCTCTGTATGTAATCAGTGCATTATCAGGAATTATAGGTCTGGGTGCCCTCTATGCAGACAATATTCAGGATTCATGTAACAATAGTAAGGAATATAAATAACAAAAAATATTTTTAGAGAATTTTTGAAGACTGAAGACATTTGTAACTTGCATAATAACTCTCGATTTCTTTTGTGGTAATCTAGGTTGATAATCGTCTTGAGGAATTGATAATCAGCTTACGGGCAGCAAAAATCAATCTAGAGGAGCAACTAAACCACCAGGTATTCTGAATATTTTCATAAAAATGAAACAAGCAACAGTATTTTCAAGACAAGGATAATTCACAAAAATTTGACACATTTCACTTGTAGATCATTCCCTTTGACTTCTGTTGATCTTTATATATTGCACAAGAAAGATTGGTACAGGAATCATAGATATTAGGCAGTTTGATTAAGAGAACTGCACTGGCTGCAGCTTCGGTGTCTCGTGGATATAAAGTATACTCAGTTTTATTCACAAATACAGGGAACTAAAATAAACTGAAACATGATCTTACAATAATTCATAATGTGTGAATGAGTTCAGGAAACAAAAGCTAGTGATATTTGGACTCGAGCGCTTCAATGCTCTTGCTAGCACTTTTTCTATAAGGACATTGTAGAATAAAGGGAGAACAAAGGTGTTCATATAGTTATTGTCAGTTATTTCTGAGAGAATGGTATAGCTAGTTAGCATATTCAGAACTAGTTAATTTTGAACGTAATCATATATAGAGAGCCTTGGTGGAGTAGTGGGCTAATGCCTCCTTAAGTAACACCAGCTGCCTGCAATTAGTGCAGGTTCGAGTCTCACCAGGCTCAAGGTTTACTCAGCCTTCCATCCTTCCGAGGTAGGTAAAATGAGGACCCAGATTGTTGGGGGCAATAAGCTGACTTTGTAATAATGCCGCTTGGTGGGGACCGAAAGCCCTAATCAGCAGGCATATACATAGAATGAAGGCTATTGCTAAGCACATTGATTTGTGCTTTAGATTGTAAGCCGCCCTGAGTCTTCGGAGAAGGGCGTTATAAAAATGGGATTAATATAGTTATTGTCAGTTATTTCTGAGAGAATGGTATAGCTCAGGGGTCGGCAACCTGAAAAAGGAAAAGAGCCACTGGGAACCGGTTCCATCACACATAAAAAAGAGAGGGAGCCGCGTGCGTGCATCCATGCACGCGCATGCGCAAAAAACATTTTGCGCATGCGCAAAACGGTTTCTTGAGCATGCGCGGACGCGCGCAGTTGCCATTTTTTTTATGTGTGATGGAACTGGTTCCCGGTTGCGCGACGGCCCATTTCCAGAGCTACCGCCTTCGGCAGCCTGCAAACATGCCGCGACAGCTTTCCCAAAAAGCGGCGCCGCTGCCCGTTCGCGCGGAGGTACGCGCGCACCTCTCCAAAGGTTTGGGGAGGTGCACGCGCACCTACGCTCGTTCGGAGAGGTGCGCGTGCACCTCAGAATGGGCAGCGGCGGCGCTTGTTGGGAAAGCTGCCACGGCCCGTCTGCAAAGCTGCCGCTTTCGGCAGCCTGCAAACGTGTCGCGGCAGCTTTCTCAAAGAGTGGCATGGCTGCCCGTTCGCGCGGAGGTATGTGCGCACCTCTCCAAAGGTTTGGGGAGGTGCGCGCGCACCTACGCTCGTTCGGAGAGGTGCGCGCGCACCTCTCGGAATGGGCAGCGGCGCTGCTTGTTGGGAAAGCTGTCGCGGCCCGTCTGCAAAGCTGCCGCTTTCGGCAGCATGCAAACGTGCCACGGCAGCTTTCTCGGCGCCGCTGCCCGTTCGCACGGAGGTACGCGCGCACCTCGCCAAAGGTTTTGGGAGGTGCGCGCGCACCTCCGCCCATTCGGAGAGGTGCGCGCGCACCTCTCCAAACGGTCGGTGCCACTCTCCATTTGGAGAGGTGCGCGCGCACCGGGCGGCTGGGAGCCGCAGGAGACGGCTCAAAGAGCTAGTTAGCATATTCAGAACTAGTTAATTTTGAACGTAATCGTATATAGAGAGCCTTGGTGGAGTAGTGGGCTAATGCCTCCTTAAGTAACACCAGCTGCCTGCAATTAGTGCAGGTTCGAGTCCCACTAGGCTCAAGGTTGACTCAGCCTTCCATTCTTCCGAGGTAGGTAAAATGAGGACCCAGATTGTTGGGGGTAATAATTTGACTTTGTAATAATGCCGCTTGGTGGGGACCGAAAGCCCTAATAAGCAGGCATATACATAGAATGAAGGCTATTGCTAAGCACATTGATTTGTACTTTAGATTGTAAGCCGCCCTGAGTCTTCGGAGAAGGGCGGGATATAAATGGGATTAAATATATATATTGCAGCAAGAGCTTGCAGATTCCCTCAAAAAGCAATCCATGACAGAAGCTTCATTGGAGGTTTCAACACGTTATCGTAGTGACTTGGAGGAGGATAAACAGCAACTTCTGAAGGAAATTTGTTGTTCTTAGTTGCGAAGTCGTGTCCGACCCATCGCGACCCTATGGACAACATTCCTCCAGGCCTTCCTGTCCTCTACCATCTTCTGGAGTCCATTTAAGCTCATTTAAGCTCACGCCTACTGCTTCAGTGACTCCATCCAGCCACCTCATTCTCTGTCGTCCCCTTCTTCTATTGCCCTCAATCTTTCCCGGCATTAGGCTCTTCTCCAGTGAGTCCTTCCTTCTCATTAGGTGGCCAAAGTATTTGAGTTTTAGCTTCAGGATCTGGCCTAAAGAGCAGTCAGGGTTGATCTCTAGGACTGACCAGTTTGATCGCCTTGCAGTCCAAGGGACTCGCAAGAGTTTTCTCCAGCACCATAGTTCAAAGGCTTCAATTCTTTGGCGCTCAGCCTTTCTTATGGTCCAACTTTCACTGCCATACATTGCAACTGGGAAGACCATAGCCTTGACTATATGCACTTTTGTTGACAGGATG